>NC_065586.1:114072069-115278631 GCF_024542745.1 Macaca thibetana thibetana
GTCTTTAATCAATTGGCTAAGGCCCACTCACATTAGGAAGGACAACCTGCTTTCCACAGGGTACTGATTCGAATGTTATCTCAGCCCCAGAAACACCCTCACAGACACAGCCAGAATAATGTTTGACCAAATACACGGACACCCAGTGACCCAACCAAGCTGACACATAAAATTAACCATGACACATACTATTAAGAGTTTACATATATTTTATGTGCAAATTCCCCTATTCAAAGCACTGTACAGATTTCCAATATTCCTAATTTCATCATTTTCACTAAAATTGCTCATTGCCATTTTTTGAAATGTTTTAAAATAATATAAATAAAATTATTTTAAAATTAAAACTTACTTTAAAATTATTTTTAAATTAAATAATAAAATAAAATAAAACAATATAAATGAAAGATAACACTATAGATGGTTATAGCCCTGTTGCTACCCTCCCCAGCCCTGCTCTCCTGTCTTTCTCAAGAGGCTATGCATCCATCCAGACTTAATACATTCATGAAAAGATACCTTGTATTGTTTTGTATATTATTTTCAATACTCAGAAATACTACCATATTACACATCATTCTGCAGCATGCTTTTGCAATCAGTGACACATTTTTGAGATCTCTCCGATTGATTATTGCTCTCGAGAAAAAAGCATGCTGTCTGGGAATTCTCCCAAATTTTCATATCTTGTTTGCATTCCTCCTCTCAATCCCTCCTGTTTTCATTAATCCTCCTTCTTTTCTCTATTTCCATACTTTGAGTGAGCTCATCTGGTCCCACACCTTTACCATTCATGTCAATGTTGCCCAACTGTTTATCCTCTAACCCTGACCTCTCCCTAGAACTCCACATTCACATAAGTGCTGCCTGTTTAATTTCACCACCTGGATATGTAATGGGGATCTGAAACATGTCATGGTGGAAAGGGGGCTCTGAATTTGCCCCAAGCCCACTTCTGTCTTGCCTCTCCCATTTCAGCAAAAGGCCAAATCCACCCACTTTCCTTAACCACTTGATCTGGTAGAACCAAATTTCTGAGAGGATGAGAGATAAGAGAGGGCAGGTGACCTCTGTATCAAGCAGTATTCCATCAGGGGCCAGGTGGGAAATGGAAGAGGAGAATCCGGTTCAGCTCACAGTGCAAAGGAAAGTGTGAGCCTACCCTCCTCCTTTATCAGGGCAGAAAGGATAAGGACTATGGTGACCAGCAGACTGCAGGCTCTTTAGGGATGGGGCAAACCACCAAGCACAACTGGGGATTGCTGTCTTCAGCCCAAGCTTGTTGGATCTTCTTAGAGTAGCTGAAGACCTGCGTTTTAAGTTTTGGCAACTAATTCAAACTACTTTTACATACTGCATAGACCAAACAAAACATATCTGAGGGCCTGATTTGGCCCATGTGTCACTACCTTGCAACACCTTCTGTGTGTGTGTGTGTGTGTGTGTGTGTGTGTGCGTGTGTGTATTATACATTTGGGGAAGGGACAGCACTTGAAATGTAGAGATTTGAATCCATCCTACCACATTCATAGTACACTATTAGCATCGTTCTCGGCATGGCTCCCTTTTTTGTACTTTCTAATTACATTTTATTTATTTCCTTCTATCATCATTTCTACTCCCATCACCTGCCTGCCCTGCCATATGCAACTATTCCAGTTGAATGGGATCTTTTGTTTGTATGTCCTTGTAAAATGCATACTGTCATTCTGTATGCAAATATTGTTAATTTACATAAACTGTGCTATTCTAGAAATCTCATTCAACTTTTTGCCTTTTTTTTTTGCCAGGACTTTTTTCAAGTCATTTTATCTGGAGGGGTGTGTGTGTGTATGTGCCTGTGTGTGTGTTTACAGGCTATGCCTGGACTGTGTTTTACCTGCCCACTCTCCCCAGTTGCTTCTACGTCTTACTAGGAAAAACTTGCACCAGTCCTTTAGGAACCTGTCTAAGCATCCATCTGGGCTACACCTCAAAATACAGGATGGCTGGACCACAAGGTGCACATGCATACTGTACACAGCGCTGCTTTCCCATCTCACCGGCAGTGTAGGAAGGCGCCTACATTCCTATATCCCCACCAATACTTGGCATCGTCCAGCTTTCTTCTTCTTTCCTGCCTAATGAAAAGTGATATTTCATTTTTCTAAGAATCCAAGATGTACTTCCAGAATTAACACGATACTTTTTCTTGAAACCTCAGAAGACTTCAAAAATAATTTGTGTTCATCCTCAGACCTGAAAGGTAGGTGATTGTCTCCATTTTATAGGTGACTCACACATCAAAAGGCAAGGCCCAAATCTTTCCTCCCGGTGGGTGCTTTGAGACCTTACCTGTAAAATTCTGTGACTTCCAACTCCTGGCGAGGAGGAAGGGTTGAGGACCGTCTTCCTTCTTGTCGTATTCCTTCAGTTTTTTTTTTTTTTTTTTTTTTTTTTTTGAGACGGAGTCTGGTTCTGTGGCCCAGGCTGGAGTGCAGTGGAGTGAGCTCACTGCAAGCTCCACCTCCCGGGTTCACGCCATTCTCCTGACTCAGCCTCCCGAGCAGCTGGGACTACAGGCGCCCGCCATCACGCCCGGCTAATTTTTCTATTTTTAGTACAGTCAGGGTTTCACCGTGTTAGCCAGGATGATCTCGATCTCCTGACCTTGTGATCCGCTCACCTCGGCCTCCCAAAGTGCTGGGATTACAGGCGTGAGCCACCGCGCCCGGCCCCTTCGGTTTTCTAATCACTAGACTATACTTCTTGAGTGGAAATAAAAGACATGCTTGGTAGTACGGTGTTTTGTCAAGTCCCAAAATGAAAGTCACATAAACAGAAATCCAAAGCATAGTCTGTAGAGTGAATCCTCTCAAATGACTTTTTTAAAGAAAGAAAAAGTCACAGTCCCAATGTGAGCTGAAATACATTCTGGGCAAAGAGAAGTGACTCTCTTTTCCTAAGAGAATAATAGGATTAGTCCGGAGTCTTGATTGACATTGTCTTGTCCTTAGAGGCAGTTATTTTCTTCCTTTTGAGTATGGCATAATGTAATCCTCCAACATTTAGGTACTCAAAACATTTTCCCCTAAAGCAGCAGGAGTGATGATCATGAATGATAAGTAAACTTATCAGCATTAGTGTACCCGAGGAACTTCCATCCCTCTGCAGGGAGACTTGCCTGAAGGCTGGAAGGCCATTGCTGAGGAATTGGCTGCAGCCTCTGCAGAGTGGCTGTCGGGGGTGTGGTGTGCTTTGTTTTCTCTTCTGACATGGCAAGAACATTACATGTAATTTAATATGTGCTAAAATATTATTTTGAGATGAAATGCACTCTGTGCCCAGAATACATTTCATCACAAAATGTTGAAAATCCTTTTAATTGAATAAATTTACTGAAAAGCTCCATAGATTTAAATGGTCTTACGAGTCATTTACTAGAAAAGATTGATTTCTTTAAGAGGACCCAGTTGTAACTTGCCTTGAGGATTGCACAAATTATTTAAGGGAACTGGTGACTTTTTCGTTGTTGTGCATGCATGCGTCTGTGTGTGTGTGTGTGGTTTTTTTTGGCAGTCAGTTATTTTTCTAGTTGAAAATGGTACTATTTATTCTATTTATCAGTGGGGAAAACTTGTTTAAACACATTCAGAATGTTGCTCCTGTTTTTACTGAATCTAATCCTTCTGTTTCCCTTGTTAAGAAAGTTTAAATATAAACACAATCAAATTTGTTTTATGTGAGCTATTAAAGCCCTACAGTAATACAAAGTGACCAAAATAGCTCTTCCATAACTCATATTAGAAATGCAATGCTAGTTATTTATAAGACTGAATGATAACACCTAAAGAGATCAAAAGAAGAGTGAGGCAGAACACTGTTCACAATTAAAACGAATAAAATTGAATTTCATAATCCTAGACTGCAAGTTCCTCCAGACGGGGAGCGAGTCTCACTTTATAGACTTGGTTCCTGGGGATGAGTCTGGCTCCCTGTAGGTAAACGTTGATTGACTTATTATTACGGAATCACAGTGGCCACAATAAGTAACACCTGTTTCTTCCCAACCTGAGACACACAGGAGTCAGACAACTGGAGACACAAACGGTCAGCTTTATTGAAGATAAAACTAAATTAGAAGACATGGCTGCAGCATGCCTCTTGATCCTTCATCCTGAATTAGATGGGATTGACCCCTCAGTCATGGGCAGCTCTGACCACCAGCAGTCCCCCTGCACCTGTCCAAGCTCACTAAATGACCCTGACCCAGACATCTCAAAATGCAAGCATCCTGTGCACAAGCTGCCTCCCTTCCCAAACCCACCAGTCAGGTAAGCCACGCCCCTCCTGATGAGGAAGGGGCAGAGGGGCAGAGGGAAGGTGGAAGTGTTCCCAACGCTTTTACTTCTGAGAGCAGAATGGAAATTGTTGCCCCTCTCCGAGAACATAAAACCATGGAGTAAAATGTGGGGAATGTTGTTTCAAAATTATATGTTGTATTATTCTATAAAGGGGTCCACTAGGGCTAGAATTCTCAACTCTATTCTTGTAGTAACCAGAGTAAAACTTGACAAATATCCCTCCAGCTAACTTTAATATTCATCCCATTGCTTAGATCAATGTTTTAAATCTGCCTTCTGTTTAGATTAAACTATGTTGTTGTCAAAGGAATTACTTGAATACTTTTACTTACACGCTTGCATTCTCTTTCTGTTCTCCACCATGATTTTGTATGCCCTTTTGTAACCTGTTGCTGGGGCAACTCGGTAATTCTAAGCTTAGGCAAGTATTTAAATTGGGAAACTGTTCTTTAATGACCTTAATTGGCTGGAAAGAAAAATCCTTGTTATAGTGTGCCTTCTATTCTGTTTGGGGTTTTAGAATTTCCGGATGTGTGACAAATATTAAACAAACGATCACTTTGATTTGGGGATTCGGGCTCAGATCAAAGGTATCAGCATCAAACACTTAGTGATAGGTGATGACACCAGACATGGCTCTGTAGTGTAGACGCAGGAAAGGCGTCCAGGGTGTTTGTGGAGTGGCTCCTCCGAGATTGAGATCAATGAGGAAGACCCTCAGTGTTGATACTCTGCAGGTGTCTTCCATGTGCCAGTCTTTGATTTCCACACAGTTCTTTTCATATTATCCTGGCTTTGGGTTCAGATCAGGTTTGACTGTGCTCAAAACCAAACTACTAGAACTGCAAAAAATACAGAGACCTCTTCTCAGTGTTTAAAAGGGCGTTTTCTAAAAAACATTGAAGAATGTAAAACCCCAGACCACTGTATTTTATCATCATAAAGTTTTAGGGCCGAGGGAGACTGTAGAGATCAAATCCGACACCTCCACTCAACCTACTTCCTCATTTTACGAACAGAGAAAATAGAAGCAAATTTAGTAACTCGAACAAAATTACAAAACTCATCAGTAAGTAGGTCAGTGGGACAACTGGTTCTCCATCTATCTTTCTTCATCTCTGCTTCTCAAATTTTGGAAACTTTAGGGATGAATACCCAAGACTTCAAAGAAGGTAGTGCGATTCTATGTAGTTGCCTGTATTCTGTGTATCATGCTAATTTGTTGGAGTTTTAACGAATGTCTGCAATCTGTTGTCGATGCCACGTTCTAGCCCGAAGCAAGACTGTTCCTTGGTTCACACTATTTGCCAGTGCTTGACAGCTTTCATTTCTATTTTATACTATGGTCACGGTATTAACAGTCCAACTCTATTGGACAGATCACAGCTCAAATCTGGGAAATCCAGGTAAAAACTGATCCCTGAGTTTTTGCTTCCTTCCTTGAACAGACCAGGAGCATAAATCACTAAATTGGCCTCAATACTTTAGGATTTGATTTGGCAGTTGTTTGGAGGGTTCTGGGGATTCTGGTGGAAAGACAGGGAAGATTTTGGCATCAACTTTCAAAGTGTGAAAGTGAAAGAGTCAAAGGCAAGGGTGATGGGAAGGAGCGGGGACAGCCCCTGCTGAGGACAGGACCACAGCACCCCTTCCGGGCACATAGGCTGCAGGGAATTGGGGAATGCAAACCCAGATCGTGCTCCAGCTAGAGAGCGCAGGGGCAGAGGACTGAAAAACACCTCCCAGGGCACCTATGTTTGGAATTTTTGTCTAGAAAGGCATGGGGCAGTCTCAATGGGGCCTTCCTTGTTTCTGAAAAAGCCATCAGCAATTCACATGACATCTAAGAACTGGACACCTGGGGAAATCACAGACCCAGTTCACGGAAAAAGAGGGCAGGAAAGGCCAAAGATGCTGACAAGAAACTCCTGACAACCCCAGAGGGGAAAAAGGAAAAAAAAAAAAAAAAAAAACGCCCAGGAAGGAAGACTTTGCCAGGTGGCATCACTTCAGTTTAAGTAGACAAAGGCTTGGGGGTGGGGTGCAGCCTGAAAGCAGAGACACCTGGGGAGTGAAAGCGAAGGGAGGGTCAGGGGCAAAGGTGGCGTCAACAAGCCACCTGGGACCCCTGATGGAATACTCCCCCCAGGATATGGGGTAAAGGGACGGGTCAAGGAGGCTTCCAGAAACCAGAGCACAGAGATGGTGGTGCCAGAGGGGGCAGCCTGCTGTAGTCCAGAGATGTCACATCAACTAAGAAAAACCCACGATACTGACAGTTAACCAAGAGCATGTCCTCACCAGGGTATAACAAGTGATAAAGTCAAATTAGGAAGGGAAACAGAAAGGAGAGGAGCCTAACCTAAAAGGTCTTTTAAAACAAAAAAATTTTTTGCTATCATTTACTAACGATATTTTTGAAAGCCAAATGGGATTTTTCTTGTCTTCCCATTTCTTCATTTTGAAATTTTCAAACTTACAGAATTGAAAGAAAAATACTCTATACCCATCTACCCTTCAGTTACATTCACCCATTGTTAACATTTTGCTATTGCTACTTACTTTCACTATCTAGCTATAGCCTTTTTCCCCTGAACCATTTGAATGCAGGTTGCAAACATCAAAGCACTTCACTCCTCGACACTTTTTTTTTTCTGTTATTTATTTATTTATTTAGAGATAGGGTTTCTCCATGTTGCCCAGGCTGGTCTTGAACTCCTGGGCTCAAGCGATCCACCCACCTTGGCCTCCCAAAGTGTTGGGATTACAGGCGTGAGCCACCACGCCCAGCCAATCTTCAATACTTTCACATGCAAGTCCTAATAAGGCCATCCTACTATATAACCATCAACACACCTAGGAAAATTAACATTAATTTTATTTTATAATTCATATTCCATTTTCTCAGTTGTCCCTAAATATTTCTGGCCTTTTTTTTTTCTTTTAAATGTAGAATCCAATAATATTTGTGCAATGCATTCAGTGTGTCTCTTTAGCCTATTTTAATTTGGAACAATCCCTTGTTCATTGTTTGTTTTTCATGACACTGAAGTTTTTGAACCCAATCGGCTAGAATGTGGCACATTCTGGATTTGTCTGATTGTTTTCTCATGATTAGATTAAAATTAAATATCTTGGAAAGATTACAACATAGGAGATACTGCCTTTCCTAGAAGGAAGTCATACCTCAAAGGGATATGTCTTATTTATATAACAAAAGGTCCTCATTAGAGTAGTATTAAGCTTATTCATTTCTTTACAATTTATGTTGATGTTGTGGTTTCTTCCCCAAAAAGATTTACAATATATTTTAATCACAACCAGATCATTAAAATAATTATTAAACACCCAGTTATATACTGACCACTGAATTTGATGCTAAGATTCCAGGCAAAGAAAAAAATCTGGTAAAAAATCACAAATTCTAGAACTGTTCAACTCATACAGAAAAATCTAAAAACAAATTCCTGGACTAAATTCCATAGGGAATTTATCACTTTAAAAAAAAAAAAATGATGGGCAGCACCTTGCACTGTGGTTCCCCAGCAGAGGCAGCATCAGTCTTCATGGAAAGCTGGCTTGCAGGGATTCTGTGCTGGGCTGGATGGGTGCCCCCTGGGGTTCTGGATGCCAGATGTTCCAGTGAGAAAGTTGACAGTTCTGAAAATGGAGGAACCTGACTCCTGTTCTTGACCAGATGGTGAACCACTCACCTTTGCAGGGCAGTGGTTTACTTGAGGCTCTATACATATTATTTTCCAAATACAGAACCAAATTATATACAGAAGAATGGCTAAAACCTAAAACCAGATAATAACTAGACAGTCCTGAAATTGATCAAAAGATGTATCTTTAATTCTAAAAAGTGCACATGCATATGATGAAAAACTGGAACAGACCATAGAGGTTTATGAAAAGTTAATCTGTCTCCTATGCAAAAACCTAGTCCTATTCTTCAGAAATAATCACTATCGGTCTTACATATTCTTCCAGGAATGTTCCAGCAAACACATCCATACATCCACATATTTTAATATGTAAATTGCTGAAGTGCTCTCTGCATAGTTTTCTTTGACTTTTCTTTCCCCCTTAACAATGTATCTTGGGTATTTTGGCACATCAGCAATACAGACCTCATGCTTTTTACTTGCTGCATAGTATTCAATTGGATACCAAAAACCATTGGACTAGTTGATTATTTCCAATTTTTTATTATCAACAATGCTGCAAGTATATGTTTGTATACATGTCCCAAATACTTGTAAGTCAAATTCCTAGAATAAAATTGCTGGGTCAAAAGTATGCACTTAAACTTGTAAAATTGCCCTCCGAAGAGCTTGTCTCAATTTACATTCCAAATGATGTATTAAGAATGTCCACATCCCTATCTCCAGGCAAAGCTGTGTATTAACATGATTGATGAGTGAAATGTGGCATTTTCTTTGTTTTTTCTAATCTGCAAATGTTTGTAAGGTTATTTGGCTTTCTTTTTCTGCCTTTTTGTCTTCTGAATATTTTCCTAAGGGTTTGTCTCTTTATTAGTACATGAAGGCTTTTGATATAACGGAAAAATAAGACCTTGTTTGTCATATGTGTTGTAATCTTTTCCCCATTTTGTCATTTGCCTTTGACTTTGTTTATAGTTTTTTGATAAAACATTTAAAAAACTTCATATTGTCAACTATATCAATATTTTTCTCTACAGAATTTAGGTTTTATGATGTGAATGGACAGGTCTTCTCTTCTGAGATTATTAAGAAACAAAACAACAAAAAATCCAACATTTTATTTGGTACTTGTCATTTTTATGTTTACATTTTTAATCCATATTGAATCTCTTTTGGTGGAATGACTGAGGTATGGATATGAATTTATATTTTTTCCAGAGAGCATTTAGTTGCCTCAAGATTTTTTATTGATTAGTACATCTTTCCCCATGATTCAATGTTTGTTTTTGATGGGAAGTGTATTTCATCTTATGAAGGTAATTGTTCTCAATTTAAAAAAGGCTAAATTAGGCATCATTAGGTTTTGGGTATGAAAAATTTTCGGCTAGTATTATTCAATTTAGAAGCTACTGAAAACGTCCTCTTACATAAAATTCTCCATCCATTTAGCAATTTGGTACTTATTTTTCTCCAAAGAATTCATGTGTCATAAACATTGATGCAGCTTTCTTAAATACAATGTACTTTATGTTTCATTTCTAAATTATATGACTACAATTCCAAGTGAAGAATGGAAGTGAGTTTTCTGCAATACAGAAAAGGATCACAACAGTCCATTTACATTATTACTTAAATTATTAAAGAATTGTCCCTGTAGTGAAGACAATTCAGCATTCTTTCAATCTTGCTTAGAAACATCTCCCATATTTCACCTACATTTTTTTCAAAATTAATCCCATGGGTTAACTTAGGAGAGTTATGAAAAAAATTCATGTGAGCTCATCATTAGTTCTTCATGCTACAGGGTGCATCTAGATTACCTCATCATCTAAGATCAGCATTGGTGAGATGATATGAAGTTTCATCGTCACAGAACATAACACTCAAGTTCTGTGAGTTGCTGCTGCTATGATTAACTCGAGTACTTAATTGGTCATTTTAACTTAAGCAGGCCTTGAAAGATTCAAAATTGCTCCTCAAAGAAATGGGCTGGGAGGAAGCATCAACTTCATGAGCACTTGCTAGACATCATTAATCACGGCACGATTTCTTTTTGCACATCCTGTTCAACTCTGTACCAGCAGTGTTTTAAAATAGTGTTTTGCACATAGCAGATTTTCAATATGTATTTGTTGAGTAGAAGGAAGGAAGGACGGATGGATGGTTGGTGGACTGGATTCATGGATGAATGAGAGAGCCCAAATGAAGTCTCATCAGTTTCCAGAATACAGCAGCAACTGTTGATCAATCCATTAACACTCAAGATGAAACTAACTCTGCATGCTGCACTGAGGTTTTATTCTGGACTCATTCTTCTAGACTGTTTAATGAAAGACATGTATATTAAATAAAGGACTTCGGGTGGAAAAGCCTATCTTGTTTAGTGTTCTCATCAAAATAATATATTTATTTTTGGATCATGATATAATTAAGAAAACTGTTTTTATGTCTAGAGTTTCTACAAGACTCCTAAACAAAAGTGGATCAATGTACACCCTATTTCAATTAGGGACCACTCAAGGTTTCTTTCTTTCTCATTAATTACAAATATAAATCAAATTAGAATGGGAACTCCTCCCTTTATCAAGGACAATGGAAAGTGTTTTATAATAACCATGGTCGCAATATTTTAAAGTACAGATAATTAAAATCTCAGCATGCTCCATCCAAATCACATACAACAAAAAAATAAAACTTTCTTCTTACACTGTGTTTCAAAGAATCAGCCTCTAAACTCATGCCTCCACTCCTTTCTCTAACATGCATTACTGAGGACCTAGAATGTGACATGTGACCTATAAGCAGTAGGGAAGCAAAAGTAAAAAGATATTCTGCTCAGAATGCATAGAGATGAACAAGTAAACAAATATCTGCAGGAGGATATGACAAGTCCTCACTAAAATGAAGGAATGAATGAAGAAGTATGAAGCATACTCATCAAATTTTGGTAGACTGCCTATGATTTGAGATGAACATTTATTTTTGCTTTTTCCCAGTTCACTCTGCAATGTTTTTTGCAGCAATCATTTGTCCTCTAGTGCCAACTCCCACTGCCTGTTAAAAACCCCTATTTTTAATCACTTCAAAGGGGGTTCGTTTATAGGATAACATCATTGTTTACAATACATTTTCGTATAGATCTTGATAAAAATAATTTGATCACTTATACAACAAATACTCATTGAGTACCAACAATATTACAGGCACCATGCTAAGTGTCCATCCTGGGGCCACAATGACTACAGGCTCAAGGAATTCTTAGCATATTTTTAAAAAATAACTATTAGACCCAGAAACAAGGACAAACGATGCACAAGGGAGTTTGTTGGAGTTCAACAAAGATCAGATGCGAGTTTGATGGAACGAAATAAGCAGGATTGGATGCAATGCCAGATTTAAAACATTTATCCATAAGATGCCCCATCCCACAAGAGATTTGAGGGATTTACAAAAATATATACAACTTAAAATGATGAAATAAATGAGTCAGGACAAAGGGAAATATGAGTGTGAAGATAATAAAGGTAGGAGTATATTCACCATTTAGAGATGCACACTGAAATCCGTTTAGTTACTAGGGAATGCCAAACACGAAACTGAAGAGTAACTTAGGTGAGGCCCATTTAATGCATCAATTTGCTCAACAAATAAGAACTAAGTGTAAAGACAACTGAAAGGCATTTATAACATGATTGGCCAGTCCGTGGGCATCAAGAGAGAGGAATAACAAATATTATGGAGTCCGTAACATAGTTGAAAGAGTAAAGACAAGATGAAATGTTGAAATAATATGCTAGTATCCTAATACAGTGATATATATGGAACAGCTCATCAGAAATTAAGGCATGGTTCACTGCTGTGGTCTTTTTATGGCTTTTAACAAGGGGATGTGCTCTGGGAGCTTGAGGGACACCCACGAGTGGCATCGCTCTGCTATTGTGAGACTGTAACAAAAATTAAAAAAGTAGACTGCTTTTAATTCCAAGGGGATCTGGTTTGGGCATCAAAACAGCAGAGTTGAAAGCACTTAGGGAAGCCACTGCTAAAGAGTGAATACTAGGATTGGGAACTCTAATTGGCCAGACATCCCCCCTTGGTCTAGCAGGAAACACATTTTGTCCCATGTATACACCATCCTGGTCCATTCTCACAGGAGGCATCGTGACAGGCTACAGCTTATCAAGTGGTGTAACACTGGACAACAAGCCTGCCAGGGGTGAGTGAGGCTCCTTAGAATCAGTCAGGGCTGAGAGGTGGATGGGTTTAAGAATCCAGGTGTCTATATGCAGCTGACTAAGGAAACCTCAATTTTCGATCTTCCAGAAGGTCCCTTGCTTTGGGGGACCCGCACATGTTAACCTCCTCTTGACCCTCCACCAAGTCAGAGGAAAGAAATACGTAGCCTCAGCCTCCAATGGGATTAAAGGACCTTTTAAGACCTTGAATTCTGTAGCCCAATCACTGCACCGAACTTAGTATTTCCAACACTACAAATGAAACCTGGTGCTCCCCTCAAATACTTGCCTCCAAGGATGACCCCAGGACACCCAAGTCATCCCCTAATCACAGCCTTCCTCTTTGGTTTGCTTCACAAAACAGAATGCTTGTTATGATTCCTATGTGACTGCTGCAGTTACTCTGCAATACCTTGTCCCATTTAATGAAGAGTTCTTAGAAGCACAATTCTAATTGGCATTAATTCCAATATTTTAATGTAAAATCTGCTCACTTAAAGTTAGGATGACACCTTAATGCCATCTCAATACAGCAACTTGCCCAGAATAAGAGAGCTTCATTTTTGGAATGACTTACTGCTAGATTTCAGACTACATTTTTAAAAATTAAAATACATGGATTGTCTTCATCGCAAACTCTTCCTGAATATTTCATGTGTTTTGTGCTTTATTTGCTGCGCATATCTTCACAGTGTGCGTATTATTCAAATATTCCTAACAGATGGTCTCAAGTGCTACATATTATATAGCATTAAATGAATAGCTTGGTAAACAAATGAGTCAAGGATTAAAATATTTTACAGCTTATAATTCATGAAAGATGTTCGACAACAGTACATTAATGAAAAAAATTCTTCAATGTAAACACAAAAACATTAAATGCAACTACTGGATCAGTCAACTGCTCATGACAAACGAACTATTTCTTTAAAAGAGGTATTTGTCCTGTATGGTCTCTTATAACCTGCATTAATCTGAGGTCGACAACTAGTTTCACAGTGAACCAGGCCTACTGTTTCCCTTCTCCATCCAACTCCCAGTTTTCTCTGCCATTTTCCCCCTTATTAATGCCCGCAAATCTAGGAAAGGAGATGAAACTCATTAATCAATTTGTTACTGTTTAGATTATCAGTAGCAAAATTTTGCTGAAAGAGGCTGAAACTACGGGTTCAAATTGAGGATTCCAAATTAGCTGTGGTTTTAATTATCTGTGCTCTCTAGTTTCTTAATACTAGGTTTGTACCATAGGCTAATCTAATGTTTGGCATTGAAGTTTTCATTGAGGCTTTGCATGATTAAAACAAGCAACAAACACAAAAGCAAATCAAACCCAACAACTTTTGCCTTGTTTAGATACCTTTGAACTCATTCAGTGTCAATGTTCCAGACATTAGTACACCAAGGAATAAAAACCAGTAAAATGCTCTCCCTATTGGATGTTCTCTTTCACCCCACTCTTATTTTAAATTACGTTATTTAATTGAATGCATAATGATCTTTTTCTAATCATTTAGGGTTTCTAACATTTGATGCAAGACCTAACAAGACTTTCCAATTTCATTCTAGATCTCCCTAGAAACAAAATCTCAACCCAGTTTTGACTGTGAAAAGAACATAAGCTTTTTAGTAAACAAGTTATTTGATGGGAGGCTGAGGCAGGTGGATCACTTGAGTTCAAGACCAGCCTGGCCAACATGGTTAAACCCTGCCTCTACAAAAAATACAAAAATTAGCCAGGCACAATTTTTGGTGGCACAGGCCTGTAATCCCACCTATTTGGGAGGCTGAGGCAAGAGAATCGTTTGAACCCGGGAGGTAGAGGTTGCAGTAAGCTGAGATCGTGCCATCGCACTCCAGCCTGGGTGACAGAGTGAAACCCCATCTCAAAAAAAAAAAAAAAAAAAAGTATGCATTAAATAAAACCTCGCACCTAAAGTCACAAGTGGGCTTCATTTGTTATCTTAAGGCATATATTTCAGGCATATATTGAAAACTTTATTCTCTCACACTCCCTATGTGGCTGCATTCTGGATTTCCTTTTCTACACTAGTATCTTTTACCTCAGTTTTGGCCTCTGTGAGGTTGAGAAAGATGCCCTCCTTAACCAAACTTTGCATAGTCAAGTCAGACCAATTGGACGACTATTCTGGCACTTTTACATTAAGGCCCATTGTGTATTTATTTCTTCTCAATCACAGTACCAAATCTTATTGCACAAACAAAACATGTATCAATAATCAACAATAATTATCATGTATCTACTCTGCATAGTGCATTGTACTTATCTTATGAACATTCTACCTATATGAAGTTTCATCATACAAGAGGTTTTCTTTAAAATATATTCATCGAAAAACTTTAAAAAAATCAGTTTATAAACAAATTGGCAAGGAAAGTTACATTAAGCCAAAAACAAAAAACAAAAAACAAAAAAACCTAAACAGTATGCTCCAAACTACATTAAACTAAGGGGGAAAAGAGTGGACAGGGTCCCTATCTCAATGGTTCCCAAATCTGAATATGCATTTGATCCACCTGGAGAGGGCTTGTGAAAATGACTTTTTGGGTCCTACCCTCAGCGTTTCTGATTCAGTAGGTCTGGGTAGGGCCTGAGAATTTGTATTCTAACAAGTTTCCAGGTGATGTCAACATTGCTGCCCTGGGGATGACACTGTGAGCACCAGTGTCAGGGCTGGGATCAAAAAGCATGAGTGAATTTTAAATAGCCGATGTAAAGATTGAACTATGAAATCAATGGCCATTATATTTTAATTCAAATATGTGTTTTATGCCCAAAAAGTCACATGGAAATTTATTCACTTTCTATTACTGAAAATTGTCATACAATATATGTGATTTGACCTTAACACAGCACAATACACGTGCTGTGATCTTTGGGACACCAGTAATTTTTATACAGTTTTTACCAAAAAGGCAAGATCATAAGATATGGAAAAGTCACAACTACCACTAAACAGTATGTGACAGATCCCAGGATAACACAGGAAAACGCTTTAAACATTAGAGGCAGTGGCCCTCAGACTGGACCTCAGGTTACCTGCACTGTTCTCTGAAAAGTAACTGTAGTCAGGCTCAGAGACAGGTATACTGGAGAAAGTCTTTTTTAAATTACATTTTAAAAAATTGTGGTAATAACATTTAGCATGAGATCTACACTCTTGACAAATTTTTAAGTGTCTAATACAGTATTGTTAACTACAGGCATAATGCTGTTCCGCAGATCTCTAGAATTTACTCATGGTGCTAAGTGAAATTTTATAACCATTGAATAGTTACTCTCTATTTCCTCCCTCAACACCAACCCCCCTTCACCCCTGAGAAAGTCCTGGGTGGGTTGTTCTCAGTTTTACATATCACACACACCCCACATGCTCCTCAGCCAACCCAGTTTTTGATTAAACACAAAATCACTTGGGGAGGAAGTAAACAACAACCCTCCTCCAAACTTTTCTTACCATGATGACGATGATGATAACTGATGTTACATCAGAAATATTGACTCACTAAGAAGAGACTGCAGGCTGGGTGTGGTGGCTCACATAATCCCAGCACTTTGGGAGGCTGAGGCGGATGGATCACTTGAGTAAGGAGTTTGAGACCAGCCTGGCCAACATGGTGAACTCGTCTCTATTAAACATACAAAAATTAGCCAGGTGTGGTGGTGAGCACCTGTAATCCCAGCTACTCAGGAGGCTGAGGCAGAAGAATCGCTTGAACCTGGGAAGTGGAAGTTGCAGGGAGCCGAGATAGCCACTGCACTCCAGCCTGGGCGACAAGAGCAAAACTCCGTCTCAAAAAAAAAAGAAGAGATTGTAAACTGGTGGCCTTTAAATTTTTTTGGTTAAAAAGAAAACGAGTTAACTGCCAACATTTGGAAATCATATTTCACATAATCTGTATTATTTTCAGTTTCTCTAGAAAGATCAGGTTTAGCAATCTCGGACTTAAATTCATTTCCGAATGGCCACAATGAGCTGGAGCTGAACAGCTGTTGCTCCTTTTTAGTAGAAAAAAATGAGCTCTCCAGATTGCCACTGTCCTTGGTAATCCCTATTCTTTTACACTCCACCTGCCCTATCACCCACTGTACCTACCCACTGTACCTACCTGGCTCTGGAAATGTCTGAGTTTTTGCAATTCCTGCACTAAGGGTTGCAGCACAAATGAGAAAGTTTGCTGGGAACTGCACATAACCCCCAGTCTCACTCTCAACACACTTTTCCATCATTTGCCAGAGCATAAGAGAATGTAACACTATCATAGCAATAATCTTTACACTGTTCTAATTTATTTTAAAAAACCACACGCAAACTTTGGTACTAACGTTAATGACCAACCATACCATACCGTACGTCTGACCACAACACACCACAATTGAAATCCTCTCACAGAGAAATTTGATTTTGTGCTTCCTAGCATAAATTTGGCTTTTTAGTATGCCTCACAAATGATGAAACCACTGACCATTTAAGAATCAAATTTTAGGGCGCGAGGACTGTTTAAGATCAAAATTAAGCACTTTTAGTTCGTGTAATTATAGGTACATAAATACAAAATTAAATAATTCTTGTATTAACTGTATAATCATAAAAATATAAAAGTATGAAGTTGTGGTATGTAAAATTATTTGAGGAAAAGTGTCAAATGTTGGGCATTTAGGTCACAAGCCCTACATGAAAAATGGTCAACTTAACAGACTCATAATAGCCCTCTAATTCCAAATTACTCCAAATATTTTTGTCTCAGCAGAGTAAGGAAAAAGAAACGTGTATGCTGTGGGCAGGTGGAAAGAAGAATCTAAAGGAGATGTGCTGGGAGAAGTAGAGGGACAGGTTCAATGGGCCTCCAGAAGGGACTACAACTCCAGAACAGAAAGGTGTTCTGGCCTGCTGAGAAATCCCTTGTGCCAAATATGTATGACTTATGTCTAAGACTACATATGGTTCACATCCCGTAATCTAGAATACAATTGCCTAATACACTGCCATAAAAATGTACCCATACATCGGATGGAGAGGCATGCACTTAGACTGTTGTGCTGAGGGGACTGGAAGTGGTAACTGATTAATGACTTCTGGTAGGAGCTGGAGGATAAGAAGTGGTGAGAAACGCTACCGGGTTTACCAACCCTATTCTACTTTCTTCAGTACCACAAAGGGTTTTCTTACATTTCCTCTGAAAGCTTGTGTATTCCCTACCTTACAGGGTTGTTGTGAGAAACAAATAAAAGCATAAATAGGAAGTACTTGGCATAGACCTTAGCCTGTATAACAATACTCAAATATCATTTCTACTAAATCGTAAGCTCCATCCCTATGAGGGATGTCTTATATGTAGTGGGCATCCACACACTCGTTGAAGAATGTTCACTTGAACTTAAAAACTATTTTTTGAATGACTTTTCAGAACTATTTTCATAGTAAAATAAGTTTGTAGGTCTTACAGAATATGTGCTACAATACACCAAATAAGAGGCATCCTAGGTATTTATTAAAAGACAAGGAGGACTTATATATAAATGCATTATGGTAACACCATTGTATCTGCAATAAATGTTGACAACTGAATTAGGTTTAAACACTTTAATCAACTATTAGTCAATAATCATATATTATATAAAAATTCTGATTCATGCATCAGATTACATAAATTATACAATTGTCACATTATACAATGCTTACATACTTTTGAATTTGTACCTGCAAAAATGTATACAAGTTATGAGAGCATTTACTTAAGAAGATAAGTGTCATACTCTTCAGTTATAAATAATGCTTCTATCTTTCAAATACCTGCTAAATATATGCATTTCTAGATCTGCAGCATTTTTTTGTACCTCAAAACACAAACCATCTGGAAGCTTCGAAGATTAACAGGCCCACATGTATCATTTACCAGACTTCAACTCCACTGTGAGAGTGCATTTTTTGATGGATAAAATAAATGGAATAAAACATCAACTCTAGTTAATGCTTGAAGAGCTTCTACACCTTTTATTAAATATATGAGAAAATGCTTCATATGCAGATTAATTAGCTAAGGTGCTACCAATTGCATATTAAATACTTCCAATGATTGCATCTGGATTATTAAAGTTCTACATCTGTGCAAATGGGGGCTTTCCATGTGTGCTGACAGACCCTTCTACATACCATCATGGCCCAGCAGCACTGTGATCCTTTCCCTTACTTCAAAGAGACCAAGTGAATGAGCATGCATCATACTTCACTTACACATACACACAAGTGACACCTACCACCTATAAGACATATGAGTATATGAACATCAAAAAAGTTTCAGCTTGATTTACAAATCCAAGGTAGATTGCTTTTTCTGAAAAGCTACAGAGGAAAATAAAAGATCTAGTGTAACATTTACTGTAGATATATTAGACAACAGTTTTTATTTTTATTTATTTTTAGATTCTCTTTGTTAAAGAATAAGCACCCTTCCGGGGATGGTAGGCAGGGAGGCATGGTGGTGAGGGAGTTGCTGGAGGAGTAACATGAAGAAAGCAAGTCTGTCACTAATGAGCTTAGTTTTACTTAGGTTTCCATTCATGAAACCCTTTTAAATACAAGGCAACATTTTCACAGCTGGAAAATTATAACTAAATCTTGATTTACCGCCAAAAGCAATAGATGTAGTTATGTATAATCTATGGATAATACTACATTCAAGGGACAATGGCAAAACTAGGCTCAATGCAGAACATAGCAGCAAAAAGCAATACTTAGAAGTTTTTCATGAATGGGTTACATGTTGTTTTATATACAATTCTAAGATATGACCCTGGTATTCAATAAATGAAACTTGAAGCATAAGTGGTAGGAAGGTATGTTCAATATTTTTAAAGCTGAATTTTAGAACTGGTTATAAAATAATACTGCTTTAAAAATAATAGCAGAAATAGTTTAATTATGTAACAGAAGTACGTTAGCTTAAGATAGGCTTGAGATAAATATCAATTCTGTGATTTTAAAAAATCCTCTTGGTGGTAGAAGTATTTTGGGCATGTACTCTTTTAAGCATAAAAGCAAAAATAAACTCTATAATGTAGTGTACTGTGCATTATTTAATAAGCACATATATTTTATTTCCATTTCTAAGCAACTAACAAAATACATCATTAGAATACCTAAAGTTACGTTTTGGAAAAATAGACTAAGGTGACCTTTTTGGCCTCTTTTTCTACAATGCGACAAATTGAAACTACTTTGCACTTCTGCCCAAACATGGGAAATATTGATATATTTACTTGGGAACTCATTTTTACTTTTTGTTTTTAGTTTATTATTTTGACTGATTATGAAAATATGTAGTGAGTTTACTCTAGATAATGAGTGAAAATTCATAAACATTAGAACAGCAAAGTTTCAGGCAGTGATGAATGTTTTAACAGATCCAGTTTTAAATATAATACTTGTCTCAGATTTAAAGATAAAAATTTTGATTGAGTTATAACCAAATCACTCATGTATGAACAAAGCTAAGCCTCAATAGCTTTTATACAGGAAAAGAATCGCTCCTTAAAAATCTATTTCCCCATAAAAAGAAGAGCAGTACTTGAACCATACTTTTAAATGAGCTCTATTTATGTAAAACATATCCCCAATACAAAACTGACATCTTGGTTGACTCTATAAACACCAAATTTGGCCAAAGCATATTATTATAGTATCTGCAGATACTGTCGTAATACTGAAAACATAAATTTTGGCATTTTAAGAAGTGTATGAAAAGACTCAATAATGCTACCAGAAAAAAACAAATGCTGAGAATTTTGTAACATTTAGTTAATTAAAAGTGGCACCATGTTAAAAACAAAAACAAAAAACTACCAAGACCTCAAATGGGAAAATACCATTCTATACCAGATTTTGAGGTTTATTACAGAATTCTAAGTGAAGAAAAAAACTGATAAAAGCTATTTTTCCTTCTCCATTTCTTAAAGCATTGAATTTTTATGAAAAAAATATTCATAATTTCAAAATGCATGTTCTTACATTAAAACTGAAATGCAGAAGATACAAATAATAAGTCTAGTTTACAAATACGAGCTTGGCCAAGTATTCTCTGATTCAAAACACTAAAATAAGCCAAAAAAAACCCAAACCCCAAACTATTATATCAGCTTTTTATTTAACTTTCAATGGAGTCTTAACAGAGATGAGTATTAGAAAAAAATGCAATTCATGGAAAGATTGGGGAATATGTCAGTCTTCAAATGGAGATGAATTTTTCATTTTAAATTCAGAAAGACACAGATACTCTCAGTGTTTTATAGTATTTCAGACTTTTAAGGCTGAAAAATAAGCAGAAGATTAGCAATATTTTTATAACATTGCTTTTCAATTTAAATTTCAGAAAAAAATTGTACAAATCATATAAAAATAATCCATGGAAGAAATCAACATTTGGGGGGACTGGACTTTAAAACAGAACACAATTTTATAATAAATCAATTCTTAAAGGGTGGATGTGGAGTAATGCATAATGCCACGCTAGTAAAGGTCTATTCTAAAAACTCACTTCCTTTAGTAAGTCTTATTTTGGTTCAAGACCCAAAGGCAACCATCTATTCTATTATTTATGTAACCTGAAACCAAGCCTAATTCTTCATTCCTGGAATCTGCCCGCTGCTTTGGGTTATCAGACACACGAGGCAATCACATACTTCCCACAATTATTTTCAGATATAACTTTATAATATTTGCTTTGCTAGTGATTTAAAGGCATGCAGAATTTCAACAAAACAAGCTATATTAGCTTATCTTCTGCTTATACCTTAAACTCAAATGTTAAAGATAATTAATTCAAAGAAATTCATGCTGTTGTGAAGTTAATGAAGTCTCCTGAAATTTGTCATTCTTTAAAAAAAAGGACTTGAAATCATTACTTTTAGGAAAAGAGAAAAACTTTGATGCTAGAATAATACATAGCAGCTCACTTTGAAACCAAGGTCCATGTAGTCAAGAGTGATTTGAAGCAGCTTCTCTATAACAAACCATGACAGTAGGAACGATGACTTGTCTTGCATCAATAGAGCACACACATTTTCAAATCAAGAAATTGGTAGCCTAACTTTAGAGGCAATCAGTTGTTTCTAAATGTTCTAAAACACATGTATATATGAGGTATGTGCCTATATTTTATATACAAGATACATGAATATATATTCATGTACATACGTGTACATAAAATATAAACTGTGTTTTTCAGTAGTGTTTATAATGAGCAGTATTCCTGAAGCTAAATATTTCTACAAACTGATTTCTGAGAAACCAGCCACAGTATCAATTCTGCTTTATGAAAAATCTATTCCTGAGGAATAACTCACGTACTTCTTAAGATATTTCTGGGCCTATGGCAGATCAGTGGGTCAGTACCAGCACCTGAGTGAATCCTAAGGAACCACTTATTCATTGAGAATCTGGCCCATTTTCAATTTAAACGTTTAAATTATTTAGCTTGCTTCAAAGGTCACTCTTGATAGTCCCTGCTAATATTTACAGGTAAAACTATTCTTCACAATAAAGGAGAATATGTAATGAAACCTGATAGTGTAGTCTCTTTCAGTAACAAGTTTTTCCTTCCTTCCTTCTTTCTTTCTCTCTCTTTGTCCAATTATCAACACAATACAATTGGCTTCATTAACTGTTAGAGAATTTGCCAGCTTTCCTGGATGGTTCATATGGCACTCTGAGAATACTGGGCGTTTCTTCCATTACCCTTACAAGGAGGTTGTCGATGTAGTCCTCGAGTTCCCGGATGTGGGTGTCCTTCCTCCTAAGGAGTTCTTTGTGTTTCACCAGCTCTTGTAGAACCTCTTCATAGGTCAGACTACGATACCCTGCAGTGGCATCAAAGGGGTTGCTGTCCTAGAACAAGATAAAGACCGTTACTTTCGTAGATATAACATCTGGGACAAACATTAAGAATTATCCAGAACTTCGACTTTTTGTTTTTCAAACCCTGATGAAGATTTTCGCTAGCCTTGCTTAGAGTGAATGTGACAGTCCACAAATTGGCTAGCCAGTCCTGAGGCAAGAACTAAGGCAGATGCACCAAAGTTTTGACTACAACTCTAAATTCTAAAACCCCTTCTAACATTGTGGGCAATTTCCTAATATCTGAGACTGGTTATATCATGTAAGATTAAGTTAAGAGATGAAATGTTTTATAATAAATACAACTAAAATAGATGAAAACTAAAGATTTCTGAAAGTCAACTCAGAGGAACTATAAGATGCAACTGAAAACTATACACTTGGACATGCGTCCTTATGAAACTGCTTCCACTGAACTGTGATTTAATGTTACATGTTTGGCTTCTTAGTGAAGATGGTTACAGCAAAAATCTTTTCCAATTTGCTATGAAAATGGAAGCACTCGGAATTAAATCAAAGATTATCCTTATAGGAAGCCCCATGGGAGTAACTTCTGTTTTAATTTAGAAACAGGCAGAACTTTTCCTCCCCTGAGTAACTGGTCTATTTCTTTCTCCTAGTAATAATATCTAGTTTATCTTCTTTCCCTTTTTGACCCTGGTTATCAGGAAACTCAAGAGTTCAACCATATTAATACTATGGTTAGTATATTTGCATTCTCTCCCATTTCACCTATTTATTTAACTTTATTCTATTGACAAAAATTCCTTTTAGGCAAAGGCATAAATATAACCAAAAAAATTTTTTAAAGATACTTACTAATTCACTGCTATTACAAAGCATTCTAATATTAATGTTATATCAAAAGTGAAAGAAAAATATTTCTCAGGAATTTAATCAAGGCCCTGTAACATCACCTTTTATTAACAGTGTATAGCATTAAGAGTTTTCATTCTGTAAAACATAATGCCCAATTACAACTAAGCAATTTTTTATTCTTTTTAAATCATAGTTCTCTCACTAAGCCCAACAATTTAAAATGATTTTCATCACTATCTTTTAAAACATTTCCATTTGGCTTTAAGGAAACTTAACTAAAATATTGAGGAAATTGGTTTTCTTGCTCTTAAGGAATACTATCTATTCAGTGGAGGATGGGGAATGGGGACTGGTGAATGCAGAATGACCTCGCCTGCCATAAGAATTAAACTTGTCTTTCCCTGTTTTCAGGATCTACTTTAATAGTGCTATATGTTTGGGGGTGTTCACCAGTAAAGCCAAAGTTTAACTTTTCACTGGCCCTCCCTACTTCCCCAGCCTCTCAGCCCAAGGAACTAGGACTTTACCAGACCAGAGAAAGAGAAGCTAGAGTACAGATACCAATTTGATGCTTGGGTCACTGAAGTACACCCCCTTCTCCAGGATAAGTGAATACATTCAGGACTGAAAAACTTTTCCAATTTCACAGAATCTCTCAGGCTTTGTGGAGAAGATACAGCTTGCACTAGGCCTTCAAGATTTTGCAGGCAGAAATGCCTAATGGAACATTTAAAGCAGTGAGCTCTGCTTGTTCAAAGAAGGAAACAAGGCTCAAGGCATAGTGGCCAGTAACAGGTAATCCAGTAACAGGTACTCTGTAGAGCATGGCTGGAAAATACTGTACAGGACAGGGAGCAGAGAAGGGCTGAAATGGTAGGTTTGAAACAGACCACCAAGGATGCTGAACGGTAGTACAAAGAATTTTTAGACTTTTGCTATGGAAAATAGGAAGCCACTGAACGTTTCTAAACAGAGAAAGGATATGATTAAAGCTATGTTCCAGGAAAAGTAAAATGGCAACAGTGGAATCATTTGGAGGGGCTAAGATTAGTTATAGGGCTACTGAAATATGAAAGACCAGAGTTAGTAACAATGAAAAGAGAGGATATTAAAGGGAAGTGAGCTTAAATTCTATAAAATGTCTAAAACAACTTAGTTTATTTTAGCATTAGAAACTGGAAACAGATGTAAGTTTCAGTTATATTTCCTTCATCCCTAAAAACATTTCAAATATTGTTCTAAAACCATTAAAGGACAATTCTAGAGACAAGTGTTTTACTTCTCCCTCCTCTCTCAGATCAATTAATCTTTTATAAGTCTACACACACTCACACACACACACTCTCTCTCTCTCTCTCACGCATATAGTTACTAGTTTAATTGGTCATGAGATATAGTTTAGAGATACATAAATAGTAATTACATTCTTATAAAAGATTATGTTAAGCAGTTTTCTACAGTAAAGACAAGACATAGTATAGAGTTCAGTATACTTTGGAAATTTCTTAAAAATAAGTTAAAGTTTCTTACTTCAACCCAAGTAATTTTGCATAAATTTGAGAGAGCAACCTGGGTCTCATTTGCCTTATCTGATAGATGACATGTTCTCCACGGTCCTTTTCAAATCTAAAATTGTCTGGTATACCAAGTAATTTTTCTAAATCACACTTTAAAAACTAATAAAGTCTAATGTGATTTCACATTTCTAATAAAACATTTACTGAGAAATTCATGTTCTTGTGAGAATTGCAGGGATTAATGAAAGGAAGCTAAATGGGATTCATTACTGATTAGTTGACTGATTTATGCTTTTTCTTTATTTAACATAATGAAAGCATCTATTCAAGTCTCTCTAATCTTCATAAAATTATACATATATAAACTGATTTCTCCAAACTAATTAAGCAATGAAATAGTTAAAAAAAATAATGTGCACTGTAATATTTAACACTATTACCAGTTAATGTAGTTAAAAATTTTTTGTAACATTTCTCTAAAGACACTGAAGATGAAAGATGTGTCAAAAATTTGTTTTGACATAAATTAATGCAATGATATAAATTAATAGTTAAATCTTTCAAAATAATCAATTATTATTTCAGACTACTGGTCATACTTTATAGCCATACTCTAGAATATATAGATATCTTATTTGGATTGTTTTTTTTTTCCTTACAACAATCTAACATTAATGTGTAGACAGATTTCCTGGAAATACACTTCTGGCCTTTTCAATAAATTTTCCATTTGTCCTTTTATGTGAAAACTTTACCCCAAATTTTAGCATCAAGTTTCTAGGCAGGAAAACATCTTAGAAACACATGTACTATGAACTATATTCTGGAAAAGAATATAAAATAATTAAAAACAGTTTCATGCTGAGTTCCATATTTTATCCTATATCTGAATGTAAACCTTCTAATTTTAGGCGTAAGATTCTTAAACTGACTGATATACTCCACACACACACACACACACATATATGTATATGTATTTGTTTGTCGATATAACTCCAAATAAAATGATTAATATAAACAATAGAAAATTAAAATATATGCTCTATAAAAAATTATTTTTTTAAAGAGGAAAACTCTCAGGTAAATATAAAAATTATTTTTTCAAAATATATGTCTTATTATTCTTGCAAAAACTTACAAAATTCAAAACTCTCTAAGCTGGCAAAGACCAAACGCAACTTAAAATGGTTACTCCAAAGTGCTCAATATTTTTTCTCACAGCACACTCTATACAGACAGCACTTATGTTTTTAAGATGTTTTCTTATTCTGAAATTTAATGTAAATTTTTCTTCTCTCTTCCCCTTTTACAACCAACCCTTTCTCATTTCCACCCTACCTCTATTAAAAATGTCTACATGCAGACATAAGAAGATGTGGACTGATAAAGGAATATTAGAATTACTACATGAAGTTTTCTAACCCAGAATTTTAAATAATACAGTTGTGCATAAGATTTTGAGAACTGCTAGTGATCTATTTTTTGCTTTACACAGTCTAGCCTTTTAAACTAGGAAATGTACATTTTTTACAATATTTAAATTTAAACAAAAGCAAATTATCAGGACTCAAAATAAGTGAAGATTTAAAGAAAGGTTGTCCTGGTAACCAAATATTGGTGGGGTACTAACTGACATCCAAGGCAACTAGAGGAGAGGGAGAGAAAAAAGTGAAGGCTTGGCATTCTCTGATCATCTCATTATTGTTCTAATGAGGAACTTTGCTCTGGGAATATCATCTCAGCTACTTTCACATCTTTTGTCCTACTCCCTTCATCTCCCTTTCAGTTCTTAATTAGGCCTTAAAGAGCTCACACTGCCCTTTCAACTGGCTACTGCTCCTGTTTAAACACTGTGCTTTCACAGACAGGTGTTGGCACTAGCATATAAGACATACAAACTTAATTACAAAATACTACGTCCAGAGGGAGAAAAAATAACTTGGTGGACGGCTATTATTGGAGAACTTAATGTAAATTACTTCAAACATCTTATAATCTTCAACATAAAAATTGTTCGAATGCTTTTCTTCAACCATGATCAGTATGAAGATGCGCTTCCTCCTCTTAATTGTATCTTGCAGTAAATTAACAACACCTAGTAATCCTTTAACTGTCATTTAGAATAGTTAGTATTCCAGAGAAAAATAATCACACATCAAGGATTCTTTTATCACCTTTAAATCCTTTAACTAAAACAATTTTCACATTTTATTTCTTTAAAGAATTCTAAGGATGCTTTTACAGCAATAAATTACAAGATTTGGAAAAGTACATTTACAAGCAATCGAAATTGTAATTAAGGTTACTTAATAAACAATAGCTACACATTAAATCGATTTTTTTGATGTTGCATTTTGTTTGAGATTAAGTAACCGCCTGATAGAATTCATTTTACTATCTGATCAAAGGCTGACTTCATATTTTCTCACATTTCTCGCCAGACTGCCATATTATAAAGACTTGAGAATTTATAAAACATCAAAACTTATGAATCACTTAAATAAAACAGCAAAAATACAGTACAAAGTCCTGTGCTTCTATAACAGTTTCCACAATTTTAAAGATAAACACCTGCATTTAGAATGGTTTAGAAAATAAACCCTAAACCCACCTTAGCTTCTTCTAGACATGTCACATCCTAAAAAATAGTAATAGGTGATATGGGATTGCCTAAAAAAATTCTTACTATACATCTGGATCACACATATCAAAGACAGATGGTTGAAACAGCAACCACCAGTCTCTTGGAATAAAGGCTCTATTTCTGTTACTCAGTGAGAATTTAGTTTTCTACCAAGAACATTTGACCATATTTTGGTAAAGTAATTTATTCTCTACGTTTAATATAGTTAGAATTGATTGCAGATGCAATGGAACTCTGAACAGAGATTAAATACTGGACTTCAAATACTACAATAAAGTTCAGATTATCTGAATAATCCTCGAAAATACGTGAGTTGATTTAGGTGGTCGCTACCAATCCTGTTAACATATTTGGTTTTGTTCTGATGAGAAAGATAAGTGTCCTAAAGTATTTGTTCTTTCAAATACTTTCCTGGTTATCTGGCTATCCTGCCAGGATGCTTTTCTATTGTTGAATGTTGACAAGCAGCTTTATTCTTTCTTCAATCCTTGTCCCAACAACAACAAAAAACAGTCTTTCTACACGCTCTTATTTCATAACCGCAAATTTGACCCTGACATACAGCTTGCATACTAATTTCAAAACAGTCTGTACACAAAATATGTATATTCTAAATTGGCTTCAATTATAACCAATTTTGCTTGAACTTTCATAGATCATACGAGTCACACCCTATTGTATATTAAAGGCAAAAATTATATTTTACTTTCTTTCTCCTAAAATTACTATGCTAAGCTACAATTCTTAAGGTAAGTGAGGCAGAAGGCAAGAAGACAAAGGCATTTTTAGAAATGTGTGCCAGATAAAAAGACCGGCTTGTTCTTTGACAACCTTCTCACCCCTTCAGCAACTTACCGGGATTTTCCTGAGGTCTTCATTGCTTGTTGGACTCATATGAAAACTAATAAAACACAAACAAATGTTAAAAGTGTCATAACTCACGTGAGAGGAAACACAAAAATAGAAAAATTTTAACCTAGACTGTAATACAAATTTCTAAAGCCCTACATTATTCAGATGAGTTAAATTTAATCTAAGAAGTAGAAAAAAATCCAGTATTTCCCCAACATTCTTAAAGCATCATTACAATTTTAAACTTTGAAGGAAAACTTTTTAGTTATCAGAACTGAAGAACGAAATATGAAGTTTTTAAACATCTTTAAACACAGCACTTTTATCCAGCAAGATATTTTGTAAAACTAATTTGTGTAACAGATTTCCATTATATTTACACACAGTCACTCACCTTAGACCCTCTGATATAAAACTAGGGAGAATTAAGTAAATGTAGGTTGGAAAGATTATAGAATAAAAGAGTGAAAGCAATCTGTTTAAAAATGCCAAAAGTGTTAGAAAACTCAGCTTTCAAACATAACCCTATCAATAAGAAAAAATTCAGAATTGTGGGAAACATTTATCTCGTTAATGCAATTTCTAAGTAGCTAGTCTTGAAAATTTAAATACTGAAATGAATCAAAACAACACAGATTTCTTCCACACAAAGAAGAAAACATCACAGCTGAATGCTATAACTATTTTCTTCTTTGAAACATGTCCATTAGATGGGACTGCAACCAAAAAGACGCTAAACTTCAAAGCCATCTGATGAGTAAATATTTCATCGGTGCTATTCAAGTTTAATTTTTACCCAGCACTTAAAGGTATTAGCCTTTAAAACCTTCACAAAGCATTAGTGTCCTAGGAACCTTTTTATTCCACACACAAAACAACAACTGTAAAATATGTATGTTTTCATTATCTGTCCCTTGACAGTAAAATAACTGGGATCCTTTGAAGATTTAAGAAATTTACTTTTAAAACTTTTGATTGTGTGACAAAAAGTCTGGACACTGGATATAATGTTGGTAAAGTATCTGTAATTATGTGTACAAATCCTATGCTCTAAGATGCACAGGGCACACATGCATGTACAACCACCTCCAGAGAGTTTCCCATGTAACCAAGATTTCATTGGCTATGACTAAGATTTGAAGTACTAGCTTCCAGAAGCGATTGCTCGCCTTTTCTAACTAGAACTCCTGTGGATAAATTTAGTATTTCAGCAGAGCTGGGTTGCATGTAGAGAGAGTGAAACATGTTTCAAAAACCTACAATGCACCAGTTAAAGGCCTGTGTGGCTGGCACATTTTCTCAACATCTTTATGGTGTTCTGCATGGTCCTGGACTCAAGTCACTATACCAGCAAAGCATCAAGAGCCCACAAAGAAGTGGCTTAAAAGACAAAAACCAAATCCAAAAAAGCATTCTCATGTAGTCCACCTTAGCCTAGAGTGCCATGGTAGCAGCTGCTAACACATGTGGTTTCCATCTTCTCTGATTTTCAATCCAAGGTAGCCAACAGGGGGTCCAGTGGGATTAATCTCTCCTACCCCATTATCTCACAGCATGTTTTCTAATATGTCAAGAAACACATTCTGCTACATCTCCCATCTGACTGGGATATTCTAAAAAACAAAATGATTTACACTCAGGCCCGACAGCACACAAGGTGCTTGCAAGCAGAGAAGTGGCTGGAGCCAGGTGGTGGGAATTCAAATCCTGTTTCTGCCCTGTGACCTTGAGCAAGTTAGTTAACTTTGATTGTGTCTTGGTTCCCTCATCTGTAAAATGGAGATGGCAACAGTATCTACCACATAAGACTTCTGTGAAGATTCAATGAGTTAATCTTCATTGGAAAACACTTAGCACTGTGACTACCAGATAGAACATTATTTTATTTCATAAATAAAATAATGAAATAAAATAATTATTTCATAAACATTTACACAGCACTTAATGTGTGCCTGACACTGTTCTAAGCACTTTACCAAAATTAACTCATTTAATCTTTATGATCCTTACGGTAGTCTTATGGTCCAGTATCTACCACATCTTCATTTTAAAGGTAAGGAAACAAGTCACAGAGAGGTTAGGTAACTTGCGTGTGGTCATTCTATCAGCAGCTGGTGGAGCTGTCTGGGCTCTAGACTCCGTCCTCCCATGACACACAGCCCTAGCCCCATTCCCTGTATATAGATTTACTTAGTGAGCACTGGCTGCACTGCAGAAGCCCTGAACATATAGGCCACATAGATGAATCAGAGAACAACAATGTTGCATTTTGAGAAGGCACATGGTAGAGATGTACTTGTGGGAGGTGGGGGAGAGCACTCTGGATAATTAAATTTTTAGACCTCATAGAGAAATGAAATGTTCTATCACAGCAATTAGTCAAGGAATGCCTAATTCATGGAAAAAGCAGGATTTAAAATGACATGAAGGATATGTTTGGCAGGCTAGACAAGGAGGGCTCTGCAAACATATGGCGTGGCCTGGGGCTGCCAGACAGTAGCGTCGCTGCAGGACACGGAGTAGACTGGCAGCGAGGCAGCAGGGTCAGCAGGAGCCCATAAAGGTTCTGATGACGTGTTCCTCAGGCCCAATCTGTAGAGCAGGAGGTAATCTTTGGACAATGTTAATCTTTTCTTGTAAATATTTTAACATTTTATATTTGGTGGCATAATCCATCCCATTGCATCCTTGAGATTGAACAGTATTATGACTATATAAATTTCACTATATGTCTCAGGAAGAAATCAGTGAACCAAGAAACAGAAATATCGGTATTATATTTATTGCAATAAGGGTTTTCAAGGAACAACATTTAGGACAAAGATTTTATGAAAACCACAAAACTAATGATATGTAGTAGCCAACCAGAGTTTATAAAACTAAAATGTAACTCAATGGCCGCTCAAAAATGCCTGAGAATTCCTAAGAATGCTGAAAAAGTCACAACTGTAAGGGGAAGGGTTTGCAGTGCGGCAAGCCCGGCTACTTCTCATTCTACCTGAGTGATCTGAGCCACTCTCTCCAGCTCCCTACAGTGCAGATCTGAGTGAGAGGCTCTTGTACCGGGTATTGTCTGAAGTCTAAAGGCAGAACCCCTCCCTTGTGGTCTGCTTTATATCACACACTGACATGTCAAACACTTGACGAACACAGTCATTCATGGCTGCCTTTTTTGATCTGTCCTTAAGGGGGAAGAAAGAGTTAACTGAACTGGATTGAATTAGCTTGGTGAAAAATAAAATGTCTCTATTTATCGAAGTGTGGCACCAATTTGTGATATCTTTCTCTTTGGACTGCCGTCCTCATGTCAGACAAGATATCGAATAATTCAGTCTGACTGCTCAGCCGAGCTGCTGACAGGTTAAGGAAAATGGTGTTTTTAATCAGGTGCAAAATAAACCTAGACACATTCACATTTAAAAAGGAGTGTTTGTAAAATGAAACTACAGAATTTAAACATTTTAAATTAGTATTTTAAAAGTTATTTTAAATAAAATGATTTACCTTAACATTCTGAAGTTTTTACGCAAAAGCATCAATAGTTTTACTTTGTGATATTTCCAAATATTAAATAATTTTCCCTAGTAAACTCTAATTCTAAAATTTGAAATATTTTCAAATATTTCTAGGAATCACTAGTATCTCTTCTACAATATCACTTGTTAATTTACGTCAAAGTTAAAATAATTAAGTAAAGAGATAAGAAGTAAATCAGTGAGGACTTGAAACTGTCCTTTAATTTGTGCTATGGACTAATCTTCTATATATCAGCCAGAAAATAACCCAATCATTACAGCAAAAAACCTGATCACCGCAGTAATCACTATGGCATTTGGCAGTGATCAAAGTGGGTTTTTTTGGTTGGTTTGTTTCTCTTTCTTAAACATATATCTTCTTTTGAAGAATACCTAAGGAGGAGAAACTATTCAGAGTAAAAAGTGTACAGTGCTTGCAAAGATTTAAAAAAAAAAAACCTACATAAGAACAAAGATCTATTAAAACTGGTTAACAGTGCTTTTACAAGACAATGCAAACTGTAAATTCCTCGTTCTAGGATTTTTAAATCTTTCAATGAGAAGTCACATAAAAACAAGCCTTTGATGGGCATTTAAAAGTAAGTATTTTTAGAGTATTTTAGAGTACTATTACACCTTCCACAATAGCTCTTTTCAAACCCCGTTACTGCTGGAATTATAAAGCAAAGTCCATTTTGGTCTACACATTGACTCATTTTGTATTTAAGAAGTGAATTCAAATTAAATGTGAAATCCAGGAGGTGTGCCACCTGGCTGGGAGGAGGGAAGAGGAGGAAGAGGGAAGGGGCAGGACAGGAGTAACTTTCTCAAACGCCAGTCAACTCCTTATTGTGTATGGGAAATAAGTATAACTTCAAACTATCACAGAAGTAGTGACATTAATTATTTTTAAAGGAGTGTGTCCTACTATCTTGTTTAACTGAGTGGGCTCTAGAGACTTGGGGCTTCACTTTCATGACAAAGGTATATCCTGAGAACTGTGACATAATGTAACAAAAATCTTCAGTGAGTCTAAAAGGAGGAAAAGAGAAACACCCCGTGTATTTCATCAATAACAAAGCATAGAATAACATCCTAAAAGCAACTGTATTTATTAGACTTTAACTATAGTACCTTTCTGGGCACTTTGCATGTTAACTCACTTAATCCTTGTAACAATCCTATGATGCGAGTGCTCTATTTATCTTCATTTACCGATGAGGAAATGGGCACAGAGATGGTAAGGCGCTTATCCAAGGTAACATAGTTAGTAAGTGGCCGAGTTAGGACACAAGAAAGGCAGCCCCACCCCACAGTCCAAGCTCTCTAGGCATAAGCTCTACTTCTTCCACAGAGCTGCTCTAAACTGTCAGTTCTACTGTGAGCTCACTGCTGGCTGGTTTCGAGGAGCCCAGTACAATTTCATGAGGCTTCTTCCAATCAGAAATAATGATTCAGAAAAGTCTTAGATTTAGTCTAAAAGAGACAGAATAATGGCTGAAATGCAACAGGTTTGGAAATAACTGTGCTCCTGATTTTTTGTTTGCCCCTCCTGCTCCACTCTGCCCCTCCCTGCACGCCAGGACACTGACCTCTGGAGAGTGTATCACCTGGGCTTGCCCACTGGCTTATTAGGTTCTGCCACTGGGAGGCACCTCCAAGAGGTTGGAGCACTGAAAGCATACGAGGCAGGGTATTTACTCCCCTTCCCCCAGCCCCATCCCACCACTGCCCCCCTCCCTCCCTGCTGGGCTGCAATAGCATCTCTACCTACAGCCACAGCTGCAGCTAAGCATGCAGTGCTGGTCCCTGGTGCTGTACCACTCCTTCTTGATGTCCTTAACCCTGCCGACACCTTCTCCACTAAACTTTCCTCAGATATTTGTTTTGGATGTGTCATTTGTTTCCTATTAGGATTCTTAACTGATACATGAATATAAAATAAATGCCATAAACCATTCACTTAATAATTTAAAATAATTAAGGACAAAGGTTTGTTCTACTTCGCTCTTAGAAAAGAAAGAACCAAAGAAAAATAATTACTCACATGAATTACCTATACTTCCCTGTTCCCTTCAATTTCTGACTTATGCTCCAATGTTACTTATTTTAACATTTTTTTTCTTTTCAAAATATGCATAGCCTCTTCTTACTTTGTAAATAATTCACTGCTACCCTCCCCTCCCCGCCCTCTCCAACACACACAAACTCCTAGCCTTCATTTGACAATATGCTTTTCATATTCACAGAGCTAGAGTACTTGTGTTCAAAATTATTTTCCATTTAGGATTGCATTTTTAAAGATTCATTGCTCCTGCAGTATGTAAAATGGTATAATTACTTCAAGTGACTTGGATTTGAATAATACCACCTCATATTTACATATTGTCTTACAATTTATAACACATTTTCACAAACTGAATTTCTCCAAACATTTCCAAAGGAACAGTAATCAATAAAATCTTATACCATAAAATCTCATACAATCAGAATCCCATCTGATCAATCTCACCTCTGACACCCCCTCTCTCCTAGAGACCTGCTGGTGTACTCCCACTATCATCCCAGTTGTCTCCTAATCCACCTGTATTTACTCACCTCTCTCACCAGGACTCGCTGACAGTCCATTATCTCTTGGACATTCTACCATTTTTATTTTGCCAATCTCTAAACCCTACCAAGTAGCCCTTGCTGACTTTGTTACCTTGACTCATTCATATTCTTTAATCTGAAACAACTCACACCACCAATACTCACTGCTTCTTTGACGAAGGCCACCAACAAACCATTTTCACTAAAATCACCTCACTCTTTAACCTCTCAACTCCATGTGATACCAAATGGCTGCTCCTTCTTTTTGAGACTCACTCTTCTTGCTATCTGGTAGCCTAACTTTTCTTCTATATTTCCAATCACTCCTTTTCTTTGTTATCTTCCTCTTCACCTTTAGGTGGGGAAAACTGGATATTTCCTAAGGTTGTTTTCAGGCCTTTTCTACTCCACCTTGGTGATTTCATATTCTCTCACCACTAACTACCATCCCTATATGGATAGAGGACTAGTAAATCTTTTCACCCACCAATCTCTTTACCCTTTATAATATCATGTTTACAAATGTCTGATCAAAATCTTGGATTGAATATCCTACCTGTCCCTGAAAGGCCAATCACCATGTCTTTTAGAACAGTTCTGTCTGGTTCTCTTCCTTCTCATACCACCAATCTCCTGGGCACCCAAGGTGAAGCCTCAGAGACACCCTTCACTCCAATCTTCGGCTTACATGCCTCACAAATAAACTGCCATGTTCTCACCATTCAGCCTCTGCCACAGAACTCTCATCGTTTACTCCCTGCTCATTTTTACTGCTACCTTTCTGACCATAAGACCAAATTGCCTCCTGTTGAGACTACTGCAACAGCCTCTTCAGTCTCTGCCCATCCCTCCTTGTCCAATCCAGACTATTCATACTGACCATGGCGTTCTCAAGCTCAAGTCTAACGTCATTATTCATCTGTCACAAAACTTTTGACCTCCAACCTCTTCCTGAATAATGACAAAATTTCTCAGTCTGGCTTTCAAAGCCCATTGGATTTTATCCAATTTACCTTTCCAGACTTATTGCCCACCCCCTAATGCTGAGGAACAATCTACTTCACTGTGAAACAGAAATGCTACCATCTATTTCACAGAATTAAAAGAGGGTTAAAAGAAATGAGTATGAAAATGTTTTGTCTGACAAAGTGCTTTTCAAATACATGGTATAAAAGTTTGCTTCTGTGCATCTATCTTACCCCTGGATCCCCTCCCTTTCTACTGCAAGCCACTTAAAGGAAGGAACCGTATCTCATTCCTCTTTTCATTCCTAGCATCTGACACAGCGCCAGCATGAAAAGTATGCTGAATACATTAATAACCAGTACTTAACAAAAATGTGTAAAAACTGGGGTGAGTTGACTGAGTAAATCAATGGTAGGGCAATATAAGTTCCACCAACAAGATCCCAAGTCCCCAAAGAGTGGAAGAAATAATGTTCCTGAGTAAGAAAGATTATTTATATCTATACCTGATGATACATTAGTGGAGTGTTTTTCAGTTCTTTTTAAGATAGAAAAAATTATTCTCATATTTAAGTCAATAAGAATTAAAGCACATTTTCAAATTGGTGGACTACCAATAGAATCAATTCAATCAGCCAGTTTATCCAGTATGCCAACTAGGTCTACCAGGATAGGTATCTGACACAATACAGATTAATTAGAGATTTTTCTGGTAAATCCTGAAAACATTTATTCCACAGAGGTTACATGTTGAAGGGGTTTTTTTTTTTTTTTTAATGTTCTTTAATAATCCTCTTTCCAAAGCTCTAAAAAAATGAAGTGCCCACAGAGATTCCACTAGAGAGATTTCACTGGAATCTTTAGCACATTCCAATTATGTTTATTATACATGCAAATAAGGCTTAAGAGGCAAGACAAAACTAAATATTTTTTTCTTTCTTTTTAGAAAAAAGCAAAAAACTCAGTACCAAATCAAATTAATGATATTATAGATGAAAGGACTACATCCTGTCTCCTGGGACTGGGCATGTACACCAAAACCTGGATGACAAAACAGAACCTAATACATAAATGTCTATGGGGATTAACAGTAATTTACTTATTAATATTCTCATGGGGTATCTTTTATGAGCTCTCAGAGGCAAGACAGTTAAAAATTGTGGTCAGTGACACCAAAGATCATGGACAGCAAATTCAGACCTAGCTGCTTTTCCATAATGAATAATGATGAATATGTTGTTGGTGAAAGTCCTAGAACTTGAGGATTTAAAGACGTCTATGAAATTAAGGCTTGGTTTGTCAAGGATATAATAGTCAATCAAGTCTAACTTACACATTTCTCCTGGTAAAGAACAGAAATAGTGGTTTAGGCCTGCAATTTCAGCACTCTGGGAGGAGGCAGGTGGATCACTTGAGGTCAAGAGTTCGAGACCAGCCTGGCCAACATGGTGAAACCCCGTCTCTACTAAAAAATACAAAACTTAGCTGGATGTGGTGGCATGTGCCTATAATCCCAGCTACTCGGGAAGTTTAGGCAGGAGGACTGCCTGAACCTGGGAGACGGAGGCTGCAGTGAGCTGAGATCACGCCACTGCACTCCAGCCTAGGCAAAAGAGTGAGACTCTGCCTCAAAAAAAAAAAAAAAAAAAAAAAAAAGAATAGAACTAATTATTTCAAAGACAGTCAAACAACCCACAAATTTCAACATAAGGCCTATGGATTCCAAAAGTTCTCCATTCCTTTAAAACTAAGCTTCTCACCTTTTTTTTTTTTTTTAGTATCCCTAATACATAATAAATCCAACAATAAGCATAAAATTTGACATCTCAAGTTAAAAACTCAGATGAAGTTTTGCATTTTACTACCACAATCATGTGTCTCTTGATATAAAATGAATATTTTCTCCCTAGATCTTTAGGAAATGTATCACTTTCAGAAACTGTGTTGTGTTTGGCCTGTTACCCTGAGTAGACCCTTGCCCGCCACCTGCTACGTATCCATTAGTTATCATCGTGTGTGTGTGTGTGCGCGTGTGTAATCAAGTCCTGTTCATTTTAGCAGCTAAACAGGGGGCAGGAGTGATGAGAGCAAGGCACCCGCAAGCTAAACCCAGAACAGACTCTGCCAGTCTACGTTATCAAGACAGACCCGGTAGCCTTGATCAAGCTTTTCCTGCAAGGAGAGAGTATAAGGATAATCTGGAGAGATGTGACTCTTCCATGAGGGTGCAAGCAAGGCATCCCTGGGTCCCTGTGAACCAGGTGAAAAAAGCCAGAAGGCCCACAACACCCTGGCCAAAAGCACCCCAAGCTGGCTCTGTGTGGGCCTATGACAAAGCTATGTTCTGGAGAAGTCATGGTATCCTCTGGTTACCATGAAGGCCTCAGGTGTTTAAGAACAGCCTGCAACGAAGCCCCTGGCCAGCAAGCACCCACGTTCCTAGCCCCAGCCATCTCTGCAGAGCCTTCAAGGAGGGACATCAAGGCAGCCAGACTTCCAGGGGCCCCCCAGGTGGGTGACGCAAGCCACAGGCTCCTACACTTGCTTCTTAGAAGCAACTGCTGGTGTGACTGGGGGATTTCCACCACTCTGCAACCCAAGTTGAGAAGCCGTAAAACATTCTTGGCAGTCAAGAGTTTGTTTCAGTGGGGCTATTAAATTATAAAATTTTTGCCAGAAAAGAATATATTGTTTTGTGTAAAACACAATTTCCGGGCCACCCCCCAACAGCTGAATACAATGATCTTATTATAAATTGTACATTATACTATACAACTTTCAGTCAGCTTTTTAAAATGTTTCTGCATGAAGAAAAAAAGAAACTATTCAAAGAACAATTAAAACAGGTACCCACTGATTTAAAGAGTGTACCTCTAATACACATTAATATCTGCAAATTTCTTATGCCACAATAATTTCACTATTATCCCATTTCTGTAAGTTATATCATAAAAATGTTTCACTACAAAAACTTTTTGTTTGGAATCTAAAATCACACTTGGAAATGCAGTTTTTCTGAGTTCATGTGCACCTCTTTCGATTCTGGCATTATTACGTATGTAACAGCAATGGCACTGTTCTCTGAGTTTTCCTAAAATAGTATTTTCATCACATCAGTCATATATGGAAAACTCTTCATACATTCCATAGCATCAGATGCAAATTCTTCATTCTGGTATGCTAAATTCATATGAATAAGGTCACATCTCCACTACCACTTCCAACCTTTAATTGTTTTAGGCAGGCTGGGTCCCTGAGAACCACTTCACACATTCATTTTTACCTCTCTACCTTTTCTCATTTATCTTTTCCCCTCTGTCTTCACAGATCCATCCTTCGAGACTCTTAGTTCTACCTTTTCTGTAATGCCTAGACTGCCTAACCTTACCCACCTAATCTATAATTTTTATCTCTATCAGCACTTACCAACTGTACCACCCAGGACAGTTATTTACAACTAGGACAATTAATTACACATTCTATATCTACCTGCTTATACTTTTAAAGACAGAGACTTTGCTTTGTGCATCCTTTGTATCAGAGTATCAACATAATCCTCACAGAGAAAGAACAGCAATAATACATATAATCAAGAAAGAGAAAAAATTTCCATCCCTTATATCAAATTCAAAAATAAACATCTGAATCTTAGAATGTCACCCTAATATATACTGTCTGGTAGTGTAAAGATGGGAGGCACAAAGAGTTGACATTATAGATCTTACCCATCTCTGTAAGTACAAGAGATATTATTCCATAAAATGATGTGATGACAGTCTAACAATATTTAACAGTCAAATTTTGGTTATGTATTTTTTTTTCTGTTAAGTGAAGAAGATGTATTTTTTAAAACCAGGATGACAAAACATTAAAAATACAACAAATATTATTTCTGACATATTAAAGAACCTTGAATTCAGAGGCTACTAGAGTAGAATCTTATACTCCTGATGAAAAACAGAAAAGAGGGCACCTGCACTGACATAGAAATAAAAGAGCCAACCTCCAAATCTTCGTTGGAAGAGAGACACTACTGCCTATGTGAATTTCCTAAGGCAACTGCCCTTTTCCCAAAGTGCACTGAAATTTCTGAGGAGTTTTCAATAAGCAGCCTTTATCTTTCCTACTATCACAGTCTGAACTGCCTTCTTTAACAATCTAATTTGAGCTCAGCCATCTGAGTTTAGGAAATTGTCACCATGCCTTAATGGAAAGCCACAGCTTAGGTATCTACCCTGCGATATCCTTATTAGTGCTATGAAAGAATTTCTGAACATAAGACTTTATTTATATCAATATTTACTATAATAGCTTTGCCTTATAAATTTTCTACTTAATACAGAGAAAACTTTTACTTAATTTCAATGTGGTTTTAGTTTTATCTCATCAAAGATTATTGCTGAACATATGTCTTGAAAGATACTTGAAAAACTATCAACTTTATTGCTTCCTGCCAAATGTATGTCCTTTATCAGTTGGTGAAAACCAGAGGCTTCTAAATTCTACTTTTATTTAAGTTTTTTTTTTTTTAAATGAGAAGATATTATTACTTGGAAAAAAATTCCACCTAATTTATTTAAAGCGATTGTTAAGTATTCTGTAGATGCTGTGTATATTAAGATCATAGCAAGGGCCATCGCTTCTGGATGCACTGTGTGTCAAACACTACCCACAGTACTTTTTGTACAAGACATTATTTAATCTGTCCTACACCAAGGTTATTATCTCCATTTTACAGCTGGAAAAATGAGGGTGTAGAAAGGTTAAGTAAGGCCACACGGCTAAGAGAGACTCAAACGCAGACCTGACACCTAAATCTGAACTCTTAATACTTATCCTATACTGCCTTCAGAATATCCTATTATTAGTATTTCAGTGTTTTCATGTTGTACTGTAAAGCCTTTCACTGAAAGAAGTGAATCAAATGTACTTTCTGAGTCAAAGATTAAATTATGTTCAGTATGATTTTCATTTTTAATTATTTGGAGCATTTAATTTCTTTGAAGATAAAAAGTCTCTACAAAACAAATGCATTGTAAACCTCTAGTAAATAAAATATGTGATTAACTAGAACACCCCCATTCCCATACCGGGCTCCGTAACAAAGAGTTCATTATCCTTAATGCAGAGCTGCTGCAGCACACTCACTAATTGGCTCCTTGGTAGCCTAAAGTAGCAAACATACTTCCTCAGGAACCTACCAGTCAGGGAATGACATAGAATATAGCTCCATGACTCCAACTAGAAAAGAAATGGTAAAATTACTAAGCTGTTAATAAACAGCTAACGATATAATAGTATTTAGTCACTTTTTATAAATTATCCCTTCAAAACTTATCTAATAATTTTCAAAAAGAGCTTTACTGCCATTTACTAAAACAGAGTTGTCTATCTACTCATGCCCCAACTTACAAAATGATGTTCCATGGTCAAGATCAAGCCCAAAGTTCTCCCCTTTGAAGAAGCACTTCCCAATTTCCAGTAGACTGAACTGCTCTTTCGTCCACCTTTCCACAGTAAACTCCATGTACTTCTGTTTAACACAGTTTATTCTGCTTTGATTATAGGTTATTTCTTACACATCCCTCTCCATAACTGGTGTGGCTAGGACTGTCATTCCCCATACCTCCCCAACCCTAGCAGAGCTTTACACACAACATTTGTTAAACATTTTTTTTCTTAATAGCAATTTGAATTAAGGTATACTCTAAGAAGGCCAAGCTGATTCACCTAATTGCTTTTAAAGTGGTATCAGTACTTTTATACAAGATTTCTAAGCTTAAATATATAAAATACATAAAGACATTTTATTTAGTGTATAATATATTAAATATATAATAATAACATTTTAATATTATAAGTATTTATTACATAGCAATATATTTAATACATCATATCAAAAAGCAAGAATTAATCCTTAAAATATAAGTTCAAAGAGACAAATGTCAAATGTCTGGACCCTAATAGTCTTAGAAACCAGTTACATGCATGTAAGAAAAATCACTTCATAATTAATTTGTATCACCAGCAGCTATTTAAAACACCTCCGCTACAAGATAACAGTACCACCATAAATTAAATATACAGGAACGCTACCTGTATTTCAAAAGTTAAAGCATTATTGTCACGGGAAAAAAGTAATCACAGATGACATCATCATAGTGGCCCAACTGGAAATGTTCTAAGCATAGAAGCCTGGAAAAGTAGTGTCCACAGAAGTGAGGGCTAATTATGTAAGAAACGGGAGTTATCCTCTTAGCGAGAAACTAACAAAAAGTGTCCAATGGAGACAACCCTTTGGTCAAGCCAAAACCACTGGAGAGAAATATATTTAGTAATTTCAGTGCTAAGGTGAAAAAAACACTTTAAATGCATACATTCACAAACAGTTACTGAAATTTCCACTCTTGTGTTCAAAGAAGCCAAAGTGTTTCAGTTTTGAAAAACAAACTTCCAAAAGCTGCTACTGTTTTCATGCTAACTTGCTAGTCTCAAACAATTCAAACACCTAATTCCTAGTCTCTAAAAAAAAAAAAAAAAAAAAAAAAATCCAAAATAAACAATATAGCACCTCATTAAAAAAACAAAAGAAAAAATTCAAACCTTTCTATCAAGACTACAATTCCAAGTTTGATTCAAAGACTATAGACCTGACATTGTTGTACTAAATTAAATGGATTTTTAAATGCTGCATTTTATTAAACTTAAGACACCAGCTGAAGGCATATCATTGGAATAGTTTTTATTGTCTCTTCTCCCTTACCAGTTCACATATTGTCCCCTACCCAAAAGCAGAATGGGTAAGTCCCATAATGGGTAAATATTTCTCAAAGATGTTCCCTTCTTTTCCCTCCTCACTGTCAAACTTCCTCCGTCAACTCTCACTAAAACAATTATAGTAACTTCCTAACTAGTTTCCCTGTCTCAAGTCCTTCTTCCCTTTCCCATCCTCTGTCCTCAACAGCTACTTCATGATAAAAGACAGTAATTCAATCATATTACAAATCAACATTTTCATGGTTCCCCAGTGTCTATACAATGTCCAACCCTTAATATGAAATTCAGCCCTAATATTTACACACTTTTTTTTACAAGCACACAGAGCAGGATTTATATCTCAACAATATGATTTCCTTATATATAGCAAATATGCCAAAAATAATAATGAAAATATCATTTGATTTGCAGAGCTGAAATTCAGAAAAAAATCATCCTGATGGGCTACAGTAGCACCACTGAGACAGCAGGTAACTGAACGAATCAGGGGCCTCGCAAGGGCCTTCTTTATATTCTTAACCTTTAGAGTATAACATGTTCTTAATAAATGTTTGCTGAATGTGGGAATTTTCTGAGCCAAAACTCAAGATTCGTACTTCAGCAATTTCAAATTTACACAGGAAATAACTGGACCAAATATTTGAAGCTGGGAATATAAAATCTCAGACTTGAAGGTAGCATAGGGGCATGACTGGAGGAACCTGGACATAAGCTGTAAAAACCAAACTGGTGCCAGGGCCACATCTCCTCGCTGGCCTAGATCCTGACTGTTTTAAAGGAGACAAGGAAAGCAAGGTTAATTTGCAATAGGCAATTTTAACCAGCAGGCCACAGGTAAAAAATAAACTGTAAATAAATGTTTAAGGCAATTTAGAATCATACAACTGATGTGTTTCCAATGCATTTTTCTCAAAATACACACGTTCATTAATGGCAATTAGCAAAGAGTATTAATCTACATGTAACAACAATTAAAAATAATTCTCTCAAATGCTACCTTAAAAGTTAAACCAAAAACCTTACATACTGATTTACACAAATCAGTGCACTGGGGTCACTGGAATACAATCTGAATACTTTCCTATGAGAAACCTCAAGAGGGCTTACATGCTGTATCTTATATCTGATCATATCATAACAACGTGTTCTCTTTAACTATTGGACTCGCCATGTGTTATCCTGTGTCCAGTGCCTAAGAGCTCGTTAATTACCTAAACTATATCTCCATAGGTCTTGTTAATTACCCGTCTCCTGTCTCAGAGGACCTTGTTAATAACTTGTACAGTCTCTCTAAAGAGGTCCTAACAACACATTAAAATTAAAGATGCTTTTCTTTTAGCACCTGTCAAGTGCTGTAAATTGAGAAATTTTCACATCAGTTTATTAGCCTACAGTAGTTTTTGTGAATTTTTTTGGCCTGTTTTCTTTTCTCTCAGAATCTTGCTATATCTCAATCTCTCTCTTAAGGGAAAAACAAAAAAACAAAAAAAACCCAGCAAAGTTTGTCTTTTTTGTTACAGAGCTTTTTTTGTTTTCAATTTTGAAGACTATAAATATCAATTTGCATTAGTGAGTTAGCACAAGGATGGCATGGCTGGTATCTGCAAATTAACCCACTGGGAGATGCACCAATTAATGAGAGCTATTATAATGAGTATTAGGATGACAAAGGGTAAAAAAGTTTCAAGTAGTATCTGGGGAGTTAAACATAAAAGTTCTAGTTAGTGTTAAGGGAACTAATCACATTGCATATTTCGTGTTCATAGTCATTGTTTCATTGGACACATTCTGTAAATCTCTGGGCACTAATGGATTAATGGGTCTAAAAATCATCTCAAAAGTTTTTGTCTTCTGTCTCACAAATGAAGGCACAAATTTTCAGGTGTGTAAAAGATTTATAGCCTGCCATGAATAATAAGCAAATTATCTTTAATATTAGACAAATATGAGCAAAAAGCAAATACTGCTATTAAAACAAATCCTTTGCATATTAAGGTTTATGATGCCAACGACTGAACTTTAAACTCATTCAGGAAAAAAAAGGCTCTTTCTTTAGGATCATTTATTTACTATACTTTTTAAAAATCAAAATGTAAATTCTACAGTAAACAGTCTTTGACTTTTAATGAACATGTTATACAATTTCATATAAATGGCCACATGCTTACAAGCTTACGGTGGTTTGTGAAAATTAGAAACACATTTAAATACACATTCTAGGTAACCAATTTTTTGTACCTCCTAAGGAAGGTATGACACAAGCACAGACAGGAATTGACTCATTAAGGAAGGAAAGAAGGAAGAGGGGGGAGAATCAGGTAGACCTGACCTCAAAAGTGAAAGGCACACTGCCATGAAAAATCACTAAAACATTACAAGTCTGGATCTTAGATACTATTTCTGTACCATCCTAAAAAATAACTATTTGGCATGAGATCATCTGCTAAAAAGTAGGCAGGCTCTTCCACCAAACATTAAAAATGGAAATACATGCTTTTGTAAAATCAATTAATACTAGAAATAATATTATAGAACATACCATTTAGTTATCCCAGAGTAGCTAAGAATTTGCTACATGGCATTCACAACTATTATAGTAGAGCAGAAAATAATGGAGTGAAAGCATCTGTATGAGTCACAAATAGAAGGACAGTCCCCAAACAAAATTCTCTGGTAAAAATATCTCCCATTAAATTATTACTCTCAGAACAGCTGCCCCTCTAACATCAAACAGAAACTCATCACACAGAGTAGTAGGCTTACATTGTTTTTTAAAAAAATTTCAGAATAAGACATACATAAGCAATTTTCTCTCAAACAGAGAGAAAATCTTATTCTCTCAAGCAGAATTCCCTTCAGTAGATGGACTTCTGTGATCCTGAACTTTTTCAAGGAACTTACACCTTCTTCAAAGAATACACATCGTGAAATTTCTCCTCAATTTACCATGGGTAGCATACAAATAGAAGCATATTTTTAAGTGTCATTCATCACTATTGACTCTCAGGTTTTACCTCAATCCTGAGAAACAATTCATCCATAGATGCCATAAATATTTAATAGACTTTTCTGCCTGGTCTTCAATGTTCACTATAATTTAGGGTGTGTGTGTTTAACCTATTCAGCCATATCTTTTACTCCTTTCCACCACATCTCTGTTTTAGCCAAGCTAACTTCCTTACTGTACCCTCTACCTTAGGGACCTGCAAGCAAAGCTAATATGACTAAGTTGTCTAATTTATAAGTATGCATTTGCCAGCACAATTCCTGATCTCCATTCACAAAGAATATTTACTGAAAGCTTAGGAAATAAAGTAGTCCCACCCCCTTATCCGTGGGTTTGCTTTCCATGGTTTCAGTTACCCACCATGGTCCAAAAATATTAAATGGAAAATTCCAGAAATAATTCCTAATTTTAAATTGCATGTCCTTCTGAATAGCCTAATGAAGTGGTAGGCCATCCGATTCTGTCCTGCCTGGGATGTGAATCATCCCTTTGTTCAGTCCCTTTGTTTAGTGTATCCACACTGTCTACACTGCCTGCCCATTAGTTACTTAGTAGCCATCTCGTCTATCAGGTCGACTATTGCAGTATTACAGTGCTTGTGTTTGAGTAGCCCTTGTTTTACTTAATAATGGCCCCAATGTGCAAGAGGAGTGATGCTGGCATATTGTTGTAATTGTTCTATTTCATTACTATTGTTACTCTCTTACTGTGCCTAATTTATGAATTAAACTTTATCACAGGTATACATGTATAGAAAAGGAAACATAGGATATACAGGGTTCGGAACTGTGCCTGGTTTCAGGAATCCACTGGAGGTCTTGGAATGTATCCCCATAGATTAGGGGCACCACTGTAGGTGATATAATATAGATCAGCAATTTTTAAACCTGATAGTCAATGGGCAGTTATTAAAATGCTGATTTTCATTTCAGGGCCTACTCACTCAAGATTCTAATTCAGTCAGAGGGGAGGCCCAACAAATGGTAGCTTAAAAAAAAAATCTCCAGGAGCCCTTGATGATCAGCACTGAGGTCATGCACAAATCTAGGTGAAGTGGTTCACCCAAGAAAGAAGATTCTGCACAACTGTTAAGACGCTTACACAGCTTAATATAAGACCTAGGCACAATAAACATTGTATAGTAATTACTTTTTCTATATCAGCAGAAATCCAAAGGGAAACACGTTCAGTAACAAACAGTAACAAAGTTGTTACTCAAAAAAGAACACTCAGAGATAAGCTGAGAGTGCACCCCACAATTGAGCCCGGGAATGAAGACAGCGTGGCTTACAAGGACCTCAGTGTAGAGACATGCAGTAAGGAAATTAACTTACCTAGAACAGGTTGGTAAGGAATACTAAAAGAAAACTTGAAAGGTTAAGAAAAGCCTAAAATACAGTAAGCCTTAGAAAGTTAGAAAGAGGAGTTTGGATTTGGTGTTGCAAACCAGTGGTTCTTAAACTTTTTTGACTAGGGTTTTCTTAAACACAACAAAAGGTACCATAGCTCATGTGCCCTCCTCAGTAGGATAAATAATGCTAAGTGCTGTAATAAATACATATATAAATCTCAGTAACTTATATCCTGTGAATTTCTCATTTGGACAAGGGCCACTTGGCTATTCCTGGTCAGGTGGGCCTTCCACTTGCATGCAGAGACCCAGGTTGCTCCGACTTACAGCTCTCCCCATCTCAAAGATCCTCTCCATTCAGCTACTGCAGGGGTCAGCAAAGTATTTCTGCAAAGCCCAAACAATAAATATTTTTAGCTTTGTGGGCCATATGGTCTCTGTCATAACTATTCAATGCTACCGCTATACACAATAATGACCATAAAGTGGCTGTGCTCGAACAAAACTTTACAAAAACTGGTAGCAAGCCAGATTTGGCCTCCAAGCTTAGTTTGCCAATCCCTGGTCCAGGATATTGGAGGAAGAGGCAAAATGGAGGATAGTGTTAAGAGGACATTCCATGGGCCAGACCTGAAAGTGGTATACATCTCTTCCATGAACTCTTAAATAAGTCAGAATTTGCTATCTCTTGGCTAAAAAAAAAAAAAAAGAAAAGAAATGAACAAATTTGGTTGGTGAAGACACACACCCATCATTTCTACTTTTAAGTGAAAAAATAGCCTGGTGATAACATTATTTATCATTTATTATTTGTTATATTATTTATAATATATTAGAATATAATTTGTTGTGAACAAATTTAAAATAGTATAGCAAACATTCGGGCATATTTATTTTTGGCAAATGATATACTGCTGATAAAAAAAGGATTACTTCGCAAATTGTGGGATAAACCACATGATAAATTAGTTGACAATTTATTTGATAAATCATGAAAAAAATTAGTTGTTACTGATGATGCTAAACAACCTGTGACTTACAATTAAAAAGCAAGACTAGTAGCAATTTTAACATACAAACAACTTAGTACCAATAATAAACTGAGAAAACATTCACCTGAAGATTACAAGAATTCCAACTCTACTTACTGTATATGTGTCGTAGGAGTTTTGCAGCATGCCAGTGTTGGACGGCATCCCGACTTCTTAGTAGCAAGCTGATTTGGCATCAATGGTACACACAATATTGTAAGCTCACTAAACCCAATTCAGCTTCCTTCTAGGTATACAGCTAAGTCACAGTTCATCACAGGTCGCAGTGAGGTCGGGGCATGGGTGAGCTCTGGCCAATGGGATGTATGTGGAAGTAACGCATACTGCACTAGGCCTAGCACACAGAAATGACCCTCCTTTGATCCTCTCTCTCCTCCCCTGCTGCAAGGATCTTGGAGGCCATGTGTTAAATGGTGGCATCACAAGAAGAAAGAAGCCTGCTTCCTGAGAGATTGTGCAGAGCCAGATGAACGCACAGAGCAAAGCACTCACTTTTCCTATCACCATCCCAGTGAACTGCTTTGTGACAAGAGTGAGCAATAAACTTCTGCTGTGATAAGCCACTGATACCTGTGGTTATTACAGCTGACAACCTACCCTAATACACAGTTCTTAATAGACTCCGGACATGTGCTATTTAGATTGAATATTAAATTTCAGTAATCCTTTAAAACTTCAGATTTTTAACAATGTTTAGTTGTACATAAAAACGCATACATCTGGCTTTATGCATCTGTTTTCAGTCTATTAGAAAGATCTTCACAGCCCAGGCCAGCCGGGCTGAAAGTAGGAGGCTAACGGAATGAGAGTGGCATTTCAGGAAACTGTTCTGCTATACTGTGTGCATTAGGAAACTGGTATGCTATACTGTGTGCATTATATTCAAAATATCTAATACTACCTACCAAGCATCACACTGGAGACTAAGGGCAAAAAGAGGAATGAAATGCAGACCCTGCTCTCAACCTCTTCACGGTAGTGGGTAAGAAAAGTGAGACTAAGCTATTAGTGAACAATGCCATTCCCACAGAAGACAAGACTTACGTAAGAAAATGCTGCAGCAGAGGGAACAACTACTCCTCCCTACAAGAACAGGAAACGCTTCAAAGAAATAGGGCCATGTAAGAGACTGCAAATTAGTAACTTTGGGGAAAAGTGTTTCAAAGAGCCCTGCTCTTTGCTGAAGTAACCCAAGATAATGCCTAATTTCCTCTATCAGTTCTATGTAAAACTATGGGACCTATTCCAAGGACAGATTCAAATTGTGGTATTTTTTGTGGTTTCCAAAGTGCTTTCTTCAGGTGGATTTTACTTAACACTAAGGAATAAAAAGTCTAACTTCTAAAAAAAGTGTGCCTCAGTACATTTTAAAATTTGGGGCATAAAGAAAATTTTCCAGTTTTAATCATATACATTATTCAACCAGAGGGTAACAACATGGTTCCTAGGTACCTGCAATCACAAGTGAGCCAGTTCACTCACCGAGAAGAAAATGCAGTTCCACAGCTACGTATTTTACCCTTAACCTTGTTCAGCATTCTCACAAACACTGGCCACAAGAGTCCAGGAAACTGTAAATAAGTCTATTGAGCACTCCTGAAAAAAATTCACAGCACGTGTCTTACTGATGTGAGTCCCTAGCTCCAAAAGTGCATTTGGTTAGGATGTTAATGTGTGAAATTTAAAATGTCCCAGATAGCTGAGGGTTGATACTGGGAGGAAAAATAGAAATATACTGTTACATAAAGACAACGCTACCTGGGCCATATCCTCCCAAATTCCACTCAAGATAAAGCTGCTTGCCAAAAGTGTGAACTGCACACTCTTCTTGGGTCTATTTATATTCAATTCTTCTTTTTTATAAGATTAACCAGAACCACCCCTTTACTGCAAATGTTTTACATTTATCACACGGATGGTTTGTGATGCAAAAAGAATAACTTCCTAGGAATCTACAAATGTTCTGTCCTCATATCTGGTATCTCATAAATATGAAGAAGAGAAAGTCATAAAGTGAAAAACAACTATTTTTTTTACATATTTGCAATCATTTTATACATCATAAAACAGCTCTAATTTTGATAGAAACAGCCATAATAAAGTAACTGAAAACAAAGCCTAGATGTGTCAAAATGCCACACGCATTTTTCAAACCCGTAAGAGCCCACATAAACAGCTCAAATATAGGGCAATTAAAGATTTAAGAATACTCAATAAGCTTTTTTTTTTCATATGCGCCCATAATGTAAAAACATTATTTTCCTACCATTTCCCATTTTCTTGCTTTTCTTTGACTCTAAAATTAGCTAAATTATCCAATATCCAAGTTATCTCAGACAGTTGTTTCCAACAACCTTCTGTAAAAAAAGTTTAGTAAAGGGGGAAAGAAGCAAATATATTTCTATTTACCCATATAAGATTTAATGTAATATGTGAAGTACAGTATGTAAAATACCAAAATATTTTTGAATGGCATATCAAAACTATAAACTCAATAACATATTGATATCATATAATAAAAATGTTATTTTTCTGGAGTATGGTCTATAAACAGAACTGAATACTCTTTTAAACCACAGCAAATATCCATTTATAGGTAAAAGAAAAAAAAGTACACTTCACTTTGAAAACTTTAAATGCAAGTTGTTAAAATATCATGGAAGAGCTGGGCGCGGTGGCTCAAGCCTGTAATCCCAGCACTTTGGGAGGCCGAGACGGGCGGATCACAAGGTCAGGAGATCGAGACCATCCTGGCTAACCCGGTGAAACCCCGTCTCTACTAAAAAATACAAAAAACTAGCCGGGCGAGGTGGCGGGCGCCTGTAGTCCCAGCTACTCTGGAGGCTGAGGCAGGAGAATGGTGTGAACCCGGGAGGCGGAGCTTGCAGTGAGCTGAGATCCGGCCACTGCACTCCAGCCTGGGCGACAGAGCGAGACTCCGTCTCAAAAAAAAAAAAAAAAAAAAAAAAAAAAATATCATGGAAGATACATAAGAAAGATGAGAGGGCACAGCCTAAAAGTGTGATTGATTGTTAATACTCTATATGCTGTTTCTAGTGGGACAAAACCAAGCACTGTTTTTTAGTAAAATATAACATGACAACATATCAAACATAATTGTAGTCACCATTTATAGATTCCCTATTTGGGGCCTGGCTTTGTATTATGTACTTTACATACAATATCATTTATCCTCACTGAATCCTATCAAGTGGGATTATTTTCCTTGTTTCAAAGATGGAGACACTGAGTTTTATGGAGGTCATAGCACTTCTAAGCCAGTATTCCCATTCAGGTCTGTACACTCTCTATTATTGTCTTGAAGAAAATCTTCTATTACGTGGTAAACACTCTAGCATGCTCTTCCAAGATAATTACAGTCATCTCTCAGTATCTGAGAGAGATTGGTTCCAGCACTCCGAGGATACCAAAATCCAGGGATATTCAAGTCCCCTATACAAAATGGTACATACAGTATTTGCACATATACACCAACTCCCATATATTTTAAATTATCTCTAGATTACTTATAATACCTAATACAATGTAAATCTATGTAAATAGTTGTTACACTGTACTGTTTTTTAAATCTGCATTATTTTTTAATTACTATATTATTTTTTTTTTAATATTTTCAATCCATTTGATAGAATCCAAAAATGCAGAACCTGCAAATATGCGGGGCCAACTACACTCAAGATGGGAATAAATTTACCTTTTCTTTGCTTGAGGTTTCCTTAATCAGCTATTTCATCATTTACTTCTATAAAATCCATAACCATATTTAAATTTATTCCTTAGCATATCTACATTCATATCTATATATATAGATATAAATTTATATATAGATTTAAATTTAGATAGATAGATATAAATTTAGATATACTAAGGAATAAGAAAAGCACCATTATATATATAACTGAAAACTCAAAACTGGAAAATCCAATCTTTCTCATGAGTGATTATTTCTGACTACAAATCATCATATAGATCCCTTGGGTGTACCTACAAAACCCATGAGGGTCACTGAATTCCAATAACAAGCATTCTCAAATAAAAACCACTTCTAAATAGCCATTTAATAAAGATAATTAACATCTATTAGGAAAGCCATTAATACTGAAGCTGGTATTTCTTAAAGAATAGCACATGGGCTGCTGTTGGTCCTTTCCTGATAGCCCATGAACGAATCCCTAGAAACATATCACTGAAATTTCTGGCTTGAACTAACACCCACTGGCAATTCACTCTTGCCATGTCTCATCACAAGCCACGTTGTTTTCTCTCTAAGTTTTGGTGAGTTTCTGGCTCACATAAGTGGAAGCAGACCAGGATAGAGAATAAGAGTCTTTTTATCTTCTTCAGATAAAAAAGTTCAGTTCCAAAAATATATGCTACATTGCCTGGCTCTATAATTATAGAAATAAAAATGTTTTTCAAATAAAATAAAATGGCTTGAAAATATTCTAGTATTTAAAAGAAATACTTGATACTTTCAAGTACAAGATTTTCCCAAATAGTAGAACTTCCCCCATATTAAGCTTACCTTGAAGATGGCATTATATTTGAAGCCCTGAATTTTGCTGTAAATGGATTGGTTGACTCATAATCAAAATAGTCGTGGCGATTTTCACTAAATGCATTAGGTGATTTCAAGTCACAAGGGCTATCAGATCCCCCATTGTTAAGTTTATCAGATCTTCTGCTATCTTTTTTTCCAGTCACTCTTTCAAACAGGCTAACTTTCTCCCTTTTCTCTCTTTTATTTTCTTTTCTTATTTCAATTGGTTTTGAAAATAAATTCATGCTGCTGTCCCATGTTTCACTGCTTTCTTCAAATGGATTTTTCTTCCTTGGCAGTGTTGCAAATTTTTGGGGTAATGAAGCAGTCACATTTGTAAATGGGTCATTTTGTCTTCCGAAACACAATTCACCTTCATCCACAATGCTGTCAGGTTGGTTCATTTTAGAAGTATCAAAGCTTAATGTTCTTCTGTGTGGAGATTTGAGACTTCCTACAAACAATTTTGTAGTTAGTACATAATCAGTGACACATTACATCACACTATGTGACACATTCTGTGTGCATTCTGCTGCTTTTAGAATGAGAGCAATTAGCTACTTAAACGTATTAACCTTCAAAAAATCAAGGAAAACAATCTTAAAATGCTAAGGTGTAGCAGTCTGAAGCATCGAGGCTAATAACAATTAGCATATTGCTAGACCATTAGTAATGTATTCAGCTCACAATCATATAAACTATGATGTCAAAACTAGAGGTTCTGGTTGGCATGATAATGCTAAAAATTCTCAGACTTTTTCATTAGCATTAAATTTACTTTCTTACTTCTGAACATAAAAGTTTTCTTCTAGGGACTTTATGATGAAATGAACATTCATTTATGCTCAGGGTTTTGAGATGGTAGAAACAGCAGTAAAACAGGCAGCCAGGCCATAATAGGAAACTGGCACTCATTTTATTATCTAATAATATGAATATAAATGCAGACAAGCTCTGCCTTCAAGGAACTTACCAATTTGAGGAATAGTAGGTACTCAATATTTGATGAATGACAAAATTTGGAAAATACTACAAAGCAACTGTTATTATTTACTAAATTTAGGAATTAAACTTTAAAAACTAAAAGGGTAGTTCAGACCAATGAGGACACAAGAATGTGGCACTTACCACTTTCTGGAACTGTTCCAAAGGAATCTAACTGGTGTCCAAGAAGATGTGCTTGACCTATGGTGCCAGCCTTCAGTTTCTCAGAAGACATATGGGACCCAGATAAATCGGACATTGAATGTGCTGACGAGAGTCGCTGAGGACCCAAAAGAAAAGGCTTTTTTGGTTTGGATTTCATCTGTATTTCACCACTTGAAAATTCACTATTGGCATCAGGCATGTGAGTACTCGGAATGATTGCAGAAGACGTATCAGAAAATGTTCCATCATTTTTTCTACCCTTCATCTTATCTTTTAACTTTGCAAAAGGAGATCTGGTTTTGTCCTTCATTGATAAGTCAAACATACTTGCGGTCATATTGTTCCTCATAAACTGAATATTGACCTTTATCTCACCCCTGTTTTTGATTCGTTTTCCTTGTTTGGATTCTAATCTAAACCACCTTAAAGAGAAGAAAATAAAAATGGGCTGTAATACATAATGAAGAGAGGATACTGAGTTCTGTTACATACAAATAGCCTTTTAGGTAAAGTAACTATACATCAAGGCAGCCTAAGCCCTGAACAAGAATCTGTCAGCCACAGTATTTCCGGCTTTACTCATTGTTTAGTTTAAAAAACTGATCATTGCCTCTGTGATGTAACATATACTGAAGAAATGAATAGGTCTTTAGCAAGTTTGAAAATGTTTTTAATCTTTTCTTTTCTGATTTGAAAATCACTCATCATCAAAAATTCTTATCAATGCTAAAAGTTTTCCATATGAGACTAAGTGTTGCTCATGGCCTAAGGACATTTTTTTAACATTAAAAGATACTGAGGCAGACTTTGAAAGAATTCACCAATACAAATTATTTTTGAGCATTATAAAATGAATACTGATGACATTTTAATACAATAATAAATACTTGGCCCTATCCCAAAATATTACTTATGTAAAAGTAGCAAAAGAATTTTGTTTACATTGGAGATCACTACATACAGCTTGCTAATCATTAAAACAGCATATAATGTCACTTAGATTGATATAAAATGGATCAAAGCCTATTCCTGAATAAAATATGCAAAACAAGTAAAATGCAAGAAGTGACAAAAAATAAATCTTGTGAAATTTTCAAAAGGAAAAAGAAACCTAAAATGCTTTCTTTTGAATCTATTTGCTTCATTTTACTATTGCTACTGTGACAATACCAAATAAAAATTATTTTGTAAATGAAGCCAAATCTTATATTTTAGTCACTTCAATGTATGGCACTATCTATATTTAAATGATGTACAAGAAGTAATATTTTGGTTTTATAGTATTTTTATCCATGAGAAATTCTCCAGTTGTCCACGTCACAAGTGGTCATTCTATGGGAAAACAGCCAAAAAAACTACAAAATCAAGCCTGAAAGAGTTCCTACAATGTTTTCATATAACTTAGCAATGAGGCATAATATCCATTCCTGTACACAGGTTATTATTTAAATATAGCTCTAATCGAGTGTAACAAATTTTCTTAGCTACAAAGGAACTCTGATCTAATTTTACATTAGTTCTTTCTCTCATTGTTACCAACTGGATATGCCAGGAGAAGATTACATTTACTGTATATCAAGTTGAAACACTGGTTCACAGGTCTTCCAGGAAGAACAGAGAACTGGCACATGATATAAATACCAGCTACATCTTAGCAAGTAACACCGAAGAAAAACATTTTCTTGATTAACTAAATTGGAGCAATTCAATCAATTCAGATATAGTTGCATCAACACTAGCCATTTCTTAGAATATCAATATTTTTCAATGGCATTAGCTTGAGACCTTAAACTGAGAAAATTCCTTATGTAAGGCAAATGGTAAAATCTGAAGAAACAGGGGCTAGAAATAAGAAATGACAGCAATAAACTCTGTGAAATAGGCAACCTTAAATAACATACAATTGAGCACTCAAAAAGCCTGGAAATGAAGTAGATTATACACCCAGTTACCTCCAAGTTTTGGCAAACAGAGCCATTTTCAATAGGGAGAGAAACACATCTGATGAACAGTATCTCAGAAATACTCTGTAGTACCTCAGGTTTTATAGAATGTAGGTGAATATACTTTGCAAAAAAATGTACCAAAAATATGCAAACAAAAACGAGCATGTATGTAACAAAGCAAATATGAGTTAAAAAAAAATCATTACCCCCAAAATGGAAGGCGGTGAGGTAGTGGAAAATCATAGAATTTTAGAAATAAGACCAATAAATCATCTACTTTAACATCTTTATTTCATAGATGAGGAAATTGAGGCACAAGGAATGATATGTAACTTCCCAATGTCAGATTAAAGTCAGTAAGGAAAAAAATCTGAAGTTGATGAATAACATCTGCAGGAAAATAGAAGCTCTTTCTTATTTGATGAACCGCATACGTTAATAAGGTTAACCACATGGCTGGCACATACTGCAGGACACTGTATTTAATCAGGAGACATGAGAGCTGAAGAGAAAGACAATGCAAATTTTGTATTGCTAGAGTACAAGCTCCTGGAAGGCAGTCTGCCTTGCATTAAATGTTTATTCAATTTTTATTTCTAGAACTATACTCTTACAAGTAAGCTACAACTGTGTGTGTGTGTGTGTGTGTGTGTGTGTGTGTGTGTGTTTTATATTGTCTTGTTTTTTACTAGGGAACTGTAAAGACCTGTGTAAACCTGAATAAAGCAAATCAGCATTTGATTACAAAGTGTAAATACACTATAATGTCCATTCCCCACCCCCCGAAAAAAACTACAAAGAACTTTTACAAACATACTCATTGAAAATGTAGCAATGACAAATAACTTTAGTTGCTTTGTTTTGAAAATGATGTAATAGGGAAGTCTTAATGAGATCTTCACGAATCATTTCGGAGATAGCACTTGTTTTTCCAGTCTTCAGAAAGATAAAATGAAGACACAGCATTTGGAGCTTACTGGACTAGCTGACTTTTTTTCACCTCTGGAGTACTGGATTTAAACTGTACATGGCCTCTGTTCAATTTTTAGTGGGCACAGGTCCATGTTCAAAAACCAGCACACATGTGGGAACTATTCCCAAGCAATTGGTGCTGTGTGGTCAGAAATGGGACAAAATTGGCAGTAAAGGTGCCAGAGGCCAGGACACAGGTGCACCGCTGAGACACACACACATCCTAAAATCTGCATATGTTTGAGTCATAGCTAACTCTAGAGACTCTAGTTATTACTCTTCATGAGCATTAAAAAAAAAAAGTCAACATCACCTACTTCTTTTGTAAAAAATCAATGGATATTATGTAACAGCATCAATGATTTTAACATTCTATTACTAAACATTGTATTATTTCTTTAAATCTCATGCCAGAACCAACCCAGACATCCTCTAAAGGAGGAGATACAGAAGTTCTCTTCCCAGGCCCACTCAAAGGGTTCTGGCTCAGGCCTTTTTCCCCATTCCTTAAGAGAAGAGAGAAAAAAAAATTTATTTTCCAGGTAAGGAAATAAGTAAAGTAATAATTTTAGTTGTCATACTTCTTTACCTATCATGACGCAACTGGAAGACAAACTGTAAACATACATCTTCAGTATCAAAATGTAAAAAGTGTCACATCCATCAGTTTCATAGGACTTCTAAGTCAGCTGGTAGTCCTCATCACTGAAAACAGTTTTCTAAAAAGCACTTGGGAATATGCTGACAAGGTTTAGCAATGTGCAGAATATTAAATATCTTTCTTGCAATATACCAGTGGCTCAAGCCTGTCTCTTACTGGGCCACAGGTACAGCTGTGCTAGAAAAGGAAGTTATTAAATATATTAAAAAACTAGAAATATTACCAATAAAGATACCTCATCAAATACATGGTCCCCATTTATCCACAAATAAAATGTTAGGGGTTTAATAACATATGAAAATCACTTTGAATGCAAAAACATCACAAACCCTGTTGATAACATTTAAAAGCATTTTTCCCCTAAGTTCTAATCAATTTTATACAATAGCCAGTACAGAATTTCTGTAAGGAGAGACCACAATATAAGAGTATTGCTCACAGCAAATGTATTGTAACTGTGATGTTGCCCAGGACTAGGAGTAAAACAAGAAGAAACCGTAAAAGGTTATTTCATCCTCAGACTCCTTGGGTTCACATTTGGGCCTACTTTCACTAGGAAAATTTATGTTTCGGAGAAGGCCTGAAATACATGATCCATGAATATTAAAGTACCATAAATGAAGTGAGGAATTTGAAGGTGCAATATACTTAATAGTTTACATTCAAAACATGTTAAATATTTACTGTCACCCAAAATTGGCAATTTGAAACAGATTATTTGGTAATTATCCATTTTTCACTTTCAATTTGATAAAGAATCCCTCGGAGGAAACTGAATGCCACTCTTTAGGTATCAAATAATTTTATTATTCAAATCATTGATATATATTAAACTTTACACTTTAAAAAAAAAAACTTTTTCCCTCCTTCTAAAATATTTTCATCTCAATAGTACCATTTTTCCTCCTGCCTTCCTAGTATTTCTGATCTGTCTACACTTTTACTCTACATATATTAAATATTAGGTAAAGACCTGATTTGAAATGAAACAAACTCCAATCAAGAGAAGGCTGAGAGCAGAAATGTATAGAACAAGAGAGAGTTGTTTTAAAATGTAAAGAATTAACATAAACTTCAATAAAAATATCATTATAAAAAAGTTTTTTAAACAGTAAATAAATTCAGTTATAACTGAACGAAACACCCACACTATTTTGGAAATGGAAAGTACTCTTAGAAGTTCAACCAGTATTTTTCTCCCACTAATTTCATTAATATAATGTCCTTTTAAGTTGATAGAAGGGGTGAGTATACCCACCTCTAAAAGCATTTTTTTTTTCAATTTAAGACACAATATCCTAGTGTTAATTTATATTATGATTTTTTAAATTAAAATATATCTAACTCAAGCTCAACAGTCATACTGAAAAGGCCACTGAAGATGTCATCAAATCATTTCATCACAAAAATTTATCATTCCCTCCAATTCTACAGCATTTAGTATGGTCTAAACACAATAGCTTTGGAAAACCAATTCTGAAGTAATACAATAACTCTGATGTAATTGCAAATTCAAAGGAAAATGTTAGTGCATTCGAAGTTGAGGATGTTTGTACACACTTTTAAAACTTTTTTTTTTTTTTTCCTAACAGGTATAGACTCCCATCAAGGCGTACTGACCTCGAAAAATGAGCTAAAATGAAAGCTGTGTTTATAACGTTGAAATGAAATACTGAGTTCTAAATCTGGTAATTTATCTTTCGACAGCTACAAAGTGTGACACATCAACATTACATTGCCAGATTTAATTTCTGATCTTCCATTTCATTGATAATTGTAACGTTTAAAATCCATAACAATTTATATGAAGTTCTAGTTGGTCAACACTGTGATCCAGTCCTCTTATACTGAAACAATGTTAACTTACTTAAAATCCACCGCAAAATATTCAATTATTTGACAGATGTTTACCTCAAACAGAAAGAATAAGGGATCATTAATGATTCCATTTAAAAAATATTTCATCACGAGTGCTACTTTTACTTCAGATTCATGCAAAATCGGTGCTTAAAACTGGATCATATTTCAATCCAAAAACCAACGCCCGAAGTATACGGATAATTTCCAAGAACAGAAAAACCATAAATAAGACATAAACTCCCCCAAATTCAAAATAAATTACATAACTTACTCTGTTTTCCTTCTTTGTTTGTCCTCAAAGATGTCATTGAGATTGATTGCCACCTGCCCTAAAAATTTATCCAGACCCACCAGGGACCTGTGCATAACTATAAGGAAAAGAATGTATTTCTCTGGATTTCCCTGCATTAGCAATCCAGGTAGCTCGAAAGAGGCCTCCTCCTTCCAAACTGGCTCAAGGGTTTTCTCAGCTACAGAGGTGGAGTACTTTTCCTTGCCCAGCTGAATTATAGTGTATGTGTCATTGGTGCCACTTTTGCCTTTTGGCTTCAGATCTTTGGCTTGGAGCACTGTGACCTGCACGTGGGTTGGAAACCACTTTTGGGCTTGCTCGGACAGCATCATCCTGTCCTGTTTCTCTGCATCCGAGTTCACAAGCACAGGCAGTGCCCCTCCCGGAGGGAGAGCCTAATTCCTTAATCACTGCATCCTAAGGGCACTTAACGGAGACAGGCAGGCTCAGGGCTCCCCGACTTCCCTATGGCTGATGTCAAAACGCTTCGCAGGGGCAGCCCAGGGGCACAGCCGCTCCGGGGGTCCCCTTTCTTCTGGAGAAACACACAGGCCCACCATCACCTGGCCGCGCCGTGCAGGCCTCTGCGCGGACCCCCGCTCCAGTCTCCACCTTCCCCAGGCCTGCGGGCACGTGAGGCCTGGCCACCGGGACCTGGGCGGAGGGCTGTGGGGGTGGAGGGAGCCCCCCTCCCCAATTCTGCACCCCTGGCCTCCCGCCTGCCTCCTTGCGGCCGCGCAGCCTCCGCTGCCTCCGCGCCTCCCGCCCGCCCGGCGTTCGTCCACGGGCCCGGCCCGGCTCCTCCTCCCGACCCCGGTAGTACGAACCGCCGGCAGCTAACGCGGCCTCGCTCCCTCTCGCAAACCTTTCCCTCCTCCTCCTCCCCCTCGCCTCAGCTCCTCCTCTCGGGCGGGGGCGGGTAGCCGGGGGTGGAGTGGAGGCGGGCGGGGGACGCGGCCGCCCCGGCGCCGACGGGACGCGGGGCGGGCCGCGGGCCGCGGGCTGCAGGGCGGCGGGCGCTGGGTTCGGCCTGGCTGGGCCGGCGGCTCCTAACCCCGGACGGGCGGCTGCGGCGGCACTTCCGGGTTGGCCTTCTCCATGTTGGTATCGGGAACGTGAAGGGGCGGGGCCTCGAGGTCAGGGGTCAGCGCCTCCCTGGTTGCCGTGGCGACTGGAGGCACGCGACGCGGGCGCGATGGCGGGGACTCTAGGCCCGGGACTTGATGCTGCTTGGGCCTGGCCCAGTGGCGGGTCCTGGGGACGTGGCAGAGGCCGGCAGGTGAGCCCTGGGGAGGGCTGGGGACCGCTCATGAGAGGAGGTCATCAAAGATCCGGAGACGCCCCTAACTAGGGCGTCTTTGAGGGCAGGGAATCTGTTTTCGCTGTGTCCTGGATTCCCAGTGCCTGGCACGAGCAGGTCCATAAATGGTGTTGGAACGAATTAGGCCTCTTCACTGACCGAAAGCAAACTTTTCTCCAACCTCGTATCCGCCCTTCTCTTTTCGAAAAGCCCGTAAATTGACTGAAAATGATATCTCCCACCCAGACGAAGGGCGATAGGGAAGCAAATAGTTTCCAAAACTAACACGGAGTAGAGATGTAGGGAGGCACTGGGCTGGCATCAGAAGACCTGGTTCCGGCCGCGCCTCTGCCGCTATCAGTGTGTGTGACCTTGGCCGAGTCATTTCACCTCCCGGAGTCTCAGTGTTTTCACTAGTAAAAAAGCCAGTTCTACATCATGTCTAATACTCCATCACGACTCTATGGGCTTGACGTCAAAAGGACCCCCGTGGGGACTCACACTGTGGTAGACTGTGCAGATCGTGTGGAGACCACGCCCCAAACATGGGTTTCGAGTTTTAGGAGATAATACATGTGCCTTTCCTAGCACAATGCGGCGCATAAATCTCCTTTTGCCCCTCTATTTCTCAATGGGAAGAGACACTTAGGTACTAGCCCTATTGCCTTTAATTCTGTCGTGTCTTACCTTCCCAAGGAAATTCTAAGTTTTGGGACTGCCTTGTCTATCATGCAGTCCCTTCATAGTGGCTAGCATGCAGCAGACAATTTATTGAATTACTTAATGCCTTTTTTCCCTTTATAAGACTAATTTTGAGAGTGAAAAAATATGATACATGTAAATGCACGTTTTTTAACTTAAATGGACATAAACATGTAAAGTATCGTGTTTATTATTTTCAAGCGAGGTTTAAAACTTCTCATTCAAGGCAGAATTTTTCATCCCTGGGAGACAGTGTATGAAAAGGCCATGTGTGGAAAACAGAACAAAATCATCATACTGCGAATATAGCATCTGGATCCCAGAGTGCACAGTTGTCAACTTTAAAGAAAAATATTCTTAGGGATTTTTAAGCAGTACATTGGAACAGTCAATGGTAGAATTTCACCAGGATCTCTAGGGAGAAATAATTTGACGCCTGAAACTTACAAAAACCAAATAAGCATCATGAAATCAAATTTAATTAAGTTTAGACTTCTTATACAATACATTTTTAAAAGTCTTCATGTCTCTATTAAAGGTTGTAATTAAATAAACAATAGAAAATGAATTATAATAGTGGATGTGTATTTCTGAGGAGCTTAAATTGTTTGGTAAGCTTTATTAATGATTATAAACTTGTTTACAAGTATCATTTCACTCATCTCTGAAATATAGCCATCTCTAGGGTAGAAGTTGGCAGCAGTAGTTCACAGCAACGCAATAACAATACTCCAGCACAATTCAGAGAATACTCTAAAGGCAAGAGCTGAACAATTGGAACTACTAACCTCTCTTTCTGTAGCACCTAAATTTCTTTTGAGTTTTCCCAACACCTGGCTAGAGCCAAAATTGTTTAGTTTTACTGGTGAAATCAGAAGTTATGACTTAATATTTTTTAAGCCAGAATAATAAAATAACATATTTTTGCCCCTGGGGAAAGCAAATAAACAAACCAAATAAGCTAAATAGAATCTGGGATTGCATTATAAAAAGGAAATGACTTCCTATAGAATGTTTTCCTTTTTTGATTATATTAAGAGAATAAAAACATGACAGTTGAGTCAAAGATATGGTTGGCTTATAGTGAAAAATAATGGCAATTACCTAAGATCTAGGATCAAAGTGCTTCTCCCAAAATGTTTATTGCTTTACAGTTTTAAAAATTTTTACTAATTCTAAGATATACATGGACAACAATTTAAAAAGGAAAGGATTGCATGTGTAAGGACAACATACCAGAATTGAAGACAGTCACTTTTTAAAAAATTGTCCTATGACTAATGATATATCCGGAAATGTTTGGTACAGTTCCAAAATCAGAGTCTTGGGAAAATAATGTATTTTAGAAGGAAAATGCTGAACATTCTAATTTTAAACTGTTACAGTGCCTACAGCAATGAGTAAGAATGCTTTGACCAGAAAGTTAAAATAGTCAATATTTATTCCCCAGGAGTAGAGGATTTCAGAGATGAAAATATTTACTACATGTTGCTCCTTTCAGTCCCATAAGAAGACTTATTCTAAACATTGGGGGAGATTTTCCCTTTGGACAAAGGCATGTCTAAAATCACGTCTTGCAAATCTGTTGCAGAACAGTTATAATGCTCTCATGTTTAAATAGCCCACTGGGTCAAGCATGTTAATGCTCCCATATATATTATGTAATGGATATTAATTATTTTCCAGATGGAGATTCAGAAACATAAGGACAACAAGAAACTTTCCCAAGGTGTCATTACAGTCCTCAGACTTCAGACACACACACACGCACACACCTCAAATATATACACAACTGAAATGTATATAAAATTCATATACATGTACATATGACAAAGCCCCAGAGTTATATTGGAGGGAGATAGATAGATAGATAGATAGATAGATAGATAGATAGATAGATAAAGATAGATCAATCTCCGCGTAACCGTTTGAAAAATGAAAGAGTATTTGGCAAATTGACTTGAAATTATTACGGCAATGAACTAGCATTTGGGGATTTGTGGTAATTTTTTTTTTTTTCATTGCTGAACTGATCAGTTTCTCTTCTGGGACTGAGCAGTGTGTAGATGCAGTTTGTGATGCCCAAGAAGTAATGTGGTATGTATTGTAAAGAGCTCTAGTCTGAAGCCTGGGTCTTAATCCCAGGTCTGCCTATTACTAGATACATTTCTTTAGGGAAGTCATTTTTCTTCTTTGGGCCATCTTGTAAAATGAGACTTTTATAGCAGCCACTAAAGGATCCTCTAACATTTAAAGATTCTACATAGCATAGCCACAACGCAAAGAAGCAAATTGTATTATAATTATCTAACTGAATTTGGTCAATATACTAAAGCAGATTTCCTTTTTATGTAACATATTAATAAAGAATTATCTAATTCAGGAGAAAAAAATTATTTTTCAAGATGTCCTGAGAGCTCTGTCTCCCAAGTAGAGGTAGTTGATAATCACAGAAAGCAAGTAAATATAAGTTTTATTAATAGGTCCTGCATGAGGCAATTGACACCACCAGCTCAAGGTTTGGAAGAAATTGCATGTAGATGCGAGTGGTTTTGAGAAGCCTTGAACTTTTTAATTGTAGTAATAAACATAACTTCCATCTGATTATTTGGAGCTTTTTTGAACTGTGAAAACATGCTGAGATTGGTAAGAATTTATGGAGCAAAATACACATTTGCATATAAGAAGGTTTCGTGGGGGAACATCTTTCAATTTCCTTTTCATAGTATCATAGTATTCTGTTGTATAATTTTTATTTCTGCAACAAAATGCATATTAATGCATAGAACACAAATTGATTTACTTTAACTGGTGTATGGTATTATAGGGTGAGATGAAGAAGCCCCATTTGATCTTTTCTCCTTCCAAAGGACATTTATTTCCACTTTTTCAATTATCATAAACAATGCTGCATAAACATCTATATATGTCTCCTATGCACATATGCAGGGATTTATTTTATTTTATTTTTTTACAGTTGACGATGAAATTATTGGGAGTTTGTGAATGACAGTATGGAATACCCGTGAGCCTGAGTATTAGACTTGAATTCTAATCCTGGTTCTACAAACCAAGGAGTTATAGAGCTGGCAAGCCATATTCTGTCTGTGCCTCAGAGACCCCTTCCAAATCCAGAATTCTCAAATTCCTTTTGTTATATTTACTGAGAAGCAGAGATTATTGCTATTGGAAGAAGATTTTGTGACTACTTTGGTATTTGTCTTCAAATTTCAGTTGTCTCATCATCATGAGTCTTTCTGAAATCTTCCAGAACGTTGCTGCTTCTATGGATTTAGGTGCAGGTTAATAAGGGCTAGAGAACTTTGATTATTCCTGAAAGCAATGATTAGCAGAGTTCCATAAACTTATCATCTTTGTACTTTGTAAACATCTGCTAATTTTTTTATGTTCATTTAAAATCCAAGACTGGCATTATTTTTTAAACAAAGAATGGGGGATTCAGATTATAATGTTTCTGGTACAGCCTGGAATCCATAAAATTTCTGGGATAATATTTCTGGAAATATGTTCATTTAGAGAGCATTAAACTGGTGGGTGGCTGACAAAAACATGTGGTGGTGGTGCTTTTTTCCCCCATGTGAGATCTAGCGTTCGCTGCCTTTCTACTTATTTGATCTACGTTAAACAAAGGAAAGGGCTTTTGTTGTGTTTTGTTTTATTTGTTATATTTTATGTGTTTGATATAAAGCCTGGGGGGAAAAAAATGACATTTTGAGGGATAGATCCAACTCTTCTTGTTCCAGGGCCAGATTTCAAACATTTCTCCTAAAGCAACTTTCAACTGACCTGAACAATATTTTAGTCCATCTGGATATCTGATCATAAAAGCACTTTGGGCTTAGAACTGTGTGCTTATCTTTTACACATTCTGGGTTAGGTCACCTTCAGAGCACCTATAGGTTGTAATATAGGGAAGAACTGTTGCCAGTATGTATTGTAATCATTTTCTGGTTATTGGAATGATCATGGATGATCTGCGTAGCCAAAACTGAGCATAAGATGTTGCTTAGCAATGTATACCTAAAGGAAATACTTCCTTTCAGGAATTATGTAGTATAGTGGACAGAAATCATCTGGCTTAATAAACTAATGTTGTATATGACCTTGAGCAACTTAAAGTCTTCTTTCAGAAAACAGTGAATTTTACATTTCTTCACTCTCCAAACTGGGATCTTGGGTTTTCCAGAGTGGCTTCCCAATAGATTCAAATCAGTGAGAAACTGCATTTTACTGTGGTTTTATTTTTAATCAAGTTTATGCAAAATGAGAAGGTATATGGATTGTGCAATTTGTGCCTATAACTGTGTTCTTTTAACACCGGAAAATTAAGGAAGTTTTTCAAAGAACCCTATTCCAAGTATGAAGTGTGTGGCATGAATTTCTAAGGTAGGTTTTGCCCAGATCACCTTTATAATTTCGATGGTCTTTGTTTTCCTTTCTGTCTACACTTGGACATTGGGGAAAAAAATGGAGCAAGCTAGCTTTGTAAAAGTGAAGTCATCTGAATTAGGCACCTCAGGAATCAAGGGCTTGTAACGCTTTCTAAAACAAGATTTGCTGCAAAGTTCCTTGGGTAGAGACACTGAACACTATTGAGTATTCACCCTGTGATAGATTTTTGTCCCCTGGGCACTAATAACAATGTGACCTTGGGCAAATTATGTAAACCTTCCAAATTTAGGTTTCCTCATCTGCAAAGTGGGTTGTTGGGAAGATTAAATAGGGGAATCAGGTACGACTGCAGAGAGGGCCTGACACATAGGAAGTGCTCAGAAGATGCTTGTTGCTGTTGGCTTGATGATGTGTCCCTTCTTCTGCAAGTACTTTCCTCTATCTGAAGGCAAAGGCTACACAGCAACTGGTCTGGACTCTTCCTCACCAAATAATTAAGGATCCTGAGCTGTGGCAGGTGCCCCTCTAACCTAGCAAGTGAGAACCAGCAAATGGAGACCCTGAGTTATTTTTGTTTCAAGTCAAACTCAATGTTATTGGACACTCTTTCTAAACAAAAGTAACATAAAATAAGCCCTTAATAGTATTTCAAACCTTCTTTTAAAATTTAATAATGACTTTCTAGGTATCCTTTTAACAACTTTATAAAAATGAATCAGATCCTTGAGTTGAAGAAAAATAACTCCTTACATTATATACCTATAAGTAGCAAAATTAGAAATATATGTAGTAGATCATATACCAGGTAGTATTTTAATATTCTAGATTTTCACTTCAGAGGGAATTATGATAAATTTAAAAACAAAAGTATAACATCCTGTGAATATTGTAACAAATATTCTGCTAACTAGTGTATCCATCCTCTGCTTCCCTTTCCTCTCCCTCTCCTCCTTTCCCCTCCCTTTTTTCCCCTTTCCCCTCCCCTTCCCTCCCTCCCTCCCTTCGTTGCAACAGAAATGTATTTCTCACAAGTCTGAAGATGGGAAGTCAAAGACCAAAGTACCAGCAGAATGGTTGTCTAGTGAGGGCCCATGTCCTCCTAGATGACAGTCTTTGCACTGTGTCCTCAAGGGTAGAAGGAATGAGCCAGCTCTCTGGGGTCTCTTTTATAAGAGTGCTAATCCCAATCAAGAGGGCTCTGCCAGGGGCCCTATCTCCCAATATCATCACCTTGATGCTAACCAATATTTTCTAACTTCCATTTGCTACTCTAATGTTAACTTTGTTATCTCAATTTTAATAATAATAATAGCTGACATTTGCTGATGACTTGCCTTAACTTACAGATGTTAATGCATTCATTAACATCTCAATCTCATTTAATTTGAAAGAGATAAAGCTACAGCCAATACACACATTACCACTTTTTTTCCTATCCTGTTACAAAGAATGTGAGGTTGTGGGAGAGCTCTCTTTAGGCATTGCTCACATCAGGACACTTGAAAAACAGATCCTTCATATCCTTTGGACAGCTCTTATACTTCAATTGGCTTTAAGCATTATCAGAGCATCCTTAACATGATGTCAGGTCCTAACACTGCTTCAGTGAAAGCACAGAGACAAGCAAAAGATAATTGATCTCTTTTGTGCCGCATGACATACTTGATGAGCAGCAGCATATACTGTGGTGTTTGGCATCCATAAACTGCAGAGAAATTGAAATGTATTAATAAACTTTATGCATGGACAAAGAGTGACCTAGGATATCACTGAACTCTTCTGCCTTCATAACCAAAGGTCAAAATGGTAATAGTCTGTTCCTTGTAGAAAAATGTTGAGTTTTCATTCAGTGAGATCAAGACTGACCCACTAACTCAACCTACAGTAGACACTTGCTGGAGAATCGAACACAATAATGCATGTAAAATCGTTTTATAAACTAAATAATTTTACAAATATGAAATTTTATTACGGTTTTAGTCTTGTATCTATTAAATGTATACCTATTAGCATGCACACTTTTTTCTTCTAGCATCAAAGGTTGCTTAAAATAACAGCGGAACATTTAAAAGCAAGAGAATTCCAATTTACTGTCATTCAAATTATGTTAAATCCAACTCAACTTTATAAGCGAAGGAACATGTGAAGGATAAATAAGAGTTTGATAGTTAAGAAGACAAATGTGTGCAGATAAATATATGTGATGGTCAAATTGATTATTACAGGACAATGTACTGTATTAATAAAACAGACTAAGTTTAAATGTATTGTGCAATGGCAAACCTAGTGCCTTCTTGGAAAAACATGCCTTAACAAGCTCATGTGGTTGTAAGATTGATAATATCTTGATAATAACTTAAGTTTTTCTTATTCCTAGTAATTGCTGGCCTCCTTATGACCTTCCTTCTAGTTTCAAGCAGTAGCTAGGAGAGCTAGACTAACTTTTAGCTCCAGAGAAGCGAGGCCAAGGCATACAACAGAGTCACTTCTCAGCTTTTCCATTTCAAAGTAGACAACAGGGGAAGATATAACAAAAGCCAAAATGTGTGCAGTAAAGAAAAAATTGGGGAAGAATGCAGTTAATGAAAGACACTCCACAAGGATTTCACTGGACAAAGTGAAGGATAGGGAGCTTGTAAAGAAGATCAAGATAGTTGGACAGGTGGAATGTCTCCAAGACCTTTCCACTCACCACCCCACTTGTTGAGCATGGGAGCTGGGCAAATTGATGATAGACCATCCAGATAAATTTTGGCATCTAAAAATAAATGTCACTTGCATCTTGTTTCTCAAGAGGGACCTTGAAAGTGAGCAAAGTCCTAGAGCTCCCTAATCCCATGCACCACATTGACTTGGAGCAGCAACAGTAGCAGAATAGCAGAGCAGGGGGACTCAAGGCCAAGATGGTCTTGATACAGGCAACTCCCTGAGCCTCCTGCCATCACAGAGGTACCTGAGAACCTCCAAAAATTTCACTTCCCCCTGCAAGGTGAGAAAATAACTGAGAGACGGCTGATAGACTAGGATCCTTCAGGTCGGGATTGGGAAAATGCAGAGTACATGGATAAAGAACCAGGGACAGGCCATGATGGGACCTACACCTATTACTTCATATGACTTGCTAATAGGAGTCAATGCTGACAGCCATAGACCCTCCTGGGCTTCTCCCTGGGGCCTCAATTTCAGTCCAGCCTTCAGAACTTAGTTTTGGTCTCAGGGAGAAGGATAGGGAGATGGAAATTTTACCTGAGTTTAAAAACCTGAATTTATGTAGATATGACATTTTCTGGCTACGTTTTGACAAGAGTAGAACTAGGGGAATCAAGATAGAGATTGTGTTGAGTAATAGGGAAATAGAGTTACAGTTCTTGCCTGTCATCTGAGTATATGGCCTGAAATACTGTACCTGCTACATACATTGTAAGCAAAGTGAGGTCATGGCCACAGCCCAAGAGTTTGAGGAGCCTTCTGTAATGTGATGAGATGGTCTTGGGTCCCCTATACTATTAGCTTGTGGTGGTACATTAGGACTAAATGTTCCAGATGCATTAACATAAACCTGAAGTGATGTCCTTAGTGAACCTGGTCTTAGAAATTAAGAGCATTTTGGTTGGGTGACCTACCAACAACATACAGGGAAAAGATGCAAGATCTTGGTTGATTCTCACTGCAGTAGAAATTGATATTGTGGTGTAGCAGCTTGTAAAATTAATGCAAATTTGAGATGAACTAATAAAAATATAGTTCATGAAGGTGCCCCAATACTTGCCCTACCTCTCCTCTCCTGTTACAGTAGATCACCCATCTGTGTTCCCATCTGAGGACTCAGGTATTGGACTTCATCTCTTCTTGTCTTCTCAAGGATTTTGCATCTGCCATTATCCTTTCTCCCTCCTGCATCCTCTCAGTTGTTTTCTTCTCTACTGGATCAATTTCATCAACCTACAAATATTATCTAGTATTTCTCATATTAAAAAAAGAAAAAAAAAACTTAACTTGCACATACACCCCTGCACCTTCTCCAGCTACCTTTCTGTTTCTTTTTAGAGCAAAACTTATTGAAAGACTTGTTCATATTTACTTTCTCTTTCTGCTCTTTTTCTCTCAAATATACATCAATCAGATTTTTGTCTTCACCCCTCTATGGCTACACATTGTCACAGTCCATATCTTATTTGGCCAGTTAGCAGCACCTCACACGATTTGTCATTTTTTTTTTTTATGGACTAGGTAAAATCAGTGTTTACATTTATAAAGCAGGACATCTTCAAGGTTTGGATTGATGGCCTGTTCTATTGTAATATTTGGTGTATTGTAGATCAGTGTCATTATGATACTTGGTGATAAGTAATAAAGACTTAACCCCAAAGCTGGCTTACTATGCTTATTTAATGTATTTTTAAAATTATATTTAAAATATATTTTCTATTCATTCAGTGCTTCCACTATAATATTTATTAGAAAACTTGAATGAGCTGCTTCTCCAAAAAGCATGATCGCTAAAGAGCACTTTTAATTTAATAACTTTAACAAGGGATTTGAAGCTGGGACTTCAGGCATAAATATTTGAGTCTTGGAACTTTTCTCTGGTTTTGTGATATATATAATAACCTATAATTTTATACACATAATATGTAATATTAACATACATACTATATGTAATTTCTATGTTTAGTATTATAAACTTACTAGAAACAAATACATTATAGTATACATTGTGTACTATTATAAATATAATTCAAATATATAACAATCACAAACAATATATACTAATTATGTTATAGGCATATATAGTTAATATGCTGCATTTTATACATATGTATATAATTTATACATATGTATATATTCTTTGGCTGCAGAAACCTGAGACTCATACCAGTTAATTTGTTTAGAATGGTTTTGTTATATTGATATATGTGGACCAAAATTGAGGTATGGAATTTCATGGATATTTAAGCCTAGGAGTCAGTCCTGGGCTAGGTGTCCTGGAGTTTAGCTGGAGTTTGAGGGGTCTTGGCAGCAGGAATTCACGACTTGTACAGGTAATCCACTCCTGACGTGCCTGGCTGCTTCTCCCTATGTCTCCATCTCCTCACTGTCACCTAGTACTCTGTATTTTGTCTCTCTCTCCCAGTAGTAGTTACTGCCTACTCCTGTTCTGCTTCCTCCTCTTAATGCTCCCTCTTCTTGCCAGGATTTCTTGTGACACTGACTTACAGCTTTTAGCCTTAACTTCCATGATTGAAAGGAAGCATCAGCTTTTCTTGATGCAAGACATATCATAGCAGCTCTGGCTCCGTGACCGTATCTGTGGTTGGGTGAAGGGAGAGAGCTAGGGCTCTGAGGTCTGCATAGATTTCCCTTTACTTAGGGATGTGGGCGGGGCCAGTTCACATGGATGGAGCTGTCGTAGGCAGATGCGATGACTGGCATATAAAACATATTAAAACACAATCATTGAAAGCTTTTGGTGTGGTTCAAATTTCAGGGTCAAGCTTCACTTAAGAACAAAAATGCATTCTACTTCTCAGTTTAAATGAAATATAGTATTCAAAATCACTAAGTATAAGCTCTTATAACATAGATGTTGTATGATAGAAGCATATATCACTCCATTTTTTTCTATATTAACGTTTGTAGATTTTTTCTTTCAATTGTTGGACTAATAATGACTTTGCAAATTATAATTGCTAATATTCTCTAGAGTGGAAGGCTTTTCACATCACCTTCCAGTATTAATACCAATTTAAATTTTTTAAAAAACTGAGTTGCATTTGGAATTTCTGGATTTTTCTGTTTGTCATGCAAATATTCAGCTCTGTTCTTTTTATGATAATATGAAATAAAGTAGTTTCTCACAGTAACATTGTAAATCATTTGCTTTCTATTACATGCAGCTGGTTTTGTTACTATAATGATTTTCTATGAGTGCATATTGCAGAACACATAAGATGCAATGTGATATTCCTTTATTCAGAATTTGTATGCAATTATTGTTTGCCCAAAAATAATGAGAAAATTTGGAAATATAGTAATTTATTGTAATACATTTATTTTTAATATGTATCTACACCAAGGGAAAAAATCTAACTTAAAAAAAATGACATGCCATCTTTTTTTGTTATATAGACTAGAGTTTTCATCTCATGGAAAATTCAGAATCAAAATCAAAAACAGCTGAGGTAGTTACTTGGGTGCCTTCCTTCAGCTTATTCAAAAGAATATAGGATGAACGGTAAGAATTAAGTAAACCACAAATTATTTTGGAGTGTCTGGTTTGTATTATAAATAAATTTTTCACTGCTGGTTGTTTTTTCAAAAATATTGCCTGTATTTTTGATATTCATTCCTGTGATCTAATGTAAACTCTGTCCTACCAGTTTGGTGTATTGGTAGTTCATGATTAAATTTTTTTTTATTACACTCATATGTTATAAATATTTCTCACTCTGCTCTTTTGAATCTCTCTAAATGGCAATAGTCTTTAAGACATGTCATGGAAAATGTTAAGAGAAATGTCCCACTTTTTTGTTGGCACATATTAATTTCACACCTTGAATGGAGCCTAGTTTCATCAATAATGAAGCATCTACTTTTCAGATGCTGAATTAAAAATTATTTCATTATTAAGAAGAAACAACAACAGCAACAACAAAAAGTAGAAGCAACAACAACAAAAACAGTCAAAATGAAGTGTCACTGTGGCATCAATGTTTTGTTCCTTGTTGGTCTTGACTAGAATTTTAAAAGACTTGTTAGTAAATCTACATTTGTAGTTTAATGAAATCACAGTAGGTTAGATTTTGGTTTTAAAGTATAAATGTTTGTGAACCTTTTCTTATATACTTAAAAAAATACTCATATTTTCATTCCTAACTACAAAGGTACCATCACTAATACAGTGCATTGCATGTAATAGGGAAGAAAGAAAATTACTAGTTATTGCCTGTGTGCCACATATGTTAGTAGTGTGTTTAATTCTCACTGCAGTGTTCCGTTATTAATCTCATTTTCTCAGTAGTTCCTGTGGCTCCATAGAAAGGAGCACAGAGTTTGTAAGAGAGGGCAGAGTGGGGCAACATTGCACCAAGAAAAGGTTTTGGAGGCAAGAACTGATGGAGAGGGTGATCCCTTAGGAGTGAGACATCAGGTTGGGCATGGTGGCCCACATCTGTAATCCCAGCACTTTGGGAGGCTGAGGTGGGCGGATCACTTGAGGTCAGGAGTTTGAGATCAGCCTGGCCAACATGATGAAACCCCATCTCTTCTAAATATATATATATGTGTGTGTGTATATACATACATATACACACACACATACATACACACACACACACACACACACACACACACATATATATATATATATATGCTGGGCGTGGTAGTGGGTGCCTGTAATCCCAGCTACTTAGGAGGCTGAGGCAGAAGAATCGCTTAATCCCAGGAGGGGGAGGTTGCAGTTAGCCAAGATCATGCCACTGCACTTCAGCCTGGGAAACAGAGCAAGACTCCATCTCAAAAAAAAAAAAAAAAAAAAAAAAAAAAAAAAAAAGAGTGAGACATCAGTGATGGAGGGGCCAGCATGATGCTCACTATGACCAGCAAAAGCCAACCCACCATCTACACAGGGGCCACCATACTGGTGGAGATAAGAATATATGGAACTAGCTAAAGCAGCAAAATGAAAAAGCACCCCTCCACACTGCTGACAAATAAGTAACCAGTTACCCAAGAAGATCCTTTTTCCCTGGAAGTGTTGGGTGTTCAAAGGAAGTAGGGTCATCTCAAACCAAATATGCCCTCCACCTCCTATCTCACTCCCATTTAAAGAGAGGACCAAGCTACCTCCCCATTCCAAGTCCCTTGAGCCACACATGGACGGTGAGGTAAGGTTGGGCGAGTGCTTTCGAGAGGATATAAATTGAACTTTGTAAGCCTGAACAGATATGTATGTGTTTTAATTCCAGTGTGCTTAGAATATTATGAAACCTGTTGAAGGTATTGTTAAGGGATGTGTCTACCATAAACTCTCGTAAAGATAAAACAGGAAAATCTGTAGATCAAGCGAAGAGAAGTTTATTAGATCTGCGGAGTCTTAGTGGTACTTCAAAGTGGGGGAATCAGGAAAAGGTGCTGGGACCTCGGTTGGCTGTTTTAAGGTGTTGCAAGGCAGGGGCGGGAGTAACGGGATGAACTTGCGCAGTGTGACATAATAGCTTTAATCAGTTTAAAGCAAGGCTAGGAGCTTGAAGTCAGTCCTTTGAGGAAGGTGCTAGTCTTAATCTGTGAACTGTTTAGTTGACAGCTTACCTTCGAGAACTGGTTTATAGTTCTCTCTTTCAGAACAGCCCTTTTCTGGATCAAGCAGCCATGTTATTTTGCTTGGTCTCAGTATTGTTGAACACAGGGAGAGAGAATTATTCCTGTTTTCAGTACTGTTTTAACGTAGGGACAAGAAATTATAAGAGTTTTAGCTCTCAAATGAGAACAGCAGATTTGCCCAATTCAATGCTAAAAGTGGTGATTGGACAAAAATAAAGGTCTTTTACGTTTATACCCCCACTTCACTGAGACTTTGAGATAAATAAATTACATTATTACCTTTATTTGGAATTGGAAGCTCAAATAAGCTAAAAATTTGTCCAAGATCACAAAATGAATAATGGATGAGTCAGAATTCAAACTCAGCTCTGTGTAAGGAAAATCTGGCAGAGATATTTGCTGCCCCACTGATTACCTGTGTTGGTACGATCTAACTTTAAAGTCTTCCCTTCTCATCTCCCCCCACGTCCACTACTCCCAGGAAAGCTTAACCTTTTTTCTTAATAGAATTTTGATACAATTTATTTTTTCATTAAGGGCTTAAAACAAAAACATGCCCTTCACATGAAGCATGTTGGTACTTAATTACATACTCTCTTGCATAGTTCTTTGTCTCTTCTTTTCAAAAATATTGAGAAAAGCCGGAAGTGCTTCTTACACTTCTTTTGTATCTCCCAGCACTTAGAGATGCTAAGCACAGAGTAGAGGCCCAATACTCCATTTAATTGGACTGAATGTTTGCCAGCCCTCCAGTAACAATGTACAGAATTTTAGCTACTATTTAAGGCACAGTTGCTCTGCCAAATATTTGTTGTGAAAAATAAGCAAATATTTCCCAAAATGTTCAGGCAAGCATATTACTACTGCAAACACATTTTTCACTGCAAAGTGTTTCTCTTATTTTCATATTTATATGTATGTATGTGTGTGTGTGTATATATATGTGTGTGTGTGTATATATATATATAGTGGTGTCTCAACTGCATCAGAAATAAAGATAAGACTATAGAAACAGAACAACTGGCATTTCATTTCTATGTGTTAAAGATGGTTTTTTCAATCCCCTGACCTGTAAAAACAAAGACAGCAACTCAAGAAATAGTGGAGGTTGTCCTCATATATATTTTTATTTTTTAAAAAATCATCTCTTATATCACAGGGTATGGAATAGAAGTGGAGAAAGGTGAAGGGCATTTGTTTTCCCAAGAATGTTCTCTATAACCTTCCTGACTTCCACAGGCCACCTTCAGACTGCCATTCTCTTATTCTTTAGGGCCACCACAAAGGGTCATGTAACTTGATTTTTCAGTTGGATAAAACTGTTAGCAAATGGGGACCTTACACAATGTTACTTCCTGAGGGTCCCACATTCATCCACCATTTTGATGAAAATGATTCACTTTCAATAAGATTCTAAATTGTTTTAAGATTGCACAACTGAGCACAGGTGGCCAGTGGTCACTGGTGCTTTCAGTGGTTTAGATGATTCAGGAAACAGTGACAGACTCTACTGTCACCATTGGGGTGGTGATCATGATCTGTGTTTTCTTTGGGAAGGGAGAGAAGCAGGTAGAGGTAGCTTTAACCACTAGTAGCCGGTGTGTCGTCCCTGGTAAAAACATCGATACAAAAGGGGTATACACATTTCAGACTCGAAAAACCATCTGTTGTATGCTTCCAGTGAAGATCAACTAGCAGATTTGGAATGGAAAATGAGGCATTTACTTTAGGCACAAATGCCTTGATTTGAAATTGCCTAGATCATGTATGCTTGGTGTTTTTGTGGTTGTCACTGAAACGAAAGCAATTCTTCGAATTATTTAGCAAATAACTTTATCCATTTGACTAAGTTAATAGACTCATTGTCAAACATCCAGGAAATTCAGAAAATATTCAGCTTTGCATAAGGATAATTTTCAAACCTTTGAGCCTCCATGGGAATAGATTCTACCTGGTGAGTGAAGTGTGCACTTCACCCTCCTGCTGCTCAGATGGGACTCTTCACCCCTCCTTCCCACTACCTCTTAAGCCTTCTCTTTTCTTTAGTCTTTCTTTTCTCTACCCACCCTCTACTTCCTACACAAACTTATTTTGTTTTTCCTAGTTCAGAATGCTCTGAGTTGTGTAGACAAAACATTTTATTGTTTGATTAAAATAACTTCTTTTATTCAAGGTCACATTCAAGTTACTGCCTACAATGTTGTTATAGTTTTTCCTTACATATTTATACCACCTTTGGAGCTTCTATGTCTAAACTATATCCTTTAAGGAAATAAACTAAAATGAATTTCTCTGAGTGGGCTTTGAATGAGCAAGAACTTGTTATTGCAGAACCTTCTAGGCCACTTGACTGTCACAACCTCCTCAGGTGGGATGGCTAAGAATGTTTAAATACAGAAGCTCTGCAGGGAAATTTCCTCTAACCATTTGACGCCTAAGAAAGAACAAACACCTAGTGTCTAAAGAATGTTACCTGTCCTTCAGCTCTTATCTCTGTTTGGTTTTCAGGGAGTTGGCTTCCAGCCTGATAACAGATCTCGCCCTTACCTCTTGACCTAGCCTTCTGGTACCAGGTCCCTGTTTTGTGCCTTCTCAGTGCCCACTTTCTTCTTTTGTCTTCTTGTTTTGACCTTGGTTCATTAACCTCATTAACTCAGGCTACACAAACCTCTAGCAGAGGCCAGCCACACCCCTCAGGCATGAGGCTGCCCCTCCTGGTCTGGCTGCTGGAGCCCTGCTAACTGGGAACAGACACTCTCCCTTGGTTCCATCTTCCTCAGTAAGCCAGAGTTGAGTTCAAGTAGGTTAAAGCATTACATTTGTAAATTTGTAAAGGATCAAGTTGTGAAAAGCAGGGCAGTCTTGTTCTTGGAGACTTTATTAGCCAGTAAATGCAATATGATACATTTATAGGAGTGAAGACCCAAGCTTTCTGAACTTCATTGAGCCAGAAAGATGTGTTTTATTTCATGGAGTTTATGGAATGACTACAGCATAGGTAAGCTTTTACACAGCACCACATTGACTTGAGGTAATCATAAAATAAAAATGGGCAAGGAGACCCTTCAGGTCGAAGTATAATTTATATATACATTTACCCAATCCAACGCAATGACCCCATACCATCTGCTTTTAATTTTTGGTTTAATTTTTAAGCTCATTTGTTTGCTTTTTTGATGTAAAAGAAGTATGATTAACCCTTTTTTTTTTTTTTAAAAAAAGGTACTTGCTGCTTTCCATAAAACTTGTATTATAATAAAATGCACTGACTATGGTAATGCTCATATCAGCAAAAAGTGACACAAGATAGCATTAAAAAGTCCTTCACTGTGACAAAATAAATCAGAATTGTGTGGTAAACCCTTTACAGCTTGTTATCATTTTGCTAAGAAAATAGAGCTACTGGCAACTTTTATATGGGGAAGCTGAACATAGGCTAGAAAGGTTTTCCAGATGATGCTAAAATCCTCAGCTATATTGATGCAGGTCTTCTATTTCTTGTTATGTCATGAATTTTGGAAAATAAACCTTCTGAGAGGGAAAAGGTAAACATTTTAGGACTGGAATGAACTCATATAAACTATCAAGAACAGATAAGGCATATAAATAGCAGGGTTAGAGAATTGTTAGATTGATGATTGATAGATAGATAGATAGATAGATAGATAGATAGATAGATAGATAGATAGAGATAGAAGTTTCTTGTTAATTTTGAATCTTTTTTTACATTTATCATAAGCCAGAAAATTAGCTCAGTTAGTTAGTTGAAAGGAAGGGCACAAAATAATTTAGGTGGTTGATTTTTAAAAAATATTTATTAATATTTTTATTATTCAACTGCTTTTTCCATTTAGAATGGCAAAGACAAAGGTAATACTACTTCATTTATTTCTGCTCTCATTGTACATTTTCAGCACACATGAGCCAAACAAATCAAGTCACACACACACAGCATGAGTCCCTCTGACTCCCTCCTATGTCTTGCCAAAGAAATGATGGTCAAGAGTTGGATGTGCATTCAGTCTTTTCTATTGATTTCACGCATATGTATACATACCTGTACATATATTGTTTACATAACTAAGATCATAATTTATCTGTTATGCTTCAACCTGTTTTTCACTCAATATGCCATGAGCTCTTTTTAAACACGTCACCTTTTTTTTTTTTTTAAACTGGCTACATAGAATTTCATAGCATGGTTATATCATATTTCAGTTTTCTATTATACTACATTTATTTTCAGCGTTTCGCTGTTATAAAAGTGCTACAATGAGTATTCTTGTATATTACTTTTAAAAAAGTGACAGTGTTTCTCTGGGATAGCTTCCCAGAAATGGGACTGCTGAGTCAAATAGTCTTTTTAAAGTCTTATAGGTTTGACTAAATTGCCTTCCAAAAAGCTTATTTATCTTTTCATTAAACATATAGGCATACCTATTTTCTCACATCCTTGAAAGCTCCTGATATTATAAACATTTTTGTTCTATATTTCCAACTGTGTGAGTGGACATTTATATTTCATTATTGTTCTAATATTTATTTACTTAATTATATGGTCAATTTTGTGTTTCTTTATTTATTTAATAATTATGTTTTTTCCTGAATTGCCTATTCCATTTTTTTGTACATTTTTCTTTGGGGTTGTTTTTTCTTTATTGACTTGTTGATGCTTTTTATGTATTTTGAATATTAAGTCTCTGTTAAATATGTGTCAATATTTTCTTCCAGTCTGTTGCTTTCTTTTGAACTTTATTTCTGAATCCTGTTTTAGCATGTAACAATATTGCTAGCACTTAAAATTTCAAGAAAGCAGCTAACTAACTGTTTGTTCAGTTCACAAATTATTTAATTAGTTTTCATTTTACTTATTTATTCAGTTCCACATTAATTATTATTTAATTAATTTTTAAACATAAGCTTGAAATTTATTTTATTCTGAGTTGACAAAAAGTACCTTTTAATTTTTTTCTCTTTATTTTAAATGTGTCCTTCCCTTTAGAATGCTATTTCATATTATCACTTTCATCTCTTAAATTTTGTCTTTTTTTTTTTTTTTTTTTTTTTTTTAAGAGATAGGGTCTCACTCTGTCACCTGGGCTGGAGTGCAGTGGTGCCATCACAACTCACTTTAACTTTGAACTCCTGGGCTTAAGCAATCCTCCCACCTCAGCCTTCAGAGTAGCTAGGACTACAAACACACACCACCATGCTGGCTAATTTTTGTATTTTTAGTAGAGATGAGGTCTCACTCTGTTGCCCAGGCTGGTCTCAAACTCCTGGCCTCAAGTGATCCTCACACTTCAGCTTCCCAAAGTGCTCAAATTATAGGCATAAGCCACTGTGCTTGCCCAAAATTATGTCTAAGTTTTATCTTCATGTATTTAGAGGAAATTATATCTATTTTTGGCATGTGAAAAGGTACCCCAAATATGAAAAGTTTACTTTAGCGCCTGTGGCACGCAGACCCTAAAGTGACCCCCAATGAACTCTGCTTTTTGGTGTCCACTCCCTTGTATAACGCCCTCCCTTTGAGTGTGGGCAGGACCTATGACTTGTTTCTAACCATTAGGACACAGCAGTGGTGATGGGATATCACTCCCATGATTACATCACATTATATAAGGCTCCAACTCACTAGCTCTCACTCTCATGCTGCTCATGAAGAAATAAGCTGGCCTGTTATGAGCTGCCCATGGAGAAGTCCATGTGGTAGGGAACAGTGGGTGGCCTCTACAACCTGAGGGCCTCAGTCCTGCAACCACAAGGGGATGAATTTTGCCAACAATCTGAAGGAGCTTGGAAGCAGATTTTTCCTCAGTCGGATCTCCAGATAAGAATGCAGCTTAGCCAATACCTTGATTGTAGCTTTGTGAAACTCTTAACAAAGGATCCAGATAAGCTATGTACAGACCCCTGAACCACAGATGCTTTAAGGTAGTAAATGTGTGTTGTTTTAGCTGCTAAGTCTGCAGTAGTTTGTTACACAGCAATAGATACCTAATATAAAACCCACATTTGAAATAGACATCATTAGGAACAAAAATAGTGAGGACTAGAGATTGAATTATTAGTTCTTTGGCACTGTAAATAATCATGTTAGAAAAATGTGCTGTGGAGTAATACATATAATATTATATGATACAGAAAATGCTCTTGTTTTTCTAGCTCTTAAAATGTAGTTTCAATATTTTGCTGTTATATTATTAATGTAATAGAGCAAATCATTATAAACTGGGGAAAACTATTAGATCAAGCTTTAAAACTCCTGGAACTATATTGCATAAAACACCTAGCATAATTAATTATGAGTCTGGTTATTGGAATTTTACCTATGCAGACACTGAAACAAATACAGCGTCTACTCTAGAGCTTTCAAATGCACAGTTACTTATATGTTTCATAAATGAAGATCTAAGTGACTTTAAAAGTGAGAAAACAAAACCTTCTGTTCAGGAGGAATTTCTGAGTCTTCCATCACCATCCCTTCTCTGCCTTCCCCCTATTTGCAGTGGTCACTTCTGTGATTGTCTTTTATTTCACATTGTCCTTCTTTTTCTGTCTTCACTTTTTCCTTTTGCTCACCATTTTATGTAATCCATACATTGAGGTACTGCTTTTTTTTTTTTTTTAGGGTATTGACTAAGGATTCAACTTTAAAAAATGTAATATCAAATAATTATTTGGTCAGACTCAGTCGTTTTTCAGATTCAGCATGGTAAGAAGTTTGATTGTTAAACTGCTCAAAGATAAATGACTTTATTTCCTCGATAAATGACTTTATTTCCTCCATGCGCTGCAGACTCCTCTGAGACATGTATTCTGGTTCTTAGCTGTATCCCTTTACAGTTGATTGAGTATAATGTGTTTATTTCAAACTTAATAATCATTGCCTTTTCCCAGCCTTCATTCTTGTCAGTTTTGATATGAGGCTTCTTTTCTATAGAAAGGTCTAGCCAGTGACTTCTATGCCACTTGACATCTTGGTCCTCACCATTTCCAGCTTTGCCAATGTTTGCAGGTATCTGAATAAATTTCCAGCTCATTTTCCAAACTTCACACAGCACTTTTCACTTTCTACTTTGCTTCATATTTCTGCACCTGTCTTACCTTCTATTATTAGAAGGCAGAATCCCATACTGCTGAGGACTGTGCTTTGCAAATAATAGGCCCTGGATAGATGACTAAGTGAAAGAAAAATTATTAGAATTTTTAAAGCACAGTTAATATGCTTTAATATGGATTTTGGATTTCAGAAATTGGTAGAATTATAAGAAAAAATGGGGAGGGGTCTTAGAATTTCCAGTTTTAAATTTTGCTAAGTAAATTTAGACAATCATTTACTATCATCATTATTTCATAAAATGCAGTGCAAAACAAAAATAGGGTTTATAAATGAAGTTCCACATGCACAAACAAAATTCAGAGGACATAATGTCAGGATAAAAGATTGAGCTTTTCTTAAAATTGATAGATCAACTTTAAAATGACTAGTATACTCTGTTGTCCTCTTTTCTCGTTTTGCAGCAGACAGCTGAAATCTTTGTGCTGCACTAGCAGAGTCTATGTGTTTTAAAAATCACTGAGCTAGTCTAACCTTTCACTCAATACAATTATCCTCTTTAAACCACCATGGGTAAGATCTGCTTGTTGTATATCCAACTGTTGGAAAGCTTCCTGTCTCTTGCATGTGACCAGTAGTGAGTGGGAGAGAACCAGGTGGACAGATTCATGTAGCCAGCATCACTATTTGATGCAGAGCTGTTCCATCACCACAGAGAAACTCGCTGAGGTACCTCTTTACATTGTACATTTTAAATCATTTATTTTATTTAAACAGACTTTCAGAAGGTGATGGATGGGATATTCTGAGAGTTGGAAGGCGGGCTTTGAGCCACAGAGAGCCACTGCAACATTTGAAGATTCTGGTGATGATGCTGACTGCCTGGCCACCTAAGAGGAAGAAAGGTTTGCCAACCCTTCTCTCATGCTCACAGTCCATCTCCCATCACCTTTCCCCCTTTTAATGCCCTTTCCCTGCTTTTTTTATCCAATAAATCTTTACTGAGCACTATTATGTCTCTATAAACTTAGAAGCTAGGGATGAAAAGATGGAAAATGAAATCCCTGCCATCCATGATTTTCAATTGAGTAACAAGACAGAGACCTACACAATGAGCCACATGCAAGGAAAGGGATGTAGTGCCACAGAAGCATTGAGAAAGCAACTGATTCAGACAGGACAATTTTTACACGTGAAGTGACATCTGAGCTGTTCCTTGGAAGAAAAGGGAGAATCAGGAGAAAGGGCGTTTAAGCAGTGGAAACAAAGGCTATAAACACCGGGAGTGAGGAGCGTGCCCTGCAAGCATGGCAAGTGGTCTCCTGCATTAGAACAGAGGGTTACAGGAGGGAATGTGGCTGGAGAGATAGGTGGGGGCTGGATCACAAAGGGCAACAAACGCCTTGCCAAGGAGTTGGGGCTAAGCAGTTGGAGGCCATCAAAAGATTTTAAGTAGGGATGTGATATAATCACATTTTTTCCCCTAAAAATAAAGACAATAAAGACCATTCTGGAGTTAGTGTGGAGAATGGATTAGAAGGGTGAAAGACTGGAAACTGGAAGATCACTTTAGAGGCTGACTTTCACAATAGCCTCTTCCCTCTAGGAAATAAACTCATCTACCTCCTGGTGAGGTTCAAATTAGGAATAAACGGGTGAGTTCTTTTTTTTCTTATGAAAAACTAAAGATGAAAGTGGAGATGCCTCACTACAACTAGTGCTTTAATTGCAATTTCTTACGGAAAGGACAGTTCTAAAACCTGCAAGTAACTGAAATTTGATTTTTTTGTCAGATAACTTTTGCTGGGACCTCTTGTATTCAAGCATCTTCATGGGCACTTGGGAGAAAATACTCAAATGCCATGTGAGAATCTAATAAAATTATTCTTTTTTGCAGTAAAAATAGCACTTCTACTAAAGTGCTGAAAGAATGATTTTTTTTAAGCAGGAGGAAAAAATGGAGAAGGAATCCTTTAGTTTCAGCTGGAAAGCCTGACTGTTGTTGCTTTTCTACTACTCGATAGCATTGCGTTTCCCTGCATTTATTTGCATCTACCTCTCCAGCTGAGCCACAATAAAAAGCACCTACCTCAAATACCTAGCAATAATGACTTAATTTGACAATTTGTATATGGTATTCTTTTATTACCCTTTAGGACCTTAATAATTAGTTTTTCTTTAGTGCAGTATTAAAGCATTAAAGGTCATAAATTCCACAGTCACCTGTATCCATTTATTGCTAATTTATTATAGAACATATCATAAACTTTCCTTGACATATAGGCCTCTTCATAACTATAAATCTTTTTTCAACTGTTTAGATAACTTATGCTTAAGTTCAAGAAGAGACCTTGAGGAGCAAATATTTAAAACATGTATTTATTACACATAATGGAGCAGGGTGGATAACCATGTGAAGTAATCATTTACATTTAGTATATTTATCACTTCAAACTCTTATAAAGATAAATTTGTTTTCAAGAGGGAAAAATGTTAAATGTCAAGTAGCTGTTTTCCTAAGTGCTTTAAAATGTCCAGCTGAATAAAGCCATCTTTCTAGTTAGGATAGAACACCAAAAAAGGTTTCTAATGAGATTAAATTTGTCACTAGTAACCTCAGTTAAGCTTAAAAACTTTGCAAACTTGATAGTTGTCTCTTCAGATGGCAAATGTATCATCTTAGTTGATAGAGGGTTGTTTCCTGTGTTTCAACTATGGAAATAACACGTTGTAAAAAAGTCACAGTTCCTGAATGCCTTTACCTTACTGCTTAAACTTCTGTATGGATGCATATTTGTGGCCCACATATATTCAAAAAGGGAGAGGAGAAAATCAACTTGCTGGAAAATCCATTTGTTGAATGAATAATTTGCTGAAAATCACATTGCTTTCATTAATGTTGTCTAATATAATCGGTAACCATGATGCATGAGATAGTTGCAACACTCATAGGGACTTTTTTTCTCAAAGCTTTCATTGAGCTTTAGTTTTCTGCAGGCCAGTGGTTAGCCAAGCTAGACTATCACAGGTTTTATCATACTCTGACTTTGGGAAATCAAAAACTTTAAAGTGAATATTTTCAACTACAAATGTAATTGTATTCAGTGTCTAATGATTTATAAACAATGGGATGGGTTTTTTTCCAACGTATTTTTAGTCCAGCCTTCTGCAGTTTTCTTAATTTACCAATTAATCAACCCAATTCAATATGAACATTTTTATGCACATTTTAAACATTTGAGAAGTGCCCAATGTCTCAAATAGTAAATGCACATGAACTTAACATTAAACTGAACTGACAAGTCCACTACAAATGACTAGAGTGAAAAGAATACAGCAAAACTAAAGCTAAACTAAAACCAACACTTTGATAAACTATTGAACAGTTCAGCCACACAATTTGCTGAAATCTTGCTTTCTAACAGGGGCTATGTCTTCTTGATAGCATGTTCTACATGCAGCAGTGAAGTGAAGATTCTGAGAAGGGATTACCATACCTACTGTAAATAGAACTTCAAATTTGAAATACATTAGCTATAAAGAATTATGCAAGAAAGAGTAAAATTGTTGCAAATCCCTGAGGAATGCAATAAGATGAATAAAGACACAAATGTAAAATAACTAGAAAGATACAGGAGCTACCATATTGTGAATTCAATTCTGGCCTCTAACTGATTAAAAACAATAAGTTGAAATTGCTATGCCACTTGGGAAATTGGTGAAATAATCTTAAAAAATGCTAAAGACTCTGTTGAAATAGAAAATGGCATCAAAATCATTTTGAAAAATTGGTAGTGTATTAGTCTGCTTAGGATGCCAGAAGAGAATACTACAGACTGGGTGGCTCAAACAACAGTTTATTTTCTTATAGTTCCTGGAGGCTGGAAGTCCAAGTTCAAGGGGCCAGCAGGGTTGGTTCCTGGTGACGCCTCCCATGCAGCCCTGTGAATGGTCTGCTTTCTCTCTCTCCTTCCATGGTCTTTCCTCTCTGTGTGAGCATTTCTGATGTGTCTTCAGCATCTTATAAGGACACCAGTTCTAGTAAATTAGAGCCCCCCATTCTTTTGAGCTCATTTAACCTTAATTACCTTCTTAAAGGCCCTGTCTTCAAATACAGTCACCTTGGGGATTGGAGCTTCAACATACAAATTTGGAGGAGACACAGTTCAGTTCATAACAGTATGAACTACAAAACTACAAAATTCCTATGTAAGTTAAAAGTCATAAATCCTGCAGTTACCTGTGTCTATGTACTGATTTATTATGAATTGCTGAAAATTTTGGTTCCTTTCCTGAATATTAAATATTATTCATAAGACTGAATAGTTTTATGATCTCTAGCTTTTGATAAATTTAACTCTCCTGTTAAGCTATAAAAAACATCTCTGATAAATCACCATCCCTGTGATCAATGTACATAAAATTTATGCTAGGCAAAAATCATCAAATTTCAAGTAATTTTAGTAAATTTTATAAATTTGGCAAATTGGTGATTCAGAGACTTTTTATTATTTATAAATTATTCAGCCATAGAAAACGATGCTAGGAATAGTCATAGTCTCACCAATATCACAATTGGCAGTAGAATGGTCTTGTGTATGGTGATGACAAGCTAGAAGAGGTCTCCAGAATTCTTTGGATATCATTTTAAATATTCCTAAGGGCTGGATGGTCCTAAAACAATGAAAGAATGCAAGATTTCATCAGGTCAGATAGAAAATACATTTGCAAATATAAGGCCTTCATCAGAGCCAAAGGTCTTTAGAATTCGACACATCCTAACAGTCAAAGAAACGCAAAATTCAAGCAAGGGTTCAAACTGGAAAAGAGTTACAGGTCTCTGTGAGTAGACAAAGAACTAGGCAATGTGAACTCTGAGCCCAACTTCTTTCACATTAAAAAACTTAATAGCCTTTTTGATATATAATTCTCTTACCATACAATTCATCCATTTGAAATATACAGTTTAGTGGTTGTTGGTATAGTCACAGATAGGTGCTACCATCACCACAGTCAATTTTAGAACATTTTCACCTCAAAAAGAAATCCTATACCCTATAGCTACCAGTCCCCTATCACTGCATCTTTTCCCCCAGCCCTAAGTCACCACTAATCTGCTTTCTGCCTCTATAAACTTTCCTGCTCCAAACCTTCAAATGAATGAAGTCATATAATATGTGATCTTTTGTAACTAACTTATTTCACTAAGTGTGTTTTCAAGGTTCATCTATGTTGTAGCACGTATCAGTACTTCCTTTTTTTTTTTCTGGCTTCTTTTTAAGATTTATTTATCTTTGGTTTTCTGCAGTTTCAGTATGATATGCCTAGGTGTATTCTTTTTGGCATGTATTCTACCTGGTGTACTTGGAACTCCCTGGATCTGTAGTTTGGTGTCTGACATTAATTCAAGGAAATTCACAGTCATTATTGCCTCAAATATTTCTTCCATTCCTTCCTTTCTTCTCCTGCTGCTATTCCCATCATGCATGTGTTACATTGATAGTTGTCCTACCATCCTTTGATATTCTATTCCATTTTTTCAGTCTTCTTTCCCTTTGCTCTTCAGTTTTGAAAGTTTGTATTGACACATCCTCAAGCTCAGAGACTCTGCTTAGCCATGTCTGGTCTACTAATGAGCCCATCAAAAGCATTCTTCACTTCTGTCACAGTGTTTTGCCCTCTGTCATTTCTTTTTTATTCTTTCCTAGAACTTCCGTCTCTCTGATTACATTATCCACCTGCTCTTGCGTTTTGTCTACTTTTTCCATTAGAGCCCTTAGCATATTAATCATAATTGTCTTAAATTTCCAGGCTGATAATTCTGACATTCTTGCCATATTTGAGTCTGGTTTTGGTGTTTGCTCTATCTCTTCAAACTATGTTTTGGGGGTTTTTTGGGGGTTTTTCTTTTTTTTTTTTTTTTTTTTTTTTTGCCTTTTAGTATGCCTTGCAATTTTTTGTTGAAAGCTAGAGATAATGTACTGGGTACAAGGAACTCCAGTAAATAAGCCTTTAGTAATGTGACGATACTGTGTGGAGGGGAGAGAAGGCATTCTATAGCACCATGTACCATGTATGTTTTTTTTTGTTTTGTTTTGTTTTGTTTTGTTTTTGAGACGGAGTCTCGCTCTGTCGCCCAGGCTGGAGTGCAGTGGCGCGATCTCGGCTCACTGCAAGCTCCGCCTCCCGGGTTCACGCCATTCTCCTGCCTCAGCCTCCCGAGTAGCTGGGACTACAGGCGCCCACAACCGCGCCCGGCTAATTTTTTGTATTTTTAGTAGAGACGGGGTTTCACCGTGGTCTCGATCTCCTGACCTTGTGATCCGCCCGCCTCGGCCTCCCAAAGTGCTGGGATTACAGGCGTGAGCCACCGCGCCCGGCTCATGTACCATGTATGATTCAGCCTTGGTCTTTTAGTGAGCCCAGGTCCCTGGGCTGTGAACTTCACAAATGCTTCCCAGTAACCCTGCCAAACTTCCCCAACCGTGGGTGCCAGAGGAGGCTGGAGTTGGGCATTTCTCTACACCCAGGTTGGTTAGGCTCTGGTAAAATAGTTTCTTTTCAGGGCAGGTCTTGTTAAGAAGAACAGAGTGCTCTGCATACTCCAAAATCATTCCTTTTCTCCTCCCCCTGCCAGAAGCATGAGGGGGGTTTTTCTCTGTCTCCACTTTTAGAACCTGGGAACCAGGTTCCAGTTAGAACCGGAAACCAGAAGTTTGTTCCTGAGGTTTTAGAGCCAAATCATATTCCATTGTATGCCACATTTTGTTTATCCATTTGCCTATTGACAAGCATTTGGGTTGTTTTCACCTTTTGAATATTCTGAATAATATTGTTATAAACATTCATGTATAAGTTTCTACATGAACATATGTTTTCATTTCTCTTGGGTATATACCTAGTAGTGGAATTGCTAGGTCATATGATGACTCTACATCTAATCATTTAAGGAATTACTGAACTAGTTTTCAAAGTGGCTGCACCATTTTACCTTCCTACCAGCAATGTTTGAGAGAGTTCTAATTTCTACATATCCTCATCAATACTTGTTGTTACCAAACTTTTTGATTCTTAATGTAATTTTTTAAAGTATTTTAATTGTGATAAACTACATGCCACATAAGTTTTACCACATTAACCTTTTTTTTTTTTTTTTTTTTTGAGATGGAGTCTCACTTTATCACCCAGGCTAGAGTGCAGTGGCACCATCTTGGTTCACTGCAACCTCCACTTCCTGGGCTCAAGTGCTTCTGCTGCTTCACCTGCCTGAGTAGCTGGGATTACAGGTGCACACCACCACACCTGGCTAATTTTTGTATTTTTAGTAGGGACAGATTTCACCATGTTGGCCAGGCTGGTCTTGAACTCCTGACCTCAGGTGATCTGCCTGCCTCGGCCTCCCAAAGTGCTGGAATTACAGGCATGAGCTACTGTGCCTGGCCCATATTAACCATTTTTAAGTGTAGTGTTCAGTAGTGTTAAGTACACTCACACTGTTGTACAACCATTCTCCAGAAATCTTCATCTTACAACTCTAAAACTCTGTACCCATTAAAAAAAAAAAAACAAACAAAAAAAACTCCACATTCCCCTGCATCCCCAGCCCCTGGCAACCACCATTTTACTTTCTGTCTCTATGAATTTGACTACTCTAGGTACTTCACATTAGTGGAATCATGCAGCATTTGTCTTTTTGTGAATGACGTTTCACTTAGCATAATGTCTCAAAGTTCATCTATGTTGTAGTATGTATCAGAATTTCCTTCCTTTTTACGGCCATTGAGTGTATATCCTACATTTTGCTCATCGGTTCATCCACCACTGGACACATAAATTGCATCTACCTTTTGGCTATTGTGAACAATGTTGCTATAAATATAGCTGTACAAATGTCTCTTGGAGATTCGGCTTTCTTCTTCTTCTTTTTTTTTTTTTTCAAAGACAGGATCTCTCTCTGTTTCCCAGGCTGGAGTGCAGGGGTGCAATCCTAGCATGCTGCAGCGTCAAACTCTTGGGCTCAAGCAATCCTCCTCCCTCAGCCTCCTGAGTAGCTAGGACTTCAGGCATGTGACACCACACCCAGCTAATTCCATTCTTTTGGGTATATTCCCAGAAGTTGAATTGCTGGATCATATGGTAATTATATTTTCTGAGGGACTGCTATACTATTTTCCATAGCAGCTGCACTATTTTGCATTCCCACCAACAGTGCATAGGGTTCCAATTTCTCTACATTCTTGCCAACATTTTCTGTTTTTTTAATAGTAGCCCTTTTAATCGGTATGAAGTGATAGCTCATGGTTTTGACTTGTGTTTCCCTAATGATTAGTGATGTTGAGTTCACCTTCATATTTTGAAGTGCATGACATTTCAACCATGAAACAAAGTTCAATGAAACTCATCAGGGTCTTTAACAAGTCTAGTCCCTATGTGGGCCAAAATCTCTATGCACATGTGACCTAAATTACATGGCATGGTAACAGATTTCCTTGAGTGGGTAAGAATATTTTAGCTCTGGGGAGATTTAGAATTAAGTATAAGAAGGATTGCAATAATTAAAATGGAAATAATAATAGTTGGGGGTTAAGAAGAAAGCTGTTCATATTTCTTTTTTATTATTATTATACTTTAAGTTCTAGGGTACATGTGCACAACGTGCAGGTACGTTACATATGTATACTTGTGCCATGTTGGTGTGCTGCACCCATCAACTCATCAGCACCCATCAACTCGTCATTTACATCAGGTATAACTCTCAATGCCATCCCTCTCCCCTCCCCACTCCCCATAATAGGCCCTGGTGTGTGATGTTCCCCTTCCCGAGTCCAAGTGATCTCATTGTTCAATTCCCACCTGTGAGTGAGAACATGCAGTGTTTGGTTTTCTGTTCTTGCGACAGTTTGCTGAGAATGATGGTTTCCAGCTGCATCCATGTCCCTACAAAGGACACGAACTCATCCTTTTTTATGGCTGCATAGTATTCCATGGTGTATATGTGCCACATTTTCTTAATCCAGTCTGTCACTGATGGACATTTGGGTTGATTCCAAGTCTTTGCTATTGTGAATAGTGCCACAATAAACATATGTGTACATGTGTCTTTATAGCAGCATGATTTATAATCCTTTGGGTATATACCTAGTAATGGGATGGCTGAGTCATATGGTATTTCTAGTTCTAGATCCTTGAGGAATCACCATACTGTTTTCCACAATGGTTGAACCAGTTTGCAATCCCACCAACAGTGTAGAAGTGTTCCTATTTCTCCACATCCTCTCCAGCACTTGTTGTTTCCTGACTTTTTAGTGATTGCAATTCTAACTGGTGTGAGATGGCATCTCATTGTGGTTTTGATTTGCATTTCTCTGATGGCCAGTGATGACGAGCATTTTTTCATGTGCCTGTTCATATTTCTTATTTTATAAATTTGTCTTTTTGGAATGACAGTCTTACGACTTCAGTTGAAAATTTCTAATTGTGTGATTTTGACTTAGGGTGACCAGTTTGTCCTGATTTGCTCAGAATTGTCTTCATTTTAAAATAGAAAGCTCTGTATACCAGGCATCTCCTCAGTTAGGGATGGTTTATCATTTTATTTAGACTTGAGATTTTAAATTGAAATTGTACTAAACTCATATACAATATTGGACCATTTAAGAGAACTTCAGTGTATTTAAGTTTAATGTACAAGATATAAAACAGCTTCTTAAGTATCTGCTGCAGTTTCTATAATATAGATAATTGAAGTACTTAAAAATATAGACTATATTAAATTTATAAGCAAAGTTTAAATATTTTAAAGTGTTTAATTAGTGAGACCAAACATTATTAAAAGCCCACTTAAAAATAATTGTTAACATTTGCTGTACTTATATACAGACTAAAGAGATTTGTGAGCTGAACTTAATGGCTATTCATCTGGAAGACAAAAATCCCATTTCATTCTGTGTTGCCACAACCCAAACTTAAGTTTAAGGTTTTCCTTAGTTAAATTAAACACCAATTGTTTAAACCAAAAACAAATTGAGAAACAGTCTTTACTAAGCTACTCTAAAGGACACCAAAAATTGGTATCAACTACAGCTCATGATATTCAAAAATACTTCCATTTATGGAGTTTCAAAAGGACTCAGATTATCCTGGTAACATGGGGTACATTAACAGTTATCCAGCAAATCAATAGAACATATTAATTATTGTAACCATACATATATTTGAAATGAAAACATCATTTTTGAGAGTGTGAAGATCAATTTAAACTGTGTTTTGTTGTTTTGAGGAGACAGCTCACCTTCATTGACTGACATTTTCAGCTAAAAAATGGTCTCAGTACTTTCCTTCTCTTGATGGAGCACTGCCTCCGTAATGTCACTAAAGATTAAACAGGATTAATGCCCATTCTAATAATTTGTAAATATCACTACATTTAAAGATTCTAAATTGCTTATACTTAAGCAGGCTTAAAAGGAATGACCTCTTAAGATTTGCAATGGCCTTTTTTTTTTTTTTTTTTTTTTGCTTTATTTTTCTGACAAAAACTATTTTTAGAAATATAGTTTATCGTGCAAACTTTACCAAAGTGGTAATTTCAATAGAAAGTCTAAGAAAACATGACGTCCAAAGAACGACCAAGCTATAGTCAACAATACTTATAGGCTCTCAGATTCATGCGTGTTCTTTGCAGGCTGCGAGAGGCCTGTTATCCCACTTGGGGAAAGCTAGACTTGAATACTGATTTGAAGTATCACAACCAGTGACAATTGCTTCCTAGCTACTCCACTTTGTTATGTGCTTATCTCTGGAGTATGTTCCATCCCAAGCATGGCTCATGGCTTCTGGTCTATCCAGATCAAAAGCAAGAGAAAGGCAGCATGTGTCTTCCACTGTAATCTGTGACACCACAGCAGTTTCCCTGGTAGGGATGTACAGAGTAGCCCTGCAGAACTCACAGATTATAACAAACTGCTGCTCTGTTACCCCAGAGGAGACTAAGCGATGATCTGGAAGACAAAAATCCCATCTTATTTTGTTACCAAAACCCAATCTTAAGAATAAAATACTTCTGGGGAAAAACCATAACATTCCAAAAGACAGTTTATTTTAATAGAGATGCTATTACATTAAAGACAATTGCAGCCTTCTAATTCACTCTTAGTTTAAATTTATCATGGTTGAAGGAAAAAGCCTAGGTTAATCATATGAACACATTTTTATCAATATGAATCTGAAATGTTTTTGAAAAGCCTGTTATATAAATTATTAGAAAAGTTAGATTTTCCAAAAGGTTAATATTTATTTTTAGCAAGAATGATTTCTTAAATTATAGTTTTAAAATGTTAATAATTGCCAGTGATTTCAAATAGACTTCCTTTTATCAAGGAGCTGAGATCTTTTGGTTCACTAGACCTCCTTGATCTTAGGCTGTATAAATTGTTTAGCTTTATTTGGTGCCATAGGGACTCCTTCAAACTTATCAGAAGCCTCAGTTTAATACAGAAAAAGAGAGGCTCAGACATGTCAGTATAATACTGTTAATGTTTTCCACATTTATGATTTCAGGGTCAAAGTCAAACCTCTTATTGTATTAATAATAGCAAAGCAAAAATAGGCTTTGTAGTTGTGAATTCATGGTTTTAAAGAATAATTTCCCTATGTTTTTATTAATTCAAGCCATCCATTGAACCACTCAAGGATTCCATTATATATTTGAATGATGTATCTCATATTGTACCTTTAACTTTGGAAGACTATGAGAATGGATATGCGTGTGATTCTTTACAGTCATCAACATAGGATATTTCCTTTGTTCAAAACTTATGTTAATAACATTAAAAGTTATATTTAGTAAAATGAACTTTAGAGCTTAGTAGTAAAATAATTAAAAGCCAGTTTTCCTCTACTCATTATTTAAAAGAGCATGGTTTGCAAGATAGTTCACATGCTATGCATTATAAAGCATGGCCATATATTCTGGATTCTGTTACTATCTGATTTGTAGACCCAGCAATAATCAGAATTTTAATAAAAAAGTTACAAAGAAAATCCAGACAGCCTCCGCTTACCAAGCCCTTTCCTTTTGAGAGTGTATTGAATCCATGTTCCATTCAGCACTGATTAGTGGTAAAACTAAACCAAAGCTGTCGGCATATTGCAAAAGGCCTTTGCTTGACCAAAGCTTTTGTTTAAGACAAAGCTGCCATTGATGTCCACCCCAGGTGACAGGGGGTGAGAATGGAGTGACTTGGCAGCTTCTTTTTCTACCTGTGGGTCTTGCCCTTCTGTCTTTCCCACCTGACACCCTTCCCCACCTTAAACTTGATATTGGTGGATGGGAGCAGGAAGTCACAGTGCAGCTAAAATAAAGATGCTCGAAGCTCCCTCTTCTGTATGGCAGACCTGGATTGTGTGCCTCTCAGACGGGCAAGCTTGTCTTTCCTACCGCCCTAAGAAATATATCCTTACTTAGCCAAACCTATTTCCCCTTCCTGAGGGCCTATGCAGGCAAGCACAACACAGCAGTGTTCTATGTTAGACTTTGCACCAGGGTTCACTCAGGGCCTGCTGGTGGCTGTGAGAAGAACCTCTCAGCTGGAATGGTTCATAAGTGAATGGTAAAGCCTAGGTTTCAATTACTTTGGAGAATGGAACATTTCTTAACTTTCTTTCGTCACGAACTTCATGGTATCATTTGTCATGCCGTTTTGCCAGCTATGTACTTTTGTACATAGTTTTGTTTGATTTGCAACTCACGAACATCAATCAAAGAAGCTGTTTCATTTTTAAGAAATAGCAAAGAATATCTTGCCTCCTTCTCTTGTTTCATAGGTGAGTTATATGGCATGTGGAAGCTGAGAATTCAAACTCAATTCATGCTAACTCTTTCCTAAAATTAGGAGAACATTTCTGATTATAACTCATTCCCCTATTTACAAGGTCAGACATTTTGACTTGTAATGAACCAAAGAAATATCATGCTTCTGTGTTTGCAAAATTATGTTCTAGAGATATTGATTGGTATACTGTGGCCAAATAATTTTGGGAACAGTGGGTTAAAGAGAGCTAAAGATGTTTCTTTGCTGAGTCTTAGAGGCAGTATACCAAAGTGGTTAGGAGTGTGGACTCCGGAGAGTCCACTGTGATTTAACTTTTGACTCCACCACTGACTAAATGTGTGATCTTGGGCAAGTCACTTAATATCTCTGCACCTCAATTTCCTCATCTGCAAAATGGAGCCAGAAATAGGGCATATCTCTCAGGGTAGTTGTGAGAATTACTTGCATTGATATATATCTTATATATAAAGCCCTTAGAACAGAGCCTGACACAACAAGATAAGCACCATGTATGCCTTGTATTAGCTATTATTGCTATAATTATTAAGTTTCTAAAGGGGAGATAAAGCAGTCAGCCTTTCCCAATCTTACTTATTTGTCCATCCATCCATCCATCCATCCATCCATCCATCCATCCATCCCTCCATCCATCCATCCTCTTCTGCCCAATATAAACAGCCTGAAGTGAGAGAGAGAGAGAGAATTTGAGAAGTAACAAAAAATTGCATCCTCGTTTGTATTATCTATTACTGCTGCCCGCTTTTATTGGGTATTTGCTTATTCACTTTTTCTTGTTTTAAAGAATGGATCAGAACACAATTTGAGGCCAACCCGTAGAAAGATTGAAATATTACATTATTTATCAATTAATTCCTGCAGGCTTCCCCAAAGTCCTCTCTCTCACTCGAGAATGGACATTTTGCAAACAGAAATCACAAATATACTAATTTCCTTTATTTATTAACCAAATTTTGTTTGAGCGTCTGCTGTGTGCCAGGGACTGTTCTGGGCACTGGGGACACAGCAATGAGTGAAATAGAAAAACATCCCAGGTTTCATGGAGCTTAGATTCTGTCGATAACCAATAAGCAGCTCTAGAAACCAATAATGAAGCCACAATCAAGTCATCAAATCTGCTACATTTCTCAAGGCTTCTGAATACATAAAAAAAGAACAAATTGCAAAATCAGATTTCCTAAATGTTAGTGTATTTCAAATGATATTTTATAAATTAGTGCTTTAACACAAAGAGAATACAGAATATGTAATCTCTTTTAGAAATTATCTCAAAAGTAAAAGAGTTTGAGACCTCAGCTGGGCCATAAGGGGCTCTTGTAGGCCCCCCCGCAACACCCGTACCTACCTACCTTATCCCACCCCAAACTGATGCTGGATTTCAGTCTCGGTTAGAACTCAATGAACTAATCTGCCATTTTTCAGCTAAAATAATGAAGGTTTTTTCCCTCTCAGCTTTTGTTCAGGTTAAACTTCTTAGACATATAGTTTATTTTTTATCTGGACTAGTTTTTTGTTTTGTTTTTTTTTTTTTTAGTTTAAGGAGCCTATAAAATAGCATATCAACATTAAAGCCTGACATCAAATTAGAAAAAGGCATACATGCCATTTTTTAAAATTTTCAAAGAGATATGGAGCCATATATGTCTCTGTCTCAGACTAGAATCAAGCACTGAAATAAGACACATGCGATGACTACAGTTCAACTCACTAATGTTTTGTTCCTGACATGCAGTTTTGGTACATGATAACATTGAGTAGTTGTTTAATTTTTAATTACAAATATAAAAATGATACTTAACCAGGCTGGATGTTGGACTTTTAGATAATTTTAAGATAGGGAAATTGTGAATACACAACTATTTAGTGCGTTTGGTTAATAAACTCAGAAGTATATAATTGTTCTAATATTTTAACTTGTGTTTTCTTCTTCTTTTTTTTTTTTTTTTTTGACGGAGTCTCTCTCTTTTGCCCATGCTGGAGTGCAATCTCGGCTCACTGCAACCTCTGCCTCCTGGGTTCAAGCAATTCTCCTGCCTCAGCCTCTCGAGTAGCAGGGATTACAGGCATGCACCACCACAACTGGCAATTTTGTTTTTTCAGTAGAGACAGGGTTTCTCCATGTTGGTCAGCCTGGCCTTGAACTCCCAACCTCAGGTGATCCGCCTGCCTTGACCTCTCAAAGTGCTGGGATTACAGGCGTGAGCCATGACGCCTGGCCTGACCCACTGCACCCAGCTGTGTTTGCTTCTTTAGTTACCTGATCGACACTAAGATAAAGCATTTTATATCTTTGGGAAATGCAGGATCTCAGAGTTATAAATTTTTAGATTTAGAACGGGGCTAGAAGACCCTCTCATTGGACCTACTCCTTTTACAAATGGGGAAACATAAGACCAGAGTGGGTGGGGTCAGTTGTCTTTTGATTGAATCACAATTTTTGTCATGAACAAAACATTTTATTTAGGTCTTATATAAAATAAGATCCTTGTATGCTACTAAAACCTTCTGTATTATGCATCATATCATGAAAGTGTCAGTGAACCTACCAAGCAGAAGTAATGTTAAGTTTAAAAGTATTAAGTACTTTAAAACAGTTTGCTTTTGACATATCTTTTGGGTCATTCATTTTAAAAATCAAAACAAAAAATTTCTGTTTTCTTCACTTAACCATTTCTAACTGAATTAAGAAAAAACACAGGAAATAAATGATACTCTTTTCTTTTTCTTTTTCTGCATTTGTACCTGGATTTCTAAATCCAGCCATCATTTTCTATGCTCAAATTAAATAAAATGGGAGGCTGGGCAGTTGCCCAGTGTATTAGACCATTCTTACAGTGCTATAAAGAAATACCTGAGGCTAGGCAATTTATAAAGAATAGAGGTTTAATTGACTTATAGTTCTGCAACCTGTACAAGCTTAGCGCCAGCATCAGCTTGACTTCCAGGGAGGCCTCAGGGAGCTTTAACTCATAGTGGAAGGCGAGGTGGGAACAAGCACAGGACATGGCAAAAGCAGAAGCAAGAGAGAGAGTTGAGGGGGAGGTACCATACATTTAAACAACTAGATCTCATGAGAACTTACTCACTATCATGAGGACACTACCAAGCCATGAGGGATCTGCCCACGTGACCTAAACACCTCCCGCCAGGCCCCACCTACACGGGGGATTACAGTTCAACATGAGATTTGATGGGGACATTCAAACTATATTTTTCTGTCCCTAGCCCTGCTAATCTCATGTCATTCTCACATTGCAAAATACAATCATGGCTTCCCAACAGTCCCTCAAAGTCTTAACTCATTCTAGAATCAACTCAATCAAAAATCCCACGTCCCCAGTCCAAAGTCTCATCTGGAAATGAGTTCCTTCCACATATGAGTCTGTAAAATCAAAACAAGTTATTTACTTCCGAGATACAATGGAGGCATAAGCATTAGGTAAACATTCTCATTCCAGAAAAGAGAAATCGGTCAAAAGAAAGGGGCTACTGGCCCCATGCAATTTTGAAACCCAGCAGGGCAGTCATTAAATCTTAAAGCTCCAAAATAATCCCCTTTGACTTCATGTGCCACATCCAGGGCACACTGGTGCAAGAGGTAGGCTCCAAGGGCTTGGGCACCTCTATACCATGGTTTTGCAGAGTTTGCCTCCAAAACAACTCTCATAGGTTGTTGAGTGCCTGCAGCTTTTCCAAGCACAAACTGCAAGCTGATAGTAGATCTACCATTTTGGTATCTGGAGGATGGTGGTCTCCTTCCCACAGCTCAACTAGGCAGTGTCCCAGTGGGGACTCTGTGTGGAGCTTCTAGTCACACATTTCCCCTCTGCACTGCCCTAGTAGAGGTTCTCTATGAGGGCTCTAACCCTGCAACAAGCTTTTGCTTGGGTGCCCAGAGTTTTTCATACATCCTCTGAAATCTAGATGGAGGCTGCCAAGCCTCCTTCACTGTTGCATTCTGCATACCCACAGGCTTAACATCACATGGAAGCCACCAAAGTTTATGGCTTGCACCCTCTGAAACAGCAGCCTGATCTGTATCGGGGCCCTTTGAGCTGAGGATGTAACCAGAGTGGGCAGGATGTGGGGAGCATTGTCCCAAGGTTGTGCAGAGCAGTGTGAAGCTGGGGGGAGAGTGGGGGAGTTGGGTAGGGGTGCAGGTGTGAAGGGGGAGGGTGTCCCTGGGCCTGGACCGTGAAACTATTCAGTCTTCCTGGGTTTCTGGTCCTGTGATGGGAGGGGCTGCCTCCAAGATCTCTGAAATGCCTTTGAGGTCTTTTCCCCATTGTCTTAGCTATTAGCACATGGCTACTTTTTAATTGTGCAAATCTCTCTAAAAAGTGGTTGCTCCACAGTCTCCTTGAATCCATCTCCTAAAAAAGCTTTTTCTTTCTTTGCCACATGACCAGTGTGCAAATTTTCCCAACTTTTATGCTCTTATTCCTGTTTAAATATAAGTTCCAACCTTAAGTCATTTCTTTGCTCCCACATCTGAATGTATGCTGTTAGAAGTAGCCATGTCATATCTTGAATGCTTTGTTGCTTAGAAATGTCTTTGGCCAGATATCCTAAATCATCACTCTGAAGTTCAAACTTCCACAGATCCCAAAGGCATGAATAGAATGTAACCAAGTTCTTTTCTAAAACATAACACAGGTGACCTTTGCTCCAGTTCCCAATAAATTCCTCATTTTCATCTGAGACCTCATCAGCCTGGACTTCACTGTCCAAATCACCATCACCATTTTGGTTACAATCATTTAGCCAGTCTCTAAGAAATTCCAAACTTTATTTCATCTTTTCATCTTTTTCTGAGCCCTCCAAACTCCTCCAAACCTCTGCCTGTTACCCAGTTCCGAAGTCACATTCACACTTTCAGGTATCTTTATAGCAATGCCTCATTCCTTGGTGCCACCTTTCTGTATTAGACCATTCTTGCATTGCTATAAAGAAATACTTGAGACTGGATAATTTATAAAGAATAGAGGTATAATTGGCTCACAGTTCTGCAGGCTGTACAAGCATGGCACTGCATCCGCTCGGCTTCTGCAGAGGCCTCAGGGAACTTTTACTCATGGAAAAAGGCAAAGCAGGAGCAGGTATGTCACATGGCAAAAGCAGGAGTGAGAGGGAGAGAGAGAGAGAGAGAGAGAGAGAGAGAGAGAGAGTGTGTGTGTGTGTGTGTGTGTGTGTTGGGAGTAGGGGAAGGAACCATACACTTAAACAACCAGATCTTGTGAGCACTCTTTCACTGTCATGAGGACAGCACCAAGCCAGGAGAGATTCCTCCCAATGACCCAAACACCTCCCACCAGGCCCACCTCCAACACTGGGGATTACAATTCAACATGAGATTTGGCAGGGACATATATTCAAATTAGATCACCCAATCATAAAATATAGTGTTAGAATTTCTTTCTTTCTTTTTTTTTTTTTTTTTTTTTGTTAACAGGTGTATTTCCTATCATTGTGTAATAAAAACTGTGCCTCAATTCATTATTTCAATTACTATGTTAGAGTCTTTACTTTTAGAATATGATCTCATGCCTCCAATATTTTGATGACCTTATGTAATTAATATGCAGTTTCATGGAGGAATGTGAAGTTAGGTAGGACGTGGGGACATCGAGGTCCTTTTCTCACAGTGAAACCATGCTTTTGTAGAACTGACTGCTTACTCTCCCTGGGAGACATGAATGTGTTATCCCCGCTTTGTTGGAAAACAAATGTTATATATAGTCTCTGTGGAGTGTGTCAAGGTAAGGGGTTGAAGGAGAGGAAAACATGATGGTGAGAAGGGATGCTGGAATAATTTAAAGCATAAGGGATCAGAAAAAGAGAAGAGAGTCACCAAGGAAAGAAAGGAAGCATCAGCTGCATGTACTTCTGACAAGTGGGTTTGTGGCATGTCAGTGCCTGAGCCTCTCATCTTTCTTTGTAAAATCATTCAACTTTGGGATACTTCAAACCAATGTTTCCAAAAATCAGTGGCTTTTAGGTGGCAAATATTTTTCTAAACATAAATATGTCTCAGCCAGGAGCAGTGGCTCAAGCCTGTAATCCCAGCTACTCGGGAGGATGAGGCAGGAGAATCACTTGAACCAGGAGGTGGAGGTTGCAGTGAGCTGAGGTTGCACCACTGCACTCCAGCCTAGATGACAAAGCAAGACTTGTCTCAAAAAATAAAACATAATAAAACAGGCCAGGCATGGTGGCTCACACCTGTAATCCCAGCACTTTGGGAGGCCGAGGTGGGTGGATCACCTGAGGTCAAGAGTTCAAAACCAGCTTGGCCAACATGGTGAAAACCCTACTCTACTAAAAATACAAAAATAAGCTGAGTGTGGTAGCTCATGCATGTAATCCCAGCTACTTGTGAGGCTGAGGTGGGAGAATCGCTGGAACCTGGGAGGCAGAGGTTGCAGTGAGCTGAGATCACGCTATTGGGCTCCAGCCTGGGCAATGGAGCAAGACTCCATCTCAAAAATAAAATAAAAATAAAAAACAAACAAATAAATAAATCTGTATACACTTAATACATACTGTTTCAGAAAAATATATATTATATATAAATGTAATAATCATACATATAATATGCATACATTATATATTCACATTTCATAGTATATAATATATACATAATATATAAATGTATTTTAAAAATAAATATGTAAATATATATGTAACCAGCACATCTATGTATGATAGTAAAAGAAACTTCCCCTTAACAAAATAAATAAATTATGAGTTTTTTAAGGTCAAGTTTGCTAACAAGGATTAACTAACTTATAGGTAGTGATGCTTGAATATGTCTAAAATCATGAAGATCATATGTGAATGACACACTTAGGAAATATATCTCTAAAAAGACCTTTTGTTTGTAGGTTTATCTTTCAGCTTTTTAAAGTTTACCAGTGTAAGGTAGTGATCCTGAAAAGGATGAGGATGAATTCTTGGCAGAACTGACTTTTTCAAAGTGCACGTGCTCCCTGCTTACCTCCCCACTGACACATTCTGACAGGTCTCTATATTCCCTTCCCTGCTCCCTCTGACTGTGCATAGTGTGGATGCAGAGGAAACGGCTGAGAACAACTAACTCCAGTAAGGCATTCCTGGTTCATTCAGGTCCAAAGAAGGGAGGGGGAAACAGCCACAACAAAGCAGCCCCCAATACACATGCATCACACACACACACAGAAACACACACACACGCTCACACTCACACAGTTTCTTTATCCACTATATTGCAGGCCATTCAATATAGCAGAAAAAAAATTCTTGAGACAAAACTGTCTACTTGGAGACATTTTTGTTCAGTTGATTAATTCTGTAATTTTACATTTTTTGAACACGGAAGCCAAGGATATGGTTCATAATATTTTCAGTCTAGAAACAGCTGAATGAAGTAACAATCTTTTAAGAAGGGTCCTCAGAGCGAAGCAGGTTCATTTTCTAGAAGAACAAAATCCTTCTGGGCATTTTTGTGTGTTCCGTTCAAGACTGAGAGTCCAAGAGGGACTTGACAGATGTGATTGTCATAGTGTACTGGGACCAAATTACTCTGGGTATCAAGAACTGAATGTTAAAATAAAATTGGAAAGTTATTTCTTTCCATGCTGTCCCCTTCTCTGAATTTCCAAAGCATTTGTTTTGTAAAATCCTAAGTGGAAACAGATTTTGGTGCCATAATTTCAAACAAACCATCTCTTTTTGAACTCTGCAGCCTGGAACACAATAGCATATCAAGTTCACAAAATTTCAGATAAACCACGTTCAAGCTATAAAAATGACCCCCCCCCCAAAAAAAGTCTTAATTTTTCCTACATCTCGTTTCTTTTTCTCACAGTACTTTAAGGAAGCTCAGCTTTGCTGTCTCTTTGGTAAGAGTTGCTGCTGTGGAGACACACACTGTTGCCCGATGGCTGAATCTATTCATAATTTAGTTTAAGTTATCTTTTCCTTTTTGTAGAGTCATTTTGACCACATTTGCCATTTTGTGAGGCACAAAGTAGGCATTAGTGAGTGACTGAACACTCAAAGAAATAAGCTTTTGGATTAAAATTGGGAGGCATTAACTATCATTCACATAAGAGCTGTCTTATCAACCTGTTTTTACAACTTGCTCTGAGATACAAAAAAAAAAAGATAGAAAAGTATTATTGTTCTGAGTCCTGCATTTTCCCTAAACTAGTGTGCTTAAAGCAGTTAAATACTACCATATTGCTTTTTAAAGTCATTTAAAAATATTCTAAGTTCAATAATCCATTGAAAATTCAAATGTCATTATCATTATCTATTTATTTGGATACATATGGCTGTCTTTGTTTAATTAACTTGTTGAAAGTAGTACCAATAAATACTTTTAGTACCAATAAAAGTATTAAAATAACCTGAATAAATGACCAGAATAAATAAAATGACTTGAAAGTAGCTCAGAATAATTGGAAATAGAAGCAAGAGAAGCCAGAATAATTCCTCTTCAATCAGGTACCCAAATGTTTTATTATTGTACAAATGACTTATACATATATTATAGTAGCCCAGACGTTTTTAAAAATATTGACATCCTTTAGGGCAAAAAGGTGTAAATCTCTAAGAGGTAGAGTAGAAAACATGATTTATTCTGTTTTCCTAGCATTGCTAGTTTCCAGGTGTTCACCTTTTGATCCAGCTACAGGCAATGATTTTCTGAAGTGGTTTCTGATGGTGTCTGACATCATTTATAGTACTCTTGAACAATCTTGTAATGTGCTAAACTACACCAAATTAAGTGAGTTAGTGGCCAAAAAAGAGTCCAATAGACCCATGGGTATCATGAGTGTTTTGCTACTTGCTGCCTCTTGTATTCACTGCTCAGAGGGAAGAAGTGAAGTTTTTTTGATCCTCTGATATCTCACAAGTGGTGGATTTGGTGGAGAGCTATAGAGAATCTGGGACAAGTAGGAATAGATTGAACAGTCTTAAGCATGTGGAAGTTTACAAGTTGCCAGACTGTGTCCTTTGTAATCATTCATTTATTTATTCATTCAGTCAGTCAATCACCAAATATCCATTGAAGTGCTGCTTTCTGTAACATATGGCAAAATATGTTGTGTGGGAAATAAAGATGAGAGAGATCATGATCTTGAGCTAAAAGAGTTTATAGTGAGAAAGAGAGATGGTATAGAGAAATGAGTTGACATGAAGGCACAATCATATGTCAACATATAAAGCAATAGCATGTATATGTTCAGAGGTGGGAGAGATTCCTTCCATCTGGAGTGATCAAGAAAATACTCATTCATATGCCCATTGGTTTATCACATATACATAGTCAGGGACTATGATAAGCACTGAATACAGAACAGTGAAGGAGAGGGTAAGCAGACAGTTAAAATATATTCATCTGATCATTCAAACAATATATATTGAGGGTATATTGAAGGTCTACTGCACGACAAGCTTTGTTCCAGGCTCTGGGGTTTGTTTGATGAATAGGCAAAGCACTTTCTCTCACAGATCTTACATTCTAGTAGGGAAGATAATCAACAAGCAAGTAAATACATCATAATGCAATTTTAGAACATTAATGCTGCAAAGAAAATAAATTGGTTTAGCAGGGTAGATGATGAAAAGACATGGAAGTCTATTTTACATTGGATGGCTAGGGAAAGGCTCTGGAAGGGAAAGATCTAACTGGTGAGAGAAGTTGGCCAGAGAAGACCCGGATGCCATGGCAAGTGCCAGTGAGAGGGAGGAGCGTGGGGATGTTGAGGAACAGATAGGCAGCCCAAGAGGTGACCAAAAGGGAGGTAGTGGAGGGGAAGCTGGACAGTGGCTGGGGCCAGATCATTTGGGGCCCGTGAGTCCATAGTCCAAGAACTTGGGCAGCTACTGGAAGGTTTTAATCAGGAATGTGATGGGATCTGAGTTTAAGAGTTGGCTGGAATTGTTCAAGAATGGAAGAAGCAGGCCGGGCACAGTGGCTCAAGCCTGTAATCCCAGCACTTTGGGAGGCCGAGACGGGCAGATCACAAGGTCAGGAGATCGAGCCCATCCTGGCTAACACAGTGAAACCCTGTGTCTACTAAAAAAAATAAACTAGCTGGGCGTGGTGGCGGGCGCCTGTAGTCCCAGCTACTCGGGAGGCTGAGGCAGGAGAATGGTGTGAACCCGAGAGGCGGAGCTTGCAGTGAGTGGAGATCGCTCCACTGCACTCCAGCCTGGGCAACAGAGCGAGACTCCATCTCAAAAAAAAAAAAGAATGGAAGAAGCAGAGAAACTACTTAGTATGTTGAAGCAACAGTCTAGAAGAAAGATAAGGAGTAGCTTGGACTTGTGTAGTAATAGTGGATTGGATGAGGAGTAATCAGGCTTTGAGTAACTTTTTTAAATAGAGAGGATAAAGCTGATTCATGGGATGTGAAGTGGGAGAAAAAGAGAGGAACCAAGATAACTCCTATGGTTTTAGGCCTGAGGAACTGTGTGGATTTTTGCACACTTGACTGAAATGAGGAAGACCTGGAAGAAAATGGCTTGGGAGAGGAAATTAAAAACTCTGTTTGAGCATTATATTGGTTTCCTAGGGCTAATGTAACAAATTACTATGACCTTGGTAGATTAAAACAATAGAAATTTATTCTCTCACAGTTCTAGGAGCCAGAAGTCCAGGTGTCATCAGGGCCACGCTCCCTCTGAAGGCTCTAGGGGAGAATCCGTCCTTGCCTCTTTCAGCTTCTAGTGGCTCCAGACATTCCTTAGTTTGTAGCTACACGGCTCTAATCTCTGCCTCCATCTTTACATGGCCTTCTCCTTTGTGTCTATGTCTTCTCTTCTGTCTCTTTTAAGGACATTTGTCATTAGATTTAGGGCCCACCTGGATAAACTAGGATGATTAATCTAGAGATCCCTAACTTAATTACACCTGCTGTGACATTTTTTCCAAGTAAGTTAATGGTCATATTAACTTTATGCATGGTGTTAGGGTTAGGACATGAACATATCATTTGGAGGCTACCAACTCAGTCCACTACTGGCATAGCAAGTCCAAGAGGTCTTGTAAAAGACCAGGAGTCACCTATAAAGGAGGCAGGAGAAAATTAAGACAGCATTGTGGTCCTGGAAGCCACAGCATTTCAAGGCAGAATTTGTGACTGACAGTGTCAGATGTTGCTGAGAAGTCCAGGAACATGAGAACAGTAGACTCATCACGGGGTGTGATAATCTGGTGGCCTTGACATGTGTGGTGTCACTGGAATGGTGGGGCTGAAAGGCTTAGCAGCATGGATTACAGATAGAATATGCGGTAAAGTAGGAGAGAGTGCCAGAAAGGACCTCTCAATCAAGGAGTACAGCATGCTATGAGAGAAGATGGGCAGCCAAGATTTGGGTGGGGAGGGGGCAAAAAAGATTTCAGGAGAACTGACATCTGAATTGAGACCTGAAGGCTGAATCCCATTTAGCCAGCAGCCAGTCCAAGAAAAAAAAAAAAATAGGAAGAGAGTTTTTTAGATATCTAGACTATAAGGAGCCACCAACAGGTTTTATGTAAGACAAAGATGTAAACAAATTTGCATTTCAGAAACATGACTCTGGTTGATGAGTAGTGAATGAATTAGTGACTAAAGGTAAGTAGCATGGGGTGTGTTGTTCCAATCCAAGCAATACCTGGTAGCAGCCTTTACTGAGAAAGAGGTGGTAAACAGGGGTGATATTAATAATATTAAGCAATCAGTGCTCTAGAGTCACTGGCCAATCAAAATGGATGCTGGCTCCAACAACTGTAAATGTACTGGCACAGGACCGCAGAATATGATCTGTTTGTATACTTAGGAAGGACTGAATAGGTCTTAGAGCAATTGAGAGGTTATCGTTGACAAGATTTGTTTATGGATAGCTTTATTACTTAGGAGCTCAGCAGGATAAGTAGGTCTGCCGAGAGGAGGTGGGCAAAGTTTCAAGTTCAGTTTGGGTCAAGCTGAATTCAAGGAGTGGTCCAGGCTAGGTATGGTGGCTCATGCCTGTAATCCTAGCACTTTGGGAGGCCAAAGCAGGCAGATCACTTGAGCCTAGTGTTAGCAACATGGCAAGATCCCGTCTTTACAAAACATTTAAAAATTAGCTGGGTATAATGGCACATGATTGCAGTCCTAGTTACTTGGGAAGCTGAGGTGGGGGGTCACCAGAGCCTGGGAGGTCCAGGCTGCAGTGAGCCATGACTGCACCACTGCACTCCAGAAGCCTGGGCAACAGAGTGAGACCCTGTCTCAAAAGAGGGAGTGTTCCAGACCTGTAAGTGCAAATGTCTGCTAGGCTTTGGAGAGGGCTGGGCTGGCAGTATGGATTCAGGCATCATCAGCATGTGGACAGGTAATGAAAGCCTGGAGAGGGAACGAGTGCACCAGCGGAAAACCAGAGTCAGCAGTAAAGAAGGCCAGGGATAGAAACACCAGCCCTTGATGCATGAGCAGAGGATGAAGAGGCTTCAAAGAAGTGAGAAAAGGAGGGCAGAGAAGAAAGACAGAAGCCAGGAGAACTCAATGTCAAAGAAGCAAATGGACAAAGTGAACCAGGAAGAAGGAAATAGTCAGAGGAGTCTTGTGCCACAAAGAGATCTAGAAAGAGACAGAAGGGAAGATTCTTTGGGCAGAGCAGCAACAATATCATTGATGAGTTTGGCAAGAGCAGTTTCAGTGTGATGGTGGAGGTAGACGACAGACAGTAAGGAGGTGACAGGGAGAGGTAAGAATATAGAAACAGTGAAGTTGGAAGCTCTTTCAAGGTAAGAAGGGGATGGGAAATAAAGTATTAGCTGGAAGGGAATGTGGAGCTGGGGAAGACCTGAGCATGTTGAAATGCTTCCTGTGCTCATGGATTCCACATCTTTTGTTCATAAATTGGGAAGGCAGTCTGTATCAGGTTCTCTGGTGGCTTCGGGATGGGAAAAACTCGACAGAGAAGGACGTATTGAATACCTAGGTGGAAAAGTGAAAACTGAAGAGGCTGAAGATTCTGAGAAGCCGGGAGAGGGCAGGATAACCCTTAGACCCGTATGAAAAAAACTGCCTCCTCCCTTGAAACCAAAGGGAAAACAAAGGATGATTGCCAAGGTAGATTTGAAGGTTATGTGGCAGAAGTTGATGGGGTTACTATCTTGTGTTTTATATTTTCGTAGCCATTTGGAGGAGGAGTGAGACTAGATGGATGAATCAGCTTTCAGCTCCCATCACTACAGAACTATTCTTGTCAAGGTCACCATGACCTCCAATGTTGCTGATGGTCCTCATCTTATTAGCAGCATTGGATGCAATTGATTGTTTCCTGTTCCTTAAAACACCACTTCTGTAGCTTTATCAGATATATTTCGTACATTACTTCAAATGATTTGGACCCCACTTCTTACTCCAGCCATTGCTCTGGGGAAACTGTTACATATAGGGTTCACCATGTCTTCCTTCTCTTGCTTCCTGTCCTGGGGTTTCCAGGCCACCCTCTTCCTTAGCTACTTAGTGTGGTGCAATGGGTCAATGAAAATGGGAGGTCATGAGAGGAAGGGGAGAGGACATGATGGCAGAGATGAATCTTCAACAGGGGAAGAATAACACAGACTTCCTCTCACCTAGGCTTATCTAGCTACTGCCATTTAAAGTTGATATTATTCATCTCTTTGCAATAGAATAGAAGCTACATGAGGGTAGGGATTTTTATGTCTTGTTCATCACCCACCATATAGAACTGTACCTTGCACATAGTGTACTTTCAATAAATATTTGTTGAATGAATAAATGATAGAATTAATCATGTGATTTGTTTATGCAGCCATGAATATCATCAAAAGGGCAATCTGGGTGGAAGAAACAGCTTAAGCAAAGAGTGGAAGACTTTTCAAGTTACATGTCAAGGGCAAGGATTAGTTGTCCCATGTAGAATAATTTTCTTACAAAACTATTTTTTATACAGAACTTTTGATATACTTCATTGTATAACAGTTCACTGTCTGTTTTCAAACAAAAGTGAGTAGAATAAAACGTGGAGAAATTATATCTGGCATATACCAAAACTGTTGTCCAACTACCAATAACAAAGATGGCAAGGCTTCTAAAACAACTCTTTCCACTTTCTGACTGAAAAGATAATGTAGGATGAATAAATCAGACAAAGTAGCCTACTACTTAGAGAAGTGTATCTTTTACCTGTACCACCCAGATTAACTAATATTTCCCTAAACAACCAAACTTTTCCTCTCTTCATATTGCCTGGGCTAACAATTTCTTAGGATACTAATTATTGGACTTTAACAAGGATAATATAAATTTTTTTAAGGCAGTTGTTTTTAAAATAAAAGAGAAAATCCAAGCTTCTCTAACTTCTAAGCTGTTTTCCAGAAGCCCCTAGTTGTATTTACTTTTGCTCAGGGACTACCTCCGCTTCAGTTTGGTTCAGAAGTGCAAAGTCAGCTTACGTGCCCCTCAGAGCTACGTTTATGTAAAAAATGGAACACGTTGCCTCCAGCTCCCTCATTGGACACGAGGAAGACTCTATGCACTCTAGGCTGGGTGGCGCCCCTTGAGTCTGAGAACTTACTGGTCATCTTGGAGGAGGATGTGACTGCCAACTTGCGTGGCAATGCCTCTGATAAGGCAGTGCTTCCAAGCTGCCCTCTCTCTTCCCTCGTCCCTCCCCTACATGATGCTTCTCTATCTAACTCACTGGTAGATCAATTAATTCGTGAAAGTTCCTAGGGATATTGACTGTGCCTTTCAAGGAGGGAAGTACATATGGGTGTTGACGAGAGTTCATTAATCCTAGGGCTAATCTGGTACCTTCCAATGGACACATTGGAGTGGAAGCTCCCAAGGCCTTCCTTCAGCAACCTAGTTGAGTTAGAGGTTGTAGAAAAAAGAAAAGAACAAGGATGATGGATAAACTTTTAGTATTTCTGCAGTAGTAAGAAGCACGTTGCATCATTTTTAGGGCATTTAACAGATTATTATAGCAGTAGCATATCTGTGTCCACCACACAAGTTCTTATGTACATTTAGTTCAAAAGGAAAATTTATTGCACTTTAAAGTGCTTCTTGGCTGGCATGGTTCTCTTTACTTTCTCTAAGGCCCTAAAGAACACAGGGATCTTCTTTTTGCAGTAAGGAATTGAGTGTATGGATCACTCAGTTTGAATGCCAATCTGAGTGAGTCAAACATCCAGCATTTCTGTTCCCCTGACCCCCTATCTGGAAAATTGCCTCCATTATTCATTTAGTTTCTTTCTGTAGCTAGAGCACTTCTGTATATTTTCACTTGGTTATATAAACGACTTTGGAAGTATACAAGTAATTTTTCAAGGCAAACCGTCCACTTTTGTTGCAAAGGACCTTCCGGGGAAAGCGCACAGCTCCCACTTCTTCCTGCCAGAGCTTTTTTAACAGGCAGCTCCAAGATCTTTATCATTTATGTCAACCTAATTTTGTTGATAACTTTGGTTGGACTGAGAGATGGATACCTCACTTTTTCTGCTGTTCCATTCCTATATCCTACAAACTGAAGGCTTCTCTGAAACAATAAGATCTGCAGAGTGTTTTGTTTATAATTCAAATGGACAAGTTGAAAATGTCACTGGTTACTGGGCTACTTAGTGTTAGTTTTGTTAGGCATGGAGAAAAGGCTTTTATATGGAACTTTTGTATAGAAAGAAATGAGAATGTCTTAGTTTTATACACACACACACACACACACACACACACACACAGAAACACTCGTGCTCGTTTTAAAGTACTAATGCCAGAAGTGATTTAGGGGTTCCTTAGTACAATCTATTAATTTTGCAAAGGGGAAACTGAATCCAACAGAACTTAATTAGTTGCCCAATACTATAGAACTAATTGGTCATAAAGTCAGAATTAGGACCTAGACCTCCTGAAAGGTTTTTTTTCCTTGCTATATAGTCTCAAATCTATGAACAGTGGAAATAGAAATCATGACCTCAGATGACATGAGGTTTACTAATTCATTGATTAGCCTTCTTATGAATTTATTGGATCAATAAAGACACAGATATTCATTCCAATAATTGTTCCTCTCTGTCCGTCTCTGGTTTTGGATGTATCTAAGTAAATGTCCTCTGCATCAATCAGATTGTGGCTCTCATTGTTTCTTGGGTAATAGTGATACCAATATGCCTTGTTTACCATGTAATATATAGATATCTGGAAAGACTTTTCTTATGGATTTTTTGGTAAGAAAACAATAAGGACTTTTTTATACAGTAACAGTTAACCTGGCTCTGTTTTCAAACAAAATGACATACTAGTATCATTTCCTCTTAACTATATCATCCAAGTATTCAATTTTCTTTGCAGAATAGAGCATATTTACATCCATTTTGATCATATAAACAAACACATCAGTAATTCTGAATGTAACCATGCTCAGATTTCCTCAGTCAGAGATAGAGAGCTGATAAGTGTTTAATGGCTGGAGAATAATAGGGGAAGGAGAGGGGGGGAGACCATCCTCAAAACTCGGATATAAACCAGAGGGAGAGAGAACAGGTGCCAAAAATCTAAAGGAGAGTGCCTGGGTGCACAGAAACTATCATCCTTGTGCAAATATCAGGTTGGATTTGTTTATCAAAAGTAGAAGAGAAGGGCCATTCTAATTCAGGGAATATCCTACTCTTCAGAAGCTTCACCTCACATCATAGAATACATGAGGATTATGAATTTAAAGATCATGGTAGCTCTTCTCTGATGGTGTTAATTTTGTTCATACTAGGCCATCTTTGTGACTGCTGGGAACTTTCCAGAAAATGTAGTATTTAGGAATTTCGGTAGGTCTTATCTGTATTCTCATGAAAGAGCAGATTATGGTTATTTCTTTAAGCATGTATGTTATATCCTTTTAAAAATAAACTGGGGGATTTCCTGTTATGCAAAACATATATATTAAAAAAGGAGGGAAAGTCATGTCTCCAGTTAATATGTTTTTCCACTCATACTTCTTGTAATTTTTTCCTAGTCATTTATTCCTTTATTTATATGTGGATTAATTCCAAACAAACTGCCTACCATAAAACTATGCCCTTCTTTAGAAACAAGTCTATAGTATATGAAAAACAAAACATATAATCAAAAACATAATAAAATATAATAAAGGAAAAAGACTGATATGGAATAAAATTTTGGAACTAGATTTGGAGATAGTTATATCAAAAAATCTAAAACATATTTCACCACGACTCCTTTTCTAACTTTGTAAATGAAGAGGTGTAGTCCACATATCATTAATTTTTCTGAAAGACATTTCTTATTCTAATGTTTTTATGTACCTTTTTGCTTTTCCCCCACAAGTGAAAGATGTTGATTTGTTCATAGTGTGGGGCCCAGAAATCTGCATTTTTAAACAAGTGCCCTGGACATTCCTAAAACTTGCTAAAGTTTGAGAGACACTATCCAAGGGAAATTTCTCCCTAGCTCTTTTTCTCAGAAGAAAAGTAAAACAAAAGTAAAAATCAGCTGTACCACTAAGTTTCAAATGATCTTCTCCTAAAAAGAAGAAAAGGCCTATATTCAGGCACAAGAAAAGTATATTCTCTTTTATCCATGAAGAAAACAACTAGTGGTTGAAAATCAACACTTCAGACCTTTTGTCTACATAAAGCCAGCTGCCCCTTTGTTTTACTGATGTCTTCAATGATTTCACTGATGTTTTTCTGAATTAGCTAAGTAGACACAGATCCAGTCCTTTATGAATATGGTTTGGAGACTCTCTACTGAATCAGCACTCTTAGCTTCACTGACATAGTCTCTTGGTAGACTGGAAGGTGTATCTTATCTGGAAAGACTGCTCTTCTACAACCTCAAAAAGCATTATTTATCTGAACACCAAATTCTGACTTCCTTGCCATTTTAGGGAGTCACTTTAAAACATTTTCAATATTTGCTATTTTGTAGCAACAAATCCTTCAGAAGGAGGTCAAGTGATGGCCTTTATCTGTTCCCAGTGTCTTACCCTTAGGTCCGCAGGGCACCCCCTGGACAGCAGCATCAGGAACCAGGTATAAAGCACAAGCACTGCTGGTTCGCATGGTACAGGAATCACTTCCAGACTGGGCCTTCCCATGGGCTTCCCTGAGCTTCCTGGACTCAAATCATAGTCCTTCTTTTTCTCTTTTTCCCTTTGGACTTGATAACTGCAGTCCCATTCATTTAATCTCCAACTTAGAAATCCAGAGAATGTGAGCCCTAGGATTTACTCTCAGACACCCTTGTCTATAACTTTGGCCACTTAGGTTGCTGCAGCCCGTCCCCAGAGAGGCAGTTAGAATGGAACAGTGACTCAAACAACACCAACAATAACAACAGCAGCAGCAGAAGCAGAGGCAACAAAAGTAGAACTAAGAATAATTTATAGCATGCTTACTATGTGCCAGGCACTAAGTGCTTACCCATATTAACTCAATTAATTCTTATAACAACCAGATGAGGTAGATTTTCTTATTATCCCCATTTTACAAGTGAGGCACAAGCAGGTTAAGAAACCTGCCCAAGGTTAAACAGTGAGAAATGAAGCAAAGATTTGAACCCTAGGAGTATTGCTTGCGGGTCCATGCTGTTACTCATTTCTTTATGCTGCCATAATCTAATATAAATTTGAATAACAATAAATGCACCTTATATTTGTATAGCTATACACATTAATTTACATGATCTTCATAAGAACTATGAAATGGCTGTGATTATCCCGATTTTTAAAATGATACTATACAGGTATAAAATGCTGTATTTACAAACCTTTGGTGAACAACCCTATAAATATTTAATTACTTATATTGATGTTCTTCCTACATCTGAGAAAAATGTTATTTCCATTCCTGAGATGTTAGTAGAGGTAAAGATTTTTCAATTTGTCTCCTTGATTTTGTTGGATTATAGCATTAAAGTTATTTTTACAAAGCCATCTATGGTAACCCAGTAGAAAGGGTAAGTCTGTTGGCTTAGGAAAACTGAATGGCATTCAGTTTCTTCAAAGAAATTTGGGACAGATGTGGGTTTCTTCTTCTTCAACAAATCCAGAAGACGAAAAATGTATTTTATTTCTTGTGAAATGCATTTTTCTGTTCATCTCAGTATGTGGGACTGTTGAAGTTTATAAGTTTGGCAGGGTTCTAACGTGGCCATCCTGTTCTCCTTTAGAAACTTATTAAATGTATTTTTTTTTATGAAAACAGAACATAGTGGAAAACTTTTTTCATCTTTTGACATTTACTTGTTGGTTAGTGTTTTATACCAATAAGATCTCAAACCAGTATGACAAAACATCCACAACTCATTTCCAAAGGCATCGCGAATGATGGTGCCAGGCCCTTCTGTACAATGTTTTATTATTTATTTATTTATTTATTTACTTTATTATACTTTAAGTTTTGGCATACATGTGCAGAACATGCAGGTTTGTTACATAGGTATACATGTGCCATGCTGGTTTGCTGCACCCATCAACCTATCATCTACATTAGGTTTTTCTCCTAATGCTATCCCTCCCCTACTCCCCACCCGCCGACAAACCCCAGTGTGTGATGTTCCCCTCCCTGTGTCCATGTGTTCTCATTGTTCAACTCCCATCTGAGAATCATTAATAATTTTTGAGCTGTTAACTAATTCTTTTCAGGTCAATGTTGGTTTATCGGAAGGGAAAATTTTTCTCAAGGTTTCTTATACAACAATACTACTAAATCGCAATGTGGATACTCCACAGGATTTTAAAAAAGTTTTAGTGTGGTCTTGCTTAGAGGCAGGTGGGCAGACAGAATGGCATTTTCCATTTCTTTCTGGATTTAGGATCCTAAGAGATTTTTCCAAGTCATTTTCTGGAACTCACGAAGCTCCCTTGGCCTGCTGGCTCCACCGTCAATGAAACCATCGACTCTTCCCTAGTGTTCCAATCTCCTTTGATTTTTTGGGCCTATTTAAGCTCTCATTTTCATATCCCAGCTTTGCCTGCTACACTCAATATTTTAAAGAGCTTCAGAGTTGACCATAATTGTGTCCTGGTGCATGGAGAAGTTATTGCATTCTCTCCAAATTGTTATCCTGGATGATTAGATTTAACAACCTCTACGAGGATTTGTGGAGGTTTTAGTTTGATTTCCCTGTGATCATTGATGGTATTTTTATTTTCATTTGCTAAGAAGCTTTCTGCAGTAGAGGGAATAGCTAATCATGTCATTCCTATCTTTGGCTCATCTTAACTTCCTTCTTGTTAAATATCTACCTTTAAATATTATGATCTAAGGATCATAATTATTCCTATACAATGTGTTAACCAAATCACAGCACAAGTGATAGATGTGATTTAATAGGTAGTGGATGCCGTCACATGAAATTCAGTGTTAGATATAACCATACCTAACACTGTCTTGTTGCTGTCTTGTAGTTCACCTATTAAACCTGCTAGGCTGATAGGGCACAATCTTAGGGGAAGCATGGAAAGAGAAGAGAAATAATTCTCCGTAGACATGCATGAACATTCATAGGATGGGGGGGGGAAGGAGTTCTATAAGCACTTTTCTATATTCCCTAAACTGTAATAGGCTGCATTTTTTGTGCCCCTTTATTTTCTGTTGGATGGGTGCAGGAAAAAATAACTATTCTACAGATAGCTCACAAAAGAGTGGCCAACAACTATGGTTACATAGCCTGCTTTTACACAATTTTTTCCAGAACCCATAACTTGAATGAAAAGCCCCCCTTTTTTTTTCTTTGCTCCACTTGTGATGAGAATAGTTTGTTTGACTCATACCAAACCAAATCAAGCATTTCTGTGGGCACAAAGAGGAATGTGGAGCAAAGAAAGATTTTCTTCCTAAAAAAGAATGTGTGCATGGAAAACAAAATTGCTTCAGATTTCACAACATCCTTACCATTAAACACTGAAGGCGGTTTCGGGTCAGTCCAATTTCCTTTGCTGATATTTGACTTTAAAAATCACATATTCAACTTTTAAAAATGGATTTGTGTGAAATGATATATAAAAAAAATCATGGTATATAAGTCATGATGAGTTTCAGCTTATGTTTAACCTCTGCCTCTTCATCTTTAAGAGATGCAAATTGCCTCCAGGCAATAGTGGAAATGTCTTGTATATCTTGTCCTACTTCCTCCAAATCAGCCCCTAAAGACGTTTACATTAGGAACTCAGAGTGATGCTGAAATAAATGAGTTTCTTCAAAAGGCTGACTGCCCCCTATCTAGGAAATTAAAAATCATTGGAGAGATTTAAAAAAAAAAAAAAAAAAAAAGAGCAATAACAGATAAGTACATAGTTCTTGCTTTCTCAGCCAGCCCTATTAGTACTTTTTAGAATCTCAAATGACTGATCCTGTTAACTATGTGGCTAATTTTAAGACAGAGAGTAAAACTTTTTCTAAATGACTCAAGTATCATACTCTCTCAGTTGTTCCAAGATCTCAGATTTGTGACTGTACTTATTCAAAGAATGTCATGCATTTGCTTTTCTCTTCAAGAATGTAACATTACAAATGTCTTTTAAATATGATTTGATGGGAAGCTACAATAATTCTTTGCATGCATTTGAGAACTACAGATTCTGGCAGTTGACTCAGAAGAGCTTCTCTGTTTCCTTAACCTTGAAACAAGGAAAACAATCTCGCTTACCTTCTCCCAAGGCTGCTGTGAACAGTAAAATTGTGAAAAATCAGATAACTGAGGTACAGAGTGAGTTCTGGATGGTTCACCAGGGCCCATGTCCATGCTGAACCTGGCAACAACCCCTGGGAAGTGAGAACAACAGGTATCACCATGATTATTACAATTTTATAGATAAAGAAAGCAACACATCATGGAGAAATGACTTGTCTAACATCACTGGGCAGAGTTAGTACCTGAAAGAACCAAGATGCCAGTGCAATGCTTTTGATTCTAACCTCCATGCCCTTTTAATAAGGTTCCGTGAGATTCCTTTATAAACTGTAAAGTGTCCTATAAATAAGAGGTATTACATGGTCAGACCCCTTTGACCTTACTCCTATCTGAGGCCAAACTAGGAAAAGTCAGATAAATATTGGAATGTTTCCGTTCCTAACCCCTCACTGGATTTTTCATAGGACAGTTCAGAGAGAACCAATAAGAAATGACAGTGAAATGCTAGATATTTGGAGCAGAAAACTCAGCCCTGGGACAAAGGCTGGTCATCCGCTGAGAAAAGAGGTGATAAGTTGGGAGCTGGAAGAGCAAGGTCACAAGAAGGAATGATAGCTAAAGGAATGAGAGACGCTGGTAGGAAAGGAAGGGTGGCCAAGCTAGGACATGGGCTGGTGCAGAAGAGTCTGACAGGTGGGTTTCATCATTGAGTTCTTTTACGTGATGGTTAGAATCCTTAAAGCGATGGCCTCACAGGTGCTGTATCTGACCCCAGGTGTGCTAGGGGAGCCTGCACAGATCCCTTCTATCTCACCACTGGCCTTCATGCTCTTAGTCACCAACCCTGGCACCTCTCTACCTGAGGGTCTTCTCTGGTGGGCAGAACCCACTCTGTCTAAGCATGGTGGGTAGAAAGTGCTTGAGAATTTAAAACCCTCTCTTTCACTGGATGATGATGTGAGTTGGTACATAAATACCCCAGCTCCCTCACCCATCAGGTCCATAATGCTGAGCACATGCTCTCCATTGGCTTCCAGAGTTCCCTTTGGCATTAAGGTCCAGGTATTGACCATGGTCATGGTCGCCTGCTTGATAATGCTCCATGTTTTGGTTAAATTACCTCCCCGTCTGTTTTTTCTACTTCCCTTTTCCTGTTTCCTTCACCTCCCAAATAAACTACTTGCATTGGAGTCCTTGTTTCAAAGTCAGTGTCTATAGGAAGCTGAACAAGATGCAACTTGCTGAGAGAATCGTGGTCATCTTGGAGAACAGCAACATCCTGTAGGGGTAGGACCAGGGACCAAGGGAACTAAAGAAAGGACCAGGAAGATAAAAAGTGTTCAGACCCACCAAGTCTGACCATAGCCAAGAAATTCATTGCAAGTTGTAGGTCAGAGCTGCTGACTGACAGTGGATTGGGCCCAGAAGACATTGAAGACAGAGGGAGTTGAAGATCCATTGTCCAGTGAAGAGGCAGGAGCCACAGGCCAGGCAAGATACACGAGGATGAGAGGTTCAGAACCTACAAGCAAATGCCACTGGCCCCTGGGGCTAAGGCCAGGAATATTGAGGTGGGAGAAATTCACTGCTTATTAGAGCCAAACATGATCTTGGTCACGATTTAATCCATCCTGTCCTGCAGATGAGGAACCAAGGTTAGGAGGGCAGATGTCCTACCAGAGGCCAATCGTACAACCACTTAGTTAAAGAACCAGGACTAGAATCTACCACTGGTACTTATCCACCACTCCATGCTATATTGAAAATGATCAAATCAGAATTTTGATCCTCAGACTTAACACCTACTTGGAAAAAAGTACCTAGTCCTCTAAAAATGGAAAAATTCAAATTAAGTCTTAATTTCCTCCTGCATTTGACATCCACATAGAAGGACAGCCTACGTTGTCTTAAGCCTACCTGTTTCAGAGAGTGTGTATAATAACTCTCCATCACCTAGTGGGAATGCCGCTGTGAGTTTTAATTACTATTCATTAAGGGCACAAATGTGGTCTGTTAAATAAAATGCTCTAAGTGAATTTCATGATAATTTTACCAGATTATAAAGAACTTTCAAACACTCAAGAGCCCAACTATTTTGGTCAGTACTAATGCTGTATTGTTATTATTTGTATTAAATATAACAGGCAACATTATATTATTATGATAATACTGAATGCTGTATTATACATCTGGCTTATCTTTAAATTCAAGTCAAAAAATATTACTGTTGAAGAAAATAAAGCATCTTCCTGATAATATCTAAAGCTTGTTTCAAAGATGAAGGTTACAAAGAATTGCCTTCTTGGAGAACTCGAAGGTAAAGATGTAGTAGTCTCATCAGTTTTGTCTCCTTCTTGTAAACAGCTATAAATGTTTAGGGAAACATTTTACCTCTGAGGCAGTTTACTCTGATAAGCTCAGAATCCCCCTCCTAAACTCTTAAAGTATCTTACTAAGGCTAGCTCTGGAGAAACAAGGATGGTCTTAGTAGAGCTAGTTTAGAATGAACAGCTGTGGCTGAATATGTACACTGTATACACACACACAGCCTGATAGAATTATTTGGAGTATTTAACATACTCTTTCATAATATACTTTGTATCTTTAATATCTGTATATTATGTTTTAAATAACAGTGTGTTTCTCTGTCTAGCTGAATACCTAGACATAAATAAATAGGCTAAGCGACCCAAAACTAGATCCCTGGAAACAGAAGACTGATTAATTTCAAAACATTAAGTGTTGAAGATGGAAGGGACTTGTGAAGATCATTTAGTTCAACTCTTTATAACTAAGGAGACTCAGAGCAGAAGGAAAGGACTTGCAAAGGCCACCCAGTTCTTCACTGGGAAGCCAAGTCTCCTGAGTCTTAGTCCAGGTCACTTTCCCCAAGACCTGAAGTATGGCTCACTTGTCCTCAGGAACAACTGTGGGTTACTGGCTCCTTCATGGCCATAGCACCTCTCCTAGACTAAACACATCAAAATGTCACTTACATCAAAATCCTCTTGTCTTTTGAAAAGAGGTACAAGTTCCTCCATCCTTGTTGATACTACTCTGTGGAGATATTCAGGATCAAAATCAAACTTTGCCACATGGAAAGCTGAAACATTTGTAAAATTGTAGTAATGAAATGCAAGTGAAAGCATTTTGCAGATAGTCCTTTATGCTTGTCAAGAGTTCCATTGAGTAGGATCTGAATGCTGTCACATCTTTTCAACCAATGGAGAGATAGTCTTATTCCATGCCAGAAAGCCCTTTCATCTCATTCTCAAAGGGTTTTCTAAGTGCAGGACAGGCAGATCAAACAGCACTGTGGCCTGTTGGGGTTGTTCTATAAAATAAAGTAGTAAACATCGTTCTTTCTTCACAAGGAGTGTCCTACAGTCAGGGCAACCTTCAACACATGGAGGAGGCAGCCCTCTGAACAGCACAAATTCAGAACTCTGGGAAGACCCCATTCTATCTCTCTATATCCACAAACCTCTTGGCTGCCATCGAAGAGGCCACCATTTATATTTCATTTGTCCTAGTTTTATATCCCTATTAATGCACAAATATCTTTGGTAAGAATGACCCAAGATACTAACATTTTCTCCCTTAAACTAAATACAGCTTTGGAGCATGAGTTTTGATGGGAAAGGAAAAAGAAAGCAAACACAGTAGGACTCTGAGTTGGTACTAGCAAATAAGGAGAAGGGAATGTCACTCAGGGAGGGGAAATGGTCAGGGAGAGGCAGCGCTGGGGTGAACTCATGAAAGCTGTACTTTTGGTGATTTTATAGCATGTCAGGAGCATGTTCTAAGTGTTCTCCAAGCTTAATTAATGTAATCCTCCATCTTATGAAGTAGATGCTATTATAATTATCCCTATTAGAAACTAGGACATAAAGGTAGAGATATTAAGTAACCTGCCCAAGTTTACATTGCTGATAAATAGCAGATTTCAAATATATGCCTTCTGGCTCCAAATTCTGAGTCCTGAAGCACTGTGGTGACCATTCATTTGCATTACAATTTTGTCCTTGTAATGGCCTGACTGATTTATCATGTTTTTCTAACTACTGAAACGGCTCTAATAAGACTCTCCCCTGCCCCCTAGCTGTCTGATAAAATGAGTTTGCATTTAAAGCCCGAAAGCTGCTTGGTCTTGACCACCCTTCCAGTACACTGTTTGCCCTGGGGTGCTCCTTTGGGACCCTTCCTAAGAGAAGCTCTGAGGTTTTGGTAGTCCCTTGGCAAATGGACTTCTCAACAAAGAGCCTAGGAGGTGTAAGACAGGCACGGTGTTGGGTAGAAATGGAGGGCTACCTATTTATAATAGATGCTGGGAAAGGCTGGGGCATCTCTGCTATATGTACTCAGTCTGAGAATCATAACACATTTCTTCTCTCTGTGGATGAAAAAGCGCCACCCTGGTAGTGAAGGAATGAGGTACTGGCCTTTAGGTTACAAGCACATTAATAATCCAGACTCCAGAATGGGCAGTGCCACTGCCCCGGCATCCTACTCCTCAGACAAATATAAGACTGGGATTTCTGGGCCATCCAAGGTAACACTTTTCACAAATATCAAACGTAAATAATTGAAGAGGCAGTGTTTAAAAATGGAAAATGCAAAATCCCAGGTGAATTTGCTGCTTTTCTCTCTTTCTTTGTGCCTGTGCCTCTCCCGAATCTCCATGGGCACTTGGCAAGCAGCGTGAGTCATTCTGACACCTCATACACATCCTTCTAGACATTTGTGGTTTTTGTCACTGTTTTGAAGATGATTAAATAATAGAATCATGAGTTTCAAAAGTCTTTCTTAAACTGCCTACTTTAATGAAAGGATGAAAACCAAAATCTCCATGGATTTAGGAAGAAAAGTCATCACTCTATTTTGTACAGAATTTACTTATACCCCTGTTGAGCCCCCACAAAAGTAGAGAAAAATGTAGCACAATATATGAGATAATTGTCACACGAATAATTTATTTTGATAGTGGTGTCATTCATTAAACTTCCTGAATACAGCCCCACACACAAAACTCTTCTCACATTTATGTGTCATATATAGAATTGAGAAATCTTTCAATTTCGCTGATAACCTCAAGTTGGAAATTAGTGATAACCTTCCTTAGCCCCAGTCATAGCTGAGACATACAGTTGGTTAATCAAATTAGGAAGGTGAGCCCTGCCTTCACATTTGCCAGTTCATTAAGTTAGATCTGCCTGGTAACCATGATAGCCAGGCTGTGTCATGATTACCTGATGTACCACTGAAACCCAACACATTATACATGTGTCTATACAACGAATTGGTTATTCAGTGTTTAAAATAAAAATTCTGAAGAGGTATAAATTACGCCATACCCGCTAAAATACCCTGTGAAACAAAGGCTCTTCTGCATTAAATATGCCCAAGAAAATCATATTTCATCAATGCAAATGGGGCAGAAAAATGCATCATTTTTTAGTGAGGCCAAACCACTGTGTCAGATGAAATTTACCAAAATGAACAGATTAGTTTTTGGTCATCTTACAGCCAATGGGACTGAGAAACAGGATCCACGCAATACCTTAAATCCTGAAATGATAGGAGAAATATGGTTGCATCATGAAATTTATCAGACACATCCCTTTGCCAGGTAAATAAAAAACAGAAAAAGGACAGCAACAGTCAACATCGTGGGAAGAGAGGGAAGACAAGATGGCAGGGATTTTTTTTTTTCTTCCAAACTCCACAATGTCAAGGGAAAACAAACTGTGGACTGTCAAAGCAAATTCTGACAATGTGGAGTGCTGTCCCTGGCAGAGGCAGCAGCTCCATAGCTCTGTTTGTTTGGGCCCAGCCGTGGCTTTTATTAGACCTTTGAAGAGCACCCTAACGGTGGGTCATGGGGCGGTCACTACTCATCTCTGCTGTTGTTCCACGTGGCCTCTGCCGGACGCTATGGGAAGAAGGGAATGGTTTCTTTAAGGAATGGGGCTATTTATAAAATAAATATAAAATCTAATATCCATTATGCACAAATGATGGTGTCAGACAGCTCCGGCAGCTGTATATTTGCTGGACATCAGCCTTCTGTGAGTATAAATTGCCCCGTACTGAGGAGAAATACAATACAGTTCACCAGAGACTTGGCTGCAAGGTGTAGCCGCTTGTCTGTGGGCAAGTAATGACTTGCGTTTTCAGCTGCTTCTTGGTAAGAGCCTTAGTAATTGGAATCAGTTATTCAAAACATCGCTAAATGTGATTTAAATGGCAAGGATTTAATAACAGAGAAAGAAGCCATTAAAGGGGTTCAAGCAGGGGAGAAGGGAATTCCGTTTTTTAGAGCAGAGGGAGAAAAATAAAGCAATTACTTGATGTAAAGGCCAGAAACAGGACTCCTGCTGTCAGGGAGAAATCAAATCTGTCAGCAATTAGTGGGATCTTAGGAGGTAAAGAACTCTCCAGCGTTGAGCAGTGAATAAGGGGTTAGCAATTATATGAACTGATAAAAGTGTTCTGGTTTCCAAACAGCAGGTTAACAAGCCTTACTTTTTTCATAACTTGATGCAGATGTGATGGTCACACTTGAGGATATTTTTCAGTGGTTCGCCAGGAAAGTTCCTTAATAAGTACTTTGGACAGCCTCTTTCCATCTCAAACTGTGTTCGTGCTACCTAGCGCGAAAGGATGTGTGGGAGAGCATTTTGATAGCAAGGCTCTTCTTTAATTAAAAAATGGAATAATACATTCTCTGAACATGCGATTTAAAAAAATCAAACGAGAAATTCACGTCTCTATGTCCATTCTTCCCATGGGATTGGCAGTTCCTGGTATTTTTGGCATGTCACCTGATATAAAAGAGGCAAATTTTTTATCAAATAAATACGTTAACTTTATTATGACATGCTCCTTGTTATTGTGCAGTCTTAGGGGAAAAAAAACCTGTGACATATATTTATATACATATGTGGCCTACAGATAACTCCTATAGGGGGTCTTTAACAATTATTTGGTATTGATGGATATGGGATGTGAAACTCAGTCGGATATGTGAAGTTATATCAGAAGGAAAAAATCAATAGTTCCGTCACAAAAACAGTTGCAGGCTTTCAATTCAAGGAGCTACTCTCTCTGCTGAGAGAACACTAAGATGTCAATAAAAGCTGAGTATTTGAAATAAGGTCATTTAAAAAGACTCCCCTAGAATCAATCCTCTTTGACTTGCTGTGAGTGACCTGTTTATGATTTCGTTGATGCATATTCTGTTTTAAAGACAGAGGCAATTCTACCTGAGCAACAATACTGCAAAGAAATTGATCATTCAGCATATGCTGCTGCTTTGTCAGTTAGCAGGAGACAATTGGGAATTTTTTTCTTCCTTTTTTTCCATTAAGAAATTCAGTCAATATATTGGAGCATTGAAGACTACCTGCTTTCACTTTAAGCACTTGTATAAGCTAATTGTTTAAAAATATTAAAATTTCCTATCAGTGTATCTCAGGTGATTTTCCACTTTGAACAAAACTCCTCTGACCAGAGAAGTCTTACTCCTCCGACCCAGGGGATCTGCTGTGGGTCGGCAGGGCTCCCATTGCTGAAACAACTAAACGCCCTTAAAGGCCAACGATCATGAAACATCTGTGAACCCCAAAGTGATTCGGAAATGTAGGATCATCAGATTGTGGTTCTAAGGGTGGCTTTTAACCCAGCTCTAAAGTCAACATAAGTTCCATTGCTTTTCTCTTTTGCAACATAACTTTGTTTTACATTATTATTACATAGTATATATATATTTACATTAAAATGTTATTGCTCAGTTTTCTTGTATGAAAATTCATTGTATGAAAATTTACAAACAGCATCTAGCAGATCTTGTTAGCTAGGGATGAGCCAAAGACATGGTATGAAATTATTAGGTTGGTGCAAAAGTAATGGCAAAAACCGTAATTGCTTTTTTACCAACCTAATAGAAGCGAAGGAACATCAGCATGAGCAGCTACAGTTCTGTTCAGAGAAAGAAAGATGTGCTCTTTTGTTACTGTTGCCAAATACCCCAAATGCACACATCAGGTAGACTTGCAAAGATCCTATACCCTAAAATGAGATTCATTAAAACTACTTCCTGAGCACTAATATGTGTGAGAGACTGTGCTGAGTGCTGTGTATCCATTCGTGTTATGTTTCAATTACTAAGAAGCTACACAGATTTTTTTAAATACTGACTTGGTTTTTAATTAATATGTATATGTGTGTATAAGTGTGTACAGATTTTGAGGACTGCAGTTTCTGGACTTACGTAGTTAATTCCTGATTTTCTTACCATCTCCCATTGTCCAACTACAAAAGTCACTTATCTCAAAAAGACAATGAAAGCAACTGAGTTAAGGAAGTGATAAAGATGAAAAATGCCCGATCAAAGCATCTAATATAGGGAGATGTTCCAGCAGAAGAGTTTGCTATTTCTGTAGAAGTGTATGGCTGTGGTTTTTCTAGGAAATAATTGTCCTAAAATTCTTACCCGCCAACCAAATTTTCACTTTTGGGCCAGGTTGATGGGATGCTGATCTCTGGTCTCATCACAGTGAGGACAGACTCACATTAAAGTGGGTTTTAATAATGAACTGATGGATTTTCACATGATCTCAGCCCAGCTCTGCTGATGGCAGGCTGTGCTTCCTTTAACAAAAAGGTCTTCAGTTTCCTCATCTGGATGTAGTAATAATAATTTTTGGAATGTCCTTGGAGTTGTCTACATTCCCTGGAAATTATAAAGGATAATACCACCCTGCTAAAGAAAAAAAAAAGGAGAAAATAACCTCTTAAAGGTAGGGAATATAAATATGATGTTCTTTTCTGGATGTAGAATTATCAAGTAATTCCTCATAGGCTTTATTTATCTAGTTTCACATTCAAAATAGGTACAAAGTGACCAGAGCAAAGACACATGTGGTGCATCTCTGTAGGATATAGATGGGAGCAAAACATATTTTTAAAAAGTGCTCCCTGTAACATCACTGGGAAATTTTGAGGTCTTTGAGTCTGTGAGGGATGTAGTATTGTTCAGGGGATCATATAAAAAAACTCAAGTGAATATTCTGCATGATTCATCAAGTCAAGTTCAGAATTGTTGCAATCATGTCTGTTCCAACAGAGTCATGAAAGAATCTTCACTAGCCAGACATAAATATATGGCAGAAAAGGTTCAGGATCCAACTCCCATTCTTTGAAAGCTGCTTAGGAACAGAGCAGTTGCTTAAATTGCTTCACCGAGTCCTGGCCAAAGGATGCAGCTTCCAGAGGGTGTGAGCAGACAGGCCTCTGCCAAAGAGTGGTCCTCACATGGATTTCAAAGACACACTGCAGCTGAAGGCCCTCGGGTAGGATAGAGACCAGTTGGTGCCCTGCCTTTATGATTATTCAGTTTGGCTGCCCTGAAACTGAGGACAGCCTCAATGGAGAGACTGTGTGAAGGTGTCCTTCTTCACTTTCACTGAACCAGGCAGCCTTTGCGGAGCAGTCCTGTTTTCAGGAATCAGCTGTCAGTGTCAGGCAAGAGTGGAGACCGTTGCCAAATTAGAAATCTGAAGTGTCCCTGCTAGGAGGCTGCATATGCATTTTGACGTGTTTGGCTGGCAATTCTTAAAAAAAGTAAATCGTAGCAGTTTGCTGGCATGACAGCCTTACTCGGCAGCACCGGGGAAGATTTGGTAAACTGTTATTGTTTGGAGGTTTGGAGTAGAGAACCTTCTGGGCTTTGGTGTAAAATGACTAAGTCACTTCCTCCAGGTTTGTGGAGGAGGGGTCATCTTGCCTTTTACACTCGCTTTATATCCTGTGTTGGGCACCATAGCCATTAGGACATTCCTTCTATTACATGATATGATTGAACTCTGTCTTTTAATTTTGTGATTTTGATCTCCTTGAATTACTGATTAATCAGCCTTCCAAACAGGTGCTCACCCACTTGACTGGGGGCAAATCGTAAAGAATGCTGGCGCTGCCAGTCTGCATGTGGCCACCCCTGCTCCTCTGGTTGGGACTACTGGCCAGGATTGCAAAGTGGAACAAACCTGGGCCACTTCTTTGCCAAATGAATTGTTTTGTAACTTCTCAGTAACCATACTGTATAGAGGACTTGGCTTCCTTGATGCAATCTCAACCTTCATTGGTGTGGGTGGACTGACAACCTAGTCCGGTATGTGCATTGAGGTTGCTGCATTTTCTGTGCAGGGTGTTCATCTTTGTAATGTCAAACTCTCAACGACAACCCAAAGATGAATATTCAAAAACCATCTACAGGCCGGGTGCAGTGACTGACGCCTGTAATGCCAACACTTTGGGAGTCTGAGACAGGTGGATCACGAGGTCAGGAGATCAAGACCATCCTGGCTAACATGTTGAAACCCTGTCTCTACTAAAAATACAAAAAATTATCCGGGCATGGTGACAGGTGCCTGTAGTCCCAGCTACTCGGGAGACTGAGGCAGGAGAATGGCATGAACCTGGTAGGCAGAACTTGCAGTGAGCCAAGATCACGCCACTGCACTCCAGCCTGGGCTACAGAGCGAGACTCTGTCTCAAACAAACAAACAAAAAACATCTACATCGGCCGGGCATGGTGGCTTATGCCTGTAATCCCAGCACTTTGGGAACCTGAGGTGGGTGAATCACCTGAGGTCAGGAGTTCGAGACAAGCCTGACCAACATGGTGAAACACCATCTCTACTAAAAATACAAAAATTAGCTGGGTGTGGTGGTGGGCACCTGTAATCTCAGCTACTCTGGAGGCTGAGGCAGGAGAATCGCTTGAACCAAGGAGGTGGAGGTTGCAGTGAGCCAAGATCGCACCATTGCACTCCAGCCTGGGCGACAGAGACTCCGTCTCAAAAAAAAAACTGCATCATGAACTTTCCCCTGCTTTAAGAAAAACAGAATATCTTTAGCATAAGCATTTTTAATAGTATTTTTAACTGATTCTATTTTTAAAATATTTCCATGGAACAAATCTTAACTACAGTATTGAATGGTCATGTGCAATTTTGCTTATTTTCACCTAAAACAAATGTTGATATGTATATGTGAGAATGGCAAAATCTGTGAGATTAAACCAATAATTAAATGTCATTAGTTTCAGCTGTTCTTTTAACATGGAATCCAGATTTTTAGTAGCTTGTTTTCTTTCGTTTAGGTTGAATTCTTATTAGTGTGGTACCTATTTTGTGTTTTTAATAGTCATATGTTCATGTCCAGCCTAGTGATTCCCCCAGTATCCACAGAAATGACCCAAAAACAAATCATAGGAAGTACTTTTTGTTCTTAATTCAATGGTGGAAACTCTGAAAAGTAAACGAGAAAACTTCTATGCAAAACATTATTCATTTTATATGGTCACAAAACCTTGTTGACACAATATCACATAGCAGTGAAGTAACTTAGTACTAAAAACTATAGAGGCTAATGTGCTCACTGTCTCTAACTAATTTTATACTCCAGGAAGAGATAAAATATTTTAAAAATGAGTTGTCAGAGTTTCATACATTATGTTATTATTTTGAACCATCATTGTGGTTTTCTTCTAGAATAAATCTATTCTGTAATTCCATATAATTCTCGTATCCAAAGTGTATTACCATTTCATCCCTCTCCACTTCTTCTTTCTCCTGCTGATGGAATCCGGCATCACACAGAACTGAGTAGGTGAAATGCATATTGCTCAGAATAATCTTCAGGTCAAAGGAGCCCACAAAACACAACCCAACAAAGCAAAACGCACATGATGGAAGTTGGGTGTGGCTTGTTAACCATATCCCTTAAAAAAGGGTTTAGAAACAGATCAGTTTTTATTAGAAGAAGTAAACATGGAAATGCTTCTACCCATTATTAACTAGTTTCTGGAACGTTTCTTTTTACTAAGCAAGTTTTTTAAAGGGTATTTTCAAAAACAGGAAAATGCAAATTAGAGGCATTGGTCATTACACAGAAAATAAAAGAACTGTCAATGAAAAATGGAACGGGATGTCAACAGCACTGTGGACTAGAAATAGATGGAGTCTCACTATAATGTCAACTGTAAAATTAGGTCATGGGTTCCTGTCATTATTGAAACTCTTTAGAAGGAGAAAGTTCTAAACTACCTTACATGAGAACAAAGACAATTCTGCCTTGTGTGAGTTTCATTCTTTGGATATTGACAGTGCAAAGAACCACGGTAACTGTAAGTTGGTGGATGTGTGAAGCACAAAATCTGGGTGGTAGCAGGTGGTGACTGTATTCTTGATGTGGTATTCTGTCCTCTCATATGGGTAGAAAGTTTCAAATATAGTTATACTTTTGCTACCTTATGGTGATGTGATATCTTCCATTATGAAAATTCATCATTGACCTAAAAGTAATCCAAAATTATCTTGATATTTTAATCTTTGCCCCATTTTTAATAAGGAGTCTTTGCTGGCCTATCTTTCTTCTTGCCTTATCTCAAATACTTTTACTCCTGAGTATATATTTGTGAAGTAACTCAATGGAATTAGGATTTGGTCTGTGGCCAAGAAATGGAGCAAGATTAGTTTTTCCTTTTTACAGTTCAACCTACTATTCCTATTATCTTTTCCTTATTAGCATTGTGTAGCAACCAGTTGGCCTACTGACACCATAACTATATTTAGAGACTGTCAGAGTCATTTAGAGACTTTGTGTTCCATGTTAAATTTGCTATGACATATTGATAAGTAAAATGGTCCAGCATGGGTTCTGCTACTACCCTATTCACACAGAGCACTTAATTCTCTACACTATAGTTTTCCTGTTGCAGAATGGGGATAATAGTACCTGTAAGACCTACTTGTAAAGTGTGTCATGATGAACAATAATTGAGATGATAGGCATTATTATCATAAATAAATTATTAGATGGTATTTTTCATATAGCTAAGAATTGAGTCAACAAAGTGACAACTCTATGTCCAATAAGATGAATTTCACTTAATAAAACCCTGTAATATGCTCTTCTCATTATGCAATATTAATGTGAAAGATCTAGTGTTCTTACATCCTGAGAGCTCCCCCAAAGGGACATAGACTTATTCAATTGCCATCCATCCCTAATTTTTTTTCAACATCTAGTTCTATCAAAAATTTGAAGTTGTCACACACAAAGTGCTTTGGGGATCTGTTGCCCTGCACACTTGGCCCATCTCCATCCACGAACGCCATTCTGAAGTGGTGGTCTTTGTGCCGTTCTCATTGTTATTCCCGGGTGCCATAGTCACTTGAATACTTGAGCAGGGGAAGCAGCGGTCTCCGGCGTCAAGTCAGTTTCAGCTCTTGAGATCTGAAAGGCAGCCACTTGGAGTTCATTACACATTTCTACTCAACACTCCTGCCTTAACATTGTATCACACAAGAATTCTAAATTCATTTTGGCTGCGTTACAAGGCCGCCTGTTTTCTGCCTGGATGCCCAGGTCTTCTTTCTTTCCATTGTCTCTGGTTGGTGTCCAGGAATAAAGGATACTTAACATTTAAAAAGACAGAATTGTTTGCAATGAAAATACTTCCCGCTAACTGGCACTCTCTGAGAACTTTAAAGATCCAAATGAGGACAGTCACTTCCTTTGGAAGCATATTTATTTTCATGCATCTTTCCTGGAAAAAAAGTTATTTTTTTGCGTGTTTTGCTCTTTATAGTTTATGTTTGCAATCCATGAGAATTCTAAGAGAGAATTTCCTAATGCAAAATACCTTTTACTGAATGGGAATTTGAATGCTGATATACCTGGTGGACCCTCTTTTATGTATGAAAACAGAAATCACTTTCTCCAGCTCCTCGTGACCTATTAAGTCTCCCCACTGGAACGTGAGTTAAACTATGCTAAAATATGAATGCTTTCAAAATATATCTTGACACTTTTTGTTGATAAAGGGCATCACCCAGGAATTAATTCACTGTCATAGCAGTGAGTGTCATAACAGTGTTGTAAGGTTTAATAAACCTTGGATCCCTCCACTTTTCTGCTTTAGCGTGGCATATCTAGAGTGTTCTTTGCAGCAGTGCGCTACTTAGAGACATTTGTCTGTCAGCCTCCCAAAAAGAAAAGCCATTTAACTGCTTTTTTAAGAGACTGAGCAGCAGTGATCGGTATTTGGGAGGCAGGAGGGAACCAGGCCTGCATTACTGAGAGTGCATGTGTGTGCACGCACACGTGTGTCTGTGTGTCTGTGTGTGTGCGCGTGAGTGTGCACGTTGTTTTCCACCGAGAGAAACTAATCTCTTGGCTTAGATCCACCTTGGTATTAGCCTCAGCGCTTTCTCTCCCTCCTTTACTCTAAATCATTATTAAGTTTATTACTTCTTTTTTCTTTCGCTGGGGAAGATTAATGGCTTTCCCTGGGCAGAGGGACCTCTGCCGAGCGCAGTGGCTCTATAAATAGCACCTGCTGCTAATTCTCCAGTGCCCGGTATCTCCCCCAACACATCTTGGTCTTTAAACAATTTGTTCAGAAGAAGAAAGCTATGGGTCACTGTGCACTTTGGTGTTACTCAAAATGTGTTTTATGGATAGTGAGTTTTTCTCCAGGAAGTTTGGGCTGGCGGGGCCTTTAGAGAAACTGGCTGTCCCAGTACCTCCCCGAGGAGGCATGCCTCACTAACCAGGCTTGTAAGGATATCAGAGAACCTGCTGGACCTGTGGGGGTGGTGCCATGTGAATAGCTTTTGCCATTAACTTCCCCCCTCCTCCTTTTCTAATTTCTTCTCTCTCAGTATATTTCAGGCTCAGCTGAGCTCTGTGTTCCAATAGCCTGGGGGAGATGAGACTTCATAGAGTTATAAAACACAAAAAGGGAAAATGCTGGGAAAGTTTCAATGCTAAGGTTCAGTGACTTGTGGTTTCAGAAAATGGAATGCTTCTGGACAACACAGATGGCAGGAAGGACCAGTGATCAGCATTTTTAAACCATCTTCATCTTTAGGGGGTGATAATAGGAATAAGAGAGCACAGCCTCATATGGCTCATAGCAAGTGTTCAACACATCTTTGCTGAATGAATGAAAGAAGTAATGAAAGGGATGATATTTCTCGTTATTAGAAACATGCTCATCTGATATGCTAAAGTCAATGCAGTTGCAAGCAAAGTTGTATAACTTAATGAGGCCATGCAGCCTGTCAAGGTAAAGGAAAAGGGGAACTAGGCTCTTACATGTAACCTTGAGAGAAATGAATTCTTTTTTCATTTGGATGTTTAATGAGAACAATGAAAGATCCAAGGATGTTTCTCAGACCTTGAACTTGGTAGACTGGGAAGTCTGAACATTTTTTATGCCAACTTACTACATGGATTCAACTTGGAAGTTCCCATTCTCTTTGGAAAGGACTCCCATCACCACTCCAACTAACCTCCAGGTCAAGGATTGTATTTACCCTTGTGTGTGTAACACTTTCTCAGTCTGCTTATTTCATACAATTACACAACAGTGGACACTGTGTAGTAATTACATAGTAATTACATAAATAACAGCATCTTACAGCTGAGAGCAACCTCAGAACTGATCTAGAATAATCATTGCCTTTTTCAGATGAAGAAACTGAGGCCTGGAGAGATAAAACTCCTTGCCCGAGGTCACTCACCTCATCAGCAGCAGAGTTGAACTAGCACTCAGCCTTCCTGCCGGTCTGTGTCATATCCTTCCCACTATAATATGTTGTCCTTAAAACTCAAATCAATGTCATTCTTGATTTCCAACATGGCAATGTGAATTCCTTAAATCAGTATTTGATAATTTTTTTTAAAAAAGATCTCTCAATGTGCTTCATTATAGACACTCAGGTAAGATGCAGAGCTGCTTTGTTGAAGTGAGGTGGCAGAGGTGAGGATAGGAGACCTGGCATTCCGCCTATTGGCATCCATTTCATCTTCTGCCCCTATCCTGGGCAGTGCTGAGGCCAATCCAAGGAACCTAGGAGATCAGGAAATTCGTTTTAATATTGCTATTTTTGTTCAAGGAAAACCACTTTGTATCTGTCAACATAAAGTTTCCAATCAAATGTGTTTAGAGGGTTTGGCGTCCTCCACCTCTAAAATTACAAGTCAGGGACCCACAGAACAGTATTATGACTCGATAGCACTAAGCATGGCACATTTTGGCTGTTTAATAAGTTTTGTTGTATAAATAAATTAATTAATGGTAGTAATGCAATTCCTAAAAACATTCAACTTCTCATTGTCAACCTCTCTCTCCCTGGTCTGTGTTACTAAAATATGTCAGATATACCATTACTAACACATTTTCCTCTTTGTAATTGCCTCCATTCTTAACTGCTTCTCCTTGGGAACTGTGAGTTTCTCAAGAGCAGGACTCTGAACTCACAGTACCTGGGCCACATCAGACACACAGTAAGCTTTAGTAAATGTTGCTTGTTAAATGAAGAATGATTGAAAGCACCTCAAACGTTTAGTGCTAACGCAGGGTTCTCAACCTCGGCAATATTGACATAAAGAGGGAGACAATTCTTCATCGTGGGGGCTGTCCTGTGCATAGTAGAATGTGTAGCATCTTCCCTGGCCTCTACCCACTAGATGCCAGCAGGAACCCCTCGAGCATGACAACCAAAATTGTCTCCAGATATTACCAAATGTCCCCTGGTGGATAAAATTGCCCCTGGTTGAAAACCACAGTGCTAAGGGAAGTCTTGTTTTCTTTCTTCTGAGTTTTTGAGTGCAAAACAACAATTGCCTACTTTTAATAAGTAAAAATTAGGCAATTGTATTGTTTGAATCTAGGAATTTAGTAAATACTGTCAGCCATTAATTCATCTCACCCTGTGTATGTTTTACTTTGAGGGAATTTTAGTGGAGAACACAGTGTTTGCTAGTTTGAGAACATCATGTTCATTGAATCAAGGAACATAATGCTATGATTCTGTTGAGCCAGTGGCCTGGGGTTAGCCAAGTACCATAGTTCTAGGATACAGAACAAACATGGCAGCTTCATATATTCTGTCATTATGAAGAAGTTGGGTTGACATATCAGCTGTTTTTTCCATGTTCTCCCCTTTTAGATGGTTTCTTGGAATGCTCTTATGACTTTAGACAGATGCCCAACCAAATTCTCGTGACTCCAAGGCTATGAGATTTAATGACTCCTGTTTACCTTATCTTAGATATCACATGATACCTTTTTTTTGTGATGACAACTTTTGTTTGAGAGGAAAAATGTCATCGAGTATTTGTCCTTACTAATGGAAGTGGGCCTCTCTATTTTAAATGTAATTAAGAGTTTTTTTAAAAAATCTAAGAAAAATTTTCCTCATCTTCCTCCCAGAAACAAGTAAGCAAAATGCAGAAATACAAAGCACAGTTTGCTAGAACAGGCATCATAACTTCTCATCCTTCTCATCCTCAACCTTAAATCATCCTCAACTTCCTATTGATGATTTCCCAACATCTAGGTCTTAGCAATTTTTAGCCTGGATGTTCCCAAGTACTACAAGCTTCTAAGAGCATTCTTTTTATTAATATCCAAATTAATGGCTCAATACTTTCCCATCCTACAGGCTCTTGGAAGTCAAGCATTCCTGTCCCAAAGTTTCCAGGGGTTCATTCATTCATGCATTCATTCATTCAATGAACATTTCTGAGCACCTTATAGAACCACAATGCAGTAGGTTTTCCCTCCAGATTCCTGCTCCCATTGAACTCCCATCTTGCTTCTTCTGGTTGCTATCTTCTTTCTACCTACCTAACCTCAAGTTTGGTCCCTGTCTCTTCTTTATTCTCTGAAGCACCACAAATTCAAGGGTTATGCATGAAATAGATGTTTATAGAGGTTGAAAATATTAGAGGGGATTGCAACCCTGTGCACAAGAAACAGCTTAAAATTAAACCGCAGTCATCATTGTTTCTTAAAAGCCCCTTTGCCATCCTGTTCCTCGGAATGTCTCCCTGGTCATCTCCCTTCTTGGGGTCTGCTTGGAAGGTCACCACATTGCCTGGGTGTTCCCTCTCCTCTCTTCCCAGATAAGAGAAATCACCTCTCCAGAGCTTCTTTGCTTTCCAGCTTCTGAGAAGCATCTTCATGCTGCATTGTTTAAGCTTTATTATGTAATGTAATATGGGCCTTTTGTATCAACTGTCTCCTTGTAAACTTTTAACCACCAAAGAATGCCCAGAAAAGTGTTTTCCTATGCAAAAGATCCCATACCTTTAGCAAGGCAAAACATTAATGAAAGTTTTATAATTTTCTTGTCCCTCTCATTTGCTCTGGTTTGTGTTCTTAGGCAATTTTTGACCAGTCACCAACCTCCACAGATAGACGGAAGGTAGTCTGCAATGTATTCCTCTCGTATTCAGAGCAAAGGCCCTGGGGTAACTTTTTGAACTTTCCCATTACATTATTACTCTAGCACACTCATTTCTCCCTTTATCTCTGCCCCCAAATACAAATAAGCTACTAATTCTTCTTCTTCTTCTTCTTCTTCTTCTTCTTCTTATTATTATTATTATTATTATTATTATTATTTTTTGAGACGGAGTCTCGCTCTGTCGCCCAGGCTGGAGTGCAGTGGCCGGATCTCAGCTCACTGCAAGCTCCGCCTCCCGGGTTTTTACGCCATTCTCCTGCCTCAGCCTCCCGAGTAGCTGGGACTACAGGCGCCCGCCACCTCGCCCGGCTAGTTTTTTGTGTTTTTAGTAGAGACGGGGTTTCACCATGTTAGCCCGGATGGTCTCGATCTCCTGACCTTGTGATCCGCTCGTCTCGGCCTCCCAAAGTGCTGGGATTACAGGCTTGAGCCACCGCGCCCGGCCTAATTCTTATTATTAAATAGGTACCAGTTATGGAAAGAAAATGGATAGAGCAGTTCCTCAAGTTAACTGGGTTTTTCCTTTTGAGTAACCTTAATATAAGTATTTGTGCAAATGGTAGTTAAAATGAATTGGTCAAAATGAAATTTGTTGATTTATTCATTCTATTTCTGTCCAAGGACCATGGGCAAGGAAGGATTAACTCACACTTGGGGATGTAGTTATATCAGAAAAAAAAAAATAGCTAAAGCTATTGCATTGAACATTGAGGCTGTCCTCCACAAAATCCAAACTATGAAAAGACAAAAAAGAAAAACAAAAAAAAATATGTTTTCTTCTAAGGTAATTCTGAACTCTTTGCCAGGGTTTACAGTAAACAACAACGTAGACTGACATCTTTTTGAGTGTAAAATGAAGGATGTCGGAGGAGAGCTCTATCAGGATATTTTCGACCTAACATTTGGATGAGTTTGGTTTCTCGTGCAAAGAGCTAATAGGAAACTCCACTGTGTTATGTGCAAAGGTGAGCATGTGAGTCTCTTTTTCTTTCTGGATATGTACTTCTTTGTGTGTAGGAAATAAATACAGAAATGAAACAAATAAACACTGAAACAGATCCTTGTAACTGTCAACAATGTGCACTAACACAAATAAAATAGAAACATAAAATAAACCTCAGCACAAATAATAAAGATAGATGCTTTTCTTTATTTGGATGCAAATATTGGTGCAATGCTTCCTTTAATGAAGTAACTTTGCTACAAATTCTTATTTTTATAAATTGGCAACATTCATTGAGCACTTACTCTGCACCAGATACTCAGTAAGCCGAATCCTCAGCACGACTTTAATCTTACCAGCAATCCTATGGAGCAATCATTTTTATCTCCATTTACTGATGAGGAGAATGAGACCCAGGAAGAAGTAACTTTTCTTTAGTCTTACCAGGGAGCAACAGACAAGACTCAAACCCAACTATGCCTGACTTCAAAGCCATGCTCTTTGCTGTTTCAGATTGCCTCCCTTGAAATGAATTCAATTATTTATTTCCAATTTTGTGCTGTTTTGATTTTCTTGCCTTGTTTTGAAAACGATGCTGTATTTGTTTTTCACTATGTTATGTAATAGTCTTTAACCTGAGATTCTCATCTGATCCTGCAGCATTTTTTATTAAATATATAGTGATCTTGCCCTCATTCTGTGGCAGGCAAAAGCAGGAACAATGACTTCCACAAAAGTCATGTGCTTGACAATTTTGTTAGTTATTCTGTCCTTAAATGGAACATCTAGGCACACTTACAATTCTCGCTTATTTCGTTGAATAGCTCTCTGCCCTCAATATAACTTTAAAATTGGCACTTGTAAGTCCCAGAGTATAATTCTTTGCACATGCTAAGCATTCAAGTTTTGTTGAAGTTTTGTTGAAATAAGCATCTTACATTTTTTTTGAAGAACAAATATGGCCCAAGAGTCCTTAAGACCTAGGAAGTTTTAAAATAATATCAGTTCTAAAAATAGCCAGCCAAATTTTTATGATTTGGTAATAACAAAATAGTCTGTTAAGATGAGTTTCCAAATATTTTGCCAAATCTAGCTTTAGGTTTCTTGTTTTCTCCAGATAAGCACACACAACTTATTTACAAAGGACTTACTTTCCCCCTTCCGTGTACTAACATAGGGATGATGATGCCATTGCTGGTCAAAGGCCTCCTACATGCCAGTCATCGTTCTTGGTGCTTTATGCATTTTTTTATATTTGAGTCTTGGAGAAATGCACTGTGATGAATATTTTCCATTTGCAGAAGGTGTTCATCACTTTACTGGAGATCCACCACTGGAGTGGAGGAACCATCATTCAAGCCTATGGTGGTTTATTTCTAGAGCCCTCCATGCCCTGTTCTATGAAAACAATAAACTCTGCTTCTCTGGACACATTTATGCTGTGGAATTGTTCACATAACTCTTAAGTATGACAGAGTGGGATATCTGACCATTTTTCTTTTATTTGTCACCAGTGATGAAGGGTGATAACCAGTGAAATAGCTTCAGGCTTGTTCTGTTTCCAGTGGCTTTGCTCTCATAAGGTCACACTGTCACCCACGCAAACACGGTGCAAGGATTAATTTTTCTGAACTACATGCACATATATATACCATTGCTTCTGGGATTGTTGCATGATATGACCCTCAAGTTCCCTGGACTGGATGCCTGGAGTTCTCTCTCTGGTTCCAGCTGTACTATTGTATAACCTTTGGCAAGTCCTTTAACCTTCCTGGGCTCAGGCTTCTTCACCTGTTTTCTCAGTGGTTCATCAGCACTAACATACAGTGGCCTTTGCAATAACATTAACATCTTCCAAAATTGTTAATGGGTAAAATTGTTAAAGGGTAAAATAAGTGTTACCTGATGTAGTGGGCTGAATGGTGCCCCGCCCCCCGCCCAAGAAAAGATACGTCCGTATCCTAAACCCTTGAACCTATGAATGTTACCTTACATGGCAGAAGCGTATTACTATGTATGGCAAAAAAAAACCCAAAAATGTAATTAAGTTAAAGATCTTGAGAGACAGAATGTATCCTGAATTATCTGCGTAGACCCTAAATGCAATCAAATGTATCCTCATAGGAGGGAGGCAGAGGGAGTTTTGAGATGGAGGGAGGAGGAGGTGATGCAACCATGGAGACAGAGATTGGAGTGATGCGGCTACAAGCCAAGGAATGCCTGGAACCAGAAGTCAGAAGGAGCACAGAACAGGTTTTGCCCTAGAGCCTTCAGAGGGAACATGGCCCAACCAACATCTGGATTTCAGACTTTAAGCTGCCAGAACTGTAAGAGAATACATTTCTGTTGTTTTAAGCCACCTAGTTTGTGATAAGTTGTTACAGCAACAACAGGAAACTAATACACCTGGTTAAGTCAAAAATGCTTCTTCTGCTGGAATTTCCTGTAATACTTGTAGGAAAACATTTGTAAAGGAACATACTGACTTGACTTAGAGGTTTGACTATTAATTAAACATTTTCAATGTCCATTGTAATGTAGCTCTTAGAGACTGTGACCTGAAACATATTTAAACTCTTTTCTTAGAAGAGAGCTGGGGCTCTTACCTGGGTTCTGTATGCTGAGACCAGGCTTAGGTGTGTGTGGGGGAAATCAGTCCTTGACTGAAAAGTACAGAGCAAAGAGGAGTGAAACAGTGTCCCTGGCACCCACCTGCAGGAAAAAGAAAAAGGACTGCCCTTATTGTCAAATCCAAATTGGTAATAAAAACTGATTATGAAGTGAAAGTTTTACAAGTGAGGCAGCCAGTGGGGAGAGTCAGGCTCAGGCTCCGGAAGATCAAAAAAGGTTTCTGCAGCATTGGCTCATGATCACAAGTGATAAGGGCTTCAATGTAAAAGTGGAGGCTGCTCATGGCTGAGAAGGGTGCTGGCTTCTATAAAAGAGATCTTGAAAGTCTTATCATCCAACCCCTTAGCTGTTACTTGAATTTCTTCATATCACAGCTGTGTGGGAATCACTCAGTCTCTAAATTAACATCACTCATTCCTTCGTTCATTCACTCATACAGTCAGTATGAGTGCCTTCTATATGCCAGGGCACAACGTGGATACAAATAGGCATTCACAGTCTTTTAACTTTTTTTTAAATTTTTATCTATTTAGTGGGTACAAGTGTAGATATCTTCCATGCTTATATTGCATAGTGGTGAAGTCTAGGTGTTTAGTGCACCTGTCACCTGAATAGTGAACACTGTACCTGATACGGTTTGGATTTGTGTCCCTGCCCAAATCTCATGTTGAACTGGAGGAAGGGCCTGGTGGGAGGTGAGTAGATCATGGGGCAGATTTCCCCCTTGTTGTTCTTGTGACAGTGAGTGAGTTCTCGTGAGATCTGGTGGTTTAAAAGTGCATGGCACTTTCCCTTTTACTCTCTCTCTACTGCTGTCATCTGAAGAAGGTGCTTGCTTCCTCTTCCCCTGATTGTAAGTTTCCTGAGACCTCCCAGTCATGCTTCCTAGTAAGCCTGTAGAACTGTGAGTCAATTAAACCTCTTTTCTTCATAAATTACCCAGTCTCAGGTAGTTATTTATAGCAGTGTGACTAATACTGTATACCCAATAGGTAATTTTTCCACCCCTCAGCTGCTCTCCCATCCTCCTGTCTTTTGTAGTTTCCAACGTGTATTACTCCACTCTGTATGTCTGTGTATACCCATTCTTTAGCTACCACTTCTTGTGAGAATATGCAGTACTTGATTTTCTGTTTTGAGTTGTTTCACTTAGGATAAGGGCCTCCAGTTCCATCCATGTCACTACAAAAGACATGATTTCAATCTGTTTTATGGCTACAAAGTATATATATATATATATATGCCACATTTTCTTCATTCAGTCCTCCACTCATGGGCACTTAGGTTGAATCCGTGTTCCTATTGTGAATAGTGCTGTGATAAACATACAAATGCAGATAACTTTTTGATATAGTGTTTTCTTTCCCTTTGGGTATGTATCAGTAATGAGATTGCTGGATCAAAGAGTAGTTCTATTTTTTTTGTTCTTTGTGGATTCTCCACATTGTTTTCCATAGAGGTTGAACTCATATACATTCCCACTAATAGTGTACAAGCATTCTCTTCCCCACATCCTTGCCAACTCTGTTGTTTTTTGACTTTTTAATAATAGCCATTCTGACTGGTGCAAGATGGTATCTTACTGTTGCTTTAATTTGTATTCTGTGATAATTAGTGCTGTTGAGCATTTTTTCCATATGTTTTTTGGCCAATGTATATCTTCTCTCTGCTTATGTCCTTTGCCAAGTTTGTATTGGGGTTGTTTGGTTTTCTTTCCTTGTTGAGTTGTTCGAGTTTCTTGTAGTTTCTGAATATTAGCCCTTTGTCAGATGTGTAGTTTGCAAATATTTTTTCCCATCCTTAGGTTGTCTGTTCACCCTGTTGATTCTTTTGCTGTGCAAAAGCTTTTTGGTTTAATTAAGTCCCAATTTGTCTATTTTTGTTGTTGTGTTTGCTTTTGAGAACTTGGTCATAAATTCTTTGCCTAGGCCAATGTCCAGAACAAGTTTTCCTTGGTTTTCTTCTAGGATTTTTATAGTTTCAGGTCTTACCTTTAGGTCTTTAATCCACTTCGAGTCAATTTTTGTAGATGGTGACAAGTATGGGTCCAGTTTCATCCTTCTGCATATGGCTATCCAATTGTCCCAGCACCATGTATTGCATAGGATGTCCTTTCCCCAGTATACATTTTTGTTGATTTTGTCTAAGATCAGTTGGCTGCAGATATTTGGCTTTATTTCTGGGTTCTCTCATCTGTTCCACTGATCTATGTATTTTTATATCAGTACTGTGCTGTTTGGGTTACTATGGCCTTGTAGTATAATTTGAAGTCAGGTAATGTGATGCCTCCAGCTTTGCTCTTTTTGCTTAGGATTGTTTTAGCTATTTGGGCCTTTTTTTTTTTTTTTTGGTTTCATATGAATTTTAGAATAGTTTTTTCTAATTCTGTGAAAAATGACATTGGTAATTTGATAAGAATTGTGTTGAATCTGTAAATTATTTGGGCAGCATGGTCATTTGAATTGTATTGATTTTTCCAGTTCTTGGCACAGGATATTATTCCATTTGTTTGTGTCATCTATCATTTCTCATCAGTGTTTTGTAGTTCTCCTTATAGAGATCTTTCACCTCCTTGGTTAAATATATTTTTTGGTAGCTAATGTAATTGGGACTGCCTTCTCAATTTGGTCCTCTGCTAGATTGTTATTGGGGTATAGAAATGCTACTTATTTCTATATGTAAATTTCCAAAACCTTACCATATTCAGTCTTTTGTAATAAGATATAGTAAGAGGAAGTGAGCATGATGGTGGAGGAATAAACAATGTGCAGGGGCAAGGAGGATGGAATGTTGAACTCTGCCTGGCGGACTCTGGGCTGGCATCTTAGGAGGTGATATTTGAGCTTAGTCCTTAGGAGTGAACAGCGGTTGCCCCTGAGGCAGCTCATTTCCTTTTTGAAAAGTCCTTCCTTACATTGAATAAAAATGTGTGCTTCATTAATTTTTACTTAAACTCTGAATGGTCATTATAACCCAAACCAATGACTCTTGAGGACTTTGATCTCAATGAGTGGAAAGACACCAGGAATGTATAAAGCTTGCTTTCAGTAAGTCTCTGCCTTATGGAGGGTCCTTTGAAAGGAATGTACAGAATAGTCTCATTTCCTGGATAATAAATTCCTAAATACGAATTTTTAGGGATCACCAGAGGAAACTATTAGCTAGTTAATATTTCAGCAAGCATGAATTCCTAGGTAAATGGCCCATCTTCCTGCTCCAGGCTTCTGGATAGCCCTCTCCTGCATGCAGGAGGAAGATGGGGAGATACACAAGCAATGAGATGATGTGCAAAGTGTGAAGAGCCAGTTCCTTGATCTAGAAATCTAGGAGATATCAGGGACCCCTCTCCTGCATAATCTGTCACCACTTCCTGTTAACTCTAACCTTGCCTGGGCTCCAGCCACTTTTTCTGTCCCCTATGCCCCCAATGTCTCTTCCATGAATTATTGCAACAGCCTCCTGCCTGCTCTCCATTGTTTCCATTCATTCACATCTTTCTCTAGCCATTCTTCTTTCAAATAGTCAGGGATGCTAAAAAATGCAAATTTGATCATGTCACCCCAGCCAGAAGCCCTTCAATGCCTTCCCATGACCTGAAAATCAAGCCCAACCCATTTTATATGGTTTATAAGCCCTGTAGATGCTGGCCTCACCAACCTCTTCAAACACTTTCAAACCACTTACACCTTTGCTCTCTCATACCTACTGCCCCCACCATTAGACTTTTCTTAGTCCTTTGAACACAGTGGGGCTCTACCTCATGCTTGGGCCTTTGTACAGACTTTTCTCCTTGCCTGAAATACACAAAACCTCCCTTCCCCTTCCTCCATCTGCCACTTCTTCTGCCTCCAAACATTCAAACAGCTTCCTCTCGCATTCACCATGCTTTCTCTCTTTCACACACACACAGGCAGGCACACACTCTCTCTCTCTCTCACACACACACACACACACACACACACACACACACACACCCCTCCTTAGCTTACTCAAGTCTCAATTTTCCTCCATGGTTTGATTTAAATGGCACTTCCATCAGGAAGCCAGTTCCTTCCTAACTTCCTTGGTCCCCCTCCCATTGTAAGCTACCCCAGTGCCCCTACACTTCTGCTTCCAAACAATCATCACTCTAGATTGTAATTCTTTGGTTAATGCTTGTATCCCCAGCTAAACCAAAGAACTCAACATGAGCAAGCACTGGGTCTCACTTGCTTAATTTTGTGTCTAAACTGACACATGGTAAGCCCTCAGTAAATATTTATTGAGTGAAATAATAAGTGACCCAAATTATTGACACAAACTTGTAAACTGGGAAAAAACAACTATTTGGGTAAACTCAGAGGGTGATTAGATTTTTCCATGAGAGAAACTGAAAGGCAGGAGAGTTTCCCCCTTTTTCAAGAAATTGAATCTAGGAGAAGAAACAGACTGTTAGAAGCCAGAGATGGAGCCTGTTCAAGGCACTGCAGTGCAATGCTTTGGAAACTGGGAAGGGACACCCCACCCAAAGGAGCTGTTGTTATTATTTACCAAGAGCAGATTTTTTTGATCTGCTCCCTTTGTATGGGGGCAAAGAGTGATCTATAGAGAGGACAACTGAATGACAAAGCCAGGGCTTGAAAGGTGGCCTTTTGTCCAAACTCAGCTCCAGCATCTTTGAAGACGCCTTGTTTTCTAATCCCTAGACCTGGCTTTCAGAGCCTCCAGAATCCATTCTTATCTGACTTTTCCTTCCCTCTGTATTGCTCTTCATCAAATATCCTTCACTTTGCTGAGTCAGCAAATCAACAGATGGAAATACACCAGACACCTTCTTGTATAAGACTCTATATTAACAGCTTTAGGAAATTCAAAGAAGAACCACTCAGCCAGTGAGACCACCAGTCCTGAAATCTGATGGCTTGGATTCGGCTTCCTGCTTTGTGTTTTTGTAGATATGTGATCAGAGCAGGTTACTGAACCTCTTAGAGCTTATTTGGTATATGTTTCCTCATAGAGTTGTTGTGAAGACCAGATGAGATAATATATATATTATCTCATATATTTGATATGAAATATCAAATTGGCTGGCTCCACAGGTCATAGTAAGAGCTTGGTAATTGTTAGCGTTGTCGTCGTCATCATCACCATCGTTCTGCACAATTCCTCCCTTCAGCTGGAGATTCAAGTCATAGGCACATAGAAAACAGCTAACAGCACAAGAGAGTATGTGCTCTCCAAATGGCACACTATTTTTTCTCTCCGCTTTCTCACTTCCCTCTCCTCCCATTCTTTCCTTCTCTCTCCTTTCAAAGCCAAGAAACACAGCCTGATCAATTTGTTTCTTTTCCACAAAGCTCTCTCAACCTTTATATTGATAGCAGTCTCGCACTCTCTCCTCTGAATTCATGGTCTGAGTCATCCATTTAATTTTTAATCATACGTTACCTTTTATATCTCCTTCAGATCTTGTTTTTCCCAAATATGAGCTTATTGAGGACATGGAAGGGTCTTGGTTTTGTTTGTATCCTCCACTAATCAGAAGCAAACATTTCTGGAGCACCTGTGTGAGAGATGATAATGTGTGTTGTGGGCACACCAAGTGCCAGGGCAGAGCTTAACTGGATAGATATTCAGTATTTGGCAATAGATTGGTCTAATATTGTTTTATAAGAGGGTAAAAAGCTCACACCCGCTTTTGCAAGGAATTAAATTATTTAAGCACCAAGACTATGTAGCTTAAAGTAAGTAGTCAATTAGGTTACTTAAATTAATTTTTGGCAGCAGCTAATTGGAGCCTGGAGTCTGTCTTTAAATAGCTAATCCAACACAACAAAATAAAATGATTAAGTATTTCTTAAACAATATTATTCTAAGACTTAAAATATAGGATTTAATTAAATTTGAGTTGTTAATCTTTTTATAGAAATTAATTTCAAGTAGTTCATTTTAAAAAAAGGGGGGGCCATGCATTCCTTAGGATTCTGACTGTGAACATTCCTCACTTAAGCCACCAATTCCTATAATATCTGGGGGCCAGAATAGGGGATATCCTGGATACTTCCAAATGGCAAGATTTGGAATTCAGTCTTCTAACGTAGCCATGGATTCATATTCCAGGTATGTCAACTTTTCAAACATAAATAAAACCCAGCCTCTTTCCCAGGGTCACTGAGTGGATCTAAAATTTGTAAATGATCGATGCTTTAAAGGAATAATGTTGATCCCATCATTTATTTCTAAGATAAGATGAAATTCATAATTCTGAATTGTACATAAGCATAAAGGCCAAATATAACCAAGCACATAAAAACCACAGGTTTGCCCACTCACCTCCACACCTCCGCTCACAAACACACATGCATGTGCCCACACGGAGTTCCCTCTAAAGTCTCCCTTCACCTTCCAAGATGAGTCAATCTCTGTATTGGAAAGACCTCAGGCTTTGGAGTCAGATGGAGCTGGAATTGAAGACTTTTCTGCAATTAACCATTTGTGGTGAAATTACTTACTGCCCCTAAATAAACCTGGGTTTCCTCAGCTGTAAAAAGGATGTAACAATACTTGTCTCATAGGCATATTTGAGGATCAAATGTGGTAATAAAATTAAAATGCTAATATAGTATCTGATATAAGTACTCAATAAATGTCACTTTTTTCCCAGATCCTCCTAGACAGAATGAACCTCTCCTTCCAGTACGATCCCACTGCTCTTAGGATAAATTAAAATTCTTAAATTCTCTGATAGAGTTTAACATGTGGTATTTTAATTTTTTAATGCATTTATCTTTTTCCTCAGCTAAGTTTTGGGCTTTACCTTATTATTCCCAATGTTTAGCACAGTGCCTGTCCCCCAGTTGAATGAATGGGCGGAAGACAAGATGAATGGGCAAAACTTCTCTTAGAGCAAGCAGATTCAAATCGCATAATCTTTTCTTTTTTTTCACTTTTATTTGGAAGTAGGAATGTCTGAAAGATGGCGAGTAAATAGAAATTGAAATGAAGAAAATGTGTAGAAAAACTCATCAATAGAATAATGAGCTATGCTAGAATATTCATATTGTAGTTTAAGTTTGTAGCAAACATGTCAGCTAATAGAAAACATAAAGGGAAGCAACAGTAGGGGAACTTGCATTCATTCTGATAGAGACACGTGCAATCAAAATGCTTCAAGCTTCAAGGAACTTATGCTAGGCATAAAGTGAGGGACTAGAAAAAAGCAAGCTGCAAGTCACAGCTTTCCTCTCAGAGGTGCTGCAGGCCAGAGGAAATCTTGGCAGATTGCCCTAATTTGTAGGAGGCAGAGCAGAATGTGAAGGTGGATGGGGAACAGCGAGAGATTCTGCAACCTATAGTACTGTTTAGAGCCTAGAACATTCAGAGGTTTAATGAAAGTAAAGCTCTTTAAAGATCATGGAGAATCCTTACTGGTCTGGATGAATTACTTAATTTCAAAGATAAAGAAAGGGGAACTTCTCCACAGGTTGGGAGTGGCACAGGGAAATCCAACCAGTCTCAGACTTGGCCACAGCAGCATTCACTGCCAGAGGAAGATGGAACAGTGTTCAGCATGATCCAAGAGCAAGAAAGACCCATGAATACTACACCCATCGAAACTGTCTGGAAACAGGCAGATATTGGAACCCCAGAGCCCCTCTTAAAAAAATTAGTCGATGGGCCGGGCGCGGTGGCTCACGCCTATAATCCCAGCACTTTGGGAGGCCGAGGCGGGCAGATCACGAGGTTACGAGAGTGAGACCATTCTGGTTAACGTAGAGAAACCCCGTTTCTACTAAAAATACAAAAAATTAGCCGGTCGTGGTGGCGATGACCTGTAGTCCCAGCTACTCGGGGAAGCTGAGGCAGGAGAATGGCGTGAACCCAGGAGGCGGAGCTTGCAGTGAGCCGAGATCAAGCCACTGCACTCCAGCCTGGGCGACAGAGCAACTCCATCTCAAAAAAAAAAAAGTACTCATGATGAAATCTAGCCCACCAAGATGACTCAAAATAAAGATTTCAAGCACAGAGAATTGGTGGTAAAAGGATGGGCCAAGCCCTTTTAGAAACAGAAGTAAAACGAAACGCCACGGTACAGATGACCTCTTAGGCAGATGTCCCTAAGGTATCTACGAAACTTTCCTGAAAAACCAAAAGCGAAACCAGAAGAATCCTCCCCAAACAAACAAACCGAGAACCTTGAAGATGTTCTACAGCTAAGAAGGGAACTTATAAATCACTTAAATAAGGAAGTATTGGTATGAATTAACTGCATTAAAAGTAAATAACTTTGTGAATATAATTACAAATAAATGCAAATGTGAGAACTTGTGAAAAGAAATATATATACTGTAAACAATGATTGGAGCAGAAAAACGTTAATTATATGCTGCTTTCCTAATTCTGCATAAAGATGGAAAATGAGGACACCCATAGATAGTGTTTAATTATTAAAATCCAGAAACAGGAGGTCAGTCAAGTTTTTTTTTTATTTTAAAACAACTGCTAATACTGTTTAAAATAAGCTGTATATATGCATTCCAAATTATTCGGGAAAAAAAAAAAAGAAAGAGATCATGGTTCATACAGACAAAGACAACACAAATGAAACTTCCCTGGGTTTTGTAGTCATCCCTCTCTGCTGGGGCCATTTCCGTCCCTCAGTCTACCTTGCTATGAGACCCAAGTCCACCTCCTTCCTGCATGTCCACATCTGGCCCTCAGGAACACACTGCCCATGTCTGTTCACTGCCCAATTCTGGAGGTTTAGGATGTCCCCCTGATGGTACTGACCACAGGCTGTCCCCGCAGGTAAGGGCACCCTCAGCCACAGGCTCTTGACTTAGTGTTTCCTGGGCAGGAAGCACACAGGGGTCCCAGTCAACCCCTCTGAGTGATGGAGCAGCACTTCCCTGTGGGGTGAGGGCGAACTTCACCCCCACCAACTCTCTCCAAAGAAGTCCTAATCTCTGACTCATCAGCTGGAGGACTTCTTAGCCCTTTTCTAAATAAGAACGGTCCTTAAGTGTGGTCCTCAGACCAGCATCAGCATCACCTGGAGACTTGTTAAAATGGCAGTTTCTCAGGCCTCCCTGCAGATCTACTGAATCAAAAACTCTGGGGGTGGTCCCCCAATCTGTGTTGTAAGAAGCCCTCCAGGGCATTCTGATGCATGTGGAAGTTTGAGAACCACCATTCCATCACAAGCGTGGAAGTGGGAGAGAGGCACGTGTGGGAATTTTGTATCCATTGTTCCTCACCTCTTTGCAAGTCCCATGCAGGAGGCTGAGCAACTTAATTTAGAATGTATGGATGCCAAAGCTCCAAAGTACCTAGAAGAGTCATGTAAAATAAAATTCAGTACAGACAAAGCATTAAATAGGAGGATACTTTTTTTGACAAAAGATATATAACACAAAGTTTGTTAAATATATAACACAAAGTTGTTAAATATGGAACATAAATATATTAGTAGAGAAAATGTTTTACATATTTTTCTCAGTACTTTCTATAAATAGATAATAATTTAGGGATCCGAACAATGTAATTATATGATTGACTTAATAGCTATATGTAGAACTGTAACCTAAAAGAATGCCTTTTTGTGTGTGTGTACACCCATAAAACATTGACAGATACTGACTCTGTATTAGTCCCAAATGAAAACATCAATACATTTCTAAAAGTAGAAGTAGTATAGGCTACCTCCTCTGGCTACAATGCGATTAAATGAAAATGTTAATAGCAAATGCTTCAATCAAAATTCTTATAAACTCTTGAAATTAAAAGTACTATACTGATAAATTATGAGGTGTAAAGAAAATCAAAACCTTAATTTCAGCACTATATTAAAAAATGATCAAGTATAATTTATTCCAGGAATATATAATAGGTTTAATACTGAGAAATACATGACTATAATAGAGTGCATCAATTGATCAAAGGATTAACATCATGTGGCCATCTCAACAGATACACAAAAAAAATTTGGCAAAAATCAGTAGTTATACTTAATAACTCTTCCGAAACACTAGCCATCATCATATTAATGGTGCTATAGTAGAGGCATTTTCGTTAAAATAGGGGAGAAAACAAAGATAGTCACTGGATGTTTTAGTTAGTGCAATAAAACAAAATTTAAAAAATGAGTTCATTAGAAACAATTTTCGTCATTTATAAATGACACATTTATAAATTCTAAAATAATAGTCTGAAAAATCTATTACAATTAAGTTCAGTAAGAGACCTGATTGTAAAACAAATATAAATATAGCTTTGCTTTATTTAGCAATATTTATTATGAAAAGATAATACCGAGGCGGGTGGATCACGAGGTCAGGAGATCGAGACTATCCTGGCTAACATGGTGAAACCCCGTCTCTACTAAAAATACAAAAAAAAAACTAGCCGGGCGTGGTGGCGGGCACCTGTAGTCCCAGCTACTTGGGAGGCTGAGGCGGGAGAATGGCGTGAACCAGGGAGGCGGAGCTTGCAGTGAGCCGAGATCACGCCACTGCACTCCAGCCTGGGAGACACGGCGAGACTCCATCTCAAAAAAAAAAAAAAAAAAAAAAAAGAAAGAAAGAAAAGAAAAGAAAAGATAATAAAAGAAGCTCATATTTTTATATATATATATATATACAGACACACAAATATTTACTTGTGCAGAATCTATTAGATGCAAAACCACCAAACTTGAAGGGAGGCCTACAGCAGACCTCAATAGATGGAGAGCAATGCCTTGTTCCTGGGTTGGATGGTGCAAGATTGTACAGATAAGGACACTTCTCAAGTTAATCAATAAATAAAATGCAATTCCAATTAAATCCCAACAGCATTTGGGGTGGGAGGACTTAACAAATTGATTTAAAATTCATTAGAAGAATAAATGTGTAAGAATAAACAAAAACAACTGATAGAAGAGGAAGTTGACCTCCCGGCTATTAAAATACACTGTGAAGCTACAACAATTAGGAACGTGGTACCAAAATAGGCAAGAGATAAATAAAATAGAATAGCTAACTCAGAAAGAGATTGTATATGGAACAGAGTATATGTGAAAAGTTAGCACTATTTTAAAAATTGGTATGAATGGTGCTGAATGAACTGGTAACTATTGTTTGAAAAAATAAACTTAGATTCCTACCTTATGACATGTATCAAACTAAATTCTATCCATATTAAAGATTCTATCCAATAATATCAATATAGTGCTTATCATGTTTCGGATACTTAAATGTTAAAGTCATAAAAACATGAGATGAGAATTTAGATGACTATTTAGAAGATCTTGTGAAAACAATTAAAAGTTTGATAGGTGTGATTACATAAAAATTGTAAGTTTCTAAAAGTCAATAAATAACCTAAATAAAAGTAAGAGCACGGGAGGCTGAGGCAGGAGAATGGCGTAAACTAGGGAGGCGGAGCTTGCAGTGAGCTGAGATCCGGTCACTGCACTCCAGCCCGGGCGACAGAGCGAGACTCCGTCCCAAAAAAAAAAAAAAGAAAAACAGTAAGAGCAAACAATAAACTGAAAAGATACTTTCAATCTGCATGATGGTCAAAGGGTTACCGAATCTAAAATAGAAAGAAATATTTACAATCGAGTTTAAAAAAAAAAAACCTGAAACAACTCCAATAAAAGAGAGACCAAGGATATTAACAAAAAATTCCATTGGAAAAAGTAGAAATGGTTGATAGCATATTTTAAAACTTTTCAGTTTCCTAATAAGCAAAGAAGTACAATCAAAACAACATTCTATTTTGCTTATTTTAATTGTAAAATAAAAATAGAAATGTAAAAAGCATAATGTGAAAATTGTCTATGTATCTACCACACAGAAATAACATTTTGTCATTTTTACTCTCTGTGTGTGTGTGTGTGTGTGTGTGTGTGTGTGTGTGTGTGTGTGTGAAAAAGAACATTACAAATGAAACCAAAAGTCTTTCAGGTCTATCCTCTTTGTCCCTTGCTCCTGAGACACAGTCATTAAAAAGAACTTGGTGCAAATACTTTGAGTCTGTGTTTTAATACTGTTACCATACAGCTGCTATATATAAAAAATGATACATAGTATATCAGCTTGATGTTTTCTAAACTTCATAAATAAGTGCTATTATACTATATCTGACATTGTATGATCTTGCCTTTTTTTACTTATTATTTTGTTTTTGAGATAAATTCATAATGGAGCATGTGTTAGTCCATTTTCACATTGCTGATAAAGACATACCCAAGACTGGGCAATTTACGAAAGAAAGAGATTTATTGGACTCACAGTTCCACGTGGCTGGGGAGGTCTCACAATCATAGTGGAAGGTGAAAGGCACATCTCACATAGCAGCAGACAAAAGAAGAGAGCTTGTGTAGGGAAACTCCCCTTTTTAAAATTATCGGATCTTGTGAGACTCATTCACTATCATGAGAATAGAACAGGAAAGACCTGCCCCCATAATTCAATCACCTCCCACTGGGTTCCTCCCAGGACACCTGGGAATTGTGGGAATTTTAATTCAAGATGAGATTTGGGTGGGGACACAGCTAAAACCATATCAGAGCATCTAGATACATTTTGTTTATTTTAGTTCTGATTTTATTTCAATGTATGAATATATCACAATTTGTTTATTAATTACTTGTGAATAGTCATTTCTAAGCTTTTACTGATAAACATACTGCAATGAACATTCTTTGTATGCATATACAAGAGTGTCTCTAGAAATTGGGTTGCTAGGTCTTAGGGGATGGATGTCTTGAGTTTTACCTGATACTAACAAACTGCTCTCTAAAGTGATTTTTTAAATTTACGTCAGCAGTATTTCTCAAAATCCTCACCAGTGCTTAGATTTGTCAAACTTTGACATTTTTGCCAATCTGAAATGGTATCTAATTATTATTTTAATTTGCATTTCTGTAATTACTAGTGAGTTAATGGAAAATTTTAAGTGTTTCTTGGCCATTTAAATTTCATCTTTCATGAACTGCCTGTTCGTATTAAGTCATTTTTTCTATTGGAGGGTTTTTTTTCTTGTTGATTAATAGGTTATTCTGAACACTAAGGATTTTCTTGTCATATGTATAGAAAAGACCTCTCAGTCAAAAGCTGGCCTTCTAAATTTGTTTATGATGTCTTTAATCTTGTAGATGTTTTATTTTTTGATTTGGCCAAATTTATTATCCTATTCTTAATATATTGTGCTTTTTGTACTCTTCATTAAGAAATGCTTTCCTACTCTAAAGACATTTGACTATATTTTATATTTGTGGTTTGTATAATTTTGTAATTTTGTGTTCATTCTTTATCTGGAATTTAGTTTTTGTGTATGGCGTGAGGTAAAGATAATTTTTAACAACACAGTATACATATGTAACAAACCTGCATGTTATGCACATGTACCCTAGAACTCAAAGTATAATACAAAAAAAAAAAAAACACAGACATGCAGCTATCCCTAACATTATTAACTGTAGAGTCCATTATTTTCCTGCTGTTTGCAATGTCACATCAATCACATTCCAACTTGTCATTTATGCTCTGCTCTGTTTCGTGCTTTCCAATCTATCAATCTGTTTACAAGTCCCCTACCACCTCCAAGCTGTTTTACTTGCTATAACTTACAGTAGACTTAATATTCAGTATAACAAATCTTTTCTTCTTGTTATTCCCACTCTCCCTCCCTCTTACACTTCTAGGAGTTTCTTCATTATTCTTGGATTTTTACTTTTTGAATGAACTTGGAGTGATTGCCCTAGTGGATTGAGATATCCCATTGGAATTTTGATGAAGATTGCCTTAAATTTATTATTTCATTTTGGGAAATTGCTATCTTTATAATATTGAGTCTATGAATCTATTAAGATGGATTTCACTTGATCACAGCTTTTCTATATTCTTCAATGGTGCCTCCCCTTTTGTCTGTAACCTTATTATACATCTTTGTTTCATTTATTCCCAGGTTTCATATCGATTTTACTGTCATTGTAAATGCCATGATTTTGTTCTTTTTCATATTCCAGTTGGTTAGTTGTTGTATATTGAAAAGTGACATTTTTGTATATTAATCTTGTAGTCAACAACCCCACTAAGCTCTCCTATTTCTTTTAATCATTTGTCTATAGAGTACCTTGGATTTTGCTTGTAAGTATGATGTTATGTTCAAATACTTTGCATTCTTAAAGAAAATTACTTATTTTATCTATTTCTTTCTAATTTGATGGCATACAATTTATGTAGTATCTAGGTATCTCCACCTGTAGGTGCATACTCTTTTTGATTCTTAATATTATTTGTGCTTTCTTTTCACATTGAACAATCTTTGTACATATTTGCCTATTTTATTAATATTTATTAAAGCTGCTAATGTTTTTTGTTGACAATCTTGATTCTTTTTCCTTGTTGTTCTATTTCATTAATTCTACTTTTACTTTTGTTTTGGCTTTTTAAATGACATAGCTTCTGCTTTTCCCCATCCTTTCTTATTTTTCAATAAATATGCTTAAGACTACACATTTCACCTTAAGCATTTCTTTAAGCTGTATCCCACCTGTTTTTATATGGAGAATTTTGCTGTTATTTATATGTGAATATTTCATAATTTCTATTATGACTTTTTTGTATAATATATGGATGACTTATGATTGACCTTTTATTCATTTCCAATGTTTGAAACTATCTTTTTATACTGGATTTATGACTCAATTGCTTTATAATCAGATAACTGGTTTTTATACTATCAATTTTCCAGATATGAGTTTTGGTATAGCTGTGGCTAATATAGTATTTATCCTGTAAATTGAATGTGTTTATTTTTGAAATTTCCATTTTGGTTATTTTCATTTTTATTTGTTTATTTTTTTTTATTTTTTTCTTTTTCAGACAAAGTCTCACTCTTTCACTCAGGCTGGAGTGCAGAGGTATGATTTTGGCTCACTGCAACCTCTGTCTCCTGGTTTTAAGCAACTATCTGCCTCAGTCTCCCAAGTAGCTGGGATTACAGGCACCCGTGACCACTCCTGGCTAATTTTTTGTATTTTTAGTAGAGACAGGGTTTCACTATCTTGGCCAGGCCGGTCTTGAACTCCTGACCTCAGCCTCCCAAAGTGCTGGGATTACAGGCGTGAGTCACTGCGCTGGGCCCGTTTTTGGTTATTTTCAAACCAGCCTTCTCTCTGTCTCTCTGTCTCTGACTCTCTCTCTCTCTCTCTGTCTCTCTCAGAGTCTGTCTCTCTCTCTCTCTGTCTCGCTCTCTCTCTCAATAGTGCTCTGCTTGTATCTTATGGCTTCTTTGACTTCCTTAACTCCTTGGATATTCTCAAGATTATTTCAAATTATTCTCTTATATCCAGCATTTGGAGTGCATAATTCCCATGGTTATGTGGTCTCATCTTCCTCCATGGTGGTTTATTTCCCCATGTGGTTTTTAATTTTCTGTTGTGAACTCATCTTTAGTAGTGTTTTTTGTTTGTTTGTTTGTTTGTTTTTGAGATGGAGTCTCACTCTGTCACCCAGGCTGGAGTGCAGTGGCACGATCTTGGCTTACTGCAACCTCCGCCTCAGCCTCCTAAGTAGCTGGGATTACGGGTACCCACCACCATGCCCAGCTAATTTTTGTATTTTTGTAGGGATGGGGTTTCACCATGTTAGCAAGGCTGGTCTCGAACTCCTGACCTCAGGTGATCCACCCACCTCGGCCTTCCAAAGTGCTGGGATTACAGGCGTGAGCCACTGCACCTGGCCAGTAGTGGTTGTTTTCCTGGAAGTCTCATTACTGTTTTGTAAAAGCATCCTTACACAGTGGTTTAGCTTTTATTTCTGTAGGTACCCATAGACTTTGTTGCTGTAGAATCACTTTTTAAATTAATTTTTCAGTTTTGAATTATTGTACCAAATGAGTATATGGAGTCTGACACCACATTGGTATGTGGTATAGTCCTGTTCTAGTTCCTGGAGATGACACTTTTTCCCACTTACGGTCCCACATAGTTGACAAGGAATTGGCTACTCTTTCTCCTGGCTTTATGCACACAGAATCATTCAATATCTGGGTGTGGTGGGGAACTATACCCTCCCCTCGCCTTCTGGTGGGGACCCTGAAGCCCCTCCCCACCCAGGCCCATCTCCCATTCCCATGAGCTCCCCTGCTTCTGCTTTCACTCAGTGCTGCTATTTGGAGAAGTTGGCTTCTAGGTACTTTCCTTGACTCATTTCTGGCTCGGTTATGCATTTATTAGTTTTATGATGATATAGTTTACGTGCTTTTAAACAATGAACTTGGAGGGGCTGAGGTTTTCTCTGTCAGCTGAGATATCTTGAAACTATTATTCTGTTATTAAATTGGTATAGATTAAACAAAGAAGATAATGCTAGTTGTTGCTAATTGTTTAGGGATATGAATATTCACATATACCATTTGGTAGGAATATAGATTGCAGTAGAATTAAATAGTTTATATCAAAAGTCTTAGAAACGTGCATATCCCTAGAATAGACAATCCTATCCTGGTAATCTGTCCTTAATTATTTAAGCAAATAATATTTAATATCTAAGAAATAATTATTTAATTAAATAAATTATCTATTTAAATAATTAAGAATGTGGACAAAGACATAGCTATCATCATTGCAATATTATCAGAAGGTAGTAAATTGCACTAAAGGGAAATATTTTTAATGAGCCTTGTATAAGGTTTTGGACAACTAAATATTTAGGATACATTGTTTTCTCAATCAAAACATACTTTTGTGTCTCCTGGTTGTTAAAATCCTCTTTTGGCACAATTTTTAATATACTGATTTGCCTATTACTGCAAGGAAAGCCTTGGTAGTTCCATATTACAGGTTTCAGGCCCTATCAGTGTATAACTACCAAGAAGTTAAAAACATTTATAATAAAATATATATAGTATAGAGTGAGCATATGTCAAGTATTTATTCAAATCATTAATGAGGGAACCAGTAGAATGACAAATCAGGTTCTAAGAGGATATGAAATGCTGGCCTAAGAGTGCCAAATCAGATGTAAAATTGTTTAATGTCCCACAGGTCGATGTAATCATTACCTTTAGGTTTTTATTTTCTACTGGACAGAAATCTTCTGTATCTGTACCATATGAAATTCATTTGCAACTTATAAAAGTCTATAAATTAACATAAGCTTACTGATTCTGAGTCCTAGTCAATAGTAATAGTAAGGCAAACAAAGTTACATTTCCTTAGAGAGTCAGATATTGTTACACAGCGCTCCAATAGTACATTAAAAAGGCATGCAGTAATTTTTGAAGCTTATTTCCAAGATTTAGAAGCTTTTCCTTAGTAGCCTCAGTTATTCCAATTATTAAAGTTGATGATGGTTAAACTTTCTGGTTCCTGGTTCCTGAAGTACGAAAGCTGGGGGTCTTCTATGATCTCTCCTTCTCTAGCATCTAATGGGTCTCTAAGTTATCCATCCATCTTCTTCAAGGTTCTGAAACAGCTATTCCTTTTCTCCCATGTTCTCTACTGCTGTCTTAGTTCAGGCCATTTTTAAAGTTTTACTTGGACCACTGCAATGTCCTCTTAACTGGTCTCCAGTGTATTCTTCCTCTAACGCATTTCTCCTACTGTTGGCCAGAGCTATTGTCCTTAAGTGCAGATCTGATCATGTAATTTTTATGCTTAAAAACCTTCAATGCCCATCCTCTGCCATCATCTTAAAAAACCTTCAAACCTCCTAATATGCTATTTCTGTCTCTTCAGAGTCTGACTCAAAGTTTCTTTCCAATTTTATCTTTCACTACAACCTTCCTAAACCTACCTCCACAAGCCAACCACACAGCCTTCTTGCCCTTCCCTGTACCTGCTGTAAATGTTCTTGTCTCTCTCAGCTTAGTTCTTTCTTCTCATTATGCAGTTTTTCATTTTGGAGTGCACATCTCCTACCAGTCACCCTTCAAACCCTGGCCTAGATGACGTCCCCATCCTTCGCTCCTCCTTCCATACTTAGAATACATGTTTTCTTGAACTGCAATCCCATTTTTCTTTGTCACCTTATCAAGGCACTTACTATATATTGCCTTTATCAGATGAATTAGTTACATCTCTGTCTCCCTTAGTAAATCATAAGCTCCTCGATGATTTAACTGTGTCTTATTTATAATCCGCCATGTTACCTAGAATAGCACTTTGTACCCCGTGGAGGCTTGTGCATGTTGCTTAAATGTTATTGCCCTCAATAGAAGGGCTTGAACCTGGAAAGGTAGAGCAAATGCCCAAAGAGCCACAGAGGAAGGAAAGGTAACTTTGTGAACTGGTCTTGTTTTCTCCTTCTGTTGTCAAGGACGAGAACAATTTTACGAACACGAGGAATGACCTCTTTTGAGAACTTAACCCTGCAGCTTGGGGAATAATGTGGTGTGATAGGACAGAGTTGCCAATTTGTATTTTTAAAAAAATGATTTATATATTCAATGTATTGAGACTTTTAAAATTTCTCAAAGGATGGTCAAACAAAAATGATGCTGAGTAAAAAAATAAAGAATCTAAATATTGTACAGAAGGTATTTAAACTAGTCAAATGAAAAACAGATGTCTTAAATTAAAACACATAAATTATTTGAGCTTAAAAATTTCATATATCTTTGTGAAGAAAATCTACCATTCAGGACCTAATAAGAGATTTTGAAAGTTTACATATTTGTATGTTTACTTAGTGACATTCAATCAAATGTCTCTTTAAAGAGTTGTTTAAAATTATAGACAACAATGATTATGTTCTTACTGCATTATCTCCATTTCAAACTTTTTCTTAATACTTGTTTAACTTTGGGAGATTTAGAAAACATAGTATAGTACATGGAAGAAGAAAATGACAATTATCTGTATTTTCAGTACCTAGAATTATTAATATCTATTGGAATATCTGCTCCTCACTTGTCAAGAAAAAATACTACTTTTTGTAAAGGATATTCATGTTTATTATAAAGAACTCCACATCATTTAGAAAAGGACAAGGATGAAACAAAAAATATTTTTCTCTCAAAATATCATTTATATCACAAATTTACAGGTTGTCCTTAGAAAGTACCACATGACTTTTCTGGGAGTTAAGTTTCATGTAAGTTTTCATGCTGCTCAATAGAGTGTTAGTATTACTTTTCTTGGAAATGCCAATTTCTGTTGTAAACTTTACAGTTAATATGAAGTAGACTTTCAAAACTTTGACACGTTCTCTTTGAAGGAATGAAGTCTTTTTTCATGGGTGGAAAATCAATAAACAAATTCTTGATGAGTGGAAAATGAATAAACAAATTTTGTGATGTGAATTGAGAAAGGTCACCAATCTATCAGAAATCCTAGAGAATATTGAAACTTTACCGATTTTTTTGCTGCTCCTAAACATTTTTTCTAAGAGCATGAATGTATATGAAGCATTTGCAGCAATCTGAGTGGGCCCTTTCTTTCCCTGGGGTCTACTGCCCCTCCTGGAATGGCCCAGCCAATGGGTCTTTCTCAGTAAGATAACCCTTCTCACACACTTCTCTTCTTCCCGATAGAAAGATTCCTAAGAAGGTATCTGAAGACTTTCTACTCTCGGACCAAAATCTTGGGTAACCAAGGCATGTTCTCTTAAGTGTCATCTAAGAAAAGAAAAGAAAACACAACAATGGTGTGAAAACGTTCCCACTTCCTCTTCCATGTGTGGTGAAGTGAATGAGATCAACTCTTTCTGGCATCCCAAGCTCTGACTCTGGGTCCTACACTTTGGTTGCGTGGGACTTTTGTCTTTATTAACAATGTACTTTATACTCCGACACAAAATGTTTTCACCTCCAAACACACATCCGGCTTGATGAAGGAGGGTTAAGGGGGACTATTTGGAGGGAAAATAGTCCCTCCAGAGCTGGGCATTGTGACTCACGAGTGCCTGTAATCCTAGCACTTTTGGAGTCTAAGGCGGACAGATCACTCAAGTCAGGAGTTCAAGACCAGCCTAGTCAACATGGTGAAACCCTGTCTCTACTAAAAATACAAAAATTAGCTGGGCATGGTGGTGCACATCTGTAATCCCAGCTACTCAGGGGGCTGAGGCAGGAAAATCTCTTGAACCCAGGAGGCAGAGGTTGCAGTGAGCCGAGATTGTGCCACTGTATGCCAGCCTGGGTGACGGAGTGAGACCGTTTAAAAAGAAAAGAAAAGAAAAGAAAGAAGGAAGGAAGGGAAAAGAAAAGGAATCAGGCTGAAATTATGCATGGAGCATATAGGTATCTGTCTGGGTGGAACTAGGAGCGGGGTTCCATTTGATGACATAATCCCTACATGGCATGAGAGATAAATGTCACACAAATTCATAGTGAACATAGAAAATCAAACTTCTGTACAAGAAATACCAGGGGAACATTAATTTTTTTTCTGCCTTAAAAAAACTCCTTGTATGGTGCAGAATAACTCTCATCTTTACAGTTCTCAAAACTAGTAGATCTTCTGGACTCATCATGCTTCCTAGCCAGGAATCCTGGTAAGGCCACTGGTGTAAACCAAACGAGAAGTAACAGTCTTCAGATTTTCTAATACCCCACACATTTGTGAGGAGCTGACATTATTGCCTCCACCGAATAGATGGAGGTCAGTGGCTTGTCCCAGTCACACGGCTAGGAAGGGGCAGGAGTAATATTTTACCCCTTTCTCCTCTTGGCATTCTTCCTCTGACACCATCAGGCCTGGCCAATTTCAAGAATACATTATTATTCATGTGACAGAAAGAGACATGGCATTATAAGGTGACATTATAAGAATCAATTTCATGAGAAACCCATCTGAAGAAACTTTTGGAAGAGTGAATTTTATCAACATTATTGTGGGATTCCAGTTTTAACAACTTAGTGATCTGAGCCAATGTGGAAGTCTCTGTCTGTTACAATCCCCTTGAAATTCAGGGCAATATGCAAACAAATTAAAACAACCGAACAAACTGAAAAATGTATAGCTGAGCTTGAAAGAAAGAAAGGAAAATCTTCGCATGCCAGAAATTGATAGCAAACTCGCAAAGCAAGTGCAGAAGTTTGCCAGCTGTGGAGAGGCTGCTTTAGGGTCATGGACCCAGACAGAGGCCCTAACAGCTGGGGCCTTGGGTTTTAAGGCCCGAGCAGGGTCAGGAGCTAGAAATTAAGACTTTTGGAAGGAATTTTAGAAGGGAAAGATCTTGTTCTTAGAAGAAAAGAAACAAGGACATGTCTTTTTATCTGGGGCACTGGATGGGGGTTGGAGGGAGTCCCTCATGAGAAGTCAAAATGAAGTCACATGTGGATTTATATGGCCCTCATGGTGTATAGTTTTTACACTAGAAAACAAATATAAAAACGGGTCCCCAAACTGTGAAGCCCAGTGAATGCGAAATCAGGGTATCTCCGTAGCAGTATTTTCGAAACCTAAAGCACATGGGAAAAAGTCAGTCTTGTTGCTAAACATTTTTCTTCTTTAATATGGCATTAAGACTGGTGACTGCTGCAAAAATTGTGTTAAATAAATGATTTCCTTGGAACTTCCATCCCAAATCAAGTCACTGACCATTCTGGTGGATGTCTTTCCCGCTACTGAAAGTGTTGCAGAGTGATCAATTTAATTCCTGTCTTTATTATTCATACTCTCAACTACTAGTTTATATTATTAAATTTAAAACAGAAAGAATAAAACCAAATTAAAGAAACCTTATTAAATGCACGAAAATCTTTTATTAATATAATTTTTAAAAATTAATTGAGGAAAACAGAAAAAGTTATTGTGTAAGAATTCTGTAGACTTGAGTGTTGACTTACTTTGCAGAACCAATAGCACATAAGGACGTATTTTTTTTCTTTAACCCCTTTTGTAATTACTTTAGAGCAGTTTTCGTTTGATTTGGGTAGCTTTTTAATTGTCATTGTTCTCACACAAAACTTTCAATATTGATTGATGAGAGATTTGTCAGCCTTGAGTTTCCAAGTACTTAAAAATAGTTCAGTGATCTTGCAAATACACACGAGCGCACCTCTTTTCTCCTTGTTGGGGAGAAGCTTGAAGTCAGAAGAGCAGCTTGTTTACTTTCACCGTAGCCCCCCCCCCCATTTGCAATCCCACTGAACCTGCCATGACCTCCTTTGACCAAGCCTCTTCATCCAAAAGGCAGCCAGAGAGCATCTTGTGGCCAGATGTGCGCCCCCACAGCCAACGTTCCTGAGCTCAAATGCATAAATCCCCTGCTACTGCGCTGACTGCTTCTTCACTGTTAACAAATGCCTCTTTGGACGGCTGCACCCTGACCCAATTCCAAGGCAGGGAGGTGATTGGCCATTTTCTGAAATGACACAAGATCGATGAGGTGTCATCATCCCCAAACCCAAGAAGATGACAGTTAGGCCTCATGCCCAAATCCTCCTTCTCCTTTCTTAGCAAGCACCAAGCTGATGAAGTTATCCTATATCACCACTAGGTCCAAGAAGTTTCTGGATCTCTGCAATACAAGATGAATTTCCATATTCCATCCACATAGGCCAAAACACCATCGTGGATGTCCAGTTCCCTTATTGTTTGTCCAGGATCTAAATGTTTCTGTCTGGCTTCTCTTACCTATTGATGCATTAAAAAATACTTAGTGGTGAAAAATATTGAATATAGTGCATTAGCTTCAGGGAAGCCAGCATTAGCCATTAATATTTCAGATTCATCTTTGCTAGAGAAAAACCATTTATATTCTTCAGTGCATATTTTCTCCATCTTCATTCTTTTCCTTTCACTTCTGGAGCCGTAAATGACTTGATGACTCTGATGTAGCACTTTACCAAGGATTTCCATTTGATTCTCTCATTTAATCCTCTCTACAACCCTGTGAGATAGGTTTTACTGGTATATTTTACAGATGAGATTTTCCACTGCCAAATCTTGCAAAATTTCTGCTACATCATTACCAAGATTTTGGAGGGTACGTGGTTCAGTTCTTTTCTTGCTTTGATGAGTGAACTGAGCCACTAGACTTCCTGACACCTGGCTGCCAACAGACAATGGTAGAACCAGGAGCCACCAGGTCCAGTTTGCTCTTAGTCCACACCTCCTTCTACTCCCCTCTGCTCCTCTCCACTGCCCTCTCTTCCACTTTCCACTCCACTGTTCCATGTGCCTCTACAGCATGCATGGTTGCTTGTGTCTCCATGGGTCTTAGAGAAAGCTGCTACACTAAGCCCCGTATCCCAGGTACCCAAAACTCTTGACACTGCCTCATCAAATGAACACCCCAACCCCACTGCCATCTCTCACATACTCTGAAGTTATTGGCTTCTCTATTCCTGAGTCCCAGATGCTTTCACAGGATAAATTTACAAGTTCAGAGCAAGGAATTCTTGCATGTAATGGATGCGGACCCTGGTCAATGGATAAACAAGATACTATTCAGGACAATAAATTTACTTTTTAAAATTTTACTTTTTCTCATGAGCTATGATCTCTACTTGCGTCCTATACAGTTCTGGAAAACTGGAAGCAGAACTGCAAACCAGTTATTATCTCTGAAGTAATATTTGCCAATAGTTCACTCCTCAGGTCACGTTGGCAACAGAAAGACCCCTAAGAGTCATGATGTGGGAAGATCCCTGCTTCCATTCCTAAGCATCATTTGTGGGATACCTGGTGTCCAACACGGTTCAAGGACAGTGGTAGCCCCTTTGATTTCCATAGTTCTTTACAATGTATAAAATCCTTGTAGGTCGTTTTCTTACAATCCTCATTTATAAACATAAAACTAAATCTCAGAAACTTAAGGAACTTGCCCAAAATAAAACAGCAAGTGGCAGAGCTTGCACAATCTCCCAGTTTCCACTGCTGTGTATGACACAAACTATTATTCATGAGCCGCAAACAAGAGTGCCACAAAGACAAACCCCACACATCATCAGGAGAAATCGCACAGACCTTGATGAAGATCACAGGTGGTTTACTGATCACATAGGTTCTGTAAGGGGCATTGATGGCTATCTGAAGAAGTTATTATACACAGTCTTTTTAGGAAACTTAAATTTTGTCAAAGAGGATTCTTGCTTTAAGCTACTCAGGGTCTTAGCCTTGAATGACTCCAAGAAGCACCATCCAACTGATATTTTTTGGGCAAATGAGAGTTTGTCAATAATATAATGTGAGCCAAAAGTTCACTGTGATTTTTCACTCAAATGAATAGAATCATAGAGATTTACAACTGAAAATAAACCTCTCTTAGTCTTCTGTGATGCTGGAGCTGGAACTGGCTTTAAAGGTCACCAACTCCTCCACTCCTATTTGCCCACCAGTATCTCTAGCTAGTGGTTTTTCACTCCTTTCTGGAACAGAGCCTGTGAGGGAGAAGCTCACCTTCTCATAAAGCAGCTTGTTGAATTCCGGCCGACGTTTATGTTATTAGAAACTCTTTACACCAGCAGAATAGTTCCACTTCTACCTGTCAGCCTTTGTTTTTAGCCAGATAAGAAAACAAGGGTCAGACAGGTGAAGTGTCCCACTCTTGCCTGGTCACAGGGCTGATGGATCCGACAACAGTGTTCCCCAAGGGTCTTACTCCAGCACCCCAGAGAAGAGCAAGGGTTCAGATACTGCCTCTTGCTACCACCTGCCTTGTTCTCCTCTCTATCTGGGTTGGATGTAGGCAGACCACATGGGTGGTGCCTGGGTATTCCAGAGTGACCACTGTTGTGAACCACACTTTCCGAGCATTTATTTCACTTTAAGGCAATTACTTGTTTATTTGTCTTTGAGTTCCTCAAGGACAGGGACCATGTCTGGCGGGCTTAGCAGTGTATCTCCAGGGCCTGGCACAGTCCCTGGCATGTGAAGACTTTTATTCTGAATAAATAAAAAATAAACTACAACTCCCGTCACCCTTGGGACCTTCATCTCATAACTCCACACCATGGAATTTCCCATGCATGCTCATGCAAACCTGCCCCAAAGTGATTGGCTTCTAGTTTTAGAAATCACAGGTTTCTGTGACCAATTTGGCCAGCCAAGCACAAGAGGCAAAGGAGTAATATCCATGCTTGAACTTTCCTCTTCGTGTTTCGAGGAGATCATTGTCAATTTTTTTAACTTGCAAAAGTCAAGAGGGGAATATTAAATGCAAATGGACTTTGGCAAGTTGAGTGATTGTCAGGCAGCTACGAGAACAAACTTCTGTGTCCACTCTGGAGGGGAAAAGAAGGCAAGGTTTCAGCTTTAAGCAGGAGATTTATTTTTTTAGATCAGGTGTTTTTTGAAGTTTGCAGATGGCAATTTCATTTGCATTTAATGTCCTTCAGATTATTTCCTTTCTGTTGTGCTAAACACCTCTCTCAGTTGGGTCTAATTTGATGAGGTCATGCTGTGACCCTTGACCCTTTGGATCTTAAATGAAACCATCTGACCAGAAAGGAGAGAGAGAGTTCTTAGTCTTGTTCACAGACATTTGATATTTGCAGATGTGCAGCCAACTTTGCTAACTACCAACTTGCCAGTTTAGCTCTTGATTAGAAGTAGAACCAGCAAATTCCCTGAGAGTCAAACATTTGAAGAATAAATGGGTCCAATTAATCCTTTGTCACATTCTTGTCAAAATAAAAGGACCATGCCAAAGGAAGAAAAACAACCGCTGTACCTACAGAGGGTAATTTGGGATATTAGCAAACAATTAATCTTGGAGAACACCTAAACATTGCAGTGTACAAAATGTTTCTAAGTGCTCTGCCAGCAAATTGAGATTTACTATGGAAAATAGACAAAGACATTCTCCTGTTACAGAAAAAGCTGTCTACCCATTAGGTCCTCGCTGTTACACACTGGGGGAAAGGAATCCATTCTAACTAATTAAAACTCAAAACAAAAATTGGGAAAACAGGTGCCTAAGTAGAAGGTGAGATTTTCCCGGGAGAATAACATTTTTATGCTTGGTTAGGCATTTGAATTATAGTCTTGTGAACAGTTTTGCAAGAATGTTCACTTTTTTTCCCTAGAATTTTACCAAGCATCTTTCTAGATGTACAGAACTCGACCTTGTTCTAACTTTGTTTATACATTACATAATATAACCTGTAAAGTGTCATTCTGGGAGAAGATATTAGTACCCCAAATTTGCTACTCAGAGAGAAAAATATCTGTTTCTGTCGTACTGATACCCTACTCTCTTGGCTCACTAACCTTACTTGACGGGCTATGTAACTTCTGAGTTTGTGGCCCCTGATGAGGTAGAATAAATGTAACTTCAGAGTCTGATGGGCTGCTTTACATCTAGGCTCTGTCCTGCATTATGTGTTGTGTTAGACAATATTCATTTCACCTTTTCTAATTCTAAATTACTACACATTAAATGAATAAAGATAAAGAAAAGTGTGGAGCAGAAAGAAAGGAATCACTCAGTTTAATAACTATAATATGTAAGTATATTATCATTCAATTTTCCCTGATTTTTAAAATATGATTGAGGTAACACTGCATTTATAATTTTGTACTTTGCTTTCCACTTAATGTCATTATATCAGCATTTTCCAGGCCTTCATAAACATCATATTTAACAGTTGTATTAATATAATTGTACATTGTGAGTAATATATTTAACCTTGGCCATTTACATGGTTTCTTTTTTTGCTATTATAAATAACACTGTGATGAACATCTTTTTGCATCAATCTTTATTTACATTTTGGATGATTTCCTTAAAATAGATTTTAATATGTTCAAATAGTGTGCCAAACGGTATGAACATGAATTTCAAGCTCATAAATCACCTTGCCAAATTGCTGTCCAGAGAGGTTGTACAAGATTACATTCTTACCATCACTTCACTCCAACCACACAAGCTGGAGTAATCTTATTCAAAAATGATAAGAAAAAAATAGGTGCATGAAAAGTATTATCTCATTGGTAATTTATATACATCTCATTGATTATTAGTAGGTTTAATTACATGTTCATTAACTACTTTTATGTCTTCTATTATGCATTTTCATTGAGAAGTTAATTTTTCTTAGACTCATTTTCCTCATCTATAAAATGAGAATAATAATACTGTACCTGCCTAGCCTACTACTGTACCTTTTGTAGTTTTAGGAATTAACTGAGATTGCTCATGTAAAGTTCTGTACACATTAAGAGGCATTTAATAAGTGTTACTGCTCTTCATTTCTTTGAGATTAAACATAAGGACAATCTATACTTTTTTTTGCTTTTTCTCTAGTTGATAAAACATTGTTGGGTTGGATACCCTTGGAAAATTTCTGATCATGACAGACATTCATTGGCTGTCATTATCTGTTAGGCACTATGCATCATCTCATTTTTTATATTCACAGTAAGTATGAGATGGGCATTCTTGTTCTCAGTCCTCATGTGAAGAGAAGGAGGGGTAGCGAGGCTTAGCCACCTGCTTGGAGCAGAAAAGCCAAGACTCAAGGCTGGGCCACCTCAGTGTGGAGCCTACCCTCCCAACCACTAGGTCACTGTCCAGTGATGAGCCCTGCTTGGTGCTCAGGGTCAGGAGTGGGGCTGCCCAGATTCCCATTTGCTCAGCTTTAATGCTATGATCTGATGTAGATCACACCCCAGTTCGGGGCCACAATGTCCTCCTTGGTAAAAGGAAAGGATTTGGTAGATGATTCTCAGTTCCCATCCACAAATGCATGGATAACTTTAGACAGGTGTGTGTGCACATTCATACACATAGAGACTCACACACCAATAGACACACTGAGAAGTCAATCATGCACACTCTCTACATTTTTCAATAGCTATATCTATATATCTATATCTACTCTACTATTACAGTTAGATAGATACACAAGTTGAGTGTCCCTTATCCAAAATATTCGGGACTTGATGTATTTCAGATTTTGGATTGTTTTAGATTTGGGAATATTTGCATTACACTTAGCAGCTGAGCATCCCTAATCTGAAATCCAAAAATGCTCTGGTGAGCATTTCCTTTGAGCATTATGTTGGTGCTCAAAAGGTTTTGAGTTAGGAGCATTTCAAATTTTGAATTTTCAGAATAGGGATACTGTGTGTGTGGGTGTGTGTGTGGGTAGGTGTACACATAGTATAACACAACACTAGGAGGTAGCTTGTATTTTCCCCATTTCCCAGAAGAGGAAGCTGAGAGACAGAGATGCTGGTGTTAGCTATTAAGTGCATGCTCACAACCACTCTCCTCTGCCATCTTTCATGGATAGAAATGTTGCACTAAACAAGATCAAATGAATTAAAAATAATTACTGAGGCTTGAGAGCATACATTTTTTTCCTCATACTAATAATATTGTGGAAGTTGCCAGTACCAAAATGAAGTCACTTATGTCAAAACCCTAACAAAATGGAGTTAAGTGAGCATGAAAGAAGGATCCTGCCCAGCGAGGGGCTCTGCTTGATGCTTAGAGCCCGAAGTGGGGCTGCCTAGATTCCCATCTGCTCTCCTTTAACATTGATGTGGCTCATACCCCAATTCATAACCCCAGTTCACACACCTCACACGCATGCCTGAGACTTTCCTTATCACAACAAATCCCTGCACATTCCACAAACCCCACATGTCCTGCATGCCCTATATGTACCATGTGACATAACTGACCACCATAAATTCCTCAAGATTATAGCATTCCAGATAAGCTGCCCTACTATCTACCAATGAGCTAATACCAACTCCAGCAATGAGCTTCTGTGACCAATAAACTTTGCTTCAAAGCAGCTTATGTGGATTTCTTCTCTTTGCCTTTAGAAGTTTCCTCTTTCTCCAACCTCTCCATATATGCCAATGATCCACCATAACATGCATGTCTCAAAATTGCAAAATTACTATTCCTTGCATATTCCCAAATATACTTTTTTTGAGAGCCTCCCTCTCTGTCACTATTTTAGTTTGACAACATTAACAGAAACCTAATTTAAAAAAAGGATAAAGTCAGCAACACTTGTACCACCCTCTGTGATATGGCGTAAAATGTTTCCTTTCAATCTCCATCCATATGAAATTGTGATTTTAATACATGTAATCAAGAATGAATTTTGCTTTATTTAATTTAGTTTTGCTTTGTTTAATATTATTTCTATGTGGCTACATAGTCATTATAATCATATTTTTAATAGACTAACATTTTATCAAGTGACTAGTCCATAACTTACTTACCCCTTACTATTGTACATTTGCATTATTTCCAGTTTTCTTCACAATCTCAACCAACACTGCAATAAACACCTTTATTAGGATTATTTTAAAAATTAATTTATACTAAAATAATTACCTTGAAGACTTCTGCAGTTGATTATTTTTAGTTTCAAAAGTTCATTTTATAGTTTATTGTGCTTTCTTGGTAATTTAATTATGGCCAATGATTGCATTGGAAGATGACAGGGAAACAAAATGATGAATATGCATAGAATTTGGCACCTAAAATTTGTGAAAATAACACAAACATATTATAGGAAAAAGATTTGATAATAGTTAATTTTCTTTCTTCCTTTCTTTCTCTCTCTCTCTCTTTCTTTCTTTTTCTTTTTGGCAGAATTTTGCTCTTTTTGCCCAGGCTTTAGTGTAGTGGCACAATCTTGGCTCACTGCAGCCTCTGCCTCCCAGATTCAAGTGATTCTCCTGTCTCAGCCTCCCGAGTAGCTGGAATTACAGGTACGCACCACCACACCCAGCTAATTTTGTATTTTTAGTAGAGACGGGGTTTCACCATGTTGTCCAGGCTGGTCTTGAACTCCTGACCTCAAATGATCTGCTCGCCTCTGCCTCCCAAAGTGCTGGGATTACAGGCATGAGCCACCATGCCCAGTGGATAGTAGTTAATTTTCAAAGAAGGATCTTCTAAAATCAATGTTTTAAAAAGGAAGCTCTGCAAAGGCCAGTTTATTTTGTGATAATAATTCCTTTCTGACCTTGTAAGCTAAGGGTTCAATGCCATTCTAGGTTGTGTTGATAGACCCAGTATTGCAGGACAACAGATCTAGGTGTTTCCCTAGAAATTTAAGGAACAGTGAATGCAATGAAGAAAAACATTTATACTTAACCTATGGAAGAAAATACCTGGAAGGGTGACATTATCCTAACTATCTCAGTTTGCCCAGGACTGAGGGGTTTTCTAGGACATGGGATCTTGAGTGCTAAAGTCAAGAAGATCCTGAGCAAGCCAGATGAGTTAGACACCTCAGCAGGGATTTGGCATTTTCTGTAAGACTTCCAAGGACAGAAACTACACCAGGAGTGTACACGTTACATAGAGGCAGGTTTTCAAATTTAGCATCAAGTGGCACTTTGCAATTACAATGGGATAGGTGGCTTTGACAGTCTCTGAATATATTTTTTAAAAGTCGGGGCAACCACTTGTTGGATATGCTAAAGAAGCAAAGGCTCTCAAATTTTGTTGCATATTAGAATCCCCTGGGAAGCATTTGAAACTCCCCTTGCTTTCATCTTGGACCACAGTGCAATAAAAATGGAAATAAATACCAAGAGTATCAAAACCACACAAATACATGGAAACTAAACAACCTGCTCCTGAATGACTTTCAGGTACAATGAAATTAAGACAGATATCAAAAAATATTTTAAACAAGTGAAAATAGAGACACAACATACCAAAATCTCTGGGATGCAGCAAAAACAGTGTTAACAGTTTATAGTGCTAAATGCTTACATAAAGAAGATAGAACAATCTCAAATTAGCCACCTAATTTCACACCTAAAGGAGCTATTAAAACAAGAACAAATTACTCCCAAAGCTAGCAAAAGAAAAGAAATAACTAAAATCAGAGAAGAACTAAGTGAAAATGAGTCTCAAGACAATCACACAAAAGTTGAACAAAATGAAAATTTGCTTTTTTGAAAGAAAAAACAAAATTGAGAGACTACTAGCTACATTAACAAAGAAAAAAGGAAGAGATCCAAATAATCACAGTCAGAAATGACACAGGTGATATTACAACCAGTCCCACAGGAATATAAAACACCCTCAGACACTACTACGAGCGTCTCTATGCAAACAAACTAGAAAATCTAGAGGAACTGGATAAATTCCTGGAAATACACAATCTCCCAAGATTGGGCTAGGAAGAAATGTAAAACCTGAACAGGCCAATAACGAGTAATGAAATTGAGTCAGTATTTTTTTTAAAAACCTACCAACCAAAAAAAAAAAAAAAAAAAAGCCTTTAATCGGATGGATTTATGGCCAAATTCTACCAGACATGCAAAGAAGAGCTGGTACTAGTGCTATTGAAATTATTTCAAAAAATTGAGGAGAAAGGCATTCCTTCCTACAATATTCTACAAAACCAGTATCACCCTGATACCAAAATCTGGCAAAGACACAACAAAAAAAGGAAACTACAGGCCAGTATCACTGATGAACATAGCTGCAAAAGTTCACAACAAAATGCTAGCAAACTGAATCCAGCAGCACATCAAAAAGTTAATCCACCATGATAAAGTGAGCTTTATTCCTGGAATGCAAACATGGCTCCCCATATGCAAATTAATAAATGTGCTTTACCACATAAACAGAATTAAAAACAAAAATCTTGTGATCATGTCAATAGAAGCAGAAAAAGCATTTGATAAAATCCAATGTTTATTAACGATAAAAAAGAACTCAGCAAACTAGGCATCAAAGAAACATACCTCAAAATTGTAAGAGCCATTTATGATAAACCCACAGCCAAAATCATACTGAATAGGCAAAAGCTGGAAGCATTCCCCTCTAAAAGCTGGAATAAGACAAGATGTCCACTCTCATCATTCCTATTCAACATAGTACTAGAAGTCCTAGTCAGAAAAATCAGGGAAGAGAAAGAAATAAAAGGCATCCAAATAGGAAATGGGAAAGTCAGATTATTTCTCTTCACTGACGATATGATCCTATACCTAGAAAACCCAAAAGATTTTCTCAGAAGACTCCTCGACCTGATAAATGACTTCAACAAAGTCTTAGGATATACGATGAATGTATAAAAGTCAGTAGGATTTCTATACACCAATAGCATTCAAGCTGAGAACCAAATCAAGAACTCAATCCCATTAACAATAGCCACACAAAAAAAGTACCTAGAAATACATCTAATCAAGGACGTTAAACATGACTATGGGGAGAACTATAAGAGACTATTGAAAGAAATCATGGACAACACAAATGGAAAAGCATTCCCTGCTCTAGGGTTGGGAGAATAAATATTATTAAAATGTTCATACTGCCCAAAGCAATCTACAGATTCAATGTTTTTCCTGTCAAATTACCAATGCCATTTTTCAGAGAATTAGAAAAAAAATTATTCTAAAATTCATATGGAACCAAAAAAGAGCCTGAAGAGATGAAGGCAATTCTAAGCAAAAAGAACAAAGCTGGAGGCATCACATTGCCTGACTTCAAATTATGCCACAAGGCTACAGTAACCAAAACAGCATGGTACTGATACAAAAATAGACATATAGACCAATGGAACAAAGTAGAGAACCCATAAATAAAGCCGCACACCTACAACCAACTTATCTTTGACAAAGTTAGCAAAAATAAAAAACGGGGAAAGGATAATACCCTTTTTAATAAATGGTGCTGAGAAAACTGGCTAACCATATGAAGAAGAATGAAACTGGACCCTTACCTCTCACCATATACAAGAATTAACTCAAGATGGGTTAAAGACTTAAATGTAAGACCTCAAGTCATAATAATCCTAGAAGTAAACCTATGAAATACTCATCTAGACATTGGCCTGGGCAAAGAATTTATGATAACCCCAAAAGCAAATGCAACAAAATAAAAAATAGACAAATGGAACTTACTTAAAATAAAGAGCTTCTGCACAGCAAATGAAATAATCAATGTAGTGAACCAACAACCTACAGAATAGGAGAAAATATTTGCAACTATGCATCTGACAAAGGTGTAATATCCAGACTCTATCAGGATCTTAAATCCACAAGAAAAAAAAAACTCATTAAAAGTAGGCAAATGACATGAATAGCTACTTCTCAAAAGAAGACATATGAGCAGGCAACACATATATGAAGAAATGCTTAAAACACTAATCATCAGATAAATGAAAACCAAAACCACAATAAGATACCATCTCACACCAGCAAGAATAGCTATTACTAAAAAGTCAGAAAATAACAGATGTTGGTGAGATTGTGGAGAAAAGGGAATGATTATACACTGTTGGTGGGAATGCAAATTAGCTCAGCCCCTGTGAAAAGCAGTTTGGAGATTTCACAAAGAACTAAGAATTACCATTTGATTCAGCAATCCCATTACTGGGTATATACCCAAAGGAAAATAAATTGTTCTAAAAAGACCTGCACTCATATGTTTATTGAAGCACCATTCACAATAGCAAAGGCATGGAATCAGCCCAGAGGCCCATCAGTGGTGGTAAAGAAAATGTACTGTATCTACAGCACGGAATACTACGCAACCATAAAAAACAATGAAAGTATGTTCTTTGCAGTAACATGCAGGCAGCCAGAGCCCATTATCCTAAGCAAATTAACTCAGAAACAGAAAACCAAATACTTCATATTTTCATTGATAAATGGGAGCTAAGCATTGGGTATACACATGGTCACACAGATGGGAACAAGAGCAACTGGAGACTCCAAAAGGAGAGAGGGTGGAAAGAGGGCAGGGGTTGAAAAACTACCTATTGGGTACTGGGTTTGCTACTTGGGCAACAGGATCATTAGGAGCCCAAACCTTGGCATCACACAATATACCCATGTAATAAATCTGCACGTGTACCCCTGAATCTGAAATAATAAATAAAACAATAAATAAATAAATAAAACTCCCCTTGCTCAGGGTGCATCCTATAGTGATTAACCCATAATCACTGAAGGTGGGCTCATAACAATAGTTTTTGAAAGCTTCTCTGGTGATTCAAATGTATGATTAAGGCTGAGAAGCAGCACTGTAGATGAATGCTGCTTTAGCTCTCATGTACGTATGAATTACCTAGGGACCTGACTGAATGCCGATTATCAGTCAGTAGGTCTAAGGTGTGGCCTAAGATTCTACTTTTCAAAAACACTCTTAAACAGAGACAATGATGCTTGTTCCTTGACTGGCTTGAAGAGTGACGGAGTGCATAGGAGAAACTCAGGCATCATAAGGTGGGGGAGATATATAGGAGGGGAGGGACATTGAAGTTGATAAGCATTAGGGACCTTCCCAACTCTAAAAATCCTCCGATTTTTAAAACCACGATAAGTATTCTTCAAAGACATTTTGAAATGTAGCTTTTTCTTTGAAGATGAAAAATAACATCTAAAACCCTCTTCCAGATCATCTCACTTGTATCACAATATGTATGCTATGTTTTGGATCACTTCCTAAGAACTGTTACATGAACAAATTTAATAATTCAAAACCTAATCTCTTTAGTTCATATAAATAATCCTGCCTTCATAGGTTTTTTTCTGATGACTTATACATAGCACAAAACTCTCCTTTCCACTTTGTACCCAGGACTTTTTGGTTGGCGGGACACAGATACTGGCCCTTCAAGGCAGAATTCAGGCGATGGGTGAGTCCCTGTGACAGGTAAGTGACCTTGGAATCTTTCCACACTTGAGAGGTCTGCCTCAAGCAAGAGGAAGACCCAGGTTTCCTGGTTGTAGTCCTCTTTTCTTGAGCACTGGATTCCATTAAGGAGGAACAAACAGATAGGATGGGATTTTCCAATAGGTACCATCCAGCAAAGGGAAGCTTCTTTCTGGGGAATCTCAAGCTCACTCTAGAGCCTCAAAGGCAGCATGGCAAGCTACAAGAATGGATGGGAGGGACCTCTCTGGAAGAGAGAATTTGAGGATCCTCTGCTCTGAAGCAGGGTGGGGAGAGTGCTTCACCCACTGGCCCTTCTAGTTTGTGTTTCAAATCTGCCCAGGTTGTTTCTTTGCTAGCATTCAGCCAGGAGCCCCAGGGACACTCACTTTCTAAGGACCTTCAGTAGCCAACATCTCAGTGATGCCATAAGACAAATCACACTCCTTCCTCTGTCAATAGACATGCCACTCTGTTCCTTTGGCCTCACTGAGAGTGGAGAGTTGAATCCCAACGTCAAATCCCCAAGTACTGAAATCAGAGACAGAGAACAATACAGTAAAATCTTTCTAAGGCTGGAGTAAATTTAACTTAGAAATCTTGTCTGTCTAGCTGTTAGAAATTTTGGACAGAAAGAGAAAACATATTGTGTGTTGAGCTCCAGCTCGTTGCCAAACACTTACTCAAACCATCTCATTTAATCTGTCCAGCAATATTCAGAAGTAAGAATCACCCCTAATCTATCCACAAAGAAGGCAAGGTTCAGAGAGGTTGACCAGTTATCCAATATACACAGCTAACAGTGGAAGTCGAATCCAAACTTTTGTTTTAAGCTGTTTTTCTTCTATTGACTCCACATTTTTATGCTTTGATAAATATGTGTGTATACTGACATTTTTATCTCTCTAAAAATGTAAATAAAGAAAGGAACATTGCTGCTGTGTTCCACAGAAACACCCTACAGTGAGATTTTGCTGTATTTTCAAAGTATTCATAGCAAGCCTGTATTCCTTTAAGCATGTATCAAACATAAATAGATGCTGTCTATATTAGGGGCCCTTGTTTCCTCTGAGAAAATGGTGTGAACAATGGATTCTCTCCACAGAGAAATGCATGTATACACATACGCACAAACATTTGTGTAGGGTTCCTTGTGTAGGGTTCACAGGTACTCTGAAGCCGGTGCTTTAAAAGTTTAACAGACTAGTGTTGTTCCCACTGCCCAACGCCCCTTCTTTGTAACTTGCCTAGAGCCCAGCTTTCAAGGACGCAAACTTTTGTGCATCAGTGGAATATTTATTAACCCTGTGTCTTTGAGAATACAGCAGTGAAGGGACAGGGTTGTTGCCCTCAGAGAGCTTACAGGCTAATGAGTGCATAGGTAGGTAAGCAGATATTACAAAGCATCAGGATAGTGAGGGAATGAATGGTGGCTAACAGCGACGGATTGTTGAAGAACAAAGTCAGCCCTGCAGAGAACCCCAGATTTAATGAAATGGTGAGTGCAGTGAACATTTATCATTATTTTTATCTACACAGCATTTGAGCCTCTTCCTCTCCCTGAAAAATAGCATCGCTTTAAGCAGGCATGCCCCGAATGACACACAGCCTTCTTCCTTTTATAGAGGCCAAAAATGCTAGAGACTGGTTTGCCTGCTTCCCTTGCACTTAGGGCACAACGTTTGGCTTAATCTCCACCAACAGGACTAGAGGGAGCCCTCAGTCTCCAATCAAACGCTGGTAGCGGGCCTGGTGTGGTGGCTCACACCTGTAATCCCTGTAGTTTGGGAGCCCAAGGTGGGAGAATTCCTTGAGCCCAGGAGCTCAAGACCATCCTGGGACACATAGCGAGAACTCATCTCTACAAATAATAATAACAACAATAATAAATAGCCCAGCATGGTGGCATGCACCTATGGTCCCAGCTACTCAGGAAGCTGAAGCAGGAGGATGGCTTGAGCCTGGGTGGTCGAGGCTGTGGTCAGCTATGATCGTGCCACGCTGCACTCTAGCCTGGGCTACAGAGCAAGACCCCATCTCAAAACAAACAAACAAAAGCTGGTGCGGCAAAGAAGCAGGTTCTACCCAGGGGCTAGAATTTGGAAACAGCAACAACAGCTGCATCTAACCTCTAGAGGTGGTCGTGGCAGCAGTTCTGGGGGTGGCATCTAACATCTAGTACTGGCAGTGGAGGCAATGTGGTGCAAATTATAGCATCTGTGCCTTGTGACAGCCACATCAGTGTCTACCAAACAAGTTCTGTAGCATCATCTGTTGCTTGTTGTTGGCTGCCTGACCTCCAGCCACATTTTCTGGGTGTCCCAGAGATACTATGATTTGCCCAATACTCTTTGCAAGGTAATCATTAAATTATCTAGTGCCAGTTTCTGTGCCTTCCACCTGAGGGTCAGAAAGATGCCATGCTTGTCTGTGGCCAGCACGGGCAGAGAAGTGATGGTGATGTGTGCATCTGAACTCCTATGGGGTCACCCAGTTCTTCTGTAGAAATGATGATGTTCTTGTAGCTGATACTCAAATGTACCAACAGGAAGAGACCCAGAGTTTACTGAGTATGAGGCTGGTTCTTTCTTTGTTTTTTGTTTTGTTTTTTAACAAAGTGATTTTGTTCAGCACTCACTTTCCTGAACAGTTTTTATATTTGTATATTATCTGATTGTGATCTTTCCACTCTCATTTTAAACTTGGCTAGAGAGCTCAGTTGACATGCATTTAGTGAGTGCTTAATACAATCTTTGTAACTGGTGAAGTGGGAATGCAAGGCAGTATAAGATCTATACTGCTCCGAGGGCTCTTAAGGTTTGGTTGAGAAGATTAGACATGTACACATGTCAAGATAAAAATGCAGCTCCCCAAATACCTGTTCTGTGAGCAACATGACAAAAACAACTATTAAATAATTGTATTATATAACCAGAGGGACGGAATTTGTAGGTTCTAGACACTCTAAAATATTCTCATTTTATAGTCTCACCCAAGACTTAGCAGCTAAACTTAAAATGAATATGTTTTGACAGTTTGCTTTGACAGTTAAACTATGCCTTGGCCAACCCATTATCTTTAAAAAATAAACAGTCCATGGTAAGATTTTTGCACACCTTTTACCCATAGTTGCAGCTCAATAAAATGCTCAATGCAGATAGGCAGAGGCGGTAAGGCAGACAGGCCAGAGTGAGAATGATTCGGGTTTTTATTTTGATGTAAAGTGCCTCAGAGGTCCTGTTTTAGTACAACCCTTAGTAGAGTTATTATCTGGCCAGACAGCCTAGTTCCCTCGAAGTCTTATCTTCGCTGGTTCCCAGGAAAACTTAAGAACAGGAAGAGGATGAGAATCACAGACTAAATTAGAGGCGCATTAATTGAGCTCTTAAAGAGAAGCTGCTGTAAGTTTGTCCCTGGATGGTGCCATTAACACCCCCTACCTTTTTTTGTTGTTGTTCTTAGAACCAAATTTAAAATAAAAGTTTACAAAAAACACTAGTGGAAATAGATTATATGAGTCTTGCATTTAGAGGTGCCATCTGTTCAATTTTGCACCCTCGCAGTCAGAGTGTTAATATCTCCTGTGCAGAGATACCATGTGTCAGCATTTTCCGCTGTGTGGAGTTACCAAACAGTTCACTTTTTCATCCTTTGGCCTAAGTCAGCTAAAATTATCTGAGCGCAGATGTCTTGAGCTTTGTGTGCCTTTTCTATCACCTTCTTGTTTGAGAAAATTTCCTTTCAAAACTTTATTAGGAGAAGGGACAGAATTTGGAACTAACTGTGCTTATGGCGGCCCAAGGCATTTGGGGGAAAGGGGGAGAACTCAGAGGAGTAGACGCCCCTGGAGAATGGCTAGTATCTATCTTTCTGATTAACTTCTGCAAGACTTAAATGAGTTTTAAAGGCCCTCATAAAAGAACAAGGGAGAGTCATCGGGGAAAGGAAGAATACAATATTTCTGTTTCAACTGCCAGTGATCTTTATAAACCCTAATTAAGCCCTGATGGGGTATAAAATATCCGAACTTTTATAAATGACTCTGTCAACTAGACAATATGCAATGCTTAAATTACCACAAGATTCACGTTCATTTTCAATTGCATTTTGGTGAAGAGAAGAATATAAATACTTAGTTTGAATAGTATTTCACTGAAAGGAGAAATTAACCTATGACTTATTTCCGCACCAAACCAAATGGTTTCTTGGAGTTTGGCTTTTCCTCTTAGATTTGCAAAGACAAATCACACAGTATTACTGTGGATGTCATCGCTGTTGTTATTATTTTAAAACCAGCTGCTCTTTCTTCTGCGTTTTCCCACCATCAAGTAGGTACATAGGCTTTAAAATGAATAAAATTATTTTTTCCCTTGGCAAAGGCACTCATTGTTTAGAAGCTTTTGATATAGGCTTTTACAAATACCATTGATTGGGGATTTCAAAATAATAACACTCTGCCCATTTCCAAGTGTGAAAAGAAAAAATATGAAGCAACATAATATACAGTAAAAAACAAGAAATACGTAGGCACCTGATTGTACAGAATGCAAAGACAAGATGACACAAACACTGGTTGGAGGGAGGTTTATTTATTGACATTAAATGGATAAAATCAAAATGATTTTTAATGTGATCTTCTGGCCGAGCAAGGTGGCTCACGCCTGTAATCCTAGCACTTTGCAAGGCCGAGGCGAATGGATCATCTGAGGTCAGGAGTTCAAAACCAGCCTGGCCAACATGATGAAACCCCGTCTCTACTAAAAATGCAAAAATTAGCCAGGCGTGGTGGTGCATGCCTGTAATCCCAGCTACTCAGGAGGCTGAGGCAGGAGAATCTCTTGAACCCGGGGAACAGAGGTTGCAGTGAGTGGAGATCGTACCACTATACTCCAGCCCAGGCGAAAGAGTAAGACTTCATCTCAGAAAGTAAAAATAAAATAATAAAATAATAATGTCTTTTTAAAATATGGCATGGGGCTACTCTGGGGATCTCCACCTCCTGTCAGATCAGCCATGGCATTTGATTCTCATAGGAGCTGGAACCCTATTGTGAAATGCGCATCCGAAGGATCTAGGTTGTGCGCTCCTTACAAGAAGAATCTAATGCCTGATCTGAGGTGGAACGGTTTCATCCTGAAACTGCTCCATGCTCTGCCTATAGAGTAGCCATTCTTTATTCCTTTACTTTCTTAATAAACTTAATTTCACGAAAAAAAAAAAAGAAAGAAAAAAAAAGCATGATACTTGAGGATATGGAACAACACTCTTGTCTTTGAACGTGATCGCGGAAAAGTTATGGAGCCAACATTCCTGAACCTCTTTCCCAGACAAGAGGAAATCTGTGCTGTGAAAGGAAACCAGATCCTGGAGGGGCGAGTGACTCAGTCCACAGGGGCTGTGCTGACAGTAGCTGTGCTTACGTTGCAGCCAAGGAAAGCTGCAGAGGGAACAGGGGCAGATGGAACCCATGTGCTATGCTCCATGGGCCTTGTCCACTGGCCTGAAGCTCCCCACTCCTCCCTAGGAGGGAATAAATAACATGTCCAGATTGTGCATAGAACTGCTTTTTGATGAAACATATTACCCTATTAAGTGCTATTTGAGAAAGATGTGTACTATACACCCTGTTTAAGATTGAATACTGGCAAGTTTGCCCCTCCTGAAGAACTGATAAATTACTTTTTACCAGACACTGAGAGGTATGTGTCTTTCCACATTTTCCTTTTCACCTTGGCCGACAGGAAGCTCAGAACTAGATTTAGCATGCAACTAAAATACGTATCTCTTTACTGGGGTGTGGTGGCTCATGCCTGTAATCCCAGCACTTCGGGAGGCCAAAGCAGGTGGATCATTTGAGGTCAGGAGTTCAAGACCAGCCTGTTCAATATGGTGAAACCCCATCTCTACTAAAAATACAAAAAATTAGCTGAGCGGTAGTGGCACATGCCTGTAATGCCAGCTATTCAGGAGGCTGAGGCAGAAGAATCACTTGAGCCTGGAAGGCAGAGGCTGCAGTGAGCCAAGATCGTGCCACTACACTGCAGTCTGGGCAACAGAGTGAGACCCTGTCTCAAAAAATAATAATAAATAAACAAATAAATAAAATATGTATCTCATTACTGTCTCTGGGATAATTATTTCATCTTTTATATACTTTGTGATCTTTCTCAGCTTTATTTTAGCTGTCTTGTTGATAGATTGTTGTAACTCAAAAACACTGAGATAAAGAAGTATCATGGACACACTCCTCCTAGTAATATTACTTGTTTCTAGGAGGCTCCATTCTTTCACTGGCCTGAAGCTCCCCATTCCTCGCCAGGAATGGGGAGGTTTCTCAAGCTCGGAGAGCTGAGGACACTTTGTGAAGATATTTTACCTCCCTTGGTTTTGCATCCATCCTGGCTCATGGATTACCCTGTTGATCGCAACTTGGGACCTGGCTTCACACAGGTGTTTTTCTTAGAGCTGCTCTCATCACCTCCATGTATACTCATTGGCATGACTGCCATGTTAGGCCCCTCCTCTGTGTTCAGCCCTGTGTTGAATTACTTGTAACCATTGTGTCCCCACAATCCTGAGAAGTGGGTAATCTAATTGTCTTCATTTTACACCTGAGGAGGCAGGTACAAACAGTGAAGTAACTTATCCAAAGTCACGCATTGAGTAAGTAACAGAACTGGGTTTTGAACTCAGACCCAAGTCCAAATCCTATGCTTCCAACCACTATTCTGTACCGATTGTCTTGCCTGCTCGCTGCTAGGCATATTTCTCAAAGTGGGTGACACTTATTATGATTTTTTTTAGCACTCAATGCTGGTCTCTTCTAAATTGGGTTAACCTGGGACAATCTCCAAAAGACTGAGGAACTCGATTGTTCTAGGAAACATACACTTGGCTGCTTGCAGGTGTATTTCACAAAATACAAATTCAATAAATGTTAGCTATTACTATCAAGATGATTATCTATATTAGCATTATTGGTCACTTATGAGTTTGGTTAGCTTGAGATAGTCTTCGAGAAGCCAGTTGTCTCTGGTTTATTGTTCTAAAAAGCATCCATTTTCTGGAGCAACCTGGCTGAAATCTCTGCCTAAGCATATCCATGACACTTCTTTATCTCAGTGTTTTTGAGTTACAGCAATCTGTAAACAAGACAGCTAAAATAAGGTTGAACAAGATCAGAAATGTAGAAGATGAAATAATTATACTAGAGATAGTAATGAAATACATATATTAGTTGAATGCTAAATCTAGTTCTGAGCTTCCTGATAGCCAAGGTAAGAAGGAAAATTTAGCAAGACACGTATCTCTCATTGTCTGGTAAAAAAAACTTGTTGGTACTCAGTCTTTTTTTTTTTTTTTATACTTTAAGTTCTAGGGTACATGTGCATAACGTGCAGGTTTGTTACATATGTATACATGTGCCATGTTGGTGTGCTGCACCCATCAACTCGTCAGCACCCATCAATTCGTCATTTACATCAGGTATAACCCCCAATGCAATCCCTCCCCCACCCCATGATAGGCCCCGGTGTGTGATGTTCCCCTTCCCGAGTCCAAGTGATCTCATTGTTCAGTTCCCACCTATGAGTGAGAACATGCGGTGTTTGGTTTTCTGTTCTTGCGATAGTTTGCTGAGAATGATGGTTTCCAGCTGCATCCATGTCCCTACAAAGGACACAAACTCATCCTTTTTTATGGCTGCATAGTATTCCATGGTGTATATGTGCCACATTTTCTTAATCCAGACTGTCACTGAGGGACATTTGGGTTGATTCCAAGTCTTTGCTAATGTGAATAGTGCCGCAATAAACATACGTGTGCCTGTGTCTTTATAGCAGCATGATTTATAATCCTTTGGGTATATACCCAGTAATGGGATGGTGGTACTCAGTCTTAAACAGAGTGTATAGTACACATCTGCATCAAATAACACTTAATAGGGTAATGAGTTTCATCAAAAAGCAGTTCTATGCACAACCCAGACATATTATTTATAGTAACGCTTCTAATTTCAATCATTTAAAATGTAGACAAGTTGTTGATTGGGAGGACTGTTTAGCAAAAGCACATCTACATTATAGCCCAGGGCTCTGACTTGCCATCAAGATAGAGCAGGGGTCCCAACCCCTTAGCCTCAGACCCATACTAGTTCTTGGCCTTTAAGAACCAGGCCACACAGCAAGAGGTGAGCAGCAGGTCAGGGAGCATTACTACCTGAGCTCCGCCTCCCGTCACATCAGCCACGGCATTCCATTCCCATAGGAGCTGGAACCCTATTGTGAAATGCATATCTGAGGGATCTAGGTTGTGGTTGTATGCTCCTTACAAGAATCTAATGCCTGGTCTGAGGTGCAACAGTTTCATCCCCAAACCATCCCCCACCCCACTCCTGTCCGTGGAAAAACTGTCTTCCACAAAACTGGTCCCTGGTGCCAAAAATGTTGGGAACCACTGGAATCAAGCATAAAGGACATAGAGGAATATCCCTTAACAGTTCCATAAACATGTTATCCCAGTCCTGCATTTGATGGGCAACGCAGAGCAGTGCGTTCAAAACGGAGCTGGAGCTGTTAGTGGAGAGTTGATTGAAAAGAGCACTATGCTGATTGAAAAGAGCACTATGTCTTATGGTTGCCAATTTGGGGTTAGATAGCAAGACTGATTTTTGTTACATTTATTAAGAATAACATGCATTTTTATCCCAGCAGAGGACCACGTTAATTATACAGTTAACCCTCCATATCTGTGGGTTCCGTGTCAGTGGATTCAACCAACCACAGATTAAAAATATTTTTTAAAAAAGATGGTGTCATGTACAGACTTTTTTCTTTCATGATTCTCTAAACAACACAGTATAAAACTATTTACATGGCATTGATGCTGTATTAGGTATTATAAGTTATCTAGAGATGATTTAAAGTATATAGGAGCATACTTTAAGTATACTTAACCTATGTGCATAGGTGATATGCAAACACTACACCATTTCACATCAGGAACTTGGACACATGTGGATTTTGGTATCTGCAGGGGAGTCCTGGAACCAATTCCCCATAGACACTGAGGGATGACTATTGGTAATGAATACCTGTGGGGGAAAGACACAGTAAGAAACTATCTCAGTATCTCATGGGGCTAGCAACACATTATCATAAATTAAACTAAACCTATTACAATAACTCCTGGCATTGATGGACATCATTTCAATGTGAAAAATACAGGTGACCCTTGAAAACATGGCTTTGAACTGGGCAGGTCCACTTCCAGGTCAAAAAAATTGGTGGGTCCAGTTTTTTCAGTGAATACAGTCAGATCTCCGTCTCAGGGGCTCTGCATCTGCAATCAGAATATATTGCCTTCAACTTTTAAAATGTGAATATAGGAAATGTGATTATAGGATCAGGGATCCTTCTGAATCCCAGTTGGGCCACCAGCCGTTTATGTCCTTTTAAATATCCCTGCTTCCTGGTGTTAGGGGAACCAACCACAAAGAGGGCAGGAGAGAACGGGCGAAGTGGCAGCAATTATGTGAACTAAAATTAAACACTAACTTTCCTTTGGTCTCGTAGTCAGCAATAATTCACTTAGCAGAATTAGTCCTTTCTTTTTTAGAGCAATGCCCCGACTCATGGATGTTTCTGTGAGACAGATTTCATGGTCTGCGTCAGAAATCTCTCTAAATCCTTGTAAGTTGTGTTTTGTTCTGTTCGATGCATTTTTGAATGCTCATGGGGCTTATCCATAAAACTCCCTCAGATGGCTGAGTTTTCTCTTTTCCAACCCCCAAGTTTGGAGAACGCAGATCTCTTTATATACTGGGTGAAATCCAAACTTTGGATCCAGAGCATAGAGCTCAGACTAACATCAGCTATCTCAGCGGGGGCGCACCATGGCCCCGGCTCATCTTCTTCCTGTTGGGTTTTATAATCACTCCATGACACTCTTCATGTCCTGCCTGACTTAAATCTTTACCACTTTGGCCCTTTGCAGGAACCGGGCCCTGCTCCCATGAATGGTCCTCTTTCTTGGCTGTCTGAGCTCAGCTGAGGAAATTCTCTCTCCTCTGAAGTCATTCAGGACCAGCCCAGTGTTTCCTCCTGCCCTGACTTTCTGTCGCTGCCTTTTACCCCCTTGCTAGAGGGAAGGATTTCTACTGCTTGTCTCTGCTACTTGGTTCTCCTGGCCCATCTTTCCAAACACCTGCAGAAACTCTACCTGTCCTTGGCTAGACTCACATGTCCCTTGCCAGAGCTGATGAAGACAGAGACTTCTGAACAGTGATGCTCTGGACCAGTTCACCCCTTCAGCAAGACAATGCCTCCCGTGCTTTAGAATTCTCCGTGCTGCCACCTTAACACCCGCTGTCCTCATGCCACTTGTGTTTCATGTCTTATATGAAACTCCTAAAAGAAATCACAAGCCAGGCAACCAGCCAGCTCAAAATTAATTTAAAATCTTCTTTTCCCTCACACCATACACAAAAATAAACTCCAAATGGGTGAGAAATTTAAATGTAAAACATAAAACCATTCATGTAGTGGAATAAAACACAGGTGAATTTCATTATATAAGTTGGATATGGGGAGAAGTTTTTCAACTATGACTCAAAATCCAGATGTAATAAAGAAAACATTGAATTTTTAAAAAATTGTCAAAAAAGAGTATAAGTAAAAACACAATTGTTAAACTGGAATAAAAGAGTTGCAACATATATCACAGAGAAAGAGTTAATATCCCTTATATTTTTTTAAAAACTCAAAAACTATAAGAGAAAAAAAAAACCTGACAGGAAAATGGGCAAAAGAGATAGAGAATTCACACACACAAAATATCAGTGCATATACATATACACGATGTATATAAGTATATATACAAATGACCCTTATATATTAAAAGATATTTAATTTCACTTACTATAAGAAAATGTCAGTTAATTGCACAGAGATACAATTTCTTATGAATCTGATAGGCAAAATGTTAAAACATTTGACAACATACTCTTACGAAGCTTTGAGGAAACTGACACTCTTATACATTACTAGTCGTCAATGTCTAACTACATATGCATTTACCTACTGGCCCAGAAATCCAACTTGTAGGAATTTACTCTGAAGATATACTTCTAGGAATATAAAAAATTATGCAGAAAATTATTCCAAGTTGTGATTTATAATAGCAAATTATAGGAAATAGTCTTATTGCCAAAGCATAGGGGAATGGTTCAATAAACAATGATATAGCCACCCAGGGCAGCAGTATGCAGATGTTAAAAAAATTAAAGAAGAAGGAAGGTTTCTACAAACTGATAGATAATTTCAGGATATATTTTTAAGTTTAAAAAACAGCAAGATAAAATATATATATATATATAGTGATATATATATAGTGATATATATATAGAGAGAGATATGTATAGTGCTATTTATGTGTAAGACAGAAAGAGAAATAAGATCTTTTTCCCCAAAAGAAATGCAGGAAGCATGAGCAAGAAGTAAATCCAATTGGCTAATTACAAGAGGTGGGTGGAAACATAATGGAAGGGAAAGAGAGGAAGTAAGATTTCTATCAGTACATAGTTTTGACTTTTAAATCATGTTTATGTTTTTCAAACTTAAAATTAAATCAGAAAGGATGGGGAGGACTCTAAATGTTAATACAATTGGAAACAAATTCATTTGTGTATGAAATTGTTAACATAACCACACAGAAGGAAAATAAAAGGAATCAATCTAGGTAAGCTTTGAGCATATTCCTCTGACTGTGGGCCCTTAATGGGATATAGGCTAAGGACATAAAAGAATTGCAAGGAATTCTACTTGACTCAATAGGCTTGCTGTTTGAAAGGAGTATTAATATTATTCTAAAATATTGTATTGTAGGACTGAGAATGTAAGTAAATAATCCGATGTGTTTGGGGACCAAGGTCCTCACTGTGGATAAAAAGGGAAAACAAAGGTAGAATGGAGAGAAATAATCATATGATTTTGAATTAGACTTGGATGTATCGGGGGGGGGGGGGTGTGTGTGTGTATGTATATCCTGTTCACACACTCCTGAATGACACGTCAGGGCAGAGAGGCAGTGTTAGGCTTAGCCAGCCTTCTAAGGAATGGGATCCAATCCAGGTATTGAAGAAAACAGGAGGAGAGGCTGGGGGTGGTGGCTTACACCTGTAATCCCAGCACTTTGGGAGACGAGGCAGGTGGATCACGAGATCAAGAGATTGAGACCATCCTGGCCAACATGATGAAACCCCATCTCTACTAAAAATTGACCGTGCATGGTGGCACGTGCCTGTAGTCCCAGTTACTCAGGAGACAGGCAGGAAAATTGCTTGAACCCCGGAGGCGGAGTTTGCAGTCAGGTGAGATAGTGCCACTGCACTCCAGCCTGGTGACATAGTGAGACTCTATCTCAAAAAATAAAGAAAAAGAAAGAAAATAGGATGAGAGAGCAGGTTGTGCCCTCTTCTGAGTAAAGGGCAGGTTGCAATTTGTAAAATTTAAGCATGGTGAGACATCAAATTACAAGAAATGCGACCCTATTTTCAGCACATTGTGGAAAGTAGCTTGGCCAAGTGGAAAGAACATAGGCTCTAGAGATCTGTAAAATAAGTTCAAATTCCAGCATGCCTTATTCCTACTTTCTGACTCTGGGTAACTGAAATTCAGAGCTTCAGTTCCCTTGTTTGTATGGAAAAATATTGCCAACCTTGCAGGATGTTGCTGGGAGGACTATATGAGGGATGTCAATAAACTGCAGGGCATAGTGCAAGGGCCTGGAAAATGGAAATTAGCATGACTGTTAGTATTCATAAATCACAGTCATGCAAGCCCATTGCTGGAGGAAAATACTGGTACATGGATTTTCTGGAAAATCTATACCAAAAGTTCTGAAACTGTTTCTGTCCGTTGAGTCAGCCATTCCACTTCTCAGCATTTATCTGGAGGAAACAGAAATATACACAGGGAGTTATAGATAGCAATATTCATTTCAACACAATATGCTAAAGGTTGGCAACAATTTAACAATTAAAAATTTTAGACTGGGCACCATGGTTCACACTTGTAATCCCAGCACTTTGGGAAGCCAAGGCGGGCGGATCACGAGGTCAGAGATCTAGACCATCTTGGCCAACATGGTGAAACTCCGTTCTCTACTAAATACCTGGTGGTGCATGCCTGTAATCCCAGCTACTTGGGAGGCTGAGGCAGGGGAATCGCTTAAACCCGGGAGGCGGAGGTTGCAGTGAGCCGAGATCACGCCACTGCACTCCAGCCTGGCGACAGAACAAGACTCGGTAAAAAAAAAAAAAAAAAAAAAAAAAATTATACCTAGACAATGAAATCTAGGCGAATATATAAAGGAGATACAAAAACTAAGTTGTATAATAGTAATTTTAAATTTTATTTCAGCTGGGGAGTCTAAGAATTCTTATATGAAATCCAAATGTACACAGATTCATAGGTGGTTGAGAGAGAGAGACTTGTAAATATATACGTATAGCTAATTGAGGAATTCTCTAAATTGGAATCACGCAGACACACTGCAGGTACTATCGTATCACTCTGTTATTCCTTCTACATTATTAATTGGCATTCTTTGGTAAAGAAAATCTTTCCCTTCCCCCTCTCCTAGCACCCCAAGGTTTTTGGTTTTCATTTTGTTCTGAGCATCACTATAGACTCATGGATTCTTTGTGCTGTGGTTCGTAACTGTCATTATTCTTTCTGCTGCTCCATTTGTCCCAAATTTGGCAGCAGAAACTTTTTTAGCTGGCTCCTGTATTTTTTGTTTTTACATGTTCCCATTATTTTTTGAGCACTTTTAGGTTCATCCTGTTCCTTTTCCACCCCAATACATTTCTCTAAAGAGTCCTGGTTTCCTTCAGTGGAGATCTTGCTACTTAGGGACTTGGTACTTAGAGACCAAGACCTGGGTGCTAGGAGGGCTTATTGCTCCTGGAGTGTCACTGTGTCTAGATTCTTTCGGTAGAGAGATATTCAGATATGTTATCTGACTTCTCATTTAAAAATGAGAATTTTTTACTTTTGCATTAGGATAAAAAAATTAAAAAATGTAAAGATCTATAGCTTTACCCTTTTTTATTCCTTGGAATAAGGAATGGAAAGGTGAATTGAAAAATAGAGACCAGATTGATTTATGTAAGGGCATAGCTTCTCTGTGGAACATGGGACTAGGGCATGTGAGAGAAGCAAGCTGGAGTTTCAGGGAGTCCAAAGAGATATTAGGGGAGCAGCTACAAAGGTAAGTGGGTCTACTTTCAGCAGGGAGATGCCTACAATGGGTTTTTAAAGTTTTGCTTTAAAACTGTAATTTAAAATTATAATTTCCTCCCTTCTTCAAGAGACTTCAGTGAAGATATTAGTTTTCTAGACCTTTAGAGTTAGATTTGTGTTTCTCTTAATGGTGACACCAAGCAGAAATGGTTCTAAAGGCAAGAGCAAGAAGATTCACAATTATTTACATTATAAGTACTAAGAGAACATTTCATATAAGGAGCTACATGTCATCAATTCCTATTTTCAGAACTACGGAATGAAAAATAAATACTCTCTGGAGTTGGAAATAGTTTTGAAGTCCATTCCACCACCTCTGGAATCTTGGTCAAGGTACTTAACTTTTCTGAATCTCATTCTGCCTGGAAAAACTGTAGAAGACTGGAAATGGGCAGAGTTTATTTGTGTCCTTTCAATGGAATACTGAGCATTATTTAAACCCATGTCTGAACTCTGGATGATTTTCCTTCTAGGGGACATTTGGCAATTTCTGTAGACATTTTTGGTTGTCACATTTTGGATTTCTCCTAGAATCCGTGGATAGAAGGTGGGGATGGTGAGAAGCACCTTATAATACACAGGACCGCCTTCCACTGCCAAAAAAAATATTATCTTGACTAAAATGAGATTGAGAAACCTGGTCTGAACAATTCCTCTAGCGAGGTTATCTGATTCTTTAGGGTTCTATACCTTTTGTGATGTTTGAGCTATTTTACAGCTCTGTAAATTGCAGGAAACTAATAATTATGCCAATGATTCTTGTCCATACAGATACAAATGATCTTTACCCTGGTAGAAGTGCAATTGGTTATTACCATGTGGATATTGACCAGTTTTATGTCCATTAGCAAATGTATTTCAGCATTCTTGATTGTTTTTTGTGTACCTGTTCAAAGGACTGTTCCTCTATCTGTTACATCTGACTCGTTCTCTCACTAACTAATGAGTTAAATAAAACCTTTAACAAGTGTATATTTGCACAAGTGCCATGATTTTATTCACTTAAAAATTATGCTTTCATATCAGCACAATAAAACAATAGCCTCTGAAGATTACAATTGTATTAAACAGGACCAGCTGTGGAATAGCACTATCCCTGCATTTAGTTGTGCTCAGATAAAGTCACTTCCTTCACCTTCCTTTACTTTCCTAAGTTATCTCAGGAAATCTGTGAAATGGGCTGATTGTTTTTGATACCCCAAGCCTCTCCTTTCTTGATATTTTACCCCATTCTCTACAAATTTTCTCCTTCTCCTCCTAAAGGCTTTTAGAAGTGCCAGATCTTTGCCATCTCCTCCAGTAGAAAACTTTTCTCAGAAAGAGATCTAATAATGTTTACAGCTTAGAGTAACTTCGATTCAATATGTCACCTCTTCCAGGGACCCTCAGTAAAAGAAGTATGCTATTAACACACATTTGTTTTGGAGAAATGTCCTGCCCTATCTTTGAGCTAACATAGGGTCTTAGTTTTCTTTGGTAACTATAAGGATCAGCAGGGGATGACAAGTAATGTATCTGAATACAAAGGATGCATGAAACCTAAATTAAAAGGGTTTAGCAGAGCAAAGTATGCACATTATATTTTTAAAGATCACATGCAATGACAGGGTAGTTAAAGATGAATGGGATGGGAAGAGATTTAGCTTTTAGGAATTCTGCGGCCTTTTGAAAACATTTGAAAATGTAATCGTTTCTAAAGGATTTCTTAATCATTCCTGTCCTGTCCACCGTGAAAAAAAATGTGATGTTTGCATTTTTCTGGATTTCTGAATCTCTGCCATTTGGCCTTATTTAGCAAACTCTCTCCTGAGATGTAATACAATGTGAATAAAACACAGCCCGATCCATAGCAAATACAAATCGTATTCATTTATCCTTTGGAGTACAAACTTCAACCGTAACTAAATACAATATGCTGGCTCTTTTTGTGCTTTTTATGAACTTTTGAAGCAGGTTTGTGATGAATAGATTTTATAGGATTATACAGTTATAGTTTGCTTTTAAATATTTCAGAAAGAAATCATAAACATGACCTCATATGTTAATAAATCAATTATGGAATGCTGTCTTATACATATGTTCAAAATATGACCCTGTCCAAAACTCCTTAAACGGGTACTAAGAAATAACTTTAAACTCTTATTTAGGAGGCTCTGGATTTCAAAACACTGTGTGTGGAATTCTGCTGTTCCATCTAAAGAAAATAAAACAGTTTCTTTAACCTCAGTTTATATTGTTTCCAATATAGTAAATATTAAAGCCATGTTGAGGGTGTGACATTTGCTCTTCATGAGGCCTCTTCTCTCCTTACTTTCTCATTCCAAGTTGAAGCTAAGAATATAAGGGCAAGAGAGACAAGAAACCTGCCAAGTAGATTGAACCTCAGATGCAGGCCTCTGGGGAGTCGCTGTTCTCAGTTCTGTGCTATTTTTCTTTTCATTTACATTACTCTTGGATGCAAAAGATCAGAAACCATGGTCAGAAGTTCAGTGATTGTGATTTACTAAATGATCAGGATAGATTTTTAGAAGTCTATTTTCTGCCTTCAAAACAGTTGAACTTTTAGAACTCTGATTTATCCATTTCTTAATGTGATGGTCAAAATGGCTCCAGACTTCTCCATATGTAGAAAACAAAGATTATTTTATTATCTGGAAATGTATTTTTAAATATCTTTTTGCTTTATTTATTCGGGGTTTTTAAAGAAATATATTTTAAGAATAAGTAAATTAATGTTTACTCACTATTGGTGCATGGGCCTCATCATTCAATACTTAATAGCATAACCAACCGAGATAATGGCGTAGCAAACTCATCTCTGAAGGTGGAAATGTTACCACTTTCAACTGAGGCCAGAAAACATTACCTACTGCTAAATGATCCTTTTGAATCCTTGTTATGAGCGTGAATCCATGTTAGCAAGTATCAATAAAAAGACTAAAAATCCAAGATGTGGTAATAACTTTCAGTTTAAAATCCTTGTTTAGAATTTTATAATTTTAAGACTGAAGTTGGGATTTAGTACGTAAAATTCAGAGCACTGAATGCTTAAGCCAGAGGCTTCAAATGTGTCTGCTCCCAGAGTCAGCCAGGTGAAATGACTGAAATGACTACAGCAGACCTTGTAGCCAAAATATTTTAAACAGTAGAAAGCAGGTGGATGGCAAATGGGAGAATGTACCCCTTCCCGGGGCACCTAAGACATACAGGTGTCATTTTGCTTTCAAATGCTACCTTGACAGATGAATAAAATATGTCTGTTGCCAAATGGAGACCATCATCTTGCAGTTTGCTCCCACTGTTCTGAGCTATTCAAGAGAACTGCTAAACAGCCTAGAGAGTTGGAGAGCACCCAGCCTCCTTTAACCACCTTTGCAGTGTTTTGTTGCTTGTTTTTGTTGGTTCTCCATTTACTTTTGCATTAAGAGAGTTGGAATTCTCCCTACACTGAACTGAATCTTTTACTTCGACGTCAGTTAGCTTCTTCTTGTTTATTCACCGTAATCAAAGAAAATTGAACTCCTAGCTCATCAGAATTAGCAGAACCTGAAAAGTTCATCCATTCAACTCTAACTATTGCATGAATTTCTTCTTCATTGTTCCCAGCAAGTGCTCTTTCTTGGATAAACTCCTTAGCATATTTTTAGAACACTTTCTGTATTTTTTATCAGATTATACATTAGCCTTCTCCTCTTCAGGACAAAGCATCAAGATCTTTTGCTTTTACCTCATAAGACCCTTTTTCTATCTCTTGGTTCAGTTTTTTGAGAATGAGCATCCCAGACATTGCTTCTCATTTGCTCCTTTGAATTTAGATGAGTCAGTGTTGTCGGAACAAGATGAGCATGGAACCCAACTTTCTAAGGAACGTCCTCATATATTTTTTCTCATTCTCATTTCTTTTTGAGTCAATCATTTTGCAACTTTATCACAATCTCAGTCTAGAATACTATTTCTAGTGTAGTCCATAAAATTTAGGTGACCCTTATGAAGAAAACTATCAACAATTTTCGAGGAGGTATGTCAATAGTTATGAATATTTTATCAGAATGAGGAGATTGAATGTCATGGAAGATGTGAATTCTTTCCAAATTAAATTTAGCTTGAATACAATGCTAAAAATCTTAAATAAAAATATCATAAAGTTTATGGTATGATACAAGTGAATAGTAAACAATAATGTAAGAAAACATTTATGAAGAAGAACTAACCCCAATGGTGTGCTGGTAAACTGACTTGTAAGAAAAACACAAACAAAAAACAACAAAAAGCCCCAATATGCAGTGTTTACCAATTTGTGTGGTGTAAATACTCCCAGCATGGATCAATTTCAAGCTACCAATGAGACATTACTGAACACAGAATTGAGAAGAGACAGAATTAGCTTTTATGGACCAGTAAAAGCCAACTCTACTATATCCCACCCGAAGCACATAAAAACAATACTGTAAAACTATAACAATTCACAACACAAATTAACAAACACAAATTAACCAAAAAAACCATAATAATTAGTACTTACATTAGAAAAAAGAAAGGTCTTAAATCAATGGCTTCACATTCCACCCAAGAAACTAGAAAAGAAAGAGCAAATGAAACCCATAATAATGAGAATAAAGGAAATGAGGAAGCTCAGAGCAGAAATGAATAAAAACAGAAAAAATATTGAGACAATTAATAAAACAAATATTTGTCACTTGAGAGGATCAGTAAGACTGAAAAATCTCTAGCCAGACTGATCCACATAAAAGAGAGAAACCAGAAACTACCAATGTCAGGAATGAGAGAGGTGACATCACTACAGAATCTACAGATAGCAAAAGGATAGTAAGGTAATAATATGAAGAATTTTTTGCCAATAAATGTCACAGCTTAAATGAAGTGAATACATTCCTTGAAGAATATTAACTATCAAAGTTCACTTAAGAAGAATTAAATAATCTGTTTATCCCTATACTTACTAAAGTAATTGAATTTGTAGCTAAAAACCTTCCCTCAAGGAAAACTTCAGGCTTGATTGGCTTCAACAGTGAATTCTGTATTAAATAATAAATAATACCAATGCTATAAAAATTCTTCAAGAATATTATAAAAGATATAATGCTTCCCAACTCTGAGACCAGCATTACTCTCATACCAACCCAAACAAAGACACTATAAGAAAGGAACACTACAGACCAATCTCTTTCATAAACTTAAATGCAAAAATTCTAAACAAAATTTTAGTAAATTGAATCCAACAATGTATTAATATATCACATCATGATCACCATGTGAGACTGGTTTGACACTGGAAATCAATCACTATAATTCACCATATGATAAATTTGAAAAGAAAACCATCTGATTATTTTAATACATGCAGTAAAAGCTTTGACTAAATCCAGCATTTATTCCTTATCAGGAAGTCTCAGCTCATCAGATGGATATATAGTAGATATATATCTACAGGGATTTATTTCAAGGAATTGGCTTGTGTGATTGTGGGGGCTGGCAAGTTTGAGTAGGGCAGGCCAGCAGACTGGAAACTCTTAAGCAGAAGCTGAATTTCTTCTTTGTTTAGGAAACTTCAGTTTTTCTCTTTAAGACCTTTCAACTTGGATTGCATTAGTCTCACTCATATTATCCAAGATAATCTCCTTTACTTAAAGTCAACTACTTGCAGATGTTAACTACATCTATAAAATACCTCCACAGCAATACCTATATTAGTCTTTGATTGAATAACTGGATACCATAGCCCAACCAAGTTGACACATAAAACCAGCCATCACACCCTATGATTAGGAATAAGACAAAGATGTCTTATTCCTCATCACTTTGTCTCTCATCACTTTTAATCAACATTTTACTGGAGCTTCTAGACAATGAAATCAGACAAGAAAAAGAAATAAAAGGTATCCAGATTGTAAAGAAAGGAATAAAATGCTCTTTATTCACAGACATCACTATCGTCTGTGTAGAAAATCCAGTGGAATGTTGTAAAAAGCTACTAAACTAGTAAGTAATTTTAGTAAATTCCTTGGGACATAAGATCAACATAGAGAAATTAATAGTATTTCTATAATTACTGGAAGCATTATATAATTCAAATAATAGCAATTATAATTAAACAACTTGACACAAATAACTGGAAATTAAAATAATATTTATAATAGCATCAATATTATGAAATACGTAAGAATAAACCTGACAGAAGATGTGAAAGACCTGACATTGAAAATTACAAAATATTGCTGAGAGAAATTATGGAAGACCTACATAAATGGAAAGATACCGAGTGCTGTGGATTGAAGCACTCAACAATTTTAAGAATTCAATTCTCTGCAAGTTAATCTATAGATTTAATGTAATTCCAATTTAAATCCCAGTAATCTCTTGGGGGTAGAAATTGACAGTCTTATTGTAAAATTTATATGGAAATATGAAGAACCTAGAATAGCTAAAACAGCTTGGAAAAAAAAATATTTTACGACTTACTATAGCTACAGCGATTAAGAGAATGTGTATTGGCATAAAGATAGATCAATGGAACAGAATAGAGTCCAGAAACTAACTCACACATATGTGAAGAACTGAGTGTTCATAAAGGTGCAAAGGCAATTTAGTGGAAAGAATCTATTTCACGAAAAGTGGTGGGACAGTTGGATATACATAGGCAAAGAAATGAACTTCAATGCATACCCTGTACCATCTAAAAAATTAACTCAAAATGGATTATTGGTGCAAATTTAAAATCTGAACTATAAAACTCCTTAAAAATGGAAAACCCTTGTGGCTTTGGGTTAGGCAGAGTTCTCAGATATTCATCAAAACATGATCCATAGAAAAACAAATGAATAAATTGGACTTCATCAAAATTAAAAACTCTTGCTGTTAGAAAAACACTATTAAGAGAGTAAAAACACAAACCATGGACTCAGAGAATATCTTTGCAAAATACATGTCTGATAAAGGGCATGTTCAAAACTGTATAATAAGAAAATAAACAACCCAATTGAAAAGGGCAAAAAAATGTGGACAGACTTTTTACAAAAGAAGATACATATACCCAAGTAAACACATAAAAAGATGTTCAACATTATGTTATGTACTGTTGGTGGGAATGTAAACTAGTTTAGTCACTGTGGAAAGCAGTTTGGAGACTGCTCAAAGAACTTAAAACAGAACTACGATTCAACCCAGCAATCCCATTACTGGACATATAGCTAAAAGAAAACAAGTCATTCTCCCAAAAAGACACATGCACTCACATGTTCACTGCAGCACTAGCCACAATAGCAAAGACCTGGAATTAACTTAGGTGCCCATTAGTGGTGGATTGGCTAAAGAAAATGTGGTACATATATACCATGGAATACTAGACAGCCATAAAAAGAATGAAATAATATCCCTTGCAGCAATACGGATGCAGCTGGAGGCCATTATCCTAAGCAAATTAATGCAGGAATGGAAAACCAAATGCTGCATGTTCTCACTTATAAGTGGGAACTAAACACTGGGCACTTGTGGACATAAAAATGGCAAAAATAGAAATGGAGGACTACTTAAGGGGAGAGGGATGGATAGAGGAAAGGGCTGAAAAACTATTTGGTACTATGATCAGTACCTGGATGATGGCATCATTTGTACCCCAGACCTCAGCATCATGCAATATATCCAGGTAACAAACCTGCAAATATCTAAAATGAAAGTTGAAAGAAAAAAGATGTTTGGTGTTGATAGTCATTAGTGAGATACAAATTAAAATCACAGTGAGATGCCACTGTACACCTGTTAGAATGGCTAAAGACTGATTGTACACTGCTGGTGGGAATGTAAAATGGTACTATCAATGTGGAAAACAGTTTGCAAGTTTCTGAAAACATTAAACGTTTACCATACGATTTAGCCATTCCTATTTACGTAAGAGAAATGAAAGCATATGTCCCTAGAAAGGTGTATACATAAACGTTTATAGAAGCTTTATTTGTAATAACTGGAAAGAACCCAAGTGTGTCTATCAACATGTCAGTGGGTAAACAAACTGGTATATTCATATAAAGGAATACTACTCAGCAATGAAAAGGAGTGAACTAGTGATACACTCAATGACATGGATAAATCTCAAAATATTAATGCTGACTGAAAGAACCAGACAAATAAAGAAGACACACTGTGTTTTTTCAGTCAGTTGGAGGTACTATAACAGAATTTCATGGATTGGGTGGCTTAAACAATAGAAATTTATTTCTCACAGTTCTGGAGGCTGGAAAGCCCAAGATCAACATGCCTGAAGACTCTGCTTGGTGAGGACCTGCTTCCTGATTCATAGCCAGCCATATTCTAGCTGTGTCCCCACATGGCTAAAAGAGGGTGAGAGAGCTCTCTTGGATACCTTTTATAGGAGTAAAAATCCCATTCATTCACGAGTACTCCACCCTCATGATTTTTTTTATTATTATACTTTAAGTTCTGGGGTACATGTGCACAATGTGCAGGTTTGTCACATAGGTATACATGTGCCATGTTGGTTTGCTGCACCCATCAACTTGTCATTTACATCAGGTATTTCTCCTAATGCTCTCCCTCCTCCAGGCCCCCACTCCCTAACAGGCCCCAGTGTGTGATGTTCCCTGCCCTGTGTCCAAGTGTTCTCATTGTTCAATTCCCACCTATGAGTGAGAACATGCGACCACTCTCATGGTTAGTCACCTTCCAAAAGCCCCACGTCCTAATAGCATCGTATTAAGATCTCAACAAATGAATCTGGAAGGAACACAAACATTAACTCTCTGCATTGCACTGTATGATTTAATTTATATAAAATTCTAGAAAATGCAACTGAGCTGTTAGAGGATCAAAGGTCTGAAGAAACTTTTATAGGTCTGTCTTTATCTTAATTGTGGTGATCATTTCACAGGTGTACATATACATGTCAAACTATCCCACTGTACACTTTAAATATGTGTGGTGTGTTATATGCCAATTATGTCTCAATAAAGCTGATTTTAAATGTCACTTAAAAAGGGATTTAGGGAAGTTCTTCAAATCTTTGGAATGTACTATTACATCCCAGTGTAATGTATGTACCAAGATATGTGACAATATGTGCCTCTGTAATCTATGTGCCTCATTTCAAGCCACAGAACTGTTTCATTTAGGAGACTTGGTGACATCACTTATACCATCAACCTAATCCCTAGCCCTGATTGCTGTCATTAACATCACTGTCATTACTACAGTGGGTACGTACATCATGCCTCCACCTTCTTCTCTCTCAGAAAGAATCCTTGGTTGTCCCTACTTGTCTGAATCACAAGTTGAAAAGTCTAGGATGAATGAATCTGGCCACTGGAGTCTAGGTCAATATGCCACTTGCTAGTTTCAAGGGAGGCTGGGAAAATGAGTGTCTGGCCTTTTCCCTTCTGATATAGGAGTCAGACTGTCTTGCGCCAACACTCATATGTTGTTATCTGTACCATATGCTGTATTTATGCCCTATAGATGAATGTCTTTCCTACCCTATGGATAGCAGAAAATATGTCTTAATCATAGTGCAACCTCCACTCTGCCAGGAATCAACTAGGTACTCAGTCACTCTTTGTGATATGGAATGGAATGGAATGGAATGGAGATAACTATGTCTCCCATATCACTCCTTTTAGAAGTGCTGAGGGCCTTCTAAATCTTTTCAGGCTGGAAAACCTGGCTACTTTCTGAATCCAAGTACGAGCTGGGTAAAAATAAAGCCGTATTTATATGGGCTAGAATATAAAAGGAGATTGAAGAATATTCAAAACCTTCCTGCTTACAAACTTATCAAGTTTGCAAAGTTGCCAGAGCATAAGAAACTCAACATACAATGCTTCTAGCTCTTCTTGGACAGATAGGCTGAGATGATAAGCTGAATTCCTCAGGACCAAGTACATATGGAAAACAGGGATTGTGGAGACAGCCGGACCATGTGTCAAATGCTACTCTGCCCTTATTGCCTACATGACCTTGAGCCTGCCCTCACCCTCTGCCCATGTGCTGCCAGCATCTTGGTACCTGGCTCAGTATGAAGCATGTGGCCTGGGCCTAACCTCTCACCACATCACATTCCCCTGAACATGTGTAATAAAACCACTGACTCCGTGATTGGCATTTGGCCACTGACAACCTCCCCAGGTTCACTCTCTGTGTGTGCCCCTACCCCAATCACCTGTGTGACCCAATAAGAGAAATGCCTGAACACTCATACCTCTGTGTACCTGCGGATTTCAAATAGCACAGCCTCTAGACAGTGCTGAGGAAACTCCGCCCTAGTGACACCTCAAATCGCCCATGTGGCTTCGCTCTTGCTTCACTCCATACTGAACCTGACCCTTTCTCCTTGGGGAATCCTTTTGCTGTAAACTGTATAACACATTTACTTCGTATTCATCAGTGCCCATGTGTCATTCATCCTGATACATAAATAAGTGGGTGGTGGGATGTTTTATATCCTCAAATTCTAGCACAGAGGTTGGCTCAAGACTGGTCTCAAATGATGGATAGATGGATGGATGAATGGATGGATGAATGGATGGATGGATGGATGGATAGATAGATGGATGGATGGATGGGTGGGTGGGTGGATGGATGGGTGGGTGGATGGATGGATGGATGGATGGATGGATGGATGGATGGATGAATTGATTCAATGAATATGATTCTTCATCCTGATTAGTACCTTCACATTTGGAAAATGTCACTCATCATCACAGAAAAATGACAGGCCAGGCCTGAGCACTTCAAATGAGACATCTGCCGAGATAGAGACATGACATGTTAAAGCATCTCCTTTCAGGAGCTAACCATGCTTTAAGATTCCAATTCAAATCTACTCTTTTCCTTTTCCTAAGTCATGACGAGAATGTTAATTCCCCCCAATTTAGTTCTAACTCCTTCTAGTGAGAAGAGAATGTGATGCTAAATTAAAGAGTTCAACCCCTTAGCTGAGAATAATCCTTACAAAATGTATTTTTATCTTATTACTTGTTGACCAAAACCACAGCCTTTTATATATGATCTGAAAGAGCCCATAAAAAAGGCTGTGTCTAAAAACCACTATTTGCTTTTGGCTGCACACAGCAAAATTTGATTTGCAATGATAGGAATGTCAGTCTGACAATGTAACTGCAATTTCTCTAACTATTTACCTTTAAATCTCAGTATTACACTTGCTACAAATGATATATGAAAGTAAAATATTTGCACAGTTATGTGATTCAGTCAAGAGTAGATACAGTACTGCACCTGAGGGAGAAGAAGGTGCTTGGGCTGACCTTACCAGGACCGACATTTTTGTAGTAAAGAAGCAAACTTCAGTATTGTTCGGTGGATGTGCCCTGGGTTTGGTCACTGCCCCACTGATAGCTATTGACAAACGCTGCTGAGATATGATATAATCAAAATCTCTGCTTCTGTGTGTTAGGGGATGGGAGGTGTGCAAGTTTCATGTTGTTATAGATGCCAACTTAAGCAAGTCATTTTCCTAAATCCTTAGAATTCTTAGGTTCTTTTTTATAAATCCCAAATCTGCTTTCCTTTGCAAACATGGCTGATGTCCCTTGGAGAACTCCAACCTTCCTCTCCTTGCCTCACTCCCTAGGGTGAGCGCACGGGGGTTGCAACAAGGCATGCGAAACACCATGTGTGTCTAAGAAAGACCCTACTTCTCAGATTGTGATCATTTAAAACAGCTTGTTAAAAAAAAAAAAAAAAAAAAAAAACTTTAATTTACCCCTAAGTAAAGCTCATTTTGTTGCTAATTTAATTTTAGTGAAAGGCCTTATGTAGAACGCACCCCAGGAATTTCTGTATGATCTATTTATCCAACCCAGGAGGATTATCTGACTCTTACAAGCTAATCCTCTTGAAAAGTGTGTCTCAGTGCCATGAGGAAGCATGTGATATTCTTTACGAGTGTTTGAGTTGGATCTGGAATAAATGAGTTAGGCTGCACTCTCAGCCACCTATGTCTCTCTCATTGGAGACACGTGAGCTGTTCCAGGGAGGTCTGTAGTAACTGAGATTTCTTTTTATTGTCAGAAAATCAAACAATAAATTTAATGTGATTGATGACCAAGGTGGCACATAGAAATTGTTTGCACCAAATTCAATCAATAAATATTTATGGAGTTGCTACCATGTATCAGGCACTGCTGTAGATTCTGAGGTGAGGATACTGAGGTAAGATGCTGAGGTTGAGCCCAGCTCAGATGCTGAGATTGTCCTCAGGAGCTCATATGCAAAACGTGTGGGGAAGACAGATATGGGGCAATTGAACAAAGCAACATGTAATAGAATCAGGTAGTGATTAATGCTGTGAAGAAACATCAAGCAGTGTAGAGGAATGGAGAGTTTAGAAGGAGGTTGATATTTTAAGCTTCATGACCAAGAATGAGCTCTCTGGGGAAGTGACATTTAACCAAAGACTAGAATGAAGTGACAGAAAGTCATGCAATAGGAGGAGAGCTTTCCAGGCAAGTGCAAAGGCCCTGGAGCAGCAACAACCAGGAGGCCAGCATGGCAGGGAGGGAGTGGTGGGAAAGAAGGCTGGAGAGGTAGCCTGGGACCAGCTCACACAGGGCTTCTTCAGTACTGGTAAGAACTTAAGGTTTGATTCCAACTGAAGGGCCAGTGAATGGCTTAGGATAGGGAAAAATTGGCTCCAGTTTATATTTTAGGCGGTGCTTTCTTCTTCAGTCTTGTCATCTTTCTTCCATTCTGATTCATATGATTGTTCCGTGAGTCAGTTGAACTCTCACTGCTTCCATGTCTTTGCAAGCTTCAGTCAATGGTTATTCATGTACCTGGGTTATAAGACAAAAGCAAACAAATTCTATTCTCTTCAAACTCATTGAAACCCTGGTACCTAAGACACAGTCTGCTCAATCCTCAGGTACATTTGGAGGTTTGGTTGTTTTATTTTTTCCTTCTTTTTCTTTTCTGGTTCTTCAGAAACAATCTCTTTGGGGGAAGAATTTTTTGAAGAGAGGTGCCTAGAAAAAAATTTATTGTTAAATACATCTTATTTGAACCATGATATGGGCAAGCCTCTTTTTAAAATATATTTTATGTTTTAATTAATATGCTTTATTTTTAGAGAAGTTTTAGGCTTCCAGCAAAATTGAGCAGATGGTACAGAAAGGGCCCTTATACTCTCTGCCTCCACACATATCTCCCCAACTGTTGCTATCTCACACCACACAGGTACCCTCTGTTACAAGTGACCAACCTACATTGATATCATTATCATCCAAAGTCCATAGTTTACGTTAGGGTGCACTCTTAGTATTACACATTCTATAGGTTTTGACCAATTGTAAAAAAATGTGTACCCACCATTATGGTATCGTACAGAATGGTGTCACTGCCCTAAAAATTGTCTGTGCTCTGCCTATTCATTTCTGTCTTTCCCCAACCTCTGGCAAGCACTGATCTTCTTGTTGTTTCCATAGTGTTGCCTTTTCCAGGATGTCATATAGTTGTAATCATACAGTATGTGCCTTTTGGGTGGGCTAATTTCACTAGTAAATGCATTTACATTTCCTCCCTGTCTCTTCATGGCTTGATAGCTCATTTCTTTTTAGTGCTGAATAATATTCCATGGTCTGAACATACCACCATTTATTTATCCATCCAACTACTGAAGGACATGTGGTTGCTTCCAAGTTTTGGCAGTTATGACAAAGCTACTATAAACATTCATATGCAGGTTTCTGTATGGACATAAGTTTTCATTTGAGTAAATACCAAGGAGCATGCTAGATGGATCACATAGTAAGGGTATGTTTAGTTTTGTAAGAAATTGCCAAACTGCATAAGTGGCTGTCCATTTTGCATTCCCAACAGCAACGAATGAGCATTCCTGTTGCTCCATATCCTCACCAGCATTTGGTGTTGTCAGTGTTTGGGACTTTGTTCAAAGGCGTGTAGTTTAATTTGCAACAATGAAATACCTCATTGTTATTTTAATTTGCAACTTCCTAATGACATATAATGTTGGACTCCTTTTAATATGCTTACTCACCATTTTCATATCTTCTTTGGTCAGCAAGCCTCTTTTTAGACAAGGTATATATGGTTTGGCTGTGTCCCCACCCAAATTTCATCTTGAATAGTAGCTCCCATAATTCCCACACGTTGTGGGAGGGACCCAGTGGGAGACAATTGAATCATGGGGGTGGTTTCCCCCATACTGTTCTCATGGTAGTGAATAAGTCTCCCCAGATCTGATGGTTTTATAAGGGGTTTCCCATTTCACTTGATTCTCATTCTCTCTTGCCTGCCACCATGTAAGATATGCCTTTTGCCTTCTGCCATGATTGGGAGGCCTCCCCAACCACTTGGGACTGTGAGTCCATTAAACCTCTTTTTCTTTAAAAATTACCCAGTCTCAGGGATGTCTTTATCAGCAGCATGAAAATGAACTAATACAGTATACATTCCTGAAATTGTGGCTAAAATCAATTTTTGTAATTTGCATTTCCTTTTCATGGTGTCTTGTACTACATATTAAGATGATAGCTCCACTTTGATTGCTCACCAACTGACAATAATGTCAAAACTTTCCATAATCAAAATCATAAGTGGGGCAAAGTGTGTGATAAAGACATATTATGGTAAACAGTGCTTCATCAAATATATGTATTTGCTCATGAGAATAGTTACTCATTTATTTAACAAACATGAGTGGTTTCTGTGTGCAATATGCAATTAGGCATCTTTATGTATATTTTTATATGCTCACAATAACCCTTCAAGTTATGTTTTATTATCTCCACTGTACAAATGAGAAAATATCAGATATTATGCACATTTTTCCACTGCAAGCCACAAAAAAAAATGTTAATTAAACTGTGCTTAATAAAATGAGGATATGTTGACTCATGAAACTTTAGAATCAAGAACTAGAAGGCCAGGCATGGTGGCTCACATCTGTAATCCCAGCACTTTGGGAGTCCAAGGTGGGTGGATTACCTGAGGTAAGGAGTTCGAGACCAGTTTGGCCAACATGGCAAAACCTCATCTCTACTAAAAATACAAAAATTAGCCGGGTATGGTGGTGTGTGACTGTAATCTCATCTACTTTGGAGTCTGAGGCAGGAGAATCACTTGAACCCAGGAAAAAGAGGTTGCCGTGAGCCGACATCGTGCCACTGCACTCCAGCCTGGGTGACAGAGTGAGACTCTGTCTCAAAAAAAAAAAAAAAAAAAAAAAAAAAGAACTAGATAGATTAAGTCAGATAGGGCTTGATCTAGGACCTGAATGATATAGCAATAATCCAGTTAGTTTCTCTTAATTTCTCAGACCTACTTCTCAGTGCTGGTTCCATTCTCAGTTTCTACTGATGCCAAGATCGTTGCAGCAGCTCAGCTTTTCTATACACTCAAGTTATTGTCTTCTATAGGAAAGAATAGAGGCCCCTTTCCCATTGCTCAAGCTAAAGACTTAGGATAAAACCTGACTAGGCAAATTAGCTTGGCTTAAGTCATTGTTTTATCTGGGTGTCTATTGTCCCTGCTGGAGGCTGCAAGGCAGGTTTGATCTCTGTCTTCATGAAAAAGAAGTCCAGGGAGCAAAGACAGGCATTAACGCATAATCATGCAGATACAATTACTTACTTCCTATTGTTATAAATAGTACAATGCAAAGAGAGAGAATGTTCTAGGCATGGATTGGCAAATTATGGTTCCTGGTCTCAATCTGGCCCACTGCTTGCTTTTGTGAATAAAGTTTTATTGGAACACAGTCATGCTTATTCATGTACATATTGTCTATGCCTGCTTTCCACTACAATTGCAGAGTTGAGTAGTTGCTGCAGAGACCGTATGGCCAGCAAAGCCAAAAATATTTTTTCTCTGACCCTTTATAGAAAAAGTTTACTGCCCCTCCTCTGGGTACCTCTAACAGAAGGAATTTAATCTCAGTGTTCAGGGTGGTATTTCTGAGGAACCAGCATTTAAGGTAAGATCAGTGATTGAAAACAGGTTATCCAGGAAAGTTTGTGGAGGGGTGGAGGTTTGAGGCAAAGTAGGGGGATATATATAGTCCCAGGTAGAAAGGACAGCCTAAATGTAGGTCCTGAATTGGCAGGGTCTTGGCACATTGAGGAACACAGCGAAAGTTTGCATGGCTAAGGCATAGGTAGAGTGAATGCATGGTATGTGATACAGAGTGAGAGAGGGGCCAGAAGATGCTGGGCCTCGGGGGCCATGCTAAAGTATCACAGAGGAATCCACTGATGGGTGAAAAGCAGGGGTAAGACACAGTAAGACTGGTGTCTCGGAAGTATAGCCTAGGCTGCTGTATGTAGAATGGATGGGAAAGGAAAAGGAAGAAGAGAAAAAAATGAGGACAGCAACTGGGATGCCATGGCCGTAGTCTAGGGTAGATGATGGTGCTTGGACTATGAATGGGAGTGAGAAGGGAGATATGGGTGCAAGATACAGTTAGATTGGGGGTTTTGTTAGGTGAATGCTGAGAATCACATGCTGGCAATAGGATGAAGTCAGGCCATTTACTGAGCTGAAGACACTGGAAGAAGAGCAGATTCAAGTGATGATGTGAAGACATGAGGAAAGATGATCGGGAGGGGCCCTACTGGTCCTGAAGTGCCATCACCACAATTCAAGTTTCTAATTGGGTTGTTCAATGGGAGGCACTCTCAGTAAAGACAGTTTAGTACCACAAACAGGCAATATCATCTTGAAGACATGTCTTATTGAGGCTTTTGTGAAGACTCTGGGATAGTCTCTCCCAAAATGGTCTAGGACATGAAGTACAGTTCATCTAAATTTCTCTACACCGTGTCAATGCTCTTCAATATGTCATGGGAAGTTGGGCAAAACTGTACAATGCATTTATTTTCTACCATACCCAAGATGTTCTTGTAGCAGTACACACATGAATGAGTAATGCCAACACCAAGCTAAAATGTCCTTGAAAGGAAATGAAGTTTGGAATTTTTTTAAGGCCAATTGCCCACTAAAATAGTTTCTGACACATAAGAGAATTTTTAGGTTTCCTTCCAAATTCAATGTTCTGTGACATGAAAGGCACTAGATGAGCTGAGACAAATCCAAGTGATGTGTTCAAAAGTCATGGTAATGTCCTGCCTGTCCCCAGATCACTCAGCATTCCACTTCACTTTAACAAAGATCGATTCCAAAGTCAACTAATTTCATGAGCTAGTATATATAAAATTATTAATAACTTCGCAGTCTTCAAATCAGATAACATGATTCAATTCATGGAGACACAGCATACTTTGAATTTTCCATGTCTCCTCTAATTTTCCTGTAAGAATGTAAAGAGTCTGAAAGAAAATATGCCTTTTCAGTTGCTCAATTTGCCTGAAACATGTCTTCTCAATCTGTAACAGGAAAGGCTTTGTTCTCTCTTTCTCCCCCATATTCTCTATGGATGCCATTTTCTTTCAGCAGCTCCACCAAGCCCCAGAGCACTGAACACCAGAACCTCAGCAGCCTGGTGCTGTTCACCCCTGTTCTCGGCGTCACAGAGACACACGCAGGGGAAGCTGTGAGACGCTGAGCCTTCACCTCCGTGGGAAGTGAACTGGAAGACCACTGCCAATGGGCACAGATTATAAGAAGTCATGTACCCAGCTCTATTTACATTTCAGGGTGCAATTGAGCCTGTAACATTTCTGTGCCATCGGTTTATTGTTACCCCCTAAAATCATCACTTTTTAAGCTGTTTATAAGATCAAAGCTGGTCAGTATAATACTACTGGATAGAGTTATCTGAAACTTGTAAACAAGGAATACCTCCGTTTCTTCAAAATAAAGGAAAGAAGAAGAGATAATCACACATGCACAGAGCTAGCCAAGGAGGCAGAGAGAACATAATGTGCCCCAGCCACCCCAGCTGTTAATAATGCAATGTGCATCCACCAAGGCTTTGTTGAGAACCTACCGTTTGTAAGACACTGTGAAGGGCCCTTCAGAACCCACAAATGAATGAAGACCTCATCCAGAACGCACACGCGGTACTGTCTGATACACAGTGCCAGAGAAGGATAAAGGGCTGTGGGAGAGAAGAAGTAAGAAGGATCATTCCTTTTGGCCTGGGATAGGAGGGCAAAGATGCTGGAAGACTTTGTGGAGGAAGCAGTATTTGTACAAGATCATCTTGAGAGTTGGGTAAGATTTGGCAATAGGAACAAGAAGGGCAAAGGTATGAAGAACACTCTGATAGTTAACAAGGACCATAGCCAATTCTGGGTAGCTTCAGCACTGAGAAATTTATTGAAAGAATTTTGAAATGTCCCATCCATAGGAAGGAACTAAGGCAGCGTGGAGGCTGGAGGGCAGGCTCTGCTCCAGTTGTGGGGTCAGACACAGGCAGCCATGGCCAGGATGCAATTCTAGTTGGATCCAGCTGTTTTTCCCTCTGCTCAAGGTTCAAATTCCCAGGAGTGAAGCTTCGAGGGAGCTGGTGGCCTCGTGACTCAGAAAGGGTGGAGCTCCCAGTGACAGCCTCAGCCAGCTGTCCAATAGGGGAGAGGAAAAGGAAACCACATGCTCTTAGAAAGGGGCAAAGCATGTTGGGCACGTCTTGGCTGGAAAAGGGTCTGACGCTTTATTCATCAGAAATTGGGGACGTCCCTTTTTTCTTTCTTTTGCAGCTGAAGGGCATGAGTCAAGCTTTATTCTCATATGATCTGGGTACTCTGAAGGCACAGGATTGCAAAGGCTCTAGGGTGGGAGGGAGCAGCGTGTGGCATTTCCCAGGAAGAGAAAGAGGAGCTGGGGAGGCTGGAGTGCAGGAGGCGAGAGGTGAGAAGCTGTGGGCAGGCTCAGGCCGAGCTGTCTCAGTCAGGGTGAGAGAAACAGGACCATTAGGATGGTATAGAGCAAGCAATCGTAGGAGCGGGAGAAATAGACTCAAGACGCAGTTTCTTCTTCAGCTGAGCCTGAAGTTGTAGGGCAGGTGATCAGGACCTTGAAGTAGGGGAGAGCCCAAGAGGGATGAGCTAGAACCTGCCTCTGTCTCTCACTGAAACCTGCACTGACCTTTCCCCTCTCCCAATTAGAAATGGCCTCTGCCAGTTGACTGTCTTACCTAAGATATGCATTAATGTTTGCCATAGGAACAGTGCCTCCCTACATGCAGCCCTTTTGCAGTCCACAACCTGCACAACCATGCATAGTGACACTAACACACACACACACACACACACACATGCACGCATGCACACATATTCTGTGTCTGAGAGTAATTATTGAACCACTTTAAAAAGCTGCACTGCTTTCTCAGCATAACAGATATTGTGCTAAGTGTTCCGGACTTAGCATGAATTTCTCAAGGCAATAGTTTCCTGGACATCCGTCTCTAAGCATGACATGAAGGACCCTAAGCAGTGGCCCTTACACTCCTTCCATGGTTCCAAAATTCTTCCCCACTCTAATCTACCTCAGGGCCTAAAAGGCCAACTTTGCTTCCCATTTTAGCTCAAAGCACTCAGAGCCCCTGTTAAATACCAAAGTGTCCGTAGAGAAGGTGTCTGTTATTTACAAGCTACTGTACTTCAACTTCAGCCCCTAAAAGGGCCCTGAGAGATTAGTACCCAGGATATATAAGTTTTGATGGGAGAGGGGAAGGAGAGAGAGAAGTGTCTGATGTTCCTTGCATACTACAAGCAGCTCAGGTACAGGATGTTTGTCAGATGGAGGTAGAGAGATGCTGAAGGCAAATGTCCCACTTGACCCATTTTGCCATCAGTGGGTCCTGGCCAGAATGTACCCTTTAGATGGATTTGTCACTGCAGAGATTCTGACACTCCTGGCTGGAATGGAAATTCATTGAGGATAGAAAAATAGCATCCAAAGAATGTGTCAATGACAAAAGCAAGTCTGTTCACAACACAAAAGAGGTGCCCCTGGTTGCAGTGTGAAGGACAGATGGGGTAAGTGGAAAAGGTCTAGTGGGGAGACTGCAAACCAGACTCGGAGAAACACATAAGATCGTTATGGTGGAGAGAGGAACATCGAGAAAGCATCGAGCCTCTTCAGGGGAGGCAGCGTGGTCAACAACATGCACAGAGCCTGTGGTCTTGCACACAATCGACTGTTCCACTGGCTGAAAATGTACCCTTCGGATGGATTTGTCATTCCTGGCTAGAATGGAAAACCCCCATGCCTGAAGGATCTGCCCTGGGCAAGAGAAGTGGCCACAGAGGCCCTTTAGTGTCTCCCCGGCTGTGTCTCTTTCTCTGATGTGCTTCCTCCCATCTCCAGGACCTCTCGAAGGCCGTCCCATTTAGAGTCCCTGGCACCCATGCCTGTGGAACCAAGGACATTAGCACTGGGTGTCTTTCAACTTTATTCTTTGCTTTTCTTGGCAAAGCTCCTTCAACAGCCTTAGACAAAAAACAGTCAGGATGAAAGCATCTCCGAAGAACTTACACAATAATCCTGTCACTTGCGGACTTAGAAAAAGGATCAGCTTTTCCTGAGAAAGTGACAAGCCACAGTGTGACCCACTGGCTGTTATCAAACCCTTCCCTGGAGCCTGGGGGCCTCCAGCTCAAGCCAGGTCCCTTGAAAACCAACCCTCAAAGCCCTTGTCTAGAAGAAGCAGCTGCAGCTGCCTTGGGCATGACAATTTCTCATTTATTATGTGCTTTTCAGAAGACATTGCCAACCAGCACCCAGTAATGGATCCTACTTGTGAGTCAATGAACACAATTTCAATCCATTTCTGCAGATGAAAATGTTAATAACTTTGCACTTTCTCCATACATGGAAACACGTATATACACACACTCACCTCCCTCAAACCTAGTGCACATTAGATAATGAAAACAAACAGAAAATTCCTAGCAGTATATTCTTGATACATTCTACATCTTCACAGAAACTGTCATTGCAAGTCAGTACTTGCCTACATACATCTAATAATTTTCTTTTTGAATTGCACAAGGAACCATCAGCAAATGATCACTTTTTGCTTACAGAAAAGTCAAAATAGATTCTCTTTTCTTAGGCTTAAATTGAAAGCATAATATTAATTCAGGCTAAAGGCAGCTAGCACATTTTTCCTGATGACTGTGTGACGTAGTCAGCTTCCTCTGGAGTCATCAACATTCACAAGTCACGATGGAAAAGAGGCAGGAGTAGAAGTGGGGAAGGTGTGTTCTGAAGTCAAGGTGTTTGCTGGAGCAATATAACCTTCCATGAAAGTAGAGTTTGTGACCCATTCAGCTAATATAAAAGCCCCAGTCTTTGGGACCAAGTAAACTTGGTTATAAACACGTTATAAGTTCCTGGCATCTAGAGTGAATCCCCCCGACACACACATTTCACTGTCACTTTGCCTTTTTGTCTCTCTAACCTGTTCCCTCACACTGCTGTCTCTTTCTACAGGAAAGCACCTCCACACTCTTGCTTATCTCTGAGCTGATGGTGGATGCATTACCTGGACTCTAAGAAATGCTACACTTTATTTTTGTCTGATCTTTAAAATTTTTTTCCTCCCAACTTATTTGTCCTTTTGGCTTCTAGGTGGACATGCCCAGCAGGCTGCATTTACCCTGCTGATCTGTGGGCTATTTTCACCCTTCTCGGTGAGTGCTTTTTTTCTACTCTGATGCCAGTCTCATCCCCTGAGGATGGCCCATGGAAAATCACCCCTTCTCAGAAACCTGCTTTTCACATGAGCTGTCTAGTGGGAATCTTGAACTGGGAGCTTCGTAGGTTCTCCAGTTGCCCCTACTCCCATCTTGAAGGCCCTGCCCAGAGCAGATGTTCTGGAAATATGTGATGCAGGAATGTATAAATCCGGTTCAGTTCTCTCATTGGGAAGATGAAGAAACTTAGATTTAAAAAAATAATAACTTGTCACACAGAGAGTGGGTGACAAAGATGAGAAATGACAAAAAATGGGAAAAGGGAAACAGATCAATATCGATTCTTTCCAGTATCAATTTGTGAGTAGAAACAGCCTATATTGAACAGTCTCCAAATAACTAGGAAGAAAAATGTAATTAAAATTTTTATTCTCAGATTGTAAAATCTGTGAAGAACTGATCACACTTTCTGCTTCTTTTTAAAAAAGATTTTTTTGCCTCAATACAAAAGTCCAATAGCCACATAAAAATTGGAAATATGTGAGTAACATAAAGAAGGAAAACGAATTCGGCTGTACGTTTAGAATCCCAAGGAAAACTGTTGTCAACATCTTGACGCATCCAAATGTAATCTTTATTTAGTGTTTTTTCTTGTAAAAACACTTTTTAACAAAACAGTTGTAATCATACTGTGATTTGGTGTACTTTTTGTTTTTTCTTTTTAATATTACAATATTTTCCCCTAGTTCTCCAAGTTATTAAAAAATCTTTATAAATAGAATTCATATGGTTGTATAATTTTTCAGGAAATTGATATAACAATAACATAAAGACCCCTTATGGTTCAATTTTACATTGTTTCCAAGGCTACCTTATTATAAGTATTGTTGCTATGAGTATCTTTGTGGGAAAGGGGATGGATTTCCATTTTTGGAACTTTTTTCCTTAGGATGGATTCCCAGTCGTAGAATTACTGAATCAATATCAGGTCCATTTTCAAGGCTCAGGTTATTTGTTATTTGAAATCCACATTGCCAAATTGTTGTCCAAAATAATAACATAAATTTATATGCTCACTAGCAATATGTGAGAGACTATTTTATCATACCTTAATGAACATTGTTTTTATCATTTAAAAATATTTCCAGCCATGAGCCTGTAGTCCCGGCTACTCAGGAGACTGAAGCGGGAGAATGGCTTGAGGCCAGGAGGTCAAGACTATGGTGTGCTATGATACCACCGGTGAATAGCTACTGCACCAGCAGGTTGTCCACCCTGGGCAACACAGTGAGACCCTGTCTCTAAAAAAAAAAAAACATTTAATATTTCCTAATTTGTAAGGTAAAACTTGATACATTTGAGTTGCTTTAATTTCTATTTTCTCAGTTCTCCATGAGGTTGAACATTTTCTCATTTAAAGTACTGGTCATATTTTTATTCTTTTTCTTTTTATTTTTTTTTGGGGGGGGTGGAGTCTCACTTTGTCGCCCAGGCTGGAGTGCAGTGGCGCAATCTCAGTTCACTGCAACCTCCACCTCCTGGGTTCAAGCGATTCTCTTGCCTCGACTGACCGAGTATCTGGGATTACAGGTGCGGGTGCCACCACGCCTGGCTAATCTTTGTATTTTCAGTAGAGACAGGGTTTCACCATGTTGGCCAGGCTGGCCTCGAACTCTTGACCTCAAGTGATCCACCCGTCTTGGCCTCTCAAAGTGCTGGAATTACATGCATGAGCCACCTCTCACCCAGTCTATATTTTTATTATTTTTAAAATCTGTGTGTAACTTTGCCTGTTTATCTGTTAGAATATTAGTGTTTTGTGTCAATTTATATTAACTTTTTATCTATTATAGATACAATTTTTATATCTGTTGCAAATATACTTTTCCAGTTTTTGTTTGACTTTTTAAAAGCTAAATGAAAATACAATAAATTGTACACAAAGTGCAAAATTAGACAAAGTTGAACCTACACCATCAACACAATCAAGACAATGAACTTATTTATCACCTCCAAAAGTTTTCTTTGACTTGTTCATTCCCCATCCCCAGATGACCACTGATCTGCTTTCTGACACTAAGTTTTTCTAGAATTTATGTTAGTGAAATCATATAATATGTACTCTCATTTTGTTGATACTCTTTCACCTAGCATTATTAATTTTGGCTTCAATCACGTTGTTGTGTCTAACAATAGTTCATTCTCTTTTTCATTGCTGAGTAGTATTCCATTGTATGGTGTTGCCTATTTATTTATTCATTCCCCTGTTAATGGACATTTTGTTTCCAGATCTTTGCTATTGCAAATGAATATGCTATGAGCATATTGTATAAGTCACCTACAAGTCTTCCTGTGGACCTGTGCTTTTGTCACTCTTGGAAAAATAATACCTAGTAGTGGAATGGCTGGATCATATAGTAAGTGGATATTTAATGTTTTCAGAAACTAGCAAACTGTTTTCCACATCAGTTATACCATTGTATGAGAGTTCTAATTTCTTCACCTCCTCACTAACATTGCGCATAGTCAGTCTTTTAATTAATTTAATCGATTTGTAGTGGTGTATCATCACAGCTTTAATTTGCATTTTTCTGTTGTGGAATGCTATCAGCCTTTTTCCATGTGCTTATTCCTCACTGTATTTCTTCTTTAATGAAGTGTCCTTCAAATCTTTTGCCCATTTTTTTGTTTTTTTGATTATTGAGTTTTGAAGGTTATTTATATATTCTGTACACAAGTACTTTATTAGATATATAACTTGCAAATGTTTTCTTCCCATCCGTGGCTTCTTTCTTCCATCTTCTTGGTAGTGTCTTTTGAACAGCAGAAGTTTTAAGTTTTAAATTTTGATGAAGTCCAGTTTATCAATTGGCTCCATTCTGAATTAAGCTTGGCATTGTATCTAAGTATTTTTTGCTTAACCCAAGGTTACAAAGTTTTCTCCTATGTTATTTTCTCAAAGTTTTACCTATCTTGGCAAATACATATCCAATTGCTCTGACCCATTTAAAAAAGAAATTATCCTTTTGTCACAGTATTACCTTTGCACTTTTGTTGAAAATTAGTAGTCTGGATATGTGAAGGTCTAGCTCTGTACTCTATCCTATTCTATTTGTCTCTTTTTCAATCTTTATGTCAATACCACCGTGTCTTGACTACTGTAATTTTGTATGTCCTAAGTCAGGCAGTGTTAGTACTCAAAAGTTGTTTTTCTTTTTCATAGCTCTTTTGGCTATTCCAGATCCTTCATGTTTTTATATGAACTTTTAGAATAAGTTGGTCAATTTCTACAAAATCATCTGCTGGAATTTTGGTTAGGATTGCACTGAATTTGTAGATGAACTAAGGAAACAACTGAAAATATAATTTCACTTATTGATTAATGAGCATATGATATCCATTTATTTAAGTCTCTTTTAATATCTTTCAGCCATAGTTTTCAGTATGCAGGTCTTTAACATCTGCATTAGTCAGGCTTCTCTTTAGGGACAGATCTTTAGCCAGATCTCTAAGTATTTCATGTTATATAATGCTATTATAAATGGTATTGTTTTTATAATTTTAATTGCTAGGGTATATATATGTATATGTATTTATATTAATATATAAATTTATATTTATATTAATATATAAATTTACATTATATATATATTAAATTTATATATTAAATATATACTAAATTTATATTATATATTAAATTTGTGTTATATATAAATATATATTAAATTTATATATAAAAATATATATTAAATATATATTATATGTTATATTTATGTTACATAACTTAATATTAATATATAATATATATTTATATTTTTATATTATATATTTTTACATATTTATATAGATATGTAAATATGTTTTTATATATTTATATAAATATGTAAAATATATATAAATATATATTTAAAATTGATTTTTTGCATATTGATCTTGCATCCTGCAAGCTTACTAAACTCATTTATTAGTAGTAGTAATGTTTAGGTAGATTTCATCAGATTTTCTGCTCAGATCATTATGTCTTCTGCAAATAAAGACAGCTTTACTTCTTTTCAATCTGGATGACTTTTTTATCACATATTGACTTACTACACTTTTTAGAAATTCCAATAAATGTAGAATAGAAGCAGGGAGAGTACACATTCCTGTCTCATTCCTGTTCTTGGAGGGAAAACATTTGGTCTTTCACCACTAAATATAATGTTAGCTGCAGGTTTTCAGCAAATGCTTTTGAACAGCGTGAGGAAGTTCCCTTTTATTCCTAGTTTACGGAGAATTTAATGTTTATGGAGAAGCAAACAGAAATGCCGTAGAATTTTGTCAAATGCTTATTCTGCATGTGTTGTGATCATCAAATGATTTTTCTTTTGTGTTTATTCATGTGGTGAATTATGATTGCTTTTTTAATGTTACATTAAAAACCTTACATAATAGACATGATATATTACCCCTTTCAATATATTATTGGATTCAATTTGCTGAAATTTGTGTAAAAGTTTGCATCCATGTTAACAACAATATTAGTTTATAGTTCTCTTTTCTCATAATGTCTTTGGTTTAGCTATCAGGGTAAGGCTGGCCTCATAGAATGAGTTAGGAAGCATTCCCTTGTTTTCTATCTTCTGGAAGACTTGGTTTAGCATTGTTATTGTTAATTTCTTTAATGTAGAATTCTCCAGTGAAGCCACCTGGGCCTGGAGTTTTCTTTGTGGGAAGATTTTTACCTACAAATTCATTTTAGACATAGGGATATTCGGTTTATCTATTTTTTCTTGAGTGGGTTTTGATAGTTTGTATCTTTCAAGGAATTTGTTTCTTTTGTCTAAGCTGTTGAATTTATTGACATAAAATTGTTCATAAAATCTTCTTCTTATTCTTTTAATGTCTGTAGATTCTGTAGTGACGTCACTTAACTCTCTCATTTCTAACATTGGTAATTTGTGTTTTCTACTTTTTTCTTGATCAGCATGGCTAGAGATTTTTCAATCTTATTGACCCTTTCAAAGAACTAATTTTTTGGTTCATTAATTTTCTCTACTGTTTTTCTAGTTTTTATTCTATTAGTTTCTGCTCCAATCTTTATGATTTCTTTCTTCTTCTTACTGTGTGTTTTATTTGCTTTTTTTTTTTTTTTTTTTTTTTTTGCTAGTTTTCCAAGGTGAAAAACTAGGTCATTAATTTGAAATGCTTCTTCTTTTCTCACATATGCATTTAATGATGACTGTATCTCTAAGTACTATTTCACAGCATCTCACAAAGTTTGATATGTTGTATTTAGATTTTCATTCAGTTGAAACTATTTTCTAATTTCCCTTTTTGATTTCATTTTGACCAGTGGGTTTATTTAGAAGTATGTTATTTCTAAATATTTGGTGATTTGCCAAATATTTTCTGTCATTGTTTTCTAATTTAATTTCATTTTGGTCAAATAAAATGAAATTATTTGACATAAATTCGACATATACTTTGTGTCGACTTGAATTCTTTTGGATTTTTTTAGCACTTTTTATGGCTCAAAATATAGTCCTTGGTAAATGTAATTTATGTCCTTAAAAAATAATGTGTATTATGCTGTTGTTAGGTGGAGTGTTCCATAAATGCCAATCAGATCAAGTTGGTTGATAATATTTAGATATTCTATATTATATTCTTTTTGATTGTCTGTCTACTTCTTTGACCAATTAGTAACAGAGGTGTATTCAAATCTGTGGCTATCCTTTTGGATTTTTTAATTTATCTTTTCAGTTCCATCAGTTTTGCTCATATAATTTGAAGCTCTGTTATTGAGTACATAAATATTTAGAGTCATTATGTCCCTTAATGAACTAGCCCTTTTAAAATCATAAAATGGTCTTCATTATTTCTGGTAATATTCTTTGATCTGAAATCTACCTTGTCTAATATTAATATAGCCACTTTAACTTCCTTTTGTTTAGTGTGGCATAGTATATATTGTCCATCCTTTTACTTTTAACCTTTTTGTGTCTTTATGTATAAAGTGTGCTTCTTATAGGTAGTATATCCCATCTTATCATTTCTGCTTTCAGTTAAGGCGTTTCCATCACTTACATTTAATGTGCTTATTGATACAGTTAGGTTTAAATCTGTCATCTCGCTATTTATTTTCTATTTATCCCTTCAGTTATTTGCTCCCTTTTCCTCTCTTTTTTTCTGTCTTCTCTTGGATTAATTGAATATTTTTGTTACTCAATTTTTATTTCCTTTGTTGGTTTCCTAGCCATAACTCTTTGTTGTCATCTTTATGATTGGGTTTATACTATACATATTTAATTTATTTAGGGTTTACAGTATACATATTTAATTTATTACACTATTCCTTCAAGTGATATTATATGACTTCACATATGTTATAAGATTTTTTTTAATTGGATGCTTCCATTTCTCCCTTCTTAAGCCTTGGCTATTGCTACAAATTTTACTTTCACAGATGTTACAAATCCATACTACATTGTAACTATTTTTGTTTAAATAGTCAATGGTAGTTTTAAAATACTTTAAAACCAGAAAAAAAAATTTAACTATGTAGATACCATATCCTCTTCTTTTCATTCCTTGATGAAAATCTGTATTTTCTGAAAACTCCGAAGAAGCCTTTATTTTGCCTTTGTTTGTGAAGATATTTTTATGGTACAGAACTCTGGGTTCATAGATTTGTTTTTCAGCTCTATAAACATGTTGCTCTGACAAGAAATCTGTTAGAATCCATATGTTTATTCCTCTGTATGTAGCATAATTTTATTTTTCCTCTGACTACTTTTGAGACTTTTTTACTTTTTAGAAAAGTTTTTAAAACAATTTTACCTTTGAGCAATGTGATTATGATGTGTCTGGGTGTGGTTTTCTTCATGATTCATGTGCTTGTGCTTTGTCTAGCTTTTTGGCTCTCTGGATTGACAGTTTCCATGAAAACTTTTCAGACATTATTTCTTCAAATATCTTTTTCTGTTCCCCATCCCTCCTGCTCTTTGAAAATTCCAGTTCTAGTTATATTAAGCCTTGAAAGTCCCACGCTCACTAATGCTATTTTCATTAAAAAAAAAAAAAAAAAAAAAAAAAAAAAAAAAAAAAAAATTCCTTCTGTGCTTCATCTTGAAAGTTTCTATGGGTATATCTTCAAGTTTACTGATCTTTCTTTCTGCAAGTTCTAATCTTCTGTTAATCCCATACAATGTATTTGCCATCTCATACATTGTAGATTTTCTTTTTAGGACCTCAATTTGAGTATTTAAAAAATATCTTCCATGTATGTTTCTGCCTAATTCTTTAAACACATGGAATACATACAATAATTGGATATTCTTGTCTGCTACTTGTAACATCTGTCAGTCCAGGTTGCTTTTGATTGATTTTTGTCATTGCGGGTCATATTTTCCCATTTTTCTACATGCCTAGTTATTTCTACTTGAATGTCAGACAGTATAAGTTTCCTTATTGGGTGCTTGATATTTTTGTATTCCTGTAAATATTTTTGAGCTGTTTTGTGACATAGTTATTTGAAAACAGTTTGGACTGTTGGGTCTTATTTTTAAGATTTGCTATGTGGTAGCAGGGCTGTAATCAGCCTAAAGACATTAATTTCCCACCACTATCAATGCACTATGAACTAATGCCCTATGAACCAGGAAGTTGTCCAGTCTGGCTGGTGGGAACACACCACTTTCCAGATCCTGTGGTATGCTGGATGCTGTTGCCTCTCATCCTTTCAGTTGTTTTTTTTTTTTTTTTTTTTTTTTTTTCACACATATTTTCATGTTTCAAAGTGTTCCCTTCTCTCCTGAGCTGCCCATTAAGATCCTGTCACCTGGGACAGGTGCCTCCATGTGTCAGGTGATTTGCAGAGCATGGATAAATGACTTTCGCTCTCTGCCCTCCCTCCAAGACTCCCTTAAGCTCACTAACTATGCCTCATCCTTTAGGACTCTGCTTAAGTGCCAGCTCTTCAGGAAGCATCTTCCCTGACCCTTAGATTGGATGGGGACTCCCCTGCTAAGTATTCTCACCGCTTTCTGTACCTACTTACATTTTTATTCCTTTCACTCTATTGTAATTACTTATGCTTTAAAATAAGCATCCTCCATTCAATCATGAGCTTCAGAAGGACAGGGACTCCTCTCTCCTGTTCTTTGCTTTATTCTCTTGGTAGTGACAGGCCCATAGCGAGTACTTAGTAAATATTTGTTGAATAAGTGAATAAACAAATAAATAAACCAACGAATCAATGAGCATACTTTTCTTATAAGATGATAAACTGGGACCTTCTGGATGAATTGATTGATCAGGTGGCTCTTTCTTGATGACCTCTCATCATAGGAATTTAAAAATGCAAAAGCACTATCAACTTAAGTCGAGAGGAAGTTGTGATTCCTCTTCTGCGGAGAGAAGAGGGCAGTTTACTCGCTCTGAGTGATTTCCTCACACCACCACCCACAGGGAATAACACTTGTTTCTCCAGAGGGGAAAGAACATAATGTCCAAACAAGTCAGATCTGGAAGGAAGCTTTAGAAATCAGTGATTTCTTTCTTCTACAAAGATGGAACAAGGAGGAGACCTGCTGAGGTAATAGGGCTGTTTGTTGGCAGAACCTGGACTGGAAACTTAATCTCCTGATTATTCCATGGTCTTCCCACTCCCTAAGTTCCATATAGCCCCACACTAATTTGAAATATAGCCTGGGGAAGTGGAGCCCCATAGATAATTTCTTGCTATAATAATGTCACTGATTTGTTGGACTTGCTTTTCTGCAAAAGAGAAATGCAATAGCAAGCCATGTCTTCCATACAGAAGAGCATTTTCTAATAAATCCATGCAACCAGAACTCTGAAAACAATCGCTTCTAGAGCTTTTGGGTAAGGTCAAGTGTGGAACTCTGAAATATCCCAAATGTTATGTGTTGTTAATTCTAATGGTCACGAACAAGTATGCATATAAGTATCTGTATATCTGTATATAAGTATACATGTAAGTACATATAAGTATGAACAAGTGTACATATAAGTATCTGCAGGTACAAGCCGAAGTCAACCTATTTTAAAAATAGCAGTGAGCTTTATTTTATATATATATAAATGTATCCTGAATGCATTTCAATTGCATGCGTAAATCACCACCTGTATCTGCAGAGAAAGTGTTTTAACCAAGCATGCTGCCCCCAACCAACATCATTTCCAGCTTTGAACTTATCCTGGGACTGTTTTTGCTAGCCAACTACTCTGCAGCTTAAGTGCTATATACCTAAGTAACTATTCCTTTTTAATGCAAAGTCCTGGAACTTAAGCTGATTACAAGATAGTGACTCGCCTTTTGTCTTTTCTGTGCCTCCACCCCACCTAGATCTTTCTGCTCCTGCAATTTTTAGTGAGTGGGTTACCTAGAACACCAGTCCAATAAAGTTTGGACTAGAATACCAGACAAGAAAAGGATGAGCTCATTTCCCCTCTATGCTGTCAGTCTTTGAACACAGTGAGACCTATTGTGAGTCTTTCGGCTGGGGAGGGTCATGAGGTGCCTCCCACACACTGGCTGTGAACTTGTTCCCAACAAATGAGTCTGTGGGTTGGGAATGTCATCTATCTGAGCAGATATCTGCCCATATACTATCTCATTACCAGTAAAACTCTGAGCCTAAAGGTGACACATGGCCAAGAGCTGCTCCGCTGTTAACCATGCACAATCAATGGTAGCAAAGGTTGAAGTGAGCATAATCTGCAACTTTTCCGTGGAAGTCTTAAACTTTCTCACGGTGGTTCTGCCCATTGTCAGACAATTATATTAGAGAAAGGTTTTCGTTTTCACAGCATGTTCAGATTTTGGAGGGAAATGCAAAGAGCAGTGAAGGAGGAAAGGCAAACCCTTCCTCCCAGGCTTCAACAGAGTCAACCCAGGAATCAGTGAGATGACAGATGTTGGAGACAGATGCCTGAATATCCACGCAATAGTCAGGCTTAATGAACTAACACAGGAAGAGCAATTAGAGAATTCATTAATTATACTCTAAGTTCACTTTCATTGTTAATTCTAATCCTTTATTTGGGCTAATGACTTCAGCTTTTCTTATAATAATTTGTGCCTATCAGTGAATGATAACATCTTCAAATTTCCATAATGGTGTAAAATTCAAACTATATGTAGCTCTAGTTCTAAATTGGACCTAAAGTAGCTTCTAAGGGTACATAAGACACTTCAAGATAACATAAATGAAGAGAAAAACAAAAGTAAGAACATAACATGGAGTAAAGAATAAGGCCAATATAAAAATACAAACTACAAAGCCTTATACACTTGCTTCAGGTTCTATTTTATAAGCAGGAATAGCTCAGATAGCTCAGCCAATATGTTCACCCATTAACAATGCACAGGCGTTTGTTTAGTCCTACAATTAAACATGCACCACAGTAGATCCACTCTAACTCAATAGTTTGCTAATTGTTTGTCTTTGTTATTCTTGTATAACATGCTGTCCTGTATTCTTTAATCATCTATTATAAAACAACAACAACAACAAAAACCAGAAATTCCTTCAGTGAATAAAACATAATGAAAAATGCATTTTTATTCCCTTTATGTACTCTGGCTAGCTTCTAAGAAAGGGTAGTCACATTTTGCACCGCTCAACTCTAAGTCTTGCCCCTGAACCAATAAATATGCACTCATTTGCATACTCTCTTTCCATCCTTCTTGAGCAAGCCACACTGACACAGGAGCCTCCTTGCTAGGCACGGAAACTGTTTCAAGATGTTTCAAGCCAAGAAAGGGCCACCTGCATGCATTATGGTTAAGACTTTAAGTTACCTTACCACTCAAGTCTTCCTGAAAAAAGTTCAAAAGGTGTTCATCTGAATCATTCATGCTTTTGTTATCCGTGACCTAAAGCAATATGGTAGCTTTTTTGTGTGGGGGCTGGTGGCAGGGCAGAGGTTGAACTTTTACTTTAAAAACACTTGTATGCTCCAATATTTCAGTAATACATGGATCTTTATTATATTCTAAACTTGTACTTGATATAACATATGACCTAAGTTCTAACATGAAGTATTATAAAAATGATACAATTTATTTTAAAAATCTACCCTTTTGATCCAAAAGAAACGCATATATGAAAATATAGTTTCACATAAATGTAAGATTTTTATGTTGTGCATTTTTGTTTGATTACATAAAGTAAGAAAAGATACAGCTTAATTTACTTCTAAGCTGATATAAAATACCTAACTAAACTAGAAAACAATTATAGTAGCATAATTTTATTTGCATTTGTGAGTATTATTTTTGTGATTTCAGAGCCTGAAAAATGCATGACACAGGAGAAGATGCACCCTCATCTGTTCAGTGAGAGATATGCAAATCAACATCAACACAGAACTGCTGAAGAAAAAAAAATGTGTGTGTATGTATATATGTGTGTGTGTGTACATATATATATATATATTTATATATATAGTATGGGCTATTTCACCTTTGCAAGCTGGGAGCCATTAAGTAGTGGCTCCCACCACTCCCCAACCCCCTTCAGTAAAACACATCCTGAACATTGGGCCCATGTTTTCAAGAAGAATGTGCCCCACTGCCCCTTGGAAACTCCATTTCATTTACTTGGTTCAGTTAGTTAATGACGGTCCATTTTGACTCAAACATCCAGTTCCCTTTCATCAATCATGTCTTTCTTGACTGTCAGTTTTAGGGCAAGGATTACAAAGCCGTTCCATGCAGATATCCACAGAGAAAGACCCAGACCCACATCCTCATTTAGGATTGCTTAGGGACTCATTTCTTGTGCTTCCTTCCAAATGAAAAGAATGAACTACGTGAAAGGGGAAAACCCCGCTAAAAATGAATGTTGGTGACTCAAGTATTAATCTAGAAAGTCTTATTATTTGGTGCTGGAAAAGGGCATTGTAATAAGATGGTTCTTTATACCATGCAAACCAGGGAATACAAAACACTGTCAACATGAAAATAAGATTTAATTTGGAATCACAACACATAGGGTTTTTTCCACCTTAAATTCTTTTTATTCAATCATATTTGTTATAAATATTCAATAGAAACGCAGTTTTTCAAGACTGAAATGGTCTTTAATGAAGCAAGCCATGTGTGGCTTTTCAGGCGAGCATTTTCATGCTTGGTTAACTGCAAGGATGTTCATGTTCCTTTCCCAAAAAATACTATTTGTGATTCTGCTTAGGTCTCTGGAAAGCAACTTATTCACTGGAGATGTGAGGAGTCATCCACACATCACAATTCTATAGACATCAAATACATGAAGCATTTCCGATCTGCTTTAAGACTGAGGCAGACTTTCCATCTGAACACAGCCAACCATCCATGTGTCATTACAATGAATTCAGCACTTGCCTGGAAGCTGGAAGGGTCAAATTCAACTTCAGCTCTGCCACTTGCTGCTTAACTTGCTGTTTAACCTTGGGCAAGCTGCCATCCCACATGAGGCCGAAGGTGTTGGTTTTTAAAATACAGAAGTTGGATTCCATGAAGGATTATCGATATACTGCTGGTGGGTCAAATTCCATCTGCTACTTGCTTTTGTAAATAAAGTTTTATTGAAACACAAACATACCCATTAATTTACCCTTGTCTATGACTACAAGGGCAAAGTTGAATCGTTGTTACAGAGACCATCAGGCTCACAAAGCCTAGATTATTCACTCTCTATCTGCCCATTTACAGAGTAAGTTTGCCAGCCCTGGACTGGATGATTTTTTGAGTTCCTTCTAATTCTAGAATTCTTTATATATTTTATGAAACCCCTAATGTTTATATATTAATTATTTCAATACCCGTGTCTTTACTGAGTTCCTCCTATGAAGCATACATCAAGATATATGTGTGATACATTAACTAAACTTTGTAACAGTATCTTAAATAGGATTTCAATGACTAACAGCTCTTGGAAATATCCAAGGTAACATTTTGGGGCAAATGTCTTATGATTTGATTATCATTGGTAAATAGAGCATATCTTTTTTCCTACTAACAATGTTTAAGAAGTTAAAAAAAAAAAATCAAGAAAACCCCGTATGGCACTAGAGACTTATTGCATTAAGACATCATCTTAACAGATTGTTTAGTTTTGGTAATATAATTTGACATCTAAACATAAGCTGAGAGGGATCTCCCTCAAAACCTTTGATAATATGATTCATTGTCAAATGTTTGTTTTGCCTATCTGGCACTCATTAATTAATTCTTTTTAATATAGCTTGGATTTACTGATTTTGAAAAAGAGAATTATTCTTATTGATGTTGCTAAAATATCCAGGTGGCTTGAATTTCACCAACTAGATAGTTTAATCTAGCACATTTGTGTAGCCCTAATCAAATCTTTACTAACAGATGTGAGAAGCCCAGTACTGGAGCTAATGTTTGTGTCTCAATGATAATTAAATTAGCTTAATAAGGAAAATAAATGAACAATAATCACCAAAATTTTTCCCTAAACCTGTGTTATAGTCTTAAACACATTTTTCCCCTATGGAGGCTTTTGGTAATAAAACACAAATTGAGGGATTTTACTTAAAAGAAATTTTTTTCCAAGAACTGGTCATGTACTAAATTGCTTATAATCAAATAATCAAGTAGCATTTCTTTTATCATAAGAGCAAAACCTATAATTAAGCCAAAATTCAAATTTGTTTTCAAAGGTTGAATAATCTTTTGTTTTGGCCAATAGTATGTGGATTTTTTCTTTTAAGGATTATCTCTTCGTAGTATTTTCTAATGGATAGGAAATGCCTTTCTCTGGTTGAATGATTATTTCCACATAGAATTAGTTCCTGCTTACGACAGTCCTCCACTAATGTAATGGCTCAGTGAATTGGCTTTATAATTCATTAATCATAGCTCACATTGAGCTTCTGGCTCCGGATGACAGTGCCCACCACAGGCCAAATAACTTCTCATTTAAAGGCAATTTGTACGAATAGGGAAGGTGAGAATTCCCACAGTCCCTGAGGGATTGAAGAGTTGTTCAAAAGCCAAGATAAGGCATTTTATGGAAGGCAGGTTGGTGGAAGAAAGGTGGCCATCGGAGGATGAGGCAGATGGCTTTCGAGGGAGGCCCTGGTGCTGCCGCCATGGGGAAGCCCCTGTTGCAGCTGCTGATCAGAGCACATTGGACGGTGTTTCCGTGTGAACGTGAAGACAATGCTGCCTCTGTTCCTGTGACGCTGCGCTCTGACCTTGCTGGAGGCGAAGTGGTGTCAGCTGTGCTTACAGGACAGTCAGTGGTGGTGGAAAAGAGGCCCATGTGACCTGTGGAGGACTGGGCCCCTCTCACTCAACCCGAGTGCCTGCAGGTGTGGCAACCTTTATTTGTGTATTCTACTGTATTTATTTATTTGCCTGGCTAATTAGCTCTGTGCCACATTCCTAAGCTAGATGTGTCCCTTTGTGAAAGAAAGAGGGAGAGAGAAAGAAAAGGGGGGGCGCGTAGGAGAAAGAGAGGAAAGCAAGCAAGAAGAAAGAAAGAAAGAGAAAGGAAGAGAAAAGAAAGAGAGAGAGAGGGAAGGGAGGGAGTGAGGGAGGAAGGAAGGGAGGGAGGGAGGAAGCAAGGGGAAAGAAAGAGAAGGAAAGAAGGAGCCTTCTGATTTTATTTTATTTCTCCAATAAATGTTCCTATATTAAGACCTTAGACAAAGATTAGAAATATGATTTGACAGAAAGTGTATGGATGTGTTGTTCTATTGCATTGTAGTAAAGTATCCACGGCAATATACAAATAATATAGCTCCTACCCCTAGTCTCTGTTCTTATTTTCATGTGTTGTCTTAACTTTTTAAATTTCAAGATAGTATTGCACTTATTTATTCTTCCATGAGGAGGCCTAGGATTTAGCTTGATTAGAAAAGCTGTGAAAAATGAATGTGCTAATTACTTTAAATCAAATTGAAAATAAATTTTATCCTGTTTCATGCAAAACAGTGTATTTGACTGTTTGTTCATTCAACTAATAAAATCAATTACATCTATAAGTGGTTAGGCACTTAATAAGCCAGCCCCTGTCCTAATGCTTTCTTCATCTCATGTAATTCACATCATGAAGCCATGGGAAGATCTCAAGTGACCCGTTAGCCGGAAGAGGAAATCAAGCCTGCTATCAAGACTGATGCTGGGAGAATTTCTCCAGGGCACTTAGGTGAGGGTCTATGGTTAACTTTCCATGACTTTGGACCCCAAATCCACAAAGCACAAGGACTCAGGCAAGTTTGCAATTTTAGCATGAAACACACTTTTGGGGCATGATCACGTGACTCATATTGAGTCACTAGAAGTTGTGTGACCGTGTCTGGTATGCAAATTTAAACATGAGTGAGTATTCCTTCAACCCGAGCAATTTATATAACTTATTAATTTAAAACATTTGAACAATTTGTGTGGGAACAAGAGCTTCTGGCTTACAGAATTCCCAATGTATAGGGCAGAGCAATGCATTTAGAAGATGGCATGAGGTATCAAAAGTATTGCAAACCAAATCAGTGGGACAATTGGGAAAAACTGAATAAGGTCTGTAGATTAGGTAATAGTGCTATATTGATTCTAAGTTCCTGATTTTGATTTTTGTACTGCAGCTATGAAAGACAATGTCCTTATATGGGGGAACTACAACATTAAAATGTTTAGGGGTAAAAGGATACAATGCCTACAATTTATTCTCAGATGGTTCAAGAAAAAAAACAAATGTACCTATTCATCTGTTAGTCTTTTGAGAGAGGGAGAGTATGCTAAAGCTACTGTGGTAAAATATGGACATTTTGGAAATTTGGATGAAGGGTATATGGAAGTGCTTTGTCTTATTTTTGTAGCTTTTTCATATGCGTGAAATTATTTCAAAATTAAAATGTAATGATAAAAAAAGAAACTTTAAAATAAGCAAGGCTCTAGGCTGGCCTTCTGATTTTGGAAGGCATAGTGCCAGAGGTATCAGTAAAATGCCAGGGTGTTTTGAGACTGCCATGGCAGAGAATGTTTCCTCAACATATTTGGAGTTTGGTTTCGGGAGGCCAACATGATCATTGAATCTTGATGGCTAAAATATTGTTCATTTGCCAGCAATTTATTTGACCGGCTACTGGAAAATGTTTCACTAAACAAGGAAAATCAACAACAACAAAAAAAGGCACACTACCTTTGCATTAAATACTCCAAGTGTAATAATATGTGACAACATGTATATTGTTTTCCATATAGACAAGCGTTTTTGTATGCTGAATTTTCAGTTATCAATTCCAAATATTAAAATATTCCTATGCGTGGTGGCTCATGCCTGTAATCCCAGCACTTTGGGAAGCCAAGGTGGGCAGATCGCCTGAGGTCAGGAGTTCGAGACAAGCTTGCCCAATATGGCAAAACCCCGTATCTACTAAAAATACAAAAAAACTAGCCGGGCATGGTGGCGGGCGCCTGTAATCCCAGCTACTCAGGAGGCTGAGGCAGGAAAATCGTTCGAAACTGGGAGGCGGAGGTTGCAGTGAGCTGAGATCATACCACCGCACTCCAGCCTGGGCGACAAGAGTGAAACTCCATCTCAAAAAGAAAAAAATGCGTATTCCTATAAATGTAGATGGTTCACAAACACCCTGGATAAGATTAAGAAGCACCTTCGTGAAAGTATATTTTGTACTCAAGGGGACATAACAGAAAAAGGGAAAGTAACTTCAGAACTAAATTAAGAATATAGAAGAACCATAAAATGTAAGAACAAATAAGAATATGAGACTGGAAGAAGGTAATGTATTTCAATTCTTAATGTATTGAGTGCTTAATGCCTTTTAAGGTTGCCCTCTGTGTTTGACACAGGATTTTCACTAGCACCAGTAAATTAAAAAAATAAATAAATAAACAGAGGATTTAAATGTCAAATGTTTCTCCCGACTTTGCTTGGACATTAAGTACTTCACATTTAGGAAGTAGGAGAGGCCCTGGACTTAGTCTGTGGACCCAAAGCCAGTTCTATTTCCAGATCTGCAACAAATGGGGAGTCACCAAATGGCTGCCCTTATCCAGTTATGTTTCCCTATCTATAAAACGAGGAGGTTAGTGTACATTTATGATAACTTATGGCTATCACACTCTGACCAAAAACACTATATGAGCTTCCCTTGTTAGACAGAGGACATAAATTCTAAGGGGGAACATTCAGATTATTCTGGAAATGCAATTAAATGCAATTTTATTGCATGTAATATTGCTTGAAAACACTGAGCCTACAGGCTAGAACTCAGTTTTGGATTATGTAGACAGTGTTGTTTTCATGAGATTTTTTTTAATAAGAGAAGTTGCCATGCAAGCAAATCATATGCATACTTTTCTTTTTAGGTTGAGTGTTTAACTAAAAGGTAACCCATTTATCTACATTTTAAAATAATTTTTTTTGTACTAGAGACATCCTTAGGGAGTTTGGTGGTTCCATCTCTTTTCCCTTCCTCCCAAGAAGAATTTATATCTGGATAAGTCAACCAAATGTCAATCGTTTGCATGCTACTTTCAATATTTTTCCACCTGTACTATTATTTATTTAACTTTTTTTTTTTCACACGGACTCATTTTTTTAAACCTTAAGTGCCTACCCCAACCTCATGTGTACCAGTGGTATATGCATTTCCCCCTTCGGGAAAATATGCCATAAGGGTTAACAGTGATAATGAAATATTTCTAATTTGCCAAATGCTTCCACATATATTAGTTTATCTAATCCTTACAACCTCCAATTTTACAGATGAGAAAATGGAGACTGAAGGAGATTAAATGATTTGTTCTAATTACACAGCTAATTAGTGATTAACTAGAATTCACATTCAAATCTTCTAACTCCACATCCTATGATCTCCTTGCAACATCAACAACACTGTGGATTGTAAGGTTCATGTTTCTTTTCCCTTCTGGAAAGTGTTTTCCATTTTGACAGTGTTCCCTATCCCTAGTTTTGGGGAAATGGGAAATGTGTGGATTTCAAATAAAATATCCAGGGTTATATACTATATGTTTATCATATATTATTCTATAACAATACTGTATACTCTATGATACGTAGTATGTATTATATAATATGTATTATTTGACTTAAAGACAGAAAGTTCTGATATCTTGGTTTGATTTTTGCTACCCAAACACTCACAGGCAGAAGAGTTGTTCTTTAGCTGTTATAAATTGAGCTTATTTCCTTGTGAATTCAAGCAAACATGAAATCCTCCGCTTTTAGTGAAAGAAATCAGATAAGTTGCTGATTGGAATGAGCTACTCCGGTTTTCATTTATTTATCTTTAGTGTTCATTGTCTCGGTTGGTGAGTGCATCTTGGTTGAAAGGAGTTAAAAATACAGTCAAAGAGATTTTCTTTCCTCCTCTCTTCCTGTGGATCATGACCTTTGCTTTTTTCAACTTCCTCAATTTAGATTCAGTAAATTGTCATAGAGTGCCACAACACCTGCTTCGGTACTTGAGAAATTGACTTTTCCTGCAAATTACCCTGACCAGTGACCTTGTCTTGGCTACCAAAGACTTTGGAGAAGGAGGGAGGCTGTATGTGTGGCCGTGCCCCAGCCCATGATTGGTATTTAGCTCTTTGAAGTTCAGTTATCTATTTAATGTACAGGCATTCTGAAACAAATGCCACATTATAATCATCAACCGGAAAACTCAACTATCGCCTCTTACAGAAATAACATTTGATCTTACGAGGGATGGGCTGTGGTATAATTTAAGAGCTTCCAATGATAATTTTCTTAAAGAAGGGGACATTTGGTAGATATGTCTTTTTGCTGTGAGGAGCTATCTCGGTTAGGTGTCAGTGTAATTATGCGAGAGTGATAGGACAAAGGATAGAGATGGTGAGCAGTCAGCGTTTGGTGTTTGGTGTCTTTCAAAGGTGTTTCTTTTGCAGGAAAATTTAAGATCCGTGCCTCCTGCCACACAAGCATTGGAAGAGATCAAAGGCCACCCCTGGAAGCTCAAGAGGTAAAATTATATTTTTATCCTCTAGCTTTGATTTTTGGCAGCTTACCGCATTTTTAAAAAAATTAATTGCTCTGTCCAGCCAGCAGGTGTTAGCCCTCAAGTGTGGGCCCAAGGGCCGGCTGCTGGGCAGGCAACTTAAAGGCCGCATAACTCACCACAACCTTGAGCTCCTTCAGATTGGTCCAGCAGAAAGTTATAAAAGTACTTCAAGGCCAGATGACATGGGAACCTGTGTCCCTGTCAAATATCAAAGAAAAACAGTGAGACTGTAAAAATGTAAACTTATAAAGCGTGCACTTAATTTTGACAAGCTTTTAGTATCAAGTTGCAGATTTTAGGCAATAAGGCAGCTTAGGTTAAAATGGGCCATAGGAAGCAGAACCTGAAAGCTCATTTAGAATTATATGGGGAGACCCTGACTCATTTTTTTCCACATCTGTTCAGTTTGATTTAGACAAGACGAAAAGTTTGATGTGCAACTTAAGGAGTCAAATCTCCTTTTTTACCTGTGATTCTCAAAACCCCCAAGATTTTTCTTGCTTTTCATGAAATCGCATGAAGGTTAACTTTCATTTTGTAATTGATTAGAGCACTGTTAAAATAGTGTTTCAAAATTGTCATGCTGTAAATGAAAACACAAGGGTTGGTTTTTTGTTTGTTTTGGGTTTTTTGGGGGGTTTTTTTTTTTTCCTCTTTAAACATCTGAAAGAGCAGGGCTTAATAAAATACTTGACCTCAAGTATTTTAGAATGTCTCTAGTCGGCTTAGAATGTCTCTAGAAAGCCTTGTTTCATCAGGGCCATCTGCGTCCTATACATGGATGTGGAGTTATGAAAGCTATGGCACAGAGAACGTCCAACAGTCATTGTCATGATGAAGAGACTGGCATTGAAGGGTCTTGTACAGCTTTAGTGTGTCTCTGGGTGTATAGATGCCATGTGGATGTGTCAGCTTGTTAGGTTACAATAAAGTACTAATGAGGTTGCAATAGTTGGTATGTCAGGCAGTTACTTTTAATTTATCTCACCAATGATTGCGCTCTCATTTCAGTCCATCAGGGAAGGGCCAGGAGAGTCCATGGGGACCTGGGCAAATATCAAAACCTAGGTTTTCTACTAAGTAAATACCTCCGATTCACATCTCACTGGTTCTGGGGAAGCAGAGCGACCACTCTGTGGAAAACAGGAAACTGAGAAAGAGATCATTGGTCATCAAAGCCACCTGCTTGCTTGGTGGCCCCTCAAGTTGTCTTTTGCTTAGAAGTTCTGAGAGTTGATGAAAGTGATCATTGGAAGTGCCCAGTCCAGCTCAGGCCAGTCTGTATTGCTGCCAAATAAACTATTTTTAAAGTTCTTTGGGCTTTGAAAAATATTCTGACTGGTAGCTGGACGTGGTGGCTCATACCTGCAATCCCAGCACTTTGGGAGGCCAAGGCAGGCAGATCACCTGAGGCCAGGAGTTTGAGATCAGCCTGGCTTACACAGTGAAACCCCATCTCTACTAAAAATACAAAACTTAGCCAGGTGTGGTGGTGCACACCTGTAATCCCAGCTACTTGGGAGGCTGAGGCAGGAGAATCCCTTGAACCCAGGAGGCAGAGGTTGCAGTGAGCCGAGATCACGCCACTGCACTCCAGCCTGGGTGACAGAGCGAAATTCCATCTCAAAAAAAAAAAAAAAAAAAAAAAGAAAAAGAGAAACATTTGACTGGAGGGTTAGCTGTATTTCTTACTTTCTCTTTCTTCCCACTCCACCACTCCAAAAAACATTGGCTCAGTGACCAGGCCGCTGATAGCACAATGTGCTTTCTCACATGGAGAGGAGGCGAAGCTTCAGCATGTGAATTGTATTCTTCACAACATATGGTGGAGAAAACAGACAGTGAGAAGGGGAATGATTTGTGACTGTTCATCCCAAAGCGCGTTCTATTGTGTTGCCAAAAATGATAGACTTAAATAAATTGCTCTTTTTGGAATTTATACTCATGCCTTATTCTCATTTTTTTTTAAATGAAGAAGAAAATCCTCATGTCCATGTAGAAATTCCCATTTATTTATGTGGTTCCCTGGCCTGCCCCCTCCTCCCCCTGACTTCCTTACCCCAGCAGAGCCGAAGGCATTTTGAATATGGAAACTGCGTGTCCCCTTGCAGTCAAGATGAACAAGAAAAGGAGATGAGGTAAAAGGGGAGAGAAAGCAATTAGTGTGGAATCCTAAACTCCAGGTTCTTCTCAGAAATTTTTATGGCTTTTCCCAGGCAGCCGAGGAGAGGCTCGATTTACTTAGAGGAACTATTAAGCCTGGTGCAAATTAATTTTTGTTGCTCTACATCTTGTTTTTCAATTTTGTCAATTGCAGTGCCTGTCGTTGTGAAAAAATTAGTACCTTAAAACTGTCTAAACATAAATCTCATCTTCAATTTGTTAGCATTCAGCTGTGGTAAGAATAATTAGATGAAGTGTTTTTTAAGTATTATTTACAAATATGCTTTCAAAAGAATGATTGAAACAGGCATTTTCTTTAATGGGTTCAAAGACAGACAAATGAAATTAATCAGAAGAGTCTTGCCGTTCTTAATTTTATGGTTTGTGGCTGGGGGAGAGCAGCTTGCCACATCTCTGATACAGAGCAGTACTATGTGAGCGCGTCGTAGTGCCCTGCAGAGAAGGAAGAAGCGAAATAGGTCAGGATAAGATTTAGAATGCCTGTGGATCCCAGAGACAGGATGGAAATGATCCAGGGGTCACAGTGGACCAGACACAGAGTCACATATATAACCCTGGGTATAGATAAAGAAGTGAGGGGGTGGAGAGACACGCAGTACAAGATTGTAAAACTCCAACTTTGGAATAAAACATCTGAGTTAAGTGTAAAACCCTAACAGTGGGCAGTTCTGTTTCTACCAATGAGAAGTGATGTGAGATACATCAAAGCAGAGCCACAAAATTTACAGCAGGTTGAAAACCATCAGACAGGAAGAGGAACAGCAGTGGAGCAGTGCAGAGATGCAGGGCATAGGCTAGTTTAGGCTTCTCTAGAGACCAAGGAATGTCCCTCTTCCTGGGAGAGCCATTGCCAATGCAGATGTCAGAACTTGGGCAGAGGACACGATCGTTTGTGCCAATTGGGTTAGCCTCTTCGCCCTGATGTCCACAGGTGGGCTTTGCCCATCTTTCCAATTAGTCCCACGCACTTCCTCTCTTGTTTTCTATGCTCCAGCCAAACTAGACTGGTCACTGTTCCCCCAAAACCAGACTGGACGGAAAAAGCATCTTCCCACCCATCTCCAAGTGTACAAATTGTTCTAAAGGCCACTCCTCACACGAAGCCTTTTCTAAACTCCCTAGCCAGACTTTATCACTCCTTTGAAATTCCCTCCCACACCATAACTTTGAAACTTCCTTTACTTTTTGCCTTCTAGACCTCGTATACCCAACATTTCCATGGCAAGAACTGACTTGTGACAAGTGCTTTGCATGCATTATTTAATTTTATTCCCCCAGCCATTATTCCCATCTTACAGATGAAGAAATTAAGGCACGGGGAAGTTAAGTAATTCTCTCCAAATAACACTAGTGAAATCAGCCAGGATTCAAACCATAAGCAAGTCAGCAAATGCCCGAGCTCTTCATCATAGCAACTTGACTATGTAAGAAATTGCCATGGCAAATTTGCAGCCTACCTTCTAACCATGTGTGGAATACCCTATGGCAGGCACCTTGAGTGTCCACCTTATCCTTTGTCATAGTCCATTCAGCATGCTACAATAACTACCTTAAGACTGGGTAATTCATGAACAATAGAAATGTATTGCTCACAGTTCTTGAGTCTGGAAAGTCCCAAATCAACGCTCTAGCAGATTCAGTGTCTGGTGAGAGACCGTCCCTCATAGACAGTGTCTTCTGTGTGTCCTCGAGTGACGGAAGGGACAAGGTTCTCTGGAGCTTCTTTTACAGGAACATTAGTCCCATTCACAGGGTACAGTACTTAGGACCTTATTACCTCCAAAAGCCCCACCTTTTAATACCATCACCTTGGTGATTAGGTTTCAACATATAAATTTCAGGAAGACACATTTAGACCATAGCACCTTTGGTTTTATTTTTTTAATTTATTTTTATTTTTATTTGTTTATTAGTTTATTTATATATTTAGACAGGGTCACACTCTGTCACTCAGGCTGGAGTGCAGTGGTGTAGTCTCAGCTCACTGCAACTTCTGCCTCCCAGGTTCAAGCAATTCTCCTGCCTCAGTCTCCCAAATAGCTGGGACTACAGGCACCCACCACCATGCCCGGCTAATTTTTGTATTTTTAGTAGAGACGGGGTTTCACCATGTTGGCCAGGCTGGTCTCAAACTCTTGACTTCCAGTGATCTGCCTGCCTCAGCCTCCCAAAGTGCTGGGATTAAAGGCGTGAGTCACTGCGCCCGGCTGCACCCTTGGTTTTATTTGGCAAGCTCTTTTCCTTGTCCTGTTCCTGATGTTCTTGTTTACTGTAATGAACTGAATAGCATCCCCCTCAAAATGTGTGTCTGCATGGAACATCAGAATGTGATGGGAATGGGTCTTTGAAGATGGAATTAGATACCATGAGGTCATACAAGTTGGGGTGGGCCCTAAATCCAATGACTGGAGTCTTTATAAGAAGAGGAGAGGCCACGCAGAGAGACACGGGGAGAAGGCCATGTGACAACGGAGGCAGAGATTGGAAAGGGGCAGCCACATGCCTAGGGATGCCAAGGATCGCCAGGAACCCTAAAAAGCTAGGAAGGGGCAAGCAAGGATTCTTCCCTAGAGCCTTCAGAGGGAGCTTGGCTGTGCTGATGTCTTGGTCTCTAACTTTCACCTCCAAAACTAGAAGACAATAAATTTCCATTGTTTTACGCCACCCAGCTTGTGGTATTTTGTTACGGCAGCCTTAGGAAAGGTATACACTTGCTTTTTAACTTTGTGATCCCATTGAATCATTGCTAGTTGCCTTAATCTTCTTTTTCGAAGAAATAGGACAAACATTTATTGAAATAAAATTAAATTTCTACAAAAGCATCACAAGAAAATGGCTAGAGAGATTTTTCACTTAATTTAGATTTCATTTCTCACCTAATTTAGATTTTTCACTTAATTTTGACTTGAACTATGGAGCATGTGACTTATGTGAGACTCACTGTAGTGAAGCCTGGGATGGGACTTAACCAGTGTCTTTACTCTTCAGGGTAACCCAAACTGGGTGCCACGAGAGGCCAGTGTGACTGCCAGTGGGGAGTGGTGTGGCCTGCATTTCAAGAACAAACAGACAGTGGTTTCAAAAACCTTGAACCCAAAAGTTATAGGTGTAAAGTACCCCAGATTCATGCTGCTTTGTAATCAGCTGCATCTCACCAGGGCAACTCTACCTGGTGCTCATGGGCCTGCATCAGCCTGGGTTAGCATTTCACCCATATTTGACTCTCTGCCTAGGATGGTAAGAGCTTTGTGCTTGTCTCCTCCTCTTTCCGCTGTTTTTAGGCCACTGGAACCTTCTCACTTGCCTCTTCAGCACTTAGCATGATTCTTCCCACACAGTAGCCTCTCAGAAAACTTTGTTAAAATCAGATTTCCAGGAGGAAGGAAAAAGGTATTCCTCTTCTGTCCTGAAAAATATGTAATGCATTTGAGATGGAAGATTTTTAGAATAAACGTGCATCCTAGGGAACATCAAAAGGGAAGCTGTGGGCCGTGTCCAGCACAGTCCTGCCTGGCCACTCATCAGACAGGTGACAGGCCCTGAAACCCCTCTGGTTTTCAACATCCTCTCCTAGAAAGTGAAAGGTTTGTAAAATGTAGTCTCGAAGGGTATTCCTAGTTCTGAATGCTGAGACAAAACTAACCAACCTCTTTCTAATAGAATCTTATGTAAACTTTTCAGTTGGATGTGGGGTGTTTTTGTTTTGTTTTGTTTTTACAATTTGAATTATTTAACTTTTCCCCTCAAGCATAGGCAGCTGATGCCCCAAAGGATTTGAATCATGTTTACACAAACATGAAGCAAATTTTTATAATTTTGGGTAAATGTAGCATTTCGAAATTGGGAAATATTTTCCTTTTGGTGAGTAAAAAGATTTTTATTCTCAGTCCTGCATCATAAATTAGATGATGGAGTATAATCCAGTACAGAGGTTCAGAAGATGCTCAGAGGACATTGAATAATAGCTTTTCAACTACATTAGGGAAATCCCCAGGGTTGAGAAACCTTGAACTTGGCTGAGTTTGGATTTTGGACATTTATTTGACCATATTTATTGTAAACAAATCAAGATAATGCAAATGAATTATTCCCTTGTGAAGTTTTGTTGTTTAAACAAAAAGGAAATATTTCTTTCTAAATAAATGATCTGTCACCACTTTGTACAAGTCTCTTCTTTTCAACCCATCCTATACTCCATTGCAGGATTCATCTTTCTAAGGTGCTTCCTTCTGTGAGTTGCTCCTTCCCTTCACTGACCATTAGGAGCTCTCCTTCCTTGCCAACTAAAGTCCCTGTCTCGCCTGTCATTTCTCTTGGGCCCCCTTTTTCACCATGTCCTTCTAAAACCCTCTTATTAATGGTGATCCTAGAGGCATTTCCATTGATTGTCTCTCAAAATAAAGTGGAGATCCACCTGCTTTTCCTCCTTTCTCCTCCTTGGCTAAAATCTCTTTCCCCTTCTACATCTCTGGCCTACTTCATAGGGCCAACTGAGTCCAAAAATAACTGAAGCAGTAGCGTGTCTTTACCACCCAGTTAGTACCTCCTCATCTTCTCATCTCTAGGTCTGGCCTCCTCAACTGAATTGGAAGCTTCTTGAAGGCAAAGACTGAATCTTCTTGACCCCAGCAGTTGCCTTAGTCAGAGGTGATGGGGCAACAGATAATTCCTGAGAACAAGAAAGCCAGACCTTGACTTAGGTGGGGAAATGGTTTCTCCATGCCGTAATGTCTTGGATCTATTGGGCTTTTCCCCATACCATTTCCCCAACTAGGCCAAGGTCTGGCTTTCCTATTCATTCTCAGGAATTACCTGTTGCCCATCACCTCTGTATAAGGCAACTTCTGGGGTCAAGAAGACTCATCCTCTGCCTTCAAGAAGCTTCCAATCCAGTTGAGGAGGCCAGACCTAGTGATGAGAAGATGAGGAGGTGCTAAGTGGGTGGCAAAGACATGTTACTGCTTCAGTTATTTTGGGAGTAATTACTGAGCCCCTCAATTAACTCAGGATCATACTCTGCCGGGCTTCAACTCCTTACTCTCAAACATTTCCTTTCTTACCATGATTTTATAAAAGATATCTCCTATTTTAATGTATTATTTGCTTCACTCTCCTGTTTAGTAGATTCTGTATTTGAATCTCTTAAATCTGCACAACCTAACTAAACTGCCACATCTCCAAGAGAAAGCCCTATGACTAGTTAGTTCCTCTATGCTCTCTGCCACTTGTGGAACTCTTCAGGCAGATGGTTGAGATTCAGGCCCAAGGAATTTTTCCATCATGTGAGACTTTTTTGTGCCCGAGAAAAATTCAGCTACAAAGTACTTTGTCTGTAATTCAGGGTCAGAAGAGGTATCATCTCATTTCATCATGACATGTTCCTCAAAATGATTCCTATGTTTCAGCATGCTACACATGCGAAAGCAGGTAGGGAAACACTGCAGGGTTTGGCCTCCATTGCACAGAAGGAATCTGAAATTCAAAGAAGATGCTATTTCTCCAGCTTGAGTCCAGATGAGGATTCAGAATATAACTCAAGACTTTCAAAAGATGATTCATGGCTTGGAGGAATTACAATGTGGTATTTTTGAAGTGGGTAGAGAAGCAGTAAATTCCCATCATCTCATTGATTCCAAACTAGTATTCTCATGGTTAGAACCTGGAAACATGATAGCAGGTAAATTATTCTCTTTTTAGATGATAGAGAAGAAAGCCTTCTGAAAATATTAGTTTTCAATATTTTCAATAAAAGACAATTATTTATTTCACAGTAGGAAAACAAATATAGCAATTGCTCAGTATAAATTTTTAGTAGAGCCTATGTTATACTCTGATTTTTACAGTACCATTTCCCTTTCTGTAAAACTGGAATAAGGTTATTTGCCTTACCTCCTTTACAAGTAGGATCAAATAGGATAACAGATGAGGAATTACTTAAGAAAGTATAAAGAACTCTAAATATAAGGGAGCATTTTTTTTATTTAGTAAGGGTTTTAAACAGTCTTAATGATTGAAGAGCTCTTTAAAAGAATTTGCTGAGTGTTTATCTCCATCCCTCACATCTAATTTTGTTTTATTTTGGCTGTGTTTGTTTTCCTTCTGTGCAACCTGCATCTTTGAAATTATTATTGAAAGCAAAATATTTATTCTCTTTAAATATAAAGATAAGTGAGAACTTCAGCTTCTAGAAAGATGAAGCAGATGTACTTTTCCCTATTTTTTTCTTCTAAATACAACTAAAAATCCTGAGCGTTATATACAAAACAAATATCAGAAGGCTCTGAAAGGTGGATGAGGAGAGAGGAAGATGGGCCAGGAGCCAGGAGACCTGAAGAACAACACAATGATAAGCTATATGGATTTTCTTTTTGACTCATGTATCCCAGACTGAGTGCTGGAAAAGCCAGCAACCTAGAAATGCAAATGGGTACAGACAAAAAAAGTTTTAGCAAAAACCTGCTCTCTCTAGCAAATGGACAAGGTAAGGGGTGGCCTACCAAGGAAGAACACTTTTGGTGAACAATCACTCTGCTACAGTATCACAGAAAACATGGAAGTCCAGGTTTACCACTTGGCCTTTGCTGTCATGGATGGGGATGGGGCCCATTCCCACCAGGCTGTAAGGAAACACCCCAAATCCACCCCATCCCCACTGGAGTGGTGTTAGAGATGTCTATGTAGCTGGGACTTTCATCTCTGCCAGGTGATAAGGAGCTCCCCCACCCCCAACCCCACCATGTCCATGTGAAATCAGTGAAGGCCATATGGGAAGCCTGAGCTTTAGCCCTCACTTAAGAGTAATGAAATGCCCCTATTCCCTGACTCCATTGGAGTGTTATCAGAGGGGACCTGAAGAACCAGGAATTGGAGGGCACCCCTCCCTGGGGTGTCAATAATGGCCTAACGAGGAACGACAACTCTCACACACACTAGCCATAACAAGGAACCCCCTCCCCTCCAAGTTGGGTATCAACAGAGGCCAAGAGGGAACTGGATTTCCACCCCTACCTGGCCAATAGGAGGTGATGCCCTCTCTTCAAAATCAGAATGATCTCAAACTGAATGAAAAAAGTCAATTAAATGCCTACACTGAGGTGACAAAGATATTCAAATTATCTGACTAAGATTTTAAAGCAGCCATGATGAGAAGGTTTTGCTGAGCAATTATGAGCAACATGAAATGAATAAAAGAATACAGTCTCAGCCAAGCAATACAAAAGAAATATAAAGAAAAACCAGATGAGAATTTCATAACTAAAAATATAATAACAAATGTAAAACTCTATAGATAAGCACAAAAGCAAAATGAAGGGAAGAGAGGAAAGAATCAATAGATTTGAAGATAGAACAATAGGATTACCTGATCTGAACAAAGGAGAAAAATTAGACAGAAAATAAATGAGCATAGCTTCAGAGTCCTGTGGAACATTTATAAAAGATCTAATATTTGTGCCATTGGAATTCCAGAAAGACAGGAAAAAGAGAGTAAAGTTAAAAAAAAAAAAAAAAAAAAACCTGAAAGAGTGACTGACTGAAAACATCCCAAATTTGGCTAAACACATAAATTTTATGATCAAGAAACAGAGTGAACTCAAAACAGAAAAGGCCCAAAGAAATCTGCATCAAGACACATCATAGTCACATTTCTTAAAACTAATGACAGATTTTAAAATCCTGAAAGCAATGAGAGAGAAGCAACACCTTACCTATAGGAGGAAAACAATGCTAGTGGCAATGAAATTTTTACCACAGACCATGGAGACCTAGAAGGAAGTGGCATAACCTTGTTCAACTGCTGAAAGAAAATAACTGTCAACACAGAATCCTATATGCAGAAAAAATACTCTTCAGGAGTGAAGGGAAAAATCAAAACATTTTCAGATGGAGAAAAACTAAGAGAATTTGTTGCCAGCAGACCTACCCTAAAAGAATAGCTAACAGAAGTTTTCTAAACAGAAAGAAAATGATAAAGAAGGACTCTTAGACTATCAGCAAGAAGGAAAGATTATGAAATCAAAAATATGGGAGACTTTATTTCTCTTTTTAAGTCTTTTAAGTTATGTTTGATGATTGGAGCAAAAATTGTAATACTGTCTAGTGTGGTCCCAAAGATACTAAAGAAAATATTTAATTTTATTATATGGGGAAGGATAAATGGACATAAGGGGAAACAATGTTTCTACATGTCACTTAAACTGTAAAAAGATCACACGGGTAGACTGATAATTTATATGTATATAATATAATATCTGGAGCAACCACTTAAGCAGCCATAAAAAGAGCTATATTAAAAACACTCAGATAAATCAAAATGGAATTCCAAAAACTGTTCAAGTGAACCACAGGAAGTCAGGAAACAGAAAACAAAAAAGAAAAACAGTGGGAGAATCAGAAATAAAATAAAATAAAATGGCAAATGTAATACCTAATAAGCCAATAATAATTTTGAATGTAAATGGTGTACATACACCAATTAAAAGACCTAGACATTGGCAAAGTAGATTAAAAAATATCACCCAAGTGTATTTCGTCCATAAGAAATTTACTTCAAATATAACAAAGTAGGTAAGTTGAAAGTAAAAGGATGGAAAAGGATATCTTATGCAAATATTAAACAAAGAAAATCAGAGTGAAGAAAATTACCAGTGACAGAGAGGGACATTGTATAACAATGAAAAAGTCAATCTACTAAAAAGACATAGTAATCCTAAATGTGTATGCAGCGAACAACAGAGCTGCAATATGTAAAGTAAAAGCTTATAGAACTGAAAGGAGAACTAGGCAAATCCGTAATTGTCGTTGGACATTAACACGTCTCTCAATAATTTATAAAACAACTAGGCAGAAAATTAGCAAGGATATAGAAGAATTCAACAACACCATCATCTGTCAGGATCTAACAAATATTTAGAGAACATTTCACCAAACATTAACAGAATTCCCATTCTTTTCAAGTGCCCATGGAACATATGCCAAAATAGACTACATTCTGGGCCATAAAACAAACAAATTTAAAAGGTTGAAATCAAACAGAGAGTGTTCTCTGACCAGTAGAGATCAATAACAGAGAAATGAAAAGAAAAATGTCTAAATACATGGAAACAAAATACACATTTCCAAATCACCCATGGGTCAAAACGGTTATCTTATGGGAAGTCAACAAATACATAGGACTAAATAACAGAAAAATACAGTGTATCAAAATTTGTGGGACCAGATAAAGTAGAACTGAGAGGGAAATTTCTAGTACTAAATGCCTACTTTAGAAGAGTCTCAAATCACACTTTGGGAGGCTGAGGCTAGTGGATCACCTGAGGTCAGGAGTTCGAGACCAGCTCTGACCAATATGGTGAAACACAATCTCTATTAAAAATACAAAAATTAGCTGGGCATGGTGGCGTGAGACTGTAGTTCCAGTTACTTGGGAGGCTGAGACAGGAGAATTGCTTGAACCCGGGAGGCACAGGTTGCAGTGAGCCAAGATAATACCAACCACTGCACTCCATCCTGGGTGACAGAGTGAGACTCTATCTCAAAAAAAAAAAAAAAAGAAGAGTCTCAAATCAATAATCTAAGCTTCCATCTCAAGGACCTAGAAGAAGAGCAAAATAAACCCAAAGCAAGCAAAGACAAGAATAGAAATCAATGAAATTGAAAACAGAAAAACAATAGAGAAAAATCAATGAGACAAGGAGCTGACTCTCTAAGAGATAAATAAAACTGACAAACTTATAGCAAGGTTGACAGCAAAGAGAAAGAGAAGACACAAATTACCAGTATCAGGAATAAAACATGGAATATAGCTCTATAGATCCTGAAAACATCTAAAGGGAAATAAGGGAATACAGCAACAACATTGCATACATAAATGTCACAATTCAGATGAAACAGACCAATTACTTGAAAAAACAAGCATACAACAACTCACCCAATATGAAATAGATAATCTAAATAGCTCTGTAACTATTAAGGAAATTGAACTCATAATTTTAAAATTCTCAAAAGAGAAGTCTCCAACCCAGATGGTTTCACTGGAAAATTCTGCCAAATGTTTTAAGTATTAACATCCATTCTACACAATATCTTTTAAATAATAGAAAAGAATGAAATGCTTCCCAATTTATTTTACAAAGGTAATATTAATCTTATAGCAAAACCAAAGACAGTACAATAAAATGAAAACTATAGACTAATATTCTTCACAAGATACAAAAATCCTTAATAAAATATTTACAAATAGAATTCAGCAACATGTAAAAAGAATTATACACCATGATCAAATGGAAATAATTTCAAGGACACAAGGCAGGTTCACTATTTGAATGTCAATCAATGTAATTTATTATGACAGAAAAATCACTTGATCATATTAGTTGATGCAGAAAAAGCATTTCACAAAATTCAACACCCATTAATAATAGAAATAAAACTCTCAAAAAAATAGAAATCAAGGAGACATCTTCAACTTCATAAAGAGCATCAGTAAAAAAACTTACAGTTGTTATATTTAATGGTGAAAGACTGAATGCAAGTCAAGGATGTCCACTTTCACTGCTCTTATTCAACATAGTGTTGGAATTGCTAGCCAGTGGAATAAGGCAAGAAAAGAAAAACAAAAGGCAAACAAATTGGGAAAAATAAAACGGTCCCTATTTGCAGGTGACATATTGTCTACATAGAAAATTTCAAGGAATCTACAACAAAACTCCTAGAACTAATAAAGGAGTTCAGCAAGTTTACAGGATACCAAATAAATATGGAAAAATCCATTATAGTTTTATATATCAGCAATGAACAACAGCAAAATTAAAAATACAATGCCATTTACTTCTATTTCAAAAAATAAAATACTTCATTGTTAATCAAAATGAAACATGTACAGGATTTGTATACTGAAAGTTACACAAGGCTGATGAAAAAAATCAAAGGTCTAAATAAATGGTATAACATATTCCATGCATGGACTGAAATATTCACCATAACAAAAATGCCAATTCTACCCAAACTGATATACAGGTTTATCATAATTCATATTAAAATCTCAGCAGGACTTTTAAAGATGTAGAAAAGATTATCCTAAAGTCTATATGGAAAGGCATAGGGACTACAATAGCCAACAAATTTGAAAGAGAAAAAATAGTCTGGAAGAATCAACGTACTAGATATCAAGATTGTTTATCTAGCTACCATAATCAAGACTGTCATATATGCAGAGGGATAGATGTTCAATGGAACAGTATGGAGAACCAAGAAATAGGCCCACACAAATATATTCAACTGATTTTCGACAAAGGTGAAAAAGCCAATTCAATGGATGAAAGATAGTTTTTTCAACGAAGGGTACTGCAGCAGCTGGATAACCATAGGGGGAAAGTAATCTTGAGCTAACCCTCACACCTTATCCAAAAGTTAACTCAAAATGGGTCACTAACTTAAGTATAAAAGATAAAACCAGGCCAGACATGGTGGCTCATGCCTATAATCTTGACACTTTGGGAGGCCAAGGTGGGAGAATTGCTTGAGATTAGCCTGGACAACATAGGGAGACACCACCTTTACCCCCAAAAAAATCTAGAAAAAAATTAACTGTATGTGGTGCTGCACACCTATGGTCCCAGCTACTCAGGAGGCTGAGGTGGGAGAATTGCTTGAGCCCAGGAGGTTGAGGTTGCAGAGGGCTGTGATCATGCCACTGCACTCCAGCCTAGGCAACAAAGCAAGACCCTGTCTCAAAAATTAAAAACTTAAAACTAAAAATCAAAATGTATTTTGAGGGGTTTTTTCTTATGGAAAAAATTGAGAAAATCTTCAGAATTTAGAGTAGGTAAAGTTATTAGACTTGTCACCAAAATCACATTCCACAAAAGAAAAATTGGATAAATTATACTTCATTGAATTAAAAACTTTTGCTCTGCAAAAGATCATGTTCAAAGAATAAAAGACAAGCTACAGAGTGGGAGAAAATATTTGCAAACCACATATCTAACAAAGGACTAATACCTAGAATATATAAAGTACTCTTAAAACTCAAGAGTGGGAAAGCTAGCAATCAAAATAGAAAATGGGCAAAAGCCATGAGTAGACTTCACTGATGAGCATATACAGATAGAAAATGCTAAAATTAAAATATAACAACACCAAATGCTGGAGATTATGTGAAGAAATTGGGTCACTCATACGTTGCTGATGGGAATGCTAAATGGTACAACAATTCAACCATTGTGAAAAACCATTTGGCAGTTTCTTAAAAAAAAGGAAACACACACTACCATCTTCAGCAATTACACTCCTGAGAATTTACAACAGAGAAATGAAAACTTAGATTCACACTAAAACCTGTCAGTAAATGTTTATAGCAGTTTTATTTGTAATAGCCAAAAACTGAAAACAACCCAGATATTCTTCAACAGGTAAACTGTGGTTCATCCATTTCATGGACTGTTACTCAGCATTAAAAAGTAACGAACTCATAAAACACAACAATCCAGATGAATTGCCAGAGAATTGTGTTTAGTGAAAAAATCCAGTCCCAAAAGATTACATACTCTATGATTTCCCTCGGGTAACACTCTTGATGACAAAATTATAAAAATAGAGACCAGTTGAGTAGTTCCCAAGGGTTAAGGAGGGGTGGAATGGGAGGGAGATGGGTGTGGCTATAGAAGGGCAATGTGAGGTACCCTTGCAGTGATAAAAATGTCCTGTATCTTGACTTTATCAATGTCAATATCCTGTTTGTGAAATGGTACTATAGTTTTGCAAACTGTTCTCATTGCGGGGAACTGGGTGAAGGGTACAAGATATCTATATGACTTTTTACAATTTCATTTGAATCTAGAATTATCTCAAAATTAAAAGTTTAATTTTTAAAAATACAGGAAAGGGCTGATAAAGCTATAAGACAGAAGAATGATATTTGAGTAATAAACCAATTAAAACCCAACAACTTTAAAAAATGAAAGGAAGCATCAGAGAAGAAATCATGAAAACAGAGGAGATCGAAACGCTAATAATAATATTCCATTTCAGACGTTCTTTGAGTGTCCACGACTTGCTGGGAGTCATTATATGTTAGCTATTAGGACTCATTAATCACAAAATATTGCTACCCATTCTGTTCTTTTTACTTTACCCTCCATCTCGGTGGCCTGCTGTGATTGCTATAAACACTTCTGAGTTATTAAATCTACATATGTTATTGTAAGAACATGAAGACTTGTACAATACAATGATCAATTAAATTTATAGACAGTATTTACCCTAAGTAGAAATAAAATCTGAGGAAAAACATACTTCAAAGTTGCTGGGCGTGGTGGCTCATGCCTGTAATCCCAGTACTTTGGAAGGCCAAGGCAGGCAGATCACAAGGTCAGGAGATTGAGACCATCCTGGCTAACAGGGTGAAACCCCGTCTCTACTAAAAATACAAAAAAAAAAAAAATTAGCCTGGCATGGTGGCACGTTTCTGTAGTCCCAGCTACTTGGGAGACTGAGGCAGGAGAATCACTTGAACCCAGGAGGCAGAGGTTGCAGTGAGCCAAGATCGCGCCACTGCACTCCAGCCTGGGCGACAGAGCGAGACTTAGTCTAAATAAATAAATAAATACTTCAAAGCATTGAAAGATAATAATTCTGATGTAGCTGATTATGATACATTGAAGTGAAGCTTTTATCGCCCTCCTCACCTCCAGAAGTAGAGTTGTTGTTCCCCTCTCTTAAATCCAGATGGCCTCTATGACTGCTTCAACCAACAAAGGGATGTCATGCCATCATTTATCTGCATTGGCCTTCCTTCCAACTGATGAAATTCTGGGAGCTGTCTAATGAACTAAAGCTGCATTTGCCTGAAGAAGACAACAAAGTTACAAACTGGTTGGAAAATAATTATGTGTGTGGTAGGATAAGAAGTGACTTTCCCAATGGTGTTACTGTCCCATCACCTGTATTGTTTCTGCCAGATCTGTGGCTTGTATACAAGAACACAGGGAATGGATTTCCACATGCGTGGATACATACATACAAAACAACATAGAAGCATAGAACAAAAAATGGGAAAATGTAATAGGGAAGTTTCATGTCAGTGTATATCGAATCACAGAAGAATTTCAAAAAGAGCAGTGCTACATAGAAAATGAATGGGAACATATTTTCTGAGGATCCATGCCCTAAAGAGGAAAAAGCAGCTATTCATCAAGATATAAGCCTTCAAAATATTGTCAATGATTATGAACGTCAGCCAGCTTTTATGGACTGCCTCTGAAATTAATTGCCCATAACCTATCCTTGTAATGTACTTTTGCATATGTCAAATTTTCTTTTCAGTTTTTTGGGGAAAGGGGTGGTGTTATTTTCTTGTTCCCCCCACCCACTATTTTAAATTGTTGGCATTATTTTTTATAACCCACTATGCTATGTATTTCATCCTGGCATTATTTCCAATACTAGAGGTTTAAAATGTATAACGACTTTTAGAGTTCTACTTTGCTTTATGCAATTTTTGCAAATTTGACTCCATGAAAGTGCATCATCATGATATTGACTTTGTGTATAAACATTATGTATGTGTGCAAAAATATTGAAACTCTTCCAGACGAAGAGTTGACTTTTTTGTACATCTGCATTTGTGAAAGATGAAATTTCTCTATGTCTCAGCTCTTTAGACGACTGCATATGAGGTAGGGATTCCTCGTGGTTTTTGATCTTGTCAAAAGACTTAGCTTGTTTGTCAAGGTATTTCAGATGACTGCAGTTACAAAGCTGGGTGTAATTGGGTTTTTACATTTTCCTTTTGACCTATTCCTTTACGAATATGGTTCATCTGCTCGCAACTATTACATCCATGTGACTGTCTTTAGTACTCAAGTATTTATGCTTGCAAAAATATATGTTATTATTGCCTATTTTACTTTTTAAGTGGTGTATAAAGTGTTGTCATGTTTTACATTTTTCTCAAATAAATCCCCTTTTTAAAATGTAAATAAATGTATTTTAAAGAAATTTTTATTTTTCTGAATTATATTTCTGGAATTTTGATCTTTCAGGATTCTAATATTTGGGATTATGGAGTTTGGAGTGATATTTTCCAGGATTATGACCCAAACTTGGTGTAAAGGGATTGAGAAAGTAACGTCCCGAGAGCAGCGGTCCCCAGTTCAAACTCATTAATTTACTCATTCAACAAATGCTAACCTATCTTAAGAAAGAGACAGGCCCTGAGAGTTGAAGTGGACAGCAAGTCAGGTACATGCCCTGATTGCTTGGAACATACAACTTGTGGGGAGACCAACATCAACCCATCAACCCCAGGCGTAAATGTAAAATCCTACCTGTGGGAAGTGTCTCTGACCAGAGATAGCCTGTGCCACACAAGCCACAGTGTCTGAGGCAGCCAGAGAGGCAGAAGCACTGAAGACTTACCTCAAAATACCCATTGCATGTGGCTCATTGGGTGCATGAGCAGACTGCTGGGACCAGAAACTGATCGCAGTAGACCGAGGACTAAGTGGAAAGGGGAAAAATGGAGACAATAAGTTGAGACATCTCTTTTTTTTTCTTTTTTTGAGACGGAGTTTTTTGCTCTTGTTGCCCAGGCTGGAGTGCAGTGGCGCGATCTCAGCTCACTGTAACCTCCGCCTCCTGGGTTCAAGCAATTATCCTGCTTCAGCCTCCTGAGTTGCTGGGACTACAGGTATCTGCCACCATGCCCAGCTAATTTTTTGTATTTTTAATAGAGATGGGGTTTCATTATGTTGGCCAGGCTGGTCTCGAACTCCTGACCTCAGGTGATCCACCCGCCTCAGCCTCCCAAGGCTCATCTCTTAAAGAGGTTTGGTAGTTGAGAGAGAGGGGATGGTAGCTGGTGGCGGGGTGGGAATTCAGGAAGGATTATTTTTATTCTGTGAGATTTGCATGTATTTAAAACCCAATAGACAGGATCCATTTGATAAAATGTTGAATATATGAAAGGAAATGGATATCAGTCAATAGTGTACATTTGCTCAGAGGACAGGAGGAAGATGGAATCAAAAGCACAGGGGTAGGACAGTGTTTTCAACAGGAGGAGAGATGGCTTGAATTATTGTAAAACAGAAAAGGAGGTGAAAGGAGAGAATGGATGTGGGTACATTTATATGTGTGGATTGTGAGAAATGGGTAATTCTCAGCTGAAGGTGTCTACTTTTTCTGTGAAGTAAGAAGTAGCATGGAGAGGGTTCAGGGGTATTTGCAGTGGGAGATTTGCAATCTTACCTGAGTGACAGAAGCCACTCCAGCTGTTTAAACAGAGATAATTTAATATAAAGAATTGTTCATAAGACCAAAGCTTATTAACTAGATAACTGAGAGATACAAAAAGATCATTCTAAGGCATCAGACAACCATGAACTATTCCTTTGAAGAGATAGACCACAATTTATCCAACGATTATTTAATGGTGAACATTTTGGTGATTTCTGATTTCTCGCTGTTCTACATGAGGCCTCTGTACACATCTTTGTGTATACTAGCTCTTCTGTACTCACAATATTTCCCTAGGAAAAAAAATGACTCAGAATTGTTGGGTCAACAGGCATAACTTAAAAAAAAGTATGATGGTCTCTGGAGTAGGAAAATGACTGCAAGAAGCACAACTGAATTCCTATCTGGTTGACTGGTGGATGGGGTCACTGGGAGCGCTAAGCAGGAGGAAATTTTGCTCTTGATCCTTGGTAGGGGAGGACAATGGGCAGGGATTCATCTGTCCCAAGATTTAGCACCTTGGCTAAGTCCCATAACTGGTGTCTGAGTCTCACAGACGGGTGCTGAGGGTCAGGGGTCTTCCCCATATGTATTAGGCTGTTTTCACACTTCTGATAAAGACATACCCAAGACTGGGTAAATGACAAAGAAACAGAAGTTTAACGGACTTATAGTTCCTCATGGCTGGGGAGGCCTCACAATCATGGCAGAAGGCAAGGAGGAACAAGTCACATCTTACATGGATGGCAGCAGACAAAAAGAGAGCTTCTGCAGGGAAACTCCCATTTTTAAAACCATCAGATCTCGTGAGACTCATTTACTATCAGAACAGTGCAGGAAAGACTTGCCCCCCTAATTCAATCACCTCCCACCAGATTCTCCCACGACAGGTGGGAGTTGTGGGAGTTACAATTCAAGATGAGATTTGAGTGAAGACACAGTCAAACCATATCACCATGTGTCAGCAGGACTTGAACCCATGTTGTCAGCATTTGGAGGAGCCCGAGAATCACAGCTCTGCTTCAGCCTCTGAGATGGCCCCTTTGGAACCATCTAGAATAAGTGCTCTAGCCTGGAAATCCATGTTGTCACTATGAGTCCTGGCAGTGGAGAACAGTGATGAATTTCCCCTTCAGAGTGACCCCTGGGGAGGGGAGCCAGAGTGGACTTCCTGTGTCTGTGTGTGGGAGCTCGTTCAAGAACCCTCTGAGGTCCCCCAGATGGAGCTGTACACTGAGGGACCCCAGGTATTATGTAGGTGGGGCAGGAGCAAGGGCATGTGTGGTTTATTCATTAGCGTCGGGCCATTTACTCCCTCAAGCTGGTAAAGCCTGAGAAAATTAAGGCTCATGTTTTTATTTTTTTTTAATTACTATTACAAAGTATTTATTGCCTAAGGACGTAAAACAATGAAACTGTTTTTCTAAAATCCCTTTCTAAATGACCTTCCTGAGACCAGAAGATGAAGGGAGAAGTAGAAATGGAAAATGGGTTGGGAGTCTTTTCTGACTATTTTTTGAGGACAGGATATCCGCATGCCAAGCCCGTGGGTGAGAAAACAGGCGAAATGCAGAGTAATTTCACATCCATGTGACTGAAAACAGGATGGAGGTAGGCTCTGCTCTACGATCCTTGGGGGGTGGGAGAACTCCAGCCACCAGCTTTAGAGGCGAATAGATGGAAATTTCTAGCAATAGAAAACACGGAGGGTATTTGCTACTTCCATTTCTCCTGGGAGAAATTCTGCAGAATTCTTCAGCAGACCTTAGGACCTTTCCTGAGCCTGCGCAATGCAATTGGGAATTAAATTTGGCCAGAAAGGACTGAGGCCTCAGAGTCCTCAGCAAGTGCTTAGCGGGTTACTGTGCGGACTCCCCATTGGAGTTGTTGCTGAACAGAATGACTTGAAAATGATCCAGTCAATGACAAAGCACTGTTGGCAACAGAGCCTTTGCAAGTCAGTGGAAAACGGACTCTTCATCCTCTGAGACAAACCTTGGCCACCTGGGTCAATAATTATGGAGTTTTCTGGGCTGGAAGGAACTTCGCCTGGGTCATTTAGTTCATTCCCAGGCATTGTGGTGGGATAGAGTTCATTACTCTAACAACCTGTAATAAAGAGGTCCCTCCTCCCGCTCAAAATAGCTCCAGGGATGGAAATTCCACTTTCTTTGGCAGTTCGTTCCCTTATTTTGCTAGTTCTTTTTTTCTGCACAATCCCTGATTTTCGTTGTTGTTGGTTTTTGTTTTTTTTTTTTGTTTTAACTTCTTCAAGCTCTGAGCCCGTGTTTTCCCTCCTGGAACTTAAGCCATTGAAAGCGACTCCTTCGATAACATCTTCTCACCTATTGTGAAACTGCTAGGGGGGCCCTGTCTGTCTTCCCTTGTCTTCCTGAGACAGAACATGGTTCAGGCTCTTAACTGTTCAGTCTTCCAAATCCTGAGTGGCTTGCTTTTGTTTGTTTGAAGTTTTCAACATCCTTTAGCGAAACTCTCTAAAATCACTGCATCTCACGAAAAAAATAAATAAACTCACAAAAGCATCTGCTGGGTGTGACATGGATGCCCCAAGTTCTTCACCTTCTGGCTCCCAGGGAGTTTTAATGGTGGTCCTTAAAGGATGCATGCAGGAAAGGATTTCAGATGGAATTACCATGAAACAATTTCTCTGTATGGATATTCAAGGGATGATCAGGGTGAGTTTGCTATTCAGTGCTGATTAAAACACAAAAGTGGAAGACAATCCCAAGTATACCCACCTCACCTCGTAAATAAAACCCAAATGCAAGGCTGTTAATTTCCTCCTGGAATCTCAGTCTCTCTCTCTCTCTCTCTCTCTCTCTCTCTCTGTTCTCCAGGATTTTCCTCAGCTCTCCTTGGCGCCCCACCCACCCACACATCCACAGCTGCCCTTGGGTAAATCCCATGATTCCTTTGAAGTTCAGCTGTTTCCATCCAGGCAGCTGGACACAAAGCTGAGTGAGGCGCCCCTCAGCCTCCTCCTGGCTAGTCAGGGCCCTGAGCTGCACTCTGGGGGCCTCAGAGCTAATCTGAGGCTTGTTTCATCTTCCCAAGCATGAGTTCCCAAGGTAGGATGCGTGACTTGGTCTTGTCTCTGCTTCCCCTTCCAGGCACCCAGTCCCGAAGAAGTGCAGGGCCCCCAGTGGGGTAAATGGTCCTAGTGGTAATAAAGGTCAGGGCCCACTCAACATCTCCCCCTCCTCTGGGCAGGCCCTGCCGACAGCACCCTGGTCCACTCGGATCTCTGTCTCCTCTATGTCTTTGTTTCTCAGCAGGAGGTCTGTGGGCCCCCAGCATGGGGATCGCCTGGGAAACTTGGTAAAAATGCAAATTCCGGCTAGGCGCGGTGGCTCACGCCTGTAATCCCAGCACTTTGGGAGGCCAAGGCAGGTGGACCACAAGGTCAGGAGATCAAGACCATCCTGGCTAACATGGTGAAATTCCATCTCTACTAAAAATACAAAAAAAATATTAGCCTGGCGTAGTGGCGGGCGCCTGTAGTCCCAGCTACTCAAGAGGCTGAGGCAAGAGAATGGTGTGAACCCGGGAGGTGGAGCTTGCAGTGAGTCAAGATCGCGCCACTGCACTCCAGCCTGGTGGAGTGACAGACCAAGACTCCATCTCGAAAAAATAAGAAAGCAAATTCCCTGGCCTACTCCAGACACATCAAAGCGACATCTCTGGGGATGGGGCTCAGATGTCTGCATCTTTATCCACCTCCCTCAGGTGCTCCTTGGGCCAGGGAAGGTGGAGAAACACTGCTGGCAACTGAGAGTGTGGCAGGCAGATGTCCTGGGCAGAGGCTCTGTGCTGCTCATCCTCATACCGTGTGCCACGCTGCATCTCCTCCCCTCATCCTCAAAGACAGCTTCTCAAGGGTAAGGGGTAGTCCATCTACACTCCAAATCCCCCATCATCTGACTTGGCAAACCTTTACATGCCTAACATAGCATGCCAGGTGTAGCACTGCCTGCAAACCCAGCATCCCTGTGTTTTCCACAAGAACATGGAATAGGTGCTCAGTGGACGAGTGTGGATTAATCGCTCCTTAGCACCTAGAAGGCCACAGAGCTTCCTCTTTTCCTTTTCAAGGGACTCTTCCCATGCAAGTGCTGCACACAGAATGCTGCCATGACTGTCCTTCCTGGAGCTCTTAGTACGCGCCAACTGCTGCTCCAACCAGAGCTTGGGGTGAACATGATGCTTACTTCACAGGATGATGGAGAGGTCTAAATGGCATAATGTGAGTGGCTTGCTCACATTAGCTTCTACCACCATGATGATGAAGACCGCGATGATGATGGCAACTACTCAATTAGTTTTTAGAGGACATGAATTTGAGGTCTTCATGGAGTTATGCCTGACTGCAGCAGAACCAGAAACTCAAATCAGGAGAGTTTTGGCTCCTTCCAATCCAGTTGCAGAGCCACAGGCATCCCTTTGTTCCTGCAGGACCCTGGACAGACCAGGAAAGTGTATGGGTTACATGGGTACAGAGAGTGGCTGACATGTGCCTTTGGCTCCTCCCCATCTCCAACTCTCCCCACCCCAGCCCCCACATTGGTCAGTTCTGTCTTATCTCCTCATGAAGCCCTGATCAGCTTTGCTTTTGGTTGGCTGCTAAGTAATTTCCTATCCCTTCCAGCCTCTGAGCCCCCAGCTTCCACTCTGGCCAGTAGATGACAAAGAAAGGTTTCAGATGATAACCTCCCCAAGCATGTTCTTTTCTCGTAGAGCGATGAGAATACCTTCAAATCGAGTGCAGCCCTAAAGGTGGAATTTCAGTAGATGCTACTTATACTCTTTTATATGCAAGTGTTAAATGTATACATCTATGACCCATTTTCTTTCCAAAGACTGAAAGAGGCTTACACTAGGACATATTCAACGAACCTGAAGGATTAAAGAGAAAAGCTTAAGATCATATTGTGATCAGGTGGGGAAGGTGGGAGGGGGCAACAATATTCCCTAATCAGCCAGTGTGATTGGTGCAGCTAAGAATTCCATTGAACCCCAACCTGCCTGGTAAATGGGGCAAATCATCTGGGAAGGAGACCCATCCTTCAATTCCTGAACACGTAGCCATTTCTACCTGGAAAAGATGGCTCCAAGAGTTTTAATTAGGCATGAGGTAGAGCGAGATCAATAGCTTGTACCTTCTCTTGGAGGATGATGCTGGGGAAACAAGGCTCTGCAATAACTGGTCAGTTTCCAGAGAAGTGCTCAGTGCCATGAGGACGGATGTGGAAGCGCTGATGTGGTATAGTTCAGTGGACACACGGAGCAGCTTAGATGAATAGGGAGAGGGGTCTTACCTGAAAGAGGAAGAGGGCAGACAATTCCTTCATGGGGAGAATGTGTGTGTGTGTGTGTGTGTGTGTGTGAGAGAGAGAGAGTGTCTGTGTGTTGTGTGTGTGTGTGCGTGTGTGTCTGTGTGTGTTGTGTATGTGTGTGTCTGTGTGTATGTGTCTTGTGTATGTGTGTGTCTCTGTGTGTATGTGTGTTGTGCGTGTGTGTCTGTGTGTTGTGTGCATGTCTGTTGTGTGTGTATGTGTGTGTGTCTGTGTGTGTGTGTCTTGTGTATGTGTGTGTCTCTGTGTGTATGTGTGTTGTGTGTGTGTGTCTGTGTGTGTGTTGTGTGTGTCTGTGTATTTGTGTGTGTGCGCGCACACACCGACTCATGTCCAGACTCTTGTCCAGGGTATTCTTTCTGCTATTAAAGCAAGAAACGATTTCCATTCTAAAGGTGACCCTCGTCCTCACTTGGAGCCTGGCCCTGGCCCTGGGTGCAAGCCACAGTCGCCAGAGCGGTGCTGTCCTCTCCCTTGCAGACATCTAAGACAAAGAAGACACACAGCTGAGGAAGGCGAGATGCCTTTTAAAAATTAGACAACATCTTTGAGGGTTTATTTCCTTTATCTCTAGACCTACATCCATTAACCTACACTCAGAGACAATCGCTGCCACTGTTCAGGAAGCCAGCTCAAATGGGTCGAAACTGCCATTGTATATCCCGGAACGACAGACACATGACAGAGATTTTTTTTTAATGCCAGTTTCCAGGGAACCAGCTTCTGCTGAATGCAGCCTGATAGAAATTCAAGATAAAACTCTCACGGATTCTGCCCATCCATAAAGTGCCACTTAACAGACAATTTGCACCGTCTGTGAACCGCTCCCATCCGCTAAGCTTCTTTTTTAGCTGTTGTAAACTCTATCTCATCAAACTCTTATCTTTTACCTATACAGAGCCGTACTTTAAATGATAAATTTCAGGGAAAACGGAGGAGGGACGGCGTTTCAGGAATAACTGGGACCAGGGAGATGAGTGTCTTAGGAAGATGAAGATCTGAGTCCTGAACCGTGACTCATGGGAGCCTGGCTGATCTTCGCTCTCACAGGACTTCTCGCTGCTATGACACATTTGCACGGTGACTCCTGGTTCTTTTCCAGGCATCAACGTGAATGTCCATTTTCTTTTGGAATGGCTGTCTCTTGAAACTGTTGCAATACACATGGGTTTTCTTTTCTGGCTTTTCTTGTAAGTTGCTGCCTATAAGAAAGGGGGAGAAGAGAGAGAGAATGAGAGAGAGAAAGATTGTCTTCCAAAGGTTGTTTTCTTACCCTCTGTTGCTTAAACAATCATTTTCGGTGTTATTGAGGAAAACCCAAAGCTGTCAGCTTCCCTGGACTTCAGGTCTCCAGCAAACTCACCTCCTCCCTCCCTTGGTTTCACCCCCATCTGCTTATAATTTACTGTTCTGTATGTTTTAATCATTTCATTAGGCATGTCCTTATTTTGAAATGCAACTAATTCTTCAGTTCAAACAAACAGCCAGTAATTCTAAAAATGAAACCATTCTTTTCTTTCGGTTAGACATTGGCTTAGAAGAAATATCACACCTATTTTGAGATGGGCGAAAGAACTCAAATGCCACTAGTTTTTTTTAAACCACTGGCTTTTAAAAGTGGAAATGATCTTAGAGATTGCTTCATTTTCTCCACAGATATGGAACTAACTTTTGGGAATGTTTTCTCGTGTCTTTTCGAACAGTTTGTGATAAAGTCATTCTTATTAAGGTTTCTCTTAATACGGATTTGTAAAAATTATGTCACAAAATACTTCATTTCTGTTCTCGGTGACAATGGACACGAAAGAGAAAGTGACTCCACTATAGGACTTGTATGCTTATTAATTTATTTTCTTTACAGGAATTTACATTTATTAAGGCAAGGAGAATCATATTTTTCTGTAAGGGGAAAGATAGTTTGCAAGGTGTTTCATGTGATTTTCCCCCTGACACTCAGATTTATTCTATATCAAGAAATGAAGCTTCTGGGCCAGGCGTGGTGGCTCACGCCTGTATTCCAGCACTTTGGGAGGCCTAGGCAGGCGAATCACCTGAGGTCGGGAGTTCGAGACCAACCTGACCAACATGGAGAAACCCCATCTCTATTAAAAATACAAAATTAGCCAGGCATGGTGGTGCACACCTGTAATCACAGCTACTCAGGAGGCTGAGGCAGGAGATCTACTGAACCTGTGAGGCGGAAGTTGTGGTGAGCTGAGATCACGCCATTGCACTCCAGCCTGGGCAAAAAGAGCAAAACTCCATCTCAAAAGAAAAAAAAAAGCTTCTGAAATTGCAGGAGCGTACAACTGCCCCCTTTATTTACGGGGGATACATTCTTCCAAGACCCCCAGTGGATGCCTGAAACTGCAATAGTACCAAACCCTACATATACTGTGCATGAATTTCTTTTTTTCCTTACCATTCTTGGGTAGGCTGGTCCAAGGGCAGTGGTGTTTACAACTAATTGATCACAATCCGTGGGTAGAAGATTCATTCTTACTGTAGATCTTAGCAATGTCAGCATATAATTTTTTTCTTTCCTTATTAAGTTGATAACTTTCACCTTATCACTTCAAGGAAGCATTTTATGGCTTCTTTTTCGGCATATGCAAATTGCCAGCATCATTACTCTCATGTTTTGAGGCCATTATATAAGAGAATAAGGGTTACTTGAACACAAAGCACTGGGAAACGGTGACAGTCGATGTGATAACTGAGACGGCCAGCATGTGACTGACGGGAAGGTTCCTTAGACAGTGTGGATATGCTGGACAAAGAGAAGATTCCCCTCCCAGGTGGGACAGAGCAAGAGGGTGAGAGATTTCAGCACGCAACTGAGAATGACACGCAATTTACAACTTATGAATTGCTTATTTCTGAAATTTTCCCTTTAATTTTTGGGGGCCACAACTGACCACAGGTAAGTGAAACCACAGAAAAGAAAACCTCAGAGAAGGAGGAGCTAATGTATTTAGTTTTAACATTATATCGATGACCCAACTGGGCAACATGAAAAGTCTTTATTTTCTGATACTTGCATTACTTTCTGGTAATAAAATGCCCTTTCAGTATTTTAGAAGAATGAGTCACATTTCGCACATCGTACTAGACACTTAATAGATGTTTGTTGAAACATTCGTAGATAAGTGGGTAGATACACGCTGACATTTAACGATGTGCCTTATAATTCAGCTTTAAGTGCCAACGTTTATTAACGGTGATGCATAAATACAATAGCACAGATTCTGACATAGCCCCCTCACTGAAAATTTCCCCCTACTTCCAAAACGTAAACCGGGACCATTTAAGTTTCCGTATAAGGATTGAACTGGTAACAACGTAATAGTGAAGTTGTCTTGGACCAATTGTTGGAGGACGCCTTTGGTACCTTTATGGAGAACGGGAAGCCTTTGCGTGTGGCTGACACAAATGGTTGTCACACGCCATCTAGTGGCCATCTGTGAAACTGTGCCTATGCCGTGGGAAAGGCTTTTGGAACGAGCTTGATTGCTCCGAATTTCAGTGCCTATCGGACAGCCAGGGAACATTTGTCCCTTTTTAAGGCATTAAACTGAGACGAACCACTGAGGAAAGCATGCCACGGTCTTTCCCAAAATCCTTGTGTCTTAAGGAACAACCAAGAAGTTAACTAGGGGAAAAAGATTTCTTTTGGGATTCAGGTAAGCAAAACCAAGACGCCGTCGGAGACACCCTTGCCTGCAACAGTTGTGGTACAAAGCAAGGTAAGTAGCGTGATAATCACTGCTTTTTGTCCCACAGAAGCCATCGCTGTGTGCAGAAATCCATGACCTGCCCATGACTTCTACAACCCGGAGGACTTGCCTGACATTACTGAAATGCACAGGGGACAGATTCTGTGACAGGTGCCGCATTTTATCCAGCTCACTCGTGCTAGTTCCTAAGACATCTTAATTCTTACACGTACGCATAATCGTGATATTTTGCCATGAATTACAATATGTTCCACAATTATCGACTATTTTAATTTTTAGCTTTCTAGCCTGGGACTACTATAATAAAAAGAATTAATAAATCCAAAAGTAGTAGTGGAAAAAATAAATGTCTCCAGGTTTATTCCTGTAAAGTTAATTAGTTAATACAGAGTGAGGACTCTCAGAGTTTGGGGTTTTTTGTTTGTTTGTTTTTTGTTTTGTTTTGTTTTGCCTTAAGTATCAGCATTAAGTATCTTCAAGACAATTCAAAATAAGATGAATCAGATGATAAGTCATTTACTTGTAAATTTCACAAAAATAATTAAATACACAGTGTCGGACTACAGCGGAACAGTGGGAAGAACATTCAGTATTTGAGAGTAAACAACCCAAATTAAGATAAGTTGTTTAGGAATCTCACAGACAGGAACATTTTTCTCTCTGGTTTTCCATGGTAGCATGTTTACAGTACTTGAAAAATGTTGCTTTCAAGTCATGTTAACTGCTTCTTAAGACCATCAAATAAGAAATGATATAGCTTATTAGTTCCAAAATAGAAAATCCCATAACATCATTTCCTCTTCATGTTAAGGTTAATTTCCATTATAAATATACCCTTTCAGTATAAAATGCTCAACCTCAAAACATACCAGCTTTTGCCTTTTGAACTATAATCTTGATCCATAAATGGTGATAGAGCTTCAGCTACATCTCAAACATTTATGTTCCACTCTCTTTATCAAAGAGTGATTTATTTTAAGAGAAACATTTATCAATTTAAGGTGTCTGAAATGTTCATTTTTTTTAAAAAGGCTATAAACAAGTAGCAAGAAGAATATGGTTTTCTATGGGTTACGTTACATATCAAAAAATCCTAAAATATTTCATCACTTTGATGCACTATTCTCAATTTTTAAAAACTCATGGTCTGAAAGTGAGACAGATATTTTAATGATAATATGTAAAAATAAACCAGATGTATGGTCTTGGGTCTCTGTCGTTGCCTATATATTTAGATGTCTACCAAAAAAAATCCAGATTTTCTGCTTTTCTTAATCTCAAATGTTCAAAATGACTACATTTTCTAGAATATTTACCTATTGGCTGATTGTTATTGTTGAAAAGGAAATCAGACTAATTTTGGCAATACTGTGCCTTACTACAAATCCTGTTTGTACTATGAGAGTGGAGAAAAATAAAATTTGCAGAATTCCAGTCTCTAGCCATTGGCATTTTCCGGGCTTTCTTGTTTTCTATGTATTGAGTACCCTGTGCATATGGGAAGCTCAGCTGAGGACTAACGCAAACATTTTACCCACAAGCCAACATGTCGCCACTAAAAATATACCTAAAAATAAACATAAATAAGATGTAAAAGTGCTCTGTCCTCAACAAAGCAGAAGGGTGAGATAAAGCCGTCTGTAGTTGCCGTGACATTCTGACCAGTCCAGTAGAAATCGCATGATTCTTTAGAATATCTAACTCTCTATCTAACTCTTTCCTCTATCTACTTTGTAGCGATATTGCTGGGATAGCCTGAGACAATTTCAGAGAGGTTTGGGGCTCAGGAAGACATAAATGCAATGCATTGTTTTGCACGATCAGGCTGGAAGGGTGTAGTGCGAAGTAAAATTAAGACCTCCTCCTTTATTGTGAGGCACAGTTGGGCTGTTTGATCTCTAAGTCCTCGGGTAATTGGAGTCTGCACAGCCTGTGGATTTGGGTCCTGAGCAGCTCACCCTCATGCCCAAAGCCCACCGCTGACCTGCCTGGGTCACCATTTATCCCCACCCAACCCCCACCAAACACACACACACCAGATTCAGCTTGTATCCAAGGTTCTGCCTTGAACACAGGCATTGTTTCCAAGCTGAGAAAACGATGATGTGGAAATTCTAATGGAAGGAAGACATACTGTTTGTTATCAGGTACACAAAAGTAAACAGAAATGATCCTGGGGTCTAAGCAGCCCCCTGCATTTGGGAGATTCCCTCATCACATTCCACAACCCTCCTTTCAATAACGGTGGTTTTCTGATCCAACTTCACTATCACAGGCTTATTTTTTCACACTGAATTTCCATGCAATCCATCTGTCCACCTTAGATCACTGTGCGCTCGTCCTCCTCTGGGCCTGTGAGGTACCAATGGTTACTTTACACTCCATTCATTCAACAAATATTTACTGGACACCTACCGTGCGCCAAGCACTCAGCTAGCTGGGAGCCCTGTGGTGAATAGTAGTGACATGCTTCTCAACAAGGATGGCGATAAACTGACCCAGCTTGCCCAGAACGGAAGAGATTTTCAAGACATGGTGCTTTCGGCTTTTAAAGTAGTATAGTCCCGGACAAACGGGGGCAAGTTGGTCACCCTATAATGATTCTAGCACATACTGTCTTCCATGGCTTCTCATCATCTTAGAAAGAAGTTTGTGGCCCTGTTCACAAAGCAGAGTCCTTCACACGTGTTTTCAGATCTACTATCTAGAAGCTCTGCATGTTTGAGCTAGGCAGAGCTATCGCGGTTAGCCCAGCCACGTGCTTCCTTGCCTTAATCACCATGGGGTAGACCCACGTTTGAGGAGCCTGAAGTTTATACAATCCGAGGGGTGGCGGAGGGCAATGCTCTCTTTAAGAAAAAGAAGACAAAATTATCAATACGGAATACAGAGCCTTGAGGGAGGGAACTTGCAAGACAGGACCCTGAAGCTTAAGCTTCCTTAGCTTCTCCGACAATCCTCCTTTGTTTAAAATAATAATAATGAGCAGTTAACATTAACTCGTTTAATCCTCACAGGTGGGGTCATTATTTCCATTTTACAGATGAGAAACTTGAGGTCCCAGGAGTTTGGGTAACTTGTCTTTGGTCATCCACCAAAGTTGGATTTTTTTTTCCTTTTTTTTTTTTTTTTTTTTTTTTTTTTTTGAGATAGAGTCTCGCTCTCTCACCCAGGCTGGAATGCAGTGGCGCGATCTCGTCTCACTGCAAGCTCTGCCTCCAGGGTTGATGCCATTCTCCTGCCTCAGCCTCCCAAGTAGCTGGGACTACAGGTGCCCACCATCACAGCTGGCTAATTGTTTTGTATTTTTAGTAGAGATGGGGTTTCACCGTGTTAGCCAGGATGGTCTTGATCTCCTGACTTCGTGATCTGCCCGTCTCAGCCTCCCAAAGTGCTGGGATTACAGGCGTGAGCCACCGCGCCCAGCCTGGAAATGTTGACTGGACAGGGGAAGTAAAGATTCAGCTTGCTGGAGGAAGCAAAACTTGCAAAACACAATCTCCTGCTAGGAATTCAACTAACTCTGTTGGTTTAAAACTCAAATCCTTCAGGAACCAGCCAGTCAAAGTGTGTGGGCCCTGAGAGCTTTTGGGTGGAAGGAAGCTTAGAAGAAGCCTGTGTGTGTGTGGCTCTCAGCAAATGAATGTACCCTGTCCACGTCACGCATTTCTCTAGAGAATGATGGGAGTTGTCATCTGTACTTCCGTGTGCATAATGGTTGTACCTGGGTCTCTCCCTGTCCCTGCTCCAGGAAGGCGCTGGATCCTCCCAAGTCCATGGGTGAGCCTGTGAGAGATCGTCTTCTGGCCTTGTTTTTTTTTTTTTTTTTTTTTTTTTTTTTAGCACAACCCATTTTCTACTTCTTCACTTCCCTTCTTGGTGCTCAGCCTATTCCAGCCGCACTGTCAACATGCCTTGGTCCATAGCTCTGGAAGGCACCCACCAAGCAGGGGCAGTGAACAGAAGATGAGGAGGGTACACTTTGACACCTGGGTTGGAAACCCGGCTCCGTGACCTAGGACCAGTCACTTAACTTCTGTGCCTCGGTTTCCCCATTCTGTCGACTGGGGATGATGAGAGTATATGTCTCACTGGGTTGTAGTGAGGAATGAATGAGGAAGTACAAATGCTGTGCCTAAAGCAGGGCGTGGTGCACAGTAGTACGATAAGTGTCATTATTATCATCATCCAATTATGATTTCTGGCAAGTGGGCACTTCCGTTCAGAAATATCAGTGAGGAGACAGGACCGTACAAGAATACAGGCTGAGTGTTTGAATGGCCATTTCCATTGAGAATCAACGGTGACTTATTTTGCAAGTCCCCATCCCCTCAATTGTCTCCCATCGAAGTGGGCTCATGGTTTAGTCCGTCTGTCCATGGGCCCCATGCTTTCCCTAGAAATGACGCATGAAATAGCACCTCTTAGGCTCACATCAATTACTAATTAAAATGGCGTTACCCCTTAATAGGTTGCAAAGCAGGACTCTCATTTCCCCACTGTGCATTTCCGAAGGCCGGACCCGGGCATCGACCCACCTGGGGTGACTGAGGCTCTCGGGAGAGGGAAACTGGGCGTAGGACAATAAGTTAGGCAACTTCAGAATCTGCACATTGTTCTTGACAAATAACAATATAATAAAGCCAGAAACGTGCTTGCACCCATCAGTCACAGGTGCTGATAATAGTTCACCTAATTACTTCATTATTTTTTGCCACTCCACAGAGCAGTTTGTATTTACAATCCTGTATATGGTTCTATTACTACCACTTATTGTGACGATTCCAGCAATTCCGAGGAGTCTCGGAGGGCCTAGACAAGTAGAATCTTGTTTTTCTTGATTTCCCCTGGGGGGTGGGAGGTGGGAGGAGGTAGAGAGAGGAGGGGTTCAGAGGAAAAGCATCCAGACAGCATCAACCCACAATTGCTCATCTCGGATGAGTGATAAATGATGGGTGATTTTTGAAACGCTAGAATTTTCAAACAAAACAAACATATCCTATCCTATTAGTTACCAGGCAAGCCTATAACACAGTAAGAAAGGGAGAAAGACAGGGTTGGACTGCCCTGGGCCGGCACCCATGCTCGAGAAGTGACCAGGACCCTGGCTTGGCATCATTACGTTGGAAGCCGAGCTGGAAACCATCCCTAGGGACTTGTCCTAATGAACACGGGCCACAAATTAACAAAGTTGGGTGGGAAAAACATTGTGAATTTTAGTCACTTGAGCATCGGTAAATCTGCTAGAAGTCAGGGCTGATTGCTTTTAGCTTGTTAAGATGTTGATTGTTTATAAATTATGTTTTCCCTTGAAAAAGCAGGCACCTCTCAGCAGCTCCTTGCCACCGGTCCCTTGCTGGGTGCTTCCCACCAGGGACAAAGGCTGCCTGCTGTTCGCTGATCTAATTGGTGCAGCTCTAGACTCTGCAGCCCCCTTGCTGCACTCTGCCCCTTCTCTCCCTTCTACATTTTGAAATCTTTCTTAAACCCAGTGCTCCTACCAGCGGTGGTGTCAGACAGGTACTGGACTGTGCACACCCTGTGTTTTCTCATGATTTGCAGCTACCTGGAGGAAACTGAGTGCAAAATTGCCTTGTGAGAGCTGCTTTCCAGTTTAAATCACTTCCCAGTTTAAATTCATTCATTCATTCAATTCATTCATTCATTCATTCATTCATTCGACTTGTAACTTGAATGAATGAATGAATGAATGAATGCACCAGCACCGATCTGGTTGTCCATGCCAGGCAGCTGCTGGAGCTGCAGAGACAGATTACAGAGAGTCAGGGGCTCACAAGCGCAGGCTTGGTTTGCAGGCACATCACTCCAATCTCTGCCTTCATCATCACATGGTGCTATGGGCTGAACTGTGTCCCAGTCCCCAATTCATATGCTGAAGTCCTAAACCCTAATACCTGAGAATGTGACTGCATTTGGAGATAGGGCCTTTAAAGAGGTAATTAATTTATAATGGGGTTGTTAGGGTGAACTCTAATCCAATATGATTGGTGTCCTTGTAGGAAGAGATTAGGACACAAACAACAGACAGCAGGTGACCACAGGAGGACACAGTGAGAAGCTGGCCATCTGCAAGCCAAGGAGAGAGGCCTCGGGAGAAACCGAACCTGCCAGCACCTTGATCTTAGACTTCTAGCCCTCAGAACGATGAGGAAATAAATCTCTGTTGTTCACGCCACCAGTCTGCAGTGTTTTGTTATGGCCACTCCAGCAAATTAATACACATGGCACTGTCCCCGTGTGTCTGTGTATCTCTTCTAATAAGTCCCACCTTTGGCCAGGTGTGGTGGCTCACGCCTGTAATCCCAACACTTTGGGAGGCTGAGAAGGGCAGATCTCCTGAGATCAAGAGTTTGAGACCAGCCTGGCCAACATGGTGAAACCCCATCTCTACTAAAAATACAAAAATTAGCCAGGCATGGTGGCAGGTGCCTGTAATCCCAGCTACTTGGGAGGCTGAGGCAGGAGAATTGCTTGAACCTGGGAGGCAGAGATTGCAGTGAGCTGAGATCATGCTATTGTGCTCAGCCTGGGCAACAAAGCAAGATTCCATCTCAAAAAAAGAAAGAAAGAAAGAAAAAGACCCACCCTACTCCGGTGTGACTTCATCTTAACCAATTGTCTCTGCAATGACCCTATTTCCAAATAAGATCACATTCTGAGATTCTGGGAAAGATTCTGGGAAATTTGAGGGAGGAAACTCTCCAACCCAGTGAAGTTTTCTAAAAGAGCCCCCCTTAATCCATTTTTCACATTGACTTTTTTTTATGGGTCTCAATTTTCTTCCCCATCCTTATTCCCCTGGAGAGAGGTCAAGGGCCTGTGTACACTATGATAGTTGCTTTACAGAGGGCACATGGTTGGTAGGCACTGCTTGTGTCTCAGTGCAGGCTGGGAGCACCAGTCAAAGAAGCAAGGAGCTCTAGGTGCTCCACAATGACCCATGCCTTACACACCAGCTTGGGAGGGCCCCATGCAGCTTTCTCCAGGTCTGTCTACCAGCAAGCCGAGGGCGCAGCTGCAGGACCTTGTGATGTTTGCTGTCTCCACTTATTATCCATCACTGATTTAAATTTGTCCTGAGCTGTTTTCCAGGAAATGAAGTGAGAGATTGCACAACTCCTTTGATCCCTCCCCATCTTCTCAAGGATGGCAGAGAAATGTCCCTGGTTCTTATTTATTGGGGAGAACAACAGCTTGGTGGTCCTCGATCTTGGCAACATGTTGGGATCACCCTGAGGGATCTTGACTGAATTGGTCCAGATGCACCCTGGGCACTGGCATATTTAAAAGGTCCCAACTTAATTCTAACGTGCAGTTGTGATTGCGAAGCAGCTGCTGAAGGTGTCTTCAGTGCTGAGTTGTCAATTACTAAATGGAATCGTGATAAATTTTGATCATGCACACCAACTACCTCAAGAAAGAGACAAGGAAATTGGTGCCCAGGACACCCAAGATCACCCAAGGTCACCAAGCACAGAACCCTAGGCTGGCGCTTCCACTGGCTACAGGCTTCTCCCAAAGTTTTCATTTCCTTTGTACAAATTAAAGCATTTCATGGTGTTGGTCCATCCCGCTGATCTGCCTTTTCATGATGTCTGCAGGCTTTTATTGAGCTAGTATTTCCTGACCCAGGTAACTATTTCATCTACACTTGAAAATGTGCCGCAACCTTCTTCTCATTCTGATGTCTAATCTAACTGGCCTCACATGAAGAAAAATTCTGTCCCACAACCACACAAACCAAGCCCCAGCCAGCCTTCAGCCTGTGCCATCTCTCATCACCGGGAGGTCCAGGAGAGAACACGCACAAGTTCTCAGCAAGTTCTCCTACTCCACAGACCTGACCGTGAAAAGCCTACAACCTCCCCAGGACCTCCAGGGGCAATCTGTTCACAAGTTAAGGACTCTACTTGCTAACATTGACAGCCATAAGCTGTCTCATTTGCCCACCCGCCTTTCCATTTGTCTACTTTACCTTTGCAGACTGAATAGTTCGGTTTGCAATCATAAAGATTACAACCTGTTGCTTTATGTCCTTTATGATGGTTTCATCTTGGAAAGTGAGGAAACGGGAAGAATAATTAAATGGCTTGATGTTCAGTTCACTGAAGATGAGAGAGTTAAGGGCCAGTGTTTTTTGTTTGTTTTGTTTTTTTAATTTAGAAATGAAAGACGCCTTTGTGTCCCTTCAAAATATCAGCTCAAGAAATGTCTTTATACTAAGACAATTCCACAAACTGTATTTTTTCTTATATCTATTATGGCTTCTTTATTTTGGGGGCCTTTGAGACTGTCCTCTTGTTGTTGTTGTTGTTGCTTTTAAATCAGATTCTCTCTCCTTTCTCTCCGCCCCCGACTCTGCTCAACCCTCTCTCTCCCCTCTGTCCAGGAAGCACATGTATTCCTTGAAGGATAATGACTCTTAAAAGTTATGCTTTCCTATGAGTGAATTTCATGCAATTTATTACCATGTCTTTAAGGGTGATTTTAAAAAGCTATGCTTTTGCTTTAGCTTTAGTGGCCAAAGGAGTTTCATGGAGATCTTTGGTTGCAAATCACTCACGTAACATAATAAAAGCACCATCTAAGTGTTTACCCGCTGGGGGTGCAAGAGTCCTCTGCTTTTGAAGGCCTGGGGCACCCAGGGTGCTGGGACCTGCTTGTTGGGATAGGAGGAGTTAATTAAATTACTTTATATTTAGTGTTAATTTGGTCCTAGACTTGTCAGGTAACAGACAACAAGCCTGGACTTGACTGGGAGCAGCAGCTTGGGCATGAGCAGCTTCTCCTGAGTATTTCTATTGTCAGATTAATGGAGTTGACATCTTGGTTGCAATTAGTTACAAATGTGGTTTCAATATTATTTCAACAGGCGTCAATTTGGGGGCTGTGGTCAGAATCACATGACCTGTTAAATGAAGGTGATACCGCTCAGTTCAGGTCAGCCACTCAGGTGCTGATGTGCCCGTGTCTTGTCAAGCTTTAGGAAGGGAAGAGAGGTTTGGGGATGTTTCTAAAGAACCATCACTTGCAAGAGAATTCAAGACTTAACTGTGTTAAGATGCCAATTTGGCGTGTACTTTCACTGGGTCCAGCTTGGTGTAGAAAGAATTTTGTTGATATAAGAGTATTGGGAAATTCTTCCTGTATTGGTAGTGACCACTTTTGATTATGGATTAAAATTTGCAACACTAATGCAAATCTGAATTTTTCAGAAAGTAGGTTGTGAGAAGTCCTAAACAGTGTGAAATTATATTTCCCAGAAATATTATAGCCCCAATCCATACAGACGTTTAGGACTGTAATTCCCCAGGTAAGGAAAGTGTTCAGATGGCCCAGGTGCGATGACTGCACGGACTTGGACTCAATATTATTTCCCACCTTCACCCCCAAGCCCTTTCACATCATTACTCAGATGAGAAAGACATTCAAGGCTTTTCCCCCCTTGTTTTAGAGAGCTCAACAGAAGCCACAATCTAATGAAAGTACCTTATCAAGCCACTTCCTTGTGGACCTAGTACTCTGTCTACACTCTTTTGCCCACTAAAAGAGATCTTTAGTGGATCCTTAGCGGTTGCCAAGCCGCAGCCACTCCAGAGGATCACCCAGCACTGGAAGTATGTCTGCCATGTACAGACACCACTGAACCAAACAATACAACCTCCCGATCAGTGAGAAAAGGAACAGGTAGCCCTCCGCCCTTTGGAAATTCAATGTGCACTTATTATGCTTGGTATGGTTTCCACATGTTAATTGTCCAACTAGTAAGTGCCTGAACAAAGATCCTTTTTCCTCCTGATCATCCCAAACTGGTGCCAGTTCTCTGAATATGTACAAACAAAAGCATGTTGCCTATTACTTGATAAGACTAGGACAGAATTAACATAAAATACAATGAGGTTAACTCTTCCTTTATCACAGGTCAAGCAAATCTATGATGCCAATGGTTGAATACCTTAGTAGAGAAAAATCTTGAATAATCGACCACAGGTTCAGGAGACAACTGGTTGTTTGAGAGCCCATGAGTCACATAAGCAACCTCAGAGCCAAAGTGTATTCTCTGTGTGGCCTCAGAGCCAAAGTCTCCAGAACATGCAGCCAGACTGCTGGCAGAGAAGATGTGGAGCTGGCATTCTGGCCTAGGCCTCAGCAAGGTCTTGGAAGCCCCAGGTCCCTGACCATGGCCCGCACAGAGCCACACTCCAGCCCTGAGTCTCAGCAGGCAGCCAGGGGAGGCCGTGGTGAGTAAATTACTGCCCGGCCCCCACTCCCCACGGATGTGTCAGCCATCAAATCCACCAACAAGCCAACAATTATGGTCGAACACCTGGCTTCGCTGTAACGTTACATACCTGCCACAGGCACTTTGGACACATAAAATCACATGTTGGGTGGAGGATGGAAAACCAGCTGATGTATCTATTCATCATAGCAAGATAGGGCAGAGTCAGGACACGGTCCCTGACATTTGGAAGAGCTAAACTCAGGCCCAGGTTTTCAGAAACAAAATGCCATTAAACACAAAAGACTGAAGGGTGATGGGGCCCCATTAGGAAAGAATTCACAAAGCTTCATTTCTGATAATTACTTGGAGACTGAAATATAATGATCCCATTTATTCCATCAGCAAGAGTTGTCACGGTCTTGCTACAAGAAGAATGAGCCTCCGCCCTTTGGAAATTCAATGTGAACTTACCATTTTCACATTCTGTTTGGTATAGTTTCCACATGTTAATTGTCCAATAAGTAACTTCCTGAGCAAAGGTTCTTTCCCTCTCAAGCACTGAAGCTGGTGTCAGGTCTCTGAATATGTGCAAATCAAACAAGACAAATGCTTGTTGTCTATTACCTGATAAGCCTCGGATAAAATTAACATAAAAAATAATGAGGCTGTTCTACTCTTCCTATCTCATAGATCAAATAACTCTATGATGGAAATAGGATCACCACAGTGTGCACTGGAAGAGAAAAATCTTGAAGTAATAATGTATGTCTTCCTACATGATATCAATGGCTAATACCTTTGGAATTAACATCATCTCCTATGTAAGATGCATATTATTTATATATAATTAACACATTTATATTATAAACATGATATCCATGTATATGCTGCCTACAGAGATACTGAAATATTAATATTGTATTCTTAAATATTCTGAAGTCAGATCTTTATAACTAAATTTTTCTGGCTTTTTATTATTTATAAAATTTATTGTTTGGATAAGATATTAAATCCTTTTAATAGTCCATTGTACATCGTTGACTCCCTAGCCCATTTGGAATTAATAAGAAAACAAATGAGTGACTGGGTGAGTGAATGAATGAACCATAGGTGCTTCCCACTGTTTGTTTCTCTCCTTAGAGTGGCAAGTCTCCATCTTGAGGACCCTTTTATCGCTGAGCCCACACCCCACGCAGGCCTCCTTCCACCTCCGCTTTCTAAGTGGATCTGTAGACATTTTCCAAGAGCAGAATATGGCTTAAAGAAAGCACTATTTGAAAAGTATTTAATGATATTCCCTGAAGTTACTTGGCCAAATACGACTGAATCTTTATAACACAGAGAGAAAACAAAATTATTTACTCATTCAGTATTTATTAGTTTGGAAATGGGGACACAGAACCCAGCACACAAAGAGCTGCTGTTTGCTTTACTCCGGTACCTGCCTCGTGCGCCTTCAGAAGACTTGAGGAAGAGACCTACAGTTCCCGAGCTAATGTTGACTCTTTGTAGCACAATGCTTTACATTTTAAGGAGCAATTAATTCTGATAATTGATGTTAGTACAACATGGACCTTACATGATTTATGAAAGAGTTTTCTGCCTCAAGATAGGCGTCTCTGAAAGTAACCTCGCCCATTGCTGCCATGCCCTGGGGAATTCGAGGACTGAAGGAGACCAGAAGGCAGGTGAAGACAGGGACAGCACATGCTAGCCCACGGCCACCTGGGTCTTGTGCATCATCCAGAGCTGGAAGTGCAGATGCTAGGCAGGCTGGAGATGGAGTTTCAGGCACCGGGCTGAGAATAAGACCCTGGAGCCTGAAAGGGGGCTTCCGGCTGAGAGAGTCTACGATCATGTGGTTCTGTGGCTGCCCATGCCAAGGGGATGTCCACATTTGCCAAATACTGACCCCACTGGCCATCACTGCACTGCTCGTTGGGATTTTCAGCGCTTTAGGATTTACCTTCCAAAAGGCAAAGACCCCTAATACAGGTAAGCTTTGAGCTGTTACGCTTTGTTTATGAAGTAAGACCTCAGTCCTAGTTAATTGGACATGACTGAGAATTAAGAATGGCACACTGGGAAAGGGAGGCAGGCAATGAAAGGAAAACTGATAGGGAAGGACAAGGGGCCTAGAATGGATTGAGCACCTACTATGTATTAGGCATCATGATAGTCCCTTTATATATTTGTTGTTTCTAAGTCCCCATCAAAACATTGAAAGATGGATGTAATTATCCCCATCTATAGATGAAGCAACTGAGGCTAAAGAGGTTGAGTATCTTGTTGTTGGTCACATCCCTAGGAAGTGGCAGTGCTGGCATTTCTGCACAGCATGGCCTGGCTCCATGTGCACTCCTACCATGGTGCCACGAGGGCACTCCAAAGACAGACGCACCTCAGGTTTCTGCCTGTGGTCTAGGCTGTCGCTTGGGGGAGCCAGGACTGGGGTTGTGGGGACTGTTGACTGGCTTCAAGGGAGTGTCCAGAGAGGGACTGAGTATTTCATTTTCTCCCTGAAGTCCCAATTCACCACTCCAAAGCAACCCCATGTAGGTTCAACATCAGGAAAAATGGTGTAAGTTTGCCGAGCAAGCACAACCTCCAAGCTCTAAACACGCCTTCTAACTAGATTGCTAACTCTCAGCCCTTCCTCCATGGAAAACTTGAAGCCTCCTCCAATTTACAAAGTTTTATGTTAATGTCTCTCAGACCAAATGCTCCCTGAGTGTAGGGTTTGTGTCTGCTCAACTTGGGGCTGCATCTGGTTGACTACACATGGTTTGTGACCTATAGTAACTTCTCAATAAATATCAGTGAAATGAATGAATGAAGACAAATCTGTGCCTTCTTTAGTTTCCAACAGAAAAAGCCTGAATTATTACTCGGGGGGCTTCTGGGGTCCTCCACCCAAGACCTCCTTTCTCCAAAGAGAGAAATGTCCTTTCATCTCTCGATAGCTTCTAGGACATCTGTACGTGCCTGAGCCAAGCAAGGCTTCTGACATTCTCGGGACACCAGCGAACTGCCATCGCATGCCAAGTTTAATGCTCCCCCAGCAAAGAGAGAAAGAGAGAGAGAGAAGTATAGGCCCAAAGAGAGATAATGGCAAATGCATTTGTAAACAAACTGAATTGGTATGTTCTTGAAGCGTGGTGAGAGAATGTCTTTCATTTTCAAGAAAGGTCTGGGTAAAAGAACTCAGAGGATCCCCAAAGGCCTGAGACTGAAGGGGGGCTGTCCATAATTTATCGCTTATCTGACTAAGAGCTGTCTTGGACAGATTGAAGTCATTAGTCGGGCAGGCTTAGGCGGGAGGAACCTCTAAGGTGCCTGGCACAGCACGCCCGGAAGGAGCAAGCACCAGCACGGTCAGATCCTAAATCTCTGAAATAAAATTACCAGGGCAGAAAAATTCAGCACATCCAGTGCCGTCCTTCCCTCCCACCTCCTTGGAGCAACATGTGCCCTTTTTTAAAAATGGCACTGATAAAAATCACATCCATTTACTGCAATGTCTTTTCCATAGTCGCACAAGAAAGGCCTTTATCATCCCCTGAATTAGATCTGTGATTTTTTTGAATGACGTGTATAATAATTAGACTGTAAAGATGTGCAGTTAATCCATTTAAAGGTGTAAAGAAGTCCATTTAATGAACATTATAGTCACATTAGACTTGGAAACATCCAACTCTTTTGTTGAATAAAAAGAAGTTCAATGAGATTAACTTCTCTTAGTTGGTTTTAAAGAATAATCAAACATGTCTTCTTCTGATAGTGTACTGCGCCTTCTCGCATGGATTCTGCATACCAATGTCTTCCAGCCCAGAAGGGTAAGAATCAGGCCGCCGGACCTTACATTGCAGTTAAATAATTACAAATTAAAGAGGATCACTCCTACTTTCTATGCTCACTATGAAGTGATAAGAGGCTGAACTCCTTGAACTTGTAATTATATAACAGAAATGTTAATCTTCTGGTTGGGTATTCTCTCCTGCTGCATTCAATGTATTCTTACAATGATCAAGTTTACTGCTCGACACATAGATATCCCTACTGGGATTCCTATGACTTGATCCTATCAGATTTTGACCACAGATGGGGTAATGGAGTCTGTTTTGAAATCTTGCGCTCTTTCGTGTCTCCATGTGAGGCTTCCCGTGAAGGTGGCTGAACTAGAACAAGTGCCCAGTATAGATGGTATCTGCTCTGACGTAGAATGGGTTAGAATCCAGATGTCCTGGCTCGCTCCTGGTGCTACTTAAAACAACCAGAGTTTAAGGCAGAATCGGACAAATTGGGAATAATCCCGCATGACTTAAAACAACCAGAGTTTAAGGCAGACAGGGACACATTTGGAGTAATCCCACATATGAAGGAGAAGAAAATGCTAAATACAAGTTGCTAGACCTGCTGTACCCTGCCACTGAGAACTCCCATTGTGTGCATGGAGTTTCCCCAAGTCAGCCCCGAGAGACAGGAATGGCCAGATTCAATCCATTAGTCTCCATCTTCTCCCTCAGATCTCTGACTTTACTACCCTCATTTTAGCTGAGGAACATATATTTTCATTTTCCTTATGCATTTACTCCCTCTCCTTTCTATAGTTACAAATTTAAGACCAAGCAAGCAAAAAACTTACGGGTATAGATTTCCTTTTCCAAAACTAAGCACGGGAAAGAAAGCTTCCACAGTAAGGAAGGGCGAACCTAGGAAGAGCTGGTGTAAATGTGGAATTAGGGTGTTAGCCTGGGAAGAGAGTGTCAGCTCTGCATCCTGTCTCTTAGCTTTGTGCCTAATGCCTCCTGCTAACTGGTGACAGTGATGGATGATGTTAGAGATTGTCTAAGCCAAACTGCTAACCAGCACTGTGTTAGATCTTTTTGTAGTTTAGGAAACAAAGCTGATAAGATCAACAGGCAACATAATCCTGGCTAATGTAGTGTGATCTGTCTTGTATAGCATAATTCGGCATTAAGCAGACATCAAACCTTAAACCAGCCATGATATTTGTAGGAGCAGAAAGGAAAACTTACTTCAGCTAAAAAGAAGTTTGATTTTTAAAATAATAATAATGTGATGTGCCTTCCAGAGGGAGGAGGCTGGCCATGGCAGTGTCTAATCCTGGTCAATTTAGCCTAGAGACCCATTTCATGTTTTCACTTCTGTTTTGCTCTGGCTCATTAAAATCCTCGGAGATGAATGTCCAAGAAGGATGAAACTGGGAGAACTTGTTCCAGAATTTCACAATTAGATCACTGCCTTTTGAAACTCCTGAACGTGAGCCCTCAAAAAAGGACCAAGGGGACTAATGCCTTGGGCCTTCAAATGCCCTCAGAAAGGAGGTAGAGGAACATTGTGTTTTGTTATTTGTGGTTATCACTTTTCTTTTTCCTGAGGTTATTTTCATTATGTGTTTATAGCACATAGACCTTTACTAGGTAAGACCAGTAAGCAATGTGTCCCTTATGCAAGTGAGCTAAAAGGGCAAAAGCGGGGGAAACCTTCCCTGGGATTCTGGAACCAATGTCTGAGTGCAAAAGACAACATGTTCTTTCTGATATCTGTCTGGGTTTCTTTGTGTAGAAACTGATTTAGAGGTCAGGCTGGTTCCGGGATATTCATCCTGGGTAAAGTTTGCTAATATCACCAAGTTTAAAGCTATTCGGTAACTGCTTTCAATCAACTTGAAATTTAAAATGACAGGTCAGTAAGGAATATCTATAAGATCCTTTTAAAAATGCATAGACAGTAGAATCTATTCATATGCAGAAAATGTGTCCAATGGTTTTATCTCAGACAGCTACTAAGCAACAAGTCTTTTTCCCCTGTCACTGAAAGGATCATTTAAATATGAATACATTTTTGGGTTACATTATTAAATTTTGTTCAGATTGCACAAATAATTACAATACTTGGTTCAGATTGGAAACTGCTCTAGATGTTCCTCTATGGGATAAAAAAAACTTATGAAAATTAAATAAATGCAGAGGAAAGTAAAAATAGTTTGTCAATATGCTGTCCCTAACTTGCCCAGAGATAATTATCATTGCCTATAAATACATGTTTGAGGTTTGCTTGAATACGTTTTTGTAAAAAAGAGAAAAGTTATTATCTTGAAAGGAACTAAGTAGCGCCTAGAAATCACTATCATGGTCTGGAGTGATCTAATCACTTTATCCTCATCCCTGAACACATTTATCCACCTCCTAATTCTTCACCTAATTAGAGGGAAATGCAGAGCTGTCCTGGTCAGGGAGGTAGGGATTAAGGTTAAGAAAACACTTGTATTTGGAACCCCCCACCTCCCCTGGTCAGTGTGAAAGATTCTCAAAGAATCTCCCAGCCTAGCTAATCCATGACCCTCAGCGGGGAGGAAGTGTTAACAATTTAGTTTAAAACTCACACTCTCAGACAAATGCATCAAAAACGGCTTTTCTCCTTTGATTTGTAGGTATTAGTTGTTTTTCCAGGCCCCATTAAGGACTCTTCATCCTGTACTGCAAGGGGCATTAAGCCCTAGCAAGTTAAAGTTGTTCCCAGCTCTGTGTTATTCAAAGGCAATTTACACTAATTATTCGAGTCCACAGCGTTACCCATATTAGCGGAATGAACCATCTCAGCAGGTAAAACTACTTTTGAAATGTTAATTTATTACTAAGGTATAAAAATGTCCTTAAATTAAAATACAGTTTAAAAATTAACAGAAATCTTGAAGGATGGGACTGAGACATTCTGTACTCCTTTTTATTTGTACCAGTGCTTTCATAATTACAGTCAAATAGCCAGGTATTCTCCATTCTCTGACACTGTGGTTAATAAAAAGATCTTGCCTAGTTTGGTGCATTTTTCTGTCCAGCTTGCCAATGGAACGTCCAGCTGCATTCAGAAGCTGTGTGGTTTTATGCCCCTCAAAATCTGCTCATAGCTGCTGGTTGCAGTTTCTCAGTCACTGACATTTTCAAAAGCCTCTTTATGTACTGTTGCTTGTTCCAGAATAGGCTCTCTGGTCTAGAAGAAGCAAGGTAGCATCAACAATTTCCCCAGCAGCATTTGTGAGTCCATCCAGCAACATGTTCATCTTGGGGGCTCTTGGGGAACCCATGGCACACAAAGTTTTATTATGAAGTCAGAGGCTGTGTCCTGTCTTCTAGGCTCAGCCTCTGTCCCGTTTTCAAGAAAGTGGGTGGAGGAAGGGTGAGGGAAGGAGGTAACAAGTTAGACTGCTATATTGGGAGAGACCCTACTGCTCAGAAAAGAGCCACCAGCCAGGCGCTGGCCATTACAGGAAGTGCCAACAGCGACCCCTCCTGGTGACCCAAACAAGTCTCAGGGTGCAAACCCTGCAGCTAGTCATCAATGAAGGCTAGGTTTGTTAACTTCATTCTTTCATTCATTCTACAGACATTTATACACAAATGTATAAGAGTAAGTTTTATCCTTCAGCTGCTCAAAAGATAAAAGGGTGACAAACTTGTAAAGCAATAACAGAGTTATGAGGAGAGGGTAATAGGGCTGACAGAGAGAGAGAGAGAGATCCATGGTGTCCAGCAAGTACAGGAAACTGCTTACAAAAGTAAATAAATGTTTACTAAGCAGAGGGAAAGAGAATCCAAAGTTGAAAACGGCAGGGGCAAAGGCCCCAGGGCACACAACAGCAGAGCACATTCAGAGAGCTGGGGGCTGTTTGGAATATCCAGACTGTCCAGGAATACAGGAAAATGAGTGGGAAGGAGCTGGAGCAGCTCTGGGAGGGTGGGCAAGGGCTCAGCTGTCCTAGAAAACACTGTGCATCTTCCCATAGACTAGAGGTTGTCAAACTTTTGTGATCATGTATCCCCATCCCTAAATGATTTGATCATCCCTGGTATATGAATAGTCATGATTAAATTGTATACATGTATTGATTTCAAGCTATATATATTAAGTACTAGTCATGCTTCTTTTAATTTCTTACCTTTTCTTACCGTTTTGACCAAAATATATTCAGAAATGTTCCGGTATCTTCTTCTCATCCCAGTGGATTGCTGACAGTGCAAATACCCCAAAGTTGATGGGGCCATGGAAGCCCAAGTTCTGCCCCAGAGATTCTTCCTGTCCATCTCAGTAAGGCATCTACCCGTGTTTGCACTCACGCATGCACGCAAAAGCTTGACCACGTTCCAAGAGTTCAGACCTAATTAGGTCAGAAACAAGTGAAGTGCAATTTCAGCAAGAGCCAGAGCAGTCCCAACCAGTGGGTCAGCAGACGTGCCCTCCACAGCCTCTGCCCACAAGGGAAACTGGTCCTGCATCTTCTAACATCTTCTCCCTCCTCTCTTGAAGTGAATGCATTCATGACCCAAGCGTCAACACCCCTGAGAGGACATACAATAGCTTCTAGAGCCTGGAACACAGCCATAAATAAAATGTCAACACCCATAGGTCACATTAATACAGTATATAGGTCAATTAATATAAAATGAAAAGAAGAATAAGAACATACAGGTCACAATAGAGCAAGAAGCTAATTTGTACTTGCCAATTGTCTACTAAATGCAGTTTTCCATAGTTCTTTATGAATTTTCCCAACATACACACACACACCCCCTTAACTTTACTACCCAAGGTATACTAAAAATTCTAGAGTGATCAGGAACCCATATTAGATGCCCACAAGATACAGGATAGATCCGCTCCTGCTAGAAGCCATGAATTATAGTGACACTTCTCTTTGCAAACTTTGCCCTAGGGCTAGAATCTAGACTTAGGTCATTGGCAACAGTGCATTCTTTGAGATTTTAGAAATGACTAAGAGAGTCAGGTTGCCTCACACTGCCACAGCCCACCCACCCATTCATCCATCTGCCCATCTATCCACTCATCCATCCATCCAACAAATAGTTATTGTTATTGAATAAATACCTCCTGTGTGTCAGGCTTCATACACAGTATTTATAGTCACAACTGGATGGGACACATTTTCATTTGGTATTAAAATGTTACTTGCATGACAGTAGCAGGAGATGGAATCTAAAGTGATTGCACAAATTAAGTGTACTTCAGACAGAAACCTAATCCTTGATCAGTGCTCTTTTTACAGCAGGTGTTCAAATGTCTTTTTGAATCAAATTGTCATATTATGTTCATTTCTACTTGGATAAAATGGTAAAAATCTTACTTATTTGGAAATGATCCTAACCCAGATACGATTTGAGCTAGCTCCCTCTTTTTTTAAAGGAGTGCTTTTTATTTCATAGATCATGTAAATGAATCATGTATAAATGAGGAGATGTTGAAAATACTCAGAGAACAAATTGCTTCCAATAGTTTCATAAAATACCTTTGCCTACAAATAATGGATATGAAATCACAAACCAATTGATTTAATCATGTATCCTAAAGACCTTTAGAGTCACAGCCCAGCTTTAATTACAGAACATCCATGGAAGTAAGAATAGTACACTCCCATAAAAAATTTCTATGGTTCAAAGTATTCGCTAGTTAATCTGGCTGCCCCTTCACCACTACCACCATTTAGTTTGAATTAATGAGGATAGATTCACTAATGAAAGCCAAGAATTTTCTTCATTCTGATGAGACAATACAGTCATGGGGAGAAGCTCTATAAAATAATTTCCATGGCATATGCTGAGAAGTTGGAAGTGCTAAAAGTGGTGGTGCCTGGCTCAAGGCTTGTGATCAGAAGGGGGTGAAATTAAGTTAGAACTGAGAAATGTTTACTTTAAAAAGCACAAAGAAGCAGCCCTCTTTTTTCGTATTGAAAGAAGTATTGAAAAATGTACCATGAAATTAAAGCCCTGAAAATCTCTAAGGAATCTGTCATTATCTTTGAACCAATGCAAAAGTAAAAACTTTGCATATGCAGGAACCAAAACACATGTACACAAAATATAATGTTTGGTGATAAATATTGTACAGATAGTATGCATCTCGTATGTGCAATGCGTATGTGTACACCTTTAAAATGGTGGCTTTAACTGGTAACCACATAGATTTCCTAAGAAACTGTATAAAATCGGTTTACTTGCTGGTGTAAATGTCTTGAAACTCCACTCAGAGAGAGAAGCAGCACAGTCTCGAGCACTAGTCAAAAGAGCACTAGTCTCGGAGTCCAGAGGCCCAGACCCAGAGCCGGCTCCACCACTAACCACCTAGGCAAATGCAGGCAATTTGTTTAACCCAGTCAGGCTTCAGTGAGGAAAATAAAGGTTCAATTGGCTTGACTCTCAAGGGTTGTGACAGCTCTGAAATTGTCAAACTCTGTGTAGGAAGCATTTGATGTAGCCATCAGGGGAAAGCTGTGTGTGAAAGCAAGTGTTTCCAAAAATAGACATATAAAGGACTGTTTTAAAAATTTGAAGAGAAGAGTGGAAAACATAGTTTTCTTTAAAGCATGCACAGCCGCATGCATGCACGTATGCGCGCGCGCGCACACACACACTGCACGCAAGCCTATGCGGAGTACATTTTATAAGACCCAGCAGTTGTATCTTTTCCCCACTTGAAAAAAATGTGGCTTTGCAGGCACGCAGATTATACTGCATTTGTGCATTCTGCACAAGGCTGCTGGCTCTTAATTCTAATTAATACAAGTCCAGCTGCATCAGTGGGTGGAGGAAGAAAGACTAGAAATGAAGGAAGAAAATGAGACATTAGCACAAATGCCTATCACATTGTGAATATCTATTCATCTGCATAATATCAATGATACAAAATATGCAAACAGATGTTTCTCTCATTAAATTGTATATGCAAATACTACTGGTAGGAGAGGGTTGAGAGATCGCCAAGGGTAATTAAAGGTTAATCCAGTTTTCAGTTCACAGGCTATATGACAAGAGTGGTTGTAAAGAAAAATTGTCACTTAACCTTAATTCATTACCAATGGCACACGGATATTCTACTAAAATAACAAAAACATGTATGTGCTAATCACTCCCCCAGCCCTTACAGTAGTTGATCACTAGCAACCATCAACAAAGACTTATTATAAGTTGAGCAAAGTTGAGTGTTGCTATGCAAAGCATTGATAAGAAAAATTACATTTCCTCAAAAAGTGTGTAGAACCCATCTAGAGTCATAATCTCTAAATTCCAATAGAAAAAAAAACCTGAAGTACCTACATCACTATTTCCCATATGTAATTAAAAGCATTGTTTTAGATGATGAATGTGAGATATTGGAGGCTGCAATGACTTGGCCCAGACTGCACTGTTTGTCTTAATAGGTGAATTGAAAATAGTGAATGGTTTGGAATTTTTTTGATGACCAAGTTTAACTCACCAGCTGGGGTATTTCCACTTGCCATTTTCCGGGGGTGGGGCTGCGGGGGGGAATTAAGCAATTAAGGTCATAAATGTTCAGAATTAGCAGGTCTGTAAGAAGAAATGCAAAGTCAGTATAAACTATGTATTTGTAGAAAGAGTTGGGAAATAGCAGAAGGAGAAAAGGTTTTCCTGCATCTGTGGAATAATAAAAGAGGATTTATTTCCTGATCAATAGTTACAAAGAGCTTACCTTTGGTTTAGTGGGAATTGGGGTTCTGAAAGGGTAATCTCCTCTCCCCTTTACTTCTTTAGTCCTTGATTCTACAACAAATGCACAGCTATTCACTCAGCGTAAAGACCCACGCAAAGCTAGTGAGCAGAATACCTGAAGTCTCCACGCTCCTGTAATGGAAAGGGTGCCTTCTGCTCCAGCCATTCAGAGATGCTGAGCAGAATGAAATCGAAAGTTTCATGGGCAAACTGGTCCCTAACATTTAATCCGCATTACACATTGAGTTTTGTTTTTGTTTGTTTCCTTTTAGCTAAATCAAAATTTAATTTTAGTTCTCATGCCACCAGAAAAACCGAAGCTCCTTTCAAAGTTGCAATTCTACATTACATGTAATCAAATCTTGGGAGATTAACCTAAAGGTCTATGTTCGCTCCTACTTTCTCATAGGAAACAAAGCTGGTTTAAGATGCTAAAAAAATTGCCTTGGGAAAGAATGTATTTTTCAAGAAAATGGACTACGTTTAACTCACCCAAAACATCTTTTTCATAGAATTTTAACAATACTGATTTATGGGAAACGCCCAAACAGAAGATAGGCACTATAGCTCCAAAGGGAATAGAGAGATGGCTTACAACCCAGGGTGGTGGGTTTCATCTGCACAATACCAACCCATTTAACCTGTTGGTTTTTTCCCCACTACTTAATTTACTGATTTTTTTTTCTTCTCATTTTTTTTAACATCTCTACCAAACTGCTATTTGATCTCCAGCCAGGAAGTGGGTCTGCTAAGTTTGAGAGGAAGACAGCCCATCCATCCCCACTGCTAGTAACAGAAGGGACCTGATGAATCCTCTTACTTACTATTTGACTAACTATTTCTTAGCAGGAAGAGAAGGAGCAGGGTGTTTCCCAGGTCTACGCTTAAAGTGAGAGGGTGAGGAATAGTTAGGGCGCTGCCTGAGTTATTAGTACATAATATGTGCATTTTCCCCTGGGTAGATATTAAAAGATCTGATCACCTGCCCTCTCCTAGCTAATTCCGGGTAACATTTGGAGATCTCCAGCCCTACTCTCAGGAGGCTCTTTTGAAATAACATGGCCCTGTGCTTCTCTATTTGTTAAGTAATTGAGAGGTAATAGCGATTATTCCATATTAAGAAGAAGCCAAATTCCCCTAGCAGCAAGCAGCCCCCATTAGTGGTGTACTGCTCACACTAGCAGATAGGTGGTGTTGAGGCTGAAGTTGGGGAGCTAGACTTTGGTTAGAAAACTTCAGACAAATTAATGGGTGCAGCAAACCAACACGGCACATGTACACATATGTAACAAACCTGCACGTTGTGCACATGTACCCTAGAACTTCATTTTACGAAAGGCAACAGATACACACATCCCACAGAGTAGAAGCCCTTGATTTGGAGTGATTCCTGGCTCCTTTCCCCACTGTCCTAAAATACAAGGGCTGTTTGTGGTTGATTTAGGCCATGTCAGTGACCTGAACCTCCTTCTGACTCATTCTTCCTGGCCATCTCGGGTAAGCTTTGGTCCTGGCTTGCTAGGGTCTGATGAACCTGATACACCTGGGGCTCACCTGACTGCGCAAGATCATGAAGACAAGCAATAAAGCTGGAACGACCCGAAGGAGAGGCCCAGCCGAGACATCTCAGGCAAAGTGCCCTGGGAGACCGTGTGAGGAGTGGCCACTCTGACTTCAGGAAATCCACTCGACTGCACTGAACTCCAACATCTTCTGCTGCAAGACAGGAAAATAATAGTACTGTCCTCATACGACAGTTGAGATGATTTGATGGTTTAAATCCACATTTAAAGTATTTTAATAAAATATTTTAATTGAACTGCTAAGTATCCTATATTAAGGAAGCTAAAATGATGGTGATAATTAAGATTAGTAACATCAGCTTGAAACAGATATGCTAGGGCCCTGCGAACAGTTTCATTTAGAGGGAGTCTCTGGATGTTCCCAACGTGGCAGCTGCATTATCCCTGCACAATGGGATTGGGTTTCCATCCATTCAAAGACAGCAGCTGGGCACCTCATCAGATTTTAGAGGCAAACCCAACACATCTCTTTTAACAACATCCTATGATTCTTATAACAGTCTCCTTGGAGCCCCTGAGTTGCATGAAGAGATTGTCCTTAGCAGCTAAGTTGGATCTCTAAGTGGCATCATGGTAGATCACTTTCAAGCCAGTACTGAGGTGGGCCCCAGGCAGTTTCTATTAGAAATTCAAAAAGTGGCTGGGTGCGGTGGCTCACGTCTGTAATCCCAGCACTTTGGGAGGTCGAAGCAGGTGGATCACAAGGTCAGGAGATCGAGACCATCCTGGCTAATATGGTGAAACCCTGTCTCTACTAAAAATACAAAAAAATAGCCGGGCGTGGTGGGGGGCGCCTGTAGTCCCAGCTACTCGGGAGGCCAAGGCAGGAGAACGGCGTGAACCCGGGAGGTGGAGCTTGCAGTGAGCCGAGATCGCGCCACTGCACTCCAACTGGGAGACACAGCGAGACTCTGTCTCCAAAAATAAAAAAATAAATAAAATAAATAATTCAAAAAGTGTGTGTATGCCCACAACCAAATCAAGTGCCAACTGCAAAACTGGTGTTCTCTAGGGTAATGTGGGGACTCTGGTGTTTCAAAGCTTACATGCAAATGCCCCTTACTAGCTCTGAGTTGGCACACCACTTCACATCTCTAAGCTTCTAAGTGTCCTCATCTGTAGAATGGCAAAGGATTGACATATGGACCACACAGCAATGCAGGGGAAACATTTTGCCAAGTGTCCAGTAGCATTAGAAATAGAGGGATTTGAGTGTTGCATTCACCATCACATCCTGGTGTCCAGCATCAGTAATTGGAACACTGTGTCCAGGGTGACACCACTATTCTTAAGCCTAATGGTTTGTTAATTTAACTCATTAGGGGCTTTAGCACTTGAAAGGGTGTTTAAAAACACAAACCAACAATTAGTCTTTGGGGACCAAAGAATAAATGCAGCATAATGTATCACTTTTCCTGACTCAACAAGCACCATTTTGATGTGCTAATGGACCCTAGTGAAGGCAGTAATGTTCATTTAACAAAGCAAGCCACCAATCCAAATGCAAACTCCTCTACCCAGCCACAATCTGTCCTTCCTGTGAGTCAGCCAGGAATCAACATAACATAGAAATGGGGTAATATATATAATATAAAATGCACTGTAAAGAAATCTGTGTCATATAAAATGAAGTTTAAAGCACTGATCCAGGCTGGGCGCAGTGACTCATGCCTGTAATCCCAGCACTTTGGGAGACTGAGGCAGGTGGATTGCTTGAGTCCAGGAGTTTGAGAGCAGCCTGGCCAACATAGTGAAACCCCATCTCTACTGAAAATATAATAATTAGCCGGGTGTGGTGGCATGCACTTGTAAGCCCAGCTACTCGGGAGGCTGAGGCATGAGAATCGCTTGAACCCAGAAATGTTAAGTGACTTGTCCAAGATCACAAGGCAATTAAGTGGCTAAGAATCAAACCTGGTTTTCCAGAATCCAGAGCTCTTGCTGTTAATAATCACATTTGGTATTAACACAGCCCAAGAGGACCAGGCCACAAACACTGGAGTGTGGCCAGGTAGCAATTCTTGAGACCCCAGGGAGTTCTGAGAAGGTTTACAGGGGAGAGTATCATACAGAAACCTGGGTCACCTCAAATCTTGCAAGTTGCATTCTGGCTGGCAGAGGCAACCAACTGGGAGCCTGACTGGGGCACAAATGCCCCAGGCATGGATGCCGGAACTGCCAGGCGGTGCCCCACATTCCTGAACATCACTGTCCTCGCACTGAACAAGGCAGGATAGAGTGCAACCACTGGACAACGTAAATGCTCTGGCCCCATTTCCAGTTATCCTCTGATGTCCAGGGTTGGCTGAGTATATAACAACTTGGTCCTGGAAAAGTGTCGTGTCTTTGGCTAAGTACCTTGTCAGCTTCCTCTTGCGTGTTGCACAAACACAGACACTAAAAAAACGGAAGACTAGGGCATCAGACCCAACGACGTGACATAAAGAAATGTATAAAGCCCTAATAGAATTTTAAGGGCTGCAAGTGGGGACTCAGCCAGTGTTCAACAGGACTGTTGGGTACAAAAGAAGGAATTGAGGTTTTGATCCATGAGAAATTGATACTAAGTCTTCAGTGTTAAGTGAAGATCTGCAAACATCTTCCTTTTCCTCTGCTGGTGCTGGATTCATTTTCAGCCATAGTCTTGTTATTCTTTAATCCACCTGACTGCAATGAATTTAAATGATATTGACAGAAACATGGCACAGATTGAGTATCCCTTAACCGAAATGCTTGGGACCAGAAGTGTTGCAGATTTTAGACTGTTTTTGAATTTTAGAACATTTGCATATACTTAGTGAGATATCTTGAGAATGGGACCCAAATCTAAACATGAAATTCATTTATGTTTCATAGACACCTTATACACATAGCCCAAAGGTAATCTTATAAAATATATTAAATAATTTTGTATATGAAACAAAGTTTTGCCCATGACCTGTTGCATGAGGTCAGATGTGGAATTTTTTCCACTTGCATCAGGGCTCAGAAACTTTTGAAGTTTGGAACATTTCGGGTTTTGGATTTTTGAATCAGAGACACTCAATCTGTATAATGTGTAAAGAGCATGGAATGAAAGAAAAAAGACCACTGCCTCCGCTACTAAGGAAATATAGAGAGACCTTGGGTTTATCACTTCTTTTTACAGATTTCCCACCAGCAAAACAGCCTTGAGGAAGGAATTAGTGACTGCTCACAGTGCCTGTCTTCCAAGATTGTAGCAGCCAAGCTTCTCTCGAGAACATTTTGTTCAAGCATCTCATTGCATGCACTTTTTGATTTGCTGGTAGGGTAGCTGTGTGGAAGGCTGGAAGGGCACGGCATTCCTTCATTCATTCACTCTATGCCCTCAGCACATTAATTTCTTAACTTCCTGGAGACCAGATCTGTGCATCCATGAAATAGGAGTCATGATTCCTCCCACCCAGCACTGTTGGGAAGATTGAGCACCGTAACTCAGTACACATGCCTGATACGGAGAAGGCCCAAGCCTTCTCTTCCCTCATTTGAGCCCTAAAATAACCGTAAGAGATGTCAGTTCCTCTCCCTTCCCCCTGAGGGTTCCAAGAGAAAAAGCACATCGTGATGTGATTTGATGCAGTCTGGCCAAAGTATCATAATTTAAAGAACTGGTGCAAAAACAAAGCAAATTATATGCCACAGGCATCAGTTTCTGAACCGGTAGCGTGAAGGTTGGGGAGGAGGGGTTGGCACAACGTGAAGTGGGAAGAATCGCACAAAGATGTTCCAGTTTCAATGACATTGCCCTAAGTAAGCTGCCTTCTTTAAGTGGGGAAAAAAGGCTTCAGTGGCTAGCATGTTTAGCTCACCTGATTATGGCTTACCTTCAGGGTTTATTTCTAAAAGCATCATTGATTGAAGGGCATTGATTTATGAGCAACTAATGTCTTAATTCTGTGAGCATTAAGCAAAAACAAAGTATTTAACTTTAAAGCACAACCTGTAATTATCTTCCATTTCATATATTGATCTTTGAGTTGCAAGGTCCAACTTTCATTCTCATTTCCATGAAATCTGCAGGAAGTCAGGAGAACTGATGGAAAGAGGTTGGAATTTGGATTGAAACCATCTGGGTTTCAATTCGGGCTCCAGCATTTACTCTCTGTGTGACTTGAGTAAACCATTTAAATGTCACAGTGGTTTACTCTGAGCCATAGTTTCTTCATCTATGAAATGGGGGCAATAATAATATCTCTTATGGTTATTTTAGGGCTCAAATGAGGGAAGAGATGCCCGCATTCTGTCTTTGAAGCAGCATTCACCCTGAGGAGTCCCTGAGCCCATCTCTCATTTTGGGGCCCAGCAGCCAGGAGAGCTAGGGGTGGTGGGTAGGAGAGAGTAGTGAGGGGCATGGCAAAAAGCAGAACTTTGTGCCGTCATTTTTCAATTGTACAAAAATGTATTCTTTCCAGAATTGTTCCCTGGCACTGTGTGTGTGTGTGTGTGTGTGTGTGTGTGTGTGTGTGTTCTGAAGTGGATGAAATTTGTCAACAAAATCTTTACTAAAAATGGAACTTCTGCACATCTAATTGCAGAATTTTGCTAAATAAAACCGAAGATACCTTGCCTGTCTCCAGGCATATCCGAGGGGATTAATTTGTCACTCTTCAGAAACAATTCTTTGGAGGAATACCCTCTTTGATTCTCTATTCTCACATTAATTAGTAGTAGAAGGAACACCGCACACGCTTGGTGGAGGAGGAATTAAGAAAAACCCATTTGCCACCCCTCTCAACGAGGAGAAACAACAAGGAGAGAGCATCAGGGTACGAAGTTCAGCACCATCTGGAGGGAAGGGGAGTGCAGCAATGGCCGAAGTCACCGGCACTCGTCACTGGCTGCACAAGGCCAACTGGGCATCGTTATTTGCTAGAGAAGCTTTGTAGGCTGTGTTTAGTAAAAAATATTTTTTAAGCCTAAGTTCCAAGGACAAATGCTTTTGAGAATAAAATGAAGACATAGTTGATTTATTTCTTTTTAGTGATTATGGGGAGAGTTGATATTGGAACCAAATTCCAAATCAGAATTTGAGATTATTGTTGAGGTCAAACATTGAATGCTACCTGTACTTTTGATAATTGTCTGATTGATTTGTTTCTGATCCAAGTATTTATCCAAAGATATTTTTGATTCAGATTTCTGTTTAATGTGATGAATTTGTAATAGAAAATTTTTTGGAAAATTAGAGGAGTTACCCCTGTCATTTTATGTTGGTCAAATACAAATTATTTTCTTTTAAATATTTTCTCCTTTTTATCTTTTCTTTTCTTTTCCTTTTTTTTTTTTTTTTTTTAGACATGGCTTCGCTCTGCCACCCAGCCTGAAGTGGCAAAATCATAGCTCACTGCAGGCTCAAACTCCTGAGCTGGGACTACAGGCATGGGCCACCATGCCAGCTAATTTTTTAATTTTTGTAGAGATGGGGGTCTTGCTATGTTGCCCAGCCTGGTCTGGAACTCCTGGCCTCAAGTGATCCTCCCTTCTCAGCCTCCCAAAGTGCTGGGATCTTATTTCATCTTTAAAAATAACCCAAGTAACACCCAATTAATAGGATGTGTTTTACTGGTTGGAGAAAGTGTTTGTGGCACTAAATTGGGCATAGGCCACCTTTGCAAGGCAGTCCCTCCTTTATTGTCCAAGACAGCAGAGATACAGAAGGCTGGATGTAGACCCAACAGCCTGGTGTCCCCCGCGTCGTCTGGGGCCCCCACCAGGCAGTTCCAGAAGCCGTCTCCATGGCCTGCTTGTTTAAGGTAATTACAACATGTACTTCCTCCCTGCTGCTTCTGCTGAGGCAGAAAATACTTCATCATTTTCTTCAGTCATGAGAATAAAGCCAAAAAATCTGGAACATAAACACCATTTTTTCTTTGCATTCAAAGGCCAAGCTCAGGGTGAGTTTGTGAATAATAAACCCAAGTTGGCAATCAAGCTAATAAGTATGAAGTTGCTGGGGAGAGAAGTCCTCCGCGAGCTGGGAGCTGAGGGGTACCCAGGGCTTTTTGTTCCCCTGTTGGTAAATAACAGCCCTTTATTTACACACAGTTGTTTCGGCTTCAAAAGATATTCAAAGCCCGGCTAGTTTCTGCAGTTGCTTTACATGGAAAGGAATATATATATGTGAATTTTTAAAGAGATTGAGTCCCAATTAAATCTATGCTGCCCGGAGAGAGTTGCAGGAGAGTCAGCCTGAGATCCAAGGGGGAAAAGAGGCGCCTGTGATTAGCAGGCAAGCCAGAGTTGTAAACATAGGCGCTTTCTTTCTGAAATGGGAATTGCCCGCAAGAAAGTATTCATCTGCAGCCTCGAGCTTAGAGAAATTCCAGGGCCGGGCGCCTTTTGGTTTAAGAACGGAACTTTGAACTCTCCATTTCAAAAACTGAATTTCTCCTCCCCCTAGTTAGGAAAAGCATCCAATGCCGAGTGTCTCCATTCAAGCTCTCCAAACTTGCAGCATTTTTTCATTTTAAGCTTGTAGCCATACAAACCTCTGGTAATGAGTTCCCTGCCCGAGACAAGTTCTGCATCCAATTTGTGCGCCCGCCCAATGAAAACGGTTTAGGAGTCTGAGAGTCCCAGGAGGAGGAATCCAAAGGAAATCTCCAGAAAGGAATGAAGAGCTATCATGGAAATCTTTATTTATGTGAAGAGAAAGAGCTAAAACATTACCTCAGAATGCAAGATTACAACATCAGTCGGATAGAAAGTAAATCTATTCTAGTGGTGAGACATCAGAAACCCATAATCCTTTCTCAAAGCCCTTTTGTTATTTTAATGTCCGACAAATTATGGTTTTTTGTTTTTTTTTTAAAGAAGAAAAACACTTAGATTTGAGAGGTTTCCTTTGCTCCTGTAAAAGTAATTTCACTACCTAAAAGTTTTAATTTTCTGTAACCCAGTGTTTACTGTGCTGGCCGAGCGTATACGTTCAAGACCACGGTAATTTTCAGCTTCAATAGAATTGGGCACAGTGACCACCAGGATCGGCCTTAAGTTGCTATGGCAACAGTATTTCTAAAAAGTCCTTAAGTTATGTGGGGCATTTTTGTTTGCTAATTTTAAATTTTGCCTTTATAGTTTTTTTAAAACAGATGCATATGGATGAGTAAATTGCAATACTGTTTTCTTCCTCTTTATGTCAGTCATGTCATAGGGATCCTGACTATCTTATAAATGACTTTGTAAAGAATTCACTAAGTAGAAAAAGAGTCAAAGAAAATTGGACCCATGACAAAAAAAAATAAAAACCAAATTCCACCTGTTTCTTTCTAGACGCTTTTCAGTGGGAAATTCTCTCAGGAGATCCATGAGAAGGGACCAGACCTGGAAGAGATGGGGCTTCCACGTGCCAGACCCTGGCTTGGTGCAGAGACGTAGAGATGAGAGAGTTCACATCATGCTCAGGCCACAGGCTCTGTCAGGCAAAAAAACAAAAAAAATCCTCGCACTCACGGAGCATTTTGTGGTGTGAGGGAGTCACACAAAAGCTGCAGTAAATGATTAGATAGATGGATGGATAGATAGATAGATAGATGACAGATACATGACAGATAGATAATAGATGATAGATAGATAAACGGATAGATGGATGGATAAATGGATGGATGATAGATAGATAGATAGATAGATAGATAGATAGATAGACAGATGACAGATACATGACAGATAGATAATAGATGATAGATAAATGGATAGACGGATGGATAAACGGATGATAGATAGATAGATAGATAGATAGATAGATAGATAGATAGATAGATACATGGATGGATGAAAGGATAGATAGATAGATGGATAAATAGGCAGACAGATGGATGGATAGATAGATAGATAGATAGATAGATAGATAGATAGATGACAGATAGATATAGATAGATACATAGATGGACACATAGATGGGTGGATGGATGGATAGATAGATTGATAGATGATAGATAGATGATAGGCAGACAGATGGTAGGAGAGATAGAGCTGGATAGATGGATGATGATGGATGGATAGGATAGATAGATAGATAGATAGATAGATAGATAGATAACAATAATATGTTAGAAGTGCTATGAAAAACAAAAACAAAAACAAAAAAAAAACAGAGAAGGTGCTCCTAGAGCCAGAGCGGGGTATAATATAGAACAAGGTGGTCAGAGTGGGCCTCGCTGAGATTGGGGTCATTTGAGTACAGGCCCGAAGCAGGGGAGGAGTCGGGCAGACAGAGAGAAAACCAAGTGCAAAGCCCTCGATTCAGGAAATCGTTATGAATATCGGTTATTCGTTACTATAATCGGAAAAGGTACAAACCTCGGGGTCTATGAAGTTTGCAAGTTTTTGTGCGAGTTTTGTGCCCTTCTGCTAAATGACCCCAGACTTCAATGCACAAAGTCCAGACTCTTGGTTTACTTATCTCTTTGCTCCAAGTCAGCCATCTTCTCTAGCAGGGCAGTTTTGCCTTGCCCCAGAAACAGCCCCTTCCTCCTCCTCATGTGTTAGCTGTGAAGTCATGTGATTTAGAAAAACAGATGACCAAACCTGTTAGATTTGGGTCTGGCTAGGGTGTACCGGGAAAAAGCATGTCGCTTTTATACGCTGCATTTGTGTTTTACATGTTGCAAATAGCTCCAAGCGGGAGGCCACAGGGGATCCTAGTTGTATTCCTTACACCCAGCCAGCACCTGGCACACAACATGGCAGGATAAGACGCCCCAGGAATGCATGGGTCAACTTGGAGATATCGGTTTTGTCTATTCAAATGCATTTTTCCTTCCTTCATGGGTCTCATCACTTGTGGATGCCGGGTAAGTGAGTGTCAGCGTGAATAAGAACTTCCATTCTTAGGGCAGTGTTTATTATCCAAGCATTTTCAAATCTATGACCTCACCTGGATTCTAACACCAACCCTCGGCAGTACGCAGGAAAAGTGCAATCAGCCTCAATTTATAAATGGGTTGGCAGATTGAAAGAAGCTAATTGCCTCAGGCCACAGTGAGAGGCAGCCTCTGCGGTGTTGAGAGGTCCTGATTCCAAGGTCGGCGCCGCACTCCCATCACACGTGGCCGGAGGCTATCTGCAGAATGGGTGGTGACAACTGGGACAGGACAGCAGAGGCTTAGAATTACTCTGGAAATGTGGGATCCTGAGGGCAAGCTGAGGTGGCAGAGCCAGAGTCAAGATATAAGTGACAAGAGTTAACCCTACAAGGAGTAACCTTGTAGGTGAGGCCTGTGTGAAAATGTCTAGAAAATGGTGTGGGGGGCAATAAGACTCAGGAGTCAGGGCCCGAGTGCTGGTCTTGGCTTGACCACCAGCATGATCTTAGGCATATCAGTTCCCCTCTCTGAGCCTGTTTTCTTGGTGACGAGAAGAGAGCACTGGCCTCACCCAGCTTCCTCACAATGTCAGAGGCAAGCAAGGCAGTTGCAAAGTCCCAGAGAGAACACAAGACACCGTGGAAGCAAGTTTGCAAGTGTGACGGCCTTTTCTATTCTCTTTCATCCCTCATTCTAGGAGCTCAGGGCTTTGGGACATGGGTGAGCAGCAGGATCTAGAAAAAATTTAATAGCACTATTCTCACTGAATTTGTTTTGACTTTTCCTTTCTATTTATGGCAAATGCTGATTTTTCATTTCTAGCCGGAATATCAAGACTCCTTTTAAAATAAATGAATTCAAGTAAACATAGTGAATTATTAAAAGAAAAAATTTGAGTAAATAACATTAGAGGTGGAACTACAGATATTGCAGAGATTATGAAGGTGGTTTAGAAGAGAGTGGCCTTGGAGAAACGCTGAGTGAGATGACCGCAAGGGTGCTTCTGCTCTGCAGAGCGTTGGCGAGCGGTGGTTATGAGCATGGACTCTAGATCCACATGTTGGGTTCTTACACTTACAAAGCTGGATAAATGTGGCCAGGTTACTTAATCTCTCTATGCCTCAGTTTCCTTACCTGTAAAATGGGAATAGTAGCACACCTTCCTCAGACTGCCGTGTGTTGCCCTGAGAAGAGTGCCTGGCTCAGAGAAAATGCTGTGGGAGTGTTGTCTGTTACAATGGCCTTCAAAGAGTCCTTAATGAGACCCAAGCCAAGGGCTTTTGGAAGAGAGTGGCGAATGGGGGGCAGTAACCATGTCTATACTCATTGGCTTACCAGAACCCGTGTGCTTGTACACACTGTTTTCTGTCCCTGAACACGTAATCCCAGTGTTTCCTGCTTCTTCCTGTTGGAAAGTAAGTGAAGCCTTCCATAAATAATGGGGAGGAGGAGAAAGGCCATCTGGCCCCAACCTCTATCCACACAGAATAAAAAGGCGCCCAGGTGTTACCTGTCTTCTCATCATTTATCTGAGATCCTGCAAGAGTCAGCTGTGAGCCACATGTGCAATCATCTCCTGAGCCAAAAGGAGAGAAAGCAAAGCAGGATTCCGAAGCCAGAGCAGCCCAAATGGCAGCTCTCCCACTCACTGTCCTCTCTAGCCCTTCCCTCCACACTGGCTCCCTGCTCTGAGTCACACTTTGTATTTCTTTGTGATAAGCCCATTTGGTTTTCTCCTCAAAGGTTGATAATGCAGCATCTTCTGAGACACCAAAACTTGAGCAAGGTCCCAGGAAGAGGTGGCCTGACCTTGTAGGTGACCTCGTGCAGGACTTCGTGTGTGTGTGTGTGTGTGTGTGTGTGTGTGTGTGTGTGTATCTACAACTTGTCAACCCCAGCCCAGCTCTCCACCTGCCTGCACTCCCTGGGGCAGGCAGCAGATAACCATTTAATAGATTGGCTTGAGAAGTTTATTTAAAGGGAAAACGAGATTGCATTCTATTCCAGGGAGCTGTAAAGATGTTCCAGCAGCTTGGTCATGGCATATGCACACTGTCAGAAGCCATCCTGAGGATGTTCCTGCACATTGATGGGAGCCAGGGAGCCAGCTGTCATTAGAGGGATGTACAGCAAGAGTCATTGTGTAGATCATAGTCTTACTGGTAGAGCAGGAGCTTCTGGACTCTCACATGTGCTATTCACAGTTGCAAACAAGACCTTGGCTCTCTTCTGTCCTTGGTATTTCCTTTCCCACCCCCACAAAACAATTGCAAACCAAGCCATGGTGGCAGAGCTTAATATGGCCAAAAGGCAGGATATACAGTGCTTGCAAGTGTGGCTTCCAAAATCAGTCTACCTGAGTTTCAATCCTGGGTTTTCTATATACTAAGCAAATTATGTTAGGCAAATTACTTAAACTCTTGGTACCTCAGTTTCCTCATATGTAAAATGGGGTTAGTCGTACCTACCTCATAGGGCTGTTGGAAAGACTGAATGAATTAACACATGTAAGCACTTTCAACAGTGCCTATCACATAGCAAATGCAGGATATGTGTTAGCAACTATTGTTTACTCAAAAAATTCTTACACTAGGCAAGTATCTCATACCCTAAGTTTATTAGGTCATTCTTACATTACTATAAAGAAAAACTTGAGACTGAGTAACTTACAAAGAAAAGAGGTTTATTTGGGCTCACATTCTGCAGTCTGTGCAGGAAGTGTGGTGCTAACATCTGCTTGGCTTCTGGGGAGGCCTCAGGAAGCTTACAATCATGATGAAAGGTGAAGGGGGAGCAGGCACATCACATGATGAAAACAGAGCAAGAGAAAAACAGAGGAGGTGCCACAAGCTTTTAAATGACTAGATCTCATGAGAACTCAGTATCACAAAGACAGCACCAAGCCATGAAGGATTCACTCCCATGATCCAGACACCTCCCACCAGGCCCCATGTCCAGCACTGGGGATTACAATTCAATAAGAGATTTAACCAGGGACAAATATCCAAACTATATCACTAAGTATAGTAGCCAGCCTCCAATATGGCCCCCAGTGTTTGTCATCTCCTGTCATTCATGCTCTTGCATAGTTCCTTCCACGCTGAATAGGGCTACTATGCAACCAATAGCACATTGAGGAAATGATGGGGTGTGACTTCTGAGGGTAGGCTGCAAAGTCACTGCAGCTTTCACCTTGTGCTCTCTGGGATCACTTACTTTGGTTCACTTGCCAGTTGCCATGCTGTGAGGAGACTCAAGCAGCACTGTGGAGTGGCCCATGCAGGGAGGAACTGAAACTGCCTACAAATAACCAGAGTTAATTTACTATCCATGTGACTAAGCCACCTTGAAAGGAGATCCTCCAGCCCCAGTCAAGGCTTCAGATGACTGCAGCCCCAGCCAACATTTTGATTTCAACCTGATGACAGACCCTGAGCCAGAACCATCAAGCTAATAGCAATAGATACATTTGGGCTTTGCACATTTACAGGTGGAGGGGCAGGGCCAGAGTCAGCAGGGGTGGCTTTATAAACCAGACACTCATGTGTTCACTGCCATGCACAGGTATGCAGAAAGATGTCCAAGTTCGCATCCCAGGGGGTTCTGAGGTGCCCCAGTGGGCTGTGGGAGACAGAAAGAAATTCAAGGAAAATCCATGCCAGAGGTTTTCTGTGGTTTTGCACTTCACCCTTCCCGTACCTTTTCTCCTCATCTCCCCAGGCATCCACTGTGAACAGACCTTAGGAGGGCCAAGCAGGGAAGATGTATATAAGCACCAAAGGCCAGCACTGTGTGCTAGTGGGCACAGCCTCTTCCAGACTTAGGTGAGTTCTTGGGGGGATCAAAAAAGAGAGACCTGCTGAAGTTGCAAAGGCATCTGCTGGGCGATAGCATAATCAGGGATGAGGGCAGAGGGATGGGACTGATCATGAGAAAGGCATCTTAGCCTGATCACATTCTCCAAAAGTGGCACATTCTCCAAATTTTTCAACAACTATTCAAAGGCTGTATGTTTACTTACTAGTGGTTAGAACCATGCAGGAGGATATGAAAAAAGTGACTCATTAATGTGCAATTGAAACATCAGCAGCCAGACCAGGAGACACATTAAGAAGGTAAGCAAATGCTGGCTGCTTTTCTTGTGCCTCCCTCCTTGCCCTGCTCCTAACTTTGGAACATGGCTCTTTCTGCAGCTGAGACCCCCTGGCACATCCTCCTGCTGAATCTTACTGCCATTTTGCAGCCACTCCAAAATCTTCATCTAAATATCCATGTGAGAAACCAGCCATGATGAGGACTCCCCAAGGCCACCCAGGGAAACTTCACTCAGAGAAAACAGGAGACATTCCAAGTGTTGGACTGGAACAATAAACCTCTCAATGTCAAAGAAGCCCTGCTTCTCTTTGTACTCTCCATAGGCTTGGGAAAGCCCTCCCTCCCTCCCCAGGGAGGGTGGGTGTGACCGATTGTTGGATAGGTGATGACTGATAGCACCAAGAGAGGAATCATTGCCTTGTGCCTGTGGCCAGGTGCTCTTGTCTCCGGCTCAGCAGCTCTCAACAACATCACTCAGGACAGAGCAAAGACCAAAGCTGTGCTGTATCACTATCTCCACTCTACATTTTCTCTATGCTGGTGATAGGAGCATCCTGTTTCTGGGTGTCATTTTAGTACTAAAAAGGGTCTTTCAGTGTGTTTCTTCTGGGTGCCCAGTCTCTCTTGTCATGGCAGACCAGAGAAGGAATTTCACCAGGTACGGGCCTTCCTTCAAAGAGGTCACAACATCCCAGGAACTCACCCACCATAATGGAACACAGCAGGTAGCACTTGACTGACTTGAGCAGGGGGCACAAGTGCTTTGGGGGTAGAGGGACAGGAGTGATCGATTCTGCTTGGAGATAAGAGAGAAAGGGAAGTGTTTTCAAAATGTAACATGGGTCATACTGTGAACACTGTTGTTTTATCTTACATTTAATTTCTTAATTTTGTAAGTCCATATTCTCTTAAATTTTATTGAAAGTATAAAGCAGAAGCTATCCAAAAACTTTTGTTTCCTTAGATAAATGTTTTTCAAAATATTGATTTTTTTCTGCGTCTTTAGTTGTGTTCTTCTCTTAAGCTACAGGCCCATCTTTTCTTCTTTTTACTCAATCAATTGCTCCATATTCTCCCTCTTTCTCTCCTTCACTTCCTTCCTCTCTTTTTCTCTTTTCTTCTCCCTTCCACCTCCTTATTCTCCTTCTTTATCCATGAACAAAAAGGACTCTATCCATGTCTAGTGTTTTCCTAGACCATTGGTAAATCCATGCCAATCCATGCCATTGGTAATCCATTGGTAGACTTTCCCTGGCCCCTTCATGTAATAGTTACCTTGCTTTGTGATAAACCATTTTTTCCAGAGCTTGCGGGAGGTTGGTATCAGTTAGCTTTGCTGTGTAACAAATCACCCAGATCTCAGTGGCTTAAGATATCAATGACTTATTATTGCTCATATCTTGGGTCTACTGGGATTTGGCTGATGAAAGCTTGGCTCAGCTGAGGGCCCTGCTTCAGGTATCTTGGCAGCTGTTTCCCACTGCAGCTCTGATGGTTGGGTGGGGGCAACCCTACGTCATACAGGCTTCATCCTTCATTGACCAGTGCACTGACCTGGTCATGTTTATCATATTATAGTGATGATAGAGGTACCAAATAACAAGCAAAAACATGAGTCTAGGCTCAGAGTGGCATACTGTCACTTCCACCCATATATCATTATCCAAAACAAGTCACATGGCCAAGCCCAAATTCAAGAAGCATGAAACTCCATTCTGCCATTCTGCCCATGGAGATACTGTGAGAGCTATGGAGCCACTAGGAGAGGATGCATACAGGATAGGGTAAGAAGTTAAGGACAATAATGCAATCACTGACAGTGGTTCCAAGATAAATAAGAGATCTAGTGACTTGGAGTCTACCTTCAATGGGTCAAGAGAAAAGACTGAGAAGGGATTCTCCAAGAGAAGGAAGGGTACAAGACCGGAGTGAAATGCAGTTCAGGCTAGCATTGCTTGTTTTTCTACTTGCTCCAGGCTTCACTGATCCTCCCAGGAACCGCTCAGAGCCTGCTCCTCTCAGGCTTTCCTGGGGGTAAGCCCAGTTCCAATCTACTGATTCTTGCTTTCTTCTGGAGTCTTGCAAAGAAAACCCATAACAGAATGAATGATTTCTGAGCTAGCCTAACAAGCCAAGTGGACCCCTCAGTTTGCATGTGGATCAGCTTTTACACAGCTGAGTGCGTTTGTCAACTGTGACTCTCTGGAAGTGTCCATTTTAGTGCAAGTATCTGCTCACCAACTGGTACTCATAAACAACTCCCTAATGGGCTCATCAAGGCAATGAGCAGAAATTTTTGCACAGAATAAAAAATAGTCTCGCTGGGTGCGGTGGTTCATGCTTGTGATGGCAGCACTTTGGGAGGCCGAGGCGGGTGGATCACGAGGTCAGGAGATCTAGACCATCCTGGCTAACACGGTGAAACCCCATCTCTACTAAAAATACAAAAAATTGGCTGGGCGTGGTGGTGGGCGCCTGTAGTCCCAGCTACTCAGGAGGCTGAGGCAGAAGAATGACGTGAACCCGGGAGGCGGAGCTTGCAGTGAGCCGAGATCGCGCCACTGCACTCCAGCCCAGGCGACAGAGCGAGACTCCATCTAAACAAACAACAACAACAAAAGTCTCCTCAAGGGACAGAGCCCAGCCTCCATTCCGTATTCCAAGGGCTTGGTCTCCAGTCCCCGTTGTGTCAGAAAATGCCACTCACTGTTTGGTTGGAACACAAAGACTTTCTTTAAAGAAAACCACATTTAATGCAAACAGTGTGTTCTACCTGCTTAGAAAGTCATGGAGGTATTGTGATGAAAAGAAAACTATAGATTATCTAGTCAAAAGTCGGCAAGCCTTTCTGTAAAGGGCAAGAGAGTAAAAATGTTAGGCTTTGTGGGCCATACAATCTCTGTTGCAGTGACTCAACTCTTGCTGTTATAGTGTAAAAACAGCTCTAGACAATATGTAAACAAATGAGCGTGGCTGCGCTCAATAAAACTTTGTTTACAAAAATAACTGGCAGGTCAAATTTGATCCACTGGCAGGGCTATAATTGACTAAACTCTGCTCTGATCTAACCTCCCATTTTACAGATTTGGCAACTGAGAACATTGAGGCTTCTTGTCCTGCTGTTACTGAACCTGCATCACACCTGCACTGTGGCAATGGTCTTTTGGTACTGACTGTGCTCCTTTGCAGGGCTCTACCAGGCTGCGAGGCCCCAGGATGAAGGTGCTGAGGGGTTGGTGCCTTGGCCTTGATGGTTGTGAAACAATTAAAATATCACCCTTACTTGTTTATTTTCAAGGCTTCCTACAAGACAGATCTTCTTGACCTTGGAGACCTGGAATCATCCATCTTGTAACCCCAGTGACTTCCCGGCTCAGCCTCTGGTGCATAGCAAGGGCACAGTCAAAATGAATGAATGAGGCCCAGCGAGCAGGAGTGACTTGACCAAGGTGCCACCGTCTGCTTAGCAGCAGCACAGGGACCAGAATCCAGGACATGGCATTGCAAGGTAATCTTTGCTCATGCAAAATAATCTGCTATTGGTTAGATATAAAGCTGGGTAAGCGGTTGAATAATTGCAAAAATAATAGTTAATTCATCAACAAATACCTACCCAAAGCACCTGCAAGTTGGGAGGCCCTAAGCCAAATGCTGCAGGCGGGGAAGGGCTAGCCTGCAAGGAGGCTGCAGTACCAGAGGAGACACATGCAAATAGCTCTAAGCCTAGTGCTCATTTCTAGCTATAGAATAGATTCTGGAAGAATATGGTTAACTTTTATTTTCTACTTATCTCTGCCTTGTGCTCCACTATATGTACACAGTAAGTCCTCGCTTCACATTGTCAATAGGCTGTTGGAAACTGCAACTTTAAGGAAAACTATGTGCAGTAGATCTTCAAATAACATCGTTTCTTCTTTTTATTGTAATGTTGACCAGGAAAAAATTGGTTTTGTTATATGTTGTTTCACTTGAAGTTTCATTTTCAAGAATCTATTGATGATGTTAAATGAGTATTTACTGTAATTACACACACACACTGCACCCACCACACACACACACTGCACACACACACCACACACACACCACACACACTGAACCCACACACCAAACACACACCACACACTACACACATCACACACTACACACATCACACACACACACCACACACATAACACACCAAACACACACCACACACACCACACATACACTGCACCCACCACACACACTGCACACACACACACCACACACACTGAACCCACACACCAAACACACACCACACACACCACACACTACATACATCACACACACACCACACACACCACACGCCAAATACACACCGCACCCACACACCACATATACACCGCACACACACACCACACACACTACACACACACTGCACACGCACACACCACATGCACACACCACACACACTACACACACCATGCACACACACACCACACACCACACACACTGAACCCACACACCACACACCAGACACACCACACACTACACACATCACACACACACCACACACATCACACACCACACATACACTGCACCCACCACACACACACTGCACACACACCACACACACTGAACACACATATCACACACACTGAACCCACACACCAAACACACACCGCACACACAACACACACTACACACATCACGCACACACCACAAATACACCGCACACACACACCATACACACACCACATACACACACCACACACACTACACACACCATGCACACACACACCACACACCACACACACTGAACCCACACACCACACACCACACACTACACACATCACACACACACACCACACACATCACACACCACACACACACACCACACATACACTGCACCCACCACATACACACTGCGCACACACACACACCACACACACTGAACACACACACCACACACACTGAACCCACACACCAAACACACACCACACACCACACACTACACACATCACACACACACACCACACCACACACCAAATACCGCACACACACACCACACATACACCGCGCACACACATCACACTACACACACTGCACACATACACCACATGCACACACCACACACACTACACACACCATGCACACACACACACCATACACACTGTACACCGCACACACAACCACCCCCCACACATACCACATATCACACACACCACACACCACACACATTGTGCACCACACACAACCACACCACACACACTCCACACATACCACACACTGTACACCACACATATACATACCACATACACCACATACACACACCATACACCACACACACCGCACACACATACCACACACACTGTACACCACACATACACACACCACACCACACACATAGCAGAGACACTGTACACCACACCCCAAACACACCACACACATACCACACACCGCACACACCACCACACACACACCACACACCGCACACACCAACACACACACACACACACACACACGCACACACAGAGCAAGACTGTCACTGAAGAGTCTAGCATCCAGTTCTGGGACCTAGAGTTTTGGGAATAGCCCTCCCCAAACTCCAAGGCTTTCTGGTCTTCCTTAAATTGTATATAAGTTTTTGTGCATTTTATTTTTAAAGAGGGACCATACCTTTTTTTTTTTTTTTTTAGATTCTTAAAGGAATCCCTGATTCCCAAATGCTTAACCATATGCAGTGGGTGACTTGGCACCACATCCTTGATCTGAATAGCTAGAGGCTGTTTTAACCCCAATGTGACAGGCAACAAAATTCACATAAATCATACAAGGGGGGCGACAGGAAGAAAACCCTTTCTTTGACAGTGTTTTCTGGCCACCAATCAAGCTGGCTTGTTTTACATCGAATCTTGGGTGTTCAAACTCGAATTTGCAGACCTCCAGTCGGCTTCAGTCATCAGGGTTGAAAATTTCTGCAATGTGGTGGAGAAAGCATGACCTTGGAATGTGAAGAGTCTGTGGTCTGATCCTAACACCCCAGCCCCCAACCATGTGCTATTCTGTAACTTAACCTCTGTTGCTCCCCTTCTCCCTGGCAGCTCACCTGTCTGTAAAACAGGATAAAAATACCCACCTCACAGACGTACTGCAAACACTAAAGGAATTAGATACTTTAAATGTCTAGGCCGGTCGCGTGGCTCATGCCTGTAATTCCAGCACTTCAGGAGGCTGAGGCGGGTAGATCACCTGAGGTCAGGAGTTCAAAACCACCCTGGCCAACATAGTGAAACCCTGTCTCTACTAAAAATACAAAATTAGCTGGGCATGGTGGCACATGCCTGTAATCCCAGCTACTCAGGAGGCTGAGGCAGGAGAATCACCTCAACCAGGAGGCAGAAGTTGCAGTGAGTCGAGATCGTGCCATTGCACTCCAGCCTGGGCGACAGAGTGAGACTCTGTCTCAAAAAAGAAAAAAAAAAAAGTCTGGAACAGCACATGGTAGGTGCTTACACTGCCTTGCACATAGTAGGTATTCAGCAGACATTTGTTCAGGTTTCTCTATCCCCACCCAGTCACCTTTGTTTTTTCATATATGTGGCACCCAGAATGAATACTTTGTGATTCAATCCCAAGTTTGTTTTCCTTCCCTTGTTTTTTCTGGGGGGGGGGGGGGAAACACCTCAGGATTGATAAAAGCAAAGAGTTGCTCAACGGCAAATCTGTCACATACCTCTTTATTTCTCTGGCTTTTGGATAAAGCAAGAAGAGGCAACTACAGAAAAAAAAATGCAGAATGAAACCGCAGGGAAAAAAGCCACCCTGGTGTTTCGTGAGTTGTCGTTGTGTGAGGTTTGGCTAATTCAACAAGACCCCTTTTTGTTTTTGTTTTTAAACGATCGTATTAAAGCATATTTATTCAAAGGAGCACAATCCCACTCAGAGACCCAATTAGCTTGGGAGGTTTATTCAATTTTTGTGGCTCAACCATCTTACAAGTTTCTCTTTTGGAAGTGGCTTTGAAGCCAGCCTGTGAGTGAAGCACTACCATTAACAGTCACACTTCAAACTCACTTGTGTGCAGACTTGGATGGTGTAGTAATTCCTTCAGTTTCACTTTGGACACACCTTTACAGAGCACTGCCTTGGCACCTTGCCTCTAACCAGGTGCTGGAGACACAGCCATGAACAAAACAGAGGTGCGGTCCTGCCCTCACGGAGCTTGCAGCCTGGTGGAGGAGACACAGTGCAAGGACTCACAGCAGCATATGCTAAGGTTTGTGATAGAGGAGGTACAAACCCACGTGGTGCATAGGAGGGGGGCACCCTGTCAGGATAGAGAGAGTCAGGGAAGGCTTCCTGGGGGAAGGGACATCTAATGTAAGGCCTAGAGGTTGAGTAGGAGTTAGCTAAATCCTGTAATTCCTGGACCTCTCATTAAGAAGGAGAGTAAAGAGATGTTCAGCAGGCAATTGGATAACAGGGTCTGAGCTCAGAAGAGTGAGAGCTGGGCTGAAGGCAGTGAGTTGGGCATTGTATTAGTCCGTTTTCACACTGCTATAAAGAGCTTCCCAAAACTGGGTAATTTAAGAAGGAAAGAGGTTTAATTGACTCACAGTTCTGCACGGCTGGGGAGGCCTCAGGAAACCTACAATCATGGCAAAAGGCAAAGGGGAAGCAAGAACTTTCTTCACATGGCAATAGGAGAGGGAAGAGTGAGTGTAGGAGGAACTTGCCAAATACTTGTGAAACCATCAAATCTCATAAGAACTCACTTACCATGAGAACAGAATGGAGGAACCCGCCCCCATGATCCAATCACTTCTCACCAGGATCCACCCTCAATACCTGAAGATTATAATTCAAGATGAGATTCGGGTGGGGACACAAAGCCAAACCATATCAAACGTCTCAGTATAGAATAAACTAGGAAAACGTCTCTGGGAAGGAAGCCTTTCCCAAGGGAGACTCACACCCTGGATCTTCCTAACCCATAGGGGCAGCCCTTACGGTCTGGAGGCCGGGGCTGCTCTCTCCAAGGCTGGTGTGCAGACTCTTGACCCAGAAAGCTGTTGTTGTTCCTCAAATGCCTTCGTCCCCTATCCAGAGGGGATCTGGTTCTCCTAACCCATTCGACGTAGTGTCCCAGGAAGTGTATCCAAGAACTTTGAGGCCAGAGGACAGAGCCATTCTAAAGTGGGCCACAGCCTTGGCATCAGCCCAGGGAGCCCCAGTGAGAATCAGGGTCACCTGCAGATACCTGCACAGTCTTCTCTGCACCAAGCTGCACTTTCTGGGGTTTCAGGTCCATGACGTGATGCTATCTTCTGGGTCACAGGCAAGCAAACACCATGAAGTCAGAGGTACACACAGCTTTCAGGCCTGAGTGGAGGGAAGTACATGCCCTTGCTGTAACAACAGGCACTGAGCGGAGTCAGCTCTGACCAGGTTCTAGAAACCTTTGCAATCTTGAGATCCTATTCCCACTCTTTAACAGGAAGCATCCTTTGTAAAGAGCTTTTGTCTTGGGGGGAAAGAGGAACAGCCCTACGCACACCTCCCGACATTCCAAGGTTGGAGAATTAGCCTCCCACAGCTGCTGTTGCAGGAAGCCATATCCGTGTGTAAACAAAGGTAGTGAGACCCCTTTCCTTAGGGGGAAACCAGCTTCAAGAGACACAGAATTGAAGTGAAGGCAGGTGGAAAATACCGGCCCAGCATGGGAAGGGAAAGGAAATGCTTTGCTGAGCCATTTCTAGCAAATATGCTACAATCCTAATAAATATGTATTTTAAAAATCACTCTGTGATCAAAATAAAACTCTTAATGTAATTTGTTTCTTAACAAGAGGAGAAGGAGCTCTGCGATTAGATTACACTTTGGGACTTCACTTTTTAAAAGTTAGCCATGAGTGCATGTTGCTAGTAAATCAGGACCCCCACCAGGGACACTAAGTCATTTCGCATTAGCACCTATTCAGGACATTCCCAGCTCTCCAGGCCAGTCTTTGACCAGGGATCACAGCTTCGATTTTGCACTCTCTTTTGCCTTGGTCCCCTGCTTGAGGCTGTGCAGAGCCCAACATGACGTCCTTGTGCATGGTAACGACTTCTGAACTGCTTGGCTGGGGTGCTTTTCCAAAATGGAATCAGGGGATCTCCGACCCCACAGCCTGCTGAGCGCTGCTGTCCTCTGCTCAAGAGTTCATCAGATCCTCCCTTCAAAATTGGGCCACCACTTTCCATGTCTATCTAATGAGATGCTGTGCCACAGAGAAGAAATTTCAACAAGTGTATTGCAAAAGGTGCTGGGGAAAGAAAAGTGTTTTGGAGCTCTCTCTCTCTGTGAGCCACCTGTCTGAATTCAAAACTTTTCGAGCAAGTATTTGTTTTTCTAGAGTATTCAAGTTTATCAGTTAGAAAATCCAGGCCACCCTGTCTCCGACAGTTGAGGATTTGTTTGCCTCCTGCAGCAAGAGCTTGCAAAGGGAATTACTGGTGTAGCTGTTTGAGGAGTGCACCAGGGACCCAGATCCTCTGCCTTCCTGTTCCTTGGGTCCTGAGTGTGACAAAACAGCCATCACTGTCACGAGACATCTACAACAATTTCTCCTCTTTCTCCTCTTTCAGGAGGAGAGAGATGGAAGATAACCAGAATCCTTTTCCATAGGAGCTTTGTTTCCCAACATTTTATTTTGCAAATGTTGTATAGATACAGCAAAGTTGAAAGTGTTTTACAGGAAAGATTTTTTTTTTTTTTTTTTTTTTTACCCAAGGCCAAGGTTCTACTATTAGCATTTTACCATTCTTGCTTTATCGCATATCTATCCATATCTAAGAGTTTGATCAGTCTATGCAGTTGAACAAAACCTATTCTCTCTACAGGTCATTACATTGGTAATTATGAATAACATAAGGCAGGAACCAGGCACTGTGCAGTAAGAAATGATAGCCTAAGGGAGAAAGGAAATACTAGTACATACGTATAGCCGTATGGGGTCATTAGTGAAGGGGTAAAAGCTCTACACACACAACTGCCCATGGACATCCCTGTACTATGGCACATACCTCTAAGTGGTGATTACAGTGATCACACTGACCTCTTAAAAGGTCTAAATTGGCTGGGTGCAGTGGCTCATGCCTGTAATCCCAGCACTTTGGGAGGCCGAGGGAGGTGGATCACAAGGTCAGAAGATCGAGACCATCCTGGCCAACACAGTAAAACGCTGTCTCTACTAAAATACAAAAAATTAGCCAGGCATGGCAACACGCACCTATAGTCCCAGATACTCAGTAGGCTGAGGCAGGGGAATTACTTGAACCTGGGAGGCAGAGATTGCAGTGAGCTGAGATCGCGCCACTACACTCCAGCCTGGCGACAGAGCAAGACTCTGTCTCAAAAAAAAAAAATCTAAGTTATGTTCAGTTAAATCTGGTTAAGAGGGCAGAGGCATTTTTAACTCATTTTAGAAATATTTTCATAAAATGGTTTAATATTTTAAGTGCTATTACATTTAAGCTCCCTGGATACCTCACTTATATGTTTTATTTCATGTCCCAATGATGTGGGGTAAGCCACATTGTGTTGAATGCATCCTACACACAGGATTATAAATGCACTTACTTGTTTACTCATCAAGTAGAGAGCAGAGAGCTTCCTCTATGCAGAGTGCTGTGAGTTCATGAGAGGCACAGAAAAGGTGATGGAGAATTATAGGAGGGATAGACACCCAACTTGAATATCAAGACAGAAATGGTCCTTCCACACCTGCAAAGGCTGCAGGACATCTGATGTGCAGTGATGGGAGGAGGCTCTCCTGGAAGAAACAGGCAGTAGGAGTAGAAAAGTGTAGGAGGGACAGCTAGAGGACAGTGGGGTTTGGAATGGACAGAGGAAAGGTGATAAGGGGTGGGTTATGACTGATGTAGAAAGATAGGTGGATGTTCTTGGCAATAAAGAATTTTGACTTTTACTTGTAGACTTGGATACATGATTGAAGGTGTGATGGGACCAGAGCCGTGCCTTTAGAAGTATGTTCTGCAAATAATATGTAGGCTGCATTGCCATCAGGAGAGGTTGGAGACAGCAAGACCCAGGAAGAGGTCAATTGAAATAGTTCAGTTAAGAAATAATGAAAGGTCCCAAGCAAAGACTTGTACACGAACATTCATAACTGCTTTAGTCGCAATGGCCCCAAACTGCAAACAACCAAATGTCCTACAACAGAATAATGGATAAACAAATTGTGTTACATCCACACAGTGGAATACTACTCAGTAATATACAGGAATTAACTACTGGTACATGTAACAACATGTATGAATCACAAAATCTTTGTGTTGAGTGAAAGAATCCAGACTCCCCACAAAAGAGCATATATTGTATGATTTCATTTACACAAAATTATAGAAAATGCAAACTAACCTACAGTGATAAAAAGCAAATCAGGGATTGCCTGGGGCATTGTAGGGAGGGACAGACTGCAAACAAGGCAAAAATAATCTTTTGGGGGTGATGGAAATATTTTGTATCTCAATTGTGGTGGAGGTTTTATAGGTGTAGACTTTCATCACAACTAATCGAATTGCACATTTTAAATGGATGCAGCTTAATGTACATGCATCACACCCCAGTAACGTTTATTTTAAAAACTAAGAGAGACTTCTGGATAAAGATGATAGATGGAAATTACCTATCTCCATTCCTCTTATCAAATAATAGTAAAACCATTGTTTTTAAAAGGCATGTGTCTCCAAGGGCAGTAAAATGTAAAAGGAGTCATTCGCAGCAAAATTAATAGATGAAGAAAAGAACAGAGCAGATTTGAGATGACCTAATCCTGACAGAACAGGGAGAAAATCAAGGCTGACCCATCACCCAGGGCAGATGGAATCAGTGTAGGTGAGGCGAGGGCAGCTAAAATAAGGAAGACTGAAAATCTCCTAAGCACTTTGCATTCTAAGCACTGACATCCTTCCCTACCCCTCTCTGGAGAAGACAAAAGGGAGTGTCTATGGACTGAGGGACAATAGTCATGGTTGAGGGAGGGGAAAATATCCCAAAACCAGAGGTGTCAAGAGAATGTCTACCTGTAAGAAGTTTAGAGCCTACCTGTTTATTTATTTAGGTCCCAGAAAGCTGGTAACCAGGCTCCATCTTCCAAGGAGAGACCAGTAGAGTCTTTGGATAGTTTGATCAGTCTGAAAGGGACAACTTGAAATACTGTCATTAATGTTTTCCCAACTCACAGCCTAGTTAAGTCATCTTACAAAAGAGAAAGCCAAGTGCTTCAGTTCCCCCTGTTTCCAGAGCTTTACATTAGCATTTCATCCCTCCACTCTTAAATATGATGAGACAACCAAGCATTATAATGTAAAACATAGAAAAAAAAACCAAATGAACATTAAAAAGCAATCTGGTGGAAAAAATATAGTATGTTAATTAGAAATAAACCTCTAAGGGATAAGATATTACAATCATGAAACAAGAACAGATTACTATAAAAAAGGAATATTTTTATTGATAAAAGAGCTCAAAGAATTTAAAATATAGCAGAAATGCAACCCTCAATTGAAAACTTGGAACATGAATTGAGAATATTCCCTAAGAAATAGAGCCAAAAATTTAAGTGGTTCTAGAAAGAGAGGAGAATTTTTTTGAAGAAGGGGAATATACCCATAAAATATTTAAAGAAAGCTTTCCATAATTGAAAGGCATTAGATGGTAAATTAAAAGGGCCCACTGAGTACTCAGGACAATAAATGAAAAAGATCTTGTAAAAGTACATCAACACAAGCTTTCAGAACACAGAAGACAAAGAGAAGAAATTACAAGTTTCCAGAGGAAAAAGAGAAAAAAACCAAGAACACATCACACACAGAGAATCAGGAGTCACAACGTCTTCAAATTTCTCAATAGCAATATGAAACCTAGAAAGTAGCAGAGTAAGACTCCAAATTTAGAAGAAAAATTAATTCCAACCTAGAATTCTAAACTCAGGCTGTCAAACAATTACAGGGTGGATTAAGGCATTTTCAGACTCGATTGTGCATGTTCAGGGTGGTATGGCCATAGATGGATAAGGCATTTTCAATCATGTAAGTGCCCAAAAAACCTTCTCCTCTGTATTCTTTCTTGGGAAGCTCTGGAAGAAGTGACTCACCAAAACAAGAGATTGAGTAGGTGGAAGGTGTGGGGTACTGGTGATAAGAGCTCAACATGAGAGGGAGGGAAAGGAAATTTCTAGAAGATGATGTAGAGAGACCCCAGAATGATACTTTTGGTCTGCGATTAAGAGCTGTTTTTCCTATTAGGACTTGTAGCCACATGGCATCCTTGTTCATTGAAAGATTTTTTTAAAATATAAAAAATAACCTTAACCACTAAGATAGTTTTTAAGCATTATTTTGTGCAAAAGAATTACCCATAGGCTTACTAAAAATACAGATTCTATTGCTTCCCATTCCAAGAGATTCTGTTTCAGGAGGTCTGGGTGGGATCCCAGGAAAATGCATTTTGATCAATTATCTTGGGTGATTCAATGCAGGTGGGTCATAGACCATGTCTGCAAAACATTAGCCTAAACAACAGTACCAATAGCTGAGTAATGTAAGCTCAGCTGTCATTTTTATGATCTGCCAATATTTACTTTTTAAAATTGAGATATAATTCACATACCATAAAATTCATCATCTTAAAAGTGTGCAGTTCAGTGATTCTTAGTATATTCCACAGAGTTGTCTAACCATCACCACTGTCCAGAAGATTTCCATCCCCACTGGAAAAAAAAAAAAAATCCCAGAAGATTTCCACCCCTGCTAAAAACAAAAAACAAACAAAAACAAAAAATAAAAATAAAAAACCCTGTACTCATTAGTAATTAACTCCCCATACCTGCCTCCTCTTCCTCTGGACATTACTAATTTACTTTCTGTCTCTATGCAATTGCCTACTCTGGACTGTATAAATGGAATCATTACAATATGTGGCCTTTTGTATCAAGCCTCTTTAACTTAGCATAAGGTTCATCAATGTTGTCACATACATAAGCACTTAGTTCGTTTTTATATCTGAATAGTATTCCATTGTATGAATATACTGCACTTTGTTTATCCATTTAGCAGTTGACAGACATTTCAGTTGTTTCCATCTTTTGTCTGTTGCAAATACTACTACAATGCATGTTTATCCACAAGCTTTTGGGTGAACACCTGTTTTCAGTTCTTTTAGTATCTACCCAGGATTGGAATTACTGGGTCATATGGTAACTCTTTAACTTTTCGAGGAACTACCAAACTGTTTTCCACAGTGGCTGCACCATTTTATGGTCCCACTAGCAATGTATGAGGGTTCTAGTATCTTCACATCTTCACCAACACCTGTTATTGTCCATTATTATTACTATTATTAATCATAGTCATTAAAGTGAGTGCGACCTGGTGTCTCATTGTGGTTTTGATTTACATTTCCCTAATAACTTGCCAGGATTTAGTCCTGCATACTCCTCATTCCCCCTGAATCCTATTTTTTTGTCTGTACTACATATATATGGTCAGATCATGTAGCTAGTACATATTACAAATGTCCTTTGCTCTTTATTCTCAGTTCCACACATCTCCATGTATAGAATGCTCACTACCAGTCTTGACCATGTCTGACATGGTCTCCATGGAAATGGAGAGATCACATTAATGTCTCTTCAGTCTGAAGTTCATTCTTTACTAGATTCCTTAGGAAGACTTCATGGAATAATTTTCCCTGAATATTTGCATGATAATAATAGTTCATGTATGAACTACTTTTGTATCTGAAGATCAGTTTTGATAAATTAAAATCCTTAGCTCACATTTTCTTGAGTATCTTAAATATGCCACTCTGTTACTCTTTTTTCTTATGACCCAAAGCATTGCCTTGAAAAGTCTGATGATAACTAATTTTCTTTCCTCTTTAAGTTACAGGCTTTTTGCTAGAGATTGCATTTTTTCTTTACCAGCAATTTTACTAGTTTACTACAATTTGTCTTGGTGTTGGACAAGACTCAGTAATTACATTACAGTATGGTTTTGTGTTCGTTATTCTGGGTAACACTCTCAGGTACGTAGCATGCTTTTTTTTTTTTTTTTTTTTCTTTTTTCTTATCTTGTTTTTCTTTTTTTATTATTATAGTTTAGGTTCTAGGGTACATGTGCATAACGTGCAGGTTTGTTACATATGTATACTTGTGCCATGTTGGTGTGCTGCACCCATCAACTCGTCAGCACCCATCAACTCGTCATTTACATCAGGTATAACTCCCAATGCAATCCCTCCCCGCTCCCCCCTCCCCGTGATAGGCCCCGGTGTGTGATGTTCCCCTTCCCGAGTCCAAGTGATATCATTGTTCAGTTCCCACCTATGAGTGAGAACATGCGGTGTTTGGTTTTCTGTTCTTGCGATAGTTTGCTGAGAATGATGGTTCCCAGCTGCATCCATGTCCCTACAAAGGACACAAACTCATCCTTTTTTATGGCTGCATAGTATTCCATGTTGTATATGTGCCACATTTTCTTAATCCAGTCTGTCACTGATGGACATTTGGGTTGATTCCAAGTCTTTGCATAGCATGCTTTTTCAACATGCGTTTTCAAATCATTTTCTTTCTGATTTTTGAAAACATTGCTTGAAGCAGGGTTTTTAGTAGTTGCTCTGTTTCTTTGCATTAGATTTCCTCTTCGATACTTCTGTTATCTATATTTTGTCTTCTTTTTTAATTCTGAAATTTTTCTCCTTTTCCTTCCCTATTTCTCTTAAAATATTATTTGCCATTTATTTCCTGTCTGTTCCTTCTGGATTACTCTTCTTCTAAAATTATTTTTCTTTGTAGTTTCTTCTCGAATTCTGCTGCCTCATTCCTGAGTTTTTCTAATTCTGATTTATGATGTTCTTTCACAGCCCATGTCATTTTCTAATGTCTTTTAGCCTGTTTTGAAGTGGTGCATTACAATTTCTGTGAGCTTTACATTTTTTTCACTGCCTGTAGGAATGTCATTCAGCTCCTTATTCTCTTTTAACTTTATATGGCATGTTTTTGTTGTTATCTACATGTGACTTTAGTTTTCCTAAACTTTTAGAGCGAAGATCAGCTCAATGAGCTTTTCTAACTGCACAGAGTTCTGAACATTCTCTCTCTCTCTCTCTTTCTCTTTCTCTGTGTGTGTGCATGTGAGTGAATAAATATGCTGGCTTGCTTTCTGTGAATTTCTGGCTGTTTCCCCTCTGTAACTGTACCCAGGACCTTCCCTTTCCTTCTTCATCTGTGTTCTCCCTAGTCTACTCATTTTGATTTCATTCGCAGTTTTCAGGAGCTCTGTAGACTCTGTTTTGAGAGTTCACAGTGGCCCAGCTGCTCCAACCCCTAAAGGTTTTATTGCAGGTGTCTTGCACCCACCCTTTCAGCTTTACCTGTTCCCAAACCGTGTTGCTCTGCTTCCCCGTGCATACCTGGTGTCTATACTGAAGTTATCCTGCTCTCCAGCACATACCTAGTGGCTATTTGGAAGTTTTCTCTGATCTCCCAGATGCCCTGTTGCTTACCTCTGCTTTCTCCTGAAGAGATGCCAATTCTAGGCAGGTCTCGAAGTTGTTAAAGGGTTTTCCCCAACCACTTGAATGTTGGAGTTCGTGGTTTGGATGTCTAGTTGCTGTGACTTTATTTTTTCTTTAATGTGGAGATTTGGAGAAATCTAAGAACTATGTTACCATCATCATCACAATCTTCTGGAGTTCACTAGTTTAATGAGGAAGCAAATAGCCTAGGGGAGAGGAAAAGGGTAAAATAGGATAGGCACAATTAACAGATTTGTGGATTGTTTATATATACCAGCAAATTTAAAACAGTCCTCTTGCAAAATTTTTGAAGTGAAGAATTAGTGAGGTTTTATACAAATCTGTATATTTGGTTTCTCCTTAAAACAGAAGACCTGGTAATATTGGGCCTCTGTACCTGGCCTAGCAATTCCTACTCCATCCATGTTCTCATTTATGTGATTTATGTTATCCGTCTGTTCCCTGAAGGCTTTGGGGTTAGAACCTCCAGTCTAGAGTAAAAGCCACCACGCACATGTGATTCAAAGCTCAAGAACTATGAATGAAACACAAATTCTAAACAGACGTATTAGCTCATCATAATTTTAAATTACTCAATTAATTTTACCAAATATATATATATAATAAAGTATGATTAGAAAATAAGGTTGGTTTGCCTATATAAAAAATAAATGAGTGCTACTGTCACACACAACATGAGTATATCTCACAAGCATAAGATGAACAAAAGAAGCTTGACACAAAAGGACCTCATACTTTAAGATTTCATTGATATGAAGTGCAAGAACAGGCAAAACCCTCTAGGATCAGAATGGTGGTTACCTCTGGGTGGAGGTGGTGATTGACTGGGAAGAGATGTGAGAAATATCTTGATCCAGGAAGAGGTGGTTTCATGGGAATTATATATAAATTCATCAAGCTATGCACTTAAGATTGATTACTTTTACTGTATATATATTAAAACTCAATAAAAATTTTTGACTAAGTGTCATTTTAAAACCATGCTACAAATATGTACTATGTACATCAATTGGAGGTGGCACAAGAAGGCATCAGTAAGGAGTCTCCACATGGCCACCACCACCACCAACTTGAAAATAGGTTAGTCTCAGAGGATTAAATTCCAATTCTGTGCCTAAAAGATGGGAGAACAGACAAGCAAAGTCACTTTAGAGAGGCCCAGAGGACACGAATCTGATGGAATGTATTGGCATGGAAAAAGGAAGAAGGCACCCATAAGAATGGTGGTGCTGGAGCCGGGTGGGTCGAGGGGCGAGGGGTCTGCTGAAGTTTAGAAAAGGGAGTCATCATGGCTAAAGAAAGCTGACTGCGATTTTGGGCCTCCTGCGTCATTTTCTTACAAGAGGAGACTGCTAATCCACAGATGCAAGAGTCCAGTTCCCTGGGGAGTTTTGTGTCTTCTTGTAAATTAATCAATTAGCATCTTGTTTACATAAATTGGGCTCTTGTAAGTAAAGTTAGCACAAGTCAGCTTCTCTGCGTGGGAATACCTCTGAAACGCTGGCAAGGCTGGGTGGCTGGATCTGCACAACTGGGGGTCAGACTCGGACTCTGGCAACTTCCCCAAAGTCTGGCCTTGCAGGAAAACCTCTTTGTGGCCAAATGGGGAGTCTTCGGGGTGGCCTCCGCCTGCACCATCATGGCCCCTGGGCCCTGCCCGGGCAGTGGCAGCACTTCTGCCCTGCAATGGGGACATGGAACATGTGCGAGCATGCGGTGTGGGTGACTGGGACTCTCATAGCAAACAGCACATAAGTTGAAGGCTCTGTGAGGAAGCACTGACAGCTCTGGTCACTTCCCATCGGGCAGGAACCCCTAAATATTGATTTATTTGAAAACCTCAACTATAATTCTCCTAAAATTCTCCGGATCAAAAACACGTTGTCCTTTCCTAACAAAATAGAATCATTTGAATGGGATTATTACAACAATGCACCAATTTCAAAGTTCTTATAAGCCACAAAATGAGGGGAATTTGTGTTTAGATATCTTTCAAAGCAATTAATTTTTAATTAAAAATTGAAATTGGAGGAAAAGCTCAGCTCTAACGGAAGGGCTCTATATCCATGCTCTGGGTAGTTTACTACAGTGACCAAGTTGATACAGTTTTTATATTTGCTAACTAGTATCACCTTATTCAAAAATTATTTTGCCGATGGATCTTCAACTGAATCACGCTTGTAGTTACTCAGGAATTTTCTGGCATATGTCCTTTTAACTAGTTGATGATAAAAAATGATGATAATAATAGGAGTGATTTTTCACTAAACTGTAACCATGCCCTCCTAAAGTATCGCATGTCTGCATGGCACCAAAGGCCAATGAACCCTCACCCTTCTACAGAATCCAGCAGGGGGAGTTTGAGGCCAGGGGAGCCTGGTCGTTCTGGGAATGAATGGGAAGCACCCTTGTATGGTCAGTGGTCAAGCTGCTGCCTTCCTAAGGATGGTTTTTCCACCTGGTGAAGCCTCTTTCAGAACCATGGTCCCCTTTAGAGCAGTGGCGGATCAAAGCAGATGTAACAGCTCTAAGTAGAAGCTCTTTGACAATAGAGGGAAACAGGCTGTGACTCAATGATGCTGCTCAGAGTGGGTGACAGGTGTGTAGAAAGGCTGAGGGCCACAAGCAGTGCTCCCAATGGAGCACGTTGCTGTGGGGATCTGCGGTAGGGTGGGCCCACATGCTGTACCTGTTCCCATTAGCAGCTCTGGGATCCACGAGCCTGGACACTGTGTGGACTTGACAAATTCTACTCATTGTGCAAGTGCTTTGGTCAAGCTCTAAGTGTACCCTGCCTCCTTCTCCTCAGAGGACCTTTGCAGAGGCTGTTCCCTCTGCACAGAGCCCTCTTACACACTCTCTTGTTCTACTTCACTTTCTCCCTTTCTAGAGAAGTCTCCCCAATCAGGTCACATTCACCATCTTACTCTCCCTCCTGAAACCACAAACTCCATTACAGCATTTATCCCAGGTAGACTTTTTATTCGTCTGGGTGATTCTTTGATGACATCTTTCTTTAGCACTACACTGTAAGCTACAAGAGGGAAGTGACTGCACAAGAAAAGACTTCTTCTCCTTCTTCTCCTTCTTCTTCTCCTTCTTCTCCTTCTTCTCCTCCTTCTCCTTCTCCTTCTTCTTCTTCTTGGCTCACCATTCTATCCCCATGACTAGTACAGTCCCTGGCTAAGTGTGTCTTAAATGAATAAATAACTGAATAAATTTCTTCTCATTTTGTTGAGTCTAGACAACCAAATTCCTCTGGTTCAAACTTTCCTCCTTCTCCTAATTCATTCATCTACCTATTCTCTAAACCGGGCAACCACAGCGCTCAAATGCACATCTCATGTCTCCCATCCCTGTTGGCTGCACCAGAAGGGGCCTGTTGGTTTTCCAGGAGTTCATGTCCTAACTATGCTGCCGCTGTCAGCTGCCATTCTTTGCACTGGGTGAGGCCTCTATAATCCTATACCTCACTGGCCTCTCAGAAGACAGGGACTTGAACTTCCATGCAGATGTGTGGTTTGCCCAGGCCTTCTTTTTTCTCATTACCAGATGGCCCACTGGACACGCCAGGGGCCATTGTGTTACTAATGGTCTAGCAGAGCTTCAGGCCTTGGGTTTGCCATTTACCATGGGTTTGGTCTTAGGAAAGTTGTGTAACTTCTTTGCATGTAAGCTTCCTCGTGTGCAAGATAAGGATAATAGCATTTGCTTCACAGAGTTGTAAAATTAAATAAGATAATGCATAAGAAGTACTTAGCCTGGTGTTGGGCACATAGGAAAAAATGGTGGTTCTATCTCAGTACATGTGAGGATCTGCAAAGACTATGAAACTGACACCTGTCACACTGGACCTCACACCCTGGCAGGTATCACGATCACGAAGTTGGTCCACCCTTGCCTGTAGGCTGTCAATTACTCCACAAGCCAGGTATCTGGTTGGGTACAGCTGAGCCTGGAGTCCCTTCCTGTTAAAGGGCCCTGAGCAACATATATCATACTCTTCTTATCCAGATGAAATTGCACTTAGAGCACCAAAGGCAGCCTGAAAGAACACAAATCTGAAAGGCGCAACCAAAGGCAGTGTTTCTCTAGCTGTACAGGAACAGTATTAGAGGTGGAGGTGGTGATAACCGCAACAATAAAGTCATAATAATAATTATTATACTTAACTGCAATTGACCAAGTTTTATTGCTGAATTGTCACAGCAGCCCTGACCAAGTAGTTATTATTGCCCTCACTTACAGAAAAATGACCCAAAAAAGTTACCCAAGATCAGACTAGTGAGCAGAACCAGTATAGAAACCTAGCTATCTGCATATTCCATCCTCCGGGTGGCACAACACTGCCATCTCCTTTATCTTAAATGGGTGTGGGAATGAGAAAGCTAACGTTATGTGTGGCTTTAAATTTTTGAGCCCCAGTCCATGGAACTAACCCATCTACTTTCCTTCAATCTCTTCCTAAACAGGTCCCCTGAGCCACTGGTGGCTGGGTGAGGCCTCCATAATCCTATACCTCACTGGCCTCTTAGTGATCTGGACTTGAACTTCCGTGCAGACGTGTGGTTTGCCCAGGCCTTCTTTTCTCTCATTACCCTAGGAAATCCACTGGTATTTAAAAAGATAGGCTGTGTGCATGGTGCAGGACAGGCTAGCAGTAACTCTCTTCATCCTGATTTCCCACCCTCTTGCTGGGTACCTCAGTGTCCTCTTGTTCTAAAAGTCATTAGGTATGTTTAAAATCCGAATGCAATGTATATCTGAACAAAGATGCTTATTCGCTCCTACCAGTTACTTTTCATTTTTATGTGTCAGAAAGCGTTTTTTGCATAAACAGGTGTTATTTCCATGTATTTAAGCTCAGGTTCTTTGGATATCATGATTTTAGCTACCTGCAAAGCTTACCAGGGTTAGAACTCCATTCTACCACCTCTGACAACCACTCTTTGCCGATAGAGAAACTTGCTTCAGGACAAGATCTAGCTTGGAGCAGGTGGTAGCAGAGGACAGAGATTACTAGATCACTGTAAAGATCCCAGGCCCTACGTTTTACAATGTTCAGAGATTATTATGTCCACAGTGTTATTATTTTTGGCACTAGGAACATGAGGACCATTGATGAAATATTTGGGGAAGAGATTTCAGTCAACTGTCACTATCTTCGGCATCCACCCAAGAGTGATCTAACCTTTGCAAAGCCTTCACTGATTTGGGAACCTCAAATGCTTTTTCATTGTTAGGTTGCACCGTTAATTCTCTGTTGCATTACCTTTCCTGTTTAAAAAAATAAATTAAAACAATCTAAAAAGCCAGATAATGTTTAATGGAAAAGGGCAGCGATGGGCTAATGGTTGCCTAGCAACCAGTAGACATTGTTTTGCTGCTTCACTCTAGAGAAGCCAAAATGGCGGCTGTAATCCTTCTCCGGCCCCCTGGACAGTGTACGTGTGAGTGACAGTTCCCTCTGGGCCCATATCATTTTCTTGTCTTGGGCAGCAGATCATTCCTTTTTCAGCTTCCAAATGGGGAAAACTCTCTGCCTGATTCTTGAGTATGCTAATGCCTACACTTTCATCTTCTCAGAAAATCTATGGCTGAACTTTTCAGGTTCTTCCTTTGGGCAGTACTGCTTAAGTGTTTTCATACCATTCTCCATTTCCTGCTTTGAGCTGCCCTTCCTGTCAATCAATTACCAACTCTGCTTCTGTGTTTTTTTGAGGTCAAGCTAGGTACTTGATATGGTTTTGGAAAACCCCCTCCTTTCTGCTTCCAGAAGGGTTTTTTTGTTTGTATTTTTGTTTTTTGGTTTTTTTGAGACAGGGTCAGGCTGGACTGCAGCAGTGCAATCATGGCTCACTGCAGCCTCGACCTCTTGGGCTTAAGTAATCCTCCCACCTTAGCCTCCCGAGTAGCTGGGGACTACAGGGGTGTACCACCACATATGGCTAATTTTTTATTTTTTGTAGCAATGGAGTCCCGCTATGTTGCTCAGGCTAGTCTTGAACTCCTAGGCTCAAGCAACTCTCCCTCCTCGGCCTCCCAAAGTGCTAGGATTACAGGAGTCAGTGACCACACTTGGCCCAGAAAGGTCTTGAGTGCTCATTCCCTAAGGCCAAGGGAAGGTTGACAATTATTGGACAACTGGGTTTTCTCACAACTAGAGAATGGAAGAGAAGAGAAATATGGTTACAAAAAGTACATGTGGAATCTTCAGAATTACAAGTATGATCAATAAGACCAAATGAACCTATTTTTACTAACAATTTTTCCATTAGCTTGTTTTGAAAACCACAATTCTGCTATAAATAGGAATCTAAAATACTAGAATTGCTTTAATCCTTTGCTACCCCTAAATCACAAGTAGATTGGAAGTGGGTCTTGTGTGGCCTTGATTAGAGGAACAAAGTAGCAACTGTGTTTGAGGACGGTCCATGACAGCTTGCTGATTTTGGGGAGATGAGTGGGATATGATTTCTTGGCCATCTCAATGGGCTGGACACCCTGGGATGGAAGTGTGTAAGCAGGGTCCTCTAGAGGGAGAAGTTCAGGTGGTCTCTGAACCATGGAAATCGTGTGCAAAATGCAGTGCTTATGTTCACATGTCCATCTTTCTAGAGAGAGGGTCTGTAGCCCCCAGCAGCTGAAAAACCAGTGGCAGAGAGGGAGGTGAGGAAATGAAGAACTTTGGGAAAAACTTGGCTTTCAAAAAAATATACTGAGGATGATTTAATGCAGAAATATCTTGAAAGAAAAGATGAAAGGACTTATTACTTCTTTCATTCACTCAAGCCAATTAAATCAACAAATATTTACTGAACACCTACCATGTATGAGTCACTGAGAAATACCCTAGGAATATAGTCATGAAAATTGAATGGGCCATTAAATCATGGTGTTGTAGCCGTAAGCACTGATTAACATTGGCTGAACACATATTGTGTGCTAGGACTATTATGCACATTAATAAAATCATCAAAAACAACCACATAAACTTCAAAGCATTATATATCATATTAAATCTCAAAGAATACATGCACTGAGAGCTGTCTGACTCCGAAGCCAGTCCTTTAGCCACCCACCTACAGGAGCTTAGCCCTGGGGAATTCTTTGGGCAGAATCCAGGGACATACTGAGTTGGGGTTTGGTGGTTCCAAGGAAAGCATCTTCCACCTGAAAGGAAGTACAGTACTGGGGCCTTACTTCCCTAAAGACCCAGGGAGGGGAGAGAAAGTGCTCTCTGCTTGTATCCTAAGCACAAAAGCAATAGAGCAACACCAGTAATGGTAACTGAGTGCTTACTGCATGCCAGGTCTGTGCTAAGCTCTCTCCATGCACTATCTTAATGTTCACAACCTCACAAAGTAAGCATTATTAGCAATAGCACTTTACAAATAGAAATTTGAGGCACAGAGTTGCCATAGCTGGTGAGCATCCGTAGGCTACATTCAAACCCAAGTTTTATTCCAAAGTCTGTGCTTTCCTGCTACTGTATGCCTTTTGTGTCATCTTTGCATATTTAACCCCCTTGACTCAAATGGGAACTCTTTGAAGGCTAGGGCCATGAGTTACATTTTTGTTTCTTCCAGAAAATTGGCACGTAATGTGGAATAATAATGACAGTAGTACTAACAAACACACACTTTCACAGAACTGTCAAGAACTATGAAGGGTCTGAGATTTCACCCTACTTGCAAGTTAACAAGTCAGTTGGCCAGTTTTACAAATGCTGGTAGAAGACACTAGACTTTCGGTTCAGACATTTACTCACTACAGAAATAGCTATCAGCATTTCTGCATTGATTCCTAAAGCATGACAGTAAGAGGGCCAAAAGACACCTGTACACTGCAGGGCTTTCATTCAAGAACAGGAACTCTGAGTTAGGAAACTGAATCTTTTGTAATGGGAGTAAGCATGTCTGTTCTTTGCTCTTGAGTGAGACACTATCTCAATCTTCCAAGGATGTTATATACAAACATCCTTGCAAAGATAGTTGGGAACAAAAGCGTACTTAGTGCCTTGCTTCCAAGACACGTAGAAATACAAGAATCGTCCAGAGAATTGTCTCCCAACAAGTATATTGTTTGCTATGTGTGAGAATCTATTCTAAGCACTTTCATATTCATTAGTCCCTTTAATCCTCACATCTCTATCAGCTAGCTACTATTATTATCTCCATTTCTCAGAAGGAGAACCCAAGGTACAGAGAGATTAAGTAGCTTGCCGGAGGTTACACAGCCTTTAAGTAGCAGAGCTGGGATTCAAATCTGGCTTGCTTCATAGTCCAGGGGTGTAGCAGTTTCACTATTCTAACATTTGCTGGTGTCAGCAACACACCTGCCTCCGCCCTGTCTTTTTCTCCATAGTTTATCACCATATGGGAGTCCAGTGGTTCTCACACTTCAATGTCCCATCAGAAGACACAAGGTCTTGCTACCACAGTTAATTCATGTTTGGCCTGGTGCCCGAGCACTTGCATCTCTACATTTCCTAGGTGATGTTGTGTGACATTGCAGAGTCTGCTTATTACGTCTTTCCCTCTAGAATATGAGCTCCATGAAGATCCAGCTGCTTTGTTCAGCGTGGCATCCTCAGTGCCTGCTGTAGTGCCAGACACATCACAAGCCTTCGATGCACATTTATTGAAAGAATGAGAAAAGGAAATGCAGGAAGAGGGATCCATTTCTTCCAGACTCTGTTATCTGACCTTAACCTTGGAAAATCCTCTAGTGCCATCCTGGCAGTTGAAGGCCCTTGAGCAGCCCTCACTGCCACAGGCTACAGAGGTAAAGGAAGCGGGACACCAAATCTTGAAAAAGGCAGTTTGCTCCTGACGGAGCTGCATGAGTTACAAGGTTTTTAACTGCAAGAATTGTTGGAGCCACTTCTGGTAATATATAATTTCATAAAAATGCTTTCCAAGGTGCACAGAAACATCTGAGGACTTTAATTAAGCCTCCACCATCGGGAATGGAACTTTTATGTACATGGACTTTGGATTTTCTTTTTCTCTTTTTGAGCACTGCTGGCAAGGAAGCAAGTACCAAGCGAGGATTCCAATTGAGTTCTTTGACACGGAACCTTTCCTTTCGTTTTTTGGAAAATGGAAGTAATGTACTAGTATAGGCATTGTTTGGGAATACGAGCATTTATGTTAATGGCATTAGACTCAGTGTTTATACCACATGGCACCTCCCTCCCTATGGTTTGTGATAAGACATGTGCAAGTTGCACTGGCTTGCTTTCCTCTTTCCCATCCCAGACTCCCCATGTTAGAAGCGAGCGTTGTTCCAAGACAATGAGTCTTCTTTGTATGCACTAATTACAGAGGAGCTTTTTAAAATGTGGAATCCCAGGCCCTGCCCCCAGAGAGGGACCCTGGAGTTTACATTTTTAACAAGTGATTCTGCTTGCAGGTGGGCATGGATCACACTTCAAGAACCACTGGAATGGGGTGGGGAAGAGGAAAAGGCCTGGCCTGGGTTCTAACATCAGCCCTTTTATGCTAGATGAATGGCTGTAGAGTTCGCTTAAACTTCCCAGCACCTTGATTTCCTCATCTATAAAACAAGTATAATGTGTCTTTGGCTTTCTTAGAGGAACAGTGCAAGAGCACTCTATGGAAAGAGTAATGAAAGAATTGTAGGTTTTCAATCTGCTAGACCTTTATATGTATGTAGAACCAAGATGTCCCTCTAAGGCAAGGAGCATATATAACAATGAATCCTCAAAACGTTTTTTAATAATTTACAGAACAATAACAGTAGTTATAAGGCTTATATTCTCAGTCATGACTATTTATTAGTTTAACTGGAAGGACCAGGTATGTATCCTCCACCCCTTCCATCCATCTCTCCTTTAATTCCATGTAAAATGCTGGCCTGCACTGCAGTGCAGGCACTGACTGACTGACAGACTGATAGAGGGTTTAAAAGCCAGCTCCAGCCGGGCGCGGTGGCTCACACCTGTAATCCCAGCACTTTGGGAGGCTGAGGTGGGCAGATCACAAGGTCAAGAGACCGAGACCATCCTGCCCAACATGGTGAAACCCTGTCTCTACTAAAAATACAAAAATTAGCTGGGCGTGGTGGCACACACCTGTAGTCCCAGCTATTTGGGAGGCTGAGGCAGGAGAATTGCTTGAACCTGGGAAGCAGGGGTTGCAGTGAGCTGATATCACGCCACTGCACTCCAGCCTGGCAACAGAGTGAGATTCCGTCTCAAAAAGAAAAAACCAACTCCTTTGCCACAAGCAGAGTTCACAGAGCCCTCTCCCCCCAGCACAAGGCCAAGGCTTTACCCCTTTCAGGTATTCCTGTTCCTCATCGGCTTTGCTCCCTCCCTTACAAATGTTTCCTGAAGTGCATACTTTTACAAATCACCTCCACATGAGATCTGAGGCACTGTTTCTAGGAATCCAACCTAAGATTGCAATTGCACCATCTATTGCAATTCTGGTCTGGATGTCTGATTTGGCCAAGATCACCGGTGCCATCTGACACAAACTCCAACAGCCACCTCTCCACCATTATCTTGCCTGACAGCTCAGCGGCATTTGTTCCTGTTGACATGCCACCTTTTAAGACCTCTTTCCTCAACCTGTCTCTGCAACCTCTCTCCCTTCTGACCTCCAGATTGCTACATACAAGTGTCCATTTGACATTTCCATGGCATTCCACAGGTACCATGACACAAGTATAAATATGACCTTACTAAATACTAAATGTCTAACTCAGTATTACTGAACTACTAATATAACATTACTCTTTAAAAGCCTGTTCTCTGACTTCCTTCTTCATCCCACATCACCATCCATAGACACCCAACTCTTCCCTGCACAAGTCTAATCTCCCCAGCATCTCTCAAAGTTGCGTGTGAGTTGGTTCTGGCCAGCTCTTTTCAACGCCATCTCTTTCTGCTGCTCCACTTCCCTGCTCTCATTCTCTCCCCGGCCCCTGCTAAAGTCCTTGCTGTACTTCAAATGTGTTACGCCGTTCCTTCTACCTAGGACATACTCGCTTCTATTCGCCTACCTGGTAAAGTCCCAACAGCCCTTTATGATATACTCGGCACCACCTTTGCCTCACTGACTGAGCACGCAGTGCTCTTTCAGCAGGTATCACACTGTGACACCACACCCACTACATGGTAATGAGCGGCTACTTTGACTCAGCTGTCAACACACCCAAGTAATCACAAACAGTAGTTTGTGCTACTCAACATCAGCAAAATGTAAAGTTACTACTTCATCATATGTGACTGAGGCAATGTGGTAGATACTGCGAGCTATTTACTAAAATTTCTTTCCTCCCAGTCTACATTTTCCAGCCTCCCTTGTGGTTAGTGTGATGAAGGAAGTCTGAGCCAGTGTAAAGAGAGAACTAATGTGTTCCACTTCCAGGCCAAGCCCGTAACTTCCCACCAGTGCTCTTCCATGCTCTTTTCCCTTCCAGCTGACTGGCATGGAGGGGACACCCAGGTTTACTAGGAAAAGAAGGCAGTGAGTCGCTGTCAGCCTGGGTCTCTGAATGACAGCCCGGAGCAGAGCCCCTGCTGATAGCAAGCAACATCCTCCTTTGTCTCATATACAAGAAATAAACTTGCACTGTGCTTGAGTCATTATATTTTGGGGGGCATATTTGTAGTAGTAGCAAGCATTACCCTAACACGGGCAGGTACCGTGGCCCACCCAAGCTAAAATAAAGGACACATTAATGCAGTCTAAGAAAATTTTAAGCTTAAAATCACTGAGTAATGTGCAGAACAAATATTTGCACTAATTCCTGAGTCAAACCCCACCAATGCTCCTCATCTCCAGGGGAGACAGGGCATCAATCCCACCCACTCTGATGTCAGCATGTATGGATTAGTCACTAAGCTGGTGAGACACTATAGCTGACTGCCTAGCTAGGAAATTCAGCAACCTGTAGAGTAAGCATATACTCAGGTAACTAAAATTTTTAAGTTTACATTACTTCTTATATGTAGATTAGGTCTTTGTATTCAGCAAAGAAAAACTCACTGATTTTCTAATAGTCCACCTGAAAATCGAGTTGTTCAAAACATGGCTTACATATATTTCCTATTAGATTGTGCTTATTCATCTTTTCACCTGCAAGCGTTAGTTTATCTGACATATAGTAGGCGTTCAGTAAACGTTCCTTGGGCATTATGTAGGGAGCAATTCAAAGAAACGCAAAGCTTCATTGTTTCACTATTCCTTGTGACATTCATAATTACTTCTGGTATCACCCATCTTACAAATGAAAACACTTTTTATTGTGGGCAGTCATAATTGTATGCTATCCATCAAACAATAAAACCTTTATAGCTGAGACACATTCGCCTGAAGATGAAGTGATATATTAACTTCTTGATCACATGCCAGAACTTACAGATGAATATGAAACAGACATCAATAATTACAGCTTGTACTGTAGCTGTTGGTTTCTAAGGCTTTAAGTTCAATGAACAAGTAAAAACTGGACAGACACACCCTTCAGAAATTAGAGGTGGAAAAAGATTACCTCATTTCATACCTGTCACATAGCAGGCCCCCTGCAGCTATTCAGCAAGAGGCAGCCCAGGGCCCAGGAGGGGGTGTGGGCTGGAGCTGCCAGGACGGTGCCAGTGGGCAGGCACGGGGGAAACCTGGCAGGGGAGCACTTAGGAGCTGAGGTTTCTCTTGGCCATTACTCTCCCTTCCCCTTTCATTCCCTTGTATTCTGTTTCCTTGAGAAACCTGGTCTGGATATAAAAGCACATACTTAAATTCAATTTCTTAAAAATGTCATCTCACCTGGAAAACAAACTTTACTTGACTCTAAAAATGAGTTACTACTACTACTAATAAAAAGATAATTATTCGTCAGCTAATTCTTGATTTTACATGCACATCTAAAAACATAGCATTCTGCATGGCATTTAATAAACTGTCTCCCAGAAGCCTACAGCTGTGTTCCAGGGATGGAGATCGTGAAAGCCAATGTGGCAGGAAGCTACTCTGAAGCATCGCTGTATTTGAAGAAATTCCGGAAAGTGAACAGACACCTCCAGAATACTCACAGTGGAGTAGGAGGAGATACCAAAGACACAACACACCTCACTTTTACATTAGAGCAAAATGGTTCGATGCCTTTCCAAGTTTCCTCGTGGCAATCTCCACTGGCCACATGCTGTCATGTCCTTTACTGAAGGCAGGAATCCCTTTCCAGGAAGTCTGTGCTGATTACGGCAGTAACACCAAAAAATGTGTGTAGGTATTTTTTTCTTTTAAGGCAAGCAGTGTGGAGGGAGGATGAAATAATAAAGATTAAAGAATGCAGTTCTGCACATTTTATCAAAATCTGTAGAGCGCCCCAACCTCAAAAATGAAAAATGGACCTTATTGTCTCAGTATCCTACAAAGGCCAAGAATATATATTGATAAACTTATTCTAACACATATTCTACTTTCTAGCATAAAGTCACCCACTAATTTAAATTTGAAAACCTAGATACTCTGATTACGTCATAATAAAAATCACTTGAGATGCACTGCCGTGGGTTTACACAGCCTTCGACTTTTCAAAGTGTTTTTCGACCCGTCACCATGCTAGAAGGCACTGATGTCACAAATACCAATCAACATTTGGTTCTGGAAAAAGATTTTCATGTACATATTTTGTCCAAATATTACTATTTGTTTCATGAAAGTCAGAGCTAAGACTTTAGTAGACTGTAAATTTTAAGCCAATGAATAAACAGTTGGCAGGAAAAAATATTAAACTGACATGCAAAGCATTTGTTGCTCTGCCAGATACTAAAAATAAAAGCAACTTCTGCCAAAATGGAAAACTTGGATTCAGTTGGTTCTGGATTAGACTAGGTTTCACTAACTTCAAAATGAGATCTGACATAACATCAGCTTGCCTCCTCAAACTTTATCATCTCTTAAAAAATAATGTACAGTTCTCATTTTGCTTAAACAACAACCTCATACCATGTTTTATATTTAGCAAGATCACATTTCTTAAAAAGTAATGTCTTACCAAAAATTTGGACGTTTTATAAATTATATCTTCATTTTTTGAGAATTAAATTCAAACTTGTCTTATTAAAGTTATTAATAAGCTAATAGTTAAAAGATAATATTTTAGACAAAAGGTATAAAGAAAATCAGAAGATTTTAATGTGAGTTCTAAGTTGTGACTTAAAAGTTCAGATAACATTTTATTCCTATCCTTAGCCTGCTGCTCCCTTATCTGTCAGCCTAAAAAAATAAGTGTGTTTAAAATATGGAGTTTGAGATTTATGATCAGTTGCAGAAACCTGTTTACGTACTGATTTACAGTCTTGGCTGAGGTATTTAACTCTGTCATCAGAACTAATTATAGCAAACCTAAGATTATATATTCAATCTCTCCTTTCGGTGAAAGACACAGAATGTTCTGCTGAAAATCAGAAACATCCTGAGGGCTCCCAAACAAGAATGCACTGCCAACTTTACTTCTCAGAACCAGTGCTGTAAAGCTCAAAATTACTATTCTTTAGTAAGTTGTTTTAGCCTAAAGTACTTAAAGAGTAAATCATAGTTCCATTAATTCCATACCCAATGGCCTGAAACATATTAATCTCAGTGAACAATAACTGACGTTTACATTACTGATCTAACTCAGGCATTCTGGTAGTAGTAAATGCACATATTGAAGTTTTAGGAACCAAAGTTATTACTGATCCAAAAAGAATCCTTATTTTGCTATGACTAGAATGGAATGGACAAATGACTACATCCTTTGAGCAGCATGTGTACTCAAGGAATAATGTTCCTATGAGCAAAATGCGTAATTGCTATTAGAAAGGATAAAACTGCTCTCAAATGACATGTCAGCAGGGCCAAACCAAGACAACCTCTCCCCACAAATCTTCCCTCCAACCCCTTCTTCTGCTATACATAATATTTTAGAGCTTTCCACAACCCATGCCCCGAAAAGGGTGAGGACTTGGGAGACGTGGCTTCCTTTATTAAATGAGCCCCCGCTACACTTAATTCTGCTGCAATGCCTGCCTTCCGCTTAGCTAAAATGTTCCCATCTACATGAGAACCCCAAGGGGGCGCTGAGGGGGCAACTGCAGGCATTGGAGCAGGCTGAAGAAGGGCTTCCTTGGCTAGACAGGATTCCAAGTCAGACCCTACAGGAGGCCACTCTGGCAAGGCCTCAATGTGGGAAGTGCAACATGCCTGCAGGGGTCACTGGTCACTAAATGCTCTAAGGAGTAGAAACAGAAAAAAAAAAAAAAAAAAAAAAAAGAGACAGAAGTCAAAGGGCAATGCCCATATTGGGGGCCCAAGTGTGAGAATATCTATACCACTCGCCTGCTCAAAAATAACATTTTTAGGATTTCAGACAAAACCACTGGACTGTATAGTGAATATTTCCCCCATAATGGATTTTTAGAGGAAAGGTTTCTATACTAAAAGTCTGTATTTACCTAATTTAGCAGTTTGAAATGAATATTGTAGGTAAGTTTTACATGATCGTATCTATAAAATGGAACAAGGGATACTAAATCATAAAATAAGACTTTCCTTAAATCATAAAATAAGACTTTCCAACATTTGGTCTGGATACTGAATTAGTATGACACACAATCTTCTAAAACTTTGCTTTCTCTATGCTGGCTTTTTTCAACTAAGTGAAAAAGCAAGGTACGATTTTTGGATGCTTAAATAGTAGCTAGGTTCTCTTATTCCAGAACATAGAAAAAAAGCCATTAAATGTTTCACCATAAATAAAATTTTGTTACTATTTTAAGTCTAAAAATAACAATAATATAATTATAATCATGATTCATTTTATATGTTTCTGAATTTATATTATCAACCCAGAGAAGGTTTATATCAGACAGGTAGGAAACCTCTGACAATGACAAAAGAGGTGAACTGATGAAAACTATGCTGAGTGGTTCTTTACCTCTGCTGGGCACTGAGCAGGCAGGCGCCAACACACCTGGTCTTGTTCACCTGCTTGTTTTATGATTTCCCTGAGCCCCTTTTCTGTTAGAACCAGGAAATGTACCTCTAATGAAAATGATTTCCCATGTTATCAATCCTCTCTTTCGGCTCATTAAGTCATTCAATCTTTTAAGGAAGAATGGGGAATGGGAGGAAAACCAAACAAATCAGTTCTTAGAAGGTTCAAAGTTATATTATCTTGAGTTATAATTGTCCGTTTAATACAATTACCTCTTCTAAGAACCATCTCATAATTTGAAGAATGACATAGCTGAGAAAGATATTTAGTAAGACATTTTTAGGCACTGCTGAATTTGAATCATCTTCCAAATACTATATTCTGCCCCTTTCTTTATTGTAATAGTTTATTTGAAAGTACACAAAACTTAATAAATTGCTTTTACTATGCAATTCTGAAATATCAAGTCTGCCTCCAGTAAAAAAAAAAAAGTAACTACTTTTATAACATTAAGGCCAAGTCATTTGTAAAGATAATATCAACTGAGACTTTTTGGCACTTACGACTAATCCATTATAAACAACTGTCAATCTTAAAAACACAGTTCCAGTAAACATGTAGTTACACTGGGTACAGATAAGAAAATACAAGGCCTGCATGGTATCTCATGCCTGTAATTCCAGAACTTTGGGAGGCAGAGGCAGGTGAATCATATGAGGCCAGGAGTTCAAGACCAGCCTGACCAACACAGCAAAACTCCGTCTCTACTAAAATTACCAAAAAAAAAAAAAAAATTAGTTGGGCGTGGTGGCGTTCGCCCGTAATCCCAGCTACTCAGGAGGCTGAGGCATGAGAATCACTTGAACCCAGGAGCAGTGGTTGCAGTGAGCCAAGATCGTGCTACTGCACCCTAGCCTGGGTGACAGAGCAAGTGAGGCTCTGTCTCAAAAAAAAAAAAAAAAAAAAAAATTAAGTACAAGACACTCACTGGCCACGCTAAACCAAATGAATGAAAAGCGCCCAAAGTGATTTTATGCCGAGGGTCCATCCATACAAATAAATAAACAAAATCTTATCCTCTTCTTTCTATATTTTCTTACATTTCTTATACAAATAACAGAATGCTTCATTGTATTCACTTCAACAGGACAAAATCCTTAAAGAAAGACTGAAAAGAGCTGATAATCAAAATCTCAAATTTTATGTTTATTTTTGTTTTAGTGCTATCAATTTTCTGAGGTATTAACACAGGCAGGAAAACATTCTCAGTAAATTGAGCATCTGAGTCTACAAATGTCTTGAAGCACTCTGGCAAGTTACATGTATCCCATGTTGCTTTTGGTTTCCCATCTCTTCTTTGCTTCAAATCTAAAATGGAGAACATAAAAATCTCAATTTATTTCTTAAAATAAAAAAATACTTCGCTGAACACGTTTAGAGACCAAAGCAAAACAAACAAAAATTTTTCACATACTCCAATGATTACAAAATAAACATTAAACAGGATGAAGAAACACCTCCATATTTATAATCTGATAAACATTCAACAAAGAAAAAAAGTGAGTAACAGTTACACATGAACTAGATCACAAAATATATTAGCAGAATTTCTACAATTTCTATGAAGTCAGAAGAATTACTACTAAAAATCTTAAGTAAACTCACCCCCATGCGAGTTTCTTCTTTTTTCGGGCAGCCTGTGAATTTTCAACCTCCTTTTTGGCTTTTACAAAGTTGTGGCAGGCAACTGCTTTGGCAATTTTTACACCAAGCTAAGAATTACAAAGGAGGAAAAAAAAAAGTGAAAATATTCCAGCTAATACAGTAATCACATTTATACAAATAATTGAGAACTTATGGGTAAGAAAGCCATGTCTAGAAATTAGAAATTCTACGTTCAGTCCCTCTCAAAGTATAATGAATACAAAGATAGGACCCGTATCTCCTGTGACTCCCAATAGACCCTTTACCCTAGTTATACCAGTCTCCTGGATGGAAATCCTTCTCAAACTGAGGCCCCTCGAGGGTCCACAAAGGTAGTAATGAGGATCTTCAAGCTATTTCAGCATTGCAGTAGGCTGAACAGGAATTTACCCCTGATAAGGCTGCAGACACTGACAGAGACATCAAGTTTCTTTGCTCTGGGCTAGAATTACAGCAACTCAGTATGGGCACACCAGTTATCTCATGCTGATCAGAAGCTCTGATTGGCAGTCACAGATGTGATTAATAAAACATGGGAAAGCTAATTACTACTTCATAAATGCACTCTGTATGATGGGCAACAGCTTTTAATTCACTGAGAGAAAAAAGAATATCAGGGGTACTAAGGTGAAAAGGCTGGGCACCAGGACCACAGTATTAAAGTGTCCCCTGTGCAGGGCCCTCTATGTGTGCCCCCCTTACACCCATCTGCCAATTCTACAAGGTCCATTCACAGTGAAATCCCCCATCCCAGAAGTCTTCTTTAACTCCACCTAAAACAGTCCTTGTTTCTCCAGCCCTTCAACTTTCAGTTACACACTCTGCTCTACACAGCGCTCTGGCTGCAGAGCTGTTCCCCAGCAAGTCTCTCCAGGATAAGCACTGTGATGATATCTTCTACTTTTAGTGTGCTCTTATTTTTAAAATGCCCACCAATGTGGACAGCTCAAGAGTACCCATTAAGAACCCAGGTTAAACAATAAAAACTAAGTACCTCTTTGGTGCTTCTTGCCTTTTCTATCCCTTGTACTCAACTGATGCACATTAGTAGACAGGCAGACTTGCAAAAAAGAAGAAATGACATAGAAGCCACTCTAAAGTCAACAGGTTAAAGCCTAAGTTCTAGGAATCTGCTTGCCAATAGTAAGGCATGGCAGGAGGTTGAGCACATGTGTAAGCAAAGAAGCAAACTTAGGAGAGCAAGGTTTGGCACGCTTGACATGTCTTTCAGCTTAATCTTGGAGAACAGTCTCCTTTAGATGAAATCGACAAGTAGTAATCAAGCACTGTCTGTAGTTTATAAATGAGGGCAAAAACAGATTTGATTTTTCAGTACAGTTAAGAACATATATATAAAGAACTTAAACAAATGGAAGGAAGCTGACAATTGAACTACAGTGCCAAATTGGTCAACATCAACAGGAAAGGTGCCGAAGAAAGGATGAGTCATTGTAAAGCAGACTGACCTCAGTGTCTTCCCAAAACTCAAATCCATATTTAGCAGTGCTACTGTTGTCTTCCTCTTTTTCAAAGGAATAACATTCATTCAACAAATTTTACAAAGGCATAAATGCATAATTTTGCCAGGCACTGTTCTAGGTGCTGGAGATATAGCATTGAGCAAAATGGGTTGTTTTCAAACTGTGGGGCTGGGGAGGAGTTGGCAGTTACATTTGACTGCTTTAGTACTGGCTTTGTTCTTTTGGTTCTCTTTTCGTTTCCAGTTCTTTATTGTAGAAAAGTCCACGTAAGTCAACAAATAAAAAAAGGCTAAGAATCAAAAGCCTGTATCATCATCATCCCAGGAGAAAATGAAACTCTGGAAGGAGGCTGTGGCATAATTTATCATTAAGATGAAATTCCTATCCACTGAAAAACTATCCATTTGTCATACATGTAAAAAAAAAAAAAAAAAAAAATCAAGTTAACACCTGTCAACTAGTTAGGCTAGTCAACCTTGCAGTACCCAACAAATACCCAAATCTCACTAGCTAACTTTTATTTCTTGTCTCGCTTTAAGTCCCTGTGGATGGGCAGGACTCTCCTCTAACTTGTGATGCCAACATCTCAACATATGGCTTTCAGGATTATCATGGCGGAACAAGAGGGGGAGGGCCTCACAATGGCTCTTCGATGCTTTAGTTCAGTAGTGACACAAATCATTTCTGCTCAGAGCCCACTGGTCAGAACTACTCACATGGCTCCAACTAAATACAAGGGGGCTGGGAAATGTGGAGGTACAGCAGGCTCTGAAGGGAGCAGTAAATATACCTAATAAACTATCTTCTGCTGTAAATCATAGCTGGCTACTTGTGTTTAAGATGCATATAGGTCTCTCAACATTCAAGTGGACAATTCAGTGTCTTTCCTGTTCCCCATCGCCAAAAGGTAAAACAGAAAAATCTATATTTTTTTCCATTAACTCCATTCCTATCAAATGCAAATTCAGTTTTGCTAAAACCACCCACCAAAAATGGCCCACTCAGCTAGCTTCTCTTATATTTCAACTGAGACTATACTATAAGAAACAAAAATTATCTGAGCCATATTTGCCATGTACCACATTTACAATGTGAGAAAATTATTTTTTAAAACTGTTGTCAATTAAGACATGGCTTACATTTTTCTCACTGGAATTTCCCAACATGGTTGTCCTGGTTAGGACAGCCAAACCAAGCCAAAGAGCAGATCCCTATGTCTGGGCATGCAGTCATTTGACTTCAATAGACTCTTCCCCTCGACATGTCATGTACTCTAAGACTGTAAAAGCTTTTAGTGCTCTAGCAAAGCTAAGGCCAAATCCAGCACAACCAGCATCACGGTAAATACTTACAGCATATGTTCCTTAATACAGTATATGCTTGTTAAAAATAATTCATTAGAACGTATTAAACAGCCATTCACATGAGAGGGCTCTATCATTTTGTAAACTTAATAAACGACTAGGTACATAGGCAACACTTTCAAACAGACCTGATCCTATAAAAGGTGTATTTTCTAACTGTATTTTACCTTGGCTTAGGTTAAACTATTCTTCAGCTGATAAAACACTAAACAAACCTGGTCTATGTATTCTCCACAGAAAGACATCTTATAGCTTGTAATGATGATGAAAACTCAGCCTTTTTGTGTCCTTCATATAATTAAAATGAATGTGTCTCACTTATTTCTCTGGAGAAAGAAAAAATATCTGAAAATATAAAAGGATAATAAGACCTTCTATGAAACAGGCAGTTGAGAAGAAATGGTTTCCCAGTCGAGATGACTAACCTGGGTTCCAGAATATAAAAGAATATCATGCTGTGTTGCAGTATTATAAACAAATAAAATAGGCCGAAAAGAATCCCTCTTTCAGTTCTATAAAAAGAAAAATGCATCTTCATGCTCAATGTAAACATCACAAAACCTTGGTCAATGGTTTTATATTTAAAAAATGGTTTTGGGTCATCAGATAACTATAGCAACACAATGTGGAAAGAAATTTCTTTAAATGAATAAAAATATATACAAAATTTCTTGTATGTGTAGCCAAAGTATCAGCATTTTCCATATAGAACATCCAATATTTTGCTGCATTTTAATTAAGGTGTCTAAACATTATCACAAAGAACTGCAAATTGGTCAGAGCATGCAGTAAGGAAAATTAAGCTCTAAAGGCTTTTTATCACCATATTTCAGGAACCAAGGGTGTAAAATGTTCTAATTTGGGATATATTAAAAGCCATAAAAGGTCTTTCAAAAAGATTAATGGTACTTTGCTTGGATTTAAGATAAGGGCTTTAGCTGGTTGGAAAAGCAGGGCCCTGGCTGGACCCTTGAGGCATTCATCTTTACAGCCACTTGGAAGATTTGTAAAAGCGTCTGCATAACCTCAAGCAAATGCACGGCGACATTTTTTTTAATTCCTTTCAATTTTACAGGTTTAGCGTGTGTAAATCATATTGGGTTGTAAAATAGATATAATGGCACATCCTTGTAACATAGTACAGATTTTTAAAAGACAAACTTCAAATTAAGTTAGTTTTTCTTGCAAAATCTTGTCATTATAAAGTTTGCTGATAATCATTTGAAGCATCTGATTCAAACCGCTTAATCTAGCATAACTGTAAATTTCTTATCCGTTTCAGAATATATTTTACTCATCTCAAAATTACTAGCTTGTAACAGATTTTTAAAGTTTTCCTCCCTTTTGAACACTTTCAAGGCACTTATTTAAAAATACCAATTATCATACTTTAACTTTTTATGGAATAATAGGTCTCTATGAAAAATATTTATGCCATTCTCTTTTGTTCTTTAATTAAATGAAAACAGATGTTTTCTGAAGTAAAGCGGAACCATTACTGGAGTACTTAAAGTGTTAAGGTCTTTAATTTTTATATCAGTTTGGTCGACAATTCTTGATTGTCTTTACTCAAGCTCAACATTAATGTCAAGCAAGTTACCTAGGAGACGAAAGAGATCAAAGAGACAAAAACCCCTCCAATGTCTGATTAATCAAGCCTGCAAACAGCTTATTTCTTTTAGCCTGCATGCAAGTATGAAAATGAGATTCTGGGAGCCGAACATTGTGCAGATTTGTTCATTCTTATCAGAACAAAGCCAGCGGCAGCTTATTTCATGGATCATTGGCACTGTCATCAGTGCTACACAGAACGGGTGACAGCTCCTCATTTTGAGGCTTGAACAAAATTAGCAAAAAGTCGGCACAAATTAGCCTCTCATCTTTTTAGTAATATGACATTATTCATTTACTTTTTATCCAATTTTTAATTTTTTCCTTGTCAGCTATCCCTTTCTAGTGTCTCTTGCATAGCATCATAAAATGCCTTCCAAAAAACAAGCAAAGAAATAGCCAAAGTTGAAATAACGTACAAAGTTCAAGAAGCAAATAAGAAAAAGCACTTTCAATGACTGGTAATACTGTGTTTTTAAAAAATAACTTTCGAAACGCTGCACTAAGATTGATTTTTAAAAAACAGCTCAGAATGCCATGCAGTGAAGGAATTTTAAGAAACTGGTGGTATATTTCAACAAAGAATACAATGTGACCAATGTGTTTCACTCAAACCACAATTCAATATGGTATGTGCTCTAGTAAATTCAAGACATCTACATTTGAACTGGTACCTTCTTTCCCTCCGTGGTCACACCTGAGATGCCAAAGCCCTGGTGAAGCAAATAAACTAGGCCATATCCAGTCACTTAACTCCTTCTTTAAATCAAATCATTTTCTGTTCTAAAAAATAACCTAATTTCACTGTCACCTTAAAATGTGCATGGACAGGTTTGCATATGTTTGCATGTTTGTGTACTACATATATCTATATGTATGTACAATTGTATAAACAGCTATCATTTATTTTTATACCTACAACTCCTATCACTTTATTTCAAAGCATAACCCAACAAATCCTGTTTTTAAAACACATCAGATATATATGCAAATATCTTTTATCATATATGTGTATATCCACATATCATTCATATATGTGTGTATATGTGCATATATGATTCATATACTCAACTCTGATTTCATAGTGAAATCATTTACATAACACCTGTTTTAATGATGACTATTAAGGCTTCAAATTATATGTGGATTACAGTATTCCAAAGGAGGGAGAAGAAGATGTTCTACTGTTGAAATTACTCCTGGATACAGACATTTATATTCAAGCAACTTATGCCATTCATAAGGGAAAAAAGCATTAAAAAATTAACCATAAGCTGTTAGATGCTTTACACAGCCCCCATAAGAAAGACAGTTTTTTTTAAAGAACTGTAGTACTGTTTTCAGCAATTTCTTTATCTCCGTTCTTCTAAGTAAGAAAGCCTATTAACAAGCTTTGAACTTAAAATCACATTTACAATAATGTGCCATCAACAGTTTTATAAGCTAATTAGAAAAAGATTAATTAATGACTGGCTGCTAATAAAATGGCAATCATGAAGAAAGAAACCAAGGGTGCTAAGCTTCAACTACCACCAATTAAGAGCTAATTACAAACAAATTATATATGTGTTTTGCTGTGGGCTTTAATTTACTAAAATGGTTTTAATTAAAAGAGAAAACATGCTGATTAATTGAACTGCAGAAAAAATCTACAGTATAAACTGTGCTTTGTCTGTCTCTTTAATTAGACTTGTAACATCTGAAATCTTTTAAGGTTAGTTAAAAGCACAGATAAACATAATTAAAGGAGAGCATAAGGAACGCCATTCGAGGTGATCACCCAATCATACCCCAAAGGTTAAAAGAAAACATCCTCAATGTAATGAGATCTGAATGAGCACACCTAAAAACCTGAGAGAAAAAAACCATTACTGAACACTAGCCTTATTTTTCTGATGTTAAAATGCTGCAATGTCACGGCTGTGCACAATTTTGTATGGGAACAAACATATCTTTAAACTAGATGTAAAGAAATTCATCCAGGCCCTCTCCTACTTGGGAAGACACAGCTTATTTTCCATAAACTTTGCTAATTGTTGATCTACATGTAATAGCTGAATTACTTGTAAGAACTAAGGAGAACAAGGCTTCAAATAATTAAAATAGCCCTTTAAATGCCCCCCCTAGATAATGTGCAGAATACAAAATGATACACAGAGGAACTTTTAAATTAAAAAGCACTGAAAAATGACCAAAGTTAATGAATGAGAGCGAGTCCTAGATGATCCTCAACAGACACACATACCCTTCCCAAAGGCAGAGTTCCCACCTTCCCTAGGTGATGAATTAGCTGCTGACCAACACAAGCCTATTTGGTGAGAGGTTTTTTTCCCTCCCCAGTCTCCTAGATTCTTTCTCATTGCTGATTAGTGAAATATACCAAAAAGAAAATGGTCTCCTAAACTCTACTGCTTTACTGGAAAGTGTAATAATAAACAAGCAAACAAAAGAAAAAGTAAAGGACAGAAGGCACAGTAGTAAAATTTGAAAGAGAGACATAAAATATATTTTGCCGGAGAGTGCAGATATTAGATGACTCTGTATGAAATAACCATTTAAACAAAAAACAACCATTTGCTTTTACAGTAAAACCTAGATTATATTCATCATACACATCCCTGACACTAGCAATGAAATAACTTCCTTTCCATAAAAATAAAATGTTGATTTGGAGATATTAAATTTAAACCCTTAAAATACATATAATACTTAATGCATTTTTACTATGTTTACTCAGTCTTCAGTGGCTAGAAATCACAATTAAGACAATAGAAAAGACCTGCAACCTTTCCGCAGGGTCACAGGTTCCAGTGGTCAATTGTTAGAACAGTTAATTGGAATACACCGTTAAGCTTCGTATCTGAGCAAACCGTTTTACCTCAGAAACATGGTTGTCAAGACATTTCTACACAAAGTATTCACAAAAACAGAAAAAAGATCTGCTTCACTATAACACTGTCTTTCAATTCACTTTTTTTCAGTTATTTTTTTGATGCAAACATAATGGCATTGACTAGAAGTAACTTTAAACTTAAGTTTGAGAACATCTCTAGTTCAAAATTTAAACAAATGTTTTGAACTCCAGATACAGTAACACTCTAGGTACTCTGATCAAAATTGTATTATTTGGGGAGAGGGTTTTTTCCCCCAGGGGGAGGGGACTTCAAGCTCCTTTTCCACCAACATTAACAGCACTTGCATCTACATAAAACTAATAACTGAAATGAAAAGGAAGAATTGTAGTCGAACCCTCTCAAGGAAACCAAAAGCTAACAATAAACTGACTGGAAAAGTCCTCCTGAATATTAGAGCAAGTGCTACAGCATCCACAGCACTTTTGAGAAAGGACTACTTCTCAGATGTTAACATAAAATGAAAAATCTGTCTCCTCAAATGTTCATATATAGTCCTCTTCTAGGAGAATGCCTTCAGATGTTCTATGCAATTGCTTTACAGAGATTAGGCTACAAATTAACAGTCTGCCCAAATTTAGGAAGCATTTAATTCACTTAGTTATAAAATAAAACTTGAACAATTCAAACTTTTTTTTTTTAATGGCCATTCCTACCTTCTTGAAATATTGACAAACTATTACTACTTCAACATTATTAACTTTACCTGTATTTTGAAATCCAAAAATTTAAGCAGTCTACTTCATTTATAATCAAATTAAAATTCAATTCCTGGCACAATTCATTCTGCCAATACCACACTTACATCTATAAAGAGGGTACCATTAAAATGAGATATAGATATATTTATCATTTCTACCTGTGATACACCGTGGTTATATACTCAATAATATTAAGCTCAACAGCACTAAAGGCTAAAGTCATTGCCTTAGTTCCTTTTTTATAAGTTCAAAAAATGAGCTTTAAAATATGAAAAATTTTATCATATCATGACTCTAAATCAAAGGGTTTGGATTCAACAAAGATGGCAGTGCATTATAACCATAGGATCTCAGATGTAAATATTATATTAAATGCCTTGCAAATCATCAAAAACCAATATGATTACTCTTTGTAGCTTGTGCAAAACTATTATGTTACAACATGAAATTCTGGTGTTTTCAAGGAGTCAGGTTTACTCTGCCGTCAAAGACCATCCTGTTTCAGCTATTTACAGACAAAGTATAATCTTTAAGGGCATAAAAAAGCTAAAATGAAATTCACAGGCAACCTCTTTTTCCCCATTCATTTCTGCCATCACACTATACAGGTATAACGGAAATCAACCTGAGCAATAGGTATGATGCTTTGGATGGCAGACACTCACTGTTCTGCAGCCAAACCAAGTTGGTTTTTATCTACAGCAGGCTAACATGAAGATGCCTAGAGAGAAATTCCCTTTTATGTGAGGTTCAATCTAAGTAATCAGTAGTAAGCAGCTACTTCTTTAACATTATTAACTTTACCTGTATTTTAAAATCCAAAATTTTAAGCACTCTACTTCATTTATAATAAAAAATTAATTTATTAAATAAAATAAACTTTATAAAATTAAATTAAAATAATTTATTTATTACAATTTTTAGTTAAATCTGTTTCCTTAGCTAAATCTAGGCTTTAGCACTTAATCTTAAAGTATTTGTTTCTATTGTTTTCTATAAATTGGTATGATTTAGATTTTAATAAACATAATGTATAAGAAAAGAAAGTACCAAAGCGTGGCATTTTCAATGATCATTATCAATGAATGAAATGTACATCAAACCAAGTCTGAGTTTAACAAGCCACAAATATGCTCAAATACTTGAATGTGTATTTTATACACATACACACACACACATATTTCAAATTAAAACAGTTTCATCAGTATGACACAAACCCAACTATATGTTTCTACTTCATCTCTCCTCCAAGACTTAACAAAGTAATCAACAGGAGGGACAGTCTCAACCACATTACATGATAAAACCAAAGATGATGGCAAAATCTAGGCTTCAAACATGTGAACGTGATTGAGCCATCCCCCCAAACCAGATTCTACACATCTTAATGTCATCATTAATTCAAGAGAACATGATCCTGGAAAACTATGTTCTTGCTGTATCACAATAGGAGCACACTAACAGTCTTATTTTGGAATACCGTTTGTGTGTGTGTGGGTTTTTTTTTCTTTTAAAGAACTATTTTCAAGGCCTATTCTCAGACATGGTTCTACTTTTGGCTTCATTTTTCTCAATACTGATGCTGCCCCATTGGTTTCATAGGCTTATAAATGTTAAACATCAAAAATTAGTTTCACTTATTATGGTTGGAAAAGGCTTTAAGAACTCTGAGATCTGTGCCTCTAAGCAAAGGCTTTATCAGCAGGTCCCAGTCACTGCTGCTTGAAAAAAGAAAACGGTACTGATGAAAACCAATATACCTGATTTCCAAAAGGACACCTACCATGCACGTATACATTTAATTCATAAAGGGCTTCTGTCCCCAAACTCACACTTAGTTCTCAAAATCCCATCTCATATCCACAGTGATTGGTACCAAGGAGATAAATATGTAAAATTAAATCTCAAACCAAACTATTCATTCAAAAATTCCAACTTGATTATTCTTCACGGGTGCTTAATGAAAGTAACATCGGTATCTTTCCAATGCCTGTGTCTGAACTGCAAACATTTTCCAGATGTTTTTCCACTTATACAGGGCAAAGAACAGGGCCTAAATTATTTTTCTTTTAATCAGAATGCTATAATCTAATTAAAAGAATGCTATAATCCCACATCAAATAAATTTATTTGTATGAACATAAAAAGAACACTGAGGAAAACATTTACTATTCTTACATTTACAAGTGCTGAAAATCTCATGTATCTCTAAAGCAATCTCATTTGTCAAAAAGTATGACAGGAAATAGCCCTTAAAAAATGGAAAACATCTAGTCAGTATCATACAATTCCCATTTCTAAAACTGCAGTATGACAAAGCAAAAAAAAAAAAAAAAAAAAAAAGAATCCTAATATCCTCAAAGGAAACTCACATTTCTGAAACCTCTAAGGCACTAGTTCTGTATGCTTTGACAAACAGCTTCAAACTGCACATAGAAGGAAAGCTTGCAGTGAATGGTAACGCGGCAGACAAGGACAGAGTGCATATGCAACTGCTGGTGGGCAGAATGTCACATGGTGACCCTACACCAACCCAGTGCATCATTTAGGAAAACTTTATCCAAATCCCAATTGTCCACATTTACTGAGAAATTTAACAAAGACACATAAAAGATTCTATAATCCAATAGCTCACTTAAGCCAAGTTTTAGATTTAGTTTGCCAGGTGACGATTAAAAGTACAATGAGGTCATATTTTAAAGATCAAAAGGAATCTGGCAGTCACCATAATAAAAACTGTCACAAGCAAGAAAATCAGCAGTGGACACTAAAACAAACGGGGAAAACATGAGAAAGAGAACATTTACACAGTGTCAGATTATCTCCTAACTCCCCACAAGACACTTATTTATTCCAAAGGAAGAAACAATAACGTCACAGTGGAGAAATCTGGAGACACTACCTGAAGTAGTTAATCAAAGTAACACCATCAGGAAAGGGACAAAGAGACTGCATGAGTCTCTGGATCGCTGACACTGAGAAACACACATTACTCCCGGGATTTTCCTGCCAAAAATGCATAACCTAAAATTAATCATGAGGAAACAGTAGACAATCAAAATTGTAAGGGACATGCTACAATGTAACTGGCCTCTTCATATTAAGGTTCTGAGAAACAAAGAAAGACTGAGGAAACATTCCAGATTAAAAAAACTAAATAAACATGATGACAAAATGCAAAGTCATTGACCAGGAAAAAGAACTTTCTTTTGCTATAAATGGAATTAGTGGGACACCTGGCAAACTTAAATAAATTATGTCAAACTAGAAAACATGAAGGCAAATGTTGTAAAATGTATTTCCAGTATCTGAGGGAAAGGTAAATAGGAAATCTTTTTACAACTTTCTCAACTTTTTGAAAGTCTGAAATAATTGCAAAATATAAAGGGTGTTGTTGTTGTTTTTTGTTTTAAGTAAAATGTGTTCAACTCAAAACTTCAGCATTACTAACTCTACTAAAAGGAGCATCGAACCTGCAGTAAAATAAATGCTTCTCTGTGAATTCCCCTTGTTTCAGATGGGGGTACTAATAAGCAGAAAAAGATAAAAAGATGGACAGTTGTGCATAGATCACACGGAGTCCACATTTTAACCCTAAAGACTAGGCTTTGCCTTACCTTTTCTTCCTTTAGCAAAGCAAACTCTGAGGAAACTGACTGACTTGGGGGATTCTGCTGGTCTGTCACTTGCTACTTGGAAGAGATCACACAATACGCAACTCTGGGATCTTCCAAAAGGAAGAATGGACAAGCAACGGCAATAGGACACCAGTTTGTTAAGTCCTGTGATCCTGAAGAGACCAGCGAAGAGAAAAATTCCATACCATTTCTAAGAACAATAGGGCAGCCATACTCTATGTCTCTGTTAGTTTTTCTTATGCGCCTGTCTTACGCTTTACTCGGAACTATCTCACAGACTCCAGAGCAGGCAGCATCTGACAGCAACTGGTAACACATTTCCAGAATTGTTAAAGGGATTCAAGAGACACTTGTTCAACATACAGCAGGACATGGAATACTTCATCATCACTAGTAATGCATTTAAGTATCAGTTCTCTAGAAGGTTCTGTTTCTGATCCAAATGAGGTAGATATTCAGACCAGACTTCCACCAGCTTCTGTATCCCTAGGGACTGGTTACTGCTGCCTTGTGTGCTTTTCAGTCCCTGAAAGCTCCCTTAAATCTTCAGCCACTCCTCACTATACTCCCCCATCCTTAGAGCCAGAAAGGTATCTATGCATTGGAGTCTCTTCCAATCCCACAGGCACTGCCCCTCCCCACCATTTCCTGACATTTTCATGGTCAACTCTCCAAAATTTGGAGATTAGATATACTACTGGTATAATTTTGCTATACTTTCAAGTACAATTACTTGAAAGTATATACTATACTTGGAAGTAACTATACTTCCAAGCTGGTCAAGAAACGAAGCCACTATTTCTAAAAGCCTTTCTATGGAAATAAAAGTTTCAAGTGCCAAAAGAGTCTACTTACTAACAAACAAAACAGATTATGTTTGTTGAATAGAATTTTAAAGATGATTTTCAGCACAGATCTCATCATAGGGAGAAGGACTCCTACTTTATTCATATTGAAGAAGCCACTGTAATAACAACTAACACTGAAATCCTACTGAGTTTGTGGCACCATTCAACACACTTTCAAATTCACTTTATTAAAATGAGATACCTGTACCTTTCTATTCTAAAATAGATTAATAAAATGCTGTTATACACAATGAAAGCTATACTCAATGAATCAAAATATGGCTACCTTAGAGATGAAATAGAGTAATGGTTAAACTGCACGCACAAGAACTTATAAGATGGGAAGGGGAGAATTGTATCTTATAAGAAAAAAAAAACAGTGAAAATACTTTGTGATCTAGCACTTTCACTTCTGGGTACATACCCAAAAGAACTGAAAGCAGGCATTCAAACAGATATTTGTACACCAATATTCATAGCAGCATTTTCATAATGGTCAAAAGGTAGAAGTAACCCAAGTGTCCACTGAAAGATGAATACATCAGCAAAATGCAATATAAACCCAGAATGTAAGAAGTACATACAACGGAGTATTATTCAGCCTTAAAAAGGAAAGGAATTCTGACACATGCTGCAACATGGAGTAAATCTGAGGATACTATGTTAAGTGAAATATGCCAGATGCAAATGGACAAATATTAAATAATTTCACTTATATGAGATACCCATAGCAGTCAAATTCATAGAGACAGAAGAGTGGCTGCCCAAGGCTGGGTGGAGGAGAGAATGGGTACAGAGTTTAATGGGTACAGAGTTTCAGTTCCGCAAGACAAAAAGCTTTGGAGGAAGATGGTGATGGTTGGATAACGATGTGAATGTACTTAATGCTACCGAACCGCACAGTTAAAAATGATTAAGATGGTATATTTTATGTTACGCACATTTTACAATTAAAAAATACCTTATATAAAATGTCAGCTTATTTTCTGAAAGGCCAAATAACTGCCATTTGTGTTATTTCTTGGCTATTTCCCTAAATTAAGTCCACGGCTTTATAATTTCCTTTACATTAGTCATTAATATATATTCTCTCTCACACACACACAAACACATTCACACACATTAAACACAGAAGTATTTAATGTGACAAATGATTTTAAAAGGTTTAAAGAAAAAAAGATAATTTCTGAATCCCCTTTCTGAACTTGTTTTTCCTTACGCCAAAATAAAAAATTCACAAGATACTTAAAGCCTGCAGTCAAAAAGAAAAAGACAAAACGAAAAATGCAAAAATCACAACATCCATCCATCCACAGTAGATATTTTTGCATCAGATCTAACGATGAAAGAGTGCAACAGTACTTCCATAGAAATCACAAAGTTATCTCTGGTCTCAGTTTAGGATAAAAAGTCCGAATAGCGAGTGTGGCCAGTAATTTACCCAGATAACCCATGATGCTCTCTATGTAACAAAACACTATGGAGTAGTTTAAGTCTGAGGTGAAGGAGGGAAGGATCAAGGCACTAAAAAAGACTATGGTGGAGATTTTTTCCTAGAAAGGAAAAAAAGGAATTACAAAACAACAAAAATAATAAAAACACATGCCAATATGAGCTCTTTAATCTATACTGACATTAATTCTCAACTGGGGGAATTTGCCCACACCCCACCTCCAGGAGTATAAGTCAGAATCTTCTTGTGGTCTTCTGTACTTGGAAAAAGAATATCCAATATATCTATTAGTTTTATACTATAGAAAAAAGAAAAAAGACTCAAAATTCTTTAGGGCTGAGGGGGGATGTGCTGAGCAAACAGTAAGAAAGCATTTTACCAAGGGTTAAGAAAAGTTTGAGGGATGTGACCTTAGAATACACAGTTGCCCTCAGAGTTCAAATGAGTTAAAGATGCAAATGGAAAAGAAAGCTAGCATTTTAATCATACCTGAAACAAACCTCTCTGATCTAGGTAAAATCTAAGGTTCAGTATCAATCATGCATTATTTCTAGCAAGAGTTTTAGACCAGAATGATTTAAATGACAGAATGAGAGAGAAGAAAATGGACAAAAAGGAAAACCTTAGATGAAATATTTTAATACTGAACTTATTAATGATCATAAAAAGAATACACATTCATTTTAGAAAATTTGAAAACACAGAAAATGTGTAACCCATTTGACTCACCTCTCGAGTAGCTAGCTGGTTGCTAAGTTCCTCAGCCTTCTCAATATTCCACTCCTCCACAGCCTGGTCTATCCTCTTTTCAAGGCCTGACTACAAAGAAAAGAAACCTAAAATTAAGGGCAGGAAGAAAAGCAAACATTTGCTAGCCAAGACCATGTCACAGGGTTATACTGAATGTGTTACACATGTAGACCATTTAATTCTCACAGTAACACCAGAAGGTAGCTGCTACCATTCCCACTGGTACTGGCTGAAACAGTAAATGGCTTACCTGAGGTCATATAACTTCTTGAACTAATAAAAATAAGATGCAAATCCAGACTTTTGTGAATCAAAGCCTATGCTTTCCCTTAATAACAACAATAATGTTGATGAAAACAATAGCTAAAAATTATGCAGCGTTTATTACGTGGCAGATTCTGGGCTTAGTACTGTAAGAAGGCTCATTTAATTCTTATAATAACACCATGAATAATAATGCTATCCTGTTTTAAAGGTGAGGAAACAGAGCCTGAGACTCCTGAACTTGGCCAAAGCCACAGTCTGTAAGCAGTAAAGCCATCACATGAATTCAGGTTTGCTCAGAGCCTGCATTCTCAACCACAAGTTTCTTCTGTCTCTTTTCTTACTGCCCATTCCTATAGCTCAAGAGTTTCAATCAATAGCCTCCACAGTCTTTGACTATGACCGTTAGGCTGAATATTAAACAGCAGAGGAAAATTACACATAAGATTGATTTTATTTTCTTATGTATATGTTTCTATTTACTAAAGATACTTCAGGAAATTATAATTAATATTTTAATGGGATTACCAAACAGACTAGGGTAGAATGCATCACACATTTATAAAAAGATGCTTAGACTTAAATAACTGCAGTTCTAGCTTGTGAAAATAGTTACTACAGATAATAAAAAATTTAAAATATGGTCTAATATATGCTTCTTAGAAGCAAATTTTATCCCAACAATGTCTTATCTAGTCTCTTAACTTCCACATTCACTGTTAATACTCTACCTCTTACAGACTTTTCCTTATTTAATAACAGAAGTCCTAAGAATGTCTCTTCCATCAGCATATTGCTTGATTATGCCAGTCAACTGAGAGAATTCTGTTCCTGTGTAGCCTTTGTTGAGATGAGATGTAAAAAATAACAACATAATTTGCCTAAACAGATTACAGAAACAAAGACCAGTAAGGTCGTCACTGATGTCTGTTGCTAAGAGAAGATGATTCCTTCTCACAAACCCCACCTAAGTATTTAATACCTGCAAGGGCAACAGACTTTTCTGCTTGCTTTGCTGTTTAGCTGGAGACCATTCAACAGTGCCTCATGGTCTGACCTGAGGCCATAAGGATCTAATGCTCACCTCCCATTCTTGTCCTATGATCATTTACCAGTCTCCAGAAACATCTCTTTCTTCCATTTCTACAGAACTCCTCTCCTAATGGTCCAAACACCACCCTGGGACCTCTAACTTCATGCACTTCAGAAATCTATACTCTAGGCCAGTGCCGCTTCAGTCACGGCCTGTGGGCCAGGTCTGGTCTGTACACAGTGCCTACCCATGAACCGTTTATTTTGGTCCATGTAAAGATGAGGAGCTTGTGCCAGAATACAAATCAGCTTCATGACTAAACATAGTTTTGTAGTGGCCGGGAGTGCTGATACACACCTTTAGTCCCAGAGCTACTAGGGATGCTGACAGAAGAGGATTGTCTGAGCCCAGGAGTTTGAGGCTGCAGTGGGCTATAATCACACCACTGCAGTTTAACCTGGGTGACAGAGCAAGACCCTGTCTCTTAAAAACAACAACAAAACAGTTTGTCTAGATGGCTTTTGCTGGGGGTGGTGGGGGACTAGAATTTCTCCATGAGGAAAGTAGTACACTGAGTTACATTCAGGCACACATTCCTTATCTCTTTGTATATCAGTGCACTTGGAGTAAGATTGCTGTATGTCATGTTATAGACACTGCCCGAAAGTTCCACCTCCAAAACTTCATAATCTAGAATTCTACTCCCTGAATATAATTCTTCCACTCACCCTAAGTCTTTTTACCTAATGCATCTGCTTTGCCTTTACTGGAACCTCATTCCCTGGCACAGTCCTTCAGTCCCTTCTTAGATCCTCCTCTTCTTCCTCTCTAACTTGCAACCCACAATTACCATTATCAACTAAACTCTAAGCCAGTGGTTCTCAAAGTTTAAGTGCTGAACTAGCAGTATCAACATTACCTGGAAACTTCTTGGAAATGCAAATGCAATTTCTGTGAAAAACTCTGGACTAGGGGCCCAGCAATCCATATGATTCTGATGCATGCTAAAATATATGTCAACTGTGTCTTTTTTTTTGGGTGACAGAGTCTCATTCTGTCACTAGGCTGGAGCGCAGTGGCGCAATCTCAGCTCACTGCAACCTCCGCCTCCTGGGTTCAAGTGAATCCCCTACCTCAGCCTCCCAAGTAGTTGGGACTACAGGCGTATGCCACCACGCCCAGCTAATTTTTTGTATTTTAGTAGAGACGGGGTTTCACCATGCTAGCCAGGATGGTCTCAATCTCCTGACCTCATGATATGCCTGCCTCAGCCTCTCAAAGTGCTGGGATTACAGGCATGAGCCACCACAGTCGGCCATGTCCTCCTTCTCAAAACTACCCACTATCTCCTCTGGTTGTCCCTTAATCACAGTGTTCCTCAAGTTTCTGACTAGCATATTTTTCGTCTTACTTTTCACCCTCCCCAGTAATCTACTCTGTCCTGGAGCTTCAATTACTTTTTATGAGCTGGTTGCGCTCTCTAAATAATTAAAAACACCTGACTTCCCCCGTACTAATATCTGCATCTCCAGCTACTTGCTAATCATCTTCACACTGAAGGCCTGAAAAGGCAAGGTCTGTAACAAGCCCAATACTTGCTGTCCCACTTCTCCTCCTCCGTAGTCACCCTTGATAGAATCCTGAGTTATCTTCAATGCTTCCAACCCCTTGCTCCTATCTGAACTCTATTTTGGCAAAGGTCTCTCATTTCTTCATTCTGTGCTTCTTCAGGGGCATGCAATCCCTTATTTGGAATATTATAACAATCTCCAAACTAGTCTTCTCTTTCTGAAACAGATATCATTACCCAGCTTAAAGCATTACTTCATATTCCCTTTGAATAACACCCCACTCCCTTCACAAAGGGGTCCCCAAATGCTTTCTCAGCCCCATCTTCAGCAATGCTATGCTTTTTAATCTCTGGCCACATTTACCATTTTCTTAATGTTCCCTGTGCCTCTGATGTGCTTCTCTTGGAAAAATATTAATCATTCCTTTAGGCTCACGTCGAATGTTACCTTCCCTATCTATGTAGCGCTCCTCAGCCCTACATTCCTATGACCCCATCACCCTCCCCAAACCCCACACAAGGCTCTCCACACTGTACTGTTGCTGTACCTTGTGTCCCTTCAGCATTTAACTTGTCTGACACACTACAACAAGTTGTGTATTCTCCCCTCTTGGGTCCTATACTCAGTGGGAGCAGGCTGTGTGTCACTGGCTTGGTGTGTCCCAGAATCCAGCCCAGTTCCTTCTACATAGAAGACATTAATTCAGTCTGTGCTACTGAGCCGATGTTCACACTGCAGTCATCCATGTTTGCATTCATACTAAAAGGACCCCACTCAAACTGGGAACATTTATTACAACCAACTACTCTGAGAAGCTTCCAAGAGAATTCACAACAGTAATATTGAAGTAATAATGCCCCTATGGTTAAAAAAAGGTACATGTATTGTACTCATTTATATATGCATCTATCCTGGTACTAGAATATATACATTCCTCAAGGGCACGGGGAGTATCTTCTCCATCCTGGGCTCACAGAGCTTAAAATAGTACCTGCACCTAAAACTTTACTATTTAATTTATATTGAAAATAGTTATTTTATTTAAAAAATGTAAATACAACAGTCTCACTTTCCTGTGCAGAATATTAGGCATTGCCTCAAATGTCACTGACACATATTTGTATGTGTCAAAATGTATTTGTACAAAACATTAATATCAAACTACAAGTTTCCTTGCACTACAAATTCTTGCATAGCCTGACCTCAACTCAGAACTTATCCAATCTCATGCAAGGAAGCAATCAACCTAGACCTGCTCCAACCTTTCATCTCAGCAACCTGCTCACTAACAGCTTCCATTCTTAAGCCTTTCCATTCCCCCAGCCATTCAGAGCAGAATCTAAAGGTAATAGCATATTACAATGGAAAGAGCACAGGACTAGAAGACAGGAGATATGGTCAAAGCTCTGGGTAAATGACATACTTGACTCATAAGCCTCTGTTTCCTCAAAGGTAATGAAAAGACTGGCTTGAATGAGTAACCCTTCTATAAATAAAAATTCTAGATTTCTATCACATTTTCAACTTTGTTTTTAAGCCCTTTTATCTCTCTTTCTGGCAATTTATTTAAATAAAATGTAATAGCTTCTTTTAGTTCTGAAAAACTCCTGGTTCCATGTACAAACTTTGTTTCCATAAGAACATATTAATATTCCAAATACACTCAAAACACTTAGTAAAACATTCCCATCTCCTTAAAGACTGTAAGTTCATAGCAGTTCACAAAGAGCACAGCTGGCAGGGTCAGACCTAGGTTCAGACTAGCTCCTATACTTATGAATTAAGCAACCCTGAATGAGTTTCTAAACCTCTGTGGGTTGCAGTTATCTCACATGCAATAAAATGAGAATAAAACCACATTCTCTGCAAGATTATGATGAGTCAAAGAACATATATATAAAATACCTAGCCACATTTTTAGAATATAGCAGTCATTCAATAAATAATAAGCTGCTCCTATTATTAAACCTAAATATCAGGATACCATTATCGCAAAAGAGAAGGCTTATCTCTATAAGGCTACAGACTGTATCATACTTCAAGCTCAGACCCAAGTACAAGACTCAAGCATTCAACTTTGTCAGTAAATAGTCTCATGAACTAGAGTCTGAGTATTAAGGCTTTTTGAAAAGTTTTAAGCTAGACTCAAGAGTAGCCTTTATTTGACTTATCTAGGATGTCTTCCATACTACAGGAGTGGCAGGAGGCACAGAGGAGCTATTGATAGCCTGCAGCGCCTTGGTGTGCTTCTAAGTTGCCTTTTGGTTAGAATCAAAACATAATTTAAGATATATCTCAACACAAACCTAGGAATGGCAATTTGGCCACAGGTGAAAAATTCATCTAAACGAAGTATCTAACCCACAAGGCAACAATTGCCAATTAATAAAGTTTTACCATAAATGTCAAGAAGATAGGACTACAAATATCTAAGAAATGTGTGGGTACTTGGTTTAACGTTGTGGGCTAACATCTATATGTGCATATGTAGAATAACTTTTTATATATGGTTAAAGCTTTTAAAGTCAAACTATACCACAATATATTTATATGAAAATTCTGCTACTAAATATTTATTCGGTTAATATATTCAATTTTTAAAGCTTAACACAAATGAATTATCCATTGAAGTTTGCATTACTGAACCTAAATATCTAAGAAAAAATAAGGCAATCTCTTCATAAAGAAGGGCAGTGGGGGAGAGGGGAAGAGGTACTTTCATACGTAAATGTAAATCATGTATTTATTTATAATTTTGTTAACTTTACATATATATATATAATCATACCTACTTAAAATCACTTGAGTCAGCTGGGTGTGATGGCTCATGACTATAATCCCAGCACTTTGGGAGGCCAAGGCAGGAGGATCACGAGGTCACGAGTTCAAGACCAGCGTGGCCAATATGGCGAATCCCCATCTCTACTAAAAATACAAAAATTAGCTGGGTGTGGTGGCGTACACCTGTAGTCCCAGCTACAGGAGGCTGAGGTAGGAGAATCATTTAAACCCGCGAAGAGGAGGATGCAGTGAGCTGAGATCGCACCACTGCATTCCAGCCCAGGCAACAGAACAAGACTCTGTCTCAAAAAAAAAAAAAAAAAAAAAAAAAAATCATATGAGTCAGGTAAATAAAAACCCCATTCAGAAAAAGCTAGATTTGGGACCAAATGACTTGGGTTTAAAGTCTCATTTCACTTCTTACCTGGTTTGTTTTCTTAGGCAAATTATGCTGAGCTTCGGTTTCTTTATCCGTATGAGAATAACACTGGACCTATCAACCCACCCCACAGGAATCACATAGGAACCAAGAGGCGATGGTTTGTAACTGATACCAGGAGATCTTCATGGTACCACCTCAACACTCCCCATACCTCTCTCATCACACCCCTAAACCTCCCTCTCCTATACCTCCTCCCTCCACCCACCCAAGGAAGCCAGATTTTTAACTGATCTATGTATTGGAGAACCATGTTAAGAGTCTGTTTGGAAAAAGCACTCTGCTTAAAAAAAAAAAAAAAAAAAAAAAACAAGTTCGAAAAAGCTACACTATACAATAGCAGTTTCCTCTCATAAAAAACTTGAAAAATTCATCAAAGACATTGTACAATTACTCTAACATTTAATAAAGTAACTCTGGTTTTTCATGCCAAAAAGTATCCATTAGGTATACATAAAACTACTTCAATAATGACTGCTGACTAATCAAACTGATTCAACTAAAGAATACTTGAGACATTTATAGTGAAATTAATGAGTGAAATTTATTCTAAAGAAATTCCCACAGATTCAAAATAATTATGCTATGATTACAGAATTACTAGTAAGCCCCAGAACTGCTGCCAGAAACACAATTATAGCTGTATTTAATACAAAGAACACTTTAAAACAGCTTTGGATATTAGGGAGATTATGTTTAAAAAATACAAGCCTCTGCATTGTCTGAGAGGCAGGTGACAGCAGTGCTGTAAACAGACATTCTTGGTTGAGCAACAGTTTCAGTTTGGCAGTGTTCCAAAAAAGAAAAACGGGGAGAAAAAAAAGACTGCACGATAGACACAGATTAAGAAGTTTGTTTTGTTTTACCATTCTAGAGGGTTGAGTAAATACAAAATAAAAAGGTTCTCTCAGATATGGTAACAGATCAGCCCTCTGCTTCAGAGAAATAAAATAGTGGATGGAAATTCATGCTAGTTTTGTTCTAACTGCATCACAGATTTTCATGATCATCTCTAGATTTCATAAGCAGTCGCTACTATGTGCTGGATTTACATTTATTTAATTTTTATCTCAGCATCTCCAATGTGGACATTCTTTAAAGTTTATTTACTCTGTTGGATTTGCAGTAGAAACTTTAGCAGGACAGCCAAAGGAGTGCCATTTAAACCAACGATCCCAAACCAAAGAATGAGTGGGAACCTGCTGGCATGCAATTATACTGAACCACCAAGAGAATATGAAAGAATCTGGCTTCACTAAGTCCTTCCTTTCCTCTTATGCTTGGGTTTATTTGTGGAATATTAAATGCGGGGAAAATCCTAGACAGATAGAAGCCTGGTTAGCTCAGGCTCCTTGTTTAGAAAACCACCATAACTTCCTTAGCTAGATGTAATTTATGTGGACGAGTATCTACTGTTAAGATGAATATCATCACAAGGATGAATATCTAAAGTTAAGAAAACCCAAACGTATAAAACAGATCAATGGGCAGTTACAAAAGGACTTATAGCAGTCTCCCTTACACAGAGACCTCATTTTCAAAATAGTGTTTGGGTTATAATTTCCTTCTAGAACACATTTAATGCATAATGTGAAATAGAACATTGGTTCCTAAAATTGAGTTGTTTAATTTTGTGCAAAGAATCCTAGTAACCTGTATTAAAGCAACTCCATACAAATTCCAAATCCTAGACAATGAATAAGAGTAAGCCTGGCATCTAGCCAGTATCAAGAAGGTACAATTTATATGTAGGATAATAAAATTTTAATAAAGATAGACTGTAAAAAAAAATCATGTCTAAGTTTCTACTTTTTAGAGTAGCTAGGAAGTTCATTTCATGGCTTTAACTTCACTAAGAAGCAATTTAGACATTCTAATGTCAATATAGTTATGAGAAAACCTAACAAACATGGTAAACAAATGAAACTCAAAGACCATCTAATTCACAAGTAAAATTTAAAAAAATATTTCCTAATAGAACCAATATTTGACCATTCCTTCCCTCAAAAGAATAATTCATCCAGCAGCTGGAACTCTATGGCAGGTCTGCCAGAGATAACACCCAGACCCAGGCTGCCAGCATGGTCCTCCTCCCTAATGCCTTAGAACACATTTGGTACAGTCAAGAGCATCTCCCGTCACACAGCCACTGTTCGGCCCACCAGCATCACAAGAGAATGGCAATTACACTTGCAAACAGTTATCACCCCTTCTGCATTGAGCCTAGGAAACTGAGACTGCTGTCATGAAACCTGGTTTTTAGTTTCAACTGTACCAGTGATTTTTCTTTGCAAGATATTTAGCATTTCTGCACCTGCTTGAACATTTGTAAAAATGAGATTGCTCAGGAGCAATAATTAGTTGAGGCAGAAAGAGATTCTGGTTCCAATTCCCCAATGTTCCAGGGACTGTTTTTGGATGATAAGAAACTTTTGCAAAGTTGGAATCAAAAAATTCACAGCAAAATTCTGTTTTGACAGTTCCTTAATGTGTGCACCCTCAATGACACAGTACCATGCAATGATGGATTTAAAATCAGAGGTACTTTGGAAGAAACACAGATGGATCAGAAAGTGACAAAGGTCTCTAGGTACACACACTAGTCTACAGCAATGATCCATGAAAGAGGCATCTGTCTATTACACACAGGATACAATATACTTGGGCTTCAACTAGCCCCCTGTGCCTCCAGCTCTAGCACTCAGCACTTGATTTTCATGCTCCAACATTTCCCTGTGTGAATAAGTGAGTTACTCATTCACACAAGCCTCTACTAAGTATTAGTATGTCTAGAGACTGACAACTACAAATGTGCATCTAAAGGTCAGGCTCTCCTCTGAGCCCCTACCCTCATTATACTAACCATCTACTCTGCTCCTGCTTTCCAACAACACTCAAGTCCCAAGCTGAACTTTGGCTAAGTCCCACTCTCAATCCTTTCCCCTCCCCAAATTTCTCTTTGTAACATCACTATTCACACCACTGCTTAAGCTAAAGCTTTGAATGGTCCTCTTTCCTTCCACATACCTCAAACCCTCCCTATCACCTCGCAAGCAATCCAGAGGCAAGTATCATCAATTTTACTTATACAATATGCCTCAAATCCATACACTTTTTTCCTTCTTCAGCAGAACCATTCTGGCTCAATCCATCATCATTTTATGCCTAGAAGTCTCTTAACTGTTCTGTTCTCATCTGTTTTTGCTGCCTCACAATCAGTTCACCAGGTAACAGTCATACGAATCTTTTTAACATAGGTCATGTCATTCCCTTGACTTAAAAGCCTTTATGACTGTCAACTGCATTGTGAATAAAACCCATTTTTTTACTAAGCCCTTTGAGGTCCTACACAATTTGGTCAGTGACTGCCTGCCTCTATAATCATATAGTGGGCTACCCTCCTCCTCACTGATCCCATTCCAGACAGGCTGGCCTTCCTACGATTACTGGAATGTCCCAGGACGACTCTTCTCTAGGATCTTTACCCATGTCTCTGTGCTAGCACTCCTTATATAAACAGTTTTTTCCATCCTTCAGGTCTCAGTGACATGGCACCTTCTATGAAAGGCTTTCCCTGACCATCCATGCTAAAGTACAGCCCCCATTTTAATGTTTTCACAACAGCCCGTTCTTTCTCTTAGCAGTTTTTTAATAATTTGTAACTATTTACTTATCTAGCACCTTTTCTGGTGCGTAGTAGGCATCTTAACTTTTTAACTGAATGAATTAATGAGAACAAGTACTTTAGGCAAGGCTAATCACAAATGTATCCTCCTAGCTGGTATAAGATGCAATAACAAAGATATTACCTTCTCAACTTTTTTCCTTTTAACAGGTGGGTCAAATCTATCATTGACTCCAAAATACTGAGTAAGCTCCTTCCATTGGGTTTCATTTGAGGATGTTTCACTAAAAGAAGATAGTAAGTTTTGTTTTATACAATATATACTGTCTTTACTTTTACTGTTTTTAATTGGTTACTACAATTATACTACAATTACTAGTTCATATATGTTTGATTACGATCAGAAACAATTAGTTCAACAATTTCTACAATGGCCTAAAATATATAACTATTTTAAATTCCACCTACCTATGAGATTCTTTTTCATTCTTCGATTTATCTGAAAAGAATTCACAAAGTGTCAATACCTAACTTCACTAATTTCAAAACCATATTTTAAAAAAATGGTTAAATTCAGTCACAATTTAGCATTAGCACGACTAACAACCTGAATTAAAACAAAACACCTTTTCTGGAGCGTTTTCTTTTTTTCCCTCTGAATCTTGAGGTTGTGCTTTTCTGTTCAGTATGTTTTTTATGCAATTCTTGAAATTTCTATGTAAAAGAAAAAAATATTGAGAAGCAAATACACTTTCCAGAAAAACATGCATTTAAAAAATAATGAAGTAATAAAACAATTATATTTCAGCATGTATAAAGATACCAATTTAATGATGGTAGTCAGTTCTTGAGAAGCTCTATTCTCTGAGACTCACAACCTGAGTTTTGATATTCACTTGTTTTAAAATAAGTCATTTCATAATTTGAGAGTGAAGCTCATGTAGATAACAAAAAAGATAAATAAAAGATAAAATAAAGACAGAAACTCCTCATGTACCACGCTAGGCAAACAGCTAATCCTGCATAGTGGTTTGGGGTTTTTTTTTTTTTCTTTGTCTTTCTATGAAAAACAAAACAAAATAAAAGCAAGTATCTAAGTGGCCAATGCCTCAGAGAATAGTAAAAGCATTCTGAGTCCATCTCCCTCCCTGTTAAGTCCCAAGAACACATGCACATTCTGACCAGGGCAGAGACACAATCAGGGGTGTGTACACGCACAGGCTGTAGCAAGAGCATTTCAGAGAAAACCTACATTCCACATATCTACGGGAATTCCAGAAGGACACTCTTCATAGGCATTTACATTTGACTCTGTTTCAGTTTGTGGTTCATCTGTTGAGAAATCTATGATTTCTGTTTTTCTGATGCTCTCATCCTCTTTATCTTCCTGTAAGTTAAGTCCAGAGTTCTCCAACATAGCTTCATCTTCAGAGTTTGACTCAGCATCACTTTCATTTAGGCCAGGAGGTAGCAGCCCACTCCACATCTTTTCTTCTATGAGGAAAAAGATTAATTTACACATGTAGAATAACCATAGAAATAATTTTAAGACCATTAGAAGACATTCCAGGTGCCTAATAATTGTAACAATGGTTTGGGAACAGTCCATCTAAACTTTTTTTTTCCCCCATCTAAACTGGTATAGAATGAACTCATATTAAAATAATTAAAATCTTCACTTGTGTAAGTAAAAAAAAAAAGTTTAGAAGTTTAAAAGCTGTTTAAACAAGTTTGTTACAACACACACCTACGGGCAAAGAAAATAGAGCCTTAATTCTCTAATATATGAGTAGCTTTGTCTAAAAAAACATGAAATTCAGTAATGCACTGCTCAAGAATGTTAAAAACCTAACAACATACTTTGCAAGCAATTTAGGATTAAAATACCATATTTGAAGCTATACCAATTAGAGAATAAAACTGCATGTTTCACCTATATTTAATGGACCAAGCTTCCAGAGGGCGTATTGTCTAAGGAGCAGGAAAGCAACTAAAGGAAAATTTTTAAGCTATGTAAATAGCTGGAGGAAGGTATGGTAGTAAAACGGATATCCTACTTTTTAGTTTAATATTGTTTGCTAAAATAATATTAAATGAAATATAATCCTAACAATTTAACAAAAATGTACAGCTTTTTAAAGTAACAATACTATATTTGGGAAACTAATGGTAAAGTTCAAGATAATACTTAGCATTAGCTATACAGTCCATTGGTAGAGAGAACCATTAAGTTTAATAAAACGTGTTAAAATAGCAAAATTGTTATCATTTGCTAAAAGTATAATACTCAAGTACATATTCACTATTGATCTCCATGGCACAGTCTATTTTAGCACATATATTGAGTCAAAACCAGTTCCTTCAAAAGATGCTTAAAATAAAGAAGCCGGTTGTACTGCTCATGATTTACTATCAACCTGAAGGAATAAAATGGAAGGACGGAAATCTGTTTTGCAGTTTTCTGTCCCATATTGTGATTAACCTAGTTAAAAAACAAACAAACAAAAAAAACCACCACCATTCTCTCTGAGACAAACACATCAGGGATTTTGCGATAACAGATTTATGTTATCTTTTCAAGACTTCCTTCCAGGTCCGAAGAATCAGATCTTACTTTTTGTGGCTTTGGTCCAGTCTCATCAGTTGCTGGCTCTCTGAAATATCCTCACCAAATATTCTGTTGGCTTTTTATGAGGAAGGACTCTGGCATCTAACTGCTCCAAATAGAATCTTGACTCTGCCACTACTAGTAGTATGAGGAAATCATTTAACATCTCTGACCCTCGATTTCTTTATCTGTAATGCAGGGATAATTATACTGCTTATAGGGTTATTCTGAGGATTAAATGAGATAAGCCCCTCAACATAGTGTTTAGGAGGTCCTAGGGGCTCAATAAATGTTAAGTTCTCTTTGCTATTATTATTTCTATGGCCATGTATTACATTTTTATCATTTCTATTATGAGTGACTGGGTTCGTAAGATAGTTTTGAAGTTTCTGATAATTGTGGTGCACTCACTTAGCAATTGATGCCATCATTTCCTTCCTTGATAGTCACAATCTGAGATGAAGTGTCTATAACAAATATTAATGTTTAGTTTTCTGAATGGAGCAATAAAATGAGGGCAAATTACCAGGAAGATAATGGTAACCTAAGCTCCAAGATTCCTCATTTGCACAGGTCCTTCCAAAGTACTGTACTTTCAGAATTTGCATTTCTTTTTTTAAAGGAAGAGACCCGAAGTTATATGAGCTCCAGGCCCCATAAAACCCAGATCTATCCCTAAACCTGTCTGTGGATTTTTAAAGTTGAGACCGAAGTACTCTTGAGATACTCTGAGAGCACAAAAGACATCATGTAAAATATGACAATATTGAAAAATAGGTATCATGCTATTAACGAAAAAGATTTCTCCTGTTCTGAGAGCAAGGGGAAGGAAGCAGTAATAAGTTCCAGTATGATTTGGCCACCGGCATATAATATACCTTTAGGCTCATTATCATTTAAGGACTTAAAACAGTAACAAATTCCAGGTTTGGATTTCTTAGCATCACTGGAGTCTATGTTAGAAGTAAGTGTTTCCCTTCCTGTCCATAAAATATTTTACATGCCCATCTGTGTGCCAGACACTCTTCAAGACTCTGGGGACAGAAGTATATAAACAGGCAAAAATCCCTAGCCTCATGAAATGACATCTACACACATGGCAAGTTTCTGTTCAATTTTTGAGCCAAGTATTCCTTGACCTGGACTTCAGATGTGACTGCTTATGAAATGCGTGTGCCTCTCCAGTGGGCAATGGCACAGGTCTCCCACCAAACCACTGTTTTAGCATCTCTGCAGGGTGATAGTCTATGCTCTGGGCACCCAAACATACCTCCCTCTGGGGAACAGTCTCAGTTGCCCTGAAGAAGGCAAGATTTTTGCTGTTGTTGTTGCTAATCAGCCTTCAAGTAGGCATTTTTTATGGCTTTTTAAATTTTCTCAAAATTATATATTTTTAGCTCCCGCTGATGTGGCATCTGCCTGGTATGGTAATTTCTTGAGTGTACCCAAAGGAAAAAAAAATTAAAATAGCTTGAAAAAAGTGGATCCAGGCAAAATCCAAATCAGGTAGGTTGTGAACTCCACTCTTGAAAACCTTTAAAGTCATGTGCCATTTTCCCATGACTCTCAAAAAACCAAACACAAGGGAGACTGAGCAGTCACTGATAAACATGGATAACTGCTGCCACTCACTGTGCAGCCTGCAAAATGGAGTTGCCTGTGTAAGCAGCAGCCCAATTACAGATCAGCCAATATGGAGTGGCTGCTTAGTGACTTTTGCTTTGGACTCATGTTTGAAAATAGTCTTTCTATTCATAGCATATAGTTGTCATTCACAAAGTTTCCAACTGGCACCATGTTAGGCCTCCTGTTATTCCTCTTTTGGCTGCTGTGGAGGATGATTATCTGTGTCTCTTACTCATGTCTTTCAGAGTGTATTTCTTTATTTTAAAGCAGATAATCCCAAGTTACCCTTTAACTGTGAAAATTCACTCAGCCAGTCTCAAGAGATGTGGAATATCAGAGAAACAGAAACTTAAATCTTTTTACTATAGATTATAGCCAAGTCCATGTAGCAGCCAACGTATTAATTCATAAGCTTTCGTTTTTTTTTACCCTGCAACCCAAATAATTTTCAATTTAATCATTTTCACCCCAAGGAAAATGTAAATGACTCAGAATCCTTTTTCTCTCTATGGTTTTGAATATCACCTTCTTCATTTTACACACCCTCCACCTCTAGAGTTAAGATTTATTCCATCCCACAATTATCCTCAAAGACCTTCTGTGTGTACTATGCAGAACACATCTTTAGTCCTGGGCTAACACAATTTGCCACGAACTGAAAATATTTATATACCGTCCTAGTCTGAATAACTAGGGTTTTTTTGTCTGTCTGTTTGCCCTTGAAAACCACCCATCGTCATTAGTTATCATATTTGGTCAGATAACAATGACTCAAAAACAGGGTACAGTTCAGTAGTTCCTAATCTAAGTATGAATATAGTAACAGGAGTCTCTAAGCTAATTTCAAAAAGCCCAAACTATTTTATTTTTCCCCTCAGTGAGACAGTACCATTCACCATTACAGGAAAAGACAAATTTAGCGAAGCACTATTCTTCACCACATGATAATCAGAGGTTCAATGGTAGTTATAGGCCTGACTTTTATCAGAAAAAAACATTCATAAACAAGGTTTCGTAGACACAATCTTTCAAAATATAGCAGCCAGGGAGAAATCAAATTACAATAAAAACTGTTCTAGACTGTGCACTCATTACAGGGGAAAAGAGTTTTTAAAGTTGGAAGATGGTTTCTAGTCCTGAGCAACATAATTAAAAGTCACTGCATTTGTCTGGGCCTCCATTCTTAAGCTATAAAATAAAGGTTTGATCAAATGATCTTTGAGATGTCTTACAGCTCTAAAGTGTCTCTTTAAGATTTTGATATTATAAGTGCCCCAAATGCCCAGAGTCATCTCACTCCTGGATGTATCACTCCATTCTCTCCAGGACTGCAATCCTGATTAGAGCCCAGTATCCCAGTAGATAAGGTTTCTCTCCTCTACCTAGCAACTCAGCCAAGAGAATGTTTTCGGAGAGATGCTGTACACTTCAGGACACTGAGAAGGGGAAGGAACCCTAGTTACAACAGGAAACACAAGAACCAGAAAGGGGAAACAAAGCAAGTCACTGCTACACATGGCATACAAACAGTGTGGCAGGCCTTGGTTTACCATTAATCTTCACAACAAACCTTCCACTAGGAATTACTATCTATATCTGCCCCTCCCCTGCCCGCTCCGCCCTCAATTTACAGATAGGATAACTGACTTGCCTAATGAATTCTGATCCACTTGTTTTACAAAAATAGCCCCATGGCTTTAGATTATGAACTTTTACAGGGCAGAGTTGTAAGCGGGGACAAGGATTTGAGACTCGGTCTGAGAACGATCTTAGCCTATAATTACAGACTTGTTAAATTTGGTTAAGAATTCTTTTTCTGTACTTTTTGAGTACAGAAAGCTATGTAAGATGCTATACTAAGTTACATACATCAAAGTCAAAGTCACAGTCAGAGGTGTGAGTAATAATGTCATATTTTCTGGACAACCAGGCAGCTGCTTATAACCAAAACTCAAAAGATATTATTTGAGCAGCTCGATGGGTAAATGTTTTCTGTCTCTATTCCAGAATTTAAATTCCATTTTCATTGTATAAGGCTTATTTCCCATATTTTGTATTTGATTAGAAGTAATCCCAGAAGCCTGAACTTCATCTGATCTAAAATTAATTTCACTTATATACTAATTATAAGCCACCACATTTAACAATCTGAAGATTGTAATTCACATCATCATCAGTGTCGGTGACTTAAAAATGGTTACTATTTTCAAGCATGTTAACATCAACATTAACGTAAATATCCTATTTACTTTTATGAAATGAATGTGCTCCTTTTCTCAAAAAAGGTACAGAAAGGACAACTGAATTACAGGCCTGAAAGCGAATTTAGGTTGACAATCGGCCAATCCAGAAAACCTACTTATTTAGCAAGATTTTGCATGTATGCAACTGTTTTAATTAAAGAGAGTGTTCGTTTACTTGGCCCGAAAAACATTTTCCCAGACCCAAGATCCTGCATGGAAAGACAATAAACCAAGTTAACAGTTCAAGGCTCATTTTAAGTCGATTCCGCTGTGAGAATACTTACAAGGTCCAAGATGGCAAGAGGATGGGTCTAGTAAGGTACACCTGTTCCTGCTTGGCTGCACAACCGGGAATTCTGCAGGCTTTCTGGCGGCAATGCCCCACTCCAATCCCAAAACAGGCAGAATCCCCTCTCGGGCACAGAACTAAGCGCTGCAGTTTCCGGCGAAGGATGTCTAGCCTGCTGGCAGTCCCATTAACTGGAGCTGTTTTCCGGGATACAGCAACTGTAAACATGAGCCTGTTTCCCCTGTCGAAAGCCTCCTCAATCCCCTCTCACTTTGACTGGAGTGGGACGGAGAAACCCTCCCTCATAACAGGCTGGGGAGGCCGCTGCGACGCCCCTTCCGAGGAAGGCTGAGGGTGGCCCCGCCGTCGCTTCCGCGGCCCCGGGCCGGGGGCTTTTCTAGCCTGCTCCGGGAGGCTCGGTCGAGGAGCTATGAGGCCGCCCATACCGCCTCCCTCGGCTGCCGGCAAGAGGCCTTCCCAACTCATCATGCCGGAGCCCGAGCCGGCGGGTAACCAACCCTCCACAAGCCGTACTCACCTGTCAGGAAAGGGTCGCCCGGCAGCCATCTTAAGACCCCGTCAACATCGCGCCTTCTCATTGGCTCCTGCGTCTCAGCCAATGGGCTGGGGCCGTTCTGGCCCTAGGGTCGCCTTGGCAACCGGCCTCGTGGGGCGTGCCTTTTTAGTCCGTGCGAAGGAGGTGGTTCCTTGCTTTTTTTTCTCTCTTTTCTCTTGCCGTTTTTTCTTTCTTCTGAACATTTTTAAAGACTTTGTCCTTTCTTCATTCTCTGCTGTCGGCCAATGCGTCTGGGCGAGGAAAGGGCTGACATAGATAGACCTTGAACTAAGAGTTGATGCCACCAGGAGGGAGAATGTTGCAGTGCTTTCTTTCTAGGCCCTTCTGCAAACGTCTTCATTCATTTCATCCATTCCCCTCCCTCTCTTCCTTTTTTTATTTTTGTTTTGTTTTTTTTTTCTTTCTTCGCCTATTTATTGGGCGTCTACTTTGTACCAGGCATCATGCCAATCTCTGGTTAGCAGAAAACGGGCAGACTCCTGCTCTCATGGCGCTTACCATCTGGTGATGGCGCTGACTGGACCAAAAGTTTACCGAACTTCTTTTTTCTTTTTTGTGGCAGGCGCTGTGTTATGCCCTGAAGGGAGTACTTGGAGAACATAGAAAATGAGGAAACAAGAAACAAAAAACAAAAACAAAAACGAGAAAACCACTGTGAAGAAGATAAAGTATCCTATGTGATAGGGATGGGAATAGTGAAATTTTAGAAATATTTGCATTTTCCGAAATCTGTTTTATAATAAGAATAACATTAAGTGTACCTATTTGCTAATTTTGTGATGATTATATAAGAAAAGCCTGGGCGACAGAACCAGACGCTGTTTCAAAAAAGAAAGAAAGAAAGAAAGAAAATACAGTAGGCTTCTCTCATCTGTGGCTTCTCTTAGCCTGATTCCAGTTACCTGGAGTCAACCAAGGTCCAAACACATTAAGTAAAAAATTCCAGAAATAAGCAATTCAAATGTTTAATTGCAATCCCATTCTGGGTATCCTGATGAAATATCCTGCAGTGTGAATCATTGCTTTGTCTAGTATATATGCATGCTGTTATGCCACCAGGTTCTTAGGCACTTAGTAGCCATCTTGGTTATCAGATTGAAAAACCGTATATGGGGTTCGCCATTATTCCAGGATTCAGGCATCTACTGGGGGGTCTTGGAAGGTATTCTCTGTGGATAAGGGAGATTACTGTACACATAAAGACTTTAACATATTACCTGGCCCACACTAATTTTCAATCTCAGCTGTTTTTTGCTGTTAACATAATAATGTCTTCCTTCAAAGAAAGCTGAATGTGTATAAAATTTTGCATTGCACTCAGTAATATATCTCAATTTCGCATCAACGGATGGTTAAGCCTATTACTTAACTATCCACTACACCACCTCACTGCCAACATCTTCTAGAAGATGCACCAAGTTTAGAGATCAGTTTTATATAACCCCAGCATCATAGTAAAACCTGAATTAACAAGTTAGGATCACTGAAGTCCATCTTCCTGTTCACATTCTCTGATTCTAAAGTAGAAGCAAGGCTGAATGAGTTAAGGATCTGTATAAAACTCTTTTGGCCGAATCTCTTCAGCTTCTCAATAGGATTTTCCTTGAATCCAAATCTTTAAAAAGTTAAACAGTTAACAAAAAGGTGTGCCTAAGAGTGCTGTTGTAACTGCATCAGGCCTCTTAATTGCTCTTCATCTGCTCGGGCTGTCATAGCAAAATACTACAGACAAGGTAGCTGAGGCAACAGGAATTTATTTCTCACAATTCTAGATGCTGGGAAGTCCAAGATCAAGATGCCATCAAAGTAGGTTTTGTTGTGTTTGTTTTGTTTTGTTTTGTTTGAGGCCTCTTCTCTTGCCTGGTAGGCAGCCACCCTCACCCTGTTACGCTCCCATCACCTTTTCTTTGTGCGCGCTGTTCGGAGAGCTCTCGAGTGTCTCTTCTCTGTACTTAAAAGGACACTAATCCTGTTGGATCAGGGTTCTACCCTTCTGACCTTATTTAACCTTAATTACTGCCTTAGAGGCCACATCTCCAAACACAGCCACACTGTGGGTTATGGCTTTAAGATAGGAATTGTAGGGGTGCACAAACATTCAGCTCACAACAATTGCTGGTGGTGGAAATATAACCAGAATGGGAAAAGAGATAGCAGAGGGGGAAGAACTGAGGCATGGGGTAGGAAGGAATTAATGTTTGTATATTTAAGAATGATCTGGGGCCGGGCACGGTGGCTCACACCTGTAATCCCAGCACTTTGGGAGGCCGAGGCAGGTGGATCACTTGAGGTCAGGAGTTCATGACCAGCCCGGCCAACATGCTAAAACCCCATCTCTACTAAAAATACAAAAATGAGCTGGGCATGGTGGCACGTGCCTGTAATCCCAGCTACTCGGGAGGCTGAGGCATGAGAATCACTTGAACCCGGGAGGCAGAGGTTGCAGTGAGCTGAGATTGCGCCACTGCACTCCAGCCTAGGTGACAGGAGCGAAACTTCATCTCAAAAAAATACCAAAAACAAAAAATAAAACTCAATTGTTTCTATATAGATCCCATCAAAGAATGCTCATTATTTAGTGCATATATTAGTAAATGCAAGGGAGAGAGGTGGCATATAATTATAACTACTACAAAGATTTACAAACACCAGGTTTCATTGCAAAAGTTTTTGGAAAATCCTATTTCAAAAATATCTAACATTTTAAAATTAAGTTTCTCAATGCTGATTTGAAACTTCTTAACTACCTAATTGTTTATCACAATACTGGATGCCTATAATAAATGTAAATAATAGCTCAGACTTTTCTTCTAGCTCTGGTTGTAAGAACTTCAGTTTCTGAATATTATTGTTTTGTCAGTTTTCTAGGGAAAATGTCAGTCCTTTGATTTATGTTGATCAATAAATTTACCTTTCTTCCAGCAAATTCCTGCCCTGGAAGCCTGCCAAGCCATGAGTTTTGTGAATGAAATACTTGTGTTTGTGAGATTTCTATGAAATGTAGAATTGTTGGATACCTTTTACTAAATCACAGTGAAATATCTGATGCAGTTAGCGAATTGTGCTTGAATTGTGTTGCATCTGGCACTAATTTCAAGCATGTAGCTCTCATTTAAATTCTCAACCATATCTTTAAAAACACAAAGCAGTTTTTCTTTGCCAAGAAATATTATAGTTTATGAACAGCTTTTCCTTACATTTAACAATTTTTTAGTGTAGAGTCACACCCATATTATAAAAGATTAATTGTGGAGTTCTTTTTGGTGGCTGCTAAATCCCTGATTGATGAATAATTTCTCAAAATATAATGAAACCCCTTAAATATTTTTAAGTTGGAAAAGTGAATACAACTTTGTTGAATATATAATAAATGTACTTCTTGCTGAAACTGAGAAAGAGAATATTAATTTCCTTCTATACAAACACCTCTTTTTTGGCATTGAGAGGAAAAAGTGATTTAGTGACTTAAGCAAAAGAATTGAAACCAGGGAGTTCTGAATTTCAGGATTCATGTTGATATCCTTCATGATTAAGGAATGACAATTTCTCTATCTGGATTTTTTTTTTTTTTTTTTTTTTTTTTTTTTTTTTTTTTTTTACACAGTCTGGCTCTGTCACCAGGGCTGGAGTGCAGTGGCTGATCTTGGCTCACTGCAAGCTCTGCCTCCCGGGTTCACGCCGTTCTCCTGCTTCAGACTCCCAAGTAGTTGGGACTACAGGCGCCCACCACCATGCCAGACTAAATTTTTTGGGGTTTTTTTTGGTAGACACGGGGGGTTTCATAGTGTTAGCCAGGATGGTCTCGATCTCCTAACCTTGCGATCCGCTCACCTCGGCTTCCCAAAGTGCTGGGATTACAGGTGTGAGCCACTGTGCCTGGCCCTCTATCTGGATTTTTTTTTTTAGGTTTGCAAACTGAAGCATCTATAAACCATGTTAGTCTTCCAAGAATATGTCGAATAACTAACACTACGATATCAACAGGACTTGACGTTTGAGAAAACAAAATTTCTGTAATACAGAACATTGCCAAAGAAAAACGCTTTTTATTTATTGGTCATGTCTAGTAATTCTAATTTTTCAGTTCCAACAGGTTGTACATAGGCAGAAAGCAGAACAGGAGAGGGAGGCTTATTGAGCATTTTTGTAGGCTACGAAATTTGTATCTAATATCTTATGTAATCTTATAAGGTAGCTATTAGTGTATCCATTTTATAGCTAAGAAAATTTGAAACTTCAAGAGCTTAAGAAACTTGTCTAATGTCATGTGCTTAGTAACATGCAGAACCAGAGTGGGGAAGTTTCACTGGACTCAAAAGATCCTGCTGTCTCCACTGTCCACATACTGCCTCTTTTAAGAAGAGGTTCCTGATAAATGCCAGCACAATGCAACCAATAAAGTGTGGATATCATTACTGCCCAGTGGCACGTTATACCCACCGGGAACTCATAAAAAGAGAGGCTTCAGTAGCAGAATGTCTTCTCTCTCTCCTTCCCCCTCAGGATCTAGTGAGTGATCAGATCCCATTCGAGGCATCCTCTTCAATTATTCCTGATTCGTTATATTGAAGTCTATGTTAATTTCCTTTTCTTAATACTTTCACCTTCCAAAAACATCCCACTGTCTGATTAATGTCTCTGAATGAAGGAATACATATAAAACTTTAACATAGAGCCTGGCATGTAGTCAGTGGCTAATATTAGCTTCCTTCCTTCCTTCACGTGTAAAAACTAAGAAACCCATAAATGTTGATAGAGTATTAGATTATCTGTCAATATCTTCATAGTCCTTACTATGTGCCCAACGCTCAGCACTATGCTAAGGGTTGAAGATGCAAAAAAAGAACTGTGTAGAAACTGGCCTCAAGAAGTTTGTAGTCTGAGACATAATAATATTTAAACCATGAGTACTATAATTGTGAGGTTCATGATGTAAATATGAACTATGGAAGTCCTAAGAATGGAAAAGTAAGCTAAGTGGAATTTACTATATACTATTTCCTTTGCCTGAAATACATTTCTCTTTTGTATCTGCTAAATATCTTTTCATCTTTTCAAACCAGATCAAATATATACATTGGCTTTTTATCTATACCTTGTCTTATTTTTAAATGGTCACTCTAGGGATTACAGTACTCATCCTTTTTACAGGCTTCTTAAAGTTAACATTTTAACAATTTGTGTGAAATGTAGAAATATTGGAACTGCGTGGGTCCTTTCAAAGCTCTTGGCCCACTCTTAATGTTGTCATATGCACTGCATCTACACACATTGTAAATCTCACATTAAGATATTTTTATTTCCTTGAAACTATTATGTATTTTAAAGGAATACAGAGGAAAAAATAGTCTTTTACACTTACATATTTACTATTTCCAAGGCTTTTCACTCCATCCTGTAAATCTGAATTTACATCTGCTTTCATTTACCTTCATTCTAAATAATTTCTTTTAGCATGGCTTGTAGTGTAGATTTGCCAGCAATGGATTTTCTTAGTATTCTTTTATCTGAAAATATCTTTATCTTTTTTAAAGTGAAGTGTATTGAGGAATAATTTTATAATTTACATACAATATAAATTCACGCCTTCTGTATACACTATGATTTTTGACAAATGCATATAATCATGTAAACACTACCACAATCAGTATACAGAATATATCCAAGTTGCCATCATGCCCATATATAGTCAACCACTTCTCCCTCCCCAGCCCCTATAAACTACTGAGGTATTCTCTGTCCTCATAGTTTTGCCATTTCTGGAATGGAGTCATATAAATGAAATCAAATAGTCTGTAGTCTTTGGAGTCTGGCCTAGTTCAAGGAGCTTAATGCATATGAGGATCATGCGTGTTGTTGCGTGTATCAGCAGATTGTTCCTTCTTATTGCTAAGTAGTATTCCATTGTGTAGCTATACATAGTTCGTCTATTCACCAGATAAAGGATATTTGAATTGTTTTCAGTTTTTAGCAATTATTAATTATAAATAAAGATGCTAAAATGCTCACATAAAGGTTTTTGTATAAAAAAAGTTTTTGTTTCTCTTAGGTAAATACCTAGGCATGGGTTTGCTGGATTAAATGATAAGTTTTTATTTAACTACATAAGAAACTACCAAAGTGTTTTCAAAAGTGCCTGTACCATTATACAGTTTCACCAGTAACGTATGAAAATTCCTGTTGCTCCCCATTCTTCGGTATGGACATAAAAAGTAAGTGTGTTCAAGTAAGTGTATAGTGGTATCTCATTGTGTATCAATTTTAATTTATCTAATAACTTATGATGTCTCTGGATTGTCTTTTGACTTTTTAACGGTGTGTTTCAAAGAGCAAAGTTTTCCATTTTGCTAAAGTTTAACATCAATTTTTTCTTTCATAGTTTATGCTTCAGATGTTATGTCTAGGAAATTCTAAGAAATCCTTGCCTTGTCCAAGGACACAAAGACTTTTTTTGCTTTTTATTATAACTTTTTTCTTTTTTCTTTTTTTTTTTAGAGACAGGATCTTACTCTGTCACCCAGGCTGAAGTGCAGTGACATAACCATAGCTCAAGGCAACCACAGCTCACTGCAACCTCAAACTCGTGGGCTCCAACCATCCTCCCGCCTCAGCGCCCTGAGTCTCCATTAACCATGACTGGCTAATGGTCACAAAAATTATTTTCAATTTTATTATTTCTGTTTTATGCTACACATTTTTATAGTTTTAGATTATAGGTTTATGATCCATTTTGCGTCAACTATATATATGATATAGTATATGTCAAGGATTATTTTTTGGTACCTGGATGTCCAGTTGTTCCAGCATGATTTATTGAAACTCCTTCTTCCAGTGAATTGCCTTTGCACCTATGCTGAAAATCAAACTGACCATATATATTCTAGACTCAATTCTGTTCCATTAGTCTATGCATATATTCTTTCTCCAATATACACTGTCTTAATGACAGTGGCTTTATGATGTGTTTTGAAATCAAGTAATGTCAGTCTTCCAACCACATTCTTTTTTTAAAATTGTTTTTACTATACTGGTTTGTTTGCTTATTCATATAAATTTTAGAATTAGCTTGTCAGTTTCTACAAAAATATGCTGCTAATATTTTGATTGGGACTGCATTAAACCTATAGATCAATTTGGAGAGAACTGATGTCTTAACATTATTGAGTCTTCCATGAAAAGTTTATCTCTAGATTTATTTAGGTCTTCTTTAATTTCTCTCATGAATATTTTGGGGTTTCAAACATATGATCATGCACATATTTTATATTTAAAACTGTTTCATGGCTTTTATGCTATAAATTGTTATAAACTGTGTTGGAACTCTTTTTAATTTCAATTTCCAACTTTTCATTGCTATTATATATAAATAATTTTTAGATTTTTATTATGCATTTTGTTGTTGTTGTATGGATTGTTCTGCAGACATGAGTTAGCTCAACTTGCTCGTGCTGTTCAAGTTTTGTACTTCCTTATTGATTTTCTGCCAACTTGTTTAATTGATTACTGAGACAGGAATGTTGAATTCTCAAACTGTTATTATGGATATGTCTATTTCTTCTCTCATTTATATCAGGTTTGCTTCTGGTATTCGAAGCTATGTTTTCAGGTGCCCATATATATGGGGGTTTTATGACGTCTTTGTGAATTGACCTTTTTGTTGTTATGTAATAGTCGTCTTTATCCTTGGTAATATTCCTTATTCTGAAGTCTATTTTGTTTGATATCCAGATAGCCACTCTAGGTTTTAAAAAATTTGTATTTGCATGGCATATCTTTATCCATTATTTTATTCTTAACATATATATGATTTACATTTAAAGTGTATGGTGGCTCATGCCTGTAATCCCAACACTTTGGGAGGCTGAGGCAGGTGTAGTGTTTGAGCTCAGCAGTTTGAGACCAGCTTGGGCAACATGGTGAGACCCCGCTTCTAAAAAAAAAAAAAAAAAAAAAAGTGCAAAAATTAGCCAGACCCAGCTACTTGGAGGCTGAGATGGGACTATCACTTGACCCCAGGAGGTTGGGGCTGCAGTGAGCCAAGATCCATGCCTCTGCACTCAAGTCTGGGCAACAGAGCAAGACCCTGTTTCCAAAAAAAAAAAGGTGTTTTTCTTATGGATAATACGTACTTGGGTCTTGCTTTTTTATCCTGTCAATCTCTTTAAATTGTTGTAGCTGGAGCATTTATATTTGACGTAATTATTGGTATAGTCATTTAATCTACCACCTTTCTAGATATTTTGTATTTATTCTATTTCTTCTTTGTTCCTTCTTCCTGTGCTTTTCCCAGGTGAGTCAGTGCTCCCGTATCATTGCTCCTTGAAGGAGCTTGTCATTTCTTAGATTTATAGCTATTTGTTTGCCCTGTGAACTTAGTGTTCTGGGTTCAAGGAAAGTTATACTTTTGTCATTTATATGACACTTTCTTATTTTTACGATGGTATTAATGCTCTTTGTAGCTTTCTATGTCTTAGGTAGAAGTGGAACTCATCTTTATTCTTGAAGGCGCTTTTTCTGGATATGGAATTCTGGGTAGATAGTTTTTTCATTTATTATTTTGAAATTGTTGTTCCATTGTCTTTTAGCCTCTGCTATTTCTGATGCAATCTTTGAGGTCCTTCAAGTTATTATTCCCCTATATGGAATGTGTCATTTTTCTCTGACTGCTTGGAAGACTGTCTGTTTATCTTTGGTTTTCAACAGTTTGACTGTAGTGTTTCTAAATATGCTGTTTATGTTTTAAATATTTTGCTTGAAGTTCACTGAACTTCTTGAACTACAAAATTTATATCTTTAGCTAAAATTGAGGAATTTTCAGCCATTATTTCTCCAAATAATGTCTCTAGTCTGTTCTCTCATTACTTTTCTCCAATTTTGGATATTTTATATTTGTTTACAGGACTCTGAGGCTCTGATCATTTTTTAAAATAGGCCAGGCATGGTGGCTCATACCTGTAATCTCAGCATTTTGAGAGGCCAAGGCAAGAGGATCACTTGAGCCCAGGAGGCCACAACCAGCCTAGGCAACATAGTGAGACCCCCATCTCTATTTAGAAAAAAACCATATATTAAAAAAAAGTTTTTCCTCTGTTCTTCAGAATATATTATTTTTAATGGTCTATCTTCAAGTTCTCTGATTCTTTCTTTTATCATATCCATTCTGCATCTAAGCCATCCAGTGAATTTTTTATTTTACATATTTTATTTTTCTGTTTTAGAATTTCTATTATTTCCTTTTTATAGTTTATATCTCCCAACTAAGGTTTTCTATCTTTTCATTATTATAATATATTTTCATTTCAGTCCTGAAGCATAATTATTTTTTAAATTCTTATCTTTTGATTTCAACTTTGGTGTCATCTCAGAATTAGTCTCTATTGATTTTCTTTTTCCTTAAAGCTGCTTCATGTTTTTTTTATCTTTATATGACAAGTAATTCTGAACTTTATGCTAGAAATTGTGATGGATATTTTGTAGAAACTCTGGATTTTATTATGCTTCTTCAAATGAATATACATTATATATAAATAAATATATAATGTATATAAAAAATTTATATATATATATATATATATATATATATTTTTTTTTTTTTTTTAAGCAGACACCTAACTAGGTTAAGCCCAAACTGTAAGCTCTGTCTCCCTGGCAATAGGTGGCAGTTCAAAGCTAAGCTCAGTTATTTTAGCCTTAGCTGGGCTCCTTAAAGTCTGCCCCTCACTTGCATAATTCAACGGTCATCCAAAGATTAGTACATAGCTTATATGTAGAAATTAGGCTCACCCTTTCTGCCTCGCTTCTTTTCAAGATTCCAGTTCAGTTTCTAGCAGCTGTTATTGACCCAAACTCTTTCCCCAAGTAAGATTTCTATTCAGTTTCTAGCCTTCCTACCCAGCTTTGGCTATGACCTGGTCTCAGGATAAAAGCTTGAAAAAAAAAAAAGGTAAACTAATCCTTTGCCTTCCACTTCTTCTGAGTATCTAACCTCTCCAGTGTTTGCCTGCTTTTGTTTCTTCTCCAGTGCCTTAGAACAGTTATTTTGCTTCTTTCTAAAGTCTACAGTTATTATGTATGGAAAGGTTGGTTGGTAACACAGAAGCTTATTTGGGAAGTGTGTTTGTAATTCAAACAGTTACATACCTCCTTAAACATCCCTTGTGTTTTTCATGGAGTCTTTTCGTCATCATTGTTGTTGTTGTTGTTAGAGTTTATTCATTTTAGTTTATATTATTTACGATCAAGGACTGTTACATTTTATGTTCAGTACCACTTTGACAACTGTATTATCTATAGTGGTAGATGCTGGGAACTTGGTAAATATTTAAATGATGAATAACGAGTAAACTTGGCATACATTTTTCTTAGCTATACAGAATATATCCTTGTTGAGAAAATTTATTCTGTGTAAGAAGACCTAATTAATAATTGCTGTTTTTCATTAAAAATTGCCATTAGAACAGAAAAAACACACTTAGATTTCTTTAAAAACAGAACCTCACTTCTCCTCTAAAATAAAATTTTGATTCCATGTATTTAACATTGACTTAAAATCTATTAATGTCAAAGTACTTTAGAGAACACTATTTTTGTGTGAAAGGGTAGGATAATTAAATATGACAGATAATTCTAAGAACCCTTATCTGAAAACAAAATTTTTTTAAAAAGACAGAAAAGACATGCTCCCTGCCATCCAAGAATCTAAAATCTAGTTGGGGATACAGACAGAAGTAAATAACTTTAATATAAAGCAAAAAACTGTTAAGTGCTATATTGAGATTAGAACAAACTATTATGTGAGAAGACATGGACACATAGAGGGGAACAACACGCACTGGGGCCTATCGAAGGGTGGAGGGTGGGAGGAGGGAGAGGTTCAGGAAAAATAACTAATGAGTACTAGGCTCAATGCCTGGGTGAGGAAATAATGTGTACAACAAACCACCATGGCACAAGTTTATCTGTGTGACAAACCTGCACATGTACCCCTGAACTTAAAATAAATGTTAAAATAAAACTATCAAGATCACAGTAAATAGAAAACAATGTAATCAGTTCAGGATTCCAAAGAGTTTTTTGGTAAAGGTAGGATATATACCGGCCTTAGGAGGAAGTAAAGAGCTTAATAGGTATATATGATAGGAAAATTTGTCTTAGAAAAATTTGGAAAATGTTCGGCCATGTTTAGGAAAGAGTAGCATGGTTTAATGATAAGACCTAGGACTTTGAAATCACAAAGATATGTATGACTGTGTTCAACAGTCTAAACTTCCCCAAACCTCAGTTTCATCATCAGAAAAATGGGAAAGGTGAGTGGAGTTCAAATTGTGGAGACTCTCTCTGAAAAGGTAGGTTAATAGAGGCCTGTAGACTGTAGTTAGGGAAGCCTGCTAGTTGGCTGTAGCAATAATAAAGTAAAAAGTATTGGCAATAGGACTGAATCCAAAAACAAAAGATCGTATTTTCTGTTCCAAGCATAGACTGGAAAAAAATGAGAAAGAGGGAACAAATATAAAGGATTTGGCCATTGATTCTATGGAGAAAGGAAAGAAGGAAACTCAGGAAGTTTAATGGAAACAGCTAGAACCAATTTAATGAAACAGCTCTGAAACTATTGTAAAGTAGATTATATATTATTATTTTATATGGTATATACATAGGATTCTTTTTCTGATATAAAGAGAATTATTTAAAATATATTTTGAAATAATCATAAACTATTTTAAGTGGTAATAAGACTTGAAAGATGCTGCAAAAAAAATTATCAATGTTTACTAATTTTTTAAATTAAATTAAAACTTAAAGATCTTTCTCCATAATTTTGCTTGACAGAATTTTTAGATTTTATTTTTGTTTACTATTTTGTTCATTGAGGTCTTATTAACATATACTTCATGTTTTGCCATATATTACATCTCTTTTATAGCCACGATCCACTCATTAACACCTCCTTAGAACTTCATTAAAATGTTTTATCCATATATACTATTGGATTTTTAAATTTTTTTTTGAATAGTGGGGAAATATTCACAGAAAGGAAATGATACCTATGGTTCATAAGCCTAGAAACTCTTACTAAATGCAAACAAGCTGACATTCATAGTTAAGTGACTACAAGAGGCAATAGCTTAAAAATCATGCTGTTGAATTTCAATATATTTATGTCTTTTGTGTTTATTAGCATGAATAATAATTCACTAATGTGTGTCTGCTAGGTACAAAACGCCATGCTAAGCATAACATACACATTATCTCACTTAATTTTCATGACAGCCATACATGATACTCTGATTATCCCTAAATTAAACTAAGGGAAATTAAAGTTCAGAAAAGGTTATGTGCTCGTGATCGTATAGCTAGCAAATGGCAGAGTTTAGATCTGAGCCTAGGATCACCTAACTCCCAAGCCCATATGCTTTCTCCTATACCACATTGCCTCCCCCAGGAAAGAAGAGAAGGGCGAGGATGGAAGAATCTCTAAAAACGAACTGAGTCTTTCCTAACTGCCAAACGATTCCAAGTGCTTTTACATACACTGACTAATTGAATTCTCACAACAGTCATAGCGGGGAGGTTTCTTGTTATCTCCATCTAGTATATGAGTAAACCAAACAAGGTACCTAGATCTTCCACATGGCATTCAACAATTCTACAACCAAGATGTGCATAACAATTGAGAACTTGGAGCCAAACAACATCATTTGATAGCCACCGGGAACGTCTTCCTGGTCCCTAAATCTCTTCTCCACAGTTTTCCCCTATCGAAACAAAAATAATCCTGGGGGCGAGAACACAGTAAACTTCATTATCCAACTGCACTGCAGTGAAACTGAATGACCATCTGGGTTCGGGGAGGTCGTTTTAATGAGAGGAGAGCTAGCAGGCCAAAGGCACCCAAGAAGAAGGGGCCGGGGCACGCTGGGAGGAGGAAGAAAGGAGTTAATGAGGATGGTTGAGAAGCAGAAAGCCACGCTCACCTACTTCATGTTTTTCTGGGCTTGGTCTTGCTGCAACCAAACTCACATTTGCAATTCAGAAATGGAGATAAGACAATTAGGCGAACACACTGTGTTCCAGAGAAGATGCTGAATTCAAGTATATTCGTTTTTTTTATTCTTTATTTATGAAGAACATAAAGCACTCTGCGTGAGATTAGATGTTAAGAGCTATCCATCTGGCTCTGCCAAATATTAACTCAGGTTAATTGTAGGCTGCTCAATCTATCATCCATGTGACGGCTTCACATTTTCAAACAATGTACTAAATGTTCCTCTAAGTTGATGTTATTACCATACTATATATCACATGGGATTTGCCATCTTAACTGCATGAGTGTGTAATGCTATAAGTGACCCTGTGGCAAAAAGAGAAGCAAAGAGTGGGAAGGACTCAAGTTGGGCCCTGATCATACTCCATCCAGGTGTGATAATGAATTAAGTTAATCTGTGAGTATTTTCTTAACCATAGACTGGAAAACTCTCATTCCCAAGAAGTTGTTTTGACTTTTAAGCAGGGAATCCTATAAACTCCCCTAAAGCAAAATATTTGCTTTATGTAAATAGCCTTCTCAAGGTAATAAATAATTAAGGAACCTCAAAATAAAATAATGTATGAAGCTCTGAATCCCTAACCAAAAAGATTTCCAAAGATTTACCTTCGGAAAGAATCCATCTTTAAGAAGAAATACTGAAAACATACCAACTGCCCTAAGTTCCAAAATCATAAGCAACAATTAAGAGCAATAATTAAAATGGAGAGTCCCATGTTCAGGAGTTGCAAAGACCTGGATACCAATTCTTTTCTCCCAGGCAAGTTACTTAACCTCCAAGACTTTAGATGTTCATCTGCAAAACAGGAATAACAGCACCTGCTCTGCCAGCTTGCACAGCAGTTGTGAGGATCAAATGCAGAGGCAGCAATAAGAGCGCAGCACCACCTGTACCACTGAGACAATCCAGGTATACAAGGTACAGCGAGGTCTGGCCCAGGGGCTGACCTCAGACTGTGCTTTACACTCTGTGTCTTACTGCATCATTTCTGGAAGATTATTTCAGAAGGTGGTAATTATAGAGAGTAAATCAGGGCTAAAGCAGGATGAGAACTTGCTTGGATATTCTGTTGAGGAAAGAGAGGTGGAAGGAGCAAAGGGCTCAGCACCCAAAACTCTGGGAATCACTCAACTTTAGGGAAAGATAGCAAACAGCACTCTTAAAATGAGTTAAGTGGAAGACATAGGGGCAAAGGAGGTAGGCATCCTGTCCTGGAACCTCTGGTTGGAGTGGGTTGAAGAGGGACCTAATAAGACTAGTGATTTTGTTGTCATCTTAAGATGGTATCTAAGTAGAAAACTAGTCTGTAAAAATAGATACCAGAAACCACTTGTGCCTGTCACGGGGTGGTGGGACCATTGGTGGGAATGTATGATTTTTATTCTTTTTGTTTATCTGTATTTTCTACTATGAGAATTCCACAATGAGAATGTATTATTTCCATAATGAAAATGCTATTTCTGCAAAAAGTAAAAATGTATAGATTTTAAATTATATATTATATGTTTAAAAAAACTGGATTTTTTTTTTTTTTTTTTTTTTAGTTACTGGGCACTTTATTTTATAGGTAACTTCTATAAAGATGGAAGCTGCTTCTGGCTCATCAGCCATCGTTGATGATAACCAGTCCTACAATTCTCATTAGGTGGTTCTGTTACCCCACTATTTCCTTGGGGTCTGTTGTGCTAAGGAAAGGATTGGTTGGGTAAAGAGGTGTGGCACAAATAACCCTCAGGAATACAGGCCACAGAGCTAATGAAGGGCCCCAAGGAAAGAAAGACCTGCCCATCAGCGATGAATTCTCTCCCCTCATGCCACAGACCTGAGGGCACGTGACCCAGGAATGTGCATCCAAAGATAATACTACCTTCAGAGAACTCTACTTATAGGTAAGTAACTCTCCTTTATAGGAGGTATCTTTGTGTGGCAGACTGTTTATGCGAGCAATTTGAATTGAACTTTAAATGAAAAAGGCATATCTCTGTAAGTGGTAATAATTTTAGTCATCTCACTGTGGCTAGGGGTTGTGGAATTCATTAGCACAGATTAACATATAAAGTGGGTGAGATATCTAATAGCAAACGGAGAGGTTTAGGGGCCTTAATTCATCACTGAATGAACAGCGTGTACAGTATTAGGGACTATGAAATTTTTAATTTACACAAAGTGTCCAAGAATATAGGGAATAAATTTAAACCCAAAACAGATAATGGAGCTATGCCCTACCTGGCTGGCAAGTTGAATTGTTTTTACACTGAGTGAAGAAAGCTAATTATCCCAAGCACAAGGAGACTGCTAAAAATAATAAGATTATAAGGAATAATTTGCTGATATAATTACAACAAAATTGGGTACACACAATCGTCAGATACATGTATTGCTTGACCTGGGTGAGAAAGTGAAATAAATCCTTCTTCTATAGCCTTCGTAAATTTGTTTTTATCATCTCCAAGTGGTGTTTGCACAGGCAGCACAATTTGCATGTGTAATGTGGCTGTACAAATTGACAACAAGTAAATTATTCAAGGAAATAGGCTGGTCGCGGGTCTGAACTATCTCGCAAAGCCTATTCATTTTGAAGAATCACTGAGACGTGAAGCTCATACATCAACCGTTTTCTGACAATCCTCAGACTTATTGTCTCCTAAAATGTCATTATGGCTATTATTTATGAAGCTAATTCATTTATTAATATATATTTAACTCTGACTTGTCATGCACCTTAGCAGACATTCTGTGCACTGCATATTTTTGAATAGATGAAAGGCTTTTGCATGCTTTAATGATTACTGTAAGCTGCTATAGATTTATAGAATGCAGCTTTATTATCTACTTGCATTAATACCTTTTTATAAGTTTTTTTTCTTAAGGCCATCAAATATAAATGGCAAATGACATATTCAAAAGATTGTGTGGAATAAGATTTTCCGAGAGTTTGTTGAATTTTAGAACAAAGTGGGTTATCTGTCAGTTAAGGCCTAATTCACCTAAAAAGATGGGTATATACCAATTATGTTGAATTTTCCTGCGAAATATGGGCTTTGGTTTTTCAAGAAAAAGTACAAGATTCATGATTCACTGAGCTCTTTCCTTGTGAGAAGAAAGACCACTCTTATGTGCTGAAGTTGGACAACAGTTCCTGAGGAAGCTGAATTCTAGCTGTTTATCGTTATTGGGTCTTGTACTATGCCCTTTATGTTGTCATTAATCAATAAATACGTGTGGAACAAATGATTAGCTAGATGGATGATCTCCAGGTTTTCTGATAATGCCATGAGTAAAATCAGTAGAATCAAACATCTACCTAGAATACTATTTTATATAGTTTTGCTTTCTGCTTTAGCACTTCTAACCTCTCGAGAACATTCCGTAACTCCCACTATGATATAAAAATAAGCCATATGTGTATGTAATTAAAATACACAGCACATGTTATTTTTACAGTCTGCATAATAATATATCAATACTAGACATGTATTGCTACTTCTTGTTGTCACTGGATATATTCTGCTCACTAAATGTGACCTTGACTACTGTGTGTGTGTGAGTGTGTGTGTGAATGTGAGTGTGTGAGTGTGTATGTGTCTGTGTGTGTGTTTATGTGTTGGGAGGCAGTGAGAAGAAACTGAAGAATAAAAAGGAAGGACGATACAGTTGCCTCAGCTGTTCTGCTGTGAGTATGTTTCGTGCTAACCATTCAAATATTCACCATATTTCTAACTTAACATTTCTGCATTTTTGTAGATGCAAATGTAAAGCTCTTAAAGTACCAACCAAGCAGAAGGACAGCACAGGCAAACCTAACACTCCTGCCATTAAACTATGGATCTGAAATTGTGATAAACCAGATGCTCCATTTTAAAGATAAAAATTGTACAAAGATAAAAAATGTCATATACCCGAATATTAAGTTGAATATATTAGTTTTAATAAGGTCATGAAATCACCAAAACTTTGAGATAATTAAGATGTGTTGCTAAAATGTTGCTTAATCTATGAAGATAGAAAGTAGAATTAGCTGGGTGTGGTGGTGTGCACCTGTAGTCCCAGCTACTAGTGAGGCTGAGGCAGGAGGATACCTTGAACCCAGGAGGCAGAGGTTGCAGTGAACTGAGATCACGTCACTGCACTTCAGCCTGGGCAACAGAGCGAGACCCTGTCTCAAAAAAAAATATGTAGGTTAGTCGTTGCTTAGGGCTGGTGGGAAGTAACTGCTAATGGGTGTGGGAGTTCTCTTGGGGGTGACAAAATTGTTTTAAAATTAGACGGTTGTGATGATTACACAACCCTGTGAATAGACTAAAAACCACTGAATTGTGCTGAATTATGCTTGTTAAATGTGTGAACTATAATGGTATGCCAATTATATCTCAATATGGCTGTTTAAAAAGTACTGCTTGATCTATGCCAAAATTAGTTTGCTATATATAACCAATGCCATATACTATGAATAGTAGCATAAGAAATAATTTAAGAAACTAGCTTATGAATGAAACCAAATTTAAGTATAAGATAAATGATCTATCCACAAAAGCATAGGAAGGAGGCCTGCTTTCCAGAAACTCAAACTTCAACAAGAATGGTATTCATGTTACATGATCTGATAAGAGAGACAAAATTCTTATGTCTCAAACACTGATATAAGCTACCAAATGTAGTCAGACAAAATCTTAAGTAAATGTACAGGAAGATACAATTTTCCTTTAGCATTATTGAATAAGAACAACAAAGCATCAAGAATCTATTTTTAAAAGTAATTTTCTTACATTAAGTTGTCTCTCAAAATGTCATATTAGATATGGAAAGCAAACCACACACGTACATACGAAATGTCTTTCTAACTGCATCACCCTGGCAGGGAAGGCTGATGACATTTTTATTAGTAATATTAATCACATGCTTAAAGGGGAAAATGTCTCGCTTTTTCAAGGACCATAATATTTACCTATTTACACCTTTTAAAATTTCAATAAGTCCATCTTAGAACCCTTAACCCCCTTCAAAAAAAACAAGTAACCTTCAAAAAAACAAGTAAAATGAAAATTAATAAATGTTCCTTAGTGTGCTATGAACCATTAATTGTACAGACTGAACAGCTTTAGCCTAATAAGAAACATGCCTTCAGCAGAAATGTGAAAGTCACCTGATGCTTATGATTTAACGATAAAAATGTGTAGTCAATTTGCAACGAAGTTAAGACCTACAACCCTGGAATATTTTAACTACAAATTCTTGCAGATACCTGAGGAACTTTGAAAGGTGAACAACCTGAAGTAATGAAATGTTCTCAGCATGAATTAAGTAATTCATCTCTAAAGTGGTCTGAAGATAGAGGCAATAGAATTTCCAGTAATAACAAATGATCAGAGATGGATTTGGCCTGACACTCCAAGAAAGTACAGACGTTGCATTAATCTGGCAACAAAATAATTGTATCAGTAATTTTTTAGAGAAAAGATATTATAATATTAGAAGTAAAGACATGTTAATAGCATCATTAATCATAAACCTCATATAAATTTTTAAAATCAGCTCTAGGTTTAGCAATAAAAATCCTAAGTATAATTCATTCATTCAAATAAATAAATACTTATGTAATTCTTACTGTGAATGAAGGCTAGAGCAGACAATCTGGTGCTAAAGTGGGCAGATTCCAGGGGATATAAAGATGAATTAAATGCAGTCTTGTCTTTGAGGAACTTAAAATGAGAGGAGTGTGATGTTTTTGCCAAAATTTCACCATTCTTGTTTGAGTCATTTCCATTGAGCAGCGTTTTACTTTTATAATCAGAACGAAGAGTGTTGATTTTATTTTTTAAGAGATTTAAGTGCCATTGAGTGAGATACAAAGTTTTACAGGTGTTCGGAAGAGAGATCCCTGTCAAGGAAAATTTTCGAGGAAGAGTGAGTGTGTGAGCTGGGCATGGAAAGAAGACCATCTTAATGACAGACTGAATCAGGGAAGGCAATCCAGGTGGAAGGTATCGTATCAGCTAAAGCTGGAATGTGAAATTAATGGAGAGCAATGCAGTATGGCTGCAGGGTAGGGTACCTACAGAGCAGAAAAAGCTAGCATGTAGTATTGGGGCTCGATCATAGGAGGCCTACACTATCACACTCAAGAATGCAGATTTGGTTTGCCAGGCCATGTATGTAAGGTACTTAGCAAACAGTGCCGTGTGCATCAAGATATACGAGCCATTATCATTAGTGTTCAATGTCTCCTAAGAAGATGGAGCAGAGGAAAGGCTATAGATCTCCTGGGCAGCCAGTTCAGTGTCCTCCGTCTATCCCATAGGTAGGCTCCAGATGAGTGTGCCCCAGCAGGTAGGTCTGTACTGGGGTGTGACTCACTTTCAGATTGTCCCTGACTCACCATCTCCCCCAGCACTCATATCCCTCAGTGTCATGCAGTGACACTCTGAAAGTTCTTTCAGTGCAAAGACTATGTCCTCTTCTATATCTTTGTTCCCATGGCCTTAGCACATACGAGGTGTTCAAGAAATGTTCATTGAACCAACTGCACATTAGGTATGAATACTTCCAGACAAATAAATACATTGATACTCTGGCCAATGTGTCAGAACAGATGGCCTATTCATTTAGTAATTGAATTTGTCATCACTGGACATACTAATGATAGCTAGTTTCTGGATCTGCCAGGTTCCCAAATGAGGCATTGTCCAGAGAGGCCCTTGCTTGCAGTCCTCTGGATATAGACATCGTCTCAGTTCTCCTCCTTTACCCCTAAACTACCATACCTACCTCTATAGGGATATTGTGGGTGAAATAAGGGTTTTCACATGCCTTGCATTGTGCCTGATGGCCTGATGCATACTAAAATTCAGTAAGCATGCTTGTTCCCCTAAACAGAATATCTGACTTGTCCACCCATTGGCTACAGCATGGTAGACCACTTAGTGTACTGCTTTGGAGACAAAAGAAGAGAAGGCTCTTTTACAATTTTCATCTGAATGTCTCCTTTAGACAGATGGAGCCACCTTATGGACGTTGACATACTCTATCCTTTTCTATGATGGTACACAACTCCTTGTGGCTGAGCTCAGTTCTTGAAAATCCAGAATTATAAAGTTCAGAGCTACAGCATAGGTCAAGTTCCTCTTCCCACCAAGATCTAAGGGATTGAAGTTCACAGTGAAGAATTAAAGGAGGGATCGAGGCCCAGAGCGGTCCAGTGACTTGCCTCTGATGAGCACCGTTATGAAGTGGGAGAGGAGAAGAATGTTCAGTTTTAATCAGAGTCTTTGCCATCATGGAGACAGTGAAGCCGAGTGGTTAAGAGCAGGGGCAGCCAAACTGACACACGTACAAAATCCCAGCCCCCCACCTATTTTTACAAATAAAGTTTTATCAGAACAGGGTCATGCCCGTTAATTTATGCATCATATTTGGCTGTGTTTGCACTACAGCAGCAGCAGCAGAGATGAGTGGGTGCAACAGAGATCATAAGTCCAACGAGGCCTGAAATATTTGCTATCTGGCCTTTTGCAAAAAATGTGCACTGACCTTCTGTTAAGAATAATGGCTTTGTTAAGCAGAATTGAGTTTAAATCCTACTTCCAACTTGGGTGAGTTAACCTCTTTACACCTCAGTTTCTTCATCTGTAAAGTGGGAGTAATAAAAGCATCTACTTTGAGGGATTATCATGAGGATTAAATACCCCAAAGTACCTAGCACAATGCTTGGACCATAGTAAACTTATTTAATGTGAGCAATGACAATGATGATGGTGTACATATATGTAAAATCATCATACTGAGGACACTATACCTCGAAAAGGCTTTAACACTGTGTTTTAAATGTACCTGGGATTTGTTTTAATCAAGTATGCTGAGATATGCAGACACAGAATAACTGTCATGAAGGAGGAAGTTATATTCACGGGTCCCTAGAAACAGGAGGCAGGGTACACCACACAGGCCGTGTGGAAGAAGCACCAAATCGGGCAGAGGGCAGAGGGGTTGAGAGGGAAACGTGGGCAGGAACCTTTATTGAAGTTTCTGCGAGAAAGACAAGCAGGGTAGGCAGTTAGGATGGGCTAGTTTGGACAATTTCCACAGGTTCTGAGGGACAGGAACCACCCCAAGTCTCCTGATACCTGGCCCTAGGGTAAGTGGGGCAGGGGGATAGTGTCCCTGAGAGGAGGAGCTTGATAAGGGAGGTGGTTGAGGGTAGGGGCTCTGGATTGATTGGTTTGTTTATGAAAGGTTCACTCCTGGGAGGTGTTTACTATCTCTAGGTATTGACTATCTCTGGAAGGGGCAGTCTCTCCATGATCAGCAAGACCCCAAAATGTCAAAGCATCAGAAAATAAGAAAATAATTAACACAAAATGGCTTGTTGAAGGCCTATAATAGATACACCCATACATACGTATACACATGTAATACATGAAAAATATATTAATGCTAGTAAAATGTATTAATTGCTAGTAAATTAATGTATTAATGAATTTAATACATTAAATGTATTAATGCTAGTAAAATAAAATACATACACACATACACATATATATTACATATAACATATATGAAAAATACAAGTATTAAGGCAAGTAGAATACATACATACATACACACACACACACACACACACACACACACACACAAATAATCTGTGCCCCCCCAAAAAATACTTTCTCAGTTTCTAGGAACAATAGTACAAGACTGATGAAACTACCTGATTGTATGATCCTTGCACTACAAGTAAACTAGAAGTCACATGGCGAGTGGAGAGTAGGTTGGATTTAGGAATACGTGAACTGTGGTTTTTCCTTTGCCCTCTATTCCTTTAGGATTCCTCTTTAGCTCCTTCTATTTTTTTTCCCCCATCCAGTGGTGAAATTGAGTCACTGCAGCAGCTGAGGCAGAGAGCTTTTCCTTCAGGATTCATGGCCTATTTCTCAGTTCTGGGAAAACAACTCTAACGAGTCAACAAAGTGAAGAGAGATAAAGGTGTTGGGAAAGACTGATTTCAAACAATCAAAACTGCTTTGGGGATGAGGATGAAGTTGGGGACATTACTGCCTTGTATACCACATACTATAATATTTATTATGTCTATTGTTTATTGTGTGTGTCCTTCTTTAGAATTTTAACTCCCCAAGGGCAAAGATCCCTGAGTTTTTTGTTTATCAATGTATCCAAAAGGCCTAAAACAGTCTTGTACCTTATACACACTCTGCAAATATTTGCTGAATTGAATAAATGGCTGCTGATCTATAAACTATGCTGCTTTCAAATAAAACTAAGACAAGGACATTGATAGCGTATCCTCATCCCCTGTCTGGCCCCTTGGATTTGATTTGACCCTCTGTGCTTGGAATGATGAAGTCTGTTGAGGCTGTTTTCAGGAGAGGCTGTGAGACTCTGGGCACAGAGTCTCACAGAAGAGCTGCCCTGGGACACAGAGAGGAAAAAGTAATCAATAATGGAGGGGGAAAAAAAAAAAAAAAAAACCATGGGAAACAAACAAACTCAAACTAGAAATGAAATAAGCTATGGCTTCTGTAATCCTCCTACACATAACAACTATGGGTTTTGGACAAAATACAAAAAGCAGCTATCCAGAGGCACTGAAGAGCAGCCAAGCAGGCAGACAATGGAGGGGAATCTGCATTTGGAAGAAGGAGATGACAGTGGGAAAGTTCCCATTATCAGAGCTCTTTGCTGGAAAGCCAGTCCCAATCCATGCCAAATAAAGGCTACTAAAACATGAATGGAGGCCGGGCGCGGTGGCTCAAGCCTGTAATCCCAGCACTTTGGGAGGCCGAGACGGGTGGATCACGTGGTCAGGAGATCGAGACCATCCTGGCTAACACAGTGAAACCCCGTCTCTACTAAAAAATACAAAAAAACTAGCCGGGTGAGGTGGCGGGCGCCTGTAGTCCCAGCTACTCGGGAGGCTGAGGCAGGAGAATGGCGTGAACCCGGGAGGCGGAGCTTGCAGTGAGCTGAGATCCGGCCACTGCACTCCAGCCTGGGCGACAGCGAGACTCCGTCTCAAAAAAAAAAAAAAAAAAACATGAATGGAAAATCTGTAGTCTTACTGGCATGAAGAGTCAGGAGACAGGGTTCATGGTGATTATAGTAACCAGAAAGTGAGGAGGGGGTAATCTTGGAAAAATGAGAGCCAAAGAGGGGGAAGTAACATGTTCTATGTATAAACTCTGCACAAGTCATTGGCTGACTCCTGAACCATGTGTGCAAATAACCCAGCTAAGGCTAGAAGAACCAATCAGAGATTTCTGTTGCTGCACACTGGAGACAGTTTAGAGTTTGAAATAGTTAAATTAGCTGCCTGCTTAAAACAAATCAGCACTCTTCAGAGGAATACAACAGAACCCAGAGGCTCTGCAACATATCATTCACAGTGTTCTGGATAATATCTAAAATGCTAGGCATATGAAGAAAAAAAGAAAACGTAAGCCAAAAACAATCAATGCAGACTGACACTCAGATAAATAATTCGCAGACAAAAATTTTAAATCAGCTATTATAACTATGCTTCTCAATGTAAAGGAAAACAGGTTTGTAAAGAATTAACAAATACAAAATCTCAGAGAACTAGAAACTATTAAAATGATAAAATAAAAATTCTAAGACCAAAAACTGTAATACAATATTTGAAATAAATGTTGCCATATGGGCCTGACAGTAAATGGAAATGACTGAAGAAAAATTGAGAGAATTTAAAGACAGATCAATATAACTAATTCTATCTATATAAAGGAAAAAATACTGGGAAAAATGAGCAGAGCTTCTGGGACTTGTGGGACAGTACTGAAAGATCTAGCATACATATAATTAACTTTCAGAAAGAAAAGAGAGAATGGAATAAAAAAATTGAGGAAGATATAATATACATGATAAATGTATATTAGCAGAAGTGAGTCTTTTAAAATGTAATTTTAGATTTCAGATATATATGTGATAGAAATGAAAAATTCAAAAAAACATAATTGATATAGAAGATAATAACAAGGATATCCAAATTGTGTGAAAAATGTTCTGGAGATTGAACAAATAGCAAAAGTACAAAAAGATCAAATCACACCAGAGTAACACGTTTCAGAACTGCAAAAAAGTAATATCATAAACCAAGAAATATTCTTAGTCACTTATAACCGAGACATGAGAGTTTTCAACTTTTTTTTTTTTTTTTTGAGATGGAGTCTCACTCTGTCACCCAGGCTGGAGTGTGGTGGTGTGATCTTGGCTCACTGCAAGCTCCGCCTCCTGGGTTTACACCACTCTCCTGCCTCAGCCTCCTGAGTAGCTGGGACTACAGGCGCCCGCCACAATGCCTGGCTAATTTTTTGTATTTTTAGTAGAGACGGGGTTTTACCGTGCTAGCCAGGATGGTCTCTATCTCCCGACCTCGTGATCCGCCCACCTCAGCCTCCCAAAGTGCTGGGATTACAGGCGTGAGCTACTGCGCCCGGTGAGAGTTTTCAACTTTTAAAGAGAAAAACTTTAGATTCCTTTTTAAGTTTTGTATTTGAATCATTTCAAGTTTATTTCATATATCATGAACAATCTGAAAATAATATGTCAAACATTTGTGTAAGCTCCACCTGGTTTAAGAAATAAAACAAGCTGGGTGTGGTGGCACACACTTGTAATCCCAGCTACTTGGGAGGCTGAGGCATTAAGATGGCTTCAGCCAGGAGTTTGAGGCTGCAATGAGCTATGATCAAGGCTGAGAATAGTCACTGAACTCCAACCTGGGCAACACAGTGAGACCATAGAAAGAAAGAAAATGAATGGAAGGAAGGAAGGAAGGAAGGAAGGAAGGAAGGAAGGAAGGAAGGAAGGAAGGAGGGAGGGAGGGAGGCAGGGAGGCAGGGAGGCAGGGAGGGAGGGAGGGAGGAAGGCAGGAAGGCAGGCAGGAAGGAAGGAAGGAAGGAAGGCAGGAAGGAAGGAAAGGAGAGAAGGAAACATTACCAAATACCACTGGACACTTGGTCATTTACCCTTCTCTGATTTTACTTTTCTCTACACACCCCCACATTGTAACCACTATTTTGAGGTTTTGTTTTGTTTTGTTTTATTGGGACGGAGTCTTGGTCTGTCGCCCAGGCTGGAGTGCAGTGGTGCGATCTTAGCTCACTGCAAGCTCCACCTCCGGGGTTCACACCATTCTCCTGCCTCAGCCTCCTGAGTAGCTGGGACTACAGGTGCCCGCCACCACGCCCGGCTAATTTTTAGTATTTTTAGTAGAGGCGAGGTTTCACCGTGTTAGCCAGGATGGTCTCAATCTCCTAACTTCATGATCTTCCCACCTCTGCCTCCCAAAGTGCTGGGATTACAGGCTTGAGCCACCACACCTGGCCCACTGTATTGAGTTTTATCATTATCTTAACTTTTTAATGTAAGTGCATTTATTGTTAAACAATATGTAGTTTAAGTTTTGATGCTTTGGAACTCGAAATAATACTCTATGTTTTCTTCTAAAACTTTTTGAGTTCAACATTATATTTTCTGATACTCATCTAGGCTGATGCACATAGCTCCTGTTCATTTATTTTATGAACAATATTTTATGAACATATTGCAATTTATTTTTTTAATTCTCCCTTCCACAAATATGTGGATTGTTAAATTTTTTGGTATTACCAGAAATGCCGCTACCAACTTTCTCATACATGAATTCAGAAATGCATGTTTAAGGGTTTCTCTAAAATAGTGTCAAAGCATGGTCCTGTACCGGCAGCCTGATTATCACTTGTGATCTGCTTGGCAATACAAATACTTTAATTGGACTCTACCACAGACCTGCTGAATCAGGAACTCTGAGAGTGGGGGCAGCAATCTGTATTTTATAAGCCCCCTGGAGATTCTGATGCACTGCCAAGTTTGAGAGCTCACTACTCTAGAAGTGTAATTACCAGGTCACAGGAGGGTGCATGCATCTTGATTCTGTAATATTAATGGCTGTCCAAAGTGATTGTATCAACTTATACTCCCACCCATCATTATATGAGTGTCTACTGTTTCACATTCTTACCAGCACTTCATATTCTCAGAACTTTTATTTTTTGACCAATCCAGTTGGCACAGAATGGTATTTACAGTGTCTTATTTTGGTCTTCCTTGATTCCTTTTTTTTTTTTTTTTTTTTTTTTTTTTTTGAGATAGAGTCTCAGTCTGTCGCCCAGGCTGGAGTGCAGTGGCGCATTCTCGGCTCACTGCAAGCTCTGCCTCCAAGGTTCATGCTATTCTCTTGCCTCAGCCTCCCAAATAGCTGGGACTACAGGCGCCCACCACCACGCGCAGCTAATTTTTCATATTTTTAGTAGAGACGGGGTTTCACTGTGTTAGCCAGGATGGTCTTGATCTCCTGACTTCGTGATCCGCCCGCCTCGGCCTCCCAAAATTCTGGGATTACAGGCATGAGCCACCACGCCTGGCCCCTTGATTCTTATGAGATTGATCATCTTTCTGTTTGTTAGTCATCCATATTTTTTCTCTGACATGTCTGTTCCTGTCTTTTGTCCATTTTTCTATTGGATTGTCTTTTTTCTGACTGAGTTCTTTATTCATCCTTGTTAGTTAGATGTTTTGGGAATACCTTCTCCTAGTCTGTGTCTTTTATGTTTGTTTGTTTGTTTGTTTACTTTTAAATGATGTTTTTTGATCAATAAAAGTCTTTAATTTAATGTGTCATATTGATCATGTTTCTGTGTGGTTTGTGATTTTTCATCTTACTTAAGGAATCCTTTCCTACCGTAAGGTAATAAAGATGTTCTACTTTATTTTCTTCTAAAAGTCTTAACATTTTCCTCTCATATTTAGATCTTGAGTCTACATTGACTTTATTATATACAGTGTGAGATATGAATCTGTTTTTTTTCCATATGGATAAATGATTGTCCCAGTTACAGTGAATACATAGATTTTAGGAAGGAGAATTGACATCTTTATAGTACTGAGTCTCCCTCTTCCTATTCATGATTGTGCAATTTGTCCATTTATTTAGGTCATTTTAAATGTATTTCAGTAAGATTTAATAATCTTTGGTACATTTATTCCTAGGTATCTTATATTTTTAGTTGCTTTATAAATAGTACCTTTTAAAAATAAGTTTATATTTTCCAAGTGTCTGTTTCTGGAGTTAAAAAAAAAATTTTTTTTGTCTGATGGTCTTCTAGCCACTAACCTTACTTAACTTCAAAATGGTAAAAACCAGACCACATTTATCATATTCTGCTATAGCAATCATTACAAGATGCCAGACTAACATCTCTGGAACGCTTAGGAAAAGAGTGGGAGACCTTGGGATACCCCACTTAAGGAAGCTGTCATTCACACATAAATGAAAAAGAAAGGAGACTCCCAGATCCATAAAGTCTCAGATTGTCTTTTTCACAGCTTACTCGAGGCCACATACCAAAATATTAGGAAATGAATTAGAATTTTAAAATAATGGAGATGTTACTGCTAAGATGAATCTGAGGTAACCCCTTGTCAAAACGGAAGTAAGTAAACGAGAGCTCAAACTAGAAGGCCGCAGCTGCTCTGGTTTAAGTGACTTAAAAAATAGTAGTACACAAAACAGAAAAATATCCTGGGATCAAATGGGGGTGAGGAAGACATTCAGAACTTCAGATTCAAGAAATGAAGGATGGAAAAAGTGGAACCAGCATGAAAAATCTCTTGTCTTTCACCCAGAAAAGCAACAAGCCTATTGTTTTTACCAGATACATTTAAAATGTGAAATGCTGCTCTATTTGATGGTTTGAATGAAAAACATACATGTCTACAATCCAAATTGTTTTAAAACATCAAAGGAGACAATACTGTACCTGTGCTAAAAGGTATATAAAGGATAACAAAGTATTAAAACAGGAAAATAACTATACATAACGATTACAATGAATATAGTTATATAAATTCCCCATCGGCTCCTATCGAATAAAAAACTTTAATAATATTTTACTTAACAGAATTTTTTCAACCAAAGCACTACAAACATGATTAAAAATAGAATGATGGTTATTTCACATACAAAAAGCCTATTGAAGAGAAGAGAGCTGTATTTGGGAAAAAGCTTCTGAAGATTTTTGCTTCGTATGACAGGATACAGAAAGATATGTTTAATGTCGACTACAAAAAAGTTTCTAAATCTCATTTATTTTGTTTGTTTAGCAAATACTTATATAGTGCTTACCATGTGCCAGCTATTATTCTAAGTGCTTTACAAAGAGAAACTCATTCTATTAGTCTGGATCCTGGCAGGAAACAGATGGCACGCTCAAATTGGATAAATTGAAGCGAATTGAATACAAGGAATATTTACAAAGGTGTGAGTGGGATTTAGAAAATGCAATAGGGGATTGTGCAACACCCTGGCTCACAGCAGCAGGGAGCCTATACCACCCCCGGGCCTGCCTGAAGGGCCTCGGAGAGGGAGTGGTTAGAGGTACCGAGAGAGAGCCTCTTCCTAGAGACTGGTAGGCAGGAGCACTGGGTGGCAGACAACCCATGGCAACCTAACAGGCAGGGAACAAGGGGAATAATCACTCTGACCTCACTGTCCTCCTGCCCCTGGCTCTCCTGCCCATACTCTCATTAGCCAAATCCAACAGAAAGTCGGAGAGCAAAGAGCCCATTGATGCCTCTTGTACAGGTCGGCCTCCCAGGGTACAGAAGCAGGTTGGAGAAAGGTTGGAAGTGGAACTAAAGGGGCAAATAGAAGATACTCCACATACTTATAATAACCCTATTTAGTAGGTACTATTGTTGCATGCATTTTATAGAAACTGACACACAGAGAGGCGTCAGTTGCCCAAGAACTTGCCCAAGATCACAGAGCTCATAAGTGATGGATCCAGGATTTTAACCCAGGCACTTAGCTATCTCTCTTACAATATTATCATACAGAAAACCTGTGTAATCATCCTCTATATTTAAAAATATTTCTTAATGCTGCCTGATATACTGAAATTTAAATGGATAAAAAAAGACCATTGTAAGAGTCATTTCTGACTTCTTTCTACCACCTGTTTAAGGGCTGGGAGGTGTTTTTATGTTATTGGAGGCACTTAACCACCAAGATTTCCATTATGATTCAGAGATCATTTTGAAAATTGAGCAATTTTCATGATAGGCATACTTCCCAGCAGCTTCTTAGTAGAGTTGGGAGGATTATAGCTAGGGGAAACACAGGAGGTGAAAATTTGGTCTCATTGGAAAGTGTTCAGTTGTGAATGTGGATGGTGGTTTTATTAAATTTGTACACTTGAAGTCTTTTAATTTTCCAACAGAATTGTAGGAATCTGGCACTTCTTAACAATCAGGGCACAAATCCTTTCTAGTTTTTTGTTAGTAAGTATTTTCCAATACTAAAACTAAGCCATGAGTTCAGTATAAAATGAGTGTGATACAGCAAATAAACTGTAAAGCATATTTCTAGAGAGAAAGGTATATTTTCTTGCTGGTTTCTGTTATTAGGTTAGTATCCCTTGAATAAACTACTTACAAGAAGCTTCAGAATTGGGAATAAGTACAAGGCTAGAATGGTTGCCAAGTCAAATATTGTTTTCCTGGACACTTTTGCATTTTAGGAGCTTTTTTTTTTTTTTTTTTTTTTTTTCAGAACTTTTCCGCTTTACATCTATCCTTCCATGTTGTACCCCTGCCCTTGTTTCTGCTTGTCCGCCATCCACTCGGTGCCCCAGGCATGTGTTTCTCCTCCTTCTTCCCTGAAGAATGCATTTCATACCCTTGTGACTTTTCATTTGCTCTTCCCTTGGCCTTCCATGCCCCTCTCTTATACTTGGTCACTCCTATTCTTCATTTAGGAATCTAAAGACTGTCTTTTTTGAGAATGTTTCCCCATCACCCCTAGAAAGAGCCTATCATTCCCTTCCATGAGCATCTAGGGTTTTGTGTACATACCTTGTTTGCAGCCCTCTACTATATTGTATTAACCTTATTTGCTGGCATATTTATTTATTACACGGAACTGTGACTTTTTGGAGGCCAAGATCCTAGTCTGCTGAAGAGTTTTACAAAAGTTGTTGGATGAACAACTGTTCCTGAACCAACTAAAAATAATTAGTTGTCAAATTCTTGGCCATGATACAGGGACCAGAAACCCCTTCAAAGTCTGTTTACATTTTTCTGTGTCTGCCACCTACAGGAAGAGATTCAGAGAATAGCCCAAGAGCATGAAACATCATATCTATCCTGATTTGCATTTTACTCAGATTAGGGTCAGTGAGTTTAATACAAGTTTGGCGTAATTCTTCAGTAGGTAGACCTAAAATTTCAGAATTTCCAAATTATTAATAGCTTCCTTAGCTATTTTTATAATGATGCTTTCAGTAAATTCACTTCATTGTAAGTATACTAAAAATTAGATATATGCTCAAAACATTAAAAGATTATTTCCAATAGCATTCTTCTGAACAAGTATTAAAACCAGAATATAAGTTAGGTTCATATTATCACAAATGGGGAAGAAATTTTGGTTTAAAAAAAATACTCTTCAGTCCCCTGAATGACATTAAAATTACTCCTCAGTCCCCTGAATGACATAATGAGCAGAATATCTTTGTATTTAACTTGCGTATAAGGGCTGGTCTTTTTAAAAGAGTGAGCGAGCCTCTCTCTGGATCTGCTTTTGGGTCTCAGATGCCTCCCTCTGTAGGTGTCATTTGAAACTGCTCCACTGTGAGTTTTCCAGTTTCCATCCACGTGGTCTACCTGCCCACTCACCCAGTTTTCCCAGGCACTTACTACCCACACGGCTTACTTTCAATTCTGTTTATGGTGAACCACTAATTTTCTTTTATCGCCTCCACCACTGGCTCCTGACCATCCCTCCCTCTACTTGGGAGCGGGACAGAGTAACTCCAAGGCCATGCATCGTTTAGTTTCTACAGGTGGCGCTGTGGCTGGGGAGGCAAGATCAACGTAGCAGCTGTTTCCATGACCCATTTCTCCCCAAGTGCTAATAGTGAACTCTCAGTGGTGTCGTAGAACCTTATTCTACTTGAAATTTAGTTTAGGGAAGATCATTCACTGAGATAGCCTTTTCAGTTCTCTTTCTCCATGGCCAGACATGGCCCCAGTATCATTTATCAGGGAAGACACCACGTGCAGAAGTGTATGATCAACCATGAAACAGTAGTGGAGGGCAAAACATTATCTTTACCTAAACTGTGAAAGAACAAGGATATTTGTAGATGTTTTTGAAACTAGAAATCTGTGTGGTATAAAGAAAAGTGTTCTGTCAAGAGACCTCAATATGTAATATGAGGACTTAAAATTCAGTCATTTTTTCTTGGTTTCTAGAACTACATTCCTGTTTACTGAGAGTTTGCAGCTTAAAAAGTGTTATCTAAATCCTCAAGTTGGCTAATGATTTGGAATCTTTTTCTAAGTTGTTAGTATGACTTTCCAATATTTTTTCTCCCTTAATCTGCCATATGGCATATATTTATTCTTAACATTAATATAAATTAAAATTAATTGTGCTTTAGGAATTTGAAAGAATTCCATAAAATCTCTTGAGGTAGTTGGAAATGTCCTGCAGTTGAAACAAACTAGGGTTGGGAGACACTAATCTAGATTAATGTTAATAAGCAACATGTTGGGATTAATCATGTGTTTTTGCACTTTCTGTCTTGAGAGAGAGGGCTACAAGTGGTGGAGTTTGCAAATAATAGTTAATCCCAATGTACTGAAAATAACATTTCGTTCTTTAATATATCTTGGAATGCAACCATGACTCATTTTCTTCTTTTGGTTTATAGCTCTTATTTGGATGTTAATGGTAAATGAATTATAGCTCACTTGGTAGGTTTTTAAATTACAGCAGAAATCTACCTCATGGTTTATGCAAATGAACAGTCACAAGATTTTAACCAAGGAGTTTATGACGAAGAATTTATTACAAGATCAGTTTTACCATTAAAGAAAGGCACAATAAATTGAAAAGGATAAGATGAATGAGAAGTGCTTGGCACTTTGCTTTGTTCTTAGCACGTTGGCAGTTCCTGTCATTAGTAACACTTGGCTTTAATGTGGCAGATTTCATTTTGGATGTTTAAAGTACTTCAGAAACATTTGTTTGTTATTCTTCCCCGCATCCCAGGTCCATGGGTGCCCTACCTCAGAAGAAGAACATTTGTTTTCATTAGGAGTTAAAAGTAAGGTTAGAACCAAATGAAAGTCAACAAGCCTTTTAGAGGGGAAATAAAGATTACATCAAATTCCCAGTGGCTTCTTCTCTACTAGCTCATGGGGAAATATTTCTCCTGCAGCCTCGAGGCGAAGGAAGCAAAAGTGACCCCTTCCTTACAGCTTCGGAATGAGATGAATTATTCCACCCTATGTGAACCCACAAAATATTTCTGTCCATGAGTCTAGGATAGGTCAGTAATGCGAACTGAGTTGGAAATTGTTGCTCCATGAATCAGACTCTCAAAGTGCTCCATTCTTTTGATTCCTCCCATTCTTCCTCATAGTTTTTTATTTTTTATTATTTTTATATTTTTTCCCCACTGCTGATAACTTGTGTTCTCTAAGCAATAATTTTCTGTTGAGAAAACTGTGAGACATCCATCACCTCTATTTGGGTGAGAACTTCTTGAGTGCTGGGATTATACTTTTTCATCTCTATATAATCAAGATTTAGCACAGAGCCTGAGATGGACAGTCCCCCACACACACACACACACACATGTTATTAACTGATGGACTAAATGGTAAATATCATGGTAAATGGTAAATGTAATTTACCAAATAAATGGTAAATATCAGTAAGTCATAGAGAAATTTAGCCCCTCAAGCTCTATAAATGCCATCTAGCGTGCAAAATGCAGCAATACATCATAAAATCCCCCTGCTTGGTACAATGGTTAAGAATGGCATTGCTTATCATCTCCAACAGCCACCCCAGTTTTCTCTTACATCTATTTGAAACTTTGCAGGTTAGTGGTCCTTGTAATTTAAGCCACAGTCACAATAAGCACGTCCTTTAGAGTCTTTAGTTTGGGTTCAGCAAACAAAGATTACTCATATTTTCTTAGTCTCCTTCAATAGTCAACAAGTCTAGCAATTTTGTGGCTTTTCAACAGCCTAGGCAGACACTGACAAAATGCTTTAGAAGAACCTAGTCTTATTTTTCCTCTTAGGGCTAGAGATGATCTTCTCATCGTTAATAACAGCTTTCGAAAATTTCAGGAATGTTGAAGACAAACAATACAGGTGGGAGCGAAGGGAATGGTGGAGTTGATTTCACAATTTTGCAGGTGGATTAGATACTGAAGTTAGGTGTTTTCAGATTATATTGTACTACATAGGCATCAAACTAGCAAAACAAAATAAAAAGAACCTGCCTAGCTCTTGCCTGTATAATGTATTCCTGTTTAGTTAACAGAAACATTGCTCCTCCAAATTTCCAGGTTAATCTTCAATTTTCTCATTGCATTAGAAATTAGTATAAATTAGCATAATTAATTGAGAATTAATTAACACACTTAATTGAGAACTATTTATCCAGGAACTTTGAATATTATGGTATTCTATATAAATGAGCTTAAGATATTAACTGGACCTGCAGTATCACAAATTTTAGAAACCATTCACCTTAAATATATGAAAGCTTTTTAAATTTCCTTTAGAAGAGACAAATTGTGAGAGGTTATTTCCAAGCATTATTTTGCCATTCTAAATCCATGTTTGTTTCCTAGATTACAAGATGACTAGTAGTGATTACAATTGCAGCTAAAAGTATTCACATTAAACATACCTAGAAATAGGCAAGGTGAGGTGGCCCAAGTTTATAATTTTAACACCTTAAAAGGCCAGGGTGGGCCGGGCGCGGTGGCTCAAGCCTGTAATCCCAGCACTTTGGGAGGCCGAGACGGGCGGATCACGAGGTCAGGAGATCGAGACCATCCTGGCTAACACGGTGAAACCCCGTCTCTACTAAAAAAAATACAAAAAAACTAGCCGGGCGAGGTGGCGGGCGCCTGTAGTCCCAGCTACTCGGGAGGCTGAGGCAGGAGAATGGCGTGAACCCAGGAGGCGGAGCTTGCAGTGAGCCGAGATCGGGCCACTGCACTCCAGTATGGGCAAGAGTGCCAGACTCCGCCTCAAAAAAAAAAAAAAAAAAAAAAAAAGGCCAGGGTGGGAGACTGAGCTCAACTCACTTGAGCCCAGGAGTTTGAGACTGACCTGAGCAACATAGGGAGACCCTATCTCTACAAATGCTTTAAAAATTAACCTAGTGAGGCCGGGCGCGGTGGCTCAAGCCTGTAATCCCAGCACTTTGGGAGGCCGAGACGGGTGGATCACGAGGTCAGGAGATCGAGACCATCCTGGCTAACACGGTGAAACCCCGTCTCTACTAAAAAATACAAAAAACTAGCTGGGCGAGGTGGCGGGCGCCTGTAGTCCCAGCTACTTGGGAGGCTGAGGCAGGAGAATGGCGTGAACCCGGGAGGCGGAGCTTGCAGTGAGCTGAGATCCGGCCACTGCACTCCAGCCTGGGCGACAGAGCGAGACTCCGTCTCAAAAAAAAAAAAAAAAAAAAAAAAAAAAAAAAAAATTAACCTAGTGTGCACCAACAGTTCCAGTTACTCGAGAGGCTGCGGCTGGAGGATCCCCTGAACCCCAGAGGTCAAGACCATGGTGAGCTTGAATCACACCACTGCACTCTAGCCTGGGTGACAGAATGAGACCTGGTCTCCCCCCCCCAAAAAAAACCAAAAACATAGAAATAGTAAATACTGTCTTCATTATCTCAAAGAAGTGAGGTTAAAGATGGCTCTTCTTTTCTCAGGTATAACTCTGTGTCTTAATTTCACGTCTGGGGCATAACTCATATGTTTAGATTTAGGGTGGAAATAAGCATGCAGGATGAGAATCACATTAATGACAACCCAGTAACTATTTGATCTTACTTATTCAGGCCCTCTATGCCCCCAATCAAATATAATTTAGTTAGTCACTTTCTTCATTTCGGCTATGAAAACCATAGTTTACTAATATGATTCCTATGTAATATATCAGCATACTGTAGAATTGCATTTGGCAAACTTGAAACCTAGACTAAGAATTGATTCCCCTTTTTGGTTCACTTAAAAAAGTAGATGGGATATTGGAGGTGATGAATACTCAGACTGATTTTTCTCTGGCTGGGAAAACGAAGAGGTCTCTAACTGACTTATCCAAGAAAAATATGTTACCATCCTGGAGAATAATGTTAGAAACAGAAACCATGCAGGGAGGATTACAGAGAAAAAAGAAAAAAAAAAAGACATAGCAGTGAAAGCCTTGCCATTCATCACAGAAGACCAGTCAGGTGGGCGAGGAGAACAAGCATATCTGGGAAGTCCCAGTAAGGTGGTCCTCCTCCCCTCACCTATCTTTAAGTAGAAGAAAATAAATTAGGAAGCATTTAAAGCCAGGCAAGTTGAAGCAAACAATGCAGGGATACCCAGACTAGACTCCTAATTCCTCCAGATCCACACAAAGCCAGTCCAAAGAGCTGAAGGAAACCAGAGCTTTCAATCCAGTACGTCTACCAGGTTGGGGTGGCAAAAGGAAGAGTTCAGGGAAAGACGTGGTTCAGACTTATTACAGATATTTATGATGATGCCAGTAACTTGGGTTTCGGACATGGGTTTGGATTCCAGTTCTACCACACATTCACCATGTGATTTAACCTCCTTAAATTTAAGCTTCATCATGTGGTAAATGGGGATAATAATTGTATTTAAGTCTTTTTTTTTTCTTTTTTTAAGATAGTCTCACTCTGTTGCCCCGGTTGGAGTGCAGAGGCACGATCTTGGCTCACTGCAACCTCTGCCTCCCAGGTTCAAGTGATCTTCCCACTTCAGCCTCCCAAGTAGCTGGGATTACAGGCATGCACCACCACACCCAGCTAATTTTTGTATTTTCAGTAGAGACAGGGCTTTACCATGTTGGCCAGGCTAGTCTCAAACTCCTGGCCTCAAGTCATCCACCTGCCTCAGCCTCCCAAAGTGCTAGGATTACAAGGGTGAGCCATCGCACCTGGCAAGTATTTAACTCTTAGAGTTATTCTCAGAGTAAAAATAACAATAGCTGATATTTACAGAGCATTTCTTGTGTGTCTGGCACTGTGCTGATCGTGCATTTGTTATCTGTCTTAAAACTATTTTTAGTCTCATTGTACAGATGAGGAAACCAAGGTTTGGAAAGATTAAGTGTTTTGCCCCAAGTCACTCATCTAAGAGGTGGCAAGGCCCTGACTAAGTGAAAGAAACCCATATTGTATACAATAAGGTGCAAGCATCACTAAATACTCAAGAAATGGCAGCTATTACGATTTCCCATGTATCTGTCTAGACATGTTGTGCCATCCGATAATATGGCAGAAGTAGAGAGAAGCACCAGCCTCCCATCAACTCTTGGAGTTGACCAGCTGGCAACTTTCAGTGGATAAGATGACACTAGCATTTTGCATGGTGCCATAGAAAATCAGCCCATTTGCCTTCTTAGCCTCTATCTCGGGTTTCCATCTTCTGTTCTAATAAATAAAGCACTCAACGGGGATTGAGGACATCTTAGGAGATCAACAATCCAGAGCAAGTTGCTACCTGATTAATTCTCTCTCAGGAGTTGGCATTGCTAGAAAATGGAGAACCTGTGCTCTGGGGCACCCAGGTGGATGTAGGACAGGACAGATGTCATCTGGCTGTTCCCTCAGCTAAGACATTATTGAAACTGCTCCTGACACAAAGGGCAAAACCAAGGATACTAATCTTACTTTGAAGTTATCTTCATTTCTTAATTAGATTGAGATTTGATAGAAATACCTGGTAAAATAAAGAGAGAGTTTTTATAAATTAAACTTTTTAAAATTTCTATTTTTTTTCTCACTCTGTCTCATGGTGCTGTTAAACTTGTTTTAAACAAATAAATTATAGAATGCTACATTTCCCAGTATTATTTTTGCCATGATTTTTGCTTCAGTGGCTGACCCCAGAAATTAGCAAGGGAGAAGTATTCCCATGAAGCTGGCTCATCTCAGATGTTAAACAAAATTACTGTAACCATTCTTTAGTTCATAGGTAAGTCTTCCATCGATGTTAAAGGAAATTCAGGATACAGAGAAGGTGATATTTTCTTGCAGAATCCAGCAAGACGATGTGTAAAGATTTTAGATGTGTAGCTCCTGTCAAAGTTAACACGAGTTGTGCTGTTAAAATCCCCTCCTGACACCTTGCATTCTATCCTGGGAAGTCTGAAGAAGGTGCAGAAGGGTCATCAAAACATCAGCATCACTTCGATAAACTTGTCACCAGGTAAAATAAAATACTTGTATGTTTGCTTCTTTTCCTCTGAAATCTAAAGTAATTATGACTATATGGAAACCTTTTACCATAACTAATTAACTAGAAGCTCCTCATAAACTATGTGTTGACAGCACTGCATATGTCTAATTATCTTTTTTTCCACTTCGGAATTATGATGTTGAATAATGAAGAAAATATTACCTGATGAACTATTTTATTTTATGATAATATCTCAGGAGACAAAGGAGACACAAAGGCTTAAATGCCATCTTCAATTACATCTTGGCCTTGGCAATCTTTTAGCTGGTTTTGGTTTGCATGGAAACCACATTATATTTTTTAAAGCATGTAGAAAGATGGAAGGAAGGAGTTATAAAATGTTCTGTATAGCTGTTTAATTGCACTGTTAATTCTAGGCATGAGGAACCCTTTTCACATGAAGAAAGTCATGGCATAGCTGTTAAATTCTAGCCTGTTCTGCTGGACATTGTGGCTTGGGTTTTGCCAATTCCATTAAAATGTCTATTCTCTCCCTGCCACATAATGAACTAGTTTAATTCAAACCAGGCAAGCATGAACTCATAGGACAGATATGACAGAAACAGGGAGGTGGGTGGCTTTTGTTTGTTTGTTTTTTGGGTTTTTTGGCGTGTGTATAGGTCTTTGTTTTGGGGTTTTTTGTTTGTTTGTTTGTTTGTTTTACTTTTGAAAGCAATGGATCAAATCCATACCTGCAGACACTTATGTGTAGACCCAAACCTGCTGAAGAGGGCATTTTCAATCCTTGTCTACTCCCAAGCCTGTGCCCACCTTCTAAATATTTCTACATTTCCATCAAAACTCGGGAATATATTTCAACATGGTTGGCCATTAAGTGGCACTTCCCGTGCTTTCACAGCCACCCCTGTCCTCGGATGGTCTGTGCAAGGTCCATTAAAGTACAGGAGGTCTGGCAGAGGGAGAGACTTGGGGAGTACACAGCTACAATTGGGGCACCCCATGGGCCTGAGTTTCTTTCCTCAGGGTTTCTGTTTGATGCTTTCTATCTTTCACAGGGGGGCTGGGGTCTTCTGACATCGTGCTTCTTAGACAGACATGCACATGAGCCACTTAGAGTCTTGTTAAAATGCAGACTCTTTTTTATTTTCTTTCTTTCTCTTTCTTTCTTTCTTTCTTTCTTTTTTCTTTTTTCTTTCTTTCTTTCGTCTTTCTGTCTTTCTGTCTTTCCTTCCTTCTCTCTCTCTCTCTTTCTTTTCTTTTCTTTTCATTTTTTTGAGACAGGGTCTTCTCTGTTACCTAGGCTGGAGTGCAATGGCATGATCATAGCTCACTGCAGCCTCAAACTCCTGGGCTCAAGCAATCATTCCACCTCAGCCCCCCAAGTAGTGAGACTACAGGCATGCACCACTGTGCCCAGCTAATTTTTTTGTAAGTTTGTAGAGAGAGTGTGACACTATATTGCCCAGGCTGGTCTTGAACTCCTGGGCTCAAGTGACCCTCCTGCCTCAGCCTCCCAAGTTTCTGGGATTACAGATGTGAGCCATCATGCCCAGCCAAAATGCGGATTCTAATTTAGTCAGTCTGAGATGGGGCCTAGGGGTCTGAATTTTTTATCAAGTTTCCAAGGGATGCTGGCATTGCTGGCCCAAGGACCACACTTTGAGTGGTGACACTCCCACTCCACTGAGTCAATTCAGGACTTTCTCTCCCCAAATCCGTTTTTTGTCTTTTGTTTTGTTTTGTTTTGTTTTGTTTCAGATGGAGTCTTGCTCTGTCGTGTGCAGGCTGGAGTGCAGTGGCACGATCTTGGCTCACTGCAAACTCTGCTTCTCGGTTCAAGGGATTCTTCTGCCTCAGTCTCCTGAGTAACTGGGACTACAGGTGCATGCCATCACACCCGGCTAATTTTTGTATTTTTCGTAGAGACGGGGTTTCACCATATTGGCCAGGCTGGTCTCGAACTCCTGACCTCATGATCCGCCCGCCTCAGCCTCCCAAAGTGCCGGGATTACAGGAGTGAGCCACCGCATCCAGCCCCCAAATCCTTTCTTTTCCTCCTCAGTCCCTGCTCTGAATTCTGGGAGCGCCGTTGGACAACACTTAGTACTAATCTTTGTACTTCTTAGCCTCTGTCTCCTGGGTATGAAGCTTAATGTTAAGCTGCATAAGTAAATGTTTCCTGGGTGTGAACTTTATCTTTGTAAGTAGATTCTAAGCTCTGCCACCTACCTTTACCTCCAGACAGCAGCAACAATGATGACACAGCACAGAAGGCCATGGTAATTATTGTTGAATTGAATTGAGTTGGATTGGATTGAACTGACCAGGCTTTCTAACACTATGTTGAGAATACATTTCTTCCCAAACCGGACTCAGTGACTGACATGGGAGACATTTTAGGCAGATTTGATGTGTTTAGATGTCTGCAGAAGTGATGCTCTTAGCAATTGAGTTCCAGCATTGGATCTCATGCCTTGTCTCCCTGGTCCCACCAACCTGTGCTCAAACATACAAGCCAAAACAAAAAAGGAAACACAACCAGCAACTGAGTCTATTTCTACTTCCCCAAAGAAATTTCCTCATGTCCCCATCCTTCCTAACCCATCTCTCTGACCCCAGCCAAGTGTCTTGCAACTTTCAGAAAAATGAAAGAAGTATCTCCTCCTCATGAAAAAAAAAAGAGAGAGAAACGTATTAATTTGGTAACTTAAACATGTAACAAAGCCCTACTTACTATCTTTTTCTCTGAATCAACTTCCAGCCAAGTGGGTTTAATGTATATGCCCCTCCTCCAACTTAAATAAAACCATGGTGATTTGTTGTTTCCTGCCATTATTTCGCGTCTTGTAATACCCCCATCTCTTTGCTGCCTATTCCATTGCTACACGTCCACGTGGCTCCAACGAAAATCCAACCTCTCACCACCAGTTTTTCCCCCCTGCTTCCCCAGCCTGAGGGAACTCCACTCTCCTTGGAAATTGCAGAGCTGTAATTTAGAGTATATTCAGCCATTAATTGTGCAGTATCCAGTGCTATATTTTTCTATGTTGTCTCAGCCTACTTTTTAAAGATTTTATTGCTAGCTAACTTTAGACATATTTATGCCTTATTAAAAGAGGGTAGATTAAAATTTGCTCAAGAAATCTATGACCTGTACTTGTGTCCCCTTTGGGTCTGGCGTTCATTCACCACTCAACAATTAATATTTGAGTACCCTAACAGTGGAGTGATTGATGAATAACCAAAATAAAGTGAATATATGTTCGTAATTGAATTTAAAACCTGATATTTCACAATCCAAGTACTTTCACATATAACATCTCGTTGTCCTTGTGACATCCTTCTGAAGCAGATGAGAAAAGGTAGTATGTCATGCAAAGCATTTAATTAGTAAATTCACTTTGACAGTGTTTCAAGCCAGTATGTGGGGGGGGAAAAGTTATTAAGTGGAATAATATAAAAGTTAATTGTGACATGTCAAACACACTCTTAGAGAAGATTCATAAAAATACCAAAGAAGAACAGTGCTCCAAAACCTAAACAACGGTGGATCGATTTATGGCTTATTTAACCAAATCAACAATCTGGAAAAGGTACCTCTTAAATTTGAACTGAAAGCTTGACAGAGAGTAAGACAGCCTGACCTCCATGGTTAATAAATTCCATAAGTAGAGAGCAAACATTAAAAATGCCCCGTAGCTCAATGTCTTCAGCCAAAAAGAACTAATCCAATTGAGTGAGACCAAAGAAAACGACTGGGGATGTATGGTTCCAGAATGTCTCTGAGGTATTCAAACCCAAGTCAATTTAAGGACTTGTAAGTTAATAACTAGGACTTTACACATAATCCTGTACTTTACAGGTAGCCAGTGAAGGTTTTATACAACCAGGGTAATGTGATTTTCATGCTTGGTGTCAGTCAAAATGTCAGTAACTGAGTTCCAGACCAAGAGAAGTTCCTCAATCAGTCCATTATAGAGTCCCCCAGAACAGCGGCAGGCGGGGGCAGCAGGGTCCCAGGAAGACAGGAGCCACAGACACACGTAGAGAGGAGAGAGCAATGGACAGCAGCCACGGAGAGGGCTGGTTCACAGGGGCTTTTAATGGTGGATCTGGTAAATAATTAAATAGGAAGCCTTAAAGATATGTCAGGATCAAAGATTAAGTACAAATTCATAATAGAAATCTTAGGAGCGAAGAGCCTTCAAAGCTGTAGTTCTGGGCAATTTACGGATTTGCAGTAATGGTGAGAACCCAGAAGCAATGAGAGTTCCTTCTTAACTTGATTCATCATCAGCTTTTAACAGTCAGGCTGAGAACATCCGGTTAGGTGGTTAGGGAGTGCATTTAAGTTTCAAAGGGGTGAGATGACTACTTTTTAACATACTACCTAATGTTAGATGGATATTTTAAATGCATTGTTTGGATTCCTTTTTTACAAACATTATTTAAGAGCTCTCTGTGTGTATGCATGTGTTTTAATTTCCCAGTGGAAATATTATAATGTCAGATGATAAAATCTTTCCAGATTTGATATTGACTTATGTTTAAAAAAATAAAATGGGAAAAGCAACCAGACGATTAACTGAGCACCTAATATGTTCCAATTACAAGACCAGGTACTTTATACACATTCTTTTATTCTTATTTTCATATTGCAAGGTTGGTGGGATTAGTTCCAAATATAAACTAGGAAATGAAAGCTCAGAGGAATATGTTGCTCTGGCTCCTGACCACTGAAAATTTGCAGACCAGCACCATCAGCATCACTTGGGATGGGGTTAAAACGCAGAATTTCAGGCCCTACCCTAGACTGACTGACCAGAATCTGCCTTATTCAGTAGCTGTAGCATTCTGGAAGGTCCCTTCTATATATCACTTAAGTATGTTCTCATAGAAAACCCGGGGTAGAGGCAGACCAGTGACCAATGACCAGCTACCGGTAACCAAGCTGACGGCTTGGCAGCCACCTTTGCCATGCAAATGAGCTTCAGCCCCTGGGGCTCCTCGCCGAGGAAATGCATATACAGAGGATCCCTGGGGAAGTACCTGTGGTGCAAAAGGAAGAAATGAGACATGTTTGGCCTGGCTCTGGCAGAGAGTGCCGGAGCCCATGGACTCTCAGGAAGAGTCATTCCACACAAATTTACTGAGCAACAATCATGTATGCCCAAAACAGAGGTGAAGGCAGTAGGTTCTGGAGCCAGACTGTATTTCAGATCTGCTGAGTGCTGGCTTTGGGCCTTGGGCAACTTGCTTAATCTCTTTATCCTTCTGTTTCCTTATTTGAAAACTGGGGGTACTGACGGAGTCAGGGTAAGGCATACAGAAAGAGCTCATTGGACACTTGCTTTCGTTATTTCCCATGTTGTGCTATGGGGACTATGTCCAGTGTGGAACAAGACTGCTCTAGCCCCTGCTTCAGGTTTTAGAGGAGGAGGCACACGTTACTAGGTATAGTTGTGACAGGTGCTATTTCAGAAGAACAGTGAACTATGGAAACAGGTAAGAGAGAAGCTAGACTTAGGAAGCAATTAGGGAATATTTCTTATGTAATTGACCTTTGCTTGTGATCTGAAGCTTGAATAGGGAGCGCCTTCCCAGGGGAAAGACCAGCATTAAACAATCGAATGAGGAACTGAACCCTGGAGGAGATGCAAGAGGGCCTGTAGGATGAGGACAGAGAGCGAGGGGGCTCCGGAGAGGGAGAGGAGTAGGCAGCCAGCAAACTCCTGGAAATGCTGGATACAGAATGACAAATATCCTCTTTGCTACATAGTAGAATCCTAAAAATGAGAAACCCTTAGTTGCTAGAATTGATGAAAGAACTGAGTAAAGCAGTGAGCTACACCCTGGCTGCCTTGTAGGAGTTATTGATCTCAGTAACCCCAAGGCTTAGCTAGGAGATGATGAAGCTCTGGGCTGTAGCAGGTAAGAAGTAGGAGCTGAACCCCCTTCCCGAAGCTGAGACATTCAAAGGGTGGATCAGAGAAACTCACTCAACAGCACAGGGACAGAATGAGGAAATAGTCTGCCTTCCTGGGTGGAGAGAAGGACAGAGGTCATTAGATTCATATTTCAAAAATACCATGCCAGCTGCAGGTTGGAGGAGGGAAAAAGTGGTATGGGCATATGAAGTAGGAAGCTCGACATTCAGGGGAGACTTTCTCATGGCTCTGACCAGGACAGGGGTGGTGCAGCCAGTTCACACAACTGATAGCATGATTGATTCCAGGTCCAAAATTGTCACAAGTGAATAATAGAGCTTAACAGGGAGCTTATAAAATGATGCAGAAACATGACATGGATCAATATCAAGGGTCAGGCTTCCAGAGACTGGAACGTAAAGGTCCATAGGATCCAAGTTGTGGGAGATTTTGGCATAGTCAGTGCAAGACAGGGAAACAATCGCTAATTCACTAGGGTTAGACAGGAGGGAAACGTCACACCCCGGAGGGTAATGGAAGATAACCACCTGCCACAGAGCTGCAGCGTAGCCCCGAGCAAGGTTGGGGATGGTCTTTGGGCTCATGGCTGGAGCTGAGACTTGGAAGAAAATTCTAGAGGTGGGGAAGGAGCAGTGTCACTGACTCAAAATTGTTTCAGTCTAGGAGATTGAGTATTATAGCATTTCATACACCCTGTACAGCTGAAAGAAATCAGACATGTAAAACCCATCCTGCTACTCAATGTGTGTGGCCTGTAGACCAGCAATACCAGCCTCAAAACGGGGCAGGTTAGGAATGCAGAATTTTGGCCCCACCCTGGGGCCTCCTGAGCAAGAATCTGTATTTTAATGTGGTCCCTAGGGATTCCTACATGAATGACAATTTACCATGTGTGGCCATAAAAGATCATGTTACTCGCGCCATCTGTGACTGAGGGCATAGGATGTGTGACCCAGGATAAAAGATACTCCTTAATGGAGTATGTGAAGACAGTTTTGAAATACTTCTGACTCATGTCAGGCACACCAAAAATTGGAGAGATTTGGCCATATCTAGGCAAACGTAACCCGAAATATTGGAACCCTCCTACAAGTCAGACTGGGTAAGCACAATGACAGGACAAAATCAATTTTTAAAAAAGTGAGGTGGAGTGAGATGGAAAGAGAGATGCAACCTTGAGAAGTAGTTCAGATTGTAATTTCTAATTTCTTTCTACTCCCTTCAAATTAAATGAGTAGCCAGTTCACATCAGCCTCAAACTTACCACACAACTTTAAAACACTTACAGGCGTAATTATTTTAGATTCAAATTCACAGCTCTAGCAACTTTGCACTGAAGCTACATTTTTTTCAATAATACATTAAAATCCTCCTATATTACTCCAATGTGAAGTTCCTTTTTCCCTAATGCAGTTAGAATGATTCTATAACATTGCTAAAGTCAACTTCAGTGGTATTACTATTCATTCATTCAGCAAATTCAGTTGAGCGCCTACCATGTGCCTGTGCTAGACACTGGAGATGCCAACAGTGAATATGACTGTTCACTTAATGTGGTCACTGCTCTCAAGATGCTTGGAGTCTATGAGATTAAATAAAATCATTACAGTTCTAGCTACTTTCCTAAGTGTTATTAACATTTAAACTGATTTCATTATTCTAATGCTTTGTGGTAGCCCAAGAAACCTTTATATTTGCATGTCTGTTGTTTTACTATATACCTACATGACGTATGCTTCAGAAACCTCTTCTGTGCTATATTTTCAGCAATAGCTTCTTTTAGCTTCAATATATTCCTTTCCTGTAATGAAAAAGTCCTGAACTTCCTAAGGGATGGCAATTAAACACATAAGGATGTAAAATTCTCATTGAATTAATAGATCTGCTTTGGGTTTTTAATATTTTTTTTTTTTTTGGCTCGTTAGAATACATAAATCTGGCAATTTCTCTAAAACTCTATCGTTTCGGTCTCTTGGGGGAAAATGTGAGAACCGAGGAGTATAGCGTAAGTGTCAGAGTCTTTGTGTCTCTAGATAGCTCTGCCGGTTCTCCATGGGCTGTGGAAGATAATTTGTCAGCTTAACTTCAGCTGCAGCCATTATGGAAGAAGACTATGACTTCTCTCCTAGCAGTAGAGGTGCAGAAATAGCATCCAAAGCCAGAGAATGTAGGCAGGTGGGAATTTAATCCTATCCTGACCTTACATTTCTTCCTTCTCTATTAGTAATCACATGTCCTGATGGGTGCCTGTGTCTTTAGCTATATTTAGATTATAGTCTATATGCAAAGAGACCAACAAAACCTGGGTTCTTCGGCAAAAGGTAGGTAGCATTTTGAACTTTGTGCTTGAAGAGATAAGACAATAAAATTAGGTGAGGATATCCATTATCATTGATTTAATTTGGATAAAAATAGAAAAATACATCCTTTGTGTCTTACCTTTGTCTTCTCCCCTTCCTCTGTCCCCATTGATTATGCATTAACTTAATCATTGTCTCCATAGAAGGGAGACAGTCTGTAGAGGGGTTTGTATTCTCAGACATCTAGTGCCCAAGAGCCAATTATACTAAGCTCAGTTTTGTTGGTGACACTAATATTCATCTGGTTGGGAGATGAGAACACAATCCTGGGTACGTTAGGATAATGAGAAGGCTTCTTCAAATACCTCATTACTGCCAGCAGCAGCACAGTGCTCTTGTCTTCTCAGGGTAGACTTTTTCTGTCCTTCACTATCTTTTTCCAGCTATCACTACGCACTGTCATTACTTTCCTTGAACTATACTTGTATTCATCCCCTTCCTCTCCGTGCACACAACTACATCTCCAGTCTAGACTCTAGTTTTCTCTTCCCTGCATTATTGTACTAGCTGATCTTTGGGGTCCACTCTGTCTCCACACCCATCTATCCCACCAGGATGATCTTAGGTAAAGGTCACTTTTGTTCTGTTACTTCTTGGCTTCAACATTCTAGATGAAAGATAGTTCTGTACTATTCAACTTAGGTCTTATGTGTCTAAGAAATATAGACCATAGAATCAGAAGGACCTGGGTTTGAATCCCATTTCCACCAGTTACTTATTTGCAAGTTCTCTCATCTCCCTAATCTTTACGATTTTATTTATCTGTTTTGTTGCTGCAAAATATAGATAACATAAAAAATTTGCTGTTTTAATTATTTAAAGTGTGTAATGCAGGGACTTTATTTACATTCACAATGTTGTGCAGCCATCACACGTGTGTGTGTGTGTGTGTGTGTGTGTGTGTGTGTGTGTGTGTGTGTGAAAGAGAGAGAGAATATGATCTATCATGCAATTTAGCAATGGGTTGGCCCCAAAATTAGTTGAATAAAAATTTATAATAGATAATTTACTGTTTTTCTCTCTCTTTAGGCAATTCTTACATACAAACTTTTTACAAATGTTTTATTTTGGTAAGATATATATAACATAAAATTTGCCATTTAAACAATTTTTAAGCATACATTCAGTAGTATTAATTACGTACACAGTGTTGTGCAACCATCACCATTATCTTTTTCCAGAACTTTTCATCACCCCAAACAGAAACTCTGTATCCATTAAGCAATAACTCCCCATCTCCCGCCCCCACCCTCAGCCCCTGATAACCTCTAATCCACATTCTTTCTCTACGAATTTACCTAATTCTAGACATTTCATTTGAGTTGAATCATACAACATTTGTCCTTTTGTGTCTAGCTTATTTCACTTGGCATAATGGTTTCAAGATTCATCCATGTTCAACCTTGTGTCAGAACTTTATTCATTTTGATGGCTGAATAATATTCTGTTGTATGTATATACCACCTTTTGCTTATTCATTTCTTGAAGGACACTTGAGTTGTTCCATCTTTTGACTATCGTGAATAATGCTGCAATGAATACTGGTATATGAGCATCTACTAAATCCTTTTTTTTTTTTTTTTTTTTTTTTTAGCAGAGTCTCATTCTGTCAGCCAGCCTGGAGTGCAGTGGCATGATCTCCACTCAGCTGTGACCTCCCGGGCTCAAGGAATCCTCTCACCTCAGCCTCCAGAGTAGCTGGGACTGTACGTGTGTCCCACTATGCCCAGCTAATTTTTAAATTTATTTTTTAGAGACAGGATTTCACTCCTGAACTCAAGCGATATGTCTGCTTCAGCCTCCTAAAGCACTGGGATTATAGGCATGAGCCACCAGGCCCGCCCAGAATCGTTGTTTTCAATTCTCTTGTGTATATACCTACAAGTAGAACTATTGGGTCATATGGTGCTAGGGACCGAATTGTGCCACCCCAAAATCCATATGTTGAAGCCCTAACACCCAATGTGATGGTATTTGGAGATGAAGCCTTTAGGAGGTAATTAGGTTTAATAAGTTTGTGAGGGTGGGGCCCTAATAGTGGGATTAGTACCCTTATAGGAAGAGGAAGATACACCAGAGCTCTCTCTCCACCATGTGAGGACACAGGGGGAAGGTGGCCATCTGCAAGCCAAGCAGAGAGCTCCTACTGGGAATTGAATCAACTGGCACCTTGATCTTGGACTTCCCAGCCTCCAGAACTGTGAGAAATAAATTTATCTTGTTTAAGCTACCCAGTCTGTGGTATTCTGCATGGCAGTCCAAGAAGACAAATACATATGGTAACTCTTTGTTCTGAGGAACCACCAAGTTATTTTCCACAGCAGCTACACTTCGGCATTTTACATTTCCTCAAGCAATGCACAAGGAAGGGTTCCAATTTCTCTACATCCTGCAATCCTTGTCATTTTGTGTTTTTGTTTTGCTTAGTGATTCTAGTTGAGGTGTATTGATATATTGTGGTTTTGATTTGCATTTCTCTAATGACTAATAATGTTGAACATCTTTTCATGTGCTTATTGGTCGTTTGTATATCCTTTTTGGGAAAATGCCCATTTTTTTAACTGGGTTGTGATGCTGCTGCATTTTAGGAGTTATTCCTATATTCTGGATATTAAATCTTTGTCACCTATATGTTTGACAAATAATTCCCATTCTGTAGGTTGTTGTTTCTCTTTCTTGATGGTGTACTTTGATGAATGAAAGTTTTAAATTTAAGTACAACATGTTATTTTTCCTGTTTTGTTTGTGTTTTTAGGTCATATCTAAGAATATATTCTGAAATTTAAGGTTGAGAAGATTTACTCCTATGTTTTCTTCTAAGACTTTCATGGCTTTGGTTTTAATATTTAGGTCACTGATCCATTTCGAATTAACTTTTGTGTATGGTATGAGGTAGGTGCCCAACTTCATTCTTTTACATGTAGGAATCCAGCTGTCCCAAGACCATTTGTTGAAGAAACTGTTCTTTTCCCATTGAATGAAGTTGAAATCCTTATCAAAAGTCAGTGGACCACAGATGTTTGTGTTTGTTTCTGGACTCTTAATTCTATCCCATTAATTTATCCTATGCCATTACCAAACTGTTTTGATTAATGTACCCTTGTAGTACATTTTGAAATCAAGAGGTGTGATACCTCCAACTCTGTTTTTTTTTTTTTTCAAGATTGTTCTGGTTATTTGGTGCTTTTTGTAATTCTATATGAATTTGAGAGTTTGCAAAACCAAAAAGAGGCTCTTGGGAATTTGATAGAGATTACGTTGAATCTGTAGATCACTTTAGAAAGCATTGCCATCTTAATAGTATTGTCTTCAAACTCATGAACACTGGATGTGCTTTCGTTTATTTAGATCTTTTGACTTTTATCAGTCATATTTCATAGTTTCTATTGTACAAGTCATTCATCTCCTTGGTTAAATTTATTCCTAAGTATTTTAATCTTTTAGATGCTATTGTAAACAGAATGGCTTTTTTCATTTCCTTTTCAGATTGTTTATTGCTGGTGTATAGTAACATAGGTGAGTTTTGTATGTTTGTCCTGTGCTCTGCAACTTTGTTGAATTGTTTGTTAGCTTTAGTTTTCATGTGGATTCTTTGAGATTTTCCTTATATAGGATCATGTTTTCTGTGAATAGAGGTAGTTTTACTTCTTCCTTTCCAATGTGGATGCCTTTTATTTCTTTTTCCTCTCTAATTATTCTGGCTATAATTTCCAGTACAATGTTGACTAGCAGTGGTAAAAGTAAACACTCTTGTCTTGTTTCTGATGAAAATTTACTTTTAAAATACACATTAAATAGAAAAATTGTTTAGAGCAGTTTTACTAAAGATAATAGTCATTGAATTCAAAAGTATCTTTTAAATTAACTTCTCATCTATTTGAAGATGAATTTGCCCATTCGGAAAGGACAACATTAAGATGAATTATCACTAGGTGAACGTGCCCATGTCATCACAACCAGCTAAAAAAAATTAACATCCCCAGCTCCCTAGAAACCCCCTTGGGTCCCTCCCAATCATTACCTTCTTCCTTCTCCCCAAATGGAATCATCATCCTGACTTTTAAAATCATCAATTACTTTTGTTATTTTTTCAGCTTTGTGTAAATGAGATCTTACAACATGCACTCCTCTTGGCTCTTCTTTGGTTTCTTTTGCCCAACTTTTCCTATCTTTAACATCTTACGTTCGCATGGTTCATTTGTTACAGCTAATGAACCATCATGGATATGTTATTATTAACTGAAGTCCATACTTTATTTCTATTTCTTTAGTTGCTTTTTTTTTTTTTTTTTTTTTTTTGAGACAGAGTCTTGCTCTGTCTCCCAGGCTGGAGTGCAGTGGCACCATCTCGGCTCACTGTAACCTCCGCCTCCTGGATTCATGCCATTCTTCTGCCTCAGCCGCCTGAGTAACTGGGACTACAGGCACCCGCCACCACACCTGGCTAATTTTTTGTATTTTTTAGTAGAGATGGGGTTTCACCGTGTTAGCCAGGTTGGTCTCGCTCTCTTGACCTCATGATCCACCCGCCCCGGCCTCCCAAAGTGCTGGGATTACAGGCATGAGCCACCATACCTGGCCCTGTTTTCTTAGTTTTTACCTTAATGTGCTTTTTCTTTTCCAGGATCTCATCCAGGATACCTTATTACAATTAGTCGTCTTATCTCCTTAGGGTCCTCTTGGCTGTTTCTCAGATTCTTCTTGCTTTTGATGACCTTGACAGTTTTGAGAAATACTGGTCAGGTATTTGTGGCATGTTCCTCAACTAGGATTTATTTGATATTTTACCACATGATTAGACTGGGAATATGGACATTTGAAAGAAAAACCCACAGAGGTAAAGTGCTGTTCTCATCATATTAAGGGCACATGCTATCAACAGAACTTAGTACTGTACATGGTAACTTGGGTCACCCAACTGAGGTCATGGTTGTCAGGTTTCATCCCTGTAAAGTTCATCTTTTTTTCCCATTTTCATGCTGTGCTCATTGGCGGGAAGTCACTAGGCACAACCCATACTTAAGGAATGAGAAATTATGCTCCACCATCTTGAGGGGAGAGTATCTACAGAAATTATTTGGAATTCTATTGCATGTGAGATTTCTCCCCGACTTATTTATTTACATAGTCATTTACATCAGTATAGATATTTATTTATACTGTGGGTTATAATTCCACTAATTTATTTGTTTTGTTGCTTAAATTATTTCAGCTTTGCAGAATTTTTTTCAGTTTATTCCTGTGTCTCTTTGACATATCACTCTTACTGTGAGGTTTTCTTTTTTCTAATTACTTCCTTACTGGCATGGACTGAATGCCTGTGTCCCCCACAAACTCACATGCTGAAACCCTAACTCCAATGTGATGGTATTTGGAGATAGGACCTTTAGGAAGTAATTAGGTCACAAAGATAGAGCCCTCATGATGGAATTAGTGCCCTAATAAGAATTGCTTCCCCCTTCTCTCCCATGTGAGGACATAATGAGAAGACATCTCTACAAGCCAGGAAGAACACATTCGCCAGAACCCTACCATGCCAACATTCTGATCTTGGACTTCCCAGACTCTAGAACTGTGAAAAAAAAATTATCTACTGTTTAAGCCACACAGCTTATGGTATTTTTGTTATAGCAGCCTGAACTCACTAAGACACTTACTTTTGGGCACTACAAGATGCTCCAGAGTCACCTCGTCTGTTTCTTGCCCCAGTTCTAAAATTTGCCTTTCCTCTAAGGAGACCTGGTTCCTTTTGTTAGAGAATGGTATTGGAAACCAAGATCTAGGCGCTTGGTGAGCTCACTGCTACTGAGGTGTCATTGCTTCTAGAACCTCTCAGTTGCTGGAAAAAATGAAATATGTTTGTACACTAACACATGTGTGTGTATGTGTTGTGTATGTATAAATATTTCTGTGTAGCTATTTACCTCACAATGACCTGCAGATGTCAAGTTAGCCTGACTGCTGGTTTGAGTAGCATGATGGAGGTGGAAGCCAGGTTGTAGAGTACTGAAGTGGCACTTGGTAGACGCAGAAAACATAGATTATTTCTGTCCTGATAAGTTTAGTGCTGAAGGAAAAGTTGCAAGTGGGAATTATAGTGTGAAGAGACAGTATAGCCCAGAAAATGGTTTTTAAGATCAGTAAAACTAGTTCAATTGGTGGGTAAAAAGAACAATTGGGTAAACAGTAAAAAATTGGGTAAACAGTAAAACTAGTTCAATTGGTGGGAAAAAGAACAAGCTGAACTGGAGAATGAAGGAAGATCAGCCAGTAATTGGGTGGGTTTGGGAAGGGCAAGGACTCACCCCATTAGGGAAAAGAGCCCTGAAGGGGGCAGTTGGCTCATTTGTAATAGCCCCTTTCCTCCCTAAAGCTCATGAGGAGGTAAATTGTGTCCCCATTTTACAGATGAGAACGTTGAGATGAAAACCTCAACGTTTACCTCAAAAGTGAGGTAAACTTGTGTTAAGCCCTCACTGCCGGTAAGCATCAGAGTTAGGATTCAACTGGTGCCCACCCTCTGCTGGTCCTCACCCCTCGAAGGCCTGTTAGCCTTTGCAACGTCCAAATGCAAATACATCCAAAAGGTCAAATGACTCCTCTGCATTCCTGTATACCAAGAGTCGGTGGTTTCCTCTAGGAAAAAGCCAGAGGGAATACTTTTTCTGCAGACCCCAGAGGAAGAACCAGACCCCATACCCAAGCAATAAATCCAAGGGGCCTTTTCTTGCTTGTGGCGCTGACTCTTTGGCAAGCTCCTTGCAGTGTGACCTAACCTTCCACCCTTCCCTGGCTCCGCTTAGGAGCTCTCACTAAGGCATCTGTTGAGGACAGCCCCCGAATGAGTTTCAGATTTGGCAGTTAAGTTCTTGGATGTCATGCTCTCATTCCTGACTCTATCCACAAGGGAAGTGAGCAACAGTCCTCTCCAGCTTAAAATGTGAGATGAAAATAATAGTCTGTTGGGCAGAGCCTGTGAGAGGCTATAGAAATACTTCCCCACTCCCTCTATTATAAACAAGTAAATATCCACTGGCATTCTGTACATTGACAGCACGTCCATATGCAGAAAATACATATGACGGAGAGAAGATTTTAATTCTGAGGCCCAGAGCCCATTGTAAAATGCATACATACAAATTTTCTTTCAACCATTTTTCTCTCTACTTGCTGGGAACTATTTACAACTGTGAAATGTGAGAGTTATTAGGTATGAATTTTAGAATTCTTCATTTCACACATGAGGAAACGGAGGTAGACAACTGCCTTGCTATATTGTGTATACATCATGTAAAGATTTAATAAACATCCTATTTATGTAAAATAGAAAACCTTATTGTGGCTTAGAAGAATTACTTAGTCTTTTAAACATTAGCTTTTAATAAAACTTTATTACAAAACCTTTGGATTAAATGGGATCTAGAGCAATCTGCAGATATTTCTAGGCTGTTAGGCAAGGAAACAAGGATATTTTTATCCTTTCCCTGTATCTATGTTTAATTATTGATTTTAAATCACAAAGGATGGAAAATGGAAGCTTTGTGATGCACTCAGGTCATTCTAAGAAAAGATTACACATAGAATTCCAAACTTTCGAAGCAGATACATTAAGGAATTATTCTGTACAGTACAAGTAAATTATCTGCCTTATAAAATTAATCATTTTATCTAGCATATGTAAAAACTATTAACATCAAAAAAACCTATGTAGGCTACATGACTAAATTTAGAAGGGAGGTACACTAGCGCCTGGTTATAAATGTAAACATTAAGAAATGTATTAATCCTAATATGATACAGGGTCTTATCTTCTAATTTATTTGTTTTCTTAAAGTTCAATTATTATTTTTTTAAATCCTTGAAGTTTGTAATCATACCTGTAATCCTGTTTGGTCTTAGAAAAGAAAGACATAAAACTACTGTTTCAACAAAGTATATTCCTGAGCTGCAAACTAAGCTGAAATCCATATTTTACTGTCAACAGAGTTAAGGAGATGCATGATCTTTACGGCATAGGAACTCTTTCTTCATATCCTTGTCATCAAACTGTCATGAAAACTATTTCATGCCATTGTGGGTCAAGATAATTATTATATGTTTTTTCTGAACTTGGAAGAACTAATCATATTATAGACCTATCAAATTGCACATATATTATGAGGAGCATTTCTCAAATGTTTCGTACTTAAAAGAAACTTCTAGAAGTCCAGAGGTTGTTTACAGAAGTTCAGTACTCTGCTAGACCTCTCATTTCCCTATCCTCCCTCATCAGAGCCTGCAAAGGGAGCCCTACTCTCCTAAAATTATGAATAAACAAGTGATGGGCAACAGACTGATCCCAGATGAGAGCACTTCCTTCAGGCTCTCGTGTTAAGATGATAAATGGGTGGACCACTTGGCCTTAAACAAATGACAGAGATATATTACAACTGATTTTGGGGTATTTTCAGTTTTGTTGTATGTGTCCACTCTTGACCCTCTAGATACATGAATAAAAGAAAATTTATATTATCTCTGACGTTTCAAGACAAAGGCTCCGAGGAAGCTTCCTCTATTGGACTTCCTGCTTTCAGCAGTAGTAAAACAGGGTGTGGTTTTATTAAAATGACAAAAGCCTGCGTGGCACAACTTTCTGTACTCCTTTGTATTATAAACAATAGACAAAACGAGATTCCAATTCAGCCACTTGTCTTTGCCAGTGATTATTTCCCATGCCTTCTTAGCAGACTCCAGGTATTCCTATTTTTGTTTTTGTTGTTACTCGATTGCATGGACATGTTTGGAGCAGGAAAGGGGATATTTTAAATACATTTAACCATGTCTTGAGTTTGGGGTCAGAAATGTACTGCAACTCCCACACCAGTCTGCAAACATCTGGTGTCCCAGATGGGAGCAATAACAACTCTGCTCTTATTTTCATAACTGCATTGCAGAAGATGTTCACTGGTTTCCTCCTCGGTGAGTTTAATTCACACCAATATTTTAAGGAAGATTAGAAAAAGAGAAAAAAAAAGGAATGAAAGAAAACATTTCTGACAGCACAGAGAGTCAGGTTTTCATGCTCCCATTGTACAAAAGATTCTAAGATAATTATAACATATAACAGATCTCTTTGGCTTATTTTGTGAATCAAATCAGCTATATATTATTTTCTATGCCAAAGTTTTATATGCACCACAAAAATGCAATATTTTTAGCCCAGATTCAGGTATTATGTTTTTCTTCTAAAATGATTTTCACCAGTAAAATGGCTTTGTTTTTGTTGTTGTTGTTGTTGTTTTGTAAAACCAGCTGAAAATCAAGCCACATAGTAGAGTTGCTTTCATTCAGCCTCACTGGAAATATTGACATTAAAAGGTGCCCTGTTCATTGCATCACTGACGCTTTTCAACAGCTACACTAAGGAGGAATAGCGTTATCTTATTTCTTGCTTCTTCCCTGAGATAATTTTCAACGGTATTGTCCAGATTTGCTGTAGTCGTTTTGCTGCCAAGAGGTTGTAAACAAATCAGGGACCCACAAGGAGACTGGCAGCTCCTGGCTGAAAGGAGTCTTCAAGGGGCAGACCACAGAATCACAGATCCAAAGCTGGACAAGGCCTGGAGTCACCAGTACAGTCTTATTCATTTGCAGAGGATAAACAAGGGGCAGAGTCATGTCTGAACTCAGGACTAGCAGCCTAGCATTCCTGAAGAGTAGACCACTAAATGCAAGGGCTGCGAGAACTGGGGTGTTTGTCCCTTTGGTTGACCGATGGGTCCTAAGCAGTGCTTAGGAAGAGTGCTTGGCACATTGTGGGCACTCAATAAATATTTATTGAATGGATGAATATAACACCCAGCTTCTCAATCAAGACCACAAACCGCTGGACGTCAGACTTGACTTTCTTGTGTAACCCTACGTGACCGGCATTGGCAGCATGAGTGAGTGAGAGGAGTACCCAGATTCAATTCATCACTCAGCCACTCACTTATGTGACCTCAGCCAAGTAATCTGGGACTGTATTTCAAAGAGCAAATGACTCACAGCCTTAGCTTTCTCATTTGTAAGCTGAAGTAATACTGGACCTACCTATTTCGTAAGAGTGGATGCATATCAAATTAGACAGCACATAACAAACTCTACAGTGCTCTAAGCATATTATTACTATTGGCAAATGGACTCTGAGACGTAGTCATTTTATTAACAGAGGCGTTGGCTGCAGCTAAGCTTGCGCAGGGACTCTCCAATGTGATGAAAGTCTTGACCAAGGTACGTGCTAGGTCAAGCCCACGATGTGGGCTGCTGGTGAGCTGGAACCACCTCCAGCAGAAGACAGTCAGTGAACGCAACCCATGATGAGTGCAAGACTGGGTGGAGGGGGTGACGGGAGCAGTCACAATGAGGGTAGGACTAGGCAGAGGTTCAAGTTAATTATCCCAAATATAAGATGTAGAGCACTTTGGGAGGCCGAGGCGGGCAGATTACCTGAGGCCAGGAATTTGAGACCAGCCTGATCAACATGGAGAAACCCCATCTCTACTAAAAATACAAAAATTAGCCAGGCATGGTGGCACATGCCTGTAATCCCAGCTACTCAGGAGGCTGAGGCAGGAGAATCGCTTGGACTTGGGAGGCGGAGGTTGCATTGAGCCAAGATGGCGCCATTGCACTCCAGCCTGGGCAACAAGAGCAAAACTCTGTCTCGAAAAAAAAAGAAAAAAGAAAAAAAATGTAGAGGATACAACTACAATAAGGAGTCCAGGAGGTAGGCTAAAATGCAGTGTTGAGAATTCTGGGTGGATGTAGTTGTCAATATCCAGAGACATTTAGATCATTGGTAGACAAATCTATTCTCAGGACTAGGTAAAGGCATCTGGAAACCAGGGCTAACTATAAGAGAAGGGAGCTGGCAGATTCTAGGAGAGAGGAATGGAATTTGGGCTCTTTTAGGTGCCGGGGGTACACTGGGTAGCAGAAGCTGAGACTGAAGGGCCAGAGGGACAGATTTGTCTTGCACTGGGGTAGAGCAAGGAGTTCAGGACTCATGTGATGCCCAGGGCTTTGTCCATTCCAGTGCCTAGACATTAGAGGTTGGGTTTCAAACCTCACTGAATCCTGGGAGGGTTTCCTAATGCACCTGCAGACCTAGGCAGGGCTAAGCCCACAGAGGTTCAGGTGGAAATGTCTGGGTTCCCTGATGTTTAGAACTGGTGCTGACAGCAAGAAAGCAATTTAAAAAAAAAAAAAAAAAAAAAAACTTCAAAGGATGTTGTCTTTGCTATGGGGTGACGGGAAACAACAGTTGTGGACAAACTGTAGATGCTACTTTGTGACGTCTTAAAGCATGGTATTATAAAGCAAAATCCTGAATGCATGCTCACCAGTTTTCAAGTGTTTATTCTTTTCTTCTTCTTCTTCTTCTTCTTTGTTATTATACTTTAAGTTCTAGGGTACACGTGCACAACGTGCATGTTTGTTACATATGTATACATGTGCCATGTTGGTGTGCTGTACCCGTTAACTCGTCATTTATTCTGAAGGAAAAACATCAGGAAGTCAGCACCATCACTGATGCAGCAGACCAAAGAGCAATGTTTGTAGACATTGTTTACTGAGCCCTGTAACTGGAAGTCATTCCACCTTGTTCATTGGCCATCCAGTTGGCAGGCATTAAGGGAGGCCAGGTTCGTGGCTATTACCCAAAACCTCCTCATCATTCTCACCCATTCCAGCTCTACCAGGATTCTGATAGGTGCCCTCCAAGAACCATGGGCATCTTGGCCTCTGGCTCCATCCACTCTTCGACATCTAGCGGGGTAGCGCTTTGCTTAAGCTCTGACCCTGCCGTCACACACAGCCCCCATCGGCCTGACCAGCACCCAGATGGGCTCACTCCAGTCACCCCAAAGGTGCAACATTGCAAACAACTTGCCTCAGCCTCTCTACTGGGGTTCCTCCAGCCACTTCCATGAGAGACCTTGGACAGGAACCCAAAGCTTTTTACAGGTACTGCCCATCAGATGTGGAAGAAAACAGCAAGGTGAAAGGAGCCCGTGACCCAGGAACAGCCCACCAGGTCTGGAAGGTGCCTTACGGAGAGTGTTCATTTCTTTTAAGGACCATTCCTTTGAACTATGCAAATAATTCATTGAAAGTCGAGAAATTTAAAATTCCTAATAGAAATACACACACACATTAGTATCTAGGATACTAATGTGCCTTTTTTGAGTTTTTTTATGTTACCTCTGGTTAAGAACTATTTCTAAGTTTCCTGAAGGCTGGGCTGGTAGATTTCACAAAATGGGGGCAAGACATGGAGGGTGAAGAGAGAAAGACAATAAATAAGTACAGGACACCCACTTAAATTTGAATCTCAGACCATGCCACGCTCATTATTTTTTACTCCACAATGCTTAAAAACCAGATCTGTATGTGGCAGTTTTCCCCAAAGTTATTTGTTAAACTGAATTGGACATCATTTCAACATATTTGCCTGTTTATTAATGTAGCATAGACATAGCACTAACTAGATGCTAAGCACTCTTCTAAGTGCTTTATGAAATTATTTATTACAAATTTATTACAACTTATTTAATAGGCAACTGAATCGTGAATATAGAAAATCACAGATAATAGTTTCTCTCTCTTTAGAATTTTAGATCTCTGTAGTATCTTTCTTCGTAGGATGAACACAATTTGAATTTGCTTGCTATCAGAGTAAAGTTTTGTATATGTAATTTTTCTTTGATTATGAAAGTAGTGCATGTTCAAGTAAAAAATTAGGAAAATACAGAAAAGTACAAAGGAGATAATGAAATCACTATTCACAGAGATAATCTATATTAGAATTTTTCATTAGGCATACATTTTGAATAGCTATGAAATAACTAGCTGCAATTTCTGCTCATCTATCCAAATAACATTCCAGACCCATTCTCCATCCTATCATCCTATTTTATTGCAGTCATTACAATTATCACTATCTGGAATTACCTCATTTCAGAGAGAGAAAACTAAATATTTTTCATTTGTGCTATCTCCTGCTACTAGAATCAAACCCCACTTTATGTCCCCAGTTCCAAGTACATGGTCGATGCTCAATGTACGTTTCTTAAATGAATGAACATTCTGCATCTGTTGTGCATCAGGTCATTGTGATCAGTTCAGTGTGATAACATCACATTGTGCCTCTGGTAGGCACATCTGAAATCATTCTCCTCAAGATTTCTTAGGCTCATCATTGAGAAAAGTTCGAATTTTGGCTAAAATTTAGAGTTCACCGTATCTGAAAAAATTCTATACACTCTGAAGTAGTCATAATAATGTTGCAAAAATGCTTTCAAAATGCCAGTGAGGTCTTGTTCATTTTGGAATTTTATGGATTAATCCTTTCCTTCCTGAGACTTTCAGGGGCAGAAACTTGACAATACAAATTTTAAGTGAGAACATATTTAACAAGGTCAACAGAAAATGTCATCTTCCTGTGTTCTATGAAGCCAAAGCTTTGCTATTTCCCTAAAAGTTTATTTGACAGAATCGCATTGTTAGATATGAAAAATTCAATACACCAAAGGAATTCAGAACATTAAGGGAAAATCTAAATACGGGCATTCGTTTAACAATAATTGGTGTCTGAAAAGATGCCTTATCATGGCCCTAGGACACACTGGGAAGCAAAGAAGAGGATCTGATTTACTTACGGATCTTTCCATCATTAAAGGAAATTAAATTTGATCATATGTATTATCACAACATTTCCATGAAGAAGATGATAAAGATGCTATCATTGTTCCCATACTGCAGGGTTGTAAACTAACAAGTACTTATTAACCATTCATTGCTTGTCCAGTTCTGTGTTAAGTAAAATGTGACTAAGAAAAAGTTTGCTTTAAAGCAGTTTCAGATATAAAGCAATCAGAAAAAGAGCAAATCTGAGTGGCACTCATTATATTACACAAGTTTCAGGGTAAGAGAAGTAGGCCTGGCAACATGGAGAAGTAGCATTTCCAGAGATGAGAGGGAAGCAGAGAAGGGAGCTGTCGCAGGGACAACTATGACAACACCTTGCATGGATCGAGAGCTCACCATCTGCCAAGTATTATCCCAAGTGCTTTGCACAAACTCATGCAGTCCTCACAAGAAATCACTGAAGTTGATCCTTTTCTGATCCCCACAGATGAGGAAACTGCAGAATAAAAAAATAAAATAAAATAAGTTGAGCTGGGCGCAGTGGCTCATGCCTGTAATCCCAGCCCTTTGGGAGACCAAGGTGGATGGATCCCTTGAGCACAGGAGTTCAAGACCAGTTTAGACAACATGGCAAAACCCCATCTCTACACAAAATACAAAAAAATTAGCCCTGCGTGATGCAATGTGCCTGTAGTCTTAGCGACTTGGGAGGATCGCTCGACCCCAGGAGGTTGAGGCTGCATGAGCCGTGATGGTGCCACTGCACTCCAGCCTGGGTGATGAAGTTAAGATAATAATATCCCAGTTATGCAGAACTTTGAGTCCTAGTTTGGGTTCAGTCTTATAAGCCAGCAGCTCTTAAAGTCTTTGGGTTCAGGACCCTTCACGCTCCTAGCGATTATTTAGAACCCCAAAGAACTTTTGTTTACATGGGTTTTACCTATCGGTGTTTACTATATAGAAGTTAAAACCAAAACAAATTTTAAACATCAACATTTTTAATAGTAAAATATTAAATGACAGTGATAAACCCATTACATGATAAAAATACCGCTTTCATGAAGTATAACTGTATTTTCCAAACAAACAAAAATTCTAAGAATGTTATCTGCAGATTTCTTTCATGTCTAGCTTAATAGAAGGCAGCTAGATTCTCATATCTTCTGCGTTTAGTATGTTTAGTATGGCTGAAGCATATGAAGAAAGTTTCCTCTAACACAGATATATAGTCAGAAAAAAGGAGTATTTTCATAGTCTTTTCAGGTAATCATGGATCATCTTCTTATGCATACGACACCAAAACTTGAAAATTTCTAGTGTCTTTTTTCTTTTTTGTTAACATATTATTTATACATGAAAAAATCTACCAGTTTTACATGTACAGTGTGATGAAATTTAGTACTGGTCTCAAAGTATGAAACCATTTTCTCATCCTCAAAAATACGTTCATGCCACTTAGCACTCACTGTCCTCCCCTCACCACTAGTTCCAGGCTATCAGTGATCTGCTTTCTGTCACTATAGTTTTATCTTTTCTAGAATTTCATGTAAATGGGATCAGTCTTAGTCTTTATGTTTGTCTTCCTTCATTTCCCATGATTATTTTGAGGTTTATCCATGTTGCATATATTAATATTTGTTCTTTTTTATACCTAAGTAGTATTCTATTGTATGGATATACCACAATTTCTTTATTGTATTCACCAACTGTTAGATACTCGGGCTGCTTCCAGTTATTGGTTACAAACAATAATGCTGCTATCAACATTCACCTACATGTTTTTTTTGTGGATGTGTATTTTCATTTCTCCTAGGTAAATACTTGTGAGTAGAATTGCTGGAACATATTGTAAACATGGTTAATTTTACAAGGTGCTGACATAGGAGTTTTCAAAAGTACCTTCACCATTTAGCATTCCAGTCTGCAGTGCATGAGAGCTCCATTTTCTCCACACCCTCCCCAACACTTAGTATTGCCAGTATATGCCCTTTTCTAGTGGGTGTGTAGTGATTTTTCATTGTAGTTTTAATCTGCATTTCTTTTATGACTAGTGATGTTGAACACGTTTTCATGTGCTTATTGGCTATCTTCTTTTGTGAAAATTTCTGTTCAATTGCCCATTTTTAAATTGAGTTGTTTGTCTTATTATTAACTTGTAAGAGTTTTTTAGCTATTCTGGGTACGGGCCATCTGTTGGATTTATATCTTGCAAAATTTTCCTCCTGTCTGTGACTCTCCTTTTTGTTATCTTAGTTATATCATTTAAAGAACAGAAGTTTTAGTCTTGATGAAACTCATTTGTCAATTTATTCCTTTTTGAAAGCATTTTTATTTCAGTTCATTTTTGCATATGATGTGAGGTAATGGTTATAAGGTTCTTTTTTATGTAAATACAGATATCCCACTGTTCCAGCACCATTTGTTGCAAAAACTATCTTTTCCCCATTAAATTACCTTGGTATCTTTGATCAAATCAAATGACCTTATGATCGTGCATCTGTTTCTAGACTCTCTATTCTGTTCCTTGATCTATTTTTACACTAGTGCATCATTGTCTTGATATATAGCTTTATGGTGAGTCACCAGATGGGGTACTATGAATCCTCTAATTCCGCGCTTTTTCTAAATTGTTTTAGCTACTCTAAGTCCTTTGCTTTGATGTATACATTTTCAAATTAACTTTTTGATTTCTTCAAAAATGCTTGTTAGGATTTTGGTTGGTATTTTACTGAATCCATGGATCAATTTGGGAGGATCGCCATCTGATTGCCGTCTTAGCAATATTGAATCTTCTAATCCAGGGATCAACAAACTACAGCCTGCAGGCCAAATCTAGCCTATTTCTATACACCTGTGAGCTAAGAATAACTTTTACATTTTGAAAGACTGGTAAAAACAAAACAAAGAAGAATATTCCACAGAAACTATGTGGCCCCAAAAGCCAACAACATTTACTATGTGGCCCTTTATAGAAAAAGTTTGCCAATGTCTCTGGTAATGCTTGACTATGGCGCATCTCTCCATTTATTTAGCTCTTTGCAATGTTTTGTAGTTTTCAATGTATGGGTCTTGCACTTCTTTCACTAAAGCTATGCCTAAGCATTATTGTGGACCATACTTTGAGAACCATTACAGAAAGCGGTGGGGGCAGGGGACATTAATAGATTTTTTGAAGTCAAATTACATGGTAAAAATGCTGAAGTATTATTTTAATAATACTATGGAAAGATCTACAGAGGCTAGAAGCAGGGCAAATGGGAAATCTACAATATTTCCATTGAGAGATGCTAGAGACATGGGTTAGGGTAGTGGGAGGAAAGAAGGAGTAAATGTTAAAAACATTTCAAAGGCAGGAAAAGCAAGATTCGTAATGGATTGGATAAAGGGGACGAAAGAGAGGGAAGAGTCAAAGACAACTTCAAGGTTTCTAGCCTGTGATGTTAAATGGCTTGTCCATGGTGATTTTTATTTGGTTTCCTTTTATCATCTGGAGGCACAAATAGGATTTTCCCACATCTAGCTATTGTAGTTCCCTATATTCAGATTTACCATTGAAATTGCCTTCTATCTCTTCACACCCTGTTAGTGAACAGGTAGTATTTTGATGGATGTTACATGATCAGAGAAATCCCGGGTCTTGGCGGCATAAGGAACGTAGCTTTCTTTAAATCTTTGTCTTAATTAATCATTTTTTAATATATTGAAAGCTTTTTAGTGATATAATAACCTAACAGAACATTATTTTTACAACCTTGTTTGTTCAGAAATCATTAGCCCTTTAAGACATTTATATTATTGATGACATTCATAATTTTTTTCTTTTTCCATCCTTTGGCTTCCTTTTGAAGTCATACTATTAAACCTCCTTAAAAATATTTATGTGTGTTTAGTTAACAAAAGCTCCTGTAAGTTGAATCCATGCTGGGAAAAGGTTCAGGTAAGCTCTCTATATAAGCTTACAGACAATTGTGTAAATCTTCAGCCATTAAAGAGAAAGGAGAAAAAAGCCACCCTCATTACACTGCTGTCATTTACTCTTCATCTCCTGTCCTCTTTAGCAGCATTAAGATGGGATGTAAATTTGCCAGTTAATGCTGTTAGAAAATGGATGGTTCAAGAAGGGCAGGAATTAGAGATCAGTATTAGGTGCAGATAAGCTCCTTTGCCTCCGCAGTGGCGGCTGTTTAACATTCATGGGAAAATCATCATCAAACAGCGTTATCACAGCTCTGTTGATGGCTGAGGAACTTCATCACTATGATAATTTTTTTTTATAGCTGTGAGCCAAAAAGCTCCCTTTTATTTCTGCTGTCTAGAGCTGTGATAGAGGCTTGTTTGTATGGGTAGGAGACAGCAAACCCTGGGCTCCTCAACCGGGTTTGATTTCGCCCCCACCCCCCCATCTCTGTTCTTCCCTCGTGCATGTTGCACTAAACAGTCCAACTGATAAATATATATATATATATATATATATATATGTGGAAGTCCTCCAACAATCCTTCAAAGCATAACAGATATTTTTATGATCAGTAATTCAAAGTTTGACAAGTGATGCCATTCTGTAATGAAACTGTCATCCATTTTATTGTTATCAAAATGCTAACTTGATAAATGGAAGGTGGAGGGGTGGGAGCCAGCCCAAAGCAGGGTAAATAAATGCCTGAGTCTGAATACCTGGAAAGCAAAGTATTCAAAACAATCCAAGTATCCCTCAATGGCGTATTTCTCATCAATAGGCTAAGTCGTCAAAGCTCCTTGCCTGTAATTATTCCTTTCTGAGTCAAGCAGAGTAAACCAGAGCCCGGCTCCTCTGCAGTCCCTTTTAGGTTCTATTCTATGTTTATTTTTAGAGTGTTTGGGGACAACATTGGTTATGTTATTCTAAACCGACCAAATTTGCTTTAGAACACACAATCTTTGCACATGATATTTCTCTGACATGTTTAGACATCTTCAAGTATATTAGAGATAAAAGTCACAGGCGTTGCTTGCAGCACATATGGGGCAAAGACGTCCGGTATTCTTCGGAGATAGATAAGGATACTATTCAAAGAAAATTTAAATTTATTAAGGTGCTCGTGCTTGTGCTTCTTTGCAGCTTTGACCTCATTTTTGGAGGCTTAACTGCTCTAAATGACTTTTCCCCCTTTTTGGAATGCAGCTAAAAAGCATAGTGCTGAAAAGCAGTTTTGTGGTCTGGACAGAAAGGTACTATCATTTAAATAGTTGGGATTTGAATTCAGGATTGATTTAACTACTTCAATAATTTACTTTCAACCCCAGCTCATTCCCTTTCTTTCCCCGAGAGCAGACTTCCAGTCCTGCTATGATGGGCTGAATTATGCTTGGAGTTTGGAGATAAGGACTTTTGTCTATGAGGCTCAGATTAGACGACCAAACTCATTTCCCAGAAGACTAGAGTTTGAATCCAGTTAGGATCCTGGAGGTGAAAGGCAAGTGCCTTATCATTTAAGAATAGCTATTTAAACATAAGTTTAAAAGAGATACTGCAGGATGGAGGGACAGCGTTGTTCCTCGAAGGATAATCTTGGGGACAAGCTGGCTGTCTGTTCCCTAAAGATCAGATAGCCCTCTCCATCCCCAAATAGCTTTGGCCACCTCTGACTGCTCAAGATCAAGAGCCAAGAATGCTTCCTCACTCCAAGATTTTCTGTTCCATATTTGTTTTAAAAAAAAAATCTAAGGAGGTGTTTAATTTTTGTGCACACACTCCATCATAAACTGACGATGGGTTTAAGTTTTAACTCCGTGCCTGAAAGGAATTCCCAATATCTCCTCTCTCAGCTGAGGAAACTACATGGTGCTTACCATCATCCTTCCTTGTGTGTTGCCTAGCTCTCTCTAGTGTCGTGTAAGTTCAGTGAGGGAAGGCTTCTTTCTCTCTTTTTCCTGCAGTATTTCCAGTGCCTAGAACAGAGAGCCTGACGTGCGGTAAATATTTCAGAGATACTGAGGAACAAATGAGTTCTTGTCTGGAGCTGAAGCCTGGGAAAGCTTCATGGTATTGTAGCAAGAGGTTCCAGGAGCTAAACCTGGCTGATAGCCAGAGACGTCTCAAGAGCAGCAGGGACATTCCACAACACCAGAAGTGAGAAGCAGGAAAGCACCTTTGGCTTCCCGGGTCTGTGAAGGAAGGAGGGCAGTTGGCTCAGTTCTGAAGCTGAGTCTAAAGGAGCAGATTCTGAGGAAGGTGTGTTTCAGATGTCTATTGCAGTGGCATGGTGCGGAAAAGGAAACTGAAGGGGGGGACTAGTGGGACTCCTTTTTACCAACAATGTCAAAAAATAGTGTTTAATGCCATTGGCCTTCTCTAGCCCTTTCTTTCTGTGGAAATACAGATCAGGGATTCCCCTCCTTAGTGATAAAGACTGTGTAATGATAAGCCTTGCATCATAAAGTGGCCTTTTTCCAGAGTAGATGAAGAAAGGGGACCCAGGGAGCAAGCAGGAGGGAGCGGTGGCATTAGAGAGCCCACCAGCACGTGCCAGCCCCAGAAGGGGTCAAGGCCATCGTTGCATTAGCCCACAGAGGCTTACGGGCAGCAGTATGACCCACTCGAAGTAGGCCAGGCTGCATTCAGCCACGACCAAAATCACGCATTCTCTAATTTAGTTCACATTACACTAACAACTACCAGAAACAGCTTTGAGTTCACAAGAACAAAAGACAACGATGATAATTTCCTCTGGCTCTTTTGCCAAAGCCATCAGCAATTTTCTATCTTTCTTTCCCCCACTTAAATCCACCCATCTATCTCATTATCTTGAATTCACCTTATTTTTTTCTTGGAAATAAAAAAAATTAATTAACCTTTTAGTAACTAGAACCCATTATAGAGATATCTTGTATTCACAGTATGTAGGCTATGACTCAGTTGTTAATTAATGTATCTTTTACGTAATTTTGACTTTGGAGCTAAGCATAGTTAATCTCATAAAAATTGTATTTTAACTTTACTAGACATATCTGTCTAGTAAAATCCATGTACACCCATGTATTTGACAGATTTATAGTACGGGTCAGTTTTGCTGCAAACTCAAGTTTATATAAATCTTTGTATTTTCAGATTTCCTGTGGCTATCAGGACTTCCTCTAGAAAATGTAAAGATAATCTTACAACATCTGAGTTTATGTCAATTAACAAATGAGGATAACCGAGCTAGTTGTTTTCATTGATACTATCTGATATGGCATTGGGGATTCTTATCTAAATCTGTTTATCAACACTTTCAATCAAATCAAAAGCAAGAGATGCTTTGTAATGCAGAAACCATTCTTTTCTCTCAGGGGTATGAGGAAACAGTTCATTCTGATAGAAGTGGCTTTGGTGAGGAATGGTTGGCAGCATTTTGAGTGGAAGCCTGATTTCCAGAATGCTATTCTAAGTGGCCTATTTCTTCACCTGGTTCTCCTACTATACATTCTTTAGGAAGAACACTGGCATTAAGAAATCACAGAAATTCATGCTTAGGTCTTCAACCATAGGATCTTGAACCAGCCTTTTGTTTTGTTAGCCAATATAATGGGTATAAACAAAATGGGTTCTGCAATTCCCCTGAACTTATATAAGAACTGAATATCTGCCCTTCCCCATATACACATAACAGAGATACTGCTGAATACCTCATCAAAGTCAGTTTCCTTCATAGAATGGATGGACTTGTTCTGGTCCATTTATATCCTCCTGCCCCTCTGGACCCAGCACACACCTCTGAGTCAGCCAAGCGACTGATGGAGGCACCAGAGATCATGGCCCGGTGATAAGCCAATTGGCCCATTTAGGGTCAATCCCTGAATGTTGGAGCTGAGTGGACTAGCCACAAACTCCAGGGAACACATGGCTACATCTGAAAGCGTACAGGTTCATCTGCGTTGCAGCACTGCCCATTGCCACACCTGCTACCAGCTGCAGCTGGTGAGAGTTGCTCTTTGAAGTTCTGCCCTTCACACAGTGCCTCATTAGTCATAGACCAACCATGCCGTGAGTAAACATCAGAATACATCTGTCACCTCTAACAATTCATGGAGCAGATTCTCCATTTCCTTTGTTATGCTATGAATAATTCTGCAGCTTCTCCGATTTTATTAAGAAGTCTTTCCCTTGGTTTCTCTTTGTTCTTCTCATCTAATCTCTTAATGGAAGTTGCTAATTAAATTCCTATAGCCATTTTTTTAACAGTGTTTTGAATAGCAAAGTCTGTCAACTGCAGAAAGTGTATATTCTTATCAACACGCCTGTTGCCTGGAGGAGCGAAGGCCTCGCTGACAGATGGCTGCCGAGGAAGGCCCAGCAGGCCTCACATCTGCAGCACCTGGTGGTGGGGGCACGGGAGCAAGTGCAGGCCTGGAGACGAGGGTCTGTTTGGGCTCAATAATTAGAATCCAGGTTGCTGGAGAGGTTCTGTGAATCTCAAGTGGAACTTGGCAAATTTCAGCAAAGTATTCTGGGCATGTAGTTGTTTTTAAGCATCCTTTGATGCTGTCCCATTAACAGTCTTGTATCCCTTTAAATCTAAGTGGTAGCACGTCTCTGAAGGGAAATTTTAAAAGCTGAGTGCCTGACATGTATACCAACACGTCCTTTTGTGGGACACAAGTCATCAAATTGAGTTCCATTAAATTTACTTGTTGCTGTCTGGTAGGAGGTTTCAAGGCCCTCATGAACAACAAGGAATCATCCTTTAGCCTGAATTTACATGGAGATTAAGAATGCAAATGTGTTCCTTCAAAGCAACTCCGTTTTTACCCCCACATAGGTAGTCAGCGACACAATATCTTGTAGTTATGAGTGGTTAATTGAAGAATAATCCACTAACACAGGAATCAGTACTAAATCAGTCCCTTTAAGGGATCATGGGTCCTTGATCAAATGTTGTTACCTGCCTAAAACAAAAATTCATTTATTCTCTCAACAAATGCTTTCTCCTTGCCTAATAGTTGTCACATAATGATGCTGGGTACTAGTCACAGAGAAGTTGTGACAACCTGGCTCAAGAGAGCAGGCAAAGTTCACAGGTCTGCTGGTTCCTACATCCACATTTCACAAATCATCAGAACAGAGATGTGAGTGTGTGAGTGACTGTGTGACTGAGTGAGAGTGAGAGAGAGAGAGAGAGAGAGAGAGTGTGTGTGTGTGTGTGTGTGTGTATGCATCCTCATAACAGTGCTGGAAACTACAAGAGACTGACCAGGGCTTTGGGAAATTTCTGAACGATAGAAGGGATCAAATCTGTGGAAAAGTACACTAGGAGTCAGGCAGAAACTACAGCTCAAAAAAAAAAGAGCAGGAAATGCCTCTGAGAGAGAAGCCATTTTGGGACAGTTCCAAGTGCAGAGGCAAAGGATGGAGGAAGGCAGGCAGGTTCCCTGTGGAAATTGTCAGAGTGGTTAAAAATTTAACCCAGCAATTATATCTGTCTGAAAGAAATATTTACATTTGTGCAGTCTATGTATGAAAGAGGGTGAGCCTTGCTGCATGGCTCATAATAGTGAAAACAACCTGATCGTCCCTCTATCAGTGTGTGAGTTACTATGAAATTACGTAGATCACCATGTATCAATATGAAAAGATCTCCAAGTCCTGATGTTAAAGGAAAAAAGCAATTTGTAGAAAACACACAGTGAAGGGAAAGAAAGAGAGAGAGAGAATAGATAGATAGATAGATAGATAGATAGATAGATAGATTAATATAAATGATACATAGATGGATGAATGGATGGAAGGATGGGTAGAGTATATTAACACATGCTTGTGAATGGAAAACTACAGGTCTGGAAGGAGACTTGCCAAATAGTTATTAAAGACTTTACCTTTTAGACATTGAATGAGGGTATAGTCGGGTGAGGGGGACATTCACTTTTTATTATCATGTTTATGTAATGCCTGAAATTGTATGAGGCCATATTAACATAATACATATGATTATAGGTATATAAAGTGCAAAAAAAGAAAAAAACAGACATACTGCCCCTTCCCAAGAAGGTTACATAGGAGATAAAGGCAGGTAGGGAAAAATTATTGGCAATTCAGTGAAACAGGTGCACTGATAGAGTAACGTCAAGGTGGCTTAGCTCCTCAAAAAGGTGCATGAGCCAATCTAGATCACAAACGGCTCCCCTGAAGCAGTGACGGCTAAGCTGAACTCTGAAGTTCCCACGGGGAAGTGGGGACGAGAAGCAGGGGGCCAGTCAGCAAAGCTGAGGTGCTCAGTTCTAAGTGCGTATCACAGATGAACCTGGACAGGGATCAGGAGGGATCGACAGGTGGTGAAGGTCCTTGTAAGCTGTCTTGAGTCATCTCACCTCCCTCCTGAGCCTCTCACTGGGGGACATGGTGTGTCGGAGCCCCAGACGTGAGGGTGAGAACTATGCCGGGGAAGCAGCGCCTTCATCTCCAGTGAGCTCTTCTCACTGTCTCCCTTCTCCAACAAGACACTGGCAGCTCGGAGACACACAGAATTGCATGGGAGTGACTGAGACAGCCTCTCTGGAGGTTGGGTCACCAGTTGGAATTCTTCTCTCTCAGTTGGGCCTGTGGGCCACCCCCGTGACATCTTCATTCTTTCTTTCCCCCTGACCCAAGCTGCTCTCTGCTGGTGGTCGAGATGATTCAGGTAAGGTTGACAGATCAGGCACCTCTTTCTTCATCCCTTTTCTCTGCCTTCTACTAAGATCAGCCAACTACTAATAAACTCCTGCCCAGAAAATTTTGCTTCCTGAAACCTTTCAGAAAACTTTCAAGTAGACCATTCACTCCTTCAAGAAGCATGGGCTTGAGGTCAAGTGCACGGACTTTCCATGATACCAAGAGGGTTTGGGGGTGGGGGAGTTACACAGTAAAGGCTGGAGAGGAGAGCTGCTTTTTCCTGAAGTAGCAGCTCATACATTCCCCCACAGCACTGCAGCTTTCCAGAAAGTCTCATGCTTGGCCTTTCCTGAGTCCAAGCTGGCATCGGAGAAGACAGGAATGGCTCTCTCCGCTTGGCATAGCCCCGTGTAACCTCCAGTGAGTATGTGCTTGAGGGACAGCCGCCACACCAGCACTGGATCGGCTTCCTAGGGCTGCAGCAGCAAAATGCCACAAACCAGATGGCCTAAACTGACAAAAACTTACACTCTCACAGTTCTGGAGTCTAGAAGTCTGAAATGAAGGGGCCAGCAGGGCCGTGCCCCCTCTAAAGGCCATAGGGAAGAATTCTTCCTTCAGTCTTCTGGCTCCGGTTGCCTGAAGACCTTCCTTGGCTTGTGACCGCACCACTTCAATCTCTGTCTTTACTTCGCTTTCCTTCTGTGTCTGTGTCTTCTCTTTTTCTGTCTTCTGCAAGAACACTTGTCATGAGATTTAGGGCCCACCCATGTAATCCAAGGTGATCTCATCTTAATATCTTTACCTTAACGATATCTGCAGAGATCCTTTTTCCAAACAAGTTCACATTCACAGGTTCCTGGGGTCAGGATGTGGACCCATCTTTTGGGGGGACGTAATTCAACACTCCATAGGTGCCTAGTAATCTTGTAATTCTTGAGGCCTTTGCTCTCATTTTCTTCACCAGGTTCAAAGTCGGTTTTAGCCCTCACACTTGATTTAACATCTATCTAGGATGCTATTTTGCATAAAAGGAGAACAGCAGATAAAATGGTGTGGTTTAGAGATGAGATTCAGTACCCTCATTAGTTAGATGCAAAAATAAGCCAGAAAAATCTACTTACTTGCCCGAAGTCACAGTTTAGACACAGAGCCGAGACTCAAATTCAGGAGACCTTTCTGCCACCCCATGCTTTGGAGGTATAAGGTTCTAAGTACTTATGTTTGACCTTGGTTTCAGGTTGGGTATTAGGCACACAACAGTTATTTTGAGGATAAAATATTAAAAATAAATAGTACTTTCATCTTGCAACTTCTTATCCTATAGTAGGGCCTTGAAAATTCCACTCCCGTTGGGCAGAGCAGAACTAGGATCACTCAGACTGCTGAATACTTTCTTGCTTATTTCTCACCTTATCCCAGTAAAGGAATCTGTCTTTTGATTTCGGAAAGTTTTGGTGTACTAAACTGTGCTTTGATCCAATTAGAGAGAAAACTACCCCAAATGCTATGAAAACAAAACATTTTAGTTCATGAACTTGAAGAAGTGTTATCAAGGCCTTTAGCTTAGTCTGGTAAACCAAGGAGTAGGATAGCACACTTCAAAGACTGGGCAGTATTTTTCTTGGGACCTGAATTAGGAAAGAATGGGGCTGGGGAGGAGTGGGGTGGGTGGGGGCGGGTGTCCTTTGGACTCGCTTACAAGGCTTGGCTTGATAGGAGCACTGGATGCCTGTGAATATCAGTTATGTAATGCATACCCCAAGCAGTTGTAAAGTCATTCAGACAATGGTCAAATTTGGGAAGTTTCCAACTCATGAATACTGCAGATAGCCCATTTTCTTCACCTTCAGTTGAATCTGATACTTTTGAATAGGCTGTGAGGTGTTCGGGACTTTATCTGAGCCAGAGCCGCTAAGCTGAAAGGAGACGTGAATGGATGAGGGAGTCATTCAAAAAACGCTTTCATTTGGTTTCAGAAACACTTTCTTTGTTTTGATGTGCTCAGAACATCATCTATTTGAAGTCTGGCTCCACTAGAGTTTTTATCTCCAAAGCAAGAAAAATATGGTAATTTTAAATAAATAAGCCACCACAACAAAATGTATTTGGGGGGAAAAAAAACTGTTTCCAGCAGATTTGTGCATTTTGAACATGGGTAATGCCTGTACAAAAGTCTAAATGAGTGACTCTAAGCTATAGTCTGTCTTTCTCTTTGTTCTTTAAGAAAATATTCACATCTCTCCAACTAAATTAACATATATTATCACAAATGTGTCATTCTCAAATTTCCTGAGCTTGGCTTATCACTCACTGTTCTTTTTTTTTGCTCATGACTGTCTTTCTGAAAACAAAACAACATTATTCACACCAATAAGTGTAACAGGCACAATGGGAGAAAGTGCTGGAAGCGACTTCTTTGTACTTATCGGGGTGACCTCTCACTCTTGGCTTTTCCTTTCTTCGCCTCTCTGGAGTCACGTCTCTGAGAAGGAACTGTGTTCCATTAATGTCCCCACACCCATTTGTCTTCTACACGCCCTTTGTGCTCCGGGAGAATTCAGCATCCAGGCAAAATCTAACTCCTGACTTTATCCTGCAGTTGACAACAGTATATCTTGTTTAAAGAGAAATACTCGATTCCTTTCATTGTCTTAATTCATAGGTGGTTTAAATGGCTAGAGAAAAAGCCTAAGTATCCTGATGCTTGAATAAAAAATAAAATGAACCATTTACTTAATGCCCCATTTGAAGCCAGAGGCCCTGTAAAGAGTTTGGCCAGATCGTTTGTAAGATTGGAGATTGTATTTGCATACATTCCCACACCTGGGGGTGAATCTGTGTAATAGACACTTGGATATATACCAGTGAGAAATACAAGTTGGGAGTTTCTACCAGGGAGGAGATCTCAGCCCACGCTAAATTCTGATTCAGGTCAGGAAAAGAGAGTTCCCTAGAAAAATTCCTTTTATATCCAAATTTAAGATTCAGAACCAAAACAGTAGAGAAAGAGAATTCAGAGTTTTCTGTCTAATGCCAATGGGATACTAAGAGTATTACTTTCAGATTCACCATTTAAAGCAGCTTACCACCAAAAATATCTTCTGGTTAAATGGAGACTGAATCCCCTACCAGGATATTAGAAATGATGCAGAAACAGGTTATAGTTTTCTGACTTTATTAAGATAGATTTCTTTGTGTAACCTGAGAGGTAAATACCATTGACATAGGTTGCTAAATGCTTGTGGATTAGGATAATGACATGAAATAGCTTGAGCTCTGCTATTTTTGCAACACACAAATTTAGGTATAAAGCATATTACTTATCTTTGCCTGATGTTTATATTTCTCACAAACTTTTCAGTCAATCTAATTTTTTAAATCAAAATATAACCACAGCCCTAGAGATTGCTCAGGTTAAACATATATTTTAACCATGACCATCATAGGAACACTAGTGACCAAAAATCTATTTTACCAATGACTCCCAGAAATCTAAGCTTTCAGAATTTTCAGAACCACCAGAATAGAAATCGACTTTGGTGGATACCAGATTTTTATTTTTGTTTTTGTTTTAACAAACCCCACCTCTTTCTCCAGCATCTTATCAATACACGCAGGCCATTTATGATTTTTCCTACATATTCATTCCTTTCTCCGAGAAATTTAAGACTTTATTACCAATTTTGGCGGATGTTCTGACTTTTATGTTGGACAGGACTTAAGAGACCCTGAGCCGAATGGGGCCCCTGTTTCTGTTGCTTCAAGACAGTGAAGGACCTGAAGGCTGAACTGAACTGGGGGTGTGTGTGTGTGTGTGTGTGTGTGTGTGTGTGTCTGTGTACATGTGTGTGTGTCAGGGGTGGGGGCAGTTGCTCTGTCTTTTCCTTAAATTGTCTTATAAGTCACCTCTAATGAGCAGAAGTTGTATGCAAACTCCCTAAGGAGAGGGCAGGCAAATTATTTCTTAATTCTGCTCAGCCACCACAGATCAACATTTATTCCTCTCGCTCAAAAATTACAAAGTTGGTTCATGCCTGGATGCTTAAGCCTGTGGGGACTCGAGAACTCTAAACCCTACTGGGCCTTGACAGGCAGAATGTCTGTAAAATTACTCTGAAAACATTAAATCTTCATGGCTGGGAGATTAAGACTCTCTTCCTCAGTGTAGGTATTTTTTAGTACAGAGTGTTAAAATCGACTTGCCTTTGTTAAAGCTTCCATGTTCCTACGGTTTCCACCTAAGCCACTAAGGAGACATAGGGATGTATTTTTAGTGCTAGAACACAGTAAAGACCATGCCCATATCAGGGGCACACACAGAGCTTTCTTTTTTTAATAGATTTTTGGTGTAAGCCTTTTTCTGAAATAAGGCTTTGGGGAAAACAAAAAGAAAGAAAAACAGCTACCTACTCTGATTAGGCTCACAAAGAGACTACAGTACTCCACATTATCTTAAGAAAAACAAAAGCCCGAAAGCACAGCCCACAGCCTTTCCATCAAGTAGCAGACATTAAAGTACATTAGCTCTATCATTTGTATGTCTATAAATATCAATAAAGTATGTGATTTGGCTTCACTTTCACACAAAGAAGGAGGACTATCCTTTTCAGGAAATTTCGCAGAGACACTCACCAACAAAAGTTCAGTAACTTAATCTTTGGAAAGCCCAATCATGCTGAGTTCAAAATTGCAGGTTTTAAACTAATGTACCTGATAAGTGCTGATGGTAGAACTAAAGCGAGCCATTATTAGGTAATCCAATATTCCCAATCCCGGTTATCTGTAACAGAGAAGAGTCTCCCTAAAACAGCAGTAATGTGTTCACATCTACATTCATCTCTGAAGTCAAAAAGAGGCATTCTTCATGGGCTTTATCTGTTTCCAAATGTCTGCCTCCACAAGGAGTGATTTCGCACTGCTGAGGCAACGATGCAGATGACTCCAATATCTTTGTCCAATGGGTGCTCTTTCTTACGGATCCCCAGGACACTGTCCTACAGGCTGGACTTTCACAGCTGTCTGACTTTTATGTTGAACAGGACTTGGAGACCCTGAGCCAAATGGGGCCTCTGCTTCTGTTGCTTCTAAGGGGTGGGGGCAGTTGGTTAGGGTTTTTTTCTCTTCTATGTGTCATACTGCTTCCAACTTTTCTCCAGCACAAGTTTTCTCCTGTAAGGTGTCATGATGCCTATGGAGAGGGTTTTGTAGAGCATCCCTCATGCAGATTTATTCGCACAGGGCCACTTATCACTGCTATTGGTTTGAAACATCTATCTTGTTTCTCCTGAGTGGCAGACCCTATTCCCAGAGCTGAAATAAACATGGTCCTCAAACCATTATTCAGTAACACGTTAAGAGATAAGGTGAAAAAAGGTAAAACTTATTCAAGGTGCCGCATTTGTCCTGCCTCTCTCCTATGGCAACATGAACAGCAACTCTGTCATTACATTTGTGTGTTGCACAGTTTTACATGTTCTAATTTGGAATTAAATTTATTTTTAAAGATTTTTTCAAACCAGAATCTAAGTCTGAATTAAGATAATCCCAAGAAGATCTAGAGTGTAGGATGGCAGGTGGACAACTTAGAACGGGGCTACCACTTCTTTTCTCCACAGTCTCGACTGGTTCTTGCCTGGAAACACACATCTCCATAAACAAGTGTACTGACATATGTGAATCTGCATGTCCAACAAAATTAAGTTAATAAGTACGATCATTGGGAAATGCATGCAAGGGTAGGGGAGTGACAGAAGCCTGCTGAGTAGAACATTGTGTTCTTTCACTTGTCTCCCACCCTGGACTAGTTCATAGGAGACATCTTGGGATGGAAGAGAAGGAGCAAAACAAGGACCCTCCCTCAAAAACAGGCACTCTGATAATTTTGTTATGAGTCACTTATGATCCTACAATCTCTTTTCAGAAGTTGTGTGTGTGAAGCAGGAATTCTCTAAGAATCAGTAAGTTTTTCTATTTCATAACGACCATCTGAAGAAGGCACTTGGCTTTCCATTAAAAGTTTGGCAAGCTCCAGAGTGAAAAAAAGTAGACAGCAATCTCCCATTTACTCAGAATGGTTTAAGAACATTCAACTATTTCATATTATTAAGAGTTATCATCCATATCAAATACAGATTACCAATTTTTAAATAACCTTATCAAGCTAAACTACATTAAATTCTAAAACTATATTGAATAAACTTCACCTAAAGTCAGGAATTTGCACGACTGCCAAGTCAATGCTGAGGCCATCGGTTAACATCCTATAATCCTATGGCTGTAGAAAATGTATGAGATTGAGCTGAGCACATGTTGAATTTATTAGGATACACCTGGGGAACTGGCATTTTAAACAAGCCTGAGACTTCAGCTTCTTATTGTCAACTGTTTCTTGCTAATAAAAGTAAAGCACAGAATGTGAAAAACTTCAATTAAGGTACTGGAGATGTAGCCGTGTGGAGGTTATGAGCTCAAATGGACACCATAAGTAACATAAGTTCTATCTAGAGCTGAGATCCTCCAATATGCATGTACAACAGAACAATGGAGCCTTTGTTGAAACGGGGTGTCGGCTCCACCTCAGGGATTCTGATTCAGTAGATTTGGTCTAAGAATTTACATTTGTAGTAGGTTTCCCAGGTGATGCTGATGTTGTTGGTTTGGGAACCATATTTTGAGAACTGTGACTCTAGAGTCAAATGAAAGTTTGTTTATTCATTTGATTGCTTATTTCCCAGTTAATTTGATTAGGTCAATGCAAACTCAAATAAGTCTGTCCATAAAATTCCCTTTTCTGCCCTCAGAATTATAGGTTAGCCAGACTGATTTAAAAAAAAAAAAAAACCTAACAGATTTTTATTTTTCTTTTGTACCACCGTGATAAGGAGTCATAAAAATGTCACTCTATAACCACAAAGAGCATTTAAGCATTTCAATACGTCCATGCAGTAGTTAAGCTAGATAGACTTGGATTCATAGACAGCTATGTCCTTTCCAGCTATATGACCTTGGGCAAGCCATTTAGTAGCTCTAAACCTCAATCTTTATTAAATAGGACTAAAAATTTAAACCCCAATGGATTGTTGGGAAGATTATAAAGTCCCTATGTAATACACCTAGCATAGTTAGAGAATAATATTATCTACTTGTTTCAAAAGACTCAATCCAGTAACATTCTAATAACTGTAGAGAACTATAGTAACTCAGATAAGTATGGATAACTCAGAGATGAATAACTCAGAGAGTTATAGATTACTTAGAGAAACCACGGAGTGTTCCGTAAAGATGCACCTCCACAATATATAATATGACAACATTCCATAAAACACCAATCAGTTAGAATATAGGAAGTGACTTAATTTTCTGATTAGCAGAAGTTTTTTGTTTGTTTGCTTGTTTGTTTCTTTGTTTTTGAGACAGAGTCTCGCTCTGTCGCCCAGGCTGGAGTGCAGTGGCGTGATCTCGGCTCACTGCAAGCTCCGCCTCCCGAGTTCACACCATTCTCCTGCCTCAGCCTCCCAAGCAGCTGGGACTACAGGTGCCCGCCACCACGCCCGGCTAACTTTTTGTATTTTTTTTTTTTTTTAGTAGAGACGGGGTTTCACCGTGTTAGCCAGGATGGTCTTGATCTCCTGACTTCGTGATCCGCCTGTCTCGGCCTCCCAAAGTGCTGGGATTACATAGCAGAAGTTTTAAGAAACTTCTTCTTGCTTCAACCTTGGCTGAAATTTCTTTTAACTCCCCTGTCTTGTGACATAATATGTATATCCAGGTAGTCTCTCATTGCTGAATTAGGGTCACTCATTGCTTCAGAGTCATCACTGTAGACCAAATTGTCATTGTAGTCATAGAAAGTAATGGAAAGCATATTGAATAAGTTGTAATTTTAAAATACAATTTATTTTTAAAATATATGTAACTCCCATTATAAATTAGATTTTTTGTGTGTGTGGTGCTTTCCTCACCACGAACAATCTAGAGCACAGAAAAAATTCTAGTAAATAAGTGATTTAGCTAGTTAGGGCTCAGCAAATTGATAATACAGTGAGATTTCATAGGGCACTGGAAGACTACAAAAGATACAGTTCAACTGGGACATGTGAGTTTTCAAACAACATGTGGTTCTGCTGACTGGGCAGGAAATAGTGTTTTGGGGACCTCTTCCTCCAAATTCATCAACTCAGTATGTTTCATTGCCTGATACCTTCCGATGCACCTCTCTACGCTACACTTCAAATTCCATGGATCCCTCCATAGTTGGCATTATTTGGTCCCATTATGTACAATCCAACTGTCAAGGCAAGAAGCCCCAGCTCATTCCCCATCTGCACTCCAGAGGTTCCCAAATGAAGAAGGTTTGCCTTAAAAGAAGAGTTTTACCACAGGGGCCTTACTGGCATTTGGGGCCACACCATTCTTGGTTGCAGGAGCTGTCCTGTGAATCAAAGGAAGTTTAGCCACAACCCTGGGTTTTACCCTCAAGATATCAGTAACACTCCCCTTCCTAAATTAAGATAATAAAAAATGTCTCCAGACATTGCCAAGTGTCCCATGAGGGGCAAAATTGACCTCACTTCCCCCAGTTATGAACCACTGCCCTAAAGACCAGTCCTCAATTAGAAGACTGAGGGGACATTTTCTCCCTGCCAGTCCCTCTGATGTTAATCATGTGGAAATGACCAAAGACAACTCTGGGAATCTGCCCATTTCTCTCCTCCTACTAATTATTTTTATTAGGCCAGCAAAGCAGAGAGATTTCTTCATTCCAACAGAGTCTTATGGAACAGACAGTTTATGTCAGATAAAAGCACATTCATGGATTTCAGAGCCTCGGGATATATGTATATTTTTGACGACAGATATCTAAAGGGTTTGCATTTCTACCAAGTACAGTCTAGGCAAGCCTGACCTTACTGGTTCCTTGAATCTCTTGATTAACTTAAAGTCAGCAAGAATGCTTACCAAAAACCTAGATGTGAAACATCTTCATAAAATGCTTCTTATGCTGATAATTATGAAATAATTCTTTTGGGTGGCACACTCAAAGTGACTCAAGGTCCCTATGCTGATTATGAATTTTCATTGCAATTTAGTGGCATAAGAAGTTGAGCTGGCTATGACTACCTTGAAAATTCTTCCTTCCTGTGTGTGGGTATGTGTGTTTTAAAATGAAATTCTCAATACAGGTTTTTGAAAATGATTTTCATCTTATTCCTCTAAGTATAATACAAAAAAGAATATGGCATATTTTATGTTTCAGGTACTATGTAGCATATCAAAGGAAGAGAGGGACTGCTACTGTCAGGCTTATTCCCCATCCTTGTGGGCAGATAACACCAACACCCATGAAAGAAGGAGAGGAATGTACTGCTCTGGAACAGAACAGTGCACACTCTGCATGATGCAGAGTACAAGGTATTCAGAGAATGGGGTTCTGTGAAGGTTGGGGTCTTCAGGAAAGGCTTCACAAAGGATGTCAACCTGAAGCGACGTACATGGCCACAAGGTGCTGCTTTCCCCTGCAGAAAACCCAGACTTGGAGGTAGAGAAGTGGTAGAGCAGCTGGACAGAATTCAACTCATTTATGATCGTGACCAAGAGGGTATTTATAAACAGCCAAATAAGACAGAATAGTAAGGATGTTAAAATATGTCATGTTCTGGTTAAGTATTATTTCCTTGTAATAATAAGATCAGAAAGGAATCCAGGGACTAAAATATTGACGTAAGTCAGAAATAACCTGAAGTTTGAGTTATTTATTTTGGTACTACCACTGCTGTAAGGTAGTAAGAAATGCTAAATGAACAAGGAGCATCTCCTATTCATTTGGTAAGTCACATATCTTATCTATTCGGTTTGGTGGTAGGATCTAGATTCACTCTATATTAACAGAACATCAACTGAGTAACTACTACCTAATGCACCAGGCATGGGACTGTGGCACCTATTATTATTCCAGGAGCTGGAGACACAGAGGCAAACTGAACAGACAAGGCCTCTGTTCTCAGGACCTGCCTTTTCTACTGTAGGAAGACTGACAATTAAACCAGTAAACAATCAGAAGGTGATTGTGTCCACTGGAGAAAATGAAGCAGTGTAATGTGACAAAATAGGGGTCTGCAAACTATGGCCTACAGACAAAGTCAGCCCACTGCCTGTTTTTATATGGCCCATAAGCTAAGAATGGCTTTTATATTTGAACCCCAACAAGTGGAATGTGTCTTCTCATTCATAGACCTACATTACAAAAAATTATGCTTATTTGTCCTATTTTGAGTATCCTTTTTTTTTTTTTTTTTAATTGTGCTCATTTGTTTTCTCTGTTGTCATTTAAGTACTTACATGATATCGTCAATTTTGCCTCTTGGCCTACTGTGTGTCCCTTTACATAAAACTGTTGCCAACTGCTATGTTAGAGACCCACAACTCTGGTAGAAAAGGACCCAAGGCTAGAGCTGCGAAGGAAGACCTTTTTGAGCAGGTGACATCAAGGCTGAGATGTGAATGGCTACAGGGCATCCTGGGTTCTCATCTACTTCTGCCAGGGCTACGTAACATCTGGGTCTCTCTTTTCTTATTTGTAAAATATCTCAGTTGAACTATATCATCTGCCTTCCCTAAACCACTATAGTTCTGTTTCTCTGTTGACTGAACATGGCGCATCCTTCATCATTATTCATCTTTCATTACTCATCTATGTCCATTTCATGAGTATGAAGAAGAAACAGATCAGCAGAAGAGACGTTTCCAATTCTCCACTTTTGCACACATCATACGGTTTGGCAAGATTCACAGAAGTCCCATAAATGAGAGTTCTACAATTAACCTCCAATACCTTGATGAAGTATGTGGAAGTTTGTCAGAGCACAAGGCCAGATGCCTTACAATTTTCCAAACATTACTAAAAAAACAGCCCACGCTCACTCTGAATTATTGTGGTCTTTCAAAGTCTATACAAAGTAATATGCAAGGAGACAAAGCTATTTTACCAGGCAGACAGATATTCCAAATTACTGGTTCTTAACAAGCATGGTAATACATCAGTCAAAAGCAATAAATTTAAACTTAATGAAATCTCAATTTGCCTACAGTGCATTTCACTTTGACATTTTCTATATTGCCACGGTGCTTTGATAAAGTTTTTTAAAATGCAAAGAAAGTGTCTGTAAGGCTAAAGACCAGACTTGGTACTATTGTGGCAAAGGCAACATTACAGTACTTAAGTTTCATCACTCTATGCCCCGTGGCAGGCAGAGCCCCGGCGCTAACACAGGTTCAGTTTTCATTATCATCATATGATTATGCATTTTACTGCATTTAACTGATAATACAACTACCAGCTCACCTTAAAAGAATTAGCTTGGAGGTTTCATTGCTTTCCAAATGGAATTCATTTGACAAACAAATGACAATTAGCCTAGTCTCCCTGTTCTGCGTCAGGATGCTTTTTGATTGAACCTAGACCAATTTACAATTTTTAAATGAGTTTAGACATTTACATTTAAAATGTCTAGAGGAAATTAGCCCTGGGACATCCAACAGCCAAAATGCTTTTTGAAGTTGATTATTATTTGATCTAGTACCCTCTACCTGTACATTTTGTTCTGACTTCAAAGTTTGGGAATGTAAATGCCACCTCACCTCAAAGCACAGGGAGAAACTTAAAAGCGGTTTTGCTCATTATGTTATGCAAAGGAGCCCATATTTTAATATTCGTTTAATATGGTTAGTTAGCTTTAATGACACCAGTGTGACAGTGTCATAGTTTTGGAATCTGAAAGCGCTGATTGAAGTTTCCGGCCGCTGCCTCTATTTTTCTGCACAGAAAGGGATCTTGCCCTTTGAAGGACAGATCAGCTCCTGGCTGCATCCATTCTGGCGAGGGCTAAACGTGATAACTTTCAGATGAAGAGTTCACCTGCCTAGGTGAAGAAAGCACAAATCATGATATCAGGGGCAACAGAGACACTTGACTGTCAGATTCCAATTCTGTGTGTTTTCTAAGTGCAAGCCCTTTGCCCACCACTGCTGAGAAAGCTGCTAGTAATTCCATTATAAACATGCAGTGCTGATAACCCAGCCACAGAAACTGGTATTGCCCTGAAATTAAGCCCACTGATTTCTAGCAGAGAGCATATTTTATTTATGTATTATTGTTTTTATTGCTACATTATTGTCAAAATGAGAAAACAACAGCCTTTTTCTCATTCCATGTTGTACAACTGCAAAAATTAAATATGGTGAGGGGAAAGCTTGCAAAATGTTCTATTGTACCCATCACCCTGTTCTGAAGGCCTGGTAATCAGTGTTATCCACAATATATTCAAAGGAACGCTCTAGAAGAAAGGGCATGTGACGTAGTGCTGAGGAGTCGGCAAGTCCCTATCTGCATGGAGTTATCATGGCTTTCACAGGTCATGCCTGAGAGCTCACCAGAATATTTTGAATTTCTAGTTTTGTCTCACACTATAGGACACACACCACATGTTTTCAAAATAACTTTGAGTTCAAAAGAGTTCCCTCATGATAACACTGTATAACCCCAGCACAGAATTAATGGTTTTGAAGACTGTTTTCTGTGAAGGTAGCAGAGGCTGACTTCAGTAATCCTGGCCCTCCTCAGTGCTCACAGCAGAGTCATGAGGCAAGACTGCCTGGAGAGAGAGACGTCACAGATTAAGAATGACAGCGGAGGGCGCCATGTTTGGTCTCCTTGGGAGAATTGGTCTGAATCCCCTGATCTCACCACCATTATTGTGAAATTAGTGATTAAAAAACAACAATAACAACAAACAAAATTCTTTTTCATCCATTGTACTGCTGAAGAGATTAGACGTCCTCTAAGGTCGCTTCATATCTAAACTGTGTGAATTCGCATCAGCATCCTTTCACCCTGCCGCACTCCAACCTCATTTTCCTTAATGAAAATGGAATCCAGGTCCCGCCAAAGTGTCCTTGGAGTCAACTCTGTTTTGATTCTACATGTAACAGGCAAGCACCACATTTTCTCACACACAGACTGTCCCAAGTAGAGACACGCCAAGTCTTTCTATCAAAGGCTTCTCATCGTCTATTTTTCCTCCAGTAGAAACAGCACTCTCTCTTCCTGTGCTAACAGCCTGGCGGCAACCATCTTGCACAACATCCTCAGCCCGTGGCTTTGAAGTCTCCAGAGTTGCCTAAGAGCCCAGGCTGCACAGCTGGAAACCTGGAGGTTTTGCTACCTCGTCCGCCCTCTGCTGGATGGGACCGACGTCTGCTTACGAAGTGGCCCACAAACAGCCGAAAGGTTTCCCCTTAAGGTGGGTGGGTTTTTCACTAAGCTACGGGAAATCATTTTGGGATTTTACAAAATAAATTTTTCTTTTTTTTTTCAGAGATTTTTAGAAATACACTTTCTTCTCTCCAGATATACAGGCATACCAATTTATTCTGCCTATGTGTTTGGAAAAAAACAGAGAATTTGTCAGTGAAAACCGTGAAAGATTCTAACATCTGTCTCTGACAATCAAATGCTGTATGTGCCGCTGCCCTGGCACTAATGACCTGGCAACAAGGAAATAAAATAACACTAAATCGGAATAATTATTCTAATATTCTCACAACACGAAGAAGCAGAATATGATGAGGGTTAAGACCGTGAAAACAGACTGCCTGGGTATAAATACTTCTCTGACTGTTGTTAACTCTGAGGCCTTGCACAAGTTAAATAACCTCTCCAAGCTTGAGCTTCCTCTTCTGTAATATGAAGTTATAATACTATTTGTCTCCTGTGGTTGTTATAGTTTTTATATATATATATACACACACACACACACTCGGAGTTTTATATATATATATATAAAACTACATATAGTAAACATATGTAACGGTATATATATGGGTTAACTATATATAAAACTGTATATACAGTTAACAAACCTGTATTTATATAGTTAACATATATAACTGTATTTATATATTGTTAACATATATGAAACTATATATGTATAGGTTAACTATATGTGTTGTATATTTAACAGACACATATATAGTTAATATATATTATATAGATTGCTATGATTAACCCTATATATGTTATATATATACCATATATATATTATAAACTATTTGTCTCCCGAGGTTGTTACAGTTAACCCATATAAGACAAATAGTATTATAAATTCTGATTCTTGAGTAAAGGGGCTAGCTTTGCAGGAATTTTTGATTTCTTTGTAGGACCTCATAAAAGAAGGCTAATAGTTGAAACAGATTTTATGTAGTAGACACACATTCACCTACTCAACAAATATTTAATGTGCACCCACCCTGTGTCTACAGATCAGAGGCTGAGTAGAGAAGATGCAGATGTAAACGAGACAGACATGGTCTCTACAATGTGGAGCTTACATACTGATGGGGAAAACAGACAGTAAACAAGCAATTAAAGGTGAAGAATGTCTAAAATGACCATCATAGAATGCAAAACCTCACCTGGAGTTCCCACTTTCTAATTTTACAAAAGATTCCTTTGTACGGAGAGATCTCTGTGTTGGAAAATGTCATAATCTAAAAGAATGCTAGAAGAGCTATAAAGTCCTCATTATCCAGGGTCCGGAGACTTTGTATTTAGGAAAATCCACAAATAGAAAGGATATATTTGCCCACAAAAAATAACATAGGAGTTGTAGTGCCAATTCAGTAATACACAGAGCAAAACATTACATCCTTATGCTCAAAGTTTCATCTGTATGAAATAGAAATGCGTTTTCTATTTCATACAGTGCTCGATAAAGCTCCACGCCACAGTGGTGCAGAATATTCTTGAAGGGTTCTCAGAATTAAAGTGGGTTGGCAGGTACTAACTCAAACACTCTTAAGGGTTGCTGAAGAGCAACTGGGGATATTGCAGATCTGCCAGAAGATATTTTTTCTCTGCTAAAAAGTGGAGCATCTGTAGGTATAAGATACAGATATACACAGTGTATACTGTATATAATGAATCTCCTCTCTTATCCAATTTCCCAAATAGCTGAAGTGATATAAGAGGGAAATAACTGCATCTAGTTCATCAGGCTACGATAAATTATATCTTTATGAAACTTCAAGTTAAATTATTATTAGAATCTACTGTATACTGGATTGCATCTTTCTTTAATGAATTTCCATGGGAGAAAACAACCTGAGGTCAATTCACAGGTCACAGAACAAGCCCATGATGATGGCCTGTTCTTCATCACCGTGTGTGAAACTATTTTTAGTAACCTACCTTCTTCTCCTTTTTATTGCAAATTGATAACTTATACTTGTATAGATTTATGGGATGCAAAATTATGTTATGATTTATGAATACAATGTGGAATTAAATCAAGCTAGTTCACATACCCATCACCTCAAATACTTAACACTTTTTGTGGTGAGGACTTTTGAAATATACTCTTTTAGCAATTTTAAAATGTACAATACTCTATTATTAACTATATTCACCACACTGTGCAATAGAACTAAAAAAAAAAAACTATATTCCTCCTATCTGAGATTTTGTAGCCTTCAACCATTATCTCCCCTTTCCTCTCACTCTCCAGCCTCTGTAACCACCATTCTACTCTCTGCTTCTACGAATTCAATTGTTTTCAATTTTACCTATAAATGAGAACATGAAGTATCTGTCTTCCAGTGCCTGGCTTATTCCAGTTAGCATATGGCTCTCCAAATGCTGTTGCAAATGTCAGAATTCCCTTCTTTTTTTAAGGTTGAATAGTATTCCATTGTGTATACACACCACATGCTCTTTATTCATTCATCTGCAGTGGACACAGGTTGATTTTATAACTTGGCTATTGTGACTAGTGCTGCAGTGACCATGGGAGTACAGACACTTCTTTGACAAGCTGACTTCAAATCTTTTGGGAAAATACCCAGAACTGAGATTACTGGATCATAGGGTAATTCTATTTTTAGGGGTTTTGTTTAGGAACCTCCATAAGTTTTTCAAAATTGCTGTACTAAAACTCTTGTTGCTTTTTCCCACTCCCTTAATCTTTTTTCTCAGTAACTAATCATGCTCAAGTCAAAGCTATAAACATATAGTCAAGTAGAGATGAGACACGTGAGAATGTTATTGCTTAAATATTTAAATCAGTGGATTAAATGATCCAGATGAATATATTTATTTTTATACAAAAGTTATATATACATGTATATTCACGTGTGTGTGTGTATATATATATATGTAAACACACATCTGTAGATGCACATTCATGAGCACACACATACACATACTTATCCCACAGAAAGCAAACTACCCATGTACCAAGTGGACCCACAGTGATTGGCTCAAAATTATTATCTTTGTTATAAACATAGTAAAATAAGCAAACTCCACTTAAGAAACAAGCTCCGGTTCTTCACATTTACAAGTCACAGTCTGAGGGATCTTAGAGTCTAAGATCTCACAATTAAGGGGTGCTGATCCCCAAGGTAACTTGACATTTGCAGAAAAATATTGAATCTTTTTTGCAATGTATTAATATTTTGATTACATTGACTAGTCTCTAATGATTCTTTGTAGTTAGATTGTTTGCTGGTTGGTACCCTTCCCTGGAAACCAGTAGGTTTCTTCATCCACATGCATAAATTACATTTGGTGATGTTGTAGCAGAGATTAGTAGAGCTTTGGTTTGGTAAAACTAATTCTTAAGCATAGATAAAGAGCCATTCCATTCACATGGGAAAGATCTGCAATGAAAGTCACCATTCATGGGTCCGGAGCCATCTCCTCTCAGTGTGGCCACAGGTTCCCATTCTCAAGGCGGAGTGAAAGTGAGACCAAGGATCTCTCACTTGACAAACGCTTTTTCATGTGAAATACATGAACTCCTTTTCCCCCTAGACTAAGTTGTGTCAGATCATTGTCTCTTCCGCAGTACAGGAAGAGGAGCTAATCTATAAAACAATGAGACTTCACTCTGGATGCCAAAATCTGCAATTACATTGTAAAGAGGGGCTTCATGAATAATTCCTGGGGTATGATCTGACATTAATCTGGAAGTTAATACAGAGCTGGGGCATTGCCAGCATAAAGCTGACTGATTTCTTTATAACAGCGCACTTTCGAGGTGAGGACACAGCCTTTTCTCTGAGTTACACTCTCGATCCAAGCTGAGCACTCAGCTATCATCTTTACGTCTTCTGTTTCCTCCTCTGAGTTGGATGTCTGGGTATTGGCAACACAGCACCATCTTAGAAAAAAAGGCACTTCAATTAGGCAAGACAGCACCAAGACTTCAGCTATTTCTTACATATTAGTTAGTTTTAAATGGCCTTGTAAGAAAATCCCCCAGTGTGGCAGAACTGTATATGTGACAGTGTTCCTGGCCAAGCCTTCGACCAAGGCCCCAGTTTGCTCTCAGAACTGGTCCCTTACTAAGGCCTAGGGAAAGTCATCTCAGAAAATCTCCTCTAGGAGTTATTGATGGGTCAATGTTGGTACCTCCTCTTGAAGTAAATCAGAATCACGATTGATCTTTTCTATTGATCTTTTCTTAGTTAACATGTTTCATTGATTCAAAAGCATATTTATAGGGTATATATGTTCAGCATCGTAACAGAAATTTTGACAAATTATTAAGAGGGAAAAAAAAAAAACCTAACCAATCAACAACTTTTTTCTGCCCTGGGGATCTTCCTATCCAGCTAAAGAAAAGTGAGTAGAACAGATAATAATGTTTAGAGAAAGAAGCGGTGAGTGGAATAGAACACTGGGAGAAAGCATTTTGCAGAGAAGGGATGAGTTTGGGTTGAGCTTTGGTGGCTGGTAAGAGTTTGGGTTGATGAAGAGAACTTTTGTGATTTTTTAAGATAATAACCAAGCAAACGAGTGGGCACGACACTGATTTTCCTGATTTTAAAATATTTGACAACAGGTATGGCACAGATATTAACCAATCAGAGGGCTGCAACCTGCCATTAACAACCAATGCACCGTAACAGTGCAGAACGCTGAAATAGCAGCCTGGCTTGGGATTGTTCAGTATTTTCTTGTTCTGTTTGTTGGCATGCCTATTGTCTGTCTCCCTCCCCTAGAATATAAATGTACCTGCAGCACACGAAGAACTGCCCGAGTATGACTGTTTCTCCATATTTGTTCAGCGGCTGAATGTTTACAAAACTGTACACAAAAATCTCAGATTGGCCTGACGAGAGCAGAAAATTCATCTTAGGGGGTTGAAAATGAAAGTAGACAGATAGGATGGGCAAAACAATGGCAATCTTTAAATGTCGAGATTAGAATTTTGAACAATTTTCTGTGACTAGTGGAGAATCAATGGAGATATACAAAAATACAGGAACAACAATCAGATCGTCAGCCTCATACCTAAAATCATTGCTGTGTCCCTAACCCTGATGAACTGTTACTCAGTGCCAGATTTCTGGCATTAGTACTTTGTGTTTTACATGCATCACCTCATTATGCCCTTGTAACAACTCTACGAAGTGCATCCTATTATTATCTTCTTTTTACAAATGGGCAAAGTGAAGCTTAAAGATCTCCTGTAACCTGTTCAAGGTCACATAATTACCAACCACCACACTATATGCACACACACACACACACACACGCACACACACTGATTGAAATGGTTTTCCTAGAAAAATTACATAACATTTCAAAATTAGCCATAATTTCAGCATGATACCACTCTTACAATTTCTTCATACTGTCTTTTGGGCTATTACTCACATTTTATATAGTTGTACTACAACTATTATACAATTTTGTGATATGCTCTTTTTTACTTAATGTTATCATGTAAAACTTCTCTTGTCACATAATATTTATAATTATAATTTGTAATTGTTGTTGTTTAGTTCCTTTCTTCTAGTTAAAATATTTTTTGCTATTACAAATGATGTTTCAGTGAACATGTTCCTCTACATATCATATTTACTTTCTAATTATTTCTTTTGAATTAATTCCCAATAGTGATTAGACTGTGTCAGAGAGTAGGAACATTACATAGGTCCTGAATTGTATTGCCAAATTGTTTTCCAAAAGTGTTATACTAACTTCTACTACTTCCAATAATTACTATTTGCTTATTTTACTAAAAATCTCATGATCATCAACTATTACCTAATAAAAATAAATGCTAATAAAACTTTCACCTAATAAAAATAAATGCTACTTTTGACACATGCATGTGAATGTTCATTACAACACTGTTCACAACAGCAAGGACATGGAATCAACCTAAATGCCCATCAATGACAGATTGGATAAAGAAAATGTGGTTCACATAAACCATGGAATACTATGCAGCCATAAAAACGGATGAGATCATGTCTTCTGCAGGATCATGGATGGAACTGGGGTCTATTATCCTTAACAAATTAACACAGGAACAGAAAACCAGATACTGCATGTTCTCTCTTGTAAGTGGGAGCTAAATGATATGATCTTATGAACACAAAGAGGGAAACAACAGACACTAGGGTCTCCTTGAGAGTGGAGGGTGGGAGGAGGGAGAGGAGCAGAAAAGATAACTATTGGGCACTGGGCTTAATACTTGAGTGATGAAATACTCTGTACAACAAAACTCCATGTTACATGTTTACCTTTGTAACAAACCTTCACATGTACCCCTGAACCTAAAAGTTAGAATAAATAAATTAAATAAGTGGTACTTTTCATTTGCATTTTTGTTACTAGCTAATTTAAATATTTTTTAAACAAATGTATCTCTTCAAACTTAAATTGTCTGGGCAAATCTTTGGTCTATTTATTCATTGGAGTCTTAATATTATTCTTACAAGGTCGATTAAGATCTTTATACGCTATAAATATACAGCACTACATAAATAGCACTAGAAAAAGTACTACAGTTTGTCTTTTTTATATAAATATATTTTCTGACTTGAATTTATTTTTATTTTTTATATTTTTACTGCAGAGGCATTTTAAAATTTGTTTGCAATTTATTACTTTGCAATTCCTTCAGTTGCTTCAATCTTTGGAAAGTTCTCATCCTTCCATCTACCTGATACTCTATTTTATTTTTGGCTGATTTTCATTGATTTGATCTTTTTTAGCTTAATTTTTTTCCCATATGGAGATTGGTTTTGGTACATAGAAAACAAGGAATAAATGAATTTTCCTCAATCTCAACATTTATAAAAGAATTCTTCATTTTGCTATTGCTTTTAATACTGTATTACATGTTAAATCTTTCTGTTTAATTTATGAGCTTCTATCCTGTTCCACTGACCTATTTCATTTGTTAGTATTCTAGTCTTGTAGTTTTTACTGCTGTTGTTTTATAGTATGGGTTTATATTTGATAAGACTGGCTTTTTTCTTTTCAACAACATTATTGAGAGTCACACCATTTACTTTTTCAAATGAAGTCATAAATGACTTTTGTTTTATCCAAAATAAACTTCTGAAATTTCAAGTGAGATTGCTTTGGCCTATACGTAATCTTAGGAAAAATTAGCATTGTATGCTTCCTTGATTCTAACCTTTTTAAGACCATTTATTCTAACTTACATTTTCCAATAATGATGTCTTTATGTAAGTCACTGACATCTTTTATTATGCTGTTTCTTAGGTTTTTATATTAATACTTCTGAATGTTATTGTCAACAAGACTCTTGCATAACCTCTAATTACTTTTCATTGATAAAAAAGAATGTAATTTATTTCATATGTTTCATTTGTATTTAGTTAAAATTATATATTTTGCTAGAAAATTATGGAAATTATAATGTGTATGTTCTAGCAATAATATAAAATAAATTTATATTTATATATTATAACATGCATTTATATATTTATAGCAATAAATATACATCTATTTAGCTAAACACTATATAGAGAAATATACATTTATAATATATATTTAGTTATTTCTAGAAAGAAAGGCTGTATATTAACTATTATAAAACCTAAACCTCAGTCATTATTTTAGGCATTCCTCACCTTTAACTTATTTATAGCCAAAAGTCTCTCATGTCAAATTACCTTAATTATCTGATTGTGCAAATAGCTTTTTTGAAACATATATAGGAGATTAGTTTTTAATAGTCAATGTGAATGTTAAATTACTAATCCTTTAAAAATTAACTGAGCTAAAATTATCTTGGTTATGGCCTTTGGGACTTACATCACTTATTTATCTCTATATTAGAGCCAATTCAAAATTATTCCTTGGGAATTTTATCACTTACGGTAAGATTCAAGTGCAAGTAATAGAAACTCATGAAGCCATGGCTAAAACAAGTGAGTCTCACAGATTCACAGTCATCAAGGCCCAGGCTTCTTCAAGCTGAGTCTGATGGAACAGCTTTCTGCTTCAACCTACGAAAGCCTTCATCTGCATGCTCCAAAATGGCTGTTGGAGTACCAGCCATCATCTTCCCATTCCATCTTCTCATTCTCCTTCCAAGCAGCAGGATGAAGAACTAGGTAAGAAAGGTACACTTCCCCCATTTTAATGAGACTTCCCAGAAGCTTCATGGCACATTGTCTATAACTTTGATACATGATCAAATCTAGCTGCTGTCATGGAGCCTGGAGGATGTAATTTCTTTTTTTTAACCCAGCAGCAATGTGCCCAGCTAAAACTTAGATTTTTTTTTTTTTTTTTTTTTTCAATTTGAGAGAGAAGGGTGAAAATAACTCTTTGGTAGGTAACTGTCTGGGCCACAGAATCTTGACACTGACAAAATACAATTCTTTGACCTGAGGCAAGTCAAGATGGCCTTCTATTCAAACATGTATACTTTCAAAGCTTACCAATCTTTATGTCAGTCCTTCTTTGTCTTAGTCCATGTTGCATTGCTATAAAGGAATACCTGAGGCTGGGTAATTTATAAAGAAAGGAGGTGTATTTTGAGCTCACAGTTCTGCAAGCTGTACAAGAGGCATGGTGCTGGCATCTGCTTCTGGTGAGGGCCTCAAGAAGCTCACAATCATGGTGGAAGGCAAAGGGAGAGCAGGCGGTGTCACATGGGGAGAGAGGGAGCAAGAAAGAGGGATGGGGAGGAAGTGCCAGGCTCTTTTAAGCAACTAGCTCTGGTGTGAACCAATAGAGTGAAAACTCATTCATCACCAAGGGAATGGCACCAAGACATTCATGAGGGATCTGCCCCCATGACCAAAACACCTCCCACCCAGCCCAGATTTAATATTGGGAATCAAATTTCAACATAACATTTTGAGGGGACAAATATTCGAACTATAGCATTCCCCCAGAAGAGCTGATTGTTAAGCATATTTAACCAACGCCATACACTACCTGACCCTGGGTACTTTTTAGAGCTTATAATTTTAAACTCTCTCCTGCACAATGTCTGTCAATGTCGTTATTTGTATCTTAAATTGGTTCTCTTTAACAAATTTAAAAATACCCTATTCCAATTAAATTTTTTAAGTTAGAAATGAGTAACTTTTGTCAAATTTGTATTTTGTTATATTTAAGATGAATTATTCATTTTTAAAAATTTGACCTACAACTGGGAATTATTTCATCAAGTTTTTTTTTAGTAATTATACTCAGTTCTTAGTTTGAACTTTCCTTGCATTCCAGGAGTAAATTTATTGAACAATTATTTGTTTAAAGTATTGCTGAATTATTCTTACTACACTTTATTTGAAAATTTTCACATACATATTCATAAGTCTTTCCACCCATGTTTTCTGTTATCTTTGTTTTGTTTTGGATAAGAACTATATCATGATTAGATTAAGCTATATTTTCATGGAGACCAAATTAGGTAATTTACCATATTTTTCTATGTTCAAAAAAGCTTTGTATAATAGGAATTTTCTATTCCTTATATTAATCTATTGGTTCTCTTTGCCTTTTGGTATTTGTAGGAAAGCAATAATATTATTAAGAGTTTTTCAATTCCTTCTTTATGTATTGATCTATGCAAGACTTCTTGTGCTCATTTTCAAGTTTTAATGATCAGAACTTCATTTATTTTATCGGGTTTCAAAATTGACCATACTGAGGCATAATATTGCTATTTTAATATTACATTCATTTTTATTATGATATTTTTCTCATTTAGAATTTTGTTTCTCAGCTTTTCTTCCCAATTACATTTTCTGGAGATTCTTCTAATATATTAATCTTTTAAAAGATTTAGTGCTCTAATTTATCAACTCTTCCAGTTTGTAATCATAATTTACTTGTTCTTGCTTGCACCCTTATTATTTTCTTCTACTCATTTGCTTCAGTTTATTCTTTTCTCTATTGTCTACAATCGTAAAATTAGATATTATGCCACTTTGTCTTTCTTAAAATTAGGACTTCTAATTTAAAAGTCTAAATTCAGTTATTAGAATGTATACATGTTTATATCTATATGGGTTTTTAAATTACCATTATTTTCTTGTCTGCTCTTAAACCAGCTGTAGCATATTTAATGTATATATAAATCCTGAGATATTTAGTGAAGTTTTAACAAATTGTAGTTTGGTGATTTAAAGCTTATTGAGATTTTTCTTTGCGGAATTATTTTGCATTTGGCTTTTAAATATTCTGAGGATATACAAACAAGGACTGTTCCATGGTTATAAAACAAAAATCTGACACATATTTATTAATTTCACCATTATTTATCTTTTTAACCTCCTCGATGTATTTTTGTCTACTTATTTGATATTAATTTTAGGTTTTTTTAAGTATTTTATGCCTTTGTTAATTGTCTTTTGTCTCTGACTTATCCTTGTCTTGCTTCATACTTTGTGATATGAAAGTCCATGTTACTGTTGTTAATTATCTGGGTCCTGCTTTCTTTTTGTTCCATTGCAATACCTCTTGTCCTGTGCTTTTGTTTTACTATATTTGTGTATATACATATGCTCCTTTTAAGGTGTCTCTTCTCTTGAATTACATAATTGATTTTCATAGTTTGCCTCTTAATGCAAGCAAGTTTGAGCATTTACATTTATTTTTTAATTGATTAGCTAATTAATTAATCCAGTCATTTGAAATCTACTTATTTGAAGACCCCTTATGTTCCAGGCAGTACTCTAAGTGCTTAGGATGGTCATTACTGCAGTGGAATAATTACTACTACATGATTTGTCTTTTGTTATTGATATGGTTTGGCTCTGTGTCCCCACCCAAATCTCATCTTGTAGCTCCCATAATTCCCAAGTGTTGTGGGAGGGGCCCAATGGGAGATCACTGAATCATGGGTGTGTCTTTCCCGTGCTGTTCTCATGATAGTGAATAAGTCTCATGAGATCCAATGGCTTTAAAAATGGGAATTTGTCTACACAAGCTCTCTCATTGCCTGCCACCATCCACATAAGACGTGACTTGCTCCTCCTTGCCTTAGGTCATGATTATGAGGCTTCCCCAACCACACGGAACTGTGAGTCCAGTTAAACCTCTTTCTTTTGTAAATTGCCCAGTCTGGGGTATGTCTTTATCAGCAGTGTGAAAACGGACTAATACCGTTATCATGTTGTGTGTTTTTCATGAAATACACAAGTAGAAAGGTCATCAGATTTAAAATCAACAATGTAATTCAATTTGTCAGCCTCTCTGAGCTCCAGTTTCCTATTTGTAAAATGGAACTATCAATAACACCCACCACAACAAAACAAGCCCCCACCTCCTGTTTGTGTGTATCTGATATACATTGGGATTACTCTGATTGGAGATTTCATTTTCCCTTTTTGGCCTATACATTAAGTCACATATGTATTGTTAATATCTTTGGACTGATTTTTATGGCAGACAAAGATTGTTGGCATTTTGAAATTCCCTCCTTTTCCTTCATTCATTCGCTTTTTCATTCATCTAACCTAAAATCCTGAAATATCTCTATTTTACTTCTTCAGTTTTCTTGAGTTAAAGAATTTTTTTTAGTTTAGTGGTAGCTTCAACTAATTAAACTTAGCAGTAACAACCCTTTCCTTAATATGTGTTGCTTATTTACTTTTCACCATCTATTAACCCATACCTGTTGCATCCACCAGCATCCTTAAGGAAAAGGGTTTGTGGATTTTACATGTTCTAAGACAGCTATTCTGAGAATGCCTTTTAGTTTCAGTTTACTCTGTATACTGACCCTAGTCAACTGCATCTACTTCTATGACATCATGATCCTCTTCATACTGAAGTCACTCAAATCTATTTCTGCAGCCCAAACCCATTGCTTTTACTATCTGCCTACAGGACATTTCCCTGGCATGTGCCCAAAATTTCCCCCAAACTGCTGCTGCTTCTAAATTCCCTAGTCCAGTTGTTCCAGCAGAAACATCAGTATCAACTTCAACTTCACACTCTTCCATTCCTTTCCTTCCACCTGTGTCTTAAATACCTGTCAAGTACATCTGCTTCTTTCTAATTCTATTGCCACCACCCCAGTCCAAGTTACCATCATTTCTTGTCTGAACAATGGCAACAAAGTCCCTACTCAACCCTCTCCCACCAAGCTTTGCTCATATTTGATTTATTTTCCCCTGTATATCCAGAGGATTTTTTAAATGTAAAACTGTTTCTCATTCTTTTGGTTGAAACACTTCAGTAACTCTCCAGTGTCCTCAGGATAGAGTCAAGAGTCTTTAACTTGGTTTGTCCACCATGTGCCCATCCAGCCTTGCCTCTGACCATCCCTCTGCACTCTCCTACTCTACCCCCTTTCCCTGGATGATCCCTTCCCATCCTTCCAGCCTCTATGTTTCTACCCAATCCCACCTCTGCCCCTGGCCCTAACATCACACCCAAAACCCTCCATGTTTCCTGAGCGCTCTAAGCTAAATGAATACATGAACTTCTGACTCAGTTGTCTTTATAAATGAAACACATTCCTTAGCCACATTCTTTCTCCTTGAAACGTGATTCCACCATGTCTAACTTTGATCATTTAAATGGGAAAAGATAAAAACCCTCTTCAGTTTGCTCCCCCTTCTAAGAAACCTCAATTTTTTACTTGTAAACAAGGAATATCCCTTTTCTTTTCATGAAGCTATATTTCAGTGTTATTTCTCTGTCTATAGCACATCAACCCTACAGCCTTCTCAATTTACAGTCTCACGTGCACACATATTCCTCTCTTCAGGAACTCCTATCACCCACCTTGGACCCGTTCTCTATCCTCCAGTTCTATGTACTGTTTGCTGTATATTCAGCTTATATGACTTCATTTTATCTTCTACTATACTGATCTAATTTTCATATTTTAATTCTAATTTTTATTACTTCCAATGATAAGCTAATGCTGTTTTCTTTTTTAATTCAGTTTTCTGTCTTTTCTCTCTCTCTCTCTTTCTCCTTTCCTCCCTCCCTCCCTCCCTTTCTCTCTTTCTTTCCATATCAGGATAAATAATATGAAGATGTTTAATAACCATGCATCTTTGGTTGTATCTTTGAATATAAATTCCAGCTATTCTCAGAAATATTTTGATTTATTTTTTTATAAATATGCATTTCAGGTGTAGCCTTACAGGTCTTTCTTCTTCTTCTTCTCCTTCTCCTTCTCCTTCTTCTTCTTCTTCTTCCTCTTCTTCTTTTTAAGTTTTCTTTGTTTTTTTTTTTTTTTGTTTGTTTGTTTTTGGTTTTTTTTGACACAGGTTGTTGCTCTGTCCCTGGCTGGAGTGCAATGACACTGCAGCCTCAAACTTCAGGCTCAAACAACCTTACTCTCCCTCAGCCTTCTGAGTAGCTGAGACTATAGATGCCAGTTGCAAGCCACTGTGCCTTGCTAATTTTTTTGTAATTTTGTAAAGGTGAAGTGTCACTGTGTTGTCCAGGCTGATCTCAAACTCTTAACCTCAAGCAGTCCTCCAACCTCAACCTCCCAGAGTGCTGTGGTTACAGGTGTAACCCACTGTGCCCAGCCTCAAACCTTTTCTTCAAAGCTACTTTTATTTCTGATTATTCATGCATTCTTAAATTTCGGCTTCCATTCTTTGCTGAAATTTCTGAAAGTGGCCTATGTTTCACGTAACACTGAGGATTTTTTTAATAGAATTTTAAAGGAGGGGTTTGCTACTGTTCTTGTGTGATTGTCATTCTAAATGTCTCCCTCTAAGTGCAATGGCACGATCTCAGCTCACTGAGGGCGGAGATACTTTTAAAGGACTTGTTTGGAGGATGGATAAGGAGGCAACAGAGCAGTTAGGATGTTTGCAATAAACAGTGTCTGTAGCAATACAAGCTTAGATTACGATAACAATGGGAAACAAACATGAAAAGGCTGACCATGAGACATACTCTAACTGACTTCATCCAAATCTGGTGTTCTGCAGCATGAACTAGATCAATGAATCATTCTGTCATTTAACCCATTTGACATGGGACAAATTTAAAATGCTAACAGCTATCAATGTTCTTGGGCAGTAATGACAATCAGTATTGTTTTTGAGCATTCTTGAAGTAAGTAAAGCACAATTCCCCGAAGAAAATCTATAAGAGCTGCCTTTTCATCAGCTTTCTGTGTGCAAGCACCCGTCATCTAAGCCACACAACTCAACAGGACAATGTGATTAGGGCCTTGAGCTGCAGGAGGGGAGGCAATCACACTTTGCAGCCCTGCCTGGTCTACTGTGAGTCCACCATTAGCCCCTTATCCCTACATGACTGTTAAAAGTAAACTACAGTAATGGAGTTAATTCTTCTTTTCACATTGCCCCAATATTACCAGCATCATTATTGGAGCAGTTGGGTCTCTTGAGATATGTTTGGAAAGATCTTGCAAATAGGAGTTAAATGCCTGCCTGCATTGAAGAGTAACAAAAATGTAAATTTCAGTCATCTTACTCATAAAGTAGACATATTTCACCAAGGCCAGATGAATCTAACAGCTGCGTTTCCATTCTTGTGTGCTGTTAAGTAAAAACAGACCTACAGAATAGTCAAACAGGCAGAAGTGCTTCTCTAAATACATAGAGTGTGCAGAGACCCTGGCCAGTGGAAAGGATCCCAACAGGGACCCCTGAAGAGATGTGATGACACATTGCAGGAGAGAAGAAGGCTCTCCATGTTGCAAGTACTTAAATACATACTGTGAGGCTTAGGAATGCTTAAAAGCAACACATTAGGTCTGTTTCAAGGCAACTAGCAGGAAATGGCCTAGAGATATTCTGCTTTAGATGGAGTTGGAAATTATGTGTATTCAATTCTTGCCTGACTGTACCAAGCGACCATAAATTTCAAAGCTGTGACCTCTAATTGTTGCTCAGCAACTTACTTGTGCCATAACCCTTAAAAAGCCATGTAATCCTCTCACTTCCTCCATTTTTTTAAAAAAAAGCCCTGCTTTAAAAAGCACATCAATGTCTCACTCTTCAAATATTTTTGAGGACCTTCATTGTGCTGAGGCAAGCAGGCAGGCATGAAGGGCTCTGTGCTGCCCTCTGGGAATTTCCAGAGTAGGTGCCAGAGTGGCACCATGAATCAATAAGGCAGGTGGTGGGTCAGCAGGAAACTGTATACAAATCCAGCCATTGGAAAAGACTAGAATTGGGTAGGGGACAGGAGAAGAGCAGCCATGCTAGAGGAGCAGCATTTACATCCCCAGTGAATGCAGAGAGCCCTTTCTTCTCTGGTCCTCCGAGCCATTGTCTCTTGGTAGCATTGCATCATCATCATTTGTTTTGAGTTCATCTCTGCAAGTCATCGTGGGATCTTCAAAATCAGGCACCATGACTTACTCATTTTTTCCCCATAGTGCCTGGCATGTAGCATATGCTCAATCGCTGTGTGTCCAATAAATAAATGGATGAACAATAATGTTTCATCATCAAAGTGAGAATAAAGCTGCCATGTCCATTAATATATGAGAGATTGGCTTCCCACCTTTGTATGGGCGGGAACTGTCCTCAAGGGCCATGCTTGCTGGAGGAGGGTTTCATAGGACTCACATGCATGGGAAGAAGGGATTCGTGGTAGATCCACCCACAGCAAAGGGCCAAAGGTTGAGAGATGGAAATCACCCATCAGGCATCAGAATTGGAGGGGCTCAGCAGAAGTAGGATTTTTTTTAAATCAGTAAGAGATGGTTGGGGGAAGGAGAGCATCAGGAAGAATAGCTAACGGATGCTGGGCTTAATAACTAGGTGATGGGATGATCTCTGCAGCAAAACACTACGGCAAACATACACCTCTGTAACCTGCACATCCTGCACAAGTACCCCTGAACTTAAACTAAAAGTTGAAGGAAAAAAAAAAGGTAAAAGAAATGGCATATTGCTATTTACATTTTTGTTTCTTTAATTCTTTCTTGCTGTATTATTATTTGCACTTTTGTTCTTCTTATGTTCGTTGATCGCTTGTGCACCTCCCTTTTTATTGTTTACTAAATTGCCATTCATGCTCCTTGCCAGGTTTTCCAACTTTTCTCTTTTTTTTTTTTTTTTTTTTTGCTTTTATATTCATGGAAATTCACTGTGTACTAATAATTTTGACACTGTGTTGCATTTTCAGCAGTTTGATATTTATGTTTTTTATTTTTATACACAAACACTTCTTGGTAAAATATAGTCATTAAGGCCACATTCTAGGATGTAGACGTTTCAATATGCAAAGCATTTTTCTACCAGCTTATTCTGTTTAATAAAGAAAATAATTATTGGTTTCCTTGGAAGAGGAATTTTACTTATAAAAACTGCTTTAATAGGAAAAAAAGATAAAATTCAGTAACAGTTGGTAAAGATGGGTAAGTAAAATAAAGCAAACAGATGACATGGAGTGGTTGAATACAGGAATGACAAAGGGCCTTGAGGCATGTCCTGGTACAAATTCTTTGTGCTGAGGACAGAGTCCTCAAGGAGAATTGCCAGATAAAATATGTCTTAAATATGCCATGGGTTATACTTACACTAAATACTCCATGGGACATACTTGTACTTTAAAAAAAAGTACTTGTTGTTTATCTGAAATTCAAATGCATCTTGACGTTTTATTTGCTAAACCTGGCAACCCTGTCTTCATGGAGCAACCAAGATGGAAATCAGGATGGATAAGACTAGTGGAATGAGATTGAGAAAAGTTAAATCCCATGAGGCTTCATACCTCGGCAACTGTATCAAAACTCATTATTATTTAGTGATCAAGGATCCTCTCAAAAGACAAGAACGGATGTAGGGAGTGAGATGGTGAGGTGATTCTCAAGGAACAGAAATATTGTTGGGTTTTCTCTCCTCCTGAGACTGTCACACCTGTGTCTAGGGTCACCTGAACTTTTATACATCCCACATGTGGCTTCTGCCTAGTTGCCAGTAACACAACCTTCCTCACTAGATCCTACCCTCCAGAGACTCAGGGATAAGAGAACCCTCCCTCGGTCTCCCCTGTGAGAAACAAGGGACTGAATGAATTTTCCACATGGTGGAAAATGTTTTATGGTGGTGTGTGTACCTTAGTGGACATTTGGTTACAGAATTCCTACTTAAAACATCTTAGACAGGAGTTTGTTTTTCCTGCATAATAAGACATGTGGAGGTGGGAGGCTGCAGGCACTGCTTTCTTTGCTCAGTGATGTCAAGTTCCACATGTCTGAAATGCTCTCAGTTTCTACCTCATGGTTGCAGGCTGGCTGCTGCAGCACCAGCTACTGCATTCTTGTTCAAGGCAAAAAGAAGGCAAAGAAGTAGGGCCATTCAGCTGCTCCTGATCCTAGTCTTCCTTCCTTAAGGAAGCAGATGGCTTCCTGAACCCTACCCACCTCCACAGACGTTTGGTTATGTCACATAAAAGACTTTCGAGTTTCCACAGTGGGAAATAATTAGGAAGGAAGAGTTGGTCGTGGCTTTTGGGTATTCAAAAAACAGTCGAAAGGACTGGCCAGCTTTCAGAAAGGGGCAGCTGCAAGAAACACTGAAAAGAACCCAGGCTCTGGGATCCATGTTGGATCGAATGCAGGCTCTACCCCTCACTACCCATGTGTCTTTGAGCAAGGCACTTAATCTTTCTCAATGTTCAGCCCCGCATTTGCAAAATGAGGGTCAAAATGGTGACCTCAAAGTAGAGGGAGATGAGGACCAGAGATAACGTACATTACGCCCCTGGAATGGTGTGTGGCAGTAGATACAAAATGAAGAGTAGCTACTATTATTTGGAGACACCAGCCAATTAAACATCAGTTTTTCCTACTTGGATTAAATACACCTTCTTTTAGGTACACATTATAAAAAAATTAGTTCCAGATTATGTGGATTTTAACTCTACAAAGTATTTGCGATTCAACAGAACCATTGTAGAATGATTATAACAGTGACTTTTGATTGCCTAGATTAACCATGGTCATAAATCAAAAAGTATTACAAACACTTTGGGAGGCCGTGGTGGGTAGATGGCTTGAGTTCAGGAGTTCAAGACCAGCCTGGGCAACATGGCGAGACCCCATCTCTACCGAAAATTTTTTAAAAATAGCCAGGTGTGGTGGCGCGTGCCTGTGGTCTCAGCTACTCAGGAGGCTGAGGTGGGAGAATCACTTGAACCAGGCAGGCAGAGGTTACAGTGAGCCAAGATCATGCCACTGAACTTTAGCCTGGGTGACAGAGAGAGAGCCTGTCTCAAATTAAAAAAAAAAGGAGGGGGGCGGATTATGAAAAAGACGCTTCTGGATGCATACAGGTTTGGGGCACCGCTCTGAATTTGTAAGATGTCATCTCTTCCTTGAAATACATATAAAGAATTTTGGATTTGAGGAATGTTTAGTTCTAGATGAAATAAGTGCCACCTTGAAAGCACTTAATTTAAAAATATATTTTATATTCGGATTCCTATTGAAAGGAGACTATAGAATTGAAGGTAATCAATATTGCTTCAAGGGCCAAACAATAGAAGGGCTAATGGACTCACTGTGATGGCCATCTCTGAAATGGTCTTTGAAGGCTATCAGCATTTATTCGACTTGACAATTGAAGCTTCACAAACTCTTCACAGAGATGAAAGAGAAGTATATATGTTATTGCAATATTTAGATATTAAGAGTCTAAATATGGGCTAGAGAAATTAGAATACGCTATTACACATGCACAGATGTTTAAAATTTACCAGAATAAACGCACATGCCACAACTTGAGAAAATGAAAGAAGAAATGGCATTGGAATTCTTTATTGTTTGTAAAAACGTCTTATTTACAAGCCAGTTTAATACATACAATGCAAATAGCAATGACTTGTCCAAGGAAATATTGAAATCCATTAGGGTTGCACGTGCATAATCTGATTCAACAAGTCAGTATATTTTTCTCAAAAACATAATATCTTTTCTGCATTGTGTGAGATGAAGGATAGATTACATTTCTAGCCTGTGCAATAATTCCCACATCATAAATTCTGATGAAGTTATATCAATATATAAAGCGAATGGATGTCTGACCTACCATCGTTTTCTAGTTTTCAGAGAGAGGCTGACATACAAGCAAATCCCCAGCTGCTTGGAGTGATGCTATTACAGCCTGCCTTTGCCTGGGAACTGTTATTAACTATCTTGACCAGGAGCGGCTGTTAGAGTTTGTGGTTTCTGCTCTGAATATTAAACTTGGGCATACAAGAGTCCTTATTGTGGGGAGCACTTGGAAATGGTAATACAAAATTGCTTTATATTTGCGGGATTTGATTGCTTTAGATGATACAGCCCTAGCTGGTGGGCCTCTCTTGCTGGTTGTATTTCCAGATTATAAATCATTCCTTTGACAGAGTATCTGCCACAACCAGGTCTCAGTTTCTGTGGTATCATTTTTTATATTACAAATGGCAACTGCTCTTCTGGGCTGTTCATATAAATGACACATTTTGCATAACTTATGAGAACAGGGTCAAAATCAAAGCTAATAAAGCTCCCACCTGCCCCACTCCCCACCCCCCACCCCAAATGTTTCTTGTATATGTTAAGGCATCTCTGGCTTTAAGTTTTGAGGGGACTGGGTCATGGATAGAAGGTGTCCGATTTTTCTATGGCATTGGTAGGCACTGTGTTTTACCAATACTGAAATTCAATGTTGCAAAAGTCAACACAAAGCAAAACTCCATTTACAATTAGCCAACTAATTACTGACAACTCGATCTTCAAGAGCAAAATAATATTTCCTTAAAGGCATTTGATGCATGCACACATAGTAAAGGCAGCTAGAGGCTGGGTGCAGTGGACCACACCTATAATCCCAGCACTCTGGGAGGCTGAGGCAGGCAGATCACTAGGTCAGGAGTTCGAGACCAGCCTGACCAACACGGTGAAACCCAGTCTTTACTAAAAATACAAAAAAATTAGCCAGGGGCGGTGGTGAGCACCTGTAATCCCAGCTACTCAGGAGGCTGAGGCAGGAGAATTGCTTGAACCTGGGAGGCAGAGGTTGCAGTGAGCCAAGATGGCACCACTGCACTCCAGCCTGGGCAACAGAGTGAGACTCCATCTCAAAAACAAACAAACAAACAAAAAAGTGGCTAGAAACAGGTGCCTCATTTTCTTCTTCTGAAAATAAGGGTGTTGAATGAGGTTGTTGGCAGGCTTCCTTCCCATTCTGACATTTTGGTGGCTACAAAATTCACTGGTATGATTAGAGGACAATGAACGCAGATGATACTGATGAACATGTCCTGCTTTATTGTTGCAAACCTCAAGTTTAGATTTAGACCTAAGATTTAAGAATCCGAACCCACTTTCATTTCTGGAATCCACACACCAGCTACATAACAGAACCCATTCCTAAAGATACATGATTTAAATCCCAGAACACAGCTGATTTCTCCCAGCTGTGCCTGAGACACCCTGGTTTTTCTCTATGTGAATTCAGGGATATATTAATTTGGAAGATGATACCCAACAAGCATTATGAGATAAAAGTAATAGTGTGAGATGCCTTCCAAATTATGCTCTTAGGCCCTTATGAATTTATAAATGAAGGAATCAGTAGTTTTAAAGATTGCTTTGAAAGAACCTTGGCCTAGAAATAAGAAGCTTTCAATCACTCTCCACCCAGAGGCCTGGCTTACTCTTGGTCTCCTTAGTTGCTCTTATTAGATCAATGCTTTTTTTTTGACATTCTATTAGTCATAATACAAAGCAGGAACTGTGAATGGCCCAAAGCTCAACATTAGCTGGGAGTGGTTTCCAAATTAACCAAGTTCAGCATTTCCTGAGCAATTATTTGCCCTTCTCCATCCGCCCTCCCCCATCATCCCAAAGAAGATTTGTATTTTCAAATATAACCAAAATATAATTGTAGTGTAACCAGAGAAATCTGGTACAAAACTTCTGTTGGAAGTCCAAAGAGACTGTCCCTGAGCCAAGTTGGTTCAATGAAATGGCTTCCCCATCTTGGGCTTCGTTCATGTACATGGTCTGCACACTTCAGAGCTCCTGGGGAAGCATGTCTTTCCAAAGCCTGAAAGACAGACATTGACAATGTGGAGTAATTTCTTTTTTTGTGACTGATAATTATTGAATGTTGAAATTGATTTCTTTGGGAATTTTACTTTGTCATTGGATTTTAGAACTGAGGAAATGTCATGGACAATTGCTTCATTTTACAGATGAGAGACAGAGACCCACAAGAGTCTCGCCCAAGGTCACAGAAGCAGTGGCAGAATTGGGGCTAGAACCCAAGTCACTTATGCACAATGACTATTGAGCTGTCTTGATTACGAATTGCTATAAGCAGCGTGCTTATCATTGTGATCCAGTCACATTTGTATACAAACGACTGGAACAAAATTTCAAGAAGCAAATCCGATCTTCACTGAATGTGATTTGAGCTGATCTGTGCACTCTGCTTGATTCTAGTTCACTGATTACTTTTTATGCTGGTCCTGAACTGCTCATGGAAAGCAGCATACTTTCCATTGTGCTCCAGTCATACTTATATACAAGCAACTAGAACAAAATTTCAAGAAGCAAATCTGATCTTCATTGTGTGTGATTTGAGCTGATCTGTGTGCTCTGCTTGATTCTAGTTCACTGACTTCTTTTTATGCTGGTCCTGAACTGCTCATGGAATTGCTCACCTACGATTTTAACAACACTATTCTACAATACTATGCTCAAAAATTGCTGCTTGAATTTCCTTTACTAAAAACCTTCTAAAGCCAAGCAGAGTGGGTCACACCTGTAGTCCCAGCACTTTGGGAGGCATAGACTAGAAGATTGCTTGAGCCCAGGAATTCCCAGTCTGAGCAAGAAGGCAAGACACTGTCTCTACAACAAGTGACAAAATCAGCTGGGCATGGTAACATGCACCTTTAGTCTCAGCTTCTTGGGAAGCTGAGGTGGGAGGAACATGGAAATTGCTTGAGCCCAGGAATTTAAGGTGGCAGGGAGCTATGATCATGCCACTGCACTCCAGTGTGGGCAACAAAGCCAGACCCCATCTCTAAAAAAGAAAATAAAATACCTCTAATAATGAGCTCCCACTTTCATTCCCTGTCAGAGAGGTAGGGTGGCATGGAACAGGAAGACTTCATCCAAGCCGAGGATTCTGCAGATTTACCATATTCGATAAAAACATAATTGACTCCTACAAGAAGTTATCAGCTTTTTAAAAAACTAAGTGACTAGAAAAAGAAAGCCCAAATAATACAAGATCCAGAACTTATCAGAAGTAACAACTCTACGAAATGGGGAGTTGTTCAGACAGTGGAAGTGCACTGCTCTCGGCCTAGTTTCAGGGCTCTTTGCTTTGGAATAAGTGGCTTTTGTTAATAACTGCTGCATGGAGCTCAGTGCAGTACTTTGGCTTATTTGGCCGGCTTTGGTGAACACCCAAATTTATTAGTCCAGTTTCACTAGCCGGGGGGAAAGGTGGTTTTTGCTAAGAAGCTAAGCCAGGCTTGACAGCCCATCAAAGAATAAGGAGGAGGAATCTCTGGCAGAGTGGTTTTGGGGTATATCCTTGCTTACGGCCTTTCAAATGATATCCTCAGGTGATCTGTTCCTCCAGTCTTCTCTCTAGCAAAGGACTGGATATCCTAGTTTCAATATATCCGTCATTTAACATGTGGCAAGTATTCTTTTCTCGCCAGAGTGAAGAACAGAGCCAACAAATCTGAGCGGGGGTAGAAAACTGCAAGTCCCCCAGATGCCAGGAGCGGGAAGCATGGAAACAGTTCGCAGAAGACAGACACTCAACGTGGCCAGCTCCCGGCCAGCCAGGACAGGCACAGCCCCATCCGAAGTGGCTGCCTGCCAGGAGCGTGACCACAACAAGCAGGAACTCCCTTTGTCCACTTCCTCCATGGGACGAGGGACAGACCTGCATCCCATCAGTTCACAATATGCTTGACTCCAACCCTGGGGCTCCTTCTTGCAGACAGGGATGGAACAGCTTAGCTTCTTTCACTGTAAATTCCCATACCCCTCCTCGGTCCTATGGTTATCCTGAGCCAGCCAAACCTTGTTTTACATTCAGGGTTGATTTCTGGCAAAATTCCCCTTCCAGGACTCTAGCACTGACAGAGGTTAATGGGTACCATTTAGCCACTCTCGGCAGCAGTGGTTTGATCTTCTTGGCTCTGATATTCTTCCTCCTCTTGGCACAAGAAAATTCAGCTTTTGCCCTTTATCTTGTTATCCAAGAGCCTGAATGCCCATGACAGCCGTGGATGCAGATGCTGCGTCTTCAAAGTCCTTGGCAGAGGGGTAGAATTCAGACCCACACAGGCAATGTGCATTGAGCTCTTTATTTTTTTTTTCCGAAACAGCCAGCTGGCCTGTTGCTGAAACCAAGACCAATCAGAAAAGACACACATGTATATGAGACGGATACTGCCTTTTTTCCTCCTCCACGAAGAAAGCAAGGGAACAGATACAGGCTGGAGGAGGCAACTTCTCATTCTCAGGAAGGAAAGATGATTAAATCTGGCCTGAATCCAAAGAAAAATCCTTGCCTACCCTGCTGTCCTAAGTCCCTAGACATGCATCAGTCCATATCGTTACTTGTGACCAGGACTTTGAAGAAAAATGTCAAGGTAAACCTGACTGCTTCTTGGCAAACAAGTAGGCATCGGTTCCAATGACACACAAAGGGCCACTCTCTTCTGGAGCACCCACTGCTTCTTAGATCCACTTTGGAAGGCTCCTGACCCTCAGCTGACGACGCCACAACAGAGAATTAGGAATGAGAGGGGCACGCAGTGCAAACCCATGTTATTTTGAGAATGCCTCACATTGCCCATAGAGTGCAAGATTGTACCAAGCCTCTCCTGGGAAACACAGACTAACCAGACCATTTAGCATAGGCAGTTTTTCCTCCAGCACAGGAACAAATCACTGTTTCTTTCACTGGACGCCAGATGAAATAGTTGGCTTAGACTTAGGGACCCAAAATGCTTATATTTAAGCAAGAAGCTCGAAATTGGGACTGGGACTCACTAAGGACACGGTGTCACTGCCGATGTCCACAGGTGGATGGAACACAGAATTGCCAGGCCAGGCAAACACATGCATGACATGCATGACTCACCTCCCCGGGGAACACCCCCCTGCCGGCCGCCTCTCTTCTGTCTTTTCTGTCCCAACATACAGCTGAAATTTGCCCACATGTTAAATGTGCATGAGAAGTAGTTCCACTGAATGGGGTTTCTGGAATCTTCATTCCTGAATATGACTGGGAAGGGAGCTCAACTTCCTATTTAGAATTCCTACTCCGTTCCCCCCCATGAAGATTCCAGACGAAATCATTCCCATTGCTAGCTACATGTAAGTTCCAAAAGTTCAAAAAGATTTGGATGAGGATATTCTGAAATCAAAATTCTGCTCATGAAGTGCAGGGGAAGGAACAGGGGGGCCAATAGGGACTTCACAGAGCAGCACAGGGCCTCGGTTTACCAGCTCTGAAATGGGAATGGTAGCACGCTCCTCTGTGGAGAGGCTGGAATCAAGTTAATTAATTGGCCTCGGCAGAGCAGAAAATGTGTCATCCTCTTCGAACCTGAAGATGAAAGGTGTGAAATGGTGTCATAGTTTCCTAAATTGCTACATCAAACATGGGACAGGACGCCTATAAACCTGCAGCACGTAATTATCATAAAAATCACACACTGTTAAAACTCCGAGGAAGACCCTGGCAAATCTGACTGCAGGGGAGGAAGAGGAGTGCACGTGGTCCTGAGCACAGAACCCCACCTCCACTCCACCACCCAGGACCCAGCCGCCACACACCTTTTTCTGGAATTCCTGCAGCAGCGGGTTTGCTGACTCCCGCCCCACCTCCTTCCGTCTGTTCTCTACCCAGCAGCCAGAGTGATCATGGCCCTCCTGGGCTCAGAACTCTCCATTCACCGCCCAGCATACTCACAGTGAAAGCCCAAGTCCCTGCAGTGGCCTAGGAGAACCGTTCCCTGAGTCTTACCTGACCATCACCTGACCGGCCCTACTACCTGTCCCACCTGGTCCTCGAATGCTTTCCCCTTTTCTGACCATCTTGTTTAAAAACTCAAACCTCACCCCACACATAATCAATCCCCTCTCCCCCTTCCTGATTTATTGTTCTTCATCTTTCGTGTCCATCTGACTGTTTATCTATCTTCTGTCTTCTGCCGGGGGCAATGGCAGCTCTATGAAGGCCAGGATTTTGTCCTTTTCTCCTCCCTGCCACCATCTGGGAGTCTCGAACAGTGCCTAGCATGTGAAGGGGTTCCGTAAATATTTATCGGCAGAATGAATGAATTGCAAGTTCTTTCAAACTAAGGGATCCTTGAAATTTCTATGAGACTATCCTGGTCAGCCCCTCTTATCACTTCTGCAGCTGCCTTTTTAGACTATTTTTAGATGTTCACATCTGCCTTAGAGGAAAGTGTCTGGTGGAGGTGGGGGAAGCAATGAGAAATTCACTCATGAGTGATTGAAATCGCAAAGGAAAAAACTAGCATAAGCAATATTTACTCTCTGCCTCCAGTCCTATGGTTTCTTTTCACAGTTGACCTTTTTAGATCTGTTTTGTTCACCTCTCTGTGTCTTCAGTTAACATTTTCTGTCTCTCTGCACACATGAGTTAGACACTGTCTCCCCAGGTGATTCTGTGGTCTCTTCAGTTCAAGCACTTGTCTATATGCCAGCACCAGCAGGAGTCCAGAGCTCCTGTTCCTAATTCCAGGGAGAGAAAAATCTAATCACCTGGCTTGGGATTGACGTCTATCCTGATATAATTTTCAGTGGCAATGGGGGTGAGGTATCTTACAGGTCTGCAATTCCTTATCTGAAATATTTGGATACAAATGGTTTTTGTTTTTTATAGCTTTTCATGTTTTACAACATCAACATGGTTCATATACTCTGTATTATATAACATCACCACTGGGTCTGAGGTCACATTCTAAAATTAAAGACATGAACATTTCTGCAGGAAAATGTATGAATATTCATAATAAATGGGACAATTAAAAAATTATAAACATCTTCAGGTCAGGCTAGCACAGGTTTTGCTGTCAAATAAATTCAGATCAGGTTGGAATATGCCCCAAATGAGTTAGAAAATCTTTTGGTTTTCAAGAGTTGTTTGGATTCCTGATTGAGGATGTGTAGCGTAACCATGAAATTTGTCATCCAAACTTCACTTCTGAAAGTAAAGTGGGTGCTGTTAAGAATTACATTGGGAGCAATCGCTGAGAATCTGCAGTAGTATTAGTGTCATTTTTTAATATCCCAACCTTCCCATAATCATAGTTAGAGCAACAAGGATAGTAAAATCAAAACCCATGAGCAATATCTACCAAAGAAAAGAAAATTAAAGAAAACCTAAGTGACAGGAATCCCCATAAACTCCAAAAGCAACTAAATCTTTAGGAGAGCTACAAGATCTGCATGGCATCCATGTAGGTGGAAGCAAAAGGAAACTATGGGGCCTCAGAGGACCTGAGAACAGGAGAATCCACAGATTCCCCCATAGACAGATACTGAGAATGTGGCAGGTCCACTTGAAAATAGCAACCGAACATGAGAGGGATATTTGCACACTCCAGTGCTCAGGCAAGTGCAAAGATTTGTGGAAGATGTCCAGAGGGCTGCTGTCTGGGTCCCATAAACTCTCAAACAAACAAAGCAATGTCTCCTTTTAGGACAAAGCTCCTCACCTAGAAGAAACATTGGGAGTTAATCCAGAATAGGACAGGGACAGCAAAGAAAAAAATAAGATCCAGATAAAAGCTGTGGGCAGGCAACATCAGGGGCAGTTCTCTGAAGTTTGAAGCCATAGTTTTTAAATCACTCCATGGAAAAAAAATCAGAAGACAGAGCTCCAGAGCTTTGAAATGAGGATATTGAGGATGTGCTCTAACTCCCCCATCCCCTCCTTAAAGTGAAAGAAAATTAATTTTACATAATAATGACAAAGAAAATATAATTGTGGTTGAATCTCATACAAAGTTTTTATTTTAAATAAGAGAATAAAGAAGAGAATAAGTAGCATGTCAGAAAACATGCCCACAAAATTGATAAGAAATGCAGCTACTATTTCAAAATGAGCTAAAAGAAATAAAGAAAATGAAATAAAATTGTGGAAAATATTTTAAACATCATAGGTCAGATTTTTTAAATCTAGAAATGAAGTTATAGAACTCAGGAAAAAATTAGAAATAAAGTAATAAATTACTTCATAAATGAAGAATAAATGGTACAAAATACATAAGTGAATGAACACAACATATAATGCCTTATGAAATGTAAAGGCAAAAAGGCAAAAGTTTTTAAAATTACAAATAAATAAAGAGATGAAAAGGACTCAAAAGAAAATAACGGATATAGGAGATGGGACAGAAAAAGAAAAGCAACATAGGTATAATAGGAGTCCCCCCACCTTGAAGAAGAAAACCAAAGCAGTGGAGTAGATCAAATATTGAAATCAAGAATTGAAGAAAACTTTCCTGAAATAAAAAGTCACTTGAAACTGCATATTGAAAGGACATAGCATGGATTTGAAAAGGAAGGAAGGAAGGAAGGAAGGAAGGAAGGAAGGAAGGAAGGAAGGAAGGAAGGAAGGAAGGAGGGAGGGGACGGAGGAAGGAAGGAAAAAAGGAAAGGAGGGAGGGAGGAAAGTTCAGAAAAACCAACACCGAAATGTAGTTTTGAAAATCTGCTAGACTTTAAGAAGAAAATCTTTCAGGCATTCAGACAAAAAAGACAAGTCACTTAGAAAGAAAATATGATTATCATCAGACTTTTGAACAACAATGCTTTATATCAAAGGAAAATGATGTGATATCTTTAATATAACGAAGGGAAGAAAATGTGATTTTATATTTCGTACCCAGCCAAATTTATATTAAAGTATAAATAGTGAGTGTAAACTGTTAAGAACATTAAAAACTCAACATTTTTTTTTCTCTTGTGCTCTTCCTGAGGAATCTATTCAATGATAAGCTTCATGTGATCGAAATGTCAGGAGAGGCAGCGACATAAGGACTGGTGATTCAAGTCTTGGCATGAGAAAATGGAGATACAAATGTAAGATCAAAATTTTAAAGTAAAAATCTTGTATTCCTGAACGTGAGGTGGAAGTATCAGCATAAACTCATGATATGCTTTATCTTCAAAATTTTCTTAGCTATATCCATCGAAAAGGCATAGAAACCATGACCAATGAATGAACATCCCAAGTGCCCAGATTGTGGTCTTTAAATACTGCCTTGCTAAAAGAAAACAGGACTTGTCGGAGCAATAGTTGATTCCAGGACTGCAGCAGGAAACGCACAAGATAATCCTGGACCATCTTGTTCTATTAGAAGCAAGGAAGCTATCAAAGACTATTGGGATCTTGTCAAAGAGCGCAAGAGCCAACATGAAGATATGCCCACTGGCCAAACATGGAACAATTTCAGTACCAATAAGGATAATAGCTGTAATAAATTAAAACACATAAAATATACTAAATTCATGAATTATGATGTAAAAACAATAAACTGAAAGAAAAAAGATATAAGGAAGAAACCTAAAGATGAAAAAAGACTTAATAGACATATCAATGCATGCCCTTGTTTGAATCCTAATTCAAACAAACAAAAAAACTTTAAAAAGATCACATTTATAACATTTATGAGAAAAGTGATATTTTTAGCACTTGATATTTCATTATATTACAAAATTATTGCTCATTATCTTAGGTGTGATGATAGTATTATGGTTATGCTTTCTCTTATGTTCTTATCTTTTATAATAATGATGCCTGGGATTTGTTTAAAAATAGTACAGGAAGCCCAAGTGTAGTGGCACATCTCAGCACTTTGAGAGGCCGAGGCAGGAGGATCACTTGAGCCCAAGAGATCGAGGCTGTAGTGAGCTGTGATCGTGCCACTGCACTCCAGACTGGGTGAAAGACTGAGACCCTGTCTCAAAAAAAAAAACAAAACAAAAACCAAAACCAAAACCAAAAAAAAACCCAACAAACAAAAATAGTACAGGAGAAGAAATCAGAATGCATGGAGTTTTATTATTCTGTTGTGTATATTTTTATACATTTTCGAAGTTTTCCATAATACATTTTTTAAAAATTTACATCAGGATAAAAGACATAAATTTGGACTGTCCCAAGCAAACCAGGCTGCATTTGGCCTATGGAAAAGAGGTGATAGATTTATGGGCCAGACAGTTACAGGGACTCAGAGAAGTAGAAGGATAATTGGGTCACACTCCAAAAGGTGTCCAGTATGATTACATTCTGATTTTCTGGTATTTTGGATGTTATTAGCTCATCTATTTTTCTTTTTATTTTTACCTGCCTCAATCTGTGTTTAATTCAAGTAATAACAATTTCTTATTTGAGAAGTTCTGCCACGTGCTTTTTTTTAATGTAGCTCAGTTTCTCCAAAAGAGCCTCTAGCAAACAGGCCACTGAGGTTTGGCAGCTTTATTGTTGAATGCATTCAATTATCATTTTTAAAGTCTAGCACCACATTCCTTTAATGATTTAGGACCTTGCATGGTTTTAAATGTCTCCCAAAGCTTTCATTGTAAATTGTGTTCAACATCAAAGGAGGTAAGTGATGCCCAGATGCTGTTTACCGCCTGTGAAATTCTCAGCACTAAATGGGATGAGTATCCCTTGACAGATTCAGAATTAGAGCTGGATAGAAAGAAATAACCTTCATTTCTGGATGCTAATCCCAAACCTAGCACTGGGTAGGAAAAACCACACACAAACGTCTTTTTTTAAATGGACCTTCTGCAATGACTCCTCTGCTTTTATTTCAAGTTCCATCAAGAAGCACGGTGACAGTTCTGAAGTCCACAGGGGCAAAGAGGTCCCCTGAGGCTACAGCTGATTTAGGGTTTCTATTACTGGATTTCAGTGGCATTTGTTTAAACTGGGCTCCTACACGAGAACCTTAGAAAAGTCCTCCTTATCCTTTATAAGCTTCTTTAAAACAAAATCAAAACTCAAGTATCTGGACATTCTCTGCTGTTTGCTCTGCAATATCCTGCTGGGAGATGTTGTTCGTATGCCAGGTGCCATCCCTGACGCTCACATCCTTTGATGTTGAGATATTCGTGTAATTCATAAGGGGGTTTATTCTAAAGAAATATCCCTTATGCTTTCAGGACATATTTTTAAAAGGAAAAACACAAAAGCAACTTCCACTTACCCCAAACCACCATGAAACGTTTGCTGGCTTTGTGTCTTTCTGGCTGGTTGGTTATTTTCAACACGAAGCCCTACTATGACCTATCATAGGAGGGTTTCATATTGAAAACTCTGCCATTTTCATAGTAGAATTTTAAATCAGCCAATAGTAGGGTTGCATGTTGAAAATTCTCCATTGCTTGGTGGCAGAGAGATCCCTACCGTCCTCCTCTCATGCTAAAATTCATTCCCGTCCCACTGGACACACCTGTCTGCCTGTCCCCAGATGTTTACTAAGGACTGACCACGTTCCAGAACAGTTTTACCTCTGGGGGACAAGTTGCACAGCCACAGGCCTCCTTTCTTTTCTTCTAAAAGGCTTCCTGTGGTGCAGGCTAATCTGCGGTGTTGAAGTTGTCCTTGTGTTTCTTTCTTTGTGACCGGGGTGCTGGATAACACTGCAGGTAAGAATGTGGGCCCTGGGGCCAGGCTGCCTGACTTTGGGTTCTGGCTTGGTGACCTCAGACAAGTCACTTAGATCTGCTCTGCCTCATTGGATTCATCTGGAGGGTGGGGATACTAAAGTTCCTACCTCCTGGGGTTGGTGTGAGAATAAATCAATACACGTAAATAAATTTGTTGTGAAAATAAATCAATCCACATGAAAGTACTGAGAAAGTGCTAAATGTTCTGGACAAGTCAGCGATTTGTTATGGAAGCAGAAGACACGGCCGTGGGCTCCCAGACGGCTGGTGACTCTCAGGCCTCCCCATAACGTATCCCTCTCCCCTCTCCTCCCCTTTGCAGCCCCCTAACCCTTCTATTGTCATTCTCACCTTCTTCCCTGGTCTACTCTTTTCTTATACTTTCCAATCATTCACTTCTCTTCAACAACCCAGAAAAGAGCATACACTGTAATCACGTAGCTGGCTTTTTAAAATCATGTCTGTGGAACATAACCTGAGAGTGTTTCCTGGACAATACGTATCAGGGCATGAGACTTCCTGGCCTCTCCCCTCTCTCCTTCTAAAGACGAAGGCTTTCTCATGCTCAGCCCCTGGTCTTGCTTTTGCTGAGATGAGGCCAGGGACGGAGTTGCAGAGCTGAGAGCAGGAGACTCTCCCTGTGCCAGGGAGGGCGGAGTTTTGGCCGGAAAACAGAAAGCCCCTGAGGGGGATGGGGAGAAGGGAGCCAAAGGGATCAGAGGGGCCTTGGGGAACTGGTGTGGGGCTGGAGTTTTGAAATTAAAAAGGGAGAAAAATAATTTGGGGCACTTTGGAGAGAAAGAGGAATAGAGGCTATTTTAGAAGTTTGACTGCGTGTGTGTGTGTGTGTGTGTGTGCGATTTCCCCTCTACTGCCATTCAAGAAAGAGTGCTGCAGGGATGTGCACATTACCACCAGGGCTTTCAAAATCTGATTCGTGTTTCTTTTGGATTCTGTGAGCAGGAAGGCCCAAATTTATTCGGGTTACAGTTTCACTAGGAGCTAGCACTCACTGAAAACCCACTGTATCCCAGGTACCAGGCTAGCGGCCTCATTAGGCGAAGTCTCTCATCCTCAGAGAAACCGTGCAAAGAAGATGAGCTGATTCCTTTTTTACTGGAATTTGCTTCCAGTGAAGTTAGACAAACTTGCCTTGCACCACACAGCTAATAAGAGACAGAGCTGGGATTTGAACCCAAGTCTGTCTGATTCCAGTGCCTGGAGTCTTTCCACCACTTCACTGGATCCAAGCATAAGCCTTTAGAGTGCATGTTTAAAATGTTCTGTTTATTATTATTACTACTTTTTAAAATTTCAGTGGAATGCCTAATGTAATACCATGTGCATTCTAGAATGTGTTGTCCTTAGCACCTCTGAAGTCAGATACCATCTCACAGTTAGTGGATGCTGCTGGTCTTATGGTGATTAGAGTTTCATATCAAAGCTTCCTATCCAGGTGTCAGAAATAGACTCAAGGAAATTAATAATTTTTCAAATATTTTATTGCATGTGTACATACTGCCAGAGAACGAAGGGCTCTAAGGAGACTGTTTAAGATTTTAGTGCAGCTACTTAAAAATAAGTACATAATGTTGTTTGATTTCTGAGAGGCCTAAAAGAATAGTAAACAAATCATGCAGCCCACATTTTAGAGCGTACTACCTGGGAAAAGCATTGTTTGTTCATAGCAAATATGTAACCACAAAACACATTAAAATGCAGAAAAATCATCTGACCAAACAAAATAACGACAAATCAGCTTGAAACTTGTTGCCATCACAGGATATTAAATACGCTCATCTAGGAAAAAAGATGCATTAGTCACCGACCGAACTGTGCACATAATTAAAGAGGTGGCCGCCCTATGATTTATAGGTTGGATCTTCTAATTACTTAGCTGTAGCAATTAGGATTTTCTTTGTATAACACTTCTTCAGGCCAAAGATGCCTTCTATCGCTCGGGCCAGATTTAGGAGGGCAAATTCTGGCTTCCATCTCATCCCCCAGTGCCACCCTCCAACTGAAGCTGTTCTTAACTGGAGATCTTAAAGGCAAGTCCAATGCTGTGAGGAGGAGATGAGAGGAGAGTCACTGTGATGACTGAATGTGATGTCTCCTGGAAAGACCACTTTGCTTGGGGTCTCTTCTCCGTTTCAGGAGGCCTGTACCCTTGGAGACGTGGAGTTCTGTTTTCATAGAATACAGTAGCTCCCAGACATTTCTTTATTAGAGAAAGATCAGAAGGCTCAGGAGCCAAATAGAAATATATGTCACATTTTTTAGACCTGTGTATTCCATAACAGTATTATTTTTTACAAAGACTTTAGGAGGCCATTGCAGCAGGACCAGGAAGGGGAGCACATCTATTATTTAGCTAATGCATTCCATGTGCAGGGACTCTGCTGGAGTCAAAATGGCAGGGTTCAAATCATGGCTCAGACACTTACTAGCTGTGTGGCATCAGGAGACTTACTTAACCTCTCTGAACTTCAGTTTTCCTATCTGTAAAATGGGACTAACTAGATTATCTACCTCAAAGAGTTTTAAAGATTAAACAAGATAAAACTTTAAAGCAAGCACTTAGCATCGCTGTCAATCACTTAGCAAAGCACTCAATGCATGCATTATTTGTAGTGTATATAATATTTTCAACTCTGTGAATCACTGACTCATCATACAGCAAATATTTGAGTACCTATTGACTGACCCAGAAGGCCATGTTCTTTTTATTACCCTTTCTTTCCCTCCCAGGATGTAAACCATAAACTCCTAGGCACAGGAAAGCCATTTATTATGTTGAATAAGAAAAATTCAACTTTTTGAAGTGTCAAAGCCTTGGATTTAAGCTAGTGTAAATCAGTTTTCAGATATTACAGAGCTCTGGAGAACACACACCCAAATGTTAGCAGAGCAGAGCCATGTGGCTGAAGCTCCTCGCATCAAAGCAGCCTGCTGGGTTACACCGAGATGGCTAAGTGAAAGCTTGGTAGTGCTTTCCAAAGATTCTGTTCAGGGCCTGGGGAGAGAGGATAGACCCTCACTTCAATTCTGCAAACACTGGTGAGTTATGCCATGTGCCCAACTCTGTGCTGGTGTCTGGGACCCGTGGTGTCTGTTCTCAATAGCCTTGGCATGAACATTCAACACTCATTGGCCATGCCAGTGACAAGAGTAAGAGCCAGTGAGAGAAAGAGTAGCTGATGTTGCTTGGTGACATCTAGGGAGGCATCCCAGAGGAGGGAACGTCTGAGCTACTGTTTGCCATGAAAATAAAGATGGAAGAATTTCACGGGGAACCAAAGAAAGCCTCTAATAAGAAGTTTTGAACTAAATAACGAAAGTGATAATCACAGCTACTGTGGATGTAGTCAAACTCAAAATCCATATTAAACTTTTTTTTTTTCATGTGAAGGATCTTATCTTTTAGCTGCTCTGAACGACTTCCCCAGTGTGAAGGAATCTCTTTCAATGAGGCTCAGTTAAATCAAGACAGGACAGTGACTTGCAAGGCATCTCGAACTAGGGAGAACGCCTAACAGGCATTCCGCAAAACATGCTGAATGGAAGGCATGTGCCCACAGAAGGTTCAGCTCCTCCTTTCTTCTACCTAGCCCCAAAGGAACAACTACATTATACCTTGGCATGTTTCCCTTGGCAAAGAGAATTACAAAATGTGTTTTCCTTTCTATTTGTGAAAAAAGCAGTACTCCAGAAGATCATGCTGTTTGAGTTGGCAATATAAGCAAAAGTGGATGCGTTGCCACCAAATAACTTCCCTGGCCATGAAATACCCACCCATCAACTTGCCCTCCAATAAATAGGACCTTTTATCAGTGGAAACAAAATAGTGTTGCCAGCTAGAAAATAGCCCAGTTGGAAATATAACCCTATACCATTTGGTGAGTCCCTGGCTTTGCACTGAAGTGCAACGTGGTGGGAGTGGTGTTTGCTTGTTTCTTTTTCCTTTTTAAATTTCATTAAACAGCATTTACTTGTGACAAAAGTCAAAAGTTTGATGGCAACAATTAGGAAGTGAGCTCCTCTTTCGGTGTGCTAGGGGAAAATACTTCAGCTGAGACAAGACCAGCAGCAAACATCATCCTGAGAAGCAGCTGAAAAACATCCCTCGCAAAACACGTTTGTCCCAGCTCAATACACTGAACATGCGGTGGTCGGAACTCAAGAGGGCTTGTCTTCCTCTGTCCAGGGAAGCCAGTGGGACTCTCGTGCTCATTCTGCCCTCTGGTGGCATCTTTTGTGCAATGCATCGGAAAGGCTACATTATAAGCAGAGATGACTTTCTTCTTCATACGATTTCATGTGATTCTTATCTACAATTACAATGCCCAACTATCTTCTGACCCATAGACTTCAGATTCAGTTTAGTAATCAAATTGACTAAAATCCTGACATGTATTTAATTAAACACGCAATGAGGGTTAAAAATGTGGTCAATGGTCAGCTTTAAGCCAGCTTGGGTGAACTGCACATGAATTATATTAATGAACGAATTCACCTGGTGAGTGAAACCCACTGTACTATGTGTTCAAACCCCGAAACACTGAAACATCAGTGAATTTAATTCATCAAACAACAAATTCATTTTTTAGTAGATTATTGACATGCCGAGGCTAAAATCTATATGACTAAGAATAACAAAATTCATTTGATCAAGCCTGTAATCCCAGCACTTTGGGAGGCCGAGACGGGCGGATCACTAGGTCAGGAGATCGAGACCATCCTGGCTAACACGGCGAAACCCCGTCTCTACTAAAAACACAAAAAATTAGCCGGGCGAGGTGGCGGCGCCTGTAGTCCCAGCTACTCGGGAGGCTGAGGCAGGAGAATGGCGGGAACCCGGGAGGCGGAGCTTGCAGTGAGCTGAGATCTGGCCACTGCACTCCAGCCTGGGTGACAGAGCGAGACTCCGTCTCAAAAAAAAAAAAAAAAAAAATTCATTTGAACGAGAATTAAGCATGACTCGCTTATTATAAAGATACATTAATTAAATCAGTTTTGGCACAAGAATAAAGTTCAGAAACAAACCCACATATTCATGGAAATAATATAGGAGCGATGCATATTTTAAATCAGAGCAGAAGGCACTCACTCGTGATAAGTGGTACTGGGGAAACTGATTATTCTGTGCAAAAATAAATTTAGATCATATGTCAAACTATAGAAAAATAATAACATATCTCAAATGTAATATAGGCCTCGTTTTGAAAACACAAACTTAGACGTTTACAACATAAAAGGAGACTATCTATAATAAATAGGATGCAAAAATACCTAGAAGAAAGCAATAATGGATGTATACAATTATCCTGTATACAACTTTTGTAAGTCACCTTAAACAGTGTCAACAGAAAAGAAGATATTAGCAGCACAAATGTCCAATGAAATCTTAGTATCCAGGCTCTATAAAGATGTCCTAGAAATCTATTTTTAAAGGCAAATAACCCAATAGAAAACAAGAGAAAAAAGCACAAGCAGGAGATTCGTAGAAGAGAGAGCCCAAATGGCCAGTATATTGCATGATTTATAAGGAATGAAGGCAACGCAGATCAAAATCTCAATGAGACAGTATTCAGCTCCCAACATATCACTCATTTAGAAAAATCTGGCAATATCAGATCCAGATGAAAACAAGGATGTGGAGAAAGTGGAAATTTTTCTGAACTGGCACAGTCGCTATTTAATATTTAACAAACTACTAATTAATAATGAATACCTAATCAATTGAACTTTAATAATAATAACTAGTATGTATTAAATAAATATATAATATATAATGAACATCTAGGTAACGTCTATGAAGCTGATAACACACATTCTGTACAGCCAAGCTCTTCCAGGTCTAGAGCATTTTTTGCATATGTGCACCAGGAGATATGCTGGCAATAATGGGATTGATGGGCCACTGTGGTACAGTCAGCCTCAGGTACCCCAGAGCATCTGTCATACTTCTGGCAGAGCTCAGCATGGTGGTTACAAGCATGGGCTTTGGGGGTCACAGAGACCTGGGGGCTCTCACACTTTGTAGTTATGTAACCTCCAGCAATAGCACCATTTCTCTGGGCCTTAGTTTGCTCATTTGACAGTGAGGATAGTGAGGTCTCTGTCCCAAAATCGTTGAGAAATTTAAATGGCAGAGCTATTTTTATGGCCATAAAGTATTTTTGCACAGTGCCTGGCACAGATAAATGGTTGCTATTGTTTTCATTATCATTACTATAATTATCCTCTCTGGGCATTCATACTAATTTATGACTCAGGAGAAATATTTTTTTCTGACTAGGAAGAGAGTTATCAAGAAAGAATGTCCAATGATATATTCTTAGGATAGCAAGATTGGCAGTCAGAGTGTTCAAAGGGTGAAATACCCAGAGGTGTGTAAACAGTTTCACCATTCATTGGATTATAAACCAAAGTCTCACCAACCCCAAGTCATCATTCTCCCAGAGCAGTTATGGTTGGCCCCCTCTCCCTGGCAGTAGAGACTGGTGGGACGTGGTAACTCATCAGACTCTCTCACTCAACTTGACACCCTTGGTTCTGCTTATCAATAACGTACCTGCACTAAGTTTGTGAGGTGTCCCATTTTTCACTAAAGTCCTACCTTGTCGTGATGCCCAACCCCTAACCCAGCCAAGGGGAAGACCAAGAAGTCAGATTTATCTAATGAAGTAGGCTGGCTTGGCATGTGCCTACAGGATTGAGATCTGAAGGGTGAAAACCAGATTTTAAAACAAAATAGCTCAAAGACCTCAGAGGATGCGAAAGCCACACAGAAATAGCATAATGAACTGTACTTTACACTCTAAAGAAATTTCCCTCCAAAACTCACAAATGTATTTATATAAGAAATGGCAAATCAAAGAACTCTTTCACCTGTCTTCACCAGAAAGTTTCCTAGGACATAAACTGAACCTAATCAGATTTTATGTGAGCTGCTTTCTCCAGGTCTCCAAAATGTTCACTATCCCCTTTAAATTACAGTTAAGGGAAATTCCAAATGGAAACATAAAATAAAATTGCTGAGCTTAGCTTCCATGAGGAATTAATCCTTAGCTTGGGTAATGAATAATGGGTGCTAAGACCTATAAATTTCATAACTTTGTCCTTGATATAGTTATTTTCCTTCCTTAAAACCTAAAAATACAACTTCCCTTCCAGCAAGATAGAGACAGAAGATGTCCCTGTAGATGAAAGGTGCTCAAGACAGCTATTCCTCTACAGGGACTGTCTAATGCACTGTTAGCCATTGGTCAGGCCATTGGTCAATTCATTTACGGGACAGTTGGTGGAGTAGGTTGTAAGAGCAGATTGATTAAAAGAATGCAGAATTTGACACGGCATGCCAAATGTAAGAGGGAAATGCCTGACAAGCAAAGAAATCAGTACCAAGTCAAATAACTTTACATATATGCAGATGGGCTGGAATTGTGCCTGTCAGCCATCACTTTGTGGCCTGAATGCTGAAAGGTATTCAGAACCATAGACAAGACTGGGGGAACCAGAACAAATTTAATTCTTCAACAGCCCTGGACAATGCTCACAGCAGCTAGTATCCACATTCCCCCAGGGCCTGGGCTGTGCCAACCTCCACTGCTCTCTGGGTCGGGCTGCAGGCACGCTTCAACACTTACTTGTTCATGCATTTATGCTGCAGTTATTAATAAAGCATCTTCTACATGCAAACAGTAGGTAAGGTACCTGCCATAAGATGCTTTGGCTTAAGAAGGAAGGGAATTTTCAGGACAACTTCAGGGTTTACTTTGAGTTATTTGATCATCCCTCTTTCTAGCCAGGTGAATTTATCTGTCTGCTCTCCGATCTGTTAGTACCAAGTTGCCCAGACCCTAACATGACATCCTACATATTGTAGTCTTAGTGTTCATGTCCCCCACAATTCACAGGCTGAAATCCTCACCTTCAAGGTGATGGCATTAGGAGGTGAGGCCTTTGGGAGGGGATTAGGTCATGAGGGTGGGGCTCTCATGAATGGGATTAGTGTCCTTATCAAAGAGGCCTGAGAGACCCCTCACTCCTTCTACCACATGAGCACGCAGCAGAAAGATGCAGGCTATGAGCCAGGAAGTGAACCCTCACCAGACACCAGATACAAAATCTGCTGGCACCTTAATCTTGAACTTCCCATGTCCAGAGCTGTGAGAAATAAATGACTGTTTATAAGCCACCCAGTCTATGGTACTTTGCTGTAGCAGCCCGAACATATTGCCCTACCAGGGAGCACACTGGGATAACCCAGGGACTTCCACGAAGGCTCGTCAGCCTTCTCCTGGTGAACCACACCTTTCCCTGACTTCCAGGCTCCATCCAGAATCCTGCCTGCTTTACTACCCAGCAGATGCCCATAGATTTCTTAATTCTGCTGCTGCCAAACTGGCACCTGTTGTCTGCAAACCTTTCTCGATGCCATGTGGGCATCATGTTCAGAGTCTTTTCCTGTCAGTATAGGTGGAGTTTTCTGGAAGCTGCTGCAGTAATGGAGTTTGGGCTGCAAGATGTTTATAGGGGATCCACACATGTAGAAGGAAGGAGGAATCTGGGATTGGGCAGAGGGAGAAGTCTGCCAATACGGCGCGGAGCTCTAGATGAATGTGGCCTGTCAGAGTTGTCCCCCGTTTAGGCAAAATGGCCAGGACTTCATCCTCCATCCTCGCTCAGTCATGGGATGTGGGTTCCTCTAAGGGAGGGTGTGACCCTGGGCAAGGCGGCTATCTACAGCTGAGGAGGTTGCCTCCCGATCCCACTCCCTATTTGCGGTTCTGGGGGGTGTGTCTTCAAGTCTCACACCTATTATCTTCAGTACAGACCCCTGCTGACTTTGACCTCACACATTTGTCTGCCTAGGGTTCCAATCTGCTTCTGTCATTGTTCATAGACTCTCTTGACTTCTGGCATAGAAGACAACTCAGCTTCCTAGAACTTATGATTGTCACGCTAACGCCTGGGAGACACAGATACTGGGAAGCTCTGCTGTCAACCCCACTGCCCAGATGTGGTCCAGTTACACCCCTTCCCCTCATGCACGCCCCTAACCGCCCCCGCTACTATGCCATCCTATGAACAGTCCTGCCTGTACTATGGGTCTGTTTCTCGCTGATCTTCCTGAAGAACTCCCAGTGGAAAAAAAATGAAAAAAGGAGATGGGAAGAGAGATCACTTCCAGGGCAGGAAGCCAAGTTAGACTCATCTAAATGCATGGTTACAACCACAGGGCAGACCTATTGTGGGGCTGTATTAGTCCATTCTCACACTGCTATACAGAACTTCCCTGAGACTGGGTAATTTATACAGGAAAGAGATTTAATTGACTCACAGTTCTGCAGAGCTGGGGAAGCCTCAGGAAACCTACAGTCATGGCAGAAGGGGAAGCAGGCACCTTCTTTACAAGGTGGCAGGAGAGAGAAGAGAAAGCAAAGGGGAAGAGCCCCCTATAAAACTATCAGATTATCTGGGTGCAGTGGCTCACACCTGTAATTCCAGCACTTTGGGAGTGTGAGACAGGTGGATTGCCTGAATTCAGGAGTTTGAGACCAGTCTGAACAACATGGTGAAACGCTGTCTCTACTAAAAATACAAAACTTAGCCGGGCTTGATGGCAGGTGCCTGTAATTCCAACTAAGAAGGAGGCTGAGGCAGGAGAATCACTTGAACCTGGGAGGCAGAAGTTGTAGTGAGCTGAGATGGTGCACTGCATTCCAGCCTGGGCGGCAGAGTGAGACTCTGTCTCAAAAGAAAAAAAAAAAAGCAAACAAAACCATCAGATCTCGTGAGCACTCACTCACTATCACGAGAACAGCATGGGGGAACCACCTCCATGATCCAATCACCTCCCTCCCTCGACACATGGGGATTACAGGTCCCTCCCTTGATGCGTGAGAATTACAAGTCAAGGTGAGATTTGGGCGGGGACGCAGAGCTGAACCATATCAGGGGTAAACAGTGAGAGGAAGAGAATTGGGTTCTATGTTCCAATATCTGCAAAATGGTTTTAACTCCTTGTGAGTGATGCCAAAAGAAACCATTTTAGCTAGGACATTCAGGGGACCTAGGATCTATTTTAAGCTCTAGAGGCCATGGAAAATCATTTGAGGGCTAATTTCTTGAGTGTTTGGTAAGTCCTTACTGGAGTAAGAACTGCTCTTCCTCAAATATCATTTGTATTTCTCAGCTAAGAACTAACCCTCAGGCAGAGATCCTTTACCTCTGCCAGCTTTTCTCTTTCCCCTCTCAGATTGCTGTCCTCTGGTTCCATCATGACTTGCATTACTTCTGCCTTTGTACATAGACTATTTTCCCACCTTCAATTTTCCTCCCTGCCTCAAAAGAAAGAAAGAAGAAAAAAGGAAAGGAAAGAAAGAGAGAGAGAAAGAGGAAGGGAAGCAGGGAGGGAGGGAGGGAGGGAAGGAGGAAGGAAGGAAGGAAGGAAGGAAGGAAGGAAGGAAGGAAGGAAGGAAGGAAGGAAGGAAGGAAGGAAAAAATCACTTCCCCCTGATAACCTTCTTTGATTAGCATCTCCTAACCCTCATTATGAGTTGACTCTGCTTGTTTCCAGGATTAGGTCTAATGGCATTGTAGAAGATTTCAAAGGATTGCACAAACTATTATTTTTATTGTATCAGTTCCTTTTTAAAATCAATTAAGCAGCAAATAAGACTGGAGGACGTTTTAGTGCCATTAGGGATAGTTTGGGTTGTTGCTTTTTGCTTTCTATATACTGGATTTCTTGTAATGAGACTTGGCCTGGTGGTTATTTGCATGAGGGTATTTGCTGAACATCTGCAATTGTTTCTAGCAGGGAATCTATATGAAATTGGTCTGTTTCAATCACAATCAAAAGACCCCATCGTGATATAACAAGATTTCCTGTAAACCTATATAGGTTGTATTAAAATGCTATCCCTCATTAGGGACCTCTAGTACAAAAAGGTGCCAGTGTGTTTCAAACACTTGTTCCTCATCTGAGTGCAGCCTTCTCAACCACGTGGTAGATATTCAGGGTGATGACCATGCCCTCAATAAACAGCAGCATCAACAAACACACATTGGACCTCCACTCCATGCCAGTCACTGGATCAGGGGCTTATATGGACTAATTTAATCCCTCCAGTGATTCCAGGAGAAAACTGAGATAAGTGGGTTTCAAAACTTTGTCCAAGGTCAAACAGGTGATGAGATTTGTTAGAAATCTGGATCCAGATTTTCTTTCCAAATCCTACTGCTTTTTCTCCAAGTACTCTGTTACCAGCCCATGACAGGATCAGCGCAGGTCTCTGAAACCCAACAACTCAAAGTTGGCTAACCACAGCTCCCATCCCCCAGGAAGTCAGGATGTAAAGACATTTTCCTAAACAGCCAAAAATTAAGGGAATGCCATCCTCCCTAATGCAAAAAGGCTGTGTTGAGCAAGGGTATCTGCCATGCGCTGTAGCTTTTCTCTGCATTATACATTACATGTTCCTGGTCTCCTGCTGCCACACCCATGTCAGGTCACAGGTCACACCAGATAAAATAAAGAGCAGCATCAGGAACACCACACAATCTGCTTGGGTCTTGGATCGGAGCTTTCAGGAAACCCACAGCAACCTGTCTCTAGGTGAGTCCTGGCAAGTAATCAGCACATTGCCTCTTGAAACTCGTTCAATTAGCAGATGGGCCTTTACCTAAAGTGACTATTAGTAAGAAGGACAGGCGTTGTTTCATCAAATTGTCTCCTTGGGATGTGTTATATTTAGTGCCATGCAATCACCCAGATTTTCTCTTACTACAAAAAAAAAAAAAAAAAAAATCCTAAGCAAAATAAGGGTGAAGTACGCCTCTTCCCCGCCCACCTAATGTATGATGGAATGAAAATGCAGGTCGTGAATAAAAATCCAGCCCCTGCCTAACGTATTTCCCTGTGGGGGAGCTGTGGCTTAGCGGCTCTGCCACTGCATAGGCAAAAATGCAGTTTGTCTCTTTTGTCAGTCTGGAGATAAAATCCTATTCTTTGTAATCCCTGAAGAAACAAATCAAATAAACTCGGGCTGAGCTAACCATTTTCAATCCATCAAAGCAATCAAATTCTGTTTACCCGAATCACAATGATTTCTAAAATGTTATTAAAAAGTAAAATGGAGTTTAACTATTCCAAAAAACCGAAAATGATGTGCAAACACAAAAGGGATAAGATTTCTGTAATTATGTAGACATAAAGTCGGTGCCATCATTTGTGCCACAATACATTGTAGCTATGGCATGTAAAGATAAAAAGCCCTTTGTCTAACACCGCTGCTGCAAGTGATGCAAAAACATAATTAATGTAAGAAGTCTTCAAAGGGGTGACTATTCATTTCGTTAGTTTTATTGCTCTTTCGGGCAAACAATGGTTTTATAATTTAATAAACCAATTAACTGATTATGTCTCACCCAAAATATTTGTATATCACCCATTCTATCATCTCAAAAGTCCTCATCCCATTTCTTACCCTGACAGTGTTGTTGTAAATGTGTCTAATTAGGATATTTGGCAAATGGGTGGCTGGCAGGTTATTTCGAAGCAAATTCTTTGGGATTTTGTCTCGAAGTGCTTTTGCAAACATTCGCAACGACAACAGAGAGCCTTCTCTTTCGGTGTCATTAAAAGTTCAGATACCATATTATCATGACTGTTTAGAGCCACTTTGAAAGAATGATTGTGGACCTGTCTCTTTATTATAATTCCTTAACTATTCTGCAGGGGGGACTATGCAGTCCCTAAGCGTAGCGTAGAGCCTTATCACCTCTCAAAATTGCTTCTTCTGTTCAGTCAAGAGTCATTCTATGGACTGCAGGCACCTATCGCTGGCTGTATTATAACAGTGATGCTCACCACATTGCAGCTGATGAATCCGCAGCATTTCCATTACAGCCCTCCATTATCGAGGACAGAAAAGCCGGCTGGGAAAAAATGCACCCAAGAATAAAACTTGACATCCTGGCAAACGAAAGAAAGTTTCAACCTAGGCACATTCTTTCAGCACTTTGAAATGTGAAATTGTCATGACAGGTTTTCAGTAGCAAGAATATATGTCAACAAAAGCATAGAAATGGAGTCATTTAAGAGGATTTGCTGGGACTCTCGGTCAAAGGTGCTTTTATTACAGGTACAAATGCACTCCCTGCTCTAGTCCCCAAAAGTGACTGACGATCTTAAGCGGGGACTTTACCTACTACTGTTGCATAGTGAATGTTATTCTAACCTGTAAGCTGTTGGTTTTATCTTTTCAGCAATGCGTTCATTCACTTGTTCATGGAACCAAAAATCAAGAGCCTCCCACCCACCCATCATGAACTAGACGGGGTCCCTGCCTTCACGGAGGACATCGTCAAGGGAGAATAATCACAGGCACAATATAGATGCAATGGGTGCAATGAGAGGGGCAATCCATGGCCCTGTAAGACACACAGGAGAGCACTTAGATCAAGAGGATCAGGGAAGCCCTTTTCTGCAGGAGGTGATGCATAAGCTCCTGGCATTCAGGAGTGGAGTTAGCCAAGTAACTGAGCGAGGGACAGAGTGTGGTGGTTGCTCAAAGGTGCAGTGGTGAAAGAAAATGCCCATTCAGGATCCCAGGAACCCTTTATCATGACAGGAGCCTGGACCACAAGGCAGAGGGGTAGAAGAGGGAATCACAGGGTGGACGAGCCCATGCTGCTCAGGGTTGGGGTCATAATGAGGAATTTGAACTTCATCCCAAGAGGAACATGGGGCTACTGAAGGTTTGCAGCAGAGGAGTCAGGTGATCAGATTTGCATTCTAGAAATAAACACCTACACTTTCAAAGAACTCATCTTTCCTATACTCCACCTCCCAAAAAAGTCCTAATGGTTTATGGTTAGTATGTGACATATGGTTTATTTTCCCTGTGAAAAATAACACTGAGTTATTAGTACCAATCTTTCCAAAGACACAGTGGGGTGCCAACCTCCCGGGTTACCATGTATTCATTCGGTGCCTAGATTTCACTGGAGTCTATACGAAGGATCTTTCCTCAAGCTGGGGAGAGAAAACATAAACCCCAATAACACCCAGATAAAAACAAGATCCCTGATGTCCCACACGATGAAAGGACAGACAAGATATTCTGAACATTAGAGCGATGGCTTTCTGTGGACTGGGGTGTCCGGAGAAGGTTCATGGAGGTGGCATATCCTGAGATGGGCAGGAGAAATGACCTGAGCACAGGGCGAGGTGGGAATGATCATGACAACACAGAGAAGCAGTTGAGCTGTCTCATCCTAGTGAGTGATAACAGCAAGAGGAGAAAGTCGAAAGGAGGGTGCAAGCATGTCAGATGCAAAGCATAGGGTTTTGATCTCCACCTTGTGGATGAGTAAGTAGGGTGATGACATCATTGCCACTACCAACACCACAGGGTATGGTGTGTATAGGGCACTTATCTTCACTGCTTTGAGCTGAGACTCAATCCTAGGTCTTCTGATTCTGAACTCTGTTCCTTTCTACTGTACCTTACTGCCTTTCCAAGACTGCCAGAAGAGAGAGAGAGAGGGATGACAGGTGACACGGATAGCATGGATGCTCCTTGAGGAGGATATGCTTGAACAGGATGTCAAGGACCAGAGGGAATTTAGCATATTGTACAAGACCCTTCGTGACCTGGTCCTAACAATGTCTCCAGCTTTTCTCTCCCTCAAGCTCCCTGAACGCAAGAAATCCTGAAACACTTGTAGTCCTCCCTCCTGGCTCCATGCCTCTTTATGTGCCACCCCTGCCTACCCAGGAAACCCTTCCTCGTCCTCTGAGACCCAGGTGGCACCTTCTCTGGGAAGCCCTGCACAGCTATCCCTCTGCCCACCCCAGGCCAGCCTGGGAATCGCTCACATAGAACTTTGTGTTATTGACCACTCATTCACCTGTCCTTGACAACCTCTGGTCTAGGAACTTTTTGGCTAAGCACAGGGGTTATGAGCTAGGCCTCTGGTTTGATTTCGCAAGCCCTTCTAAGATAGCACCAGAATGTAGCAGCAGCTCCATCGCCATTGGAGGAATGTAAGGCTGGATGAATGAACTCAGGGAGAAAAGGCTCTCTCATAGAACCTGCCAAACCCAGTGGTGCAGAAAAGACTGCTGAGGAAATTATATTTTCCAAGCTCCAGAAAGTGACAGTGGCTATCAGAAGAATGTTTACTTCGAGGCTGCTGCTGCTTAAAACAGACCTTTTGGCTGTATCACACTGCCTCTACACAATCATTCAATGCAGACACTGAAAAAGAAAAAAAAAAAAGTCAATTCCAAGAGGGGAAAAGTCAACTCAAGGAGTTGTTTGATTTCTTTGGTCTTCCAACTCAATCAAAAAGGTCACTCTTACAGCCCTGTGTAAATATAACCTGGGTCTGAGTGTCTCGAATCATGTGACAATGTTATCTCATTAATTTCTTCAAAGTAAGTAACAAGTATGGCTGAGTAAGATAACAAGCATTACCCAAGGGACTAGGCCAGTGATTCTCAAATTTCAGGGCACATCTCAATCACCTGGAGGGTTTATTACAACACTGGCTGCGGGGCCCCGCCTCCAGAGTTTCTAATTCAGTAGGTCCAGGATAGGGCTCTTGAAGATGCATTTCTTCTGTTATTTTTTTTTTTTTTTCAGTGAATACACAAGTTCCTATGCGATGTTGACGTTGCTGGTCTGGGGACTGCACTTTGAAAATCACTGCCTTTGGACTGTTGATGATAACCTTGCATTAAGAACTCTTTTATCAGTTTTTTTTTTTTTTTTGATAGAGAGAGGGTGGTGAGGAGGGGCAGGAGTGGGGGAGAAGGCTCACTTTGTTGCCCAAGCTAGTCTCGAACTCCTGACTTCCAGTGATCATCCCACCTTGGCCTTCCAAAGTGCTGGGATTACAGGCATGAGCCCACCGAGCCCGGCCTCATTTATCAGCTCTCAGACACTTGGTGCCAGATTGATTTGCTTCGGCTGAGCAAATACCGAGGTAGCAAAATAAAGTGAAATCAGACATGCTCACCTGGCCTGAATTGTTTCTCCTGTAGTTCAAGATGGGAGTGGCCACTTGCCAGCTCCAATCAGACCACAGGGCCAGAAAAGGCCAGGTCTGGGGGTATTATTTTTTCAAACAAGAATCCCTGATATCAACTGCATGCAAATTACTCCAGCTCTCCCTTGAGACAGCCATGGTAGGGATTTGAAAAGGAAGTCAAAGGAAAATTGAGTTCTGACTCAGATTTCACCAAAATGGGTTTTCAAATCAAATCAGATAAAGCCTCTAGGTGCATGGGATTCGTTTGCCCCTACCCAAATATGACCTCTCGTATTAAGAAGGGAGGAAAATGCTTGAAAAACCTCTTCAACATCAAATAGCAACTTAAGAGCATTTTCTGGTGATTTAAACGTAAATGAATCAGAAACATCTGGATTAGATTTTACTCAAATGCTACACAATCTAAATAATTAAGGTGGGAGAGGAAGCACTTGGCAAACTGCCGTTTGGGTTTAATCAGGTCTGGAGCACTTGAAAATGGGTCTGAGGTGTTGATGAGCTCCAGGTAAGGCCCTCAGACAGAGCTTTTCTACTTTGAAAGCTCAAAAGCCACACAAATCACCTTCCCTTCTCCCAGGACTCCTGGAGGACCCCACTGGGACAGCTCATTCACAATGTGATGCTCCAGACAAAGTTGGATGCCTGATGACCAAGTGGGCGGCATCGTGAAGTGCACACATCAGCCTGAGCACAGCGGACAAGAGTCTGTGCTTGTCAGGATAATGCAGCCAGCTGTGGCCACACACGAGTCCTGACGTCTCGATGGCTTTACACAGCTAAGTCCATTTCTTACTCATGCCATCTAGGTTGGATGACTCTGAGGTACATCTCTCCTCCACACAGTCACTCAGGAATCCAGGCTGCTTCCAGCTCGTGATTCTGCAATGCATCATACTATGCATTTCTCCATGGTTACTGCTGAGGGGGAAAAGAGGGACAGAAGGATAAAATGCCCAGTTTTGCATCTCAATTCTGTCATTAAAGAGCTGTGAAGCATTCTGCAGACATTTGACCTCTCTAAGCTTCCATTCATTTCTTCCCCTATAAAATGAGATTCATAATGGTACCCTCTCATAGGGTACATGTGAAAATCAAATGAGATTTGTCACTGGACCCCTGCTACTCCAAGTGAGGGCTGCTGATCCGTAGCATTGGCACCACCTGGAACCTTACAAGAACCTTGGACCCTCAGGCCCCACCCCAGATCTACTGAATCAGAATCTGCATTTTAATCAGCTCCCTGGAGATTGATGTGCATGTCACAGTTTGAGAACACCACAAGGAAGCCTCCAGCACACAGTACATGCTCAGTGAGCATTAGTCGTGTTATTATCATCTAAACTCCAGCTGCCTTTCCAGGCCTGAAAATCACTGAGTCAATTAGCAACTCACAATCAGCAGGGGCATTGGGGGAGATTAGCAGGTTTAGGGTCTGGCTTCTCATCATGTGAAACAGTGACACTTCCTACTGATGCCCTTTCATGAAAGGGCGGAGAAGGGGTTGTTATTTTAACTGACAAATCAAAGCAAGTCAGGACTAAGACTGCGATCATTTGATCCTCATTATCCCAAGGAATTTCAGCCCATATGGCATGCTGCCCTCATCATTACACGCTGATCACAGACCCTGTACATTACCTGGGACCAGCCCAGAAACATAAAAGGTAGGGAACGGACCCAGATTTCTAGACAGGCTGTCACGGAAAATTTCCCTCCTTGGGGGGCTGCAGAGGGGAGGATTAGGACCAGTGTCAAGTAAACCATTACCCCTCCTGGTAAAACACATTTCCATGGTCGGCCCAGCTGTCGAGCTCACTTAGTTTATGGTGCTCGTGTCCTGGGATGTGGAGGGATTCTTTTGGCTGGCTGTCTGCATGCCTAATTTCCGTGCCTACGCCAAATAGTCATCCAGAAAGTGCCCTCTGCAAAATGACTAAACTCATATCAAGTGTCTCTCCCCAGTCCCATTCCCCTGCCTCCACCACCCTCCACAAAGGCCCTGTCTGTGACACATGACACTTGAGTGCTTTCTCTTGGTAATGGATCATACAACTTCTGAAGCTCAATTTCCTTTCCTCCTCAACACGGTGTCACCTCAACCACATTGATCAATATGAAGGAGAGTAATGCTCATAGCAGCTTGCAGCCTGCCCCCTCTCTCCCTCCCTCCTCCCCTCTGCTCCTTCTCCTTCCTCCCTCTCTTACACACACACACACACACACAAACACACACACCCACACACACGCAAAATACTTAGAAGATTAAAGAAAGCTGTTAAGCTAATCTGGTGCATCTAAATGGGCAATATATATTGAATCCATGCTCCATTGATCATAATTATTGCAGGGCCCTTTATCAAGTAGCCATCTTAAACCATTATTTAGAGATCATTTTGCTTTCCATTACTGTCACTATATTGCAAAATTCGCTGGGAATTGGATGCCTGGTGATAGAGGCATGTGCACAGCATTAGCCAGGAATCTGCCCATGTCATCCAGTCGTGTTTCCACACAGAAAGACTTAGCGCCACAGTCAGTGAACTTTTGAAGAGCCACCCCCGGCAACCGCTTTATGGTAGAAAAATAAATCCTCCACCCGGGTCTGATTTTCCACCTTGCCTCTGCAAACAATATCACCATTATTCTTGCCTTACGATAATCCCCAGTAAGACCCTCAACATACAAAGCCCCCGACTCACACTGGGCATTTGCAGATGAAGTGCAGTTGTTGCAAAGTGCCTGAATAAAGGCATCTGTCCTGTGGGAAAGAAAACAAGGGCACCTTATCTGGAATGCCCTGGTCCCCTGAAAGGGAACTTTTATGCCAAAACAATGGCTCCCTTTTTTCCCCATCCTAAGGATGCCCTGTTCTACCTCAGTACCATCTCTTCTCCATCCATCCGCTATTCCCAGAGAAGGAGACATTGGTACTTCTCAACAGCAATGAGATGAGTGCCAGAGTGTGGTGGTTAAAGCCATTGACTCAGTCATCAGAGCCGGGCTCAAACCCAGACTTGACCACCTGCTCTCGGCAGAGCCTCAGGCAATCCATTTACTCTCTGCCAGGCTCCAATATTCCTTCTGTGGAAATAGGAATTAAGATAATTACAAACCCCCAAGTCATACGGCAGTTGCATGGTTCTGATCCGGTGCGCAGTGAGTGCTCTGTATAAGTTAGCTATTATTACTGACACCTCCGGCAGTGCTTCTCAAATGTTAACATGCACCAGAATCATCCCAACTGCCATCCCCACCCCTGGAGTTTCTGATCCAGCAGGTCTTGGGTGGAGCCTGAGATTTTACATTTCTAACAAGTTCCCAGGTGATGCTAATGGTCTGCGGCCGTACTTTGAGAGTCCCTGCTCTATGGAACTGAGAAGTAAACAGACTTGACTTCCCTGCTTGGATCAATGGCCAAAAAAAAAAAAAAAAAAAAAACAGTGAATGAAACAGACTGAAGCCTGTCCTGTTGTCAAAGAAATATCGTAAGATTTAGAGTCAGACTCACCTGAATCTGCGTCCTGGCTCTACCACTTACTAGCTCTGTGATTTTAAACAACTTCCTTAACTTCTTGGGGCTTCTTTTCTCATCTGAAGGTTTTCTGTACTTCAGGGAGTTGTTATTGGAAATTAAATTAGATCACTTGTAGGAAATACCAAAACAGTTGCTGGTATGTGATAGATAAAAAATTGTAATCATTAACAATAATATTACTTTGTATCATATGAAATTATTGATAGTTGACAATATTTTATCTGCCAAAAATGGCAGTTTTATACAGACTGACCTAATAATGATAATAACAATTATGGCAATATCACAGAGCAGACTTTAGCCACTCCAGTTTTGCCAAATAACTAGCTGCCGGACTCTTCTAAAGCAAAGTTTAGGACATCATTCAGTTAAATTGCAGCATCATTTTAGCTACCATGTTTGTCGACCTGGATGCCTGATTTATCCCCATTTCCCCAACACACATTCACACTGTTCTGATTTGCTAGGGCATAGGTCCTGGTTTTTTGGTTTTTAGGAGCTCCTCCAAATGACCCCAGTGAGCGGCGCAGGTGTTAACTTTGGAGACCCATGTTCTGTGTGGTTTCTTTGGTGCTTGCTGGCCACAACTGAATGACAGCACCTGCCTCTGTCCAGCATCCTTCTTTCTCTTTGGTGGTTTCTGATTTGCTAAGAGCTGGGAAACGAAATAATGTAACTTTCCTAGCTTCTCTTTGTGTCTCCATTTTTTTAGTAAAATTACTAGTAATATAATAGATGGCCAACAATGTTGAATTGAAAATAATTGTTAAGTAGGGCAATGGAAAAACACATTATCATCTTGATAGGTTCTGAAAGGACATTTGATAAACATTCGTGTTCAGAAAAACTCTTGGTAAATGAAGAATGTAAGCTACTCATAGGCATGACGGATGTGTGGATGTGTGTATATGTGTATGTATACATACACACACCTACATACACACATAATTTTTTAAACCAATAGCTGCATCATGCATAAAACATGGAAAACACTTCCATTAAAATCCAGGGATGAAACAAGGATATCTACTTATTATGACTGTTTAACATTGTTCTAGAAGTACCAGCTTATACAATAGTAAAGAACATGAAATAACAGGGATAAATGTTGGAAAATTCAGAGAAAAATCATCATCTTTTTTTTTTTTTTTTTTTTTTTTGAGACAGGGTCTTTCTCTGTCACCCAAGCTAGAGTGCAGTAGTATTATCATGGCTCATTGCAGCCTCGAACTCCTAATCTCAAACAATCCTCCTGATCCAGCCCCCCACGTGCTGGGATTACAGATGTGAGCCACTGCACCCAGCCTCATCATCATTTTTAGATGATCTAGCTGTCTGCTTGCAAAACTTATGAGGAAATATTAGAAATTAATAAGAAGCTTCAATGAGGTAGGTGGTTATAAAATCAACACACAAAAATTAATAACACGTCTATAACCATTTAGAAAATACATGCTTCGTAAGAGCCATAAAAAGTTAATGCCTAGACACAACTTCTCAATAAATGACTAAAGCCCACATAAGAACCACAAAACTACTCAGGAATACAAAGGGATATTTGAATGATTGTAAAAAAAAAAAAAAATTATGTCCTATGTTGAGAAGATCTGGTATTTAAAAGATGTTAATACTGACAAATCATGCTGTGAATTGAATGTAATCTCAATTAAGATTCCAATATATTTTTTTCAGACTTGACGAGAGTTTATCTGAAGACTGTATATGTGAGAATAACCAGAGAAAATGGGAGAAAAACGAAGACTAACAAGAGGGCATTTGCCTTCCCAACTCTTAAAATATATTAAAACTTTGATAATTAAAACTGAATCCAAAAAAGACAGATTAAATAGAGTAGGAAACTCAGAAGCAGACCCAAGCGTATAAGAAATTTTGATATAGCTACCATCCCCACCTGAGATTTCAAATCAAGCAGGAAAGCTAAAACTATTCTATAAAGAATCTAGGGAAAAAAAACTCAGACAAAGTATGCCGACATAAATTTCATGTGCATTAAAAAAATTAATATAAAAGTGCTAACAAAAGATATATAAGCATTTATGTAATATTTTATGGGAATTGCTTTTTAAGAATGACACCAAAGCAAAATTTATAAAATTCAAAATTTAAACTCTTAAATGAAAAAAGAAACCACAAAGTTAAAAGGCAAATAGTCTGGAAAACATATTTTCAATAAACATGATATTCAAGGAGTTGGTGTGCTTAAAGACATGTCTTTAATAACTTAAAGACATATTAAATTCTACAAGAAATATACATATGGAAAATCCAATAAAAATTTTGATAAAGGACATGAACAAAATACTCATAAATGAAGAAACATAGTCAATAACCACATACAAATGTTCAAGATCATGAGTAATCAAAGAAATAAAAGCTTAAACATAATGGTCCCTCCTACTTACTTCTTTTATTATAAGATCTTTTTAAAAATTATGGCCAGAATTGCCAAAAATGTGAAGCAACACACAGGCATTCTCATATATTGCAGGTAGGAATGTAAGTTAAGATGGTCTTTCGGAGGGAAATTTGGAAGTATCTAAAGCCTGAGACTTGGACCCAGTAAATACACTTCTGGGATATATCTGAGGAAATAATTAAGCAAATGCACATGGAGAGTATAAGGATGATCTTTGCAGCATTATTTATAGTAGCAAAATACCGGAATATTAGTCAAAAATTATGGCAACGGCCTACATGTATTTAAATGCAAACAGATATAGGAGAGCCTTGGTTGTACAAACTTCAGTGTATGTCATTGATAACATGGAGAGCGTCTTGAAACAAGATCGCTGGCGCCACCCCAACTAAATTTCTGATTTAGTAAGCCTGAGATGGGGCTCTAGAATGTGCATTTCTTTTTTTACTTTCTTTCTTTCTTTTTTTTTTTTTTTTTTTTTTTTTTGAGATAGAGTCTCATTCTGTCGCCCGGGCTGGAGTGCAGTGGCACGATCTCGGCTCACTGCAAGCTCCGCCTCCCGGGTTCACGCCATTCTCCTGCCTCAGCCTCCCGAGTAGCTGGGACTACAGGCGCCCGCCACCTCGCCCGGCTAGTTTTTTGTATTTTTTAGTAGAGACGTGGTTTCACCGTGCTAGCCAGGATGGTCTTGATCTCCTGACCTCGTGATCCACCCGACTCGGCCCCCCAAAGGACTGGGATTACAGGCGTGAGCCACGGCGCCCAGCCTAGAATGTGTATTTCTAAGAGATGCCTAGGTGATGGTGATGCTGATGCTCCACGCATCACACTTTGAGAGCCCCTGTGACACAGCACTGCTTAGTGAGAAGAGCAAATTACGGCAGACACAGTAGGATCGTTTCTCTATATATGTAACTTACATATGCATAGACAAAAATTCTCAAGGATAAGCCCTAAAATATTAACAATGGTTATTTCGAAGCATCAAGATTATGGTTTAAATCTTTAAATTTTTTATGCTCAACATGAATTATTTATACAAATTTAATTAATCAGCCATTTCTTCTTCTAATAAGGGAATTTTATGAATCCCACGTGTGCATGAGATCTCTCAAGCTGCCTCTTTCTTGCCCTGAATTATCTGGGCCAAGACTCAAAACTTCAAGGTTTGTTATTACTAATATATCTTAACAGTATTAAGATGTAACTCACATACCATGCAATTTGCCCAATTAAAGTGTCTACTTCAACGGCTTTTAGAATATTCACGGAGTTGAACGACCATCACAAGAATCAATTCTAGAACATTTTATAACCCCAAAAAGAAAGCTTACCCCCCATTTTCCCCCAAAGCTCTCCCCAAGCCCGTGGCAACCATTAATCAACTTCCTGTTTCTCTGGATTTGCAGGGTCTGAACATTTCATACAAATGGAATCAGACAATATGTGGTCTTTTACGACTGGCTCCTTTAACTTAGCACATAGTTTTCATACAATGCGCCTGTCCTTAAGAGGTTCAGTTTGCTCTGTGTACCATCCCTCCCCATATCCTGCGTAGTTTTAGACTTTAGCTCGGTTCTCAGTGCTACCTTGGACTAGTTGAATTTTGAGACACAACTCACTTCTTGATTGACACGGTAATGATGCACTGTAACTCTGGTAAGAGGGCAGTCCAGGGCCTTACCACTAACTCACTCTAGGACCCCAAGCCCGCCGCTTGCTTGTTCTAGATCCTTGTTTCAGGCAACACAAGTGGCAGAGTTGCTGGAAAACTCAATGAAATAATGCACATCCTGCTCAGAGTAGTGCCTGCTACCAACAAATGCTCAACACACGTCAGCTGTTGGCATTATTAGAAGAGTTCATTGAATGTCAATACCTGGCAGTTTCTTTATCACGAAGCCCTGATATGGCCACTGGAGCTCTAATACGCCTAGAGTAGATATGGCGACATCTTGTCTTATGAAAATATCCTGCCTCCTTCTTGGAGGGATGAGGAGAAGACTTCAGTCTGATTCTCACCCACAGTTGCCTCCTGCTGAGATGAGCTCTCAGGGAGGGTGCTGGGAGGTTATTAGATCAGACACAAGGAAAAACCACAATAATAACAATCACAATGCCAACAAAAGTATATGTTAGAATGAACTCCGTATACATACACTTCTTTCCAAGAGCTGTCTGAAGATGTTACTCAATGCAAGACACCTTTCCAGGCACCAGCAATGCCTGTGGGCTCCTGAATTGGGGAGCTAAATTCCAAGGCTTGGGAAAAGCCAGGGACAATTATATGAGATAAAAAAAGAACACGTGGCCAAGCATCCCAGAGCAACGATCAGGTTGGTGCTGCTCACCAAATGCTGTAAACTAGGCACAGCAAGGTTAGTTGCTCAGAATTTATCTTATAATATTTAGGGCCCTTTGCCCTTTATCCATTATTTTTGTGTCTTTTCTAATCCAAAGGCATTGCTGTTCTTATCTTTCAAAATTCAGCCTGACCAATAAATAGTTTTGTGAGCAATCATATTGTAAATATTGGCAGAATTTGACTTTTCTGGAAAAGACTATTCTTTTTGTGAAAACATCTGAAATGTTTCAAATAGCTTGGGCTCCCCCCATGAGGGAGGTGCAAGGTAACTTCATGTTCCTAATATGTGTGGTGTCATCCAAGAGGGTTCTCCATGTGCGCACCCCCCCGCAGCCAGAATAGTCCCAAGAACTGAGACTATGTTGCAGTGTCCCCTCAGGCTACAGTCTCTCCAGAAACCCTACATTGGATCCATCAGACCCTCTGGTATGGTTTGACTATGTCCCCACCCAAATCTCATTTTTAATTGTAGCTCCCATAATTCCCCCATGTTGTGGGAGGGACCCAGGGGGATATAACTGAATCATGGGGGCAGTTTCCCTCATACTGTTCTCATGGTAGTGAATAAGTCTCATGAGATCTTATGGTTTTATAAGGGGAAACCCCTTTCGCTTGATTCTCAGTCTCTCTTGCCTGCCACCACGTAAGATGTACCTTTTGCCTTCCACCATGATTGTGAGGCCTCCCCAGCCACATGGAACCTCTTTTTCTTTATAAATTACCCAGTCTTGGGTAAGTCTTTATCAGCAGGGTGAAAATGAACTAATATGCCCTCCCAGCTCTTGCACACGCCCAACCTCCATTTTATACCAATCTCAAGTGCAAAAGAAAAAAGTTCCTGGATGCCCTGTGCCTCTTCTCCTTTTCCTTTCTTCTCTCTTCCTTCTTCCTCTTTCTTTAAGCACCAATAACAATTACTCATGTTGCTGAGTAGATGGTTATAGGTATATACTCGTATAGCGCCTGCTTGATCTACCTTTTTATCCTTAGCCTCAGAAACTAGTTCTAATTGTTTCCAATAGTTGTTGAAGTGAAGCCCACTAGTCCTACAGTGCTTTACGAACTAATAAAAATATAAAACCCTGACATGATATTTAATGTCATCAACAGTGGGGCCATTCAGGATGGGAGGCACAGAATCCTTCAATGTCTTAAAATCTCTGAACACGTTACTGTAATACTCTTTAGTGAAGCAAATGTTGGCCTTTGCTTTATAAACAAAAAAGTCAACATGTTCAGCAGTTTTTATATTCTCGAGTATGGTGTTAATCAGACTATGCTTAAGAAGATAGTGAATGGTTTTATATCCCCATCATTTTTTTAAAAAGCTTAAAATGTTCAAAGCTTTTGTGATTAAAGGACCAAGATTTAGTTGTTTGAAAAACTACACACAGCAAATGGTCATTTCCAGTGACAATCAGATACTGAAGTGTTACTGTACACTGTTGGTGGGAGTGTAAATTAGTTCAGCCATTGTGGAAGACAGTGTGGTGATTCTTCAAGGATCTAGAACCAGAAATACCATTTGACCCAGCTATCCCATTACTGGGTATATCCCCAAAGGATTATAAGTCATTCTACTATAAAAACACATACACATGTATGTTTATTGCAGCACTATTTACAATAGCAAAGACTTGGAACCCACCCAAATGCCCATCAATGATGGAATGGATAAAGAAAATGTGGCATATATAAACCATGGAATACTATGCAACCATAAAAAAGAATGAGATCGTGTGCTTTGCAGGGGCATGGATGAAGCTGGAAGCCATCATTCTCATTAAGCTAACGCAGGAACAGAAAACCAAACACCACAAGTTCTCAGGCATAAGTGGGAGTTGAACAAAGAGAACACATGGACACAGGGAGGGGAACAACACACACTGGGGCCTTTTTGGGGGTGGGGGGCAAGGGGAGAGAGAGCATTAGGACAAATACCTAATGCATGCAGGGTTTAAAACCTAGATGACGGGTTGATAGGTGCAGCAAACCACCATGGCACATGTATAACCATGTAACAAACCTGCACATTCTGCACATGTATCCCAGAACTTAAAGTAAGAAAAATAAAACATAAAACACAAAATATAATGCAAGTGTGTCACTGTTTCCCCTGAGTCATTACAAGGTTCTTGTTATTAACACCTTTCAGAAAATTTTAAACTGTATGAAATTCAGTCATACACAATTAATATATTAAGACATTTTCCCATTCTGCTAAGCTTCTCCTTTGCCAAGTGTGAAACTGACTTAGTCATGTTACAAGAAAATATGGCCATGTATCTTTTCACTCTTGGTATCGAGGACATGCATCTTGGGGCCTCAAGCTTGGGTATAATTATATTTATTTATTCAAAACAAATAATGTTGAGACTGCTAGGCTGTATAAAATAATTACCACCAAGGGTAAGAGAAAATTGCCTGATAATATCCTTTGTTTGTAAACCTAAGGATAAAAACAAATGAATTAGCTGGTTTTTTAGCTATTTTTGGTAGATGGACTTTTTGCAAGTCCCTACCACAAAGCACTGTTGTGAGAATTAGATTTATTTTATCTTTATTTCTTCAACAAATACTTACGTAGTGCTTACTATGTGCTGGCCATTCAACTAAGGCTACATATTACATATACTAACCAAATTAATTATCATGACCACATTTTGATGTTGGTTCAATACCCTCATGGATGTGGAAACACAGACACAGAAAGGTTCTGTAGTTACTGCCTCATACATGGGAGAGGTGCACAGTGTGTGACTCATATTTGGAACTTAACAAACATGAGGGACCATTTCCTCCCAGGTCACACTGACTATCCAAGTTGAAAAGTGGATGAATGCAACCTCAACATTTGTAAGGCTGGGAAAAAATGAGATATTTCTGATTTACAACGATTTTAGAACTCAGAAAGAATACGATGTACATATAGCTCAGCCTTTCTACTATTTCTTATTCGAAGGAAATTGAGACATTAGAAAAGAATCATTGAGAGAACACACAGATCACTGATTTCGTGATGTTCTCACTGGGTATAATAATATAGGCATCAGTTCTCAAATCTCAGTGATTCTCTGAAAATGCTTAATTGGAGAAATCTAGACTAAACAATTTACTATTTAAAATGCTTGAACTTGTCACATTTTTTATCAATCAGTTGGAAGTATTTTAAGAGAAACAGCTGCTATAAATGGATTTGTTTGTCCAAATAGGATCCTATATTTGGTGGCTCCATGGTAATTTACCATCTGCCCCCAAAAGTGCTGTGCATGCAAAATTTTTGATCACAGTCCAAATTGCAGAGAAAATTTAATGTGCATTTGAAATTAATCAACCAGCAAACACATGGGTATATCTGAGTGTATAGACATATCATGGACCTGATGTATGTAAAGGATTTTGCCGAAGACACGGAAAAAGGTACAAAGAACAGTAGGACACAAGGGCCTTTGAGAAGCTTTCATCTGAGAGAGAAGATAAAACAAAGGCATATGCAAACATAACCAATGAAATAAATAGGAAGGCATAACAGCAAGGAGAGAATGTCGTCAGTGATGACTTAGAGAGCACAGAGAGGGACAAGACAACGGTGGACTGGGCTGAACTGGACAGGACTGAGCAGGACTGGGTGGGAGAATTGGGAGCAAGACTGGCTCCTGGGACTTCTGCTGAATCACACAGGAAGCAAAGGATTTGGCTCATGAGGAAGGGAGAGGGCAGTACACGCTGTCTGTTCATTATCACTCCAGTGCACATTGCTCCGAGCCCCTCAGTGTGATTTATGTTTCTTCTATTTAAGTAGAATAATCCAGATGTAATTTTTCTGCCTATGATGCTCTGCTCTTTTGCTGCGTTTTGTGGCTGAGTTTCTCTTTGTGTGCTCCATCCACCGCGTAAGTGGTCGTGTTTACTTTGCTCTCTCATTCCCTGTATGTCTCATGGATAACAAAATTATAGAAACAGATCGAATATGTTTGAAATAATTCACATCGTGGAGAACCTTTTGGGTTGCCTGTATCACAGGCATTATCCCTTTGTCTTTTCTCCTTTCTCCTTTTCCCACTGTGCCTCAAGACATTAATGGTTAATGGGCAGTTGCAAAACAGCATTTCCTCTCCAAAGAAATGCCACAAGAAAGAGCACAAAAGAAAGTGTTAATATATGTTTCATTGTACACTGATGTTTCCAGACAGATCTGTTTTCTTTAATAGTCTGCTGATACAGGCATATCAGAAATGCAGCAGCTGATAGGGGGTTCATTGTCCCCGTCTGGGTGGGTAGGAGGGGTAATGGGCTTCATGATTGGGGCTGGCCAACATGACCCAGTGGGGAGGAAGAGGAAGCTGGGGCCAGTCAGTAGGTGAACTGACCCACCTGTAGGGGCACTGCTCTGGGATCCAAAAGTCCAATACATGGAGAGGGGCCTGTCAGTCATCAACGGGGGAAGGGGTGTGGTCCACCCAAGCAAGTGGCTCCAATAATGGGGATTCTCATAGGCAGGTCATGCCAACACAGTTCTGGAAGATCAGTCCATCCTATACCCCATGACTGGAGCTGTGAAAATGGAATTCAAGCACCTGGGGATGAAGATGCTGGCAGGAGAAAGGCATGGCATCAGCATTCCCAGCAGTGGTCCAGAATTGAGGCAAAGCTACAAACCCGCTGGAAATCTGCTTACAACAAAATATGACATGAGGCTCACCCCAGACACTGAAGCTCTAGCAGTGCAACGAATTCCATGCATTTCTGGTGGATCAAGGTCACCCACTGGGTCAGGACCAACTTTGGAACAATCTTGGAGGAGTTTCTGGAAGGGGGCAACAGCAGAGATCTTGAGTCAACTAGCAAGGGCCAACATCAGTTCCCAACAAATACATGTCCTCCAATGCTGCTTTTTTTCTCTTTTATTGAACTCTGTCCTACATATAGTAAACTACACAAATCTTAAGTGATAGATTTTTACAATATACATATACTTGTGTAACCACCACGCAGATAGAGATATAGAACATTCACAGGACCCGGAAATCTCTAACAGCCCTTCCCAGTCAATAACCACCATTTTGGCTTTTATTATCATACATTAGCTTGACCTGTTTTTGACCTACACATAAGTAGAATCATGCAGTATGTACTCTTTAGCGTCTGTCTTCTTTTGCTTGATACTAAACCTATGAGACACTTCCGTGTTTTTGCATGTTGCTATAATTTGTTCATTTTCACTGCTATCTAGTATTCTACTGTATAACTCTACACAAGTTCTTATTGTCAACGACATCTGGGTCGTTTCAAGATTTAGGCTCTTAAGAAATCCTCTGTGAACATCCTTGTGTATGTCTTTTGGTGGAAATAAGCACTTATTTCTGGTGTCATACACATGTGGGGATTGCTGAGTCATAGGACATACGTCATTTAGCTTTAGTTCCTTGGACACTTTTAAGAGTAATTTCTCCACTAGTCAGTTTAGAAAAGAGATGAAAAACAAGTAAGGTTAATCTGCAAAGTATGTTTTGAGGGCAGCACAACATTAGATACTAGCTTAAAGACTAAAGTAATCCACCATTGCTACTACATCGTGTTGTACAAGACGATAAGAACTTCATGAAGGCAATTCCCACACTCAGTGTGGCACCGTTCACAACAGGATAATGGTGGAGGAGGTGACTAAATAAATTCAACGAGGAAATGTGGCATAGGGCTTGGAGTTTACTATTCTTCCTTGTGAAGTACTGCAGAGGGTTCAAGTCAGACTTATGAGTGAGGCAGAAGCAGGTGACCATCTCAGCACTACCCATCTCCAGCAGCTGATCACAGTGAGGCCACTTAATGTTTCCAAGCCCCTTAGCAAAATGAGGGTAATAGTCCTACCTCATTTGGATGTTGTGAGGACCAAATCAGACAATGGTTGCTAAGAATGTACCACAGTGCTTAGCACATAATAAGCAATTAAACAGTACCTATTTTTATTAGCAAGGTAATCAGTGATAATTTTGTGATTTTGAATAATGATGATAATTAAAACAAATAAAAAGTTGACTCAGGTTCATTGCATGTGTGAGCTAAGGGGTACCTAGAGATCATCTTGTCACCCTGCATGCTTCATAGGTGAGAGGACCAGGGCACACAGTGTGTAATCACAGGGTCAAGAGGAGGGCATTCTGCAAAACCCATGGCATCGTGTATTGGTTCTTCTCAGCAAGCCCCTTGGTTGGCTTTAAGTCCTATGTTAAAAATCCCCTTTCCTTGAGGTGGGAAATCCTATTCTGAGGGTGAAGGATCTGGGTTCAGTGGGTATTTAATCACTGTAGGTATCAGGGTTCCTTAAGGAAACAGAACATATAAGGGACACACACACACTCTCACACACACAACTCATATACACCACACACACTCACACACACTCTCACACACACTCTCACACACACTCACACACACAACTCATACACACCACACACACTCTCATACACACTCACACACACTCTCACACACACTGTCACACACGCAACTCATACACACCACACACACTCACACACACTCTCTCACACACAAACTCATACACACCACACACACTCTCACACACACTCTCACACTCACACACACTTGTACTGGTCACACACACACTTACACAATACACACCACAGGCACACACACTCACGCTGCACACACACAATCACACACCACACTCACACATGCACACTCTCACACACACTCGTTCTCATACACTCTCACACACACACTAATACTCCCGTACACACATGCACTCACACACCACACACACACGCACACACCACACACTCACATGCACATGCACACATTCACACACACTCGTTCACACACACATACACACTCACACACTAACACATACACACATGTACTCTCACACCACACACTCTCACAAACATTCACACACTCATTCTCTCACACACACGCACACATACACATACATATTATTTACCTGTTGTTTGACTCCATAAACCCATCCTGTGAAAGAGGAAGCTGTGTCTTATTGAGATGAAATAATTGGCCCAAGGTCACCCAGCCTAGAGTGGCAGAGCCAGGAATTGACTTCAGATCATTCTACACAACACTGCCCTTAGTAGAAGAAAAAATAGTGCCAGGAAGACAATAAAATCCAACAAATTTTATGAATAAGTCCTTGGAGCTCACCATTCCAGGAGATGGGAGCAGTCTAGGACAAAACTCGAATCTGTCATTTCAATCACTCATGCTCTCCCTGGCTAAAAGATTTAGAAGGAAGAGAAGATTAAAACTTTCCTTCATCAGGTGTTTCTGAATTATCTGTGGCTTTCAGTCCTCTGACTCTGTTGTGACAGATAAACCAAAGGTAGGGATTATGTATGGATACAGAGAAAGGCCCATCGTCTCGAATTGATACAAACATTGAAAAGCTTGATGAAAACCTTGGAAGGAAGTGTTTGAGGAGGGGAAGACTAGGGAATGTTGGGGAACAGTCCAGTCAGTTCTATACCCCAGCCCAGTCTCGTTTCCCCGAGACACCCCCATTCAACCCCTCCTTAGGACACTGAACCCCATTGGGAATTCAGGATGGGGAAGGAGCCTATTTAACTGAACCTGAAGGAAAACAGCTTCAAAGGGGCTTTTCAAATTATCTTGAGTGTCCAACTGCTCCTGTGTCTAATTTCCTGCAAATGAGTTACAGATACAAGAATTAACCTTTCCTGGAGAAGGAAAACAAATTACAGGAGATTTTACGTAGGTTTTTTGTTAAAGTGAAAAGAGAAGGGAAGAAAAAGACAAGACGAAGGAAAGAAACAACGTTGGCAGGAACAGTGTTGGCTGAGACAGGGCCCTTTGTGTGAATCAGAAAATGGTCCCTGTGAAATGGGAAAGTTCCTTGATGCCCCTAGCAGGACATGCTACAGGGGTGTGGCTCGCCTGCTTGATCAGCCTGCAGCTCAAACCCCTAAGGGGAGCATGCAGACGGGCAGGTGCAGAGACCAGCGCAAGCACTTTTGGACTCCCACCCCACGGCAGCATCTAGGCGTGGGTGTCTGCGACTCTCAAAGCCCAAGTGGGCATATGTTACCAAACTGTTTCAGATTTGCCATCTGCAGCTGGCTTGTGTGCTAATCAGCTCAAGGGACCCTCTGCCTTATCGCAAAGGCAGAGGGCCTGTGTGACGGCCTTCTGTATCCTAAGCTCTTGCCCAGTGCCCCAAAAGAATCAGATCAAATGTGGGCTCAAAGGATGAGTGCAAGGTTTTATTGAGTGGTGGAAGTGACTCTCTGCAAGATGAACAGGAAGCCTGAAGTGGGGATGGAGTTGGAAGGTGGTCTTTCTTTGGAGTCAGGCCACCCAGTGGCCGGGCTCTTCTCTGAGCACCCCCAGCCGAACTCCCCTCAGTATCCAGACATCTCTCCTCATCTCTCTTTCTCTGCCACATTGTTCCGCTGTTGCTGGTCTGCTGGTCCGTTGGTCTGTTGGTCTCAACATTCAGCTGCTTGTGCGCCCACTAAGGTCTTGGGTTTATATGGAGGCAACATGGGGGCGTGGCAGGCCAAAAGGCAACTTTGTGGGTGTGAAAACAGAAATGCCTGTCCTCATTTAGGGCAGCAGGTCTTCAGGCTTGAGGGTGGGGCCTTTGCCAGGGACCCTGCTCTTCTCTACCCAGTACTTCCCTGACCCCCTCCCATATCACATCCTCCACCAGGCCAGAGCCCGCATTTGGGCAAGTGGTCTGAATTTCAGCCGCTCTCCCCTTCTTTGCTGCATGCCTTGTGAAGTGCACAGTCTCTACAGCTGTTCATGGCAGCCTTAGATGTTGACTTTCTTCCTTCCTCATTTTGTGAGCTCAAGTATTTTTTTTAAAAATTACCTGACAAAATCAAGAGAGCATTTGTCTTGGTCAGCTCTTGAGGGGCATGGGGGAAAAAAAAGAAAGACAGTCATTGAAAGGGCATCCTTCCTGGAGCTGGCCATGAAAGATTAAACGTGCTTCTCCAGATAGGGCAGTTGGTTGGTTCTTTACTAATTCATGACTTAGAGTATATCAAGGGATGTGATTTAGTTGGGGAAGTACAGGCAAAGGAGGGTGTGGGTCTGGATGAAACTAATAGAGAAAACTCAGCTCACCCTGCAAATGCCACATGCAGTTTGAGTTTCACAAGGAAGTGAATGTCAGTAAACTCCAGCAGGGCCATGTGGCCACATCTCCATTTTTTTTCAATCAGAGGCATTCAAATGCCAGTGTAGTTATCTTTCAGGAAAATGATTATACCATTTGGACGTAATCCAGCAATTCCAAGTGGCCTGTACTGTAAGTTGGCCCACTTAGAAAAATTATTATGGATCCATTTTATGTGGGTTACCCTATGTCATAAAATTTTACCTATAATAAAAATACAATAATAAGAGATTCAGACTATTTCCCTGGAAAACAAAAAGTGTAGCCATAAAGTAATAAGGCAGGGGTTTGCATATAGTGCCTTAAATCATATTTTTTGTCACATCTGATAGTATCACTTCCCTTGAAAATCTAGTGGACATTTCTTGTGGGAAGCCTAAAAGGAATATATTCTTTGTTAACACGTTATTTCCAAATGGCTCACTCCCACAGTTTTTGGCAGGAGGCCTCAGGTCTTCACTGCATGGCCCTCTCCATTGGGCTGCTTAAGTGTCTTCCTGTCATGGCTGCCATCTTCCCCCAGCATGAGTCAGCAAAGGGAGAGCACAGTGGAAGCCACAATGTCATTCATAACATAGCTTCAAAAGGCACACTCTATCATTTCCTCAATGTCCTATTGATTACTCAGCTGATATGGTTTGGCTGTGTCCAAACCCAAATCTCATCTTGAATTCCCATGTGTTGTGGGAGGGACCCAGTAGGAGGTAATTGAATCATGGAGGCAGATCTTTCCTATGCTGTTCCTATGGAAAACCTATGCTAGGGCAGCTCAGAAGGAAAATGTGGGGTGGGAGCCCCCACACAGAGTCCCTGCTGGGGCACTGCCTAGTGGAGCTGTGTGAAGAGGGCCACTATCCTCCACCCCAGAATGGTAGATCCACTGACAGCTTGCACTGTGCACCTGGAAAAGCCGCAGACACCCAATACCAGCCTGTGAAAGCAGCCACGAGGAAGGCTGTGCCCTGGAAAGCCATAGGGGCAGAGCTGCCCAAGACCATAGGAACCCACCTCTTGGATCAGCGTGACCTGGATGTGAGACACGGAGTCAAAGATCATTTTGGAGCTTTAAGATTAGACTGCCCCACTGGATTTCAGACTTGCATGGGGCCCATAGCCCCTTTGTTTTGGCCAATGTATCTATTTGGAATGGCTGTATTTACCCAATACCTGTACCCCCATTATATCTAGGAAGTAACTTACTTTTGATTTTACAGGCTCATAGGCAGAAGGGACTTGCCTTGTCTCAGATGAGACTTTGGACTGCGGACTTTTAAGTTAATGCTGAAATGAGTTAAGACTTTGGGGGACTGCTGGGAAGACATGATTGGTTTTGAAATGTGAGGACATAAGATTTGGGAGGGGTCAGGGGTGGAATGATATGATTTGGCTGTGTCCCCACCCAAATCTCATCTTGAATTCCCATGTGTTGTGGGAGGGACTCAGTAGGAGGTAATTGAATCATGGAGGTAGATCTTTCCTATGTTGTTCTCATGATAGTGAAGAAGTTTCATGAGATTTGACAGTTTTATAAGGGGGAGTTTCCCTGCACAAGCTCTCTTCTCTTGTTTGCCACGATGTGAAATGTGCCTTTCATGACTGTGAGGCCTCTCCAGCCACATGGAACTGTAAGTCCATTAAACCTCCTTCTTTTGTAAATTGCCCAGTCTCAGGTATGTGTTTATGAGCAGCATGAAAAGAGACTAATACACCAACTCAGCCCTGTTGATGTGACCACACAGGGTATGGCTACTAAGGGGCAGGACCAGTGGGAGCTGTCTGGGAGACTGGCTGCCACACCTTCCATTGCCAGATGTCTGTCAGTCCTTCTCTCACTCTAGAGGACACTGCATTCTCCAAGTTCTCCTCCTGCTCCCTGTAGACTCTTCCTTGTCCTGCTTCCATACTCCCCCTCTTCTGCCCGTGGTTTCCAAAATGGTATTTTCCAAGGTGAGGCTTTCCCATAAATACATACATATACAGGATATGCAGGGACAACTCCTAACCTCTATATTTGTCCTAGATTCCTCTCAGAAGCTCCAGGTCTGTGTTAACATCTCCTTCTGGACTAAGAGGGCCAGTGGAATGCATTTCACCTGATTTGTGGGGGAAGGGCCAAGCTCATGACCTTTGTCATCTTCAGATGATGCTAGCATTGACTGCAAGGAGAAGGATAGAGAACAAAGATCATAGCTGTGCCTTATGACTCGGGTGCCATCTCTTCCATTTAGCCAGGAACAGTCCGGGTTTATGTCCCTTGACCCAGTGTAATTATTAACATTGTTCCCTTTTACTCTCAGAAGTGTCTTATTTTGAATGATAAATTATATGATTGTCTCATAGCCCTTTTACAACTCTGGACCATTTATCATTGCTTTGTAATGTGCAAATGTTATAAAAGCTAGCTACAGATTGGATCTGGACTGATGCAGGGTGTCAGCTGCATGGGTGAAACTGACCATTAGAAACAATTAGATGATATGCTAAGGAATGTTATTCTCCAAACATTTCCGTGGTATTTAACATTCTTTGGCATTTCCGTGACCTTTTATGAGGCACAACACAAGTGGAAAGATTCATTTATGTCATGATCATCACATTGTATCTGAGAGAAAATGAGAGACCCAAAGCAGGTGTCCTGGGCTGAGTTGAATATTGCATTTCAGAACCCATTGACTGGATGCTAATTTCTGTCATTTGCATGGGGGGCCCCATACTATCATTCCTATCACAGTATCCATGTCAGCTCAATTTTCAGAGCAGCTGTAGCTGAAACACTGACCCACCACCGATTACAGTGGTGTAATGAAGTGCAATGGGACGGTAATTATTCTACATTACACCGATCAAGTAACATACAGCCCGTAGTGATCACAATGAGATCCCAGTACTTGGTCAGGATGGAGGAAAAAAGGCCAGAAATGTTATTTAAAGGGTGTCATCAAAAATGAGTTTGCAAGGCTAGAAATGTAAGAGGTTCCAGTCCCAAGATGTTATCTTAGCCTCCTATCTCATAATTGCCTCACAGTTGGTGTACAGAGGCCTCCTCTCATAAATTTGTCTTGAGTAACTTAATCAAAGGTTATAGTTAAAATCCACCTGTAAATTGAGAAGGATCTTTTGATAGAGAAGAGAGCTGGGGGCAGGATGGAGGGAGGACAGGAAAGCCAATAATGAAATTTCAAGCAACTCAACATTCAAAACATTCTGGTTCACTTGCTTCAGGAAACATCATAATTGACCTGATCGATGCCCCCAAAACTGAGGGTGCTTGTGGGATGGACCCCTAAAATTCCCAGAGAGTGACTTCCATACAGAGAGCAGCCTAGGTTAAAACTTTATTTTAAATGAGTATGAAAACCTGAAAAGAATAAAGCAACTCCTGTAATTTAGTAAATATTCACCTTAGGAAACCTGCCTGAGTTCACCATTTAACAATTGCTACCTCATTATTTTAAAACATTCCACAATTCAGGTGGCCCTAAGCATAGGATTGGTTCTGGAGATGGCTACAGTTTGGGTTTGCAACCTGTTGAAAAACATGGACCCATAAAGTTGTAATGTTACAAAAAGGTAAGGGCATCATACCAACCTGAGTGTTTCTACCACAAACGCAGCCACTGCGCAACACCCCTATATGTCTTACGTGCATGTGTGGGTGTACATGTGTGTGTACACACAAACACACACACACACAGAGCATATACCCTCACAAGACCATAGGATCAGGAACTCAGATATTAGACCACACAGGGTCAGCTTCATGACCCATGGAGTCCACTGTCCTATGGCAGAGCCCCCCACTTCTCCCGCAGTCCCCTCTTCCCCTGTCTGCCTCTCCTCTCACCCCTGCTCTCTTTCTTGCTTTCATGCTACTGCCCCAAAGGCCTGTGCCCTACTGAGGTACAACATCTTCTCTTCGCAGGAAAGAGGTAGCATAGATATCAGCTGAAATTGATAAGTTCTGGGTAGGGCTATTTGAAGATTTCTAGAGTCTTTAGACCCCATACCACATCAAATATTTTAATTGCACCCATTTTGTAGACTATTTGTGTTACAAAAATATTTGGGATGATTTTTCCAGGGTTACTGGTGAGATTATTTGTCTAAAACGAACCCATTTGGCTTATACTTGGCCATGATTTTGCAAAAATCACCATAGGCAATCAGGAATTCTTGCGAAATGAGAAACTTGAATTGTTGCTAATGCTAAACTTGACAGTACAGTTAATGTAATGTCACATTCTATGGGCATCTCATCCTACATTTATCACGGTTGACTTTGAACTGAAAGCATTGTGGGCTTTTTTTTCGTTTTTTAGGTTTCCAATTTTCCTCAAGTCCTTGTGGAGCTTGCAGGCCCCATGTACTTTGCCTAGAGTGCCTAAAAATGACTGAAAGAACCCTACAGTAAGAGACAGACATCCTGGGTTCACAGCCCTCTATCTGGTTGAGCAAGTTATTTGAACTCTTAGAGCCTTGGTTTCCTCATCTGCAAATTAAAGATAATAGCCAGGACCACCCTGGTGAAAGCATAGAAAGCATTTATCATAGGGTCAGCTGTGCAGCAAGCCACTCAAATAATCTTAGCTGTTATTTTCAGTCATTTGTTTTTACTTTTTATGTTCTTTGCATAAGAAGTTTTATAATAATAATAAAGAACTTTCAAAGAAAAAATTACTCATACTTTCCTAATCAAACATTTTCCATGTTCCATTCCATGCCTATATAATTTTACAAAGTTGCAATCTTTTCATATTTAAGTGTTCGTATTTTGAGGAATTTTTTTCTTGCACCTTTGGATCAAAATTACTTTTCCATTGTTTTGGTTTTCAAATAATCATTCTTAAGAGCTGTATAACATTTAATGATGTTAATTTACCATCATTTGTTTAACTGTTCCCATACTGCTAATCATTTGAATTATTTTCATAGACATATTTTATGACTATGTCATTTATTTTTTTTAATCCATGTATATTCCTAGCTTTCTTTGCTTTTGGAATGAAGCATTCACTAAGGTTACTTTCTACTCTGTGAAGTAACATTTCCTTCAATTTGTCTAAAATGTAACTGGATGCTGTTTCAAAGGGCTCCTTCCTTCTAGTTCTCCTCTTCTCTGGGGGCCTCTGATAAAAACTATGAGCAAAGGAAGGAGAATAAAGAAAATGTCTTTGCCTCTTCCAGGAGTTGGGAGTAGAATTTCTTATGCTTTCTATGTGTGCAGGGCAGGACCTTACCACAGGCCAACATTGCTTGGCCTGACCCCATTTGCCTCTGTGTGCAAGGGAGTCCGTCACTGCCTGACCCAGCCATGCTGCCCCATGTGGCCCCATCCCTGGCTGAGGCTGATCAACCCAGAGAGGTGGCCCACATGACCCAAGGTCAGGATGTATGAAGCAGCCAGGTGCAAATGTGTAGCTGGGTCAATTATTTTTCTTTCTGGAATTTGAACACAGAAATACCCGAAAGTTGGTATCCTCAGTGTCAATGGTGGTGTAAGCCTATAGGCTGGAAATGTGAACCCGGGAGGCAGAGCTTGCAGTGTCGGAGGACCAACTGGGCGACAGAGCGAGACTCCGTCTCAAAAAAAAAAAAAAGAACCCCTACACACACCCTGCCTCCTGGTGTCCATGCCTCTGTGTAGTTCCCTCCCCTTGAGCATGGGCAGGGTGGGTGACTTGCTTCTGATCAAAGACGATAGAATCTGTGGGGTTACATGTATGTGATTACAGAGTTGTGATTAGGTTGTGTAAGACTGCACTGCCCATCTTGGGAGAAGACTTTCTTGCTGACTTTAAAGAAGTAAGCAGCCCTGTTGGGAAGGCCCATGGGACAGTAGCTGAGGGCAGCCAACAGCCAGCAAGAACTGAGGTTCTCTGCCCAGCAGCCTACAAGGAACCAGTTCCTTCTAACAAGCACAGAAGCTGGGAAGGAGACCCTTCCCCAACCAAACCTGAGATGAGACCAGTTACAGATGACATTTTGACTGCAACTTTGTGAGACCCTACAGTACATGGCATGGTTAAGCCTGGCCCACAAGACTCCTGACTCGTCGAAATTGTGAGATAACAAATGTGTGTTATTTTTAGCTACTAAGTTCATGCAGCAATAATACTGTTAGTCCACATAAGTCAGAATCAGGAAGGTACAGAAAGTAGGAGGGAGCAGGAACTTAAGGTAGAAAAAGAGAATCACAGAGTAGAAGGTGAAGACAGCAGTTGACAGACAGAAAGACACCTGTAAGAAGCCAAGCTCCATCTGCAGTGGAGGCTTGAGCCAGCATCAAGGACTGCTTCTCAGGTTCCCAGGATTCAGAGCTCTGCTGCCGGTACAGTAACACTGGCCATGTAAAGTTATTACATTTAAAGGTAAATTAATTAAAATTAAATATAGCTAAAAACTCAGTTCCTCAGACATACTATCTACATTCCAAGTGCTCAGTAACCACTATAGCTAGTGGCTACCAAACTGGTGTAAAAGAGAAAATTTCCACCATTCCAGAAAATTCTATCAGCCAGGGCTGCTCTAGATGCTTCTGAGGCCACTTGAGTCAGTTCTGGTTCCTGAGGGACTCAGCTCTGCCACCATTACTCCCTTCCCAGGCCTGCCACCCCATCGCTTTCTGGTTTGCTGAGCATATGGACTTGAGATTATTCCAATATTTTGATATCTATTCTTGTACCCAGATGACCGCCACCACACTTCCTCAATGACAAAAATTGTCATTCCATCTCATCCCACACACCAGCACTCATGAGCCTTCTTTGCTTGTCACCCTGGCTACTCTCACATCTTCCCACCTACCTTCCAAGCCTTGGGGTAAGTCAAGAGATATCCTCAATGGCAACTGACTTTTTTTGTTCTAGTCTCTTGGGAATGCACTTGGGGTGAAACTATTGCACTGTCTTACAGGCAGCATCTCCTTGTTCACGTGAGTCCCAGAGTGCTGGCTGAGTTACAGGGTTTACTTTCCCTGTTGACCTTCGCCCTACCAAGCATGGTTAGCTCATTAACCATTTTGCTATTACTGTACCTTTAAATCAGTCACCAGAAAACGTATTCCCTTGCCATTGTAGGTGTCTGGTGTAAAACTTTATCTCTCCCTCAGCTCAGGTAACAGGATATTAAAATATTTTTATCAAGCATGCTGAAAAGTTCAGCTGTCAAAAATAGTAATTTTGCATCAAGTTCAAAATGAAATAGACAGTCCCAGAAGGATAATTTTGAAGAATCTGCTTTTGTCAAACCTGGGGGAGAGACGGGAGAACAGCAATGAATAAAAGCAAGGGAGCAAAGGGGGTGGGGCAGTGAGCAGGAAAGGTCTGCATTTGATCGGGCTGGATTTTCACATCCAGCGCATATGTAATTCACACATAGTAACTCACAGAAAGCAAAATCGCAAGTGAAGGATCGAGTGGCACATAAGCCAAGGGGATTTACTGTCTAATTGTACACCACGACAGGTTCCATTTCCAACTTAGCTCCAGTCAAGAAAGAAATAAGATGTAAGAAATGAGAAATAAGGGGTGGTGAAGAGGAGAAGAAAGTGGAGGGAAAGACTGCAGATGGAGCAATGGGAAATTAAACTTCTGATCAGCCCTGGGCTGCACGTGTGTTCAATTGTTTGTGTTATCTCCAGATGGTGAGGGCTGAGGACCTGTGGGCAGGGTTTGAGGCTCGTGCACTTCTGTCTCCCAGTGCCGGGATTGTGCCAGGAGTCGATAAATGCTTTGTGTCAACAGAGGTATACTAAGATATTAAAGAATAGCGTTGACGTAAGCCCCAGGACACTCCCAGATTTTCCCTTTTGTTTCTCCTAAGGAAAATTTCTGGATTGTAACTCCCATCCAAAACACGACTCCCCTCTTTGCTGGCAACACACCCTACAAATTAAAGAGCATGGGTTTTGGAGGCAGTCTTTGGTTCAAGCCTGGCTATGCAGTTTACCAGCTATGTCCCTTGGGCAAGTGACTTCACGGTTCTTGAACTCATTTTCTCATCAGTAAAACACAGATATAATAATTCCTACCTCATCAGTTCTATGGAAATTAAATAATTTAAGATAGCACGTACCATACACTGAGTCATTAAATATTAGCTGTCACACTCCTTGTTATTGTCAAAATCATTGTCACTATTACTGTTCCTATTACTCGAAATCCAACATAAGTGGCATCAGCTCTGACATGGTTTGGCTGTGCCCCCACCCAAATCTCAACTTGAATTGTATCTCCCAGAATTCCCACGTGTTGTGGGGGGGACCCAGGAGGAGGTAATTGAATTATGGAGGCCGGTGTTTTTCATGCTATTCCCGTGATAGTGATTAAATCTCACGAGATCTGATGGGTTTATCAGGGGTTTCAGCTTTTGCTTCCTTCTCATTTTTCTCTTGCTGCTGCCATGTAAGAAGTGCCTTTCACCTCCCACCATGATTCTGAGGCCTCCCCAGCTACGTGGAACTGTAAGTCCAACTAAGCCTCTTTTCGTTCCCAGTTTCAGGTATGTATTTATCAGCAGCGTGAAAACAAACTAACACATGCTCTAATAAATAAGTCCCATTCCTCCTGGACCACACTTAAAGTTCCCTCTTTTGACCATAGCATTTTTGTCTCAATCAAACTTTTGCCCCTGGGTTTAACCTTTATAATACATATCACTCTTTGAAATTTGATACGCATATATTCATTTACTAGTTTATTGTCTGTTTTGTCTCTATTCAATAGAAGAGTCCTATCTATCTTGTTCCTTTCTTGAGTAATTCAAATTATATTAAATTTTTTAAAAAGAGCCTGTATTGCCTCAGGCGACTGGGAAAACCAAAGTGATTGCTGGGTTCAGAGTTCAGATTAAGCTGTCAGGACCTTTGTACTCTTTATCTCTCAGCTCTGCTTGCTTTTTCTTTGCTCCACTGTCACACAATTTTTCCCCCTATGGAAACAATGTGATCCCCTACAGTTCCAGAGAAAGAAGTAAATGATGTCGCTCAAATCTCTGGCGAAAAGTTCAAGAGCTACCTCTGACTGAACCATTTGAAGTCACATGCTCATGCCTGAACCAATCACAACAGTCTATGCAGTCTATGCATGCATGGAGAATTCTAATTGGCTAGTCAGGGACACAGTCCTCCCTTACCACAGAAGGGTGGAGTCAGCCTTGACCAAATCCGGTAGAAGGAACAAGAACATTATGGAATAATGAATGAGGGATAGTTTCCCAAATACTGAGCAGACAAAATAATAATAATAAACACCACCCCACTGTATACATGATACCTAGCATGGAGCAATCACAGCATAAGTGCTCAATGAATATTTTTTAAATGAATAAGTAATTTATGTGTTTATTTCTTGCCTCCTTGATGCCTAAAGAAACAAGGGCATGAAAATTCAGGCAGGATCCATCCCAGGATTCAAGGCTTGCTCCAGCTCCTAAGAGCAGGGTGATTTGGGGTGAGTTAACATTCTCCCCTCTGAACATCTGCTCTTCCCTAGAAACCAAGATAGAAAATACTTTCTCTATCTACCTCTCTCAGGATTTTTATGAGGATTAAATCAAATAGCATATTTGAAGACTTCTTAAAATAGTACACAAGTGAGTGTTGCAAATAATAATGAGACTGGCAGGCAGCGGAGGTTTAGAGTCATAATATCCTCCTTGTCTAGGAAGTGCCTTCAATACTTAGCACATCACATGGAATGTGGTGGCTGTAGGACCACTCCATGCCTCTTACTTCTTTTCAGTGTCTGTGTAGTGCTTACTTGGATGCTTTGGCTAAAGAAAGAAAGAATACTAAGGTGTGAGTTCATCCGTGTGTGTGTGTATGTGTGTGTGTGTCTGGTGTGTGTGTGTCTGGTGTGTGTGTGTGTGTGTGTGTGTTTTAAACCAAGATTCAACTAAACCTCAGGAGTTTTCAATCTGTTTTCCTAATAAAGTTTACTCAGAAACATTGGATCGGCAGTGACTGTCGAGAGACCCCAGGGCTCTTTGTGTAAATTGAAAAGACTCCGGAGCTCACTCCTGTTTTTATTATGGGAATCACACTAAATGTGATAATTTTTATGAAGCGTGTTTGCTGTCAACTTCTAATTGTGCTTGTTCATAAGCAGCTGAATAGGAACAAACCATTTCAATCCATCTGTGATTACAGTCACCAAACAGAATCTTCCCATCAGACCTGAAATAGAAAACGTCGCCTTTAATAACTTTGTGTCGCACAAACGCTGGGCTCAGACTCTCAGAGGGAACGTGGCATCACATGGAATGTCCTCTCCCCCATGGTTAACTCTTACACTTCAAAGTTGTGTGTGATTTAAGGTTTGATTTGGGGCTGCATTCTCTGCAGCCCCAAATACGAAGTGATTTCCCCATACTAGATACTAAGAGGCGTACTACAAGGCTTACTGACCTCTGCTTAGTGGCTATTATTATGAACTCAGAATTAAGCTGATTGCTAGTATAACACATGTACTTGGTTACATTTTGTTTATAATATTTATCATAGTAAAATTATCCTCTCAGGCCGGGCGCGGTGGCTCAAGCCTGTAATCCCAGCACTTTGGGAGGCCGAGACGGGCGGATCACGAGGTCAGGAGATCGAGACCATCCTGGCTAACACGGTGAAACCCCGTCTCTACTGAAAAATACAAAAAACTAGCCGGGCGAGGTGGCGGGCGCCTGTAGTCCCAGCTACTCGGGAGGCTGAGGCAGGAGAATGGCGTGAACCTGGGAGACGGAGCTTTCGGTGAGCTGAGATCCGGCCACTGCACTCCAGCCTGGGCTACAGAGCGAGACTCCGTCTCAAAAAAAAAAAAAAAAAAAAAAAAAAAATTATCCTCTCGGCACACTTCTAAGCTCCTTAAGGACATTCTCTTAGTTTAGAACTAGAAAAAATACCGGAAAACCTAGAAGCTGTTTAAACCAAGCTTGATCTAAAAGAAGCACAGATAGGCTAGGCACGGTGGCTCATGCCTATAATCCCAACACTTTGGGAGGCTGAGGCAGGAGGACCACTTGAGGTCAGGAGTTCGAGACCAGCCTGTCCAACATGGTGAAACCCCGTCTCTACTAAAAATATAAAAAGTAGCTGGGCATGGTGGCAGGTGCCTGTAATCCCAGCTACTTGGGAGGCTGAGGCTTGAGAATCCCTTGAACCCAGAAGGCAGAGGTTGCAGTGAGCCGAGATTGTGCCACAGTACTCCAGCCTGGGTGTCGGAATGAGACCGTGTCTCAATAAATAAATAAATAACAATAAAAGAAGCATAGATAAATTAAGTCTATTCATCGTAGTCTAAGGCATAGTGCTAAACACATAGTAGATGCTTAACAAACCCTTGCTGGCGTGATGTGAGTGGATTTATAGCCTGTGATTACCTTTTAGTATCATTGGCAGTCTGCCATAAAAAACACAGTATCTGTTGACATATCATATCATGACATAAAAACGGATGGCAGCCCTGCACAAAATGCACAAGGCCCGAATGGCTCATCAACCAGTCTAGACAAGGCTATCTCAACATTCCACCTGAGCCTGGATTTAACCAGGAGTTGTGCAGAGGATGGAGAATTCAGGGAGGCTTCTAAATCTAAACCCTGAGATCTCGAAAATTCCTTGAAAAGGATCTTCTACAAGGAGTTCTTCCAGTCCCTTGTACCCAACACCTCATATTTATCCATGCTTTTGCTTTACTGTTCACTCTCTCAGAAACGCCCTATTCCTCTTTTCCTCTCACCCTCACTTGGCTTTCCTGCCTCATCTGCTCTGCACATCTAGACCTTGGGTCACAGCCCTCCTGGAAGTGGAGTCACAGCCACAGCATCTGTGCCAGCAACCATCCCAACTCCTGGCTGCTGGGCCCGGGCAAGGCGCTTTTGACTCATCATCTCCTATGATTATTCATAAAACCCCACAAATACATATGATTTTACTCCTTTACAGATAAGAAAACTAAGGCAGAGATTAGTTAAGTAAACCACCCAAGGTCATATGGTTAGTAAGTAGCCAAACAAGTGTCAACCCCACTTGGTCTGACACGAAAGCCTCTGATCATAATCTCTCTCACGATGCAGCTTTGCTTGGGTCGACCACCTTAAAAGACTCTCGTTTCATGGGGTCTTAGTTTACTTGAGTTTGGGAATTAAGGTTCCTGTGCAACTTCATAGGGTATTTGCCCTGTGCTGATGACCTTATATTTGGTCCTTCTGGGAATGGCTGTGATGCCATTGCCTTAGGGGAGGAAGTCCCAAACCTAAATTCAAAGCCCACAGAAATGAGTCTGTTGGCTGGGAGCATGAAGCAATGTGTTAATAACATGAGTCACTGAGATTTCACCGTCTTTGTGCTCTGCAAATTCCCTTGTCATGACAAGCTATTATTTTGGGAGTGTTTAGGGCCACTGTGTAGCAGGAGTCTTGTTTTGCAGCCTAAGCTGGACCCTGAAGAATTCAGGCTTGTCCAGGCATTAGGGAAAGAATGTGCCAAGAATCGATTTGCACAAGGGACCAGGAGCCTGTTGGGAAAAGCCTCACCCTAAGGCAGAGAGAGTCCAGGCACATGAGCTCGGATTGCAGGAAAGAAGAAAACGTCAGTAGAGTCCAGTGTGACAAGTGTCTTGTGCTTTCTCCCCACTGTCAGCCACTAGGCACTCCTGCCAAGTTCAAAGGAGAGGGCGCTTCAGCCAGAGAGCAAATGAAAGCAAGGCGAGCTCATTCACTAAAATGTTCTTGAACAGTTGAGGGCCCACGATGGTGCCCTGCTGTTCTGCTCCCCTCACCCTGGGTGGCATTGCTACTTCACTGTCATGAAACAGGACAGCCCACTTGGTGAGCATGGAACCACAAGTCTCTGATCCAGTCGCAAGCAGAATGTGCCAGCGGAATATGCCTGTACCTGCAAATGTGTCCTGATTGAAAAGCAAATCAAACCTCCACCACCCTTTCTCATACATCTTTGTGTTAAACATGTTATAGTTTTCTCAAGTCAGATTTTTGCAAAAGTCTTGCTGCTTTTCATATGTGGATCTTGTCCATCATCAGTCCCTTTTAGAGAGCAGTCAGTCCCACGTGAGGAGCACTTGTCATTCAACAAGGAACTAGGAGATGCCTGGTGTTTGAAGGGTCACTTGGCCTGTGGCTACTTGAGGCCAACCCCAAGCCCAGTGCTCCTCCAAACCCTGTCCGTCAAGTGGCTGCAACAGTTGCCCGTTTCCAAGAGGCCTTTCCCCTTACGAAAGGATCCAGCATCCTCACTCAGATTAAACATGATTCCTATTGGTTGTGTTTCCTAAACAAATTGCTGGTAAATTACATCATCAAATGCAATTGCCTTTAATGTCATCTTAAAACTTTAAAGATTTTGTAATGTCATTGACTTTTCATCTTTTCTGGGCCTTTCTAGTTATATAATGATATGCAATTGCTGGAGGTTTACGCCTTGAAAAAAATACAAAAATGCCATACTGTTTCATGCCTCTTGGCCTTTGCTCATGTCTTGCCCTGTGCCTGGAATGCTATTAAGAGCTGGCATTTGCTGAGTACACACTACGTGGCAAGCACTATACCAAATGTGTCCCAACATCCTTATGAAATAGATATGGTTATTGGTCTGATTTTGTAGTTTGGGGAAACTGAAGCACAAAGTAATAAATGACTGGCCCAAGTTCATATAAGTAGTAAGCAGTTAGAATTAAAACTCAAAGTCCGTCTGCCTTGCACCAAAACTGAGCTCTTGGCCATTCTGACACACTGCTGCCCGACAGAATGTTCTTCAAGCCCACCTCCTTATGTAAACATTGAACGTCTATTAAGCCTTCAGGATGATAATTACATCTCAGGACGTCTTACACTCATGAACCGTTCCCACACTAGGCCTAAAAACAGATGCAGTTCCTGGGCGCTTAAATGAAACTACATTCACCGCTACTGATCCAATAGCAGTGGATCCAATATCTGCTCCTTTATGAAGCCCTTCTTGACTTCCATAACAGAACTAACCTCTCCCTCTGGGCCACTTTGACACCGTGTATACACTGCCTTGTTTTGCTTTGTCATCAGAATTGTTATCATGTCACATGGGTCTATCAATTCCTCGAGGATAGGAAGCATGTCCCATGCCTCTTTGTATCCTTCAGATGTCCGGCACATAATAGGATGTTCAGTACATGCTGATTGACCACCTATTTGAAAACAAACTTAGGCCAGGCATGGTGGCTTCACCTGTAGTCCTAGCACTTTGAGGGACCAAGGCCAGAGGATCACTTGAGCCCAGGAATTTGAGACCAGCCTGGGCAACAAGGCAAGACCCCATCTCTACAGAAAACAAAAAAAATTAGTTGGATGTGGCGGCATGTGCCTGCAGTCCCAGCTACTTGGGAGGCTGAGGTGGCAGGATTGCTTGAGCCCAGGAGGTTGAGGCTGCAACGAGCTTTGACTGCACCACTGAACTCCAACCTGGGTGACAGAGTGAGTCCCCATTGAAAGAAAGAAAGAAGGAAGGAAGGAGAGAGAGAGAAAAAGAGAGAGAAAAAAGATGCTTCATGGCCTTTTGGCTAAGATCAAGTGAGAGAGAGAGAGAGAAAGAAGAAAGAAAGAAAGAAAGAAAGAAAGAAAGAAAGAAAGAAAGAAAGAAAGAAAGAAAGAAAGAAAGAAAGAAAGAAAGAAAGAGGGAAGGGGAAAGGGAAGAGGAGAGGAAAGGGAGAGGAAGGAAGGAAGGAAGGAAGGAAGGAAGGAAGGAAGGAGAAAAAGAGACAGGAAAAGATGGCTTTGTGGCCTTTTGGCTGAGATAGAGAGAAAGAAAGAAAGGGAAAGAAAGAAAGAAAGAAGAGAAGAGAGGAAGGAAGGAAGGGAGGGAGGGAAGGGGAAGGGGAAGGAAGGGAGAGAAAGAGAAAAAGAGATAGAGAAAAAGATGACTTCATGGCCTTTTGGCTAAGATAAAGTGAGAGAGAGAGAGACAGAGAAAGAAAAAGAAAAGAGAGAAAGGAAGAAAGGAAGGAGAAAGAAAGAGAGAGAGAAAGAAAGAAACAGGAAAGAAAGAAAGAAAGAAAGAAAGAAAGAAAGAAAGAAAGAAAAAGAAAAGAAAGAAAAAGAAAGGAAAGAAAGAAAGAAAGAAAGAAAGAAAGAAAGAAAGAAAGAAAGAAAGAAAGAAAGAAAGAAAGATAAAGGAAGGAAGGAAGGAAGGAAGGAAGGAAGGAAGGAAGGAAGGAAGGAAGGAAGGAAGGAAGGAAGGAGAAAAAGAGACAGGAAAAGATGGCTTTGTGGCCTTTTGGCTGAGATAGAGAGAAAGAAAGAAAGGGAAAGAAAGAAAGAAAGAAGAGAAGAGAGAGGAAGGAAGGGAGGGAGGGAGGGGAAGGGGAAGGGAAGGGAGAGAAAGAGAAAAAGAGATAGAGAAAAAGATGACTTCATGGCCTTTTGGCTAAGATAAAGTGAGAGAGAGAGAGACAGAGAAAGAAAAAGAAAGAGAGAGAAAGGAAGAAAGGAAGGAGAAAGAAAGAGAGAGAGAAAGAAAGAGACAGGAAAGAAAGAAAGAAAGAAAAAGAAAGAAAGAAAGAAAGAAAGAAAGAAAGAAAGAAAGAAAGAAAGAAAGAAAGAAAGAAAGAAAAGAAAGAAAGAAAGAAAGAAAGAAAGAAAGAAAGAAAGAAAGAAAGAAAGAAAGAAAGAAAGAAAGAAAGAAAGAAAGAAAGAAAGAAAGAAAGAAAGATAGAAAAAGGAAGGAAGGAAGGTAGGAAGGAAGGAAGGAAGGAAGGAAGGAAGGAAGGAAGGAAGGAAGGAAGGAAGGAAGGGAAGGAAAGAAGGAAGGAAAGGGAGGGAGGGAGGGAAAGAAAGAAAGAAAAGAAACGAAGACTATTATTTGGCGGAACATGGGGCTCCTGTATTTCCTCACCCCTTTGAGACTGTCTGCAACATTGACACGTGCAAGAAAAGCCTTTGAACAATGATCCTCAGGGCTTTAACTCATCTCTAAGAGCAGGCTTTTCCTAGGCTGCTTCTCCTTAGAGCTACCATTTAGAAAGGGAGGCCGACTCATCAGTTCGGTGTCTATGCCACACCCACTGTCTGCCTTACAGCCTCTTGTTTCACCATCACCCATTGTTCTGTTTCCTTCTTGGTGCTCTCCAAAAGCAACTTACATCAAAAAATCTGATCGTGCCACAAAAACAACAGACTGTAATTGCTGTTTTCCACTGAAGCTTAATGATTCTCTCCTTACAACGAACCCATAATTACTGTTCAGAGTTCAGTGAATTCGTTCAATAATAATGAAGAATGCGTTCTTCCTTAGCATATCTAATTTAAATGGTTTTTTCTAAATGGTAGCTATGACATGGTGACAAGATAGTACTAAGCTCAGATTTCTGTTGTTGTTAAGTACAAATATTTTGATAAGTGCAGCTAATATGAGATATTTCCTCGTAGCTGGATATGATACACATTGAAATATGACATTGGTACCATCTGTTCTTCATCATAAATATAAATGAAGTGATAATGAGTAAAATGTGTTAAGGACTATCAGGATGATTGCACTCCGATGGTTTAATTTGGATCTTCATTAATCTAAAAATAAAACAATCTATAAATGACAAATGAACACATTTTTACCGATGTTGTGCAAGTACCTTTTAGGCTATAAATTACGTTTGTGCCACTTAAAATGAGAAGTGAATAATGCAAAGAAGATTTGTTTTTTAAGCTCCCATTGAGTTCTCTATTCAAATCATTTACACACTCTTCCCGTGGGTCTGTTTCAAATCCCAGTATGGAAACCTAGCCTGATGTTGTAGGTGGTGAAATAGAGGCAAAAACTACTTCAGTTCAGGCACTTTCTCACTGTGTGACCTCGGTGAAGTTACTTCACCCCTTGGAGGCTCCATCTCCTTGTCTCTCAAGGTCGCAAGAAGAACTTTGAGCCAGCCCCATGCTCATACCCACACAATGCTGGCATTGCATAGTACTCAATAAATAGATCACAAGCTGACATTGAGTAGGCACTTACTGAGATGGATTACTTAATATGTAAATAAATATATAATATTTATATATAATAAATAATATATATAATACAAATATATATTATAGATATCTATATCTATATATTATTTAGATTAGATATTAGATAGAGATAGATTATATATTAAAAAATAAAATTAAATAATCTAGAACTTTAGATTTAGTGCTGAGGAAAATAGATTTTAAAAATCTAATATATAAATAAATTAAATATATTGTTTAATATATAAACAATATACATTATTTAATAAATAATTTATATATGATAATCTGATTAATATATTAATGTGGATATGATTATGTATACTTATATGGATCATATAATTTATTCATTACCATTTCTCTCCTTTTTACACATGAAGAAACTGAGGCATACAGAGATAAGCAACCCGCCAGGCTTCAAGTATCAGAACTGGGATCCAACCCAGGCAATCTCATTCCTCAACTTTATAGTGATTACAATTATTGATGTTGTTATGTATTCTCAATTACTAAGGGGAAAGAAGAACACATTATTTCCTAATCAAAGTCTCCACAGCTGAAACAAAGTGAAAAGTTATTGTGGTTAAGCAGGGCCCTGTTTCACCCAGATCATCAGTGTTTGTCAGTAAATTCTCTTTTCCCAAGCCTACAAGCTCACCTCTAGGGCATGCTTTATTTCCCGCTAGCTGAACTCCAGGCTGAACTCTGCCTGGAGGAAAGAGACAGAAACGCTCATGAGCCCACTCAGGGTTTGCTGGACCAGGTGCCTCAAAGTCCAAGTAGCACTGACAGCAACTTTCCCCAGCCTCACACTCATCCCCACAGCCCTGGCTTCTCTGGCCACAGTGCAGGTACCACTCCTCAATCTTTCTGCTACGCTCTGCAGTATTTGAGCCCCAAGAGGGTCAAACAGGCCTCACACCTATTTGCTTAATCCTTCTCTGCCCTGGTAATCAGGGCTTCCACTTGTGAAGGGCCTACTGTGTGCCAGACGCCATTTCAGTCAATTAACACATATTATATCATGTAATTCTCATGGCAACCCTGAAGTCATCCTCTCCACTTCACAAAGGGAAGCTGAGCCTCGGAGAGTTGAAATAACCTCCTCATTTTGCATCTCATGCCCATCTCCTCCCTCTGACCTAACCAGTGCTTAAAGATAGCTTCTCTAGGGGGTTTTCCATGACATCCCTTTGCTCTCCCCAAGCCACAGTCTGTTTGGATGCCTGTTTCTGGGCTCACAGCGCAGAGGCTGGTCAATGCTCCTGTCACCCTGTGTTAGAATCACAGATACCATTTCCTGGCTTTCCCCCTGGAATTGAAGCTCCAGTGTACACACAGAAGCTAACAGGGCATCCATGAATTAATAAACAAGTGAACAAATGCATCCCAAGGTCACATAGAGGTCATACATGTGGTGGTAAAGCACAAACTTGCAAGCAGACTGCCTGGTGCTTATCTGGCTCTCTATGCCAACAGTGTGTCTCTAGACAAGTAGCCTAACCCCTCTGGGCCTCATTTTTCATCATATATAAAGTGGAGACAATGGCAACTGCCCCATTAGGTTGTAAAGAGCATTAAACAAGTTAACATATATAAACTTTTAAAACGTGTCTGGCATGTACAAGCCATCAATAAAGAGTAGCGATTCTTACTATACCTTGTCATTATCCTCCTCATCAGAGCTTTACCAGGCAAAGCCAACCTTGAAGTCCACGTACTTGCCTTGCTTGGGGTAAAAAAAAATATCAAAATTATGATCCTGGAAAAAGAATTAAATAACTCAATTAAAGCATTGTGAAAATCGAACTAGAAAAAAATGTAGACCTGCCCTTGATGGTGCTGAGGAAAAGAAATAGAAGAGCCCACCAGTGCTTCTTAGGTGGGCTGCCCAGCATGGTTCTTGGGGTGACCAAGCAGTGACAAGCCACAGGGCTACAGAAAGGGTATAAGCCTGAGTGGGGCCTGCTCCTCCGACCCTGTCCTTTTCACCTTGGAATCTTCCTTCTTGCCTGAAGCCAGAGAGTCCAGTGGGTGATGAGGAGAGAGCCTGGGCTGAATCACGTGGGCCACATTGCTGTGCTCTGGGCAGGGGCCTCAGGGAGCCCCCAGACATCATTAGCCATTCCATAAAGACATCATTTGTCATAGCAGGTAGGCCAAACCCACCACTGCTGTTGAAAACCAACCACAGACATATCTTCAAGAGTCTTCAGCAATATCATTCTCATACCTAAGAAACAGTGACTCCTTCTCTCTAGGTCAAGCCAGTGGCCTGCTCCCGGGCACTCACTGTGGATCCCTCCTCTGAGCCCAGCCCCTGCCCTGGAGGCCCTTTCTGCTCCATTCCACCTTTAAAGGCCTTTTCCATTCCCTAGAGCTCAGGTCCAGCCACTGGTGTTTCTCCCACTCTCCGGCTTCTCTGAAATGCCCAGCAAGCACCTGGCCAGCACAGTTCTGGAACTCTGCACACCTGTGACCTGCATCCCCATAGAGAGCACGAGTTGTTCCGGCCCAATACCTATCAATTATTTTTCCAACACTGTGCTGCAAATATGGCAGGCCCTTAGAAAAATATGTGTAGACTAAAAGATAAGATTCAGTGGGTGATGAAATAACCCAGTGATGCTCAAAGAAGATTTGGGGCTAAAATCAAGTTCATGTGATACTGAGCGTTCAGAAAATCGTTTCTCGTGTTTCTACTGGAAATAGCTTACAGCATGCTTTTATCACTTAAACTTTGTTGGGTTTTTTCCCACAGAGTATTTTACCTCTGTTCGCCATGTGTGAAGGAATAACTATAACTCTGTGGCCTGCGGGAGAGCTAGCTCCCAGCTAAAGTCCAAAATGACGAAGTCAAGCACAAGAAGGTATTTTGAGCTCTAACGAGTTTTGGGGGGGAAGCATGTATAATTCACCATGTTCCACATGGCTGTTTTTTCCCACTCAGAGCCCTTCTTACTTAGATGAAAAATACAGATAATATACTGACACATGCCACAGTTGACTAGATTCAAAGATGTTATCCTGTTCCATAATGGGAAAAAAACATCAAGTAAACATAGAGAGTGTAATAGATTACCAAGTTTTCACCATTGTTTTTTAAAGTTTCTTTTTTGGGGGTGGGCAGGATTCTGCGTAAGATTTTATATTGATTAAAAAGTGATCTGAAAATACTACAATCAAATTTTTTGAAAAGACAGTATTGGTTTAATGATCTCTGTAAAGTTAAATTATTCAGCTGCACCTTGACTTTCAAGTGCACTTAACTCATTATCACTCTTGTTAGGGTAACACTTCTTTATAAATGCTCAAAACAGTCAGATCTTGAAAAGGGTGCCTTAATGAGGGTGGAGTGTGGTAATTGTAGTCAAATCCATCTATTTAGTATAAGCGATTTACATTTTGGTAATCAATGGAATTAAGAGATCTTGAAAGAATAACAAGTTTGCTTAGTTGTCTCTATAATTCCAGATACGGACTTGATTCTTACCATTGCTCCCTTATATAGAGTCTTAGATATTTTGATGTATAGCTATAAGACATTGTTAAAGATAAACAAATGAAACCCTTGTTGTTCCCACTTCATGTTGTAATTATTCCTCCTGCCTTATGAATAAGTGTAAAGAGAATATCAAAAGTCAGAGGAGACTCTACTGCTCACAAACACTACCAATTTTCCTGTTAACACAAGTGAGAAAGTTAGATTGAGTAACTCTTCTGATGCGAAGCTGATTATTTATTTGAAAAAGGTAACATTCTTGTTTTCTGCAATTAACTATTTTATTGAAGAGCAACAGGCATAGAAGAATCACACATCTATGGTGATTTTTTTTCAAAGAAAACAATTAGTACCCATATCAAAAAAGCTAATTCAGATTAATTAAAGAACACCCACATCAGTTAAACATAATACCTCCTCTTTCACTTAACTTGCTGTATACAATGTGTTGCTAAAAAGTATTGGGCTTCAAGATAATAAAGAATGACAGTCGAAGGGTCTGGAACTTAGAAAAAACTTTAGGGTCTGTAACCATTTTAATTGCACATAATTATGGATAAGGAAGTGGAACAATTTAATTTCTGGGCCTTCATGCTATTAGAAGGCTAATAGAACAGTATCAAAATTAGTTATTTAAGTAAAATTGCAAGAAGCTGTTTTTCATTTCGAAGTATAAATGGAAACTAAATGAAAAGATGACTAACTTTTGTTCCATCTTTTCATTTATATGACATAATGGTGATTCAAGATCTGGTGGAAATTATTTATGGAGATTTGGAACAAGTAAAGTAAAATATATTTTTAAATATTTGTGTTTTTTCTATTTTAGAAAATATAGTAAATTATGATGAAGAAAATAAAATCCATCCTAATGTGTGCAGAATGTCTCTGGAAGGAAACATAAGAAACTTGTAATGGTTGCATGAGGGGAGGGATCTGGTTGTGTGGAAGGTAGGCATTGGAAGGAGTCTTAGCTTTGACTAAATACTTTTTATTATGTTAGACTGGTTTTTTTTTAATAAAATTAAATTAAGTCTTTAGGAAATTACCCATAGCCTCACCAATCAAAGATTAGACTGTTAACATTGAGGTATGCTTCCAACACTTTCCTATGGACTAACATTCTATTTCTCTCTTATAAAATTGGGCTCACTATATATTTTATACCCCATTACGTGCTGAGCTTTTCCTGTGTTATTAAACATTCTTCTTAAGCTTGACTATTAATAGGCTAATGGTGTTCATTTATGGATGAATCAATTATTTAATTAAATTCTCTGTTGTTGGGCATTTAGATTATCTTCATTTTCCAATGACGTAAATAGCTCTGCAGTAAACATCCTTGTTCTTCACCCTTTCTAAGTTCTCCTGAGTATAGTTGACCCTTGAACAATGCAGGAGTTAGGGGTGCTGACCTCTGCAAAGTTGAAAATCTATGTATAACTTTCGACTCCCCCAAAACTTAACTACCAATAGCCTACTGTTGACCGGAAGATTTACCAATAACGTAAACAGTCAATGAACACATATTTTATATGTTACATATATAAATACATACATATATATATATACACTGTATTCGTACAATAAAGTAACCTAGAGAAAAAGAAAATGTTATTAAGAAAATTATAAGAAAGAGAAAATATATTTTTGCTATGTATTAAGTGGAAGTTGATCATTATCAAGTCATCACCCTCATTTTCCTCATGTTGAGTTGGCTGAGGAGGAGGAAAGGGAGGGGCTGGTCTTACTGTCTCAGGAGTGGCAGAGGCAAAAGAAAATCCACATATAAATAGACCCACACAGTTCAAACCCATGTTGTTCAAGGATCAACTGCATTTTCATAAGAAACATTTTATAGAAGTTGAATTACCAAGTCCGACAGATAAACACTCTAGAGCTTTTGATACATATTGCCAAAATGCCCTCTAGGAAGAGATTATCAGTTTCCACTCTTTCAGCAATATATGGGAATGTCCTTTTCAGAGCACCCTTCCCACACCAGGGAGAGACATTAGGGGAATGCATGTGTGCGAATTGGGTCTAACGAAATGTTCAAATCAAAAATAGGGATTTCTGCAAATATTTTATTCCAAATTTTGGGTGTTGTAGAGTTGCTGCCATAGTTAATTCTACAAAATACATTTCTCCCTTTGGGGCTTCCAATGAAGTAGAATGGTTTCTAAACTTCTCTATCAGAAGACCAGGACTTCTCAAAGGCCAAGAATTGGTTCTGTGCCTTGAAAGCTGACAATATTTTGTAAACCACAAAGTGTTCCAAAGCAGGAAGTCTTGTCAATCCATCACCCAAATCCATCTTTGACACAGATTTGGGGGATGAGTTTATGATTTTATGAGAGAGTTTATGATTGAGGGTTGTATGCAACCTCCAGTGATTCAGCTTCCCCAGGGTCATCCTGTTCAATATGAGGTCTCCCTTCCCTGAACTGGTGTCACCATCTCTGACCTCCCATTTTGGGAGGTGCAACAAACCAGCATAGGACGTTGGATGTAATCCCCTTGGGACACTCACCAGAAATAATTGTAACCTGCTTTTAACTTAGAACTAAAATATATGCCTTTATGACAACACAGACACTTATACAGAATTTAGAAATTATAGACAAGCACAAAGGAAATAGATACCACCTTTAATTCCACCCTACAGAGATAATCTCTGTTAATATTTCAGCATGTTGTTGGTAATCAATATCCAATCTTTTGTGCATATGCAGATTCTCATTTTGTAAACATGAGATACTATTATGCTTTCTGTGTTGTAACCTCCTTTTTCACTTAATATATCATGAGCTATTTTCCAGGTTATTAAATATGTGACAAAAATGTCTTTGATTCCTTTATAATATTCTGTCACATATTATAAAGTTCCTCTGTTATTTTGCAATTTAAAATTAACTTGCTTTGTCACTATATAGATGTAACTTTTTTTAAAAAAAAATCAACTCCTAATATTTATTTTTAAATTTGTTTGTGAAGGTAGAAACTCTCTTACTCATTGGTATAACATATAGCAAATGCTCCAGGCATGTGCAATGGCTCATGAGCTCAACCTAGAGTCCTTTGAAAAGACTAGGTAAGAGTCAGACTCAAAAAAATGTTCTATCAATTGTGGAAGAGAAAACTCTAAAATGCATGCAAAAATTAAAACTAGAATAATTTTTCACTTAAATTACTTCACAAACACTTTCAAATTCATGCCCCAGTTTAAAGAAATTAACTCTGGAAATGATAGGTAATGCCTTAAGGGTTTGTTGAACGCAAAAAATATATAAAATCTAATCAACAAGCCCACACTCACAGAAAAGGCCTTGGCCTCATATCAAAATATTGGTAAGTTAAGCACAAATAAATGTTTTAAGTTAAAATAGGATCTTTTGAGTCTAGCTCTCATGTGTCGTAGTTTAGAATTCCCTGCTTTAACCCATTTTTTCAATTAATTGAGTGATAACTATTTTTCACTGTACTGGATAATAGGATTTACAATCAATGGATAACCTTGTGGAAAAAAAATCTTTATGAACAGAATGGATGATGTCATTAATTTGTTGCTGAAAAAATAGAAAGCCATGTTGGCTCAAATGCATCATGAAAACAAATTGAATGTTAATAGTTTAACTCATTCACAGGATATATAGTCATTTTCTACTGACCTTTCTATATATGGTATAAATGGTCGTTTTCCTCCATATTCAAAATCCTTTTCCTCAGAAAGCCCTGTTTTACAGGCATGTTGCATTATCTATAGTTAGGAGAGCTATTTCTCATTTTTGGAGACATATCTTCCATGTCAGTACCCCAGGACATCATCCCTCTGTGCAGATAATGACTGGACTGAAAGACATTTAACGTAAGTGGGACTAAGGAAATGTCAGTCCCACAAGGGAGGATGGTATACTTTCTCATGTTAGAATCAATCCATCATGAAAATAAAAGGTAAGAGTATTTCCCATCTGCCAGTCTCTCCAAATGATATGGTAACCCCAGCTCATTAAAGATGCCATGTTTTCTTTGGGAGACCAAAGTGGGAGGATCACGAGGTCAGGAGATCAAGACCATCTTGGTTAACATGGTGAAACCCCGTCTTTACTAAAAATACAAAAAAATTAGCCGAGCGTGGTGGCAGGCATCTGTAGTCCCAGCTACTCAGGAGGCTGAGGCGGGAGAATGGCGTGAACCTGGGAAGCGGAGCTTGCAGTGAGCTGAGATAGCGCCCCTGCACTCCAACTGGGGTGACAGAGTGAGACTCCATCTCAAAAAAAAAAAAATGCCATGTTTTGCCAGTAGAAACTTACATGGAACTTACTACATGTAGATGGAACCAACAATGATTTGGAATATTACCAAGTGATTCTATGATTTTCATTATTACAGTTTTTCAAACCATAACAACACAGTGTTACTCCTCGGAAGTTGTTTAATAATATTGGTTATTGTTCCATCTTCAACCTTAAACACCATTGTTACCAATTGTTAATATTATTAGAATAAAAATTTTCCTATTATTATCAAGTTTGCTTTTTCTCTTTAGATTTTGTTTTCTTTAGTGGGTCATTTAATTATTTCCTATCTCCACAGTCGAACATCTGTTCTGATTCCCATTCCACCAACATCTCCTTTCGTTCTTCTTCTTTCAGCTTCAATTAGAAGTTTGCTGATGCTAGGATCCCTGCTCAGATCTTGGACCTTTGCAATTAATTTTAATCAGGCTTGTTAACACTTTTTTTAATATGTAAGAAATAAGCAAATATGTAACTAAAAAGCCATTTATGTCTTTTATGAAGGTAACAAATATGCAATTAAAAACTCCTTCTCTCTGTGACTTTGCAATAAATTAACTTGTTTTGTCAGTATTGTGCCTGTATAATGTCATTTACTCTGGAGTTTTGACAGTCAGATTTTTTTTTTATCCTTGGCAAAATTAGCAAGTAATATTAAGATCTAAGAAATGACAATTAGTTTGTGAATTAGGTGGGATATACAATGTGTTAATTATTGAGGGACCAGGCTGCATGCAATTAAAATTTAGCATCCAGATAATGATAATGTAGTAGGCTTCTGAGTATCTAATGAAGTTGAAAATGTTCATTACCAATAAATTAATTCTCAGTTGCTTAACCAGTCTACACAGATATCTGTGTCTATACAGAAGAATAGATCATAATAATCACTGTTGTTCACAAGTAGTATAATAACATGACATCTTGAAATTCTTTCAGGACTATGATTTCATTGTTAGAGTTCCTTGCATACGGACAGGGAACCTTCCCAAAGACTCAGGAATATGATAGCTGTACAGATCTTTGCTTCTCTTAAAAAATTATTTCAAGTCATCTAAAGATCAAATAATAAGATGAAAAGAATAAAGGACATTGAGAGGAAAGATGGGTTCGGATATCCTACATTTGCTCTAATGAATCCTTAATATTTTAATGGTGATTGGGAAAATGTCATCTTAACTTTACCTAAATGTATTCTTTGTAATTTGGAAACTCAGTTCCATGTGAATTTCCTACTGTAATAGGTGCCCTTACTGTTCTAGGTGCTAGAGAATCAGTAACAAGTTGCAACTCAAGGAGACCCAGTCTTGTAGGGGGTCAAACACAAAACCAAATCATTATATTACAGCATGATAACTGCTATGGTATAGAAAAAAAGGGTGACTTACATCCTACAAAGTCGTTTCCACTGATGAACACAGGGTAAATTGTAGGAGGCAAGAGTGGGAAGGGGGAGACCAGGCTGGGTATGCCATGGTCCCTATGAACAATGATGCTGGTCTACATGGTGGTGGTAATGCTGGAAAGAGGAAAAGTGTAGGATTGTAAATATGTTTGGAGATAAAATTGTGGCCAGGAGTTGGCTTGAGGAAATCAAGAGTGTATTGTTGCATGATTTGGGGAAGACTTGAGGAAGAAGTGGTTTGCAGGGAAACCTCAAGAGTCCTATTTGGGGCTGTTAAGATTGCAACATCCAAAGGACATTGTGTGTGTAGGTCTGCGAAGGCACTGGAATTCAGAGGTGAGGTTTCGTTGAGACAGAATTTGGGCAATCATCAGCATATAGGTGGTTCTAAGGCCCTGGAATGGATGAGCATACTTAGGGAGAAAGTGTGGGGAGAAAAGAGAAATCTCAGTAACTTCAACATTCAGGGGACAAAGTGAAAGAAGAGAAGTTGGCAGAGGAGACTAAGAAAAGGCAACAAAAGAAGGTCACAAGACAACAAGGAAAGCGTAGCATCATGGACACCAAAAGAGGAGAGGGTTACAAGGGAAAGGGGGACAGGTAATCCCATACCTGTGTTAAGGTTATTCATTGAGGCACTATTATAATAGCAACAGATTGGAACACCCTAAAGACCCATGATGAGAAACTGAAAAAGTAACTTAAGGCAGTGGTCCAAACGTTTTTGGCACTGGGAACCAGTTTCATGGAAGACAATTTTTCCATGGACTGAGTTGGGAGGATGGTTTTGGGATGACTCAAGCACATTACATTTATTATGTGCTTTGTTTATATTATTATTACATGCTCACCATGATGTAGAATCAGTGGGAGCCCTGGGCTTATTTTCCTGCAACTAGATGGTCCCATCTGGGGGTGATGGGAGACAGTGACAGATCATCAGGCATTAGATTGTTATAAGGAATGTGCAACCTAGACCCCGATCCCTTGCATGCACCGTTCACGATAGGGTTCATGCTCCTATGAGAATCTAATGCTGCCACTGATCTGACAGGAGGTGGAGCTCATGCACAATGTGAGCAATGGGAAGCAGCTACAAATACACATGAAGCTTCACTCACTCACCTGCCACTCACCTCCTGCTGTGTGTCCTGGTTCCTTATGGGCCACAAACAGGTACCTTCATATGGAGAGTCCTTAAGTCAAGGGTCCCCAACCCCCAGTACCCATCTGTGGCCTGGGGGTTAGGAACCTCTGACTTAAGGCCCACCCATACAAAAGAATATTCTGAAGTTGTAGAAAAGGAAAGGGTGGAATAATTTTCAAAATAGTACTGTTACAAAATTCACTGTTATGTGAAAAAAAAACAAATTTCTTTAGTATGTTATTTGTGCAAAAAAAGAGAAGTATATATGAAATTGCTGGTATAAGTATTGAATATTTCCAAATATACAAACTAAGATGGTTGCCTATAGGGAAGGCAACTGAATGGCTCAGGAACAGAGGTAGAAGGCATAAGAGTGCTTTTTATCTTAGTGGTGCAACCTTTAGGACTTTAATATTTATATTTTATGCTATCTATTTTGAATAATCAATATCAAGAAATAACATTGTATTCTGAGTGTGATGGGGACACTTTGGAAGATTCTGTCAAACAATAGAAATAATATTTCTTGATGTTTATGATACTGTTTTCGATATGTAGATATGTTATATGTTTATGATATGTAGAAATAATATTTCTTGATGTTTATGATATTGTTTATCATTGTCTTTTATTTCTAAGAGTTACAATATTTACATTGCTCTAAAATGACATTTACCATGGTCATTTGACTAATTCTGTGTTTTAATTGGTTCCTATGCTCACTACTGGTCCTTTTTACATTTTCACCCCTCATTTCCTAATTCATGAAATCTTTGCTTTATTTACTTCTCATTTGGATGTTGTATATATTCAGGTAATTTTATCATAAAGAGTACATATATGTATATTTTCTGGGTCCTCAAATATGTGAAAATTTCTTTCTCTTGCTTTCATACAAAAATAACACTTTGGTAGGCATCTTAGTTTAGGTTCTGCCCAAAACAGAGCCTGAGACAAGGACTTGAGTGCAGGTAGTTTATGTTGGAGCTGCTCCTGGGAAACAGCAGTGAGGGAACAGAGAGAGAGAGGGAAGATGGAAAAATCAATAATGAGTGTATAATAGAGCTGATTAACACTGTGGGCAACTGGAGCTCACTGCTACTGGGGACCTCTGATGACCCTGTAAAAAGTGCCTCAAAATTGTTCCACAAAAGGTGGGAGGCCAGGGCATTCATCTACCAACTCTCCCCTCCAACTGGTCAAGAATTCACCTAGGAACATTATTAGCTCCCTTTGACTTCTTGCTTCTACAGCTTTGGAAGCTTGAAGTGAGAAGCTGACAGCATATCTGGAAACTGCTACCATGGGCGCTTAAAATGACAAGTGGCCTAAGAGTTGTGGTGTAGGACACAAAAGGCATCTGCCACAGCTGACCATAAAATTTTTGCACTGCACCCCTTTTTACTCTCAAACCACCTTCATGAATGTTGTTCCACATCTTATGGAATCTAACATTGCAGAAAAGTCTAGAACCAGCCTTATATCCCTTTCTATTCTTGGTAACCAGGATGATTTTAAGATTCAAGATATAGATATTTCTCCAGGTCTTGGCAATTTTTCACTAATTTTACCTATATGTAGTTCACCTTTCAATCCATGAATTCAGATCTTTCTTTGGTTCAGGAAAGTTTTCTTCTACCATATCTTTGACTATTTTTCTCTTCTTCAGTAAATCCTTAGATACCTATATCTATGGAATCTCACCACTGCATCAATTAGTATCCCTCTAACTGATCTCCCCACTGTGATCTTTTCCTCTGCATCTGGAAGATTTTTCTCAAACCTGTTTCCCACATCTTACAAAAAGTTTCAACAGTGTCAGCTCTGCTACTAAATGATTATAATATTATTTTAATTTCTATATTGGTATTATCTGTTTCCATAAATTTTTTTCTTACCTATGTCAACATCTCTTTTATTTAGGTCTAATAGTATAATGAAAATCTCTTATTTCATGTAAATACTTTTCTTTTCATATTTTTATTAGGATTTGGAATACATTATTTCCTCAAACATATGTTTTCCATTATTTGGCTTCCAAACAGATCATCATTTATGGCATGGAAGTTTTTCATGATTTCCTTGTGTTCGTTTCCTGTTTTGAGTGCAGATCTCCCCTGTAGTTCATCTCAAATAAGTAGGGATGGGAACAAAATATATTCCTTGGATCCCTTCCCTGGTTCCCTGAGCACTGTAAGAATTGTCTTTGTATTTAGGGTAGAAAGCTGGATGATGTCGGTTGCTAGTACCATTTCAGCATTCATCAGCCTGTGGGGGTGGTGAGGGGCTAAAGGGGCAGGCAGGAGGCTAAGGACTGGAGCCATCCCAGTCGAGGGGAACTTTGTCCTTGAGCAGCTGTTCTCTGTCTCTGAGCGGTCTCTTATAACTGTTCATGGGAGCCAGCCTTCTGTGTCAATTTTCTCTAAAGAAATGCACTTCGTGGAACATCTGCCCACTGGAGAAATGCAGTGTCTCTGGAGAAATGCACTTCCTGGAACATCTGGCCGCTAAGTCAGGAGCAGATCCCTTCCCATTTAGAGGAAGGTGACTTCCCTCATCCTAACCCCAGGTTTACTACCTCTGAGGCAAGGCCAGTTACATGGGTGTACACCCTGTGCCATTACTGAGAAGGGCCCTGACTTGGTCCTGCTGCTGCCATCTTGATTTATGAATTAGGGCCCTGCATTTTCATTTTTCACTGGACCCCACAAATTATGTAACTGGTCCTGGTCAGATGTTATTCCCTGAGGTCTGAGGCACAACAGTGACCAAACAGTGCCACACCTAGCCTCAGGCCCTCCAATCCTGGTCATGCCCTACAAACTCTATTAAATGGACATTAGAGAAGAAAAAGGATCAGTAAAACAAATGCTGTCAAGAAGGGTGAGAAGCTGGGTGCTTTGGCTCCATAAAACCACAAAAAGACGGCCTAGCAGAAGCACAGCCACTGACAGCAGAACCGAATGCCACTTGGTATCTGAACTCTCCAGACCAAACACTGGTCTGTTCTTACACTCACTTAACCCAACAGTCTCCAAAACTCTACCACTGAACCGTCAACAAGCTGTCTAGGGGAGGCTCGTTACAGTCTTGACATAGATTTGAGTCCTATCCCTGCAAAGTGCTCTATTCCATTTTCTATTACCTTCCTTGGGTATCATCCTACCCCAAGCTCTACAAACTAAAGCTGAAGGAGAGAAGTGGCAAACTTTGCCTATCAGATCTGCGAAGCAATGGCCTTACTGTGTTCTCATCAGCCATCCCTGAGCCAGCTCACATCTGCTCTGAAAAATCAGAATCCACCTTTTCAATAACAGCATGGTGAACAGAGGTCATGTTAGCCTGCTGACCCAATAAGCTGATTTATATTTATTTGCTAACACGAATCATTTGGTCTAATAAAAATAACTTCTAACAAACTAGCTGCTGTGATGGAAAGATGGTCCCTCTTTGAAAATAAATGTCAAGTCTTTACCTATCATTTATTTTTGGTAAATGCCGGGTCTCTGCCTTGGCATTTAAATAGCAGAGGGAGACTTTAATCACACCACTGAAGGTCTCCAGGACTGGCTGGAGAGGACAATTGACTTTCTGTTGACTAAGAAGTTCAAAGTGTAATGCTGACTACTGTATATTCCCTGTGGAGGTGCCTGGGGAAAGAGCGGGGAGAAATGGTTATCCACCCTTTTGGATTTGTTTGTGCATTTGAGCCAAAAGAAATGACCTTCTTGCATACCTCCTTTTGTAGAAAAAGGAGCACTTCGAGGTCATCTAACTCACTCCCTTTGTGTACTCAGAGCCCCCATTTCCAAACGTCACCAGCAAGCACCAAGGCCAAATACACCAGCATAAACCAAAGTGCCGGAAATCGGAATCGGAGACACAGAAGGTATTGTCTGCCCAGATTGATTCAGAAGGAATTTCTAATTCATTTGTAAGGCTTCTTCACACTATGCCATTAAAAAACAACAATACAAAAAACCAGCACCCTCTAATTGTTTTTAACCATGCTAACTAATCAATGCATTTCATGTGTGTGTGTGTGTGTGTGTGTGTGTGTGTGTGTGTGTGTGTTTTAAGCATTCTCTGTTCCAATAGACAGAGGTTGTGCTCATGTTGCCAGGTTCAAAATGCAGCACATGATTAAATTGTTTGCATGCTAGTGTCCAGCGGCCAATACCACTGACTGTGGAATATGCTGTGTGCTGCCTCTCTACCTGGAGCATGGAAGCTGGCAGCCTCCCAATGCTGTTTAAAAACAATGGGAAGAACATGTCCCTTAACTAAGACAGAAAGCCACCATTGCCGTTAAAAGAAAACAAATCAAAACCCTCTAAGTGTCCCCTCTCCTCATTCCCGGCTCCAGGATGGAGCTCACTGAGGGACAGGCCAAATGTCTCCATTACTCATGTCCTCCCATGCAGTGGAGCCCCCACACCAGGACTCACCCCTACAGCTTCCTTCCAGAGAGTAGGGGTGGCTTCCTAGGCAAGCAGGTGTCACTTGCTGCCCTGCAAACTCCAAATTACAACCTGCCAGGTGTACATTGTACAAATCCCACACCAGGTGCTTTTGGAAGCTCTGGGAGCACCTGCCATCTTCAGGAGAGCATGGAGCTGTTTGCTTCAACCTGTGGCAGGACCAAGGGGCTCCACTCTGACCTGGATCAGACTGCAGTCATTCCATGATGCTAACACCAAATGGAAACTAGACAAGAGCCATTTGAGGGGAAGGGAGGATGGATTTTTATTTTCAACTTGACATTTTTAGAAACTCAAAAGGCATAGGGAAGCAGGGAGTTTGGCAAGGAGAAAGGTGCTGTTTTCTCCCTTCTGTTAGCATCTTTCTCCACTGGGGAAAGGATGTGAACATCAACGTGGCCCCACAGAAGTAACCACACATTGAGACTCAAATTCTCAGTAATTCTGGCCATGTCCCACAGGCTCTTATATTCTCTGTGGGGTTCCAGATAGACACAGGATGTAAAGTACATACGTTAACCAAGAAAGAATAAATCCATCAAAGGAAAGAGAACTGTCATTTACTAAGGGCTGCAAAGTGCCACACACTGGCCTTAACATGATTTCAGTTGGTCCTTCTTAATTTACGGAAGACACCAAACGCTAGAACATGTAATTCATTCTCCCAGATACTTGGCAAGCAGCTATGTCAACACTAGAACTCAAACCGTACCACTCCAGGGCTCACACTTCCTTTGCTTTACCAATATCTGCTCTAAGGATAGTGAGGTCCCATCTGGTGACTTGACGCCAGGCACTTCACGGCCCTGTGACCTGAATAGTCACATAGGACTCCACACTTAAAAGGGCCCTGGAATTGTCTAATGCTGCTGTCATTGTCTTGCAATTCCTACTTTTTTTTTATTAAGGGCTCCTGCATTTTCATTTTGCACTGGACCAGCAAAGCTGGTTTTCCTTGCAGGTGTGATCTATACTCACCTCCCACACTTTCCCGATGCACCATGCCTCGGACACTTTGGCTGCCTCTCTAAGACCCACATCTGTGTCTTCCCTTACATCATTATTGATACCCTACTGGGAAAAAAGTAGAGTAAGTGACTATCACCTACTATTCACCTGTGGGTGTCATGCTGTTTGCATTTGATCATCAAGAGAACCTATTTTACAGATAAGGAAACTGAGACTCTGAGAAGTTAACTTGCCCACAGCTGATGAAGGCTGAACTGACATTTGGACCCAGATTTCTGGGGGTTGTTTGTTTGTTTGTTTGTTGAGACAGAGTCTCGCTTTGTCACCAAGGCTAGAGTGCAGTGGCATGATTTTGCTCACCGCAAGCTTGCCCTCCTGGGTTCAAGAGATTCTCTTGCCTCAGCCTCTGGAGTAACTGGGACTACAGGTGCGAGCCACCAAGCCTAACTAATTTTTGTATTTTTTTAGTAGAGACTGGGTTTCACCATACTGGCCAGGGTGGTATCAAACTCCTGACCTCAAGTGATCTGCCTGACTTGGCTTCCCAAAGTGCTGGGAATACAGGCGTGAGCCACCACGTCTGGCCTTGGACAGATTTCTCCCTCTTTTTCCATTATATTACACTTCCTCTTTCATCCCTTCTGTGAATCCAACGTCTATGCCAGGGACTGGCAAACATTTTGTAAAGGGCCAGATAGTAAATATTATTCAGCTTTGTGGGCTTTACAGTCTCTGTTGGCAACAACTCAACTTTGCCACCATAGCATGAAAGCAGCAGTAGACAATACATGAAAAAGTGGTTAGGCTGCATTCCAATGAAGCTTCACTTACAAAATAGATGGTGGACCAGATCTGGCCATGGGCTATAGTTTGCCAAACCCTGTTCTATACCAACTGCTGCTTGAAAGCCCTTCATGATGACTCCAGCTCAACACAGTCATGTCTTTATCCGAATTCCATACTTTATGAGTCATAAATCAGACAGGAAACAGAATTACACTCAGGTGGTTCAACTAAAGAAACGTTAATGAAGAAACTATTATACAGAGGTGTAGGCAGGTTAAAGGAACCAGCAAGGATGTTGAAACACACAGAGACCAGCAAAAGTGGGACACTGTTACCACTCCTCAGCTCCAGTGGCAAAAAGAGGAAGTAGTGTTAGCGAAGCCCAGTGTGTGCTGGTACCCAGAGAAGAGGCCCCTCAAAGGAGTTGTAGTTGTGTGCCATGCTGCCACTTTGAGAGACATGGCACCAAAGCAGAAGGGGTAGAGGAGAACCACTCCAATCCCTCTCTCTTCCCACCCATTGGCCAAACCCTAATGGAAGCCAGCCAAGAGGGGTACCTTGGTGATGCCAAATGGAAAGGTCATCCCCTCAGGGCATAGAGCAAGGAGTGAGGGCTAGAGAATGAATCTGGGTAGAGGCAAGTGGAGAATGAACCACACTCTTACTTATCTTTTGTTCCTCACATTCCAGTGCTCAGCTGAACACTGCATTAGATACCATGTGTAGTTTTCATGTGTAGCTCCTGACTCTTCAGTTGGCATGTAAGATCTGGCCACAATTGTTAACAGAGTACTGGGCAGACAGTAGGTATTTTTAATGCAAGAGCCTACTGCTGATGGACCAGAGACACATGAATGCTCAGAACCCTTCTCAGCATAACCATAGGGTCAATCCATGCTCCTCCAATTTCTCCCATTTAATTTGAGCACCTTCCAAGAAACCCCAACCTTCCTGTCCTGGGGCTGATCCTATTAGATCCTGGTAGAGGATTTCTTTAAGAAAGAATCACCCAGAGCAGGCTTACCGTGATTCACACGGCCTTGGAAGTAAACAAGTTCTGAAATAACTCCACCCTCCATTTCCACGTTCATGATACCTCAGAAAATTCCTAGTGAGCTTAGGTCATCATGAAACAGCTATAAGTCCTTTCTCTGCTTTTCAAGAAAAATGTGGTTCTCAAGAAACATCCTGAGGTGATTATTCTCTACAACTATCCACTGTTAAAAATAATGAATAAGGCTGGGCACAGTGGCTCACACTTGTAATCCCAGCACTTCGGGAGGCTGAGGCAGGTGGATTACCTGAACTTAGGAGTTTGACACCAGCCTGGGCAACATGATGAAACCCCATCTCTACTAAAATACAAAAAATTAGCCAGGTGTGGTGGTATGTGCCTATAATCCCAGCTACTCAGGAGGCTGAGACAGGAGAATTACTTGAACCCAGGAGGCAGAGGTTGCAGTGAGCCGAGATTGCACCATTGCACTCCAGCCTGCGTGACAGAGTGAGATTCTGTCTCAAAAAAAGAAATAATGAATAAAAAGGACATTGAATGTATCCAATAAATTTAATAACATTATTGCTATAAATAATGTTTTGATTAGGGAATGCATTTAGTGAAAACAGAAAATGCAGTCAAGATAACTAATGGCCCCACAATCTCCTCGTCCTTTTAATAATAAAACTGCTGTCAATGCACACACACAGACACACACACACACACACACACAGAGTCACACAGCTAGAGACTACATTTTCCAGCTTCCCTTGCAGCTAGGCAAGGTGCTGTGACTAAGGTCTGGCCAATGGCCTGTGAGCAGTAGTGTCTTCAAAAACCCCTGAGTCATGCCCTTACAAAGGAGACTACTCAGCCTCCAGTCTTCTTTCCCCCTTCCTAGGGGCTGAAGTGCAAACATGGTTCTTTTTGAGCCACCCACCCTCAAACATGACATGGAGAGCAACACTCCTGGAAATGGTAGACCCACAACCAAAAGAACCCTGGGGCTCTGGGTGACATCATGGAGCAGAGCAGCCTGTATGCTCTGTACCTGTCACCTCTGAACTGTTACATGAAAGAGAGAATGAGCCATCTGGTTTGAGCTACTGAATTTTAGGGTGCCTTTGTTACAGAAGCTTAGCCTATATCCTAACTAATACATGGATTAACCTCTTAAGATGTAGCTCAAACTCTAGGATGCTCCTAGAGTTGGCCCTGCAGAATCAACATATACAAAAAGTCAGTCTTTCTTATAAGCAGGTTTTACATCCTGAGAATACTGTGTATTTTTTGTCCACATTTGGTTGAAAAAGAAATCCATGTATAAGTGGACCCATGCAGTTCAAACTCTTGTTGTTCAAGGGTCTACTGTATTTCTTTCTTTTTTTTTTTTTTATTTAGCAAGAAGTCTAGTAGACATCTGCTGGTTTTGGTTCAACAGGTTCCAGAATTTCAGGACTGAAGTCTCTGTGATTCTCCTGAACTTCGCATCATGACTGCAAAATGGCTATTGTACCTTCAGTTATCATGCCTGATATGATGTGGATCTGTGTCGCCACCCAAATTTCATGTGAAATTGTAATCCCCAAAGTTGAAGGTGGGCTCTGGTGGGAGGTGATCAAATCATATGCATAGATTTTCCCCTTGGTGCTGTTCTCATGATAGTGAGTGGGTTCTTATGAGATCTGGCTTTTTAAAAGTGTGTAGCACCTTCTTCCTCTCTCTCTTCCTTCTACTCTGGCTATGTGAAGTGCTGCCCCTGACTTTGCCTTCCACCATGATTGTAAGTTTCCTAAGGCCTCCCTCAAAGCCAAGCTGATGCCGGCATCAGGCTTCCTATCATGCCTGCAGAACCGTGAACCAATTAAACCTCTTTTTCTTTAAAATTACCCAATCTAAGGTATTTAGTTATAGCAGTGTGAGAACTGACTAATACAATGCCTGTATTTCTGAAGGGAAGAAGAAGGAAAGGGAAAGGAAGGTGTAAACAAAAGACTTCCCAGAAACCCTCAGTGCAGTCCGCTTCCATTTGATTGGCCAGACCATGTGCTATGGTTTGAATGTGTCCCCCAAAAGTTCATGCACTGGGAATTTAATCCCTAATGTAACAATTTTGGGAGGTAGGGCTTAATAAGAGGGGTCTGCCCTCATCAATAGACTAATGTCTTTAGTAAGGGAGCAGGCAAGTTAAAGTGAGAGGGAGTTGTTATAAAAGTAAACTCTTGTATGTGCTTCTTTCTCCTCCTCCTCCTCCACCACCACCTCCTCCTCCTCCTCCTCCTCCTCCACCTCCTCCTCCTCCTTCTTCCCTTCTCCCTCTCCTCCTTCTCCTTCTCCTTCTCTCTCTCTCTCTCTCTCTCTCTCATGCTTGCTTCTTCTACCTTCCACCATTCCACCATGGGATGACCCTTGCCAGATATTGGTGCCATGCTCTTGGACTTTCCAGACTATAGAACCATTAGCAAATAAACTTCTGTTCTTTGTAAATTACCCAGTCTGTAGTATTCTGTTGTAATAGCAACAGAAAACAGAGACAGACACCATGTCAAACAGCTATTCCTAGCTGAGAGCTAGAGAAGTGAATTTTTCATTCCTCTGCCTTTCTAGTAGAAGACAGCAAGGAGAAAGGGGCTGAAATGGGTGTTGAGTGAGCCATAATTATTAATATGATTTTTATAATAGTTCTGAAAACGTCCAGGGATGTCCCATGGGAATTTCTGACTCTTCTCAACCATGCTGCCCCTTCCATTGAAGGCTTTGGATCTTAGGCATTGTCCTAAGTATTCCAAATGGAAAGTGGCAATCAGAGGGTTCCCCTGAGACTGCCCCTCCATAACTTGTTTTCTAAAAGCAGCTTTCCTTTGGGCTCTGATGTAAGTCATACTTGTTGATGAAAGAGGCTATGTCATTAACTAAGGAAACCAATGGAGAAATGGCTGGTGTTTGGTGTCCATGAGTGTGTAGGATGTTGCCATATTAGCAAGATTCATTCTGAGGCCCAAGGGAGCTTTGTGGGATATGGGTGTTTCCATAGGACTGGATAGATGGAGGCTTAATATGAGCTGGGCACTGTGCTAAACACTTTACAGGTATTATTGTAGTCGGTGTTTCCTAAAACCCTGCCAAGTGGACAAAAGTATTGTTCAGATTTTTCAGATTAGAAAACTGAGGCTTAGAGAGGCTCACAGGAATGGAGAGATATTTGGGGAATTTTCCTATAAACTGAACAAGATATCTCTATTTTGCTTGGAATGACCTTGGTAAAGATTTGGATGAGTTTTTAATGCTTTGTGGGTGCCAAGCTAATGTGTTTTCTGGACCTGATCCTGTACTGAGCATGGCCACCAGGCAGTTCTTTCCATGGGTTACATGCATTATCTCATTTCAGGAGGAGACATGGCAGATGACCTGTGAAGCAGGCTGGGATTAGTGTCAGGGCTGCCTGAAGTCTGACTTCTGAGTGTGTGGGACTATGACTCCCTTTGGAGTAGAGGAAAGAGCCCCCTTTCTCAGCTAAATTTTTACAAGATTCTCTGTGTACACTGTCTTATTGCTTACTCAAAAGCATTATCAGAGGCATATTCAGTTTCAATACGATACAAACTTGTCTAGCAAAATATTTACTCAGCCTTTGACCCTGTGAGTGTAAACTTTGATAATGACGAAAAAATCTGGAGCTGAAAATCAGAGCCACAGAAGGAAAACGCAGGGCTTTGAATAAGCTGCTGCATCGATGAAGCATCCTAGTCAATCAGGATGGCAGCTCTGTCCCTCCATGCGGTGAGGCCCTGCTGGCCACCGCAGCACCCTCTGAGGCACAGTCAGACCAATGCGCCTCAGGTCCTATCAGATTGGCAGTCACCCTCCTGAGTGCCCAAGTCCTTTCTCCCACCCAAAAAATAGTCTGAACCTCTCTCACCCCCACGCAAATAATGAATACAATGAGCCAAGTGTAAAGAAAGCCAGGAAGTTCCTACCCACCTGGATTCTGCACTACAGCCCTGGCACCTCCTCTGAGCGGGCCTACAAGGGATGAACAGCAAGAGATGACTGACCTTTCTAGAACTCTGCCTGCAGAATCCCCAGGAAATTGGAATTACATTGCTTCCCTGGGTCTTGAATGGTATTTTCTTCTCCTCCTTATTCCCAGTCTTCCTTGTGGTTTACTCCTAAATAAAAATTTTCCTCAAATTTCCAACTTTTATGTCCGACCACCACCCCATAAACATGTGGCTCCTACATTCATTCCAGTCCTACCAGATTGCTGCCAGAGAATGTTACAGCCGCAGATGTACAGCCATCATGGCCCTTTGTAGTGGGAGTGAACACCTATTTTTGTTTGGTTAGTGGGTTTTTAGAGACAGGGTCTTCCTCTGTTTTCCAGGCTGGGGTACAGAGATGTGATCATAGCTCACTAGACCCTTGAATTCCTGGGCTCAAGCAACCCTCCTGCCTCAGCTTCCCAAGAAGCTAGGACTACAGGCACATGCCAACATGCCCAGCTAAGTTTTTTTAAAATTTGTTAATATGTAATATGCGGGGGCGGAGCAAGATGGCCGAATAGGAACAGCTCCAGTCTCCAACTCCCAGCGCAAGCAACACAGAAGACCGGTGATTTCTGCATTTTCAACTGAGGTACTGGGTTCATCTCACTGGGGAGTGCCGGACGATCGGTGCTGGTCAGCTGCTGCAGCCCGACCAGCGAGAGCTGAAGCAGGGCAAGGCATCGCCTCACCTGGGAAGCGCAAGGGGGAAGGGAAGCCCTTTTCCTAGCCAGGGGAACTGAGACACACAACACCTGGAAAATCGGGTAACTCCCACCCCAATACTGCGCTTTAAGCAAACAGGCACACCAGGAGATCATATCCCACACCTGGCCGGGAGGGTCCCACACCCACGGAGCCTCCCTTATTGCTAGCACAGCAGTCTGTGATCTACCGGCAAGGCAGCAGCGAGGCTGGGGGAGGGGCGCCCGCCATTGCTGAGGCTTAAGTAGGTAAACAAAGCTGCTGGGAAGCTCGAACTGGGTGAGCTCACAGCAGCTCAAGGAAACCTGCCTGTCTCTGTAGACTCCACCTCTGGGGACAGGGCACAGTAAACAACAACGAAAACAGCAGAATACTCTGCAGACGCAAACGACTCTGTCTGACAGCTTTGAAGAGAGCAGTGGATCTCCCAACACACAGGTTGAGATCTGAGAAGGGACAGACTGCCTGCTCAAGTGGGTCCCTGACCCCTGAGTAGCCTAACTGGGAGACATCCCCCACTAGGGGCAGTCTGACACCCCACACCTCACAGGGTGGAGTACACCCCTGAGAGGAAGCTTCCAAAGCAAGAATCAGACAGGTACACTCGCTGTTCAGCAATATTCTATCTTCTGCAGCCTCTGCTGCTGACACCCAGGCAAACAGGGTCTGGAGTGGACCTCAAGCAATCTCCAACAGACCTACAGCTAAGGGCCCTGACAGTTAGAAGGAAAACTATCAAACAGGAAGGACACCTACACCAAAACCCCATCAGTACATCACCATCATCAAAGACCAGAGGCAGATAAAACCACAAAGATGGGGAAAAAGCAGGGCAGAAAAGCTGGAAATTCAAAAAATAAGAGCGCATCTCCCCCGGCAAAGGAGCGCAGCTCATCGCCAGCAACGGATCAAAGCTGGACGGAGAATGACTTTGACGAGATGAGAGAAGAAGGCTTCAGTCCATCAAACTTCTCAGAGCTAAAGGAGGAATTACGTACCCAGCGCAAAGAAACTAAAAATCTTGAAAAAAAAGTGGAAGAATTGATGACTAGAGTAATTAATGCAGAGAAGATCATAAATGAAATGAAAGAGATGAAAATCATGACACGAGAAATACGTGACAAATGCACAAGCTTCAGTAACCGACTCGATCAACTGGAAGAAAGAGTATCAGCGATTGAGGATCAAATGAATGAAATGAAGCGAGAAGAGAAACCAAAAGAAAAAAGAAGAAAAAGAAATGAACAAAGCCTGCAAGAAGTATGGGATTATGTAAAAAGACCAAATCTACGTCTGATTGGGGTGCCTGAAAGTGAGGGGAAAAATGGAACCAAGTTGGAAAACACTCTTCAGGATATCATCCAGGAGAACTTCCCCAACCTAGTAGGGCAGGCCAACATTCAAATCCAGGAAATACAGAGAACGCCACAAAGATACTCCTCGAGAAGAGCAACTCCAAGACACATAATTGCCAGATTCACCAAAGTTGAAATGAAGGAAAAAATCTTAAGGGCAGCCAGAGAGAAAGGTCGGGTTACCCACAAAGGGAAGCCCATCAGACTAACAGCAGATCTCTCGGCAGAAACTCTACAAGCCAGAAGAGAGTGGGGACCAATATTCAACATTCTTAAAGAAAAGAATTTTAAACCCAGAATTTCATATCCAGCCAAACTAAGTTTCATAAGTGAAGGAGAAATAAAATCCTTTACAGATAAGCAAATGCTTAGAGATTTTGTCACCACTAGGCCTGCCTTACAAGAGACCCTGAAGGAAGCACTCAACATGGAAAGGAACAACCGGTACCAGCCATTGCAAAAACATGCCAAAATGTAAAGACCATCGAGGCTAGGAAGAAACTGCATCAACTAACGAGCAAAATAACAAGTTAATATCATAATAGCAGGATCAAGTTCACACATAACAATCTTAACCTTAAATGTAAATGGACTAAATGCTCCAATTAAAAGACACAGACTGGCAAACTGGATAAAGAGTCAAGACCCATCAGTCTGCTGTATTCAGGAGACCCATCTCACACGCAGAGACATACATAGGCTCAAAATAAAGGGATGGAGGAAGATTTACCAAGCAAATGGAGAACAAAAAAAAGCGGGGGTTGCAATACTAGTCTCTGATAAAACAGACTTTAAACCATCAAAGATCAAAAGAGACAAAGAAGGCCATTACATAATGGTAAAGGGATCAATTCAACAGGAAGAGCTAACTATCCTAAATATATATGCACCCAATACAGGAGCACCCAGATTCATAAAGCAAGTCCTTAGAGACTTACAAAGAGACTTAGACTCCCATACAATAATAATGGGAGACTTCAACACTCCACTGTCAACATTAGACAGATCAACGAGACAGAAAGTTAACAAGGATATCCAGGAATTGAACTCATCTCTGCAGCAAGCAGACCTAATAGACATCTATAGAACTCTCCACCCCAAATCAACAGAATATACATTCTTCTCAGCACCACATCGTACTTACTCCAAAATTGACCACGTAATTGGAAGTAAAGCACTCCTCAGCAAATGTACAAGAACAGAAATTATAACAAACTGTCTCTCAGACCACAGTGCAATCAAACTAGAACTCAAGACTAAGAAACTCAATCGAAACCGCTCAACTACATGGAAACTGAACAACCTGCTCCTGAATGACTACTGGGTACATAACGAAATGAAGGCAGAAATAAAGATGTTCTTTGAAACCAATGAGAACAAACATACAACATACCAGAATCTCTGGGACACATTTAAAGCAGTGTGTAGAGGGAAATTTATAGCACTAAATGCCCACAAGAGAAAGCAGGAAATATCTAAAATTGACACTCTAACATCGCAATTAAAAGAACTAGAGAAGCAAGAGCAAACACATTCGAAAGCTAGCAGAAGGCAAGAAATAACTAAGATCAGAGCAGAATTGAAGGAGATAGAGACACAAAAAACCCTCTAAAAAATCAATGAATCCAGGAGTTGGTTTTTTGAAAAGATCAACAAAATTGACAGACCACTAGCAAGACTAATAAAGAAGAAAAGAGAGAAGAATCAAATCGACGCAATTAAAAATGATAAAGGGGATATCACCACCAACCCCACAGAAATACAAACTACCATCAGAGAATACTATAAACACCTCTACGCAAATAAACTGGAAAATCTAGAAGAAATGGATAATTTCCTGGACACTTACACTCTTCCAAGACTAAACCAGGAAGAAGTTGAATCCCTGAATAGACCAACAGTAGGCTCTGAAATTGAGGCAATAATTAATAGCCTACCAACCAAAAAAAGTCCAGGACCAGATGGATTCACAGCTGAATTCTACCAGAGGTACAAGGAGGAGTTGGTACCATTCCTTCTGAAACTATTCCAATCAATAGAAAAAGAGGGAATCCTCCCTAACTCATTTTATGAGGCCAACATCATCCTGATACCAAAGCCTGGCAGAGACACAACAAAAAAAGAGAATTTTAGACCAATATCCCTGATGAACATCGATGCAAAAATCCTCAATAAAATACTGGCAAACTGGATTCAGCAACACATCAAAAAGCTTATCCACCATGATCAAGTGGGCTTCATCCCTGGGATGCAAGGCTGGTTCAACATTCGCAAATCAATAAACATAATCCAGCATATAAACGAACCAAAGACAAGAACCACATGATTATCTCAATAGATGCAGAAAAGGCTTTTGACAAAATTCAACAGCCCTTCATGCTAAAAATGCTCAATAAATTCAGTATTGATGGAATGTACCTCAAAATAATAAGAGCTATTTATGACAAACCCACAGCCAATATCATACTGAATGGGCAAAAACTGGAAAAATTCCCTTTGAAAACTGGCACAAGACAGGGATGCCCTCTCTCACCACTCCTATTCAACATAGTGTTGGAAGTTCTGGCTAGGGCAATTAGGCAAGAGAAAGAAATCAAGGGTATTCAGTTAGGAAAAGAAGAAGTCAAATTGTCCTCTTTGCAGATGACATGATTGTATATTTAGAAAACCCCATTGTCTCAGCCCAAAATCTCCTTAAGCTGATAAGCAACTTCAGCAAAGTCTCAGGATACAAAATTAATGTGCAAAAATCACAAGCATTCGTATACACCAGTAACACACAAACAGAGAGCCAAATCAGGAATGAACTTCCATTCACAATTGCTTCAAAGAGAATCAAATACCTAGGAATCCAACTTACAAGGGATGTAAAGGACCTCTTCAAGGAGAACTACAAACCACTGCTCAGTGAAATAAAAGAGGACACAAACAAATGGAAGAACATACCATGCTCATGGATAGGAAGAATCAATATCGTGAAAATGGCCATACTGCCCAAGGTAATTTATAGATTCAATGCCATCCCCATCAAGCTACCAATGAGTTTCTTCACAGAATTGGAAAAAACTGCTTTAAAGTTCATATGGAACCAAAAAAGAGCCCGCATCTCCAAGACAATCCTAAGTCAAAAGAACAAAGCTGGAGGCATCATGCTACCTGACTTCAAACTATACTACAAGGCTACAGTAACCAAAACAGCATGGTACTGGTACCAAAACAGAGATATAGACCAATGGAACAGAACAGAGTCCTCAGAAATAATACCACATATCTACAGCCATCTGATCTTTGACAAACCTGAGAGAAACAAGAAATGGGGAAAGGATTCCCTATTTAATAAATGGTGCTGGGAAAATTGGCTAGCCATAAGTAGAAAGCTGAAACTGGATCCTTTCCTTACTCCTTATACGAAAATTAATTCAAGATGGATTAGAGACTTAAATGTTAGACCTAATACCATAAAAATCCTAGAGGAAAACCTAAGTAGTACCATTCAGGACATAGGCATGGGCAAAGACTTCATGTCTAAAACACCAAAAGCAACGGCAGCAAAAGCCAAAATTGACAAATGGGATCTCATTAAACTAAAGAGCTTCTGCACAGCAAAAGAAACTACCATCAGAGTGAACAGGCAACCTACAGAATGGGAGAAAATTTTTGCAATCTACTCATCTGACAAAGGGCTAATATCCAGAACCTACAAAGAACTCAAACAAATTTACAAGAAAAAAACAAACAACCCCATCAAAAAGTGGGCAAAGGATATGAACAGACATTTCTCAAAAGAAGACATCCATACAGCCAACAGACACATGAAAAAATGCTCATCATCACTGGCCATCAGAGAAATGCAAATCAAAACCCACAATGAGATACCATCTCACACCAGTTAGAATGGCAATCATTAAAAAGTCAGGAAACAACAGGTGCTGGAGAGGATGTGGAGAAATAGGAACACTTTTACACTGTTGGTGGGATTGTAAACTAGTTCAACCATTATGGAAAACAGTATGGCGATTCCTCAAGGATCTAGAACTAGATGTACCATATGACCCAGCCATCCCATTACTGGGTATATACCCAAAGGATTATAAATTATGCTGCTATAAAGACACATGCACACGTATGTTTATTGCAGCACTATTCACAATAGCAAAGACTTGGAATCAACCCAAATGTCCATCAGTGACAGATTGGATTAAGAAAATGTGGCACATATACACCATGGAATACTATGCAGCCATAAAAAAGGATGAGTTTGTGTCCTTTGTAGGGACATGGATGCAGCTGGAATCCATCATTCTTAGCAAACTATCACAAGAACAGAAAACCAAACACCGCATGTTCTCACTCATAGGTGGGAACTGAACAATGAGATCACTTGGACTCGGGAAGGGGAACATCACACACCGGGGCCTATCATGGGGAGGGGGGAGGGGGGAGGGATTGCACTGGGAGTTATACCTGATGTAAATGACGAGTTGATGGGTGCAGCACACCAACATGGCACAAGTATACATATGTAACAAACCTGCACGTTATGCACATGTACCCTACAACTTAAAGTATAATAATAATAAATAAATTTAAAAAAATATATATGTAATATGCACGTGTAATTTTTATTTTGTAGAGCCAGGATCTCACTATGTTGCCCAGGCTGGTCTCAAACTCCTGACCTCAAGCTATTCTCTCACCTTGGCCTTCCAAAGTGCTGGCCACCACCCCGGCCAGACACCTATCTTAATAGCCTGCTAGGCATCCTATCTTCTGGTAATGACTCACTGATAATCCTCGAAGTTCCAACACTCCCTCATGTCAGTGCACATGGTCTAGGTGGGGTGACCCCTTTCTCTACTCTAGGAATCTGGCTGATGAGAGCGCTGTTCGCCCTGGCTATGGAGACAGAGTTAGGAACGGGCATATAATCCAAGCCAGGTCAAGAGTACTGACTCAATTCTAAGATGTCTGTGCCCCCATAGAAAAGAGGCATGTAGCCCATGCCTTATGGATTTCATTCTAAAGGCCAAGGGAGGAAGGGACAATCATAGAGCAGTTAAACCAGAAAGTGACATGATTTGATCAAGGCTCTGAAGAGATCTATCTGGCTGCTACGTGAAGAAGCTAGGTGATGGTGATTTGGGCCAGTGAAACGGAGAGAAGTGAAGGGTTTCAAGATATATTTCACAGTTCAAACCAATAGTCTCTCTGCTCTCTCCAAGCCAGATTCACATGGGAAAATGCTCTACCAATACCGTGGCACACTTTTTCCCTGATGAAAACTACAGGAGCTTCCTTATCCAGGAAGTAGCAGTAAGTGCAAGTGCATTGAACCAAATAGGACTTTGCAAGAAAGACCACAAATGAGGCACTGCCATCTGCCCCCACGTAGCAAAGAACGCTGTTTGCAGTCTTCATTCCCAAGCTCTTTCTTCTTGGGTTTCCTTCAGAAGATGGGAAGGCCATGGCTGGGGAGAGTGCTTTTAAAGATCCCCCAAAATTTGACTGTTGCACATACCTGGACAAGTAGGGGAAATAACTACAGGGAAATACCTTGGGTTGTCTTGCTTCAGCCGTCTATGAACCTTGGGAGAAAAATGAGCCTTAACTAGGTGTCATGAGTTGAATTGTGTCCCTTATCAAAAAATACATTGGAGTCCTAACCCCTGGTAGCTGTGGATGTGACCTTATTTGGAAATGGAGTCTTTGCAGATGTAATTAACATGTAAGTTAAGATGAGGTCATACTGGAGTAGAGGGGACCGTTCTTCCAATATGACTTGTATAGTGTCCTGACAAGAAGAGACACGGGGATAACACCACCATGTAATGACGGAGGCGGAGATTGGAGTGATGCAACTGCAAGCCAAGAAGCACCAAGGATTTCCAGCAACCACAGAGACCGAGGGATGCATGCCCCTACCAACATCTTGATTTCTGACTTCCAGCCTCCAGACCAGTGAGAGAGTAAATTTCTACCATCTTGAGTCACCTGGCTTGTGCTTTGTTATGGCAGCCCTGGGAAATGAACATACACTGCAGTTTTAAAAACTGAAACAACTGGCTGGGCAAGGTGGTTCACGCCTGTAATCCCAGCACTTTGGGAGGCCAAGGCGGGTGGATCACCTGAGGTCAGGAGTTCAAGACCAGCCTGCCCAACATGGTGAAACCCCATATCTACTAAAAGTACAAAAATTAGCTGGGTGTGGTGGTGCACACCTTGTAATCCCAGCTACTCAGGAGGCTGAGGTAGGAGAATCGCTTGAACCCGGGAGGCAGAGATTGCAGTGAGCCGAGATCGCACCACTGTACTCCAGCCTGGGTGACAGAATGAGACTCTGTCTCAAAAAAAAGAATTGAAACAACTTTTGAGTTTTTGCCACAACTCCAAATGTGGGTTTCAGGATGTATATTTAAGGTATTTAAAAGCACACCTTTCAGTACTTTCCAATCATTTCATATGTAACTTTTATTTCTTGGAAAAGTCTTCAGGGTTATCTGGGCAGTCATATTTTGAGCCTTTTGGGGCTCTGCTGCATTAAAAAAAAAAAACTAGTACATGTTGTTTAAAAATTTAAAAGCACATTCATAAACACACATATAAACCCACACAAAAAAACATATGTATAGTTTCATATTATGTTGCAAAATGGTTTCATACAGCTCTTTATTCAAATACTAGTTATTTGTGAGTGACTCCTTTTTGCGTGCCTCTCTGGGTCTTTAGCCAAGTAGATACTCAAATATTAGTTGAACAAATGAAAATCAGTATTAATGGTATGTTAACAGAGGCAAATGATTTTCGTGAGGGAAAAGGGCTTTCATCCAAGGATACTTTAATTAAAGACTCAAATCATAAATCGGAGAGCCAGGAATGAGGTTCTGTGTTCAGTCATTCCTCTCCCATTCTCTAGCTCATTTGAGGAGAGTGGTCTCCATTCTAGTCTCAATGAGTATTGGGCTCTCTCGCTTGCTGTCTCTCTCCCCCGACCTCCAATTTTTTTTTTTTTTTTTTTTTTTTTTTACTAAAAAGTAAGTGAATTTGCAGCTTTACATCTCACTTATTTTTTTATTTTAGAACTAATTATTTCCTTTTCTATCTCCATTCTGTTCTTTAAAATCTCCAGAGAAAAAATTCACAACTGTTCTTACCAAGAAATAGCAGTGAAGCTTGCATAGCAGTGTCTTTAACACAATAAAACTGGGAAGGCGAGCCATACATTGGGCCATAAAAAACACTCAATCAATCTCATTTCCAACTGTGAGTTGAGACTTGGTTTCAGTGTTACAGAAGCCCCCCTTCCATGTTCCGCTGGTTTTCAAACATGTTTGCAGCAATTTAAATATTCCTTCTTGCTTTGACGGGAGTTTCCACCCCATGCCCTAGGCAGCCTCCTGTTTGAAGAGTCCCACAGAGAAGGTGGGGATCAGAGCTAGGTCAACCCACAAGTCTCCTTGCTCCCCTCCTCTTCCCCTTTCAGTGACTGTGTGACGCGCTTGCCATAGGCCGTGGTCTGAGTGGGGCAACAAGAACAGGAAGAAGCCATTCCCACCCCGTCTGGATGCCAGGGCCCTCGCAGAGACAAGTTCACATGCGTAAGCTCAGCCCTTCATCTCCCGCCTAGTTATTATTTTTAACAGGCACCATGTGCAATTCATTGATTTTTGTTTAACGTTTTTCTCTTCCTTCCTGGGCCTTCGCAAACTATTCTCACTGCAGCAGGCAATCAAGCACAGCTGGGGAGCACACCCCACTATGAGAACCTGGTTCCTCTGAAGCCTCCCCTTTTAGATAGGGGAAGAAGGTGCCAGGGCAGGGAGGCAGGGGAAGTGGCTTGTGCGCTGGCCACTTCCCCTGGGCTGGAGGGAGTGATGTCACCCTAACTTATCAAAGGGAGCCAGGGCTATGATCCATTTATGGGAAACTGCTGTTTCTTCCAACTGAGTACATGCTATCTCCTTTAATTTCATGATTAGTGTCATTTCATCATTGGGAAGACCAAGCTTTTTCCTGTTCAGTGGCATAAAGCTAATATAAAACCAAGCGTGTGGTTCCTGGAAATATTCACACAATATTTTTTTCAAATTGACATAGTTCAGGAGTTGGGCAATAAATTTCCTTCCTAATGAGACACCACAAAGAAAGCAAACATTTGATGTTATGCCCAAAGAGAGTCCGTTGTTGCAGATTTACGGGCAATCTGTGCAAATACTGTCCTTTCCTTTCGATGAGTTTTTAATTTTGGTTTGATAGTCTCCAGGTGTCTATATTTGCCCGTGATGTTAGATGCGTAAAACTGTAGTAATAGACATGTATTTTCCTTTTTTCCTTCTGGAAATGTACCTGTCCCCTAGGCATTCACAGCAGAGTCTTACACAGCCTTGATTCATATGTCAGCTGTGTTTACATATCCATACATATATAACACCAAATAAAGACAGTCCTCTATCCATGCACACCAGCAGATGGTGTGAGGAAAAAAAAAAATCTCCTTTCTACAAGCTTTCCCCAAAGAAAGACGCCTTCCAAATAAGGAGTGCAGAGGCTCCCTGTGGAGTCTGAGACATTCCCCAGTGTAATGTTCAGAGGCATGAGGGCAGGGATGGCCGGTGGTTGGGACATCTTGGGTCTTTCAGCAATGAGGCACCTGGCACGCATTTTCTACTAATGTTCAGATAAAACTTTCTTTGCATGGGATCCTTCTGGAAGCCTGGCTGCACCAGGCCTGTTATGTCCAGTCCTGAACTATGTTGAGAAGCTATAGAGACCCCTTCAATGTCCTTTGCCATCATCATGAGCATTTCAGTGGGTTTGTGTGTTGGCATCTTTATGGAGCTACATTGCCATGTCCTAAATCAAATGGCGGACCAAAGAGGAAACATCAGAGGTCTTGCTAATGGTCAGCCAGATACACAGTGCCCAGGAGGAGCAAAAGTGTCCATTCTTTAAGCTCCTGGCCCCACTGAGATGCATATGGTGCGAAGGCAGCTGTAGTCTCTCTGCCCTGGTTAGCTGTTCTTTCCTGCCCTGCTGGTATGCAAGGGGGCCTCTTCTTCTCACACTGGGGATACCCACACAGTCATTCCTCTTCTGATCTACTGGGTATCTCCCAAAGAAACCAGAAGATGGGAAACGGGACAAACATGCATTGCAGAGAGAAACCATAGTCACCCAGCTCTCCTACCGGGCCATCTCTCCAAGCTCCCTGGGCGTTTTCAAATTGTATGAAGGTCTCTGGTAAAGATCAAGTGATGGAAAGTATACAACACATGTAAGCTAACAAATGCAAGGCATTCTTCAGTCTGCAGAGCTCTTAGCATATTGTAGGGGTGGTGGTGTGGTGGTGGTGATTATGGTGATGATGGTGGTGGGATGGTGGTTAGAGTGGTGGCTGCAATTAGAGTATTTTTATATATTACTATTTCTTAACCTCAGTCCCATATCCCTCTGATAAAGTATCCTATTGCTTAATAGAAATTTTTGCTAATCCTTCTTTCAGGTAGATATGAATCAAAGCAAGCTGAATGGCACAGGTACTTGGCTCAGAAATTGGCAATGACTTCTCTCAAGGAGGAGTGTCAGGCAACAGAATAGCTCTAGAAGAACAGAATCGGCCTGGTGTTTAGTATCACTGCCTCTCCTCCTGGACTAACTTTTTTTAATTGACTCAAATTTTTAGGTAAGCGAGCTGCCTATATAGGGAACAGTGGGAACAGTTAAGACATTCTTTTGGGAACTCAAACAAATTTACAAGAAAAAAACAAACAACCCCATCAAAAAGTGGGCAAAGGATATGAACAGACATTTCTCAAAAGAAGACATCCATACAGCCAACAGACACATGAAAAAATGCTCATCATCACTGGCCATCAGAGAAATGCAAATCAAAACCACAATGAGATACCATCTCACACCAGTTAGAATGGCGATCATTAAAAAATCAGGAAACAACAGGTGCTGGAGAGGATGTGGAGAAATAGGAACACTTTTACACTGTTGGTGGGATTGTAAACTAGTTCAACCATTATGGAAAACAGTATGGCGATTCCTCAAGGATCTAGAACTAGATGTACCATATGACCCAGCCATCCCATTACTCGGTATATACCCAAAGGATTATAAATTATGCTGCTATAAAGACACATGCACACGTATGTTTATTGCAGCACTATTCACAATAGCAAAGACTTGGAATCAACCCAAATGTCCATCAGTGACAGATTGGATTAAGAAAATGTGGCACATATACACCATGGAATACTATGCAGCCATAAAAAAGGATGAGTTTGAGTCCTTTGTAGGGACTTGGATGCAGCTGGAATCCATCATTCTTAGCAAACTATCACAAGAACAGAAAACCAAACACACCGCATGTTCTCACTCATAGGTGGGAACTGAACAATGAGATCACTCGGACTCAGGAAGGGGAACATAACACACCGGGGCCTATCATGGGGAGGGGGGAGGGGGGAGGGATTGCATTGGGAGTTATACCTGATGTAAATGACGAGTTGATGGGTGCAGCACACCAACATGGCACAAGTATACATATGTAACAAACCTGCACGTTATGCACATGTACCCTACAACTTAAAGTATAATAATAATAAATAAATTTAAAAAAAAAAAAGACATTCTTTTGGTTCACCGATCCCATTCTTGTTGGGAAAAACCTGGGCTCTGGACCTGACAGTCCTGAGTACAATTCCCATCTACCCCCAACTCAGTGGCTGGGTAACCTCAGGCAAGTGGCCTAGTTTCTCTAGGTCTCAGCATCCCCCTCTGTAAAATGAGGGCACTGATATCTGCTTCGGGGTTGAGGATGATACGAAGACTAGGCACAATGAATACACAGCACCTGGCATGGCAGGTGGTGCCTAGTGGTGCTCAAGGAATATAGACAATATTATTATTACATAAAATGTAAGCAGTCATAAAAAAGAATGAGTTCATGTCCTTTGCAGGGACATGGATGAAGCTGGAAGCCATCATTCTCAGCATACTAACACAGGAACAGAAAACCAAACATTGCATGTTCTCACTCATAAGCAGGAGTTGAACAATGAGAACACATGGACACAGGGAGGGGAACAACACACAAGGGGGCCTGTTGTGGGGTGGGGGGCAAGGGGAGGGAGAGCATTAGGACAAATACCTAATGCATACGGGGCTAAAAATTTAGATGATGGGTTGATAGGTGCAGCAAACCACCATGGCACATGAATACCTATGTAACAAACCTGCATACTCCTGCACATGTATCCCAGAACTTAAAGTAAAATTTTAAAAAAAAATTTTAAGATTATATATATATGTACACATAAGCCAGATCATGTTGATACCATCCTTAAAACCCTCCAGTGTGGCTGGGCGTGGTGGCTCACGCCTGTAATCCCAACACTTCTGGGAGGCTGAGGTGGACAGATCACAAGTTCAGGAGTTTGAGACCAGCCTGCTAATATGGTGAAACCCCATCTCTACTGAAAATACAAAAATTAGCTGGGTGTGGTGGTGCACGCCTGTAGTCCCAGCTAGTCAGGAGGCTGAGGCAGGAGAATCACTTGAACCTGGGAGGCAGAAGTTGCAGTGAGCCAAGATTGTGCCACTGTACTCCAGCCTGGGCAACAGACCAAGACTCCGTCTCAAAAAAAAAAAAAAAACAAAAAAAAAAAAAACTCTCCAGTGTAATCATATGGCTCTTAAAATAAAATCCAGACTCCATTCTCCAGGCACAAGGCCCACATGACCTGGCCTCTGTCTCCTACTTCAGCCCCATTTAGTATCTTGTGACATCTCCTCACCAAGCTGTAGTTCCTCTCGACTTCCTTCACGGTTTCAAATGCATGAAACTTTTCTGTGCTTCAAAGTCTTGGTACCTGGTCTTTCCTGACTGCAAATTGACGTCACTCACTCTATTTTTTCACTTGTTTGTTTGTTTGTTTTGAAGCAGAGTCTCAGTCTGTTGCCCAGACTGGAGTGCAATGGTGTAATGGTGCTCACTGCAACCTCCGCCTCTTTGGCTCAAGTGATTCTTGTGGCCCAGCCTCACAAATAGCTGGGATTACAGGCATGCACCACCACTCCCAGCTAATTCTTTGTATTTTTAGTAGAGATGGAGTTTCACCATGTTGCCCAGGCTTGTCTCAAAGTCCTGAGCTCAGGTGATCCACTTGCCTCGGCCCCCCAAAGTGCCAGGATTACAGGCGTGAGCCACCATGCCCGGCCCACTCGCTCTATTTAAACACACACACGTGTAAGTAAGTGCGCACACACACACTCCTTTTTATTATGGAAAAGTTCAAACATACAAAAAAGGGAAAAAGGAGTAGCATGCACCCTGTGTACCCATAAGTCGGATTCAATTTGTGAGCAATAAACCAGGGCCATCTCTACCCTCCCTTCTTCCCCTTCCACCCAGACTTATTTTGAAGTAAATCTTAGCATAACAATGAAACTGTAAATGTTTATGTAGTTCTAAAAGATACAGATCTTTTTAAAAATTATATCATCATGCCCTAATCCTAAAATTATAAAAAATATTAAATGATACCATCATATACCTAAAATATTAATAATTCCTTAATTTTATTCAGTTTCCAATCAGTATTCCCATTTCCCCCATGGTCTCATAAATCCTATTTTTTTAACAGTTTATTTGCTTGAATCTAAATCAAAATAACATTGCAATTGATTGATACTTCTTCTATGTTTCTTTTTAATCTATAGGTTCCCACTCTTTCCATTTTTATATTCTTGCAGGTTATTTGTTGAAGAAACCAAGTCATTGATCCTGTAGAGTTTTCCAGTCTGTATTTTTCTGATTACATCCCCTTCATGTCATTTAACGTGTCCTTCTGTCTTCTGTGTATTCTGTAAATTAATCATTAGATAGTTTAATCAAATGTAGGTGGGAGTGTGTTCTATCAGGAGATATAGAATGTCTAGCTCTCTCTTTCCCTTATGTTAATAGCAACTAATAAGCTTGCCTACATCCATTTTGTCATCAGAAGTTACAAAATGATGGTATTCTAATTGCATTATTCTTTTCTATTTATAATAAAATAATGAATAAAGAGGAATTATAAAGAAAAGATTTATTTTGTCAACTATTTGGTTACCCAAAGTATAGAATCCTATAGGATAAGAAAGGCAGAAGAAAAATGTTTGGTTATCTTCTTTTATTTAATGATGCAGCATTAAATCACCTAGCACCACCTTGGGAGGGTGCTAGGTAATTTAATGCTGCATCATTAAATAAAAGAACATAATTAAATTACCTAGCACCCTCCAAAGGTGACAAGTGGTGGTTTCTTATATTATGAGCTACTTGTAGATTTAAACATATATGTTACATTTTGAACCAATGTAGTTTTTATTCTTAAAGTAAAACTTAAATTGCCTCATCTTTGATCAGATAAAAGGCTCCCGAATTTTTTGGGCACACCTTCAGTAAGCTTTGACGTGTCCTTCCTATCTAGCATAACAAAAAGCTTCAGGTTTGTCTCTTTTATTTCCTGGCACAGACTTGGAATCAACTATTTCTCCAAAGAACCCTGTGGTATTGTTGATTTATTCTAAGTTTTCAATTTATTCTCTATTGTTCTTTAAATATATGTATAATACATGTGTATGTAGAAATATTTTCATTTCCCTTTTATGCATACATAGTACTCCACTATTTGAATGTTTCACAGTTCATTTGACCAGTCCTACTGATGAATACTTCCTGGTTTTTTAATATTATAAATATAGCTGCAATTAATAACTTTATACATGCAACTTTCATATTTTTACCACCAAATAATGCCACTATAAACATTCAAGTCTTTGTTAGAACCTATGTTTTCATTTCTCTTAAGTAAACACCTAGAAGTAGATTGCTGAATCATATGGTAAGTTATTTGTTTGGATATAGCAATCTATAAATATCAATTATGTCAGAAAGATTGATAGTGTTGTTCATATTTTCTTTGCTTTTGCTGATTTTTTTTTGCTATTGTTCTATCAATTGCTGTTAAAGGGGTGTAAAAATCTTCAGCTATAATTGTGGAATTGTCTATTTGTCTCTCTAATTCTATCCTTTTTGCCTCATGCATTTTAAACGTCTGTTATTAGATATTTACTACTTTGCTATTGTTATGTCTTCCAGTGAGTTGACCTGCTTTTACTACGAAATGTCATTTGCCACTGGTAATTCTCCTTTAGTGTGGAAATCTATTTCATCTGGTATCAATCAATAGATTCACTTTGGCCTTGTTTACTGTCTGCATGCTATATCTTTTCCATGTATTTACTCTCAAATTATCTGTGTCATATTTAAAGTGCATCTTTGTAGACATTATATAGTTGAATCTTGCTTTTTAATTCATTCCGACAAACTTTGTTTTTTAATTGGAGTGTTTATTCCATTAATGTGTAATGTGATTATTAATATGATTAAGTTTGTGCTATCATATTATTTATTTTGTAAATGCTTTTTTAGATCCTCTGTGTCTTCTTTCTGTGATTGTTAAGAAATATTATTTGAAGATTTTATAGAATTCCATTTACATTTTTATTGGCTTTTTAGGCATATTATTTCATATTGTTTTATTGATGATTACTCTAGAGATTACAACATAGATTCTTAACTTTTTATAGCCTACTTACAGTTAATGTTATTCCACTTCACATTAAATTGTAGAAAACTTGTTGTCCAGTTAACGTCCCCTGTCTTTTATGCTATAACTAATGTATAATATACACACGTGTATGTAAATATAACCATACACATGTATGTATAATCTACATGTTATAGACAGTGTTATAATTTTTGCTTTTAACAATTGCATGTATCATAAAGAAATTAAAGCCTAGGGGGAAGAAAAAGCATAGGTTTTAATATTTACTGAGATATTTATCATTTCCAAAGCTTTTTACACCTTTCTGAAGATCTGAGGTAACATTTACTGTAATTGAAGTCTGCTAGTGATGAAGTTAGTTAGTTTTCTTATATATGAAAATGTCATTATTTCACCTCTACTCCAGAAATACATTTTTATTGGATATTGAATTCTGGTTTGACTTTTTAAAAAATTCATTCCTTTGAAAATGCTCCATTTTATTCTTGCCTCCATCATGTATGATGAGAAGCTTGCTGTAATTGAATCACCTTTACTCGATACATAGTGTGTCATTTTTCTCATTTTCTGCTTTCTAGATTAGCTCACTGGCTTTCAACAGTTTGACTATAATGTGTGCATAGACATGCCCTCATTTGTACTTATCCAGCTTAGGGATAAGTACCATTAAGCAAGTTGAATCTGCAAATCTATGTCTTTCATCAAGTTTAGGAAATTTTGGATCATTTTTTCAAGTATATATTTTGCCCTATTTCTCTTCTCTTCTTGAACTCCTAATATACATATGTCATTCTGTTAGATATTATCTAACAAGTCTCTGAAATTCTGTTCTTTTTTAAAAAATCTTTTTCTTTCTTTTTTTGGCCTGTACAATTTTTACTGATCTATTTTCAAGTATACTGATTCTTTTGTTTTTGCTGTTAAATCTGTACAGTAAGTTTTTATTTGACATATTGTATTCTTTTCAGTTCTAGAATTTTTAATCATTTCTATTTCTTTGCTGAGATTTCCTATATTTTATTCATTGAAAGCATATATACTTTTATGTCATTGATATATTTATAATAGCTACATTAACATTTTTGTCTACTAATTCCAACACTGTGGATCATCTTAGGTTGGTCTCGTTTGATTACCTTTTCTCTTGGGGATGAATCGCCATTTTCCCCCATTTTCCTGGTTCATTGTATGTCAGGTGATTTTGGATCATACTGTAGACCTTTTAAGTCTTTGTATCTTAGCCATTACTGTGATTGTGGAGAGTCTAGATTCCTTTACACTTGACCAATGAGTAAGGTTTCTTTTGTTTCAGCAGTTAATTGACTTGGTTGGATACAAACTTTAACTTTGTTTCTTGGGCCACAGCTCCCATCTCAGCTCAGATTTTTTTTGTCTTCAGCTGGGAAGCTTTGAGTGGCCTCTGTGCTTGCAAGTTTCAGGGGTCAGTCAGAGCTAGGGAAAGACAGAGCTTGAGGTCACCCTTTTTAGCTCTTTCCTGCAAGATTCCCCCTCCTGTCTCTCCAATGGCTAGACACCTTGCTCAGTGCTCTTGTTCTCCAGACCAGAAAGACTACAGTTTTTCCACAAACACCCCCACTACTCCATGTGTACACAGCACTCCACATGCCTCCAGGCTACAAGCAAAGAAAAAACAAAACAGGAAACTTAAATCAATATAACTCCCCTACTCTAAGCATGAACTCCACAATAGAATCTGCCTGCTTCTCTTTACACTCCAGAACCATCCAGTAGCTGCTTTGGTCCACATTTTATTGTTGTTATCCACAGAGGGTTCAATCCAGTAGTAGCTTACAAATCAGTCATTACTGGGAGAGGGCTATTTCTGTGAAGTTTTAATTTGTATTTCTCTTTTGAGCGGAGTTAAGCTTCTTATTATATGCTTGTTTGAATTTTTTCCCTGTTAATTCTCTGTTTACATCTCTTGCTCATTTTTCTATTCTATTTATGTTGGTCTTTCTCTTCTCTGTTTTTAGGTGGTGTTTCTATCTTAGGAACACTAATTCCTTCTTTTCTGAGCATCTCTGGGTGTGCTAGTGTAGAAGCTGCTTCTTAGGGTTTGGTTCAGCATTGGATATTTTTTCTTTTCTGTCTTTATTTTAAATGTATTATATTTTTTATTGTATTATTTTATTATTTTTTGCTAGTAGGACTGTTTTCATTTTTATTTTTAATCTTCAACTTTTAAGTTCAGGGGTACATGTGCAGGATGTGCAGGTTTGTTACATAGGTAAACGTGTGCCATGGTGGTTTGCCGCACAGATCATCCCATCACCTAGGTATAAAGCCTAGTATCCATTAGTTATTATTCCTGATGCTCTCCCTTCGCACCCTCCCCCACCCCTGATGGGCTCCAGTGTGTGTGTTCCTCCCCACCAACCCCAGTCATCCATGTGTTCATGTGTTTTTATCATTCAGCTCCCACGTAAAAGTGAGAACATGCAGTGTCTGGTTTTCTGCTCCTGTGTTAGTTTACTAAGGAGAACAGCTTCCAGCTCCATCCATGTCTCTGCAAAGGAGATGGTCTCGTTCCTTTTTATGGCTGCACAGTAAGGAATACTAATTCTGTATTATATAAACTGCAAAAGAAAAAGTTCCACTTTGACATTTATCAATCTTTTTCTTACTACATTAAGATTTTGTATTATAGTTAGTAAATTTTTTTCCTAATCCTAGATTATAGAATAATTTACCCAGATTTTCTTCCAACCCTTGCATGGTTTCACTTTCCTGTATTTAAATATCTGGTTTATTTGGAGTTTATGCTTGTGTTCAGCATAAGGAATGGACCCAGTGTTCTCTTTTTCATACGGATAACTTATCCCAACTCACTAAAAAAATCCATCATTTCCCCCACTGAGCTGAAATGCAGCCTTTCTTTACATTCTTAATTTCTATATACAATTCGGTTTATTACTAGATTTTCTATTCTGCCCTATATGTCTGTATCTGTCTTCACGCACCCATGCTACACCGTTTTGATAATTGAAGTCATACTATACTTCAGTATCTGGTAGCTATTCCTCTCCCCTGCTGGTTTTTCTTCTTCCCCCCGCCCCGCCCCCCCAAATTTTAGGTGTTGGTTTTTGCTTTCATTTTTGTTTTTTTCTATTATTGCTTGAGAAATAATTTGAAATTATTCTTTCAAATAAATTTCATAACCAACTTTGTAGCTCCACTAGAACAAAAACCTGAAGTGAAGTTTACTGGAATAGCATGAGATGATCTTCGCCACACTTTATATAAGGCTGGCTTCTCATCTTCCTTGGACTCTCTGTTTAAATGTCACTTCCTCAAATCAAAACTTACGGAACTTATAGGAAACACCATCTCCAAAATTATTCGGCATTATAGTCTTCTCCAACTGCAATACGCTAATGATTCACATCATATATTGTGGGAGTAGAAATGTGATCAAGAAAAGACAGCTCTACCTCTAATGAGCTGTGCAACCTTGGGCACCTGTTAAGCCTCAGACTCCTCATCTGTACAATGAGGGGTTTATACATGACTTGTAGATTTCAAACCCCATTCTTTGGAACCCTGGAGATGCTGTGATGGTTAATAAACTGAGTGTCAACTTGATTGGACTGAAGAATACAAAGTATTGTTCCTGGGTGTGTCTGGGAGGGTGTTGTCAAAGGAGATTAATATTTGAGTCAGTGGATTGGGAAAGGCAGACCCACCCTCAATCCTCGTGGGCACCATCTAATCAGCTGCCAGCACAGCCAGAATAAAAGCAGGCAGAAGAAGGTGAAAAGACTATATTGGTTAAGTCTTATCTGGCTACATCTTTCTCCCATGCTGAATGCTTTCTGCTCTCAAACATCAGAGTCTTCAGCTTTAGGACTTAGGCTGGCTTCCTTGCTCCTCAGTTTGAAGATAGACTATTGTGTGACCTCACCTTGTGATCATGTGAGTCAATATCCTTAATAAATTCCCCTTTATATATACCTCTATCCTATTAGTTCTGTCCCTCTAGAGAACCCTGACTAATACAGATGCCTAGGAGCTGCCAAGGGCACCCCACCCCTACACTATCTGGGGAATATCTGTTTTAGGAGATGTAGTTCTAAGACAGATTTCATTTGAAAAATGGTTTCGCTACCATAGTAGATTCTGAAATGGCTACAGATTTTGTCCCTTTCACACTGACTCTGAATTGGCCATGTGTCTATATCCATACCACCCTACACATACCCAATCTCGTCTGAATTGGCCATGTGTCTCGCTTGGACAATAGGACATTAGGAAACATGACACAGAGATTTTAAAAGTGCTTGCACATTGGGGCTTGTTCTCTGGGTGCTCATGAAAGCCAGTTGCTACATGAGGAAGCACGGGCTAACCTGCTGGAAGAAGATGAAAGACCACAACAATCATGATCCACTCCAGCCTTCCCAGCTGAGCTCCTATACATGCGAAAGACTCAGCTGACAGCTAGCCAATCCTCCTACACAAGCAGATAGGCAACTGATCGCAGACACATGAGTAAATCCAGCCCCTGATAAGAACAGCTCAACCAACCTGCACATTCACGAATTAAGTAAATGCTTTCCGTTTAAGTCACCAAGATTTGGAGTTTGTTTGTCTTTTCATTTTTGCTTTTTGTTTTGGTTTTGCAGTAATGGCTAACTGATACAGCTGCTAAGTAATATATTTCACACCATTGGCTTAGACAATCTCTAATGGCCTTATCAGATGATGTTCCTAAACAGCTGACTTCTATTTTTCTAAGGTAATACAGCTGCACTTTCCAGCAGTGTGGTCAGATCAATGCACGGAGCATCTTCCTACCCACTTGTCATTTCCTAGGGCATCCCTCCCCGGGTCAGGCCCTAATGCTGCCAAGGTGCCTACCTGGGATGCCCTACACAGGCACAGGGCCAGCACCCCATCATCCCAGGGAAAATGTTTCATCTCTGGTCAATTACTGCTTTTCTTCTGAGACAGGCCCCCTTCGTATCTCTTAAGAGCCACTGGCCCCCCGGTAAGCAGAACAGGGTAATATGTGTGGTAGGCAGTTATTGGTTGTCATCCCATTATCCCCTCCTGTAGGCAACCTCCCTTCCCCTATTCCACGCAGTACCAATCAGTCATGGTGCCCTGCCACAGCGGTTAGCACATGTTCTGGCTGGCTAATGAGAGTGCCCCATTCACTTTAGTCCAGGAGTGAGCATATGACTTAAGCACAAGCACTAGGGAAAGTTTTACCCAGGTGGAAAAGGTTGTCTATTGCCTTCAAGGTCAAGTACTGCTGTACCTGTGTCAGGCTTGCTGATGGCTATCTTCTATGGCCCCCTGGTGAAGCCTCTTGCTGGCAGAGAAAAGGAAAACAACATAAAGAGAAAGGTAGAGTCAAGAGATGGAAATGAGAAAAAAGAATCCCAGTGATCACCTTTGAGTTCCTATATACAGCTATGCCTGATGCCAATTCCATTTCTTAATTTCAAAGGACATAAAAGCCCATGAAGTGCCTATTTTACTTAGCTCATTGGAACTGCTCTTCTACCATGTGGAAGTGAAAGCTTCCTGACCAGCCACTGTGATCAGGAGCCTGATGTGGTAGGAGGAGCTTGGGACCTCTTGGGCCTGCTCTGCCTTGATCTCCCAAGGGCTGAGCCATGTCTCACTTTCTCCAAGCCCCTTCGTCTCCTCTATACAGTGCCCTGCACAGAAGAGGGGACCAGCAAATGCTTGTTGGACTCACTAATGATGCATTGGCAGGGATCTGATCCGAGTGCTCAGTGCCTCAGTTTCCTCCTCTGTAAGATGAGGATAATAATACATGCCCTGCTTAGTTCACGAGACCAACATAAAAGCCCATTGGAGCAAAGGTAAATGAATGCACTTCATATTATATAAAGTTCTGGACAAATACAAAGTCTTAGTTATGAGAAAATGTTTGCTTTACACTTTATAATACATAATCTCTATGAGCTCTTCCAGGTCTAACGTTAAAAATATTTTTAAATGTAAGTGTGTAATTAAATTACAAATGTTGCATATCTCTGCTTGTAATTCATTCATGTATTCCATGGGTATTTGTTAACCACAGATGCCATTGTTGATGCATTAGATATAGTGGAAATATAGGTCTGCATGTAGATGTCTCTCAGCTATACCAAAAACATACGTCTTCACCAACAGCAGCTGCCCTGTTGTGTGTGCAGAATGGGGAAGGAGACTAGCGGTATTCACCACCATGCAAGACACGTGCTAGACGTGTTCCCATGGTCTCTTATTTCATGCCCTCAACCCCATTTTACAGACAGGAACATTAAGATTGCCCAAAGCTCAACACCAGAAAGTGGCTAACCTGTCAGGCCACCACTTGCTTTTGGAGTCAGGATTCAGCTTCCAGTTTGACTCCGAAGCCCTGTCTTTTCTAACCTCACCAGGCAACTTCCTTTGGGGGGAAAGTCAAACTCTGCCCACCAGGCATTTTCCTGCCCAAACTGGGTCATGTCTGGATTGAAGTGGGGGACAGGGGTCACCTCAATTGCTAAAACGTAGCTTCTGCAGCTCCTCCTCGGGAGGTGAACAGTGCTAAGGCTCGCCCCGGCGAGGAGGCCAGGGCTCACATGGGTGTGATTTCTCCACTGCCCGGCGTTCCATTGCCGTCTCGTCTTCCCTGGCACGTCTCTGAGATGGACAGGGAATCCTGGGATTCTTCTAGAAACTTGAATTAGCCAGGATTCACCTCCTGCCCAAACAGGTAAAAATCACAGAGGGACGCCTCTGCCTGACTCAAGAAAAGGGACTGTCATAGATGGCGGGCAAAACCTCTAAGGCTTCTCTCCTTCAACCCGGAGCCAAACACACAAACCTGCCAGGCGGCACTGCAGAAGCCTTGGTGCCATCTTCTGGCCATGTTGAGGATGGCGCTCTGGGAGGTTGAACTGACCTGGAAGAGGAGGTGGCTGGATCCACACACGCTCCAGGGAGTAACCTGCTCCATGCGCTGTGTGGACTCGGGATCAGCAGAGGACAAGACAAGGTCCCTGCCTCACAGACCATCTGGAACATCAGGCACATACCAAAAGAAGATGCATGACTGGTGACTGCCACAGGCACGTGCTTTCTGGGTCCTGAAGATGGAAGTAGGTAGCGTGTCCCAGAGGAGCCTGGAAAGCCAGCCTGGGAGACATTGGTTAGAGGGATATGGCATTCCAAGGGTAGGAAACAGCAAGAGCCAAGGTGGGAAGCTGAACTGTGCCTTCCTTGGTCCTAGAGCAACAAACAGAGCTCCACAGCAGCATCGTAGGGAATGGTAGGGAAGTAGGGGCGAAAGCCTTGGAAATGTGGATCGAAACCACTTGAGAAGGGCCTTGAATGAGTCAGCAATGTGGGGTGTCAGTCTCCCAGTGAATCCCAGAGGGTGCCCAGTGGTGATCCAGGTGTTTGAACAGAAGGAGAAACATGGCACACTTATTCAAAGATTTAGGAGGAAAATGGCAGCAATTTTAAGGACGTTTAAATTAAAACAAACACATATGTGTTATCCAGTAGGATACAAAAATCCCTACAATTTTTAAAGATCAAACAGTAGACTTCAAAGACATTTTCCACTTGCAGCAGCTCTGTTTGGGGTACCCAGGCACCGCACACTCTATAGCTGGGGGCATTAGTGACAACTACCTCATAGGCTTGCAGAGGCAGAAACGAGATAGTCCACAAAAATCTTCATGCTTACCACAATGCCTGGAACATGGTAACAGTCAGTGTCATCTTTCAGTACTCTGGTCCTGTCCAATACAGCTCTTTGTCTGGTTCCTGACTGGCTTCTGATTCCAATTCAGCCTTTGGCTTCTGGGTCTTCCCTGCATCTCTACTCTCCACCACATCTCCCAGTGCCCCCTCACCCCAACCTCACTCTCAGCCTCCTCCCTGACTTCTATCTCTTGACCTCCCACCTTGTGTCCCCAGTCCTCCAAGTCCAGGCCCAACAGGACACGTTTTTCCAGAAAATCATTGCCTCCTCTGCCAAGTGATGCGCCCATAGGGCTAGTCTTCATCCCCAGATGCCTGAGTGGACCCAGGAGTGCTCCCCAGCACCCTCTCCCCACACTGATGGCTTAGAGACTCCCTCACTTCTGCACCCCAGACCTTGGGTTTAGTAGTTTCTCCACAGCAGCCCACATGTATACAGCCCTTGTGGACTGCAGCTGGCATATCCGATCCATCCCTTCCCAGTCCTGGGGGAGCTCAAGCTCACCTTCTAGCATGAGCCACCTCTGCAACCTCACATGGCTTCTCCAAAGGCCTAGCTCCCCAAACAAAGCCAAGATGGGTCAGGGAGTTACCTCCCATGTGCCTGCCAGGTGACATTTTTTTACTGTGAAACATCATAGCAAACGAAGCCAGAGAGGCCCGCCTGGGAAAGGCTGGGTACCTGCTCAGGCCAGAGGAAGGAAGATGCCGCTCCTCCTTTAGAGCATCAGGGACAATGTATCAGTGAGCTACTCAACAGATCCCGCTGCCCCACAAGCACCCGCAGAGCTGTTGTGTTTTCTACATACATTTCATACTAACCGTACATGGGCAGTCATTCCCATTGCTCCAACCCTGATTTTGTGCTCTAAATAATATTTCTCAGCACCCTCAAAGACCTGGTTTGTCCCAAATTCCCATGACGGTACAGAGCTGCAGAAAGGACAGTGGCCTTAGAAAAGTGTTACAGGTTGGTGCAGAAGTATTTGCTATAAAATTGCAAAAGCCACAGTTACTTTTTCACCAACCTAATATTTAAAGCATTAAGGGAACATGGGGAAAAGCCAGGTTTGGCTCTAGTTTTTTGTTAATTTTTACTTATATTTTACTTATATTTTCTTATATACTTATAAGTAAATATATGTAGAGGACTACGTGCTCGCAAACGAGACGTTCCTGCTCTTGTCCTGTTCTTGTCCTGCTCTTGCAAACGAAGCAGGGCGTTCCCGGTAAGTCCTGCTCTTGCAAAGGAAGCAGGGCGTTGGGGGCTTGTTTATGTGTAAACATCTTGAAAATCCAGAAAGTCAGGGAAAGGTCAGAAAAACAACAATGTGTCTTGTGACTTGGCAACATTCCACAAACGACTGTATAAAATAAAGCAGAGCGCGCCATTCGAGGCGGCCGCCATGTTTGTCTTGTCTAGTGTTGTCTTGTGTGTTCATTCCTTTGTTTAGGAAACACACGGACCCCAACAAATATAAGATTTATATTACTTATATTTACTTATATTACTTATATACCTAAGTTATAATATACTTATATTATAATTTTTACTTATATATTACATGCGTTCAAAAGAAATATTTGCATATTGTAAGATGTTCAAAATATTACAGAAATATTTGCTCTAATAAGCAAAAGTCTGCAATAGCCTCACCTCTCAGAGTTAAATGTCAATAGTGGTTCAGTGCATACTCCCCCAGGCAGCTTTTGTTCATGTGCATATTTTAATTATTTTTTAAAAATAGAATCATACTATATGTGAAATATTTTTATCAAACAACAAATTTTGCACCTGTCAAAACAAAGAGATGTACCTGTCTTGATCTAAGAGTTGTGCAGTATTTCATTGTATCCCCCATAATTTATTCACTCTGTCCTCTATCAGTTGACATTTGATTATCATCTCATTTATCTTTTTTTTTTTTTTTCCAAGACAGGGTCTCACTCTGCCACCCAGACTGGAGTGCAGGAGTGTGATCTTGGCTCACTGACGACCCCACCTCCTTGGACTCAAGCAATCCTCCCAACTCAGCCTCTTGAGTAGCTGGGACTACAGGCATGCATCATGACATCCAGACAATTTTGTTCATTTTTTCTAGAGATAAGGTCTTACTATGTTGCCCAGACTGGTCTCAAACTCCTAGGCTCAAGGGATCCTCCCACCTCAGCCTCCCAAAGTACAGGGATTGCAGGTATAAGCCACCATGCCCAGCTTTATCCAACTCTATAAGTGAGAAATTGAATCCCAGAGAGGTTAACTGCTTTGTGCAAACCTCGTCCTACCCAGCCAGTCTTTCTCCTCTCCATGCTGTCCCTTGCATTTCAATTTCTTATTCCAGTTCCCATGGGCAGGAGCAGGGCCTTTCCTGGAGAAAAACTCTTTGTCCCAGGGATTCCAGAGAACTGAGGATGACTGGCAGTCACAGCAAACAGAATGCCAGCCAGGTCCTTTCATTAAGGAATGAGTTAGACATGTGCCTATTGAATTCGTAAGAACTTAGAGACAAAGAACATGAAAGAATCTAGAAGGGGGAAAAACTGATATCTTGTCCTTAAATCAATTTTTGATAATGAGTGTCATATATTTAAATGTTCGCACATAATCATCACATTAGCATTAACTATACCATCAAAGACAGTCTGATTACTAATATGCTGCTTCGTGCATCACCACCATGAACTTGTTAATACATGTAATTATAAATGGAAAAGTGGATTGGGGCTGTATCCAGTAGAGGCCTCTGGAAGTCTGAGCATGTTTTCCTGCTGTTTCCCATCAACTTGAGTGATAGGTTTTCAGGTCATCTGATCAGTGGGAATATTATATTTAATTCAGCTCCTTTCAACTTTCAAATCTGTGTATTACTACAGAATAAATGGCACTCCTTTTTACACCAAAATGATAGTAGCGTAATCCCTATCCGGCTTCAACTGGACTATCACTCTCTGCTGACTGTCCCACACATTTTTCTGGGAGTCCCTAAGAGGATTCTCACAGTCATGCTGTGGCAGTCACCACGTGGCATTTGTCCCCACTTCCCCTCCTGCCGCAACTCCACTTACTCACATCTGGGTCCTTATAGCGTCACGAGGTGCCTGTTGTGGACACTCCCATCATCAGAGCCCCAGGGGCCACCTGCATGACCTCAGTGCTCTCCAAGTCTTCTGGTCTAAAGGTGGCGGACCCCCTCTGGGTGTTATTGTCTCCTTCCTTTGTCATCTGAGCCCCAAATCAGCTATGACTTTGCCCAGAGTCTAACAAGATCCCTTATAGAACCAAATCTGGCCATTCCAACTCTCATTCCTTCAACCACAGTAGCTCCTACTCTATCCAAGGGATCAGCTAAGTGGCAAATCCTATCAATTACTCTATCCAAGGGATCAGCTAAGTGGCAAATCCTATCAACCCTCTTCCTCCCCCATTTATCGCATGGTCGGCTCCCACTACCAGAAGTCCTCCTTCTTACCCCAGTTAAAATACAAACACTCCTAGACAAATCCATGGATACCAGCAGATCCCAAAGGTGGGAGAAAGATGCAGCCCTTATTAGTTGCATTTGAACTCCTGCCAAAAATGCCCACGACATGCAGTTCTTTGAATTGGACAGATGCTGAGAGCAATAAAAGTGTAAAGAGAAGTAGGCAGAGTTTCTCTATTTCAAAATAATCATTTGCATAAGGCTGGATCCTGAAGACATCTATCTTCATAGGTACCAGTGGCTATAGACTGAATGTCTGTATACCCTCAAAATTCATATATTAAAGCCCAATCTCCAATGTATTTAGAGGTAGATCCTTTGGGAGGTGATTAGATCATGAGGGTAGAGCACTCACAAACAGGATTATTGCCCTAATAAAAGAGACCACAGAGAGTTTATTTCCCCCTTTTACCATGTGAGAACACAATGAGAAAGTCCTGTATGAACGCAGAAGCAGGCTCTCACCAGATGCTATTAATAAATCTGCCAGTGCCTTGATCTTGGACTTCCCAGCCTCTAAAACTGTGAGACATAAATTTCTGTTTTATATAAGCCACCTGGTCTATGGTATTTTGTTATAGTTGCCCAAACTAAGACACCTGCTCTCAGAACCAGCTGATGTCTTCAAAGGAGATACCCAGTGAATAAAAAAACAAGAGATCTCTGACATTTAGTCTTGGAGATAACCACATGCCTACGATGAGAGCACTGTGACATTACATGAAGTACTTTAACCCTGGAGCAGAGAAACCTGGGTGTAAATCCCCTCCTACTATTTCCAACCTGAAAGGCGTTGAGCAAGGCCCCCTTCACATCCTCAGTCTCAATTTCTTTATTGGGTTTGATAATGCATGTGTGTCAAGCATCTGGTATGTGGGAGATATTAATAAATGATAGCAATTATTATTATTATTACTGGCTGATAGTGGGATGCACAGGCTATTCTACTTTCTTTTTCTACCCATGTCTCTTCTAGTTAAAAATAAGTTTTTAAAAATTGTCTGGGCCTGGTGAGGTGGCTCACGCCTGTAATCCCAGCACTTTGGGAGGCTGAGGGGGGCAGATCACCTGAGGCCAGGAGTTCAAGACCAGTCTGACCAACAAGGAGAAACCCTGTCTCTACTAAAAATACAAAACATTAGCTGGGCATGATGGTGCATGCCTGTAATCCCAGCTACTCAGGAGGCTGAGGCAGGAGAATTGCCTGAACCCAGGAGGCAAATGTGGTGAGCCAAGATCGCGCCACTGCACTCCAGCCTGGGCAACAAGAGTGAAACTCTGTCTCAAAAAAATTGTCTGGAACATGTTCGATATTTATTGTCAAATTGCCCTTTAAAGACCTATCCAAAATCTTATATTATTTTAGCAAGAAATTATAGAAATTTCATCTATCAGATTTAAGACTGTTTTCTGTCTATTTGGAATTTCCATTGAGCCATATATTGAAGGTCTCTCTCCTCCACCCACTGACTGGGTCTACACAGGCAGCCAGTGGCCCTGGACTGCCTACGACATGGCTGTAATGCAGCAGCAGGCCCAGAGAAGCCCTCCGGGCCGGAACTTGTTGGCAGGACGTCCTTTGGTGGAAATGTGGCACTTCACTTTATCCTTTCAAATGGGAAACAGAAATGCAATTATGCAAATTTTTAGATTATTTTTTGACCATGGAAAAAAGCAGGGAAATTCCTCAAGGAGGCATTGCTAACTAATCCATCATCGGATATGGATGGCTCCCCTGAAATGACCTTCAAGGTCACTGCTAGACCTTTGACCTTGGTGTGACTATCACTTCACAACTGGACAAGCCACCGGTTTGGTACCTACATGGCAGCCATATACATAGGAGCTGGGCTTGGTGCTGCTGCTATAATAAGAGGAGTGGGAGGAATGAGCCAGGAATCAGGAAGGAGAAGGAGTATTCAGACCAAGAATTTGTTTCTCCCACCCCTTCTTTGCTCATCCCCCTGGGTAGACCAGCTGCCTCTGTTTCTCTGCTGGGCTCTGCAGAGATTCTGGTGTTTCCATCCATATTGGTGGGAGGCAAAGCTCCCTATGGACATTGTACCCCATTTCCAGTGAGTAGGTTGGAAGATGGACTTGAACATATGTTAAATCACCATTGGCCAGTGGACTAGGCAACTGGGCAGAGGCAGACAGGAAGGAATCATGACTCTCCAGGTACTCCTTGTCTTTCCCTCTTTCTCTATCCTTACTCCTTTCAGAAACTCAAAATCTTACAGTAAATTGAAGCTGAAATTAACCCAGATCTTCACTAAACTGGATTTTTAAAAACATCTTAGAAAAAAAGGCACAAATTTGGGGGGTCAGAGACGGGGTAGACGTTCATTTAAAGGATATATTTCACTAAGCTATGGGCCGGGAACCATGAATGTTCTTCCATGTACTTTCCTCTCTGATCCTGGGTGAAGACAAATTATCATTGTGGAATGATAAGCATCATGGCTGAGACCCCAACATCCTGGGTCTTGAAGGAGAAATTTAATTATGATAGGGCTATTTTACCTAATAAGTTAGAAAAGGATGGGGGAGAGAACACATTAATAGCTTTTAGAAATGTTTCAAACATCAAGAGTTGGCCACAAGAAAGACTATTGTGTCCTGCACTGTGTCATCCAGGAAACTCAAGCCCAATATCCTTTGGAAAGATCTTTGTGTTAAGTGAAGTTTTACCGTCAAATGCAGCTCCAAGGGTATAAGATTCAATTTCCGCAAACTCACAACTGGATCTTTTTCTAAGAGACTTCTCAGGACTTTAAGAGTGTGTGGTGTGTGTGTGTGTGTAGTTTATCTAATGAACATCCTCATTTTTTGTGACAGTGAATAAGTGTATAAAAGTTTAAAAACTCCATATAGCTTTGAGTGTCTCTGAGAGGGTATCTCAGGACCAATGGAGTCAGATTTTGAACAGCTGGTATTGTTACAGGACTGCCAGAAACAGACTCTTTAAGCCTCCGATGTCCGTAAGATTGGACTTATGGGTGGGTAGCACGTGCTGTCATATACAGCCTCTTTTCCTCTGCCTCTGACCCCTGGTAGGAGGAAAACGGAAGAATTCCTCACTCTCCAGCCTGTTCCCATAGGACTTCACAGCCCTATGGATACGTGCCCAGAGCCAAACTCCATCGCGGCTGACTGTACTCCAAGGTGACTGTGTGACCATGTGATTCAGGGTCGGCACTAGTCCTCCCCTTGGCAGCTCTAATTTTGCTCCCCAATTTATGAACAAATCTAATTCACTCTGTTGTCCCCTGCCCACTATTTCCTCTTTACTTCTTCCTCTTTTTCCTTCCTTTTCTTTTCTCTGCATTGTGGTTTAAATTGAGAAGGAGGGAGAGGGCTTTGGTCAGAATTGGGAGCAGGAGTGGGGAGCCACTGGCCAGGTTTATGGTGGCAACAATTTCAAATCTGCATGCCTGTTTGCTTGCTTTAGTCCATGGCTCACAATTCATCCAAGAGAATCTACCTTGCCTGGATTGCTGTGACAGACTCCTAGTTGGAGCAATTTTAGAAAATATAAAATGCATGGGATAATGTTCCCAAATCTTAAATGCATCTCAAAGGTGTAGTCTGATGAATTGTTACTTTTGTATATACATGAGTGGCCATACCCAGATCAAGACACAGGACACTTTCAGCCCCTAGAAGGCCTGCTGCCACTTTCCCAGTCAATACGCCTATTGAATAGGAAACTAATATTCTAGTTTCTAACACCATAATAAATTTTGCCTGTTCTTGAACTTTAAATGAATGGAATCAACTAGTACATACTTTTGTATGTTGGCTTCTTTCACTCAATGTAATGTCTAGATTTAGCCATGTTATTGCATGCAACAGTTGTCTTTTTTATGGCTATATGATATGGTGGTGTATGAATATGTTGCAATTTATCCATTCTACTATCGATGGATATTTGGGTTATTTCCAGTTTTTTACTATTACGAACAAAGAATATATGCATGTTCTTCTATGAACATTCTTGGATATGTCCTTTTGTGGGCATATGAAATCATTTCTCTTGAGTATATATCTAACTGTAGAATTACTGGGTCACAGTGTAAGGTGTGTGGTTAGCTTTAGCAGATACCACCAAATAGTAATTTTCCAAAGCAGTTGTGCCAATTTACACTCTCACCAGCAATGTATAGGAGGTCTAGTTATTCCGTGTCTTTGGCAACCCTTGATATTGTCAGACTTTTAAATTTTAGACATTCTGGTGGGTGTGTTGTGGCATCCCATTGTAATTTTATAATTTTCATTGCATTTCTTTGGTAATTAATGATGTTGAGCACCTTTTCACATGTTCATTGGACATTTAAATATTCTCTTTTGTCAAATGCCTATTCAAACCTTTTGCCCATTTTTTAAAAAGTGATGATCTCTTCTTATCAATTTGTATTAGTTCCTTATACACTCTGGATACCAGTTCTTTGTCAGACATATGTAATGCAAATATCTTTTCCCAATCTGTGATTTGCCTTTTCACCCTCTTAATGATGCATTTTTTGAACAGAAAATTCTTAATTTTATCAAACTTTTTGCCTATGGGTAATGCGTTGTATGTTCTCCTTAAGAAATCTTTTCATGAATAGTTCTTGTATTTTAAATAATTTTCCTATATCTATCGAGATGGTTAGATGATTTATTTCTTTTATTCTGTTATTGTGTGAATTATATCCATTAATTTTGAAATATTAAGTCAATTTTATTAGGTAGGTGCAAAAGTAATTATTACGGCTTTTGCCAAACTAATGACAAAAACTAATGCAACAACCTAATATGTTCCTGGACAAATCCCACTTGATCACATAAAGTATCAGTTTTATCCATAACTGAATTCACATAGCTAAAATTTTTCTGAGGATTTTTGTGTCTGTTTATAAGAGATGTTGGCTGATGTTTCCATCGGGTTTGTTGTGAGAGTTATACTAGCCCCATAAAACAAATTAGAAAGTATCCCTTCTTTTTCTATGATCTGGAAACATTTGTAAAATTAGTATTATTTCTTCCTTATATATTTGAACACTTCTCAGTAAAGTCATCTGAGTAATGAACTTTCCTTGAGGAAAGACTTTTAGTTATGGGTTCAATTTCCTTATCAAATGTTGTAGTTTTCAGATTTTCAAATATTTTTTGTGTGAGTTTTGGGAAGTTGTGCTATTCAAATAATTTTATTCATTTCATGCAAATTGTCAAATTCATTGTTGTACAGCTGTTCATAATATCTTACTTTATTAATGTCTATGGGATATATAGTCGTGTTCCCTCCTCTCTTATTCTTATTGATAATATGTGTTTTCTCTTGTTCCTCTTGATAAGTTTTGCTAGGGTTTTCTCAAGATTATTAACGTACCCAAATACTCAACATTAATCTTTTCAAATTTTCTTTACTGTATGTTTGCTTTTTATATCACGGATTTATGCTCTCTCCTCTATTGTCTCCTTTCGTCTACTTTCTTTGGGTTTAATTTGCTGAAGTTTTATTTTTCTAGCTTCTTGAAATGAAATCTTAGATCATTGATTTTCCATCTGTCTTCTTTTTTATTATATGCATTTAAAGCTATAAATTTTCCTCTAAGCACCGTTTAAGCTGTGTCTCACAGGTTTGGATGCAACATGTTTTCATTTTCCTTCCATCCAAATATTTTCTAATTTCTCTTATTATTTCTTCTTTAACCCATGAGTTACTTAAGAATATGTTGCTTAACTTCCAAGTACTTACGGATTTTCAAATTTTCTTTCTTTTGTTGATTTCTCATTTAATCCTACTGTGTTCAGAAATATACTATGGTTTTAATCATTTTAAATATGTTGAGGCTTGCTTTATCATTCGGTGTGTGATCTATCTTGGTGAATACTGAAAGCTATGTGTATTCTTCAGTTTGTGTGTGGGTTCCATAAATGTCAATTAGATCAAGCTAGTTAATTGTGTTAATCTAATCTCTGCCTTTACTGAATTCTTTATTTATTCTATCAGTTGCTGACAGGGATGTTAAAATCTGCAACTATAATTGTAAAATCATGTATTTCTTCTTTTAGTTCTATCAACTTTTATTTTGAAACTATATTATTAGTACATATATATACAGGGTTGTTGAATTTTCTTGTTAAATTGATCCTTTCATCATCATGAAGTTTATTCTCTATCTCTAGTTAAAATTTTTGCCTTAGAGTCTACTTCACCTGGTATTAATATGGCCAGACCAACTTTTTTTTGGATATTGTTTTTGTGGCATATCTTTTTCCATCCCATTACTTTAAATATATCAATGTATTTGTCCAGGCAAATGCTGCATGATCTCACTTATACGTGGAACCTAAAATAGTCTAACTCAATCAGAAAATAGAACGGTGGTTATCAGGGGTTGAGTGGTGGGGAAAACAGGGAAATCTTGGTCAAAGTGTACAAATTTGCAGTTATATAATGAATAAGTTCTGGAGACCTATTTTACAGCATAGTGACTAGAGTTAATAATAATGTACTATATACTTGAAATTTGCTAAGAGAGTAGATCTTCAATATTCTTACTACAAAAACATACCTACACAAAGTATTAGATATTTTAATAGCATAATTGCAATAATTATTTTATACTGTTTACATCTATCAAAACATATTGCACACCTTGACTATAAATATTTTTGTCTATTACACCTTAACAAAGCTGAAAAAAAATTTAATTAAGATACTCACTTATATGTATATATACCTGTGTCCTTACTCTATTAGCATTTCTCTTACAAATAGCATATAATTGGGTTTTTAATCTGGTCTGATAACTTTTGCTTGTAATTAGAGTTTTCATTCCAGCATCATCAAATAGCATTTTCTGTGATTATGGAAACATTCTATATCTATGCTGTCTAATTCAGTGGCCACAAGCTATATATGACTTTTGAGCGCTTGAAACATGGCTAGTTCAAATGAGGAACTAAACTTTTAATTGTGTTTAATATTAATTTATTTAAATTTAACTAGCCACCTGTGCCTACTTGCTACCACACTGGATGGTTTAATCGAATTGAATCAATTTACATTTAATGAAATTGATTATACTGTTGGGCTTAGACCTACTATCTTGCTCTTTTTTACCTACCCCATTTGTTCTTTCTTCCTTCATTTTTTCTTACCTTCTTTTGGTAAGCATTTTATATTTTTCTCCACTATCAGCTTTTCAGTTTGGATACTGAATGAAAAACACACACATTTGACTTATTAGAATATACTTTAACTTAGTACTCTTGCCACTTCAAGAAAATGAGAATTTTACAATTAATCTCCATTTAGCCCTCTCCTCTCTTTCATGCTATTGATGTCAGACATCTTACTTCTGCATATATTTTAAGCCATACCGTGTATTATTATCAGTCTTGTCTTAAATAGTCAATATCCATTTATGTTTACTCACATATTTACGCATCCTGGTATTCTTTATTCCTTCCTGCATGTCTGTGCTTCCCTCTGAATTCATTCCTCTACCAATTGTTTTTAATATTACCTGTAGTACAAATCAGCTAGCTTTAAATTCTCTCAGCTTTGGTTATCTGAAAACATCTTTATTTTTCCTACATTTTTAAGAATATTTTTGCTGGCTATATAATTCTAGGTTGACATTTATTTTCTTTCAGTTCTGTAAAGATGTCATTACATTTTCTTCAGACTGCCACAGGTTTTGTTGAAAAGTAAGCCATCATTCCAATCTTTGTTCCTCTGAAGGTAATGTGCCTTTTTTCTCTAACTCCTTTTAAGATTCTCTCTTTGTCCTTGGTTTTCAGAAATTAACTATGCCTAAATGTAATTTTTATAATTATTTATTCTATTCGAGACTCATATTCTTGAATTTATTATTCAATGTCTTTCATCAGTTTTTGGAAATTCTCAAGCATTATTTCTTCAAATATTACTTCTGTCCTATTCTCTGCCTCCTTTCCTTCTGGAACTCTTAGTAAACAAATGTTAGACCTACCACTTACTATCTTATCCTTTTTTCCTCTATTTTATATACCATTTTCTGTGTGTGTGTGTCAATCTGGATACTTTCTACTGACCTACATTCTATTTCATTGTGTCCTGCCATGTCCAATCTACTACTGAATTCCCAATTTTAGGCATTGTATTTTTTAATTCTAGAATTTCCACTGGACTCTTTTTTATGGAATCCAGGTTACTGTTTAAATTCTACATTTTTATCTTCATTTTCTTGAACTTACTAATCATTATTTAAAATCTGGCTCCTGAGAAATTATCTGAATCACCTGTTGGTCTGTTTCTGTTTTTATTTTTGTTTTTGTTTCAGACGGAGTCTCGCTCTGTCACCCAGGCTGGAGTCCAGTGGCGCAATCTCAGCTCACTGCAACCCCTGCCTCCAACTGTCCTGCCTCCAGCCTCCTGCCTAGCTGGAATTACAGGTGCCCACTACCATGCCCAGCTAGTTTTTGTATTTTTAGTAGAGACAGGGTTTCACCATGTTGGCCAGGCTGGTCTCAAACTCCTGACCTCAGGTGATCCGCCCGCCTCAGCCTCCCAAAGTGCTGGGATTACAGACATGAGTCACTGCACCCGGTCTGGTCTGTTTTATTGATATTATTTCTCTTAATTTCTAGTTAAATAACCTTTTTTAGGCTGGGGGTGGTGGCTTATGCCTGTCATCTCAACACTTTGGGAGGCCAAAGGCAGGCAGATCACTTGAGGCCAGGAGTTCGAGACCAGCCTGACCAACATGGTGAAACTTCATCTTTACCAAAAATACAAAAAAAACTTAGCCAGGTGTAGTGGCGTGCACCTGTAGTCCAAGCTACTCAGTTGACTGAGGCATGCGAATTGTTTAAACCCAGGAAGTGGAGGTTGCAGTGATCTGAGCTAGTGCCACTGTACTCTAACCTCAGCAAAAGAGAGAGACTGTCTCAAAAACTAATATGTTTAAATCATTTTTTATAGTTTTTATTAAGTAATAGACATTGTGAATCAAAACAAAGATGTGACGCTCTGAATTATGTCATCTCTCTCCCAAATGGTTAATATTTTTCTTCTTTTTCGTTTTGGCAAGTCAGCAGATCACCTTATTCTATTGAAAGGAAGTTTTAAGACTTTCTTAGAGATCATCTCTTTCAGTTTTTCCTTCTCTTATAGAGCATGGTCCTTCTGAGATCTTAACAGAGAATCTGAGGCATTAACCAAACCTCTCCCAATTTGAAAGAACTTAAATTCCAATTTCTAGCTCCTCAGCAATGGTAAGCTTTGGGATCTCTACTCAGAAATCCAGCCTCTCAACTGCTGCTTTCTGCTTGGCTCTTTGGAATCACTCTGTATGTGGAAATCTCAGGAGACAGCGAATGACCTACGAGGCATTTTAGAGCTCCTCTCATTGTAGCTAAGTCTTCCAGAATTTTCTTCCTCAATCCTTTCCTGCTCTGGCAGACTCAGACTCCATCCATTGTCTCCTTGGCCCAGTCAGATTATAGCTTTCTGCTTGGTGAAGACCTACTGGTTATTGAACTGGAATGTGCTCGCCCTTAGGGGGAAAGCTGAGGTGAGTATCTAAGCATGGAACTCACTTCAAGTATTTCCTTTCATTCAGGGATTGTGCTTCCTTCAGTTCCTGCCTGTTTTGGCTGCTCTCCAGGGCCTTCACATCTGTATTTCAGCCTCCACATCGGTGGGTTTCACATTCACAGATTCAACCAACCACAAATTGAAAATATTCAGAAAATAAAAATTAAAAATAACAATACAGCAATAAAAACAATATAAATTTAAAACACAGGATAACTATTTACATCGGATTTGCATTGTATTATGTATTATAAGTAATCTAGAGATGATTTAAAGTATACGGGAAGATGTGCATAGGTTATATGCAAAAACAACACTTTTTTTTTTTTTTTTTTCTTTTTTTTTCTTTTTGTTTGAGATGGAGTCTCGCTCTGTGCCCAGGGTGGAGTGCATTGGCACAGTATCGGCTCACTTCAAGCTCAGCCTCCCGGGTTCACGCCATTCTCCCGCCTCAGCCTCCCGAGTAACTGGGACTACAAGCACCGGCCACCACGCCTGGTTAATTTATTGTACTTTTAGTAGAAACGGGGTTTCACCGTGTTAGCTAGGATGGTCTCAATCTCCTGACGTCGTGATCCGCCAGCCTCGGCCTCCCAAAGTGCTGGGATTACAGGCATAAGCCACTGCGCCCGGCCAAAAACTACAACACTTTCTATCAGGAACTTAAGCATCTACAGATTTTGGTATCCAGGAAACCAACCCCCTGAACTATAACTGTACATATATCTATATCCATAATGTGGATAATTTTTCCTCCTGCTTTTATTATTACTATCAGAGAAGAGCTAACTCAATACATGCCATTTTGACAGGAACTGGGACACTAGTTAGAACAATTTTTTATTGTGAAAGGAAACACATCCACAAGACTATCTTCAAATGAAATATTACGTAAAGCCTAATATATAATACAGGTGAAAGAAAATCTAGTCTAGTGTTGATCAGTTCAGTAGAAAGTGTCCAGATTATCACCCAGAAGGTGGGATATAGGGCTGGTTATATTCTTTGAGACTCTGGAAGTTTGAAAATCACCAAGAACAGGAAGAAGTGTGGGTTTCAGATTCAAAGAGACCTCAGTATGAATACCAAACCTACTGCTTACTAGCTATGTGTCCATGGGTCAATGATTCAACTTCTTGCAAGCCAGGCTCCTCATCTACAAAATGGAGACAGTCATGCCTACCTTGCTTTCTTGTGAGAAGTCATTATAAGAATTATCACAAAGTACATGAAAAGTAGCTTGCACATTCCTAAGTGTATAATGGACAGAATTATGTGCTTCTCAAAGGCAAGGATGTTTTCTCTACTTTTCTAACACACTTACCTGCCATCCCAGCATTGAACACTTGGTTGCTGAATAAATACTTGTTGTTTTACTTGCCTTTTCTCCATTAAAAAAATTTTCATGTAAAACTAGGCCTCCACAGCCCTAAATCCTGAGCTATTATTATTCTGAAATAGCACAATGGGACATAAGATCATATTGAGAAGAGTTAGGCTAAACAGAGCTTTTAAATGCAAATGGAAGACAAATGAAGATGGGCTCCCATATATGCACACATGTGAAAATTGACAGTTCAGATAGTGATATAAAAATGAAACTGTTATCTATAATGCTTGATATGAATTATAAACTGATCTTCTATAATAGCCTAAATATCTCTAAAGACATTTAATGTAACCATTCATAGCATGCTCCTTTCAAAAAATAAATTTCCTTTACTGAATGTGTAAATGGATTAACTGAAAGACAATCATGAAAGGCTTTGCCACTGTGTGATGATAATCTTGTTAATAAAACATCATGAAATTTTTCTAGGAAAAAAAGATGAGTTTTCAGATTTCAACAAAAGGGGAAAATGTTCCTTGCAGCACAGCAAATTTAAGAAAAGCAAGAGAGTAAATATTAAAAGGAGATGTTAATTAATCAGAAAACAAGAAAGAACACAGTAAAATAAACAGATTTCCAGAAAGTACTGTTTTTTAAAAAAGGAAAATAGATATTGAGAATTAGAAATAAGTAAAGAGATATAAACAAAGATATGTAAGACATTTTAAGTCATGGGAAAATAACATGTGTAATTCTGTATAAATAAATTTGAGAAACTTGATAAAATAGATGGTTTTTTAAGAAAATGTAAATTTTCAAAATTATCAAAAAGTAAATGGTAAATCTGAGCAGACTATTAGCTCTACAAGAAATTCAAAAAGTAGGCTAATTATTGAAAAACACAATTTAGAAAGATCCTGGGCCTACTTGGTTTTACAGGCTATATTTTTCTTTGAATTTTCAAGAAACTATCACTTCTATTTTATATATTTCCATAAGTCTGTAAAAAATAGTAAGTTTCCCAATTCAATTCATTAAGCCTAGAATACTGTTGACACAGCATCAAGAAAATAAAAAAATTTGCATGAATATAGATACAAAGTAAAGTTACAAATCAAATCAAGTAGTGTTTTGAAATGATAATAACACCATAACCAACCATGATTTGGAATGCAAGCATGGTTCAATACCAGGAAAGCTATTAATGTGATTTATCATGTCAGTAGATCAAAGAAGGCGTAACAGTAAGAACAGAATAGTTAGAGGCCAACAGTCAGATTTTAAAGACAGGTCCCCTGGGCTAGAAACCTGGTTTTTCCACTTCCACTGTGACTTTCATCAAGCAGTCTAAGCTCTGTGCCCAATTCTTTTGTTATGACATGGGATGGGATGTATTGTAAATGTTTTTTCTTAATTTTCTATATATTATAATGTTTTGGTGCCTTTAAATAAACTTTTCTGGATGGGGAGAGATTGTCCTTCCTAGGGCTAGTTAATTCTTAGAGATTACTAAGGATCCAGCCTGCAGCATGCCTTTGACATGCACACTCGCCAGTCCAGAGCCACACCCCCTCTCTCTGGCCCTGCATTCCAGGAGACAATATTCCTCTGCCTTAGTCATCCCAGGTCCACGTACCAGGCAACTGGTGACCACTACCCCTGTAGCCCAAAGCTCACTGAAATTATCCAGACTGGCCAATCCTAAACTGTTTCCACTGACCTTCCTTGCCTTGCCTTTCCCTTGGAAACCCCAAGAAAAGGCAGTGACCTAAGTCTTCCCCTACCCCTATCTTCTCTCTCCTGACCATCTGGTGTCATTCCCATGTGGTCCTGCATGGTGTGCCAGTGCTTCCTGTCTCTTGGACCCATGAGTACAATAAACTTAGTTTTTTCCAGAGCCTTTCATCTGTCTCCTTTTGTGGCCACATGTGACAGCCACATAAAATAATACTACAAAATATGAGAATACTAACATTACATACTTTGTGGGGATATTGTGAGAATTAAATAAACTAACACATGTAAAAGATGTTTACATCAATGCCTGGTATATAGTAAACCCATAAAACAAATACTTGCTAGATAAAATAAAACCTAAATCATCATCTGTATAAATGCCAATGATAAAGTTTATCATCCTTCTCTGTCAGAAACTCTTGGTAAACCAGGAATAGTTCAACACCATAAAAATTGTCTATCCCAGACTAACAACTAATATCACTCCTCTGAGACAATAAAGGGACACCCACTAAAGCCAGGAGTAGGATCCCAATGGCCACTATCACCCCCTTGGCCTCCACCAGACAAGTTCCCAAGGCAACCTGACCACAGGGAGAAAGAAATGGCTCTCTAACTGTGCAATTTTATTTTTTATCAAATTTCCTTCTTCATTTCCTTGATCCTAGGTTAGGATTAAAATAATTTAAGTTATTAAATCATTTCCTCTCCCACCAAGCCTGGCACAAAATGCACAAAGTGAGAAGCAAAGTGGCGAAGTGTCCCAAGGATGCTGTCAATAGTGATGCATAGCTCTATGGTGAGATGTTGAGAGCTTCACTGGGGATGCAAACTCCAATCAGAGAATTCGACACTGGAAGAGAATTCATTACTTCTTCTAAGTCACTTTTCCTCTCTGACCTGGGTTCCCTTTTATAGCATAAAAATAGTGTGATCCAAGTAACTTTTGAAGACAGTATTTAGACAACATGTCCTCATGCTAAAACTTAAAAAAAAAAAGAAAACTCTGAACAAATACTGAACTCTAGTTAATAAGGTACTTCCTCCCCCCCCCCCCCCCCCCCCCACAGAGCCATGGGTTAGCAATTCTGAAACTAGGACTGAATAAATAAATAATATACCAAAGAACATGGGAGCCAGTTTTCCCACTGGTAGAGAAAGGAGTTACAAATACAGGAGAAGGAAGGCGAGAATATGCTCTGTAAGACATGACTGAAATTGGGGGTATCAGTGGGAACTAATGAGTTTTAAAATATACACATTGCTCAATACAAAAATAAAGACAGATTCATGTGCATGTGCATTCATTTATTTCTAAGCTCTGCCTACTGTGAGGGCCTAGAAGCAATGACATCCACCTAGTAATAAACTCCTAGCACTAAAACATTGGAGCAAAACCCATCTAAAAAAAAAGAAAGAAAGAAAAAGAAGGAAAGTTCTTCTTTACAGAGGAGAACCAACAAATAATGTATTAATAGAAGAAACGATAAAATTAGAAAATCACCATCACGATAATGATTGATTAAAGTCAGAATAACATATGAATCTTTAAACTAGTGGGTGAAATTTTTATTTTTATACATGAATATGTACATAGTCACAAATTATCTCACCATAAGATATTTATTAATGATAAATAGCAAACTAGTAACTTGACAGTAGAGAAACTTAGCAGATACCACCTTAATCAAGTGATTGATGTTAACATCATCATTTATGAGTCAAATTGAGATTATGTGCCTCCTGATACAATGCACTGAGAAGAATACAACATCACTTATAATGTACTCCTGCCAAAAGGGTATAACCTGAAACTGACAATGAGGAAACACCAGACACACCCAAAGGAGGGTCATTCTAAAAAATGAACTGCTCTATACTCTTCAAATGTAAATACATGAAATACAAAGCAAGTCTCAGGGTCTATTCCAGTTTAAAGAATATTAAGGAGTCATGGCAACTGAGTACCCCACACAATCCTGGGTTTTCTTTGGTTATGAAGACATTTATAATGTATTTATAATTTATAATTGACAATTAGATCTGAATGTGACCTTATAACAGAAATAGTCATATTTGTTGATTTCCTAATTTTGGACATTGTACTATGGCTATATAAGAGAATGTCCTCGTTTTTAGAAATACACATAGAAGTGTGTAGAAATAAGGAAGTATCACAGCTCCAACTTATTCTGAACAGTTCAGCAAAAACAAATAATGTAGACATATAGAGAGAGAGAAAGGGATACATTTTAAAGACTAAAATTTGGAGCTTGGTGAAAAGAATACAGCAATTCTTTGAACTATTCCTGCAACTATTCTGAAAGTCTGAAATTATGTCGAAATTTAAAAATTAAAATTAAGAGTGTTGGAGTTTTTAAACATGGCTATGAATTCCACAGTACTCCTCCCATCGGAGAGGTGGCCTACATCCCCACCCCTTGAATGCAAATGGGCTTGTGTCTTCTTCCACCTTCGATTGTGCTGAGATTCCACAGAACTTCAAGGCAAGGTCATTGAAGACCATAAGGCTGCCACCTTGTTCCCTAGAAAGCTTGCTGTTGGATCCCTGAGCCACCCTGAGACTCCTATACAGGAGAGACCACATGGAGGCTTCCCGCAGTCAAGAGTCCCACCTGATCCTGATGGCCCCCAGCAGCCCCAGCTCCGGCAAGGGAAAGTTGAGTGAAGCCACATTGGAAGTGGATCCTCAGTCCCAGCTGTTCCCACCTCTAGCTTGTCACATCACCCCCCATCCCAGCTATCTGAATCATTCCCACCAAGGTCCTGGCTGACACTGCAGAACAGAAAAGAATGACCCCTCTGTTCCCTTCCAAAGTCCTGATCCACAAAATCTGTGAGCGTAATAAAATTGTTGCTGTTGTGTGCCACTTGCTTTGGGATGGTTTGTTACACAGTAATAGGTAACTGGAACAAGTACCCCATCTGACTAGGCACCAGGCACTGTGCAGAATCTCTGGCACTCCTTTCCACAGCCCTGTGTAATAGACACCATTATTCTCCCCATCTTACAGATGAAGAAACTGAGGGCCAAAGTGCTGTAACAACTTGCCTAGGGCCACAGAGCTAGGCAAGTTACAAACCTAAGATTTTTTTCATCAAAGCAAGCACTGACACCAGGGCATCCTGTTATATTTCATCTCCCCAAAAGCATTCATTCTCAGCTCAAATAAACCTTATTAGAGCTGGAGACACCATGGTGAGCAATGCAGATGTGGTTTTTGTCTTCATGGTACTTACAGTCTGGTGGGACTGACAGAAACCAAACAAACAGCATCGGCATCATCAGGACATTGGACCTAAGGCCCCTGCAGTCTCTTTTAGAGCCGAATTCCTGGGTTCTGGCAGCCTCTCTTCTTACTCCGCCAGTTTAGGGTCCAGAAACGCCACAGACCCCTTGGGCTTGGCTGGGCTCGGCCCCAGTGGGTACGGGGCAGATGAACTCATGAGGCTGTTTCTCCAAGAGTCCCCCCGAAAGGGAAAAGAGAGTGTATGAAACATGGCTATTGTCCCCTGTAATTCAATCAATAGAAAAAGACAGGTTTCAAATAAATCCTAATGCCTCCCACTACCAAAAACATTTTTTAAAAGATCTGGTAGAGCCTGAGAATTTGTTTGTCCCTCCTGGTCATGTGTTCTGAGCTCTTACAGCGAGGAGAGGGGCCCCAGCACCCCACCATGCACCTCCCTCTCTGACTTCAGAAGAGTAGCTTTGACCCAGAACTGCAAGAATCCAGCCCCGGTGTGGATGCCAGGACCCCTGCACATCCCCTCCCTACCCTCAGTGCCCCCTCCCAACTCTCCTAACGGGGCATCTGTGGGAGGTTAGCATTCCAGGCTGCGGCTGCTGCTGCCGCCTGGCAGAGCCCAGGCATCACTTCCATTCCGCAGCTTTGGCCTGACATCTGGTGGAGGGATGGGAAGTGGTGCATTTAGTCAAATGACAAGGAGGGTGGCTGCAGCCCTGGGCAGGCAGAGTCTTCCTCCTATGGAAAGTGAGGTGTCCAGAGTCACCTGGAAGCTTCCAGGAGTCAGAGGCTTTTCCTTCAACCAGTAAGAGCCACCATGTCCTTCCCCTATAGGAGCCCACCAAAGCCTCAGAATGTGGCCATTTGGTAGCTAAGACCTTCCTCAAAGCGGGAAAATGATCCCCAAGAAAGGTTCCCCAACTCTTCCCAGTCAGGCAGCTGGGAGTGGAGGCAGCTGAGGCAATCCTGGGTTATCTGATTTCAAAATCGTAGTCTTAAGGGCTCTGTCACCTTGGCCCTCAGTGAGTCAACTGAGGTGTATGGGGGAAGGAGTCTCCATGGGGACACTCAGGTCCGTGGCCATTCAACACCCTAGGTTCACAGACATCTGCAGAGCATGGGACACAACCTGCCTGATGACGCATATCAGGGTCCCAAGTTCAACATGCACGTTCAGGGCCCCGATTGCAGCCTCTGCATTTTAACCCACCCCAGGTGCTCACTGCCTTCAGGTGAACCTGGGCGGCGTGGCTCTGCTGTTTCCTGCCCAGATGCGGTGGCCTAGCCTCATGAACGGGGTGGGAGGTGGGTGAGGTTACCGATCCCTACTCACCAGGGGCCACTCCAAGAAGAGGGCAGGGGTGCTCCCCCCAGAGCCAGGGCCTGAGACAGGGCTGGAGGCTTCCTCCCAGCCTGGTCATTCTCTGGAGGTGCCACGCAGTGCCTTAAACCTACTGTGGGTGGCTTCTCTGATCCAACATGGCCAAATCAGAACGCTTGATTTTCACACTGGACCTACTATTCCTCCAGCTTTTCCATCTAAGTCACTACACCACCATCAATCAGCTACCCAGACCAAAACCACAGGGGGCATCATGCTTGGTCCCCTTTCCCTCCCCATGCCCCACATCCAATCCATTGGCCAGCCCTGGTGGTGCTCCCACAAAACACATCCTAAGTTTGCCCCCTCAATGTGGTTCCTACCCAAGTCCCAGCCTTCACCTTTGTCCAATAGGACCTGGCAGAAGCCCCCTAACCCTTCCCCTCCCCTCCTACTTTCTCTCTTGCCCCCCATGTCAATTGTCCAAGTGACCCTTTTTATTTTTTTTATTTTTTTTTCAAGACAGGGTCTCACTCTGTTGCTCAGGCTGGAGTGCAATGGTGTGATCTCGGCTCACTGCAACCTCCGCCTCCCAGGTTCAGTTCACTGCTCTATCCCCAGGGCCTAGCGTCTGGCACTGGCTCCCAAATATGGAGTTGTTTACATAATTAATGATTCCTCTGCTATGACCCAGGCTGTTCCCTGTTGTATTTTGTACAAATGAAGCAGTTGACAAAATGAGACACTGAGAGACTCTAACGCCCAAATGGGAGTGGCACAGACGATCAGGCATGTTTCCACACACTCCAGGGAGAAGGCTAGGGCCTGGGGTCCCCTTAATTTGGTCAGGTCTCCCCCAGCTGAGGGAGACCAAGATGCTGGCAGAGATGGTGAGGTCACAACCAAGCCTGGGCCCTCAGCATACCTGAGTCCTGCCCCTGTGGTGGGGTGGCTGGTAGAGAAGCTGCAAAGCCATCCCACAGCTCGGGTGTTTGTGAACTTTGCAGGGCTCCAGGGAACCTGGCTCTGCTGACCAGTCTGCTCTCCTGGCTCATGTGTGTAAGATGATATGGTGAAAATGACTTCAGTTCCATGAACACAGGCTCAGGGTGGAGGGTTCCTATTTTAAGCTGTGCCTTCTGAGTTTAGAGTGTGCAATCATGCACTGTATAGACAAAGAGCTCTTCTTCATTGATGGGACAAGCGCTGGAGTCAAAAACCTGAGCTGGACATCAGCTAAGGGGTAAAAACCAATTTCACTCAGGACTATTGCAATAATGAGAATAGAGAACCAGGCTCAACTCCCACTTATAAGGGCAAGTGGAGTCTTGGAGTGAAGGAGCAGCGTGGGCGTCAGTGGGTGGAAATGGCTAAGAGGAAACATTAGGGCCAAGGGGATTCTTGCTGAAGACAGGACAGGGAGATCAGACCTCCCCAGGGCAGTGGTGAAAGATGAGGAACCCGATCAGTTATTGAGGGTGATCAGAAATGGAGAATGACAGCCAGGAGTGGAGGGGTCTAGCTAACCTGATTTAGGAGGACTCTTGCTAAAGCTGGATTTTACAAGAAGTGCACAGAGGTGGGCCTAGGAGAAGGTGCAGGAGGCTGACTGAAGTTTGGCTAAGCAAAGAATCTTTGTCATTGGCTAGGGGAAGTATTGGTCCTAAAATCCTGGATAGGAAGACAAATCATAGGCCAGCAGTGAGAGAAGAAATATCTATGTCAAGAAAGTTGGAAATGTGTCAGAGACTAATTTTAGCCCTGGGAATACGTCCATAGGAAGAAACAGAATGGAAAATGGGGAATCTGGGAGAAACCACCGACGTTCCTTCATCAAGCATTTATGGTGTGCCTGCTCTGAGCTGGCCTGCAGGGTCTGTAGGAAGAGACAGCGCCTCCCTCTCCAGGGCCCCCATGGGACACTTCTCATATTCTTTTTTTTAATATATACTTTAAGTTCTAGGGCACATGGGCACAACATGTAGGTTTGTTACATATGTATACATGTGCCATGTTAGTGTGCTGCACCCATTGACTCGTCATTTACGTTAGGATTATCTACCATTGCTATCCCTCCCCACTCCCCACACCCCACAACAGGCCCCAGTGTGTGATGTTTCCCTTCCTGTGTGCAAGTGTTCTCATTCTTCAATTCCCACCTATGAATGAGAACATGCGGTGTTTGGTTTTCTGTCCTTGCGATAGTTTGCTCAGAATGATGGTTTCTAGCTGCATCCATGTCCCTACAAAGGACGTGAACTCATCTTTTTTTATGGCTGCATAGTATTCCATGGTGTATATGTGCCACATTTTCTTAATCCAGTCTGTCATTGATGGACATTTAGGTTGGTTCCAAGTCTTTGCTACTGTGAATAGTGCCACAGTAAACATACGTGTGCATGTGTCTTTATAGCAGCATGATTTATAATCCTCTGGGCATATACCCAGTAATGGGATGGTTGGGTCAAATGGTATTTCTAGTTCAAGATCCTTGAGGAATCGCCTGTCTTCCACAATGGTTGAACTAGTTTACACTCCCACCAACAGTGTAAAAGCGTTCCTATTTCTCCACATCCTCTCCAGCACCTGTTGTTTCCTGACTTTTTAATGATTGCCATTCTAACTGGTGTGAGATGGTATCTCATTGTGGTTTTGATTTGCATTTCTCTGACGGCCAGTGATGATGAGCATTTTTTCATGTGTCTGTTGGCTGCATAAATGTCTTCTTTTGAGAAGTGTCTGTTCATATCCTTTGCCCACTTTTTGATGGGGTTGTTTGATTTTTTTCTTGTAAATTTGTTTAAGTTCTTTGTAGGTTCTGGATATTAGCCCTTTGTCAGATGGGTAGATTACAAAAATTTTCTCCCATTTTGTAGGTTGCCTGTTCACTCTGATGGTAGTTTCTTTTGATGTGCAGAATCTCTTTAGTTTAATGAGATCCCATTTGTCAATTTTGGCTTTTGCTGCCGTTGCTTTTGGTGTTTTAGACATGAAGTCCTTGCCCATGCCTATGTCCTGAATGGTATTGCACAGGTTTTCTTCTAGGGTTTTTATGGTTTTAGGTCTTATGTTTAAGTCTTTAATACATCTTGAATTAATTTTTGTATAAGGTGTAAGGAAGGGATCCAGTTTTAGCTTTCTACATATGGCTAGCCAGTTTTCCCAGCACCATTTATTAAATAGGGAATCCTTTCCCAATTTCTTGTTTTTGTCAGGTTTGTCAAAGATCAGATGGTTGTAGATGTGTGGTATTATTTCTGAGGGTTCTGTTCTGTTCCATTGGTCTACATCTCCGTTTTGGTACCAGTACCATGCTGTTTTGGTTACTGTAGTCTTGTAGTGTAGTTTGAAGTCAGGTAGCATAATGACTCCAGCGTTGTTCTTTTGGCTTAGGATTGTCTTGGCAATGCAGGCTCTTTTTTGTTTCCATATGAACTTTAAAGCAGTTTTTTCCAATTCTGTGAAGAAAGTCATTGGTAGCTTGATGGGGATGGCATTGAATCTATAAATTACCTCGGGCAGTATGGCCATTTTCACGATATTGATTCTTCCTATCCATGAACATGGAATGTTCTTCCATTTGTTTGTGTCCTTTTTTATTTCATTGAGTAGTGGTTTGTAGTTCTCCTTGAAGAGGCCCTTCACATCCCTTGTAAGTTGGATTCCTGGGTATTTTATTCTCTTTGAAGCAATTGTGAATGGGATTTCACTCATGATTTGGCTGTCTGTCTGTTATTGGTGTATAGGAATGCTTGTGATTTTTGCACATTGATTTTGTATCCTGAGACTTTGCTGAAGTTACTTACTAGCTTAAGGAGATTTTGGGCTGAGACGATGGGATTTTCTAAATATACAATCATGTCACCTGCAAACAGGGACAATTTGACTTCTTTTCCTAATTGAATACCCTTTACTTCTTTCTCTTGCCTGATTGCCCTGGCCAGAACTTCCCACACTATGTTGAATAGGAGTGGTGAGAGAGGGCATCCCTGTCTTGTGCCAGTTTTCAAAGGGAATACTTCCAGTTTTTGCCCATTCAGTATGATATTGGCTGTGGGTTTGTCATAAATAGCTCTTATTATTTTGAAATATGTCCCATCAATACCTAGTTTATTGAGAGTATTTAGCATGAAGGGCTGTTGAATTTTGTGGAAGGCCTTTTCTGCATCTATTGAGATAATCATGTGGTTTTTGTCTTTGGTTCTGTTTATATGATGGATTATGCTTATTGATTTGCATATTTGAACCAGCCTTGCATCCCAGGGATGAAGCCTACTTGATCGTGGTGGATAAGCTTTTTGATGTGCTGCTGGATTCAGTTTGCCAGTATTTTATTGAGGATTTTTGCATCGATGTTCATCAGGGATATTGGTCTAAAATTCTCTTTTGTTGTGTCTCTGCCAGGCTTTGGTATCAGGATGATGTTGGCCTCATAAAATGAGTTAGGGAGGATTCCCTCTTTTTCTATCAATTGGAATAGTTTCAGAAGGAATGGTACCAGCTCCTCCTTGTACCTCTGGTAGAATTCAGCTGTGAATCCATCTGGTCCTGTACTTTTTTTAGTTGCTGGGTTATTAATTATTGCCTCAATTTCAGAGCCTGTTATTGGTCTATTCAGGGATTCAACTTCTTCCTTGTTTAGTATTGGGAGGGTGTATGTGTCCAGGAATTTATCCATTTCTTCTAGATTTTCTAGGTTATTTGCATAGAGGTGTTTATAGTATTCTCTGATGGTAGTTTGTATTTCTGTGGGATCGGTGGTGATATCCCCTTTATCATTTTTTATTGTGTCTATTTGATTCTTCTCTCTTTCTTCTTTGTCTTGCGAGTGGTCTATCAATTCTGTTGATCTTTTCAAAAAACCAGCTCCTGGATTCATTGATTTTTTTTAAGGGTTTTTTTGTGTCTCTATCTCCTTCAATTATGCTCTGATCTTAGTTATTTCTTGCCTTCTGCTAGCTTTTGGATGTGTTTGCTCTTGCTTCTCTAGTTCTTTTAATTGTGATGTTAGGGTGTCAATTTTAGATCTTTCCTTCTTTCTCTTGTGAGCATTTAGTGCTATAAATTTCCCTCTACACACTGCTTTAAATGGGGACACTTCTCATATTCTAAAACAGTGCTTGCCAGGTCATGTTGTGTTATCTGGGTTCTCCACCCCTACGAGGACTGGAGCTGGTTCTCACCACGGGTGGAAGCTGAGCTTGCATCTGCCGCCCAGCGGGTTCTCCGCATGGTGGGTAACGTTCTGTGTCCCTGGCATGGAGTCCCGAAAGGCCCAGTGCTACTCTACTATCTAATTCATGAGTTATTCTGGTTACCCTCTTGCCACAGTTGAGGAGACTAAATGGTTCTCCATAGGACAGGCCGTGCAATGGCATCTAATGAGTCCTTTCTCTCTCCCTCCCTCCCTTCTTTCCTTCCTTCCCACAGCTGAAGCGTTTTCCTGGGAAAATGTCCAGGTTGGGCACGGTGGTTCACACCTGTAATCCTAGCATTTTGGGAGGCCAAGGCAGGTGGATCACCTGAGGTCAGGAGTTCGAGACCAGCCTGGTCAACATGGCAAAACCCCATCTCTACTAAAAATACAAAAATTAGCCAGGTGTGGTGGTGGTGGGTGCCTATAATCCCAGCTATTCGGGAGGCTGAGGCAGAAGAATCGCTTGAATCTGGGAGGAGGAGGTTGCAGTTAACTGAGATCAGGCCACTTCACTTCAGCCTGGGCGAAAGGGCAAAACTCCGTCTCAAAAAAAAAAAAAAAAAGTCCATCCTAGAAAAATTCCACTCTTTGCCACAAGGTGGTGATCAAGGCTCACATAGTTTTGGACCTACACTTTGCCAGCTGAAAGTGATCGTCCCACCCCACCAGGATTTTGGGTTTTGTTTTGGTTTTCCTTTTTAATATCTGGAGGGGAAGCAAGTGTCCCCAGGCAGCTCCCCCTACCCACCACAATCCAACTGTTCTTCAAACCAGACTCTGATCTGTGCAAACAGGCCGTAAGATGGACTTCTGGAGTTCTCTGGGCACCTGGCTGTTGACTTTTCAGATGGCGGTAAAATGTGGAGTGATTTGAGTTGCTGCTTCTCTGTTCTCAGTCAACACATGGGACAGACTAGATACTGCTGCCTCGCTGGCCTTGAACACATGGGTCTGATCCGAGGCCATTGCCTGACTTTATTGGAATTATTGAGGTCAAGAAATTCCAAGAGGCTGAGGCAGGAGAATCACTTGAACCCGGGAGGCAGAGGTTGCAGTGAGCTGAGATCATGCCACTGCACTCCAGCCTGGGTGACAGAGCAAGACTCTATCTCAAAAAAAAGAAAAGAAAAAAAAAAAAGAAAAGAAAAGAAAAGAAAAGAAAAGAAAAGAAAAGAAAAAGAAAAGAAAAAAAAAAGAAAAAGGAAAGAAAAGAAATTCCTTCACAGCAGGGCTTGCTGGTTATAAAGCTGTATGCCTGAGCTGCCCATGGGTGAGGATAGCACAGAGGAAAGGAAAACAGCACTGCAGATGGGGAGACAAAAGCCTGGGGACCTCATCTGAGCCCGTGGACGCTGAAGCCAGCCCAGCTTCTCAGTTGCATCAGCCAACATCAGCCAATAATTCTCTTTCAGCTTAAAGCCAGTTTGAGTTAGGTTTCTCTCCCTGCACTAAAAAATCTCCTGCTACTACATGTGAAGAAAGGTCCTTGTTCACATGAAATGGTTTTTATAAACCAAAGGTAAAGGTAGTGGCTTGGCCTTTGGCGACAGCTACTTGCTTTTGAAGGAGGGAGTCCAGGCACCAGCTTGAGGAAGCCCAGAGACCACCTCAGAGTTGTCCAGCATCTGGAATCCAGACATCGTGCCAGGCACTGGGAGTCTCTGGGCCTTCGGAGGCTAGAGGAGTAAGGCAGCCTCCAAGTTCTAGCTCTGTGGTAATAAGGCTGACCAGTGTAACTAACCTTGCATGAGTAATGTGTGCTAGCCCCTATTTTAAGTGTTTTATATGTGTTACCTCATGTAACTCTCATGACATTCCTACACAGCAGGTGCATTTGTCCTCCCTCTCAACAGGTGGGGAAACCGGATCTGAAAGAAGCTAAGACACTCAGCCAAGGTCACTTGCTGGTAAGAAGGAGGCTGGATTTGAATCCAAGAGGCTGAGAGGAAGAGTCCACATGAGGCTTCTCAGAGCCGGCACCCAGGGTCCAAGCTGATGAAATATAACTGCCCAGGATGAGTCATCTGATCCACCAGTACAGGTCTTCTACCCCAGCTGGTTCTAAGCTGAGCTTGCATCTGCAACCCTTTGTCAACAGAGGCCTAATGGAAAACCTGAATGTCTACCTCATCTAGCAGTAATGAAGCAGTGCCTCCTGCTTCCCCATTGGGGTGAGGTCACAGCTTCCACCTACAAGTTCTCCAGCTGGTTCGCCATGGGGACAGAAGTCACTGGCATGAGTAGTTGAACTTTGGAGTTGGAACGTATGTCCAAATCCTGGATGTGCTGCTTACCAACCAGCTGGGTACTTAACCTCTCCACGCTTTCGTTTCCTTGTCTGTAAGATTGGGATAATTTTAAAATGCCTGCTTTACAAGACTGTTGGATTCCAAAAGATCATACCCTGGCTTTAGGCTCTCATTAAAAACTCATTATCATACTTACAGTTTTCTATGCAATAGGGAGAAAGTGATAAGAAAATGACCAAAAGAATAATAATACTGAAAGGCTCTGGCTCATTTCAGACTGAGGCACAGCCGTGGAAAGGTAGCAATTCTATAAATCAGTGGTTCTCAGCCTGAGCAGCCCATTAGAATCACTTAGGAAAGCTTTATAAAAATCATGCCTGGACTCCATTTCCAGAGCAATTAAATCAGAATCCTTGGGCTTGGGGCACAGACATGGGTTTTTAAAAAGCACACCAGCTGACTAATGTTCGGCGGAGATATAAAGAGCCACTTTTGGGGTATACAAGAGGTTTTTCTGGCAGAAGAGAGTGGTGGGCCCCTCAGCAGCTTTCTTCCCAAAATAGAAGGGGGTGGTCTCTCCAGCAGTGAAATCAAAGCTCGGGATCTCACTCTGACAGCTGAAATGTACAAGGGGTTTGGACAGGTCTGTCCTCAGCCTTGGCATTGCAAGTAGCAGCTCTTCCTGGCTTCAGTGGCATGGTGGCAGATGGATGAAATGAATACACTACAAGATTAAATAACGAGGAGATGTTATGCCAACAAAATTAACTTGTCCAGCCTGTTCCTTAGCAACTGCACCATTATTTCAGGTTTCCTTCAGAAACCTCTAGTTGTTCCCTCCACTCCTTTTCATTAAAATGTGAGGCGCAGTTATTTCTTACTTTAATGAAAAGGATAGAAAAGCAAGGAATGAGGCAAAAGAAACTTCTAACCACCCCTCAAATTGCATCAGGCCTGCCCTAGACAAATAGGATCAAATTGGTAACTTGTCAATTGGGGTGCTTATTTCATTTTCCTGCAGATGTAGCTTTTCCGGCCCTCCAAGGGCCTCACCATGCAGTCTTGCCTTTTATGAAGACGCGGTGCATTTGCCAGACCAATCTGAGGCTGCCCAGATAGCCATTGTTTGGGAGTCAGGCCCTGAACGTTGGAATTCAGCACACAGTGTCCTCAGAGGAAAATCACTTTTGTGCAGCAGGAACAGGCGCAGAGTGAGTCATTGGCTGGTTTGGGAAGGGGTGGGGGAGGCTTCTTGTTTCTAAGCTCTGCCCAGTTGAATTGTCAAAGACCCACCGTCTTCTCAGATGCACCTTTCCCTGGCGATCAGCAGAGGCCAGGGTTTCACGGGGTTTGCCCACTTGACTGACTCAGCGTCCATGGTCCTGGGCAGCAGGAATCCCGTGTTTGGCTCAGACACTTGGCTTCCTGTCATCCCCTAATCAGATCCAGCTGTGCTCTTGGCTATCCCTGCCTGATCATCTTATGTATTGATCGTTGTGGGCTTTTGGTCTCAAATGATTTTTTTTAAAGTCTGCCAGAAATCTCTGCCTATAAGGTTTGCTGTTGTTACTCTGGGCTTGAGGTTAAAAATGTATCCAATCTTATCCTTAAAAGCAGGGGCTGTGAGCCAGGGTTAAGGATTCAGTGGGTCTGTGAAGTGGGATCAGAAAACAATTGCCTTTTATTTTTCACTCATCTATAACTAAAATCTGTCATTTCCTTCCATTATAAATGTGGACAAAAAAGCAGAGCTGTATGAGAGAAACCAGTGACTCTGTCACCAGTAGGAATCAGATCATTTGACATTACCCTGCAACGGTGGCAATTTCTCAGAATACCATTTATGCAAATCATTATTTCAATATTACAGTGACCATGAGACCTGCCACTAGATATTATATATACTATAGTAATAAAGAAACACATATATTAATATATCCCAAGTGTGGACTTTTTAACAGTTTAAATGTTTTAGTATAATTGATTTCCCTTGTAAACCTCTACATAGTATGTTATGCTTTTAAAAACATTATCTTGGAACTCCTGCTTCCAGGAAGAAAATAGATTTACTTTTCCCTATTGCTCCTGCCAAGTACAAATAAAAATCCTGGATATTACAGAAAAGAAAATATAAGAAGACTCTGAAGGGTGGAAAAGAGAGAGACCAGACAAGGACCGCAGACTCTGGGGTACAACACAGTGGAGAGTTCCCTGGGTTGTCTTTTTGCTTCATATATCCCAAAAAAGCCCCCCAAAAAAGTCTGCTGTCTCTAGCCAAGCCCAGGAAAGAAGCTTAGCAAGATAGGTAACCTTCAGACGATAACTGCTCCACTCCAGCCACAGACCACAGAAACACTGTGGCCAACACCCATGTGAGCAAAGCCAGGTGGGAAGCCCAGACTTCCACCTTCACAAGGCACCCGAACACTCCCACGGGGTGGGATCCGAAGAGGCCAAGCAGGGAGCCAGGACTTCCATTCCAGCTGGGCCTTAATGACCCCCATCTCCTTCTCCACACCCCCAACCTGCCAGTATCCGTGAAGCTGGGACATCCACCCCACCCAGCAGTAATAAGGGATCCCTCCCTCTCCCTATTGGGGTAGTATCGGAGGGGGCCTTTAGTAGGGTCAAGACTTTCACTATTATACAGCAGTAATGATAAATAAGTTCCCTCTAGAGTGTCAACGGAGGCCAAATGGAAAACCTGAACGTCTACCTCCCCTAGCAGTAATGAGGCAGTGCCTCCCTCTTCCCCATGAGGGTGAGGTCACAGCTTCCATCCACAACTGCACCTCTACCACCCTCATTGCCAGGGAGGTGCTTAGCACTCAGGGCCTGGCTGACCTCTACAAAGGCCTGGTGCTACTCTCCTTAAAGATATTCCCTTCTCCAGCATCTTCTTCCCACCATTTGCCAAATTTAACCACCCAGGGTTCAATGAGCTTAATGGAAAGGCATCCTCTGCTCGTTCCTTCAGGTCAGGCTATGCAGCAGGTTCTAGTTTGTGATCACAGTGACATCTCTGGACACTCTGAAAACTTGAGTCCAAACCCGCTAAGAAGGCCTGGGTGAGGACATTTACGGCAGGATCACCTACTGTGCCGGGAAACTCTGGAGTCCTGGCCCAAATATTTTCACTGGAGATTTCTACCAAACACTTAAAGAAGAATTAATACAAATTCCACACAATCTCATTCCGACGATAAGAGGAAGAACACTTTCCAATTAATTTCCTCAGGCTAGTATTACTCTGAGACCAAAATCAGACAAGGATAGTACAAATCTTTTTAAGAACAGACCAGCATCCTTCACTAACATAGATGCAAAAATTCTTAGTGCAATATTAGCAGATATAACTCAGCAATATATAAAAAATAATACACCATGACCAAGTGGGGTTTATTCCAGAGATGCAAGGCTGGGTCAGTATTTGATAATTAATCAATGTACTCTACCTTGTTAACAAGCTAGAGAATAAAAATTTCATAATCATGTCATCTGATGCATAAAAGGCATTTGCCAAAATTCAACACCCATTGTTATGACAATAACCTCAGAACAATGGGCATAGAGAGACACTTCCCCAACTTGATAAAGAGCATCTACAGAAAAGCTACAGCTGACATTAGGGACAAGGCAAGGATATTTACTCCCGCCACTTTTATTTAACATAGCAGTGGGAGCAGTAGCCAGTGCAATAAGGAAGTAAAGGTAATACAAAGCAAATAGATCACAAAGGAAGGAAGAATTAAAACTATCCCTGTTTGCAGATGACATGATTGTCTATGTAGAATATCCCAGGAATACACACACACACACACATACACACACACACACACACACCCCCCTCCTAGAATTAAGTGACTTCAGCAAGGTAGCAGGTAAAAGATAAATGAAAATCAAAATCAATTGTACATGTATACATATGCAATGAAAACTTGAATATGAAATTGAAAATTTAAAACTATGTACCGTTGCTCAAAAAATGGAATACTTAGGTATAAATCTAGCAAAACATTTACAGGACTCGTGGGCTGAACATTACTGATGAAAGAAATCAAAAAAGATCAAAATAGAGAGACATACCATGTCCATGGTTTGAAAGACTCAACGTCGTAAAGATGTCAATCCTCTGCTTCCTCTATGCGTATTAACTGTGTAGAAAAATGGGGGAAATATATTACTTAGAACAAATTTGGAAATATTTGCTTTGTCTTCTAGGGAGGTAGGGAGATAGAGGCAAGACAAATTTTCCACTCTGCTTGCTCCTTTCGTTTACAGTGAAATGAAGAATGGTGCCAAGGGAAAGGAACTCCTGAAATTTCAATGCTTCTCCTAGTTTTCCTGTGATACTAGAGGAGGCATCTGAAGATGAGTAGAGTCCCTTTACTTGGTAGAGCACACAAAGCATGCTGAGCACTGTGATGTGTCACCCAGCTCTGCCTTCAGGGAAAATGGATGTATTCCCCAGCTGCTGGGAGTGCTGGCAGAAGACAGCTCTCAGCTGTCAGCCCTCTTCAAGGATTGCTTCAACAAGAAAGAAAATTGCCTCCCCCAAGATCCTGTCTCTTTTAGGGACAGGCTGCATCCAGTATCCAAATTGGTGCTGGGAAATAAAGACCCAACTCCTTGCTCCAAATCAGAACAACTCTGAAGAATCATCCCAGCTTCAGAGCAACCTGTCGGATCAGCTAAGGCCTCCACTGACACTTAATAGAAATCAATTTCTCCTTCTACCTTCCCGATCTTTCCTTTTCCTTCCACAGATATTGATTCCAAGAGCATTTCCTAATAAATACCCCCATGTGCTAATCTCCAATCTGCTTCCTGAGTAACCCAACCTGCAATCACGGGTGCCAAGAATGGTCCAAGAAAGCACACGCTGATATAGAATCATGCAACTGGCATGTGGACCCCATCACTTACGGTGAAGCTCAGATAGCTCCTGGTGATGCTGAAAGGGTGTTGGCTGTCGCTAAACTTGATTGTCACTTTGAAACCCCATCTCTACTAAAAATACAAAAATTAGTCTGGCGTGGTGGCGGGCACCTGTACTTGCAGATACTTGGGAGGCTGAGGCAGGAGAATTGCTTGAACACAGGAGGCAGAGGTTGCAGTGACCCGAGATCGCATCATTGCACTCCAGCCTGAGTGACAAGAGCAACGCTCGGTCTCAAAAAAAAAAAAAATAAATAACAAACAGCTGAGGGTAATTAACTGGCCACTTAAAGCTACGTGTAAAAGCCAGAGAGTTTTCCTGGGAACATATAAGAAGGCTCTGATCTGCTGCCAAAGGGCAGAGAAAGCTGAGGACCAAAGCCAGACTTAATTGCAAAGGTAACCAAGCTCTTAACCTAACCCTTGTTACAGTCAAGGCCCCACTGGGAAAGGATGGGATGCTGACACATGGGACAGGGATATCTGGGCTAACATAACCAAAATTTTGATCCAGAGATTGAGAATAGTCATGTCAATAAAAAGTCATGGTCCTGTGTCCAGTTTTTGTACCCAAGCCAGTTTTCAGACCCAGAATCCATTGACTAAAGCAGAGATAGGTCTTAGGAGGAAGGATTCAGCAACACCCGAGCAAGTATACATGGTAGTGATTCTTGCAGTCTTTCCCTAAGAGGTCCTACAGCCGTCTACTTAGGCCGCTGTACACTGAGGGAACAGGAATACCCAAACAGTTCAAGGACTGTCAGCACAGGATATCCATTGGCACTGACACCTAGAGACCCAAAGCTCCACCATGCCCCCCCAATTATAGTTGGGGGTATTTGGGGGCCAGGTAATATATGAACTCTCAGCCAGATTTGACTTGCAGTAGGCCTACTGGGTCTATGGATTCACCTGGTGTTCATTTTTGTGGTTCCCAGATAGTTAGAATAAACTCACTTGATAGTATAACGTCTACATTAGTTTCATGGTCTCTGGGATAAGACCTATCAGAATGGGGAAGGCCTTCAGAAAAACTAAAACAGCCCCTCCCAGCCAAAACAGTAAATCAAAAGCAATACTGTGTCCCAGAGGGAATGGCACAAATTAGTGCCACCCTTATAGACCTAAAGATGCAGAGGTTGTGATTATTCATTACCTCCATTTTATTCACAAAGCTGGACCTTGTAAAAACTAGATAGATGCTAGAAGATGACATTGGAGTGCTGTAAACTCAGCCAAGCAACTGCAGCTGCTGTGCTGAATATGGTGTCTTAGCTATAAATTATTAACCTGGCCTCTGATATGTGATATATTATAGCCTTTCATCAGGCAAATGCATTCTTTTTCATCCCTATCAGAATAAAAGTATCAAAACCAGTTTGCATTCAAGATACATTTGTAGTTTTGCTCCTGGTCTATGTTAACTCTCCTGCTCTCTAGCGTAATAGTACAAAGAGATTAACCTGGTTTTGTTCCCGTGGCCACACAGAGCAGGGAACCTGACTGCAGTCCCACCTATCTGGAACTACAGAGAAAGAGTTAATTCCACCAAAGAAAGGGGAAGTTCCATCAGGAAGGGGCAATGGAGGCTGGGCAGCCCCAAAAACAAATGTCCCTAGAATCATCTGACTACAGGGAGAAGAGTGTCTTGCCTCTTTCAGATGCTTCACTCACACATCCATTCATATACTCACCTACTCATTCATATTTTTTCATACTAAGCTGTCTTATCTGGGAGGTACAAGAGATGAAACATGGTCTCTGTCACTGGGTACTTACCATTGTCCTGGGGTCAGAAAACAGGCATGAAAACCATGATTAAACCACAAAGGATGGAGTACAGGCCAAAGACTGGAGCAGTTGTTATCCAGTTACCAACAGAAGTCAATATCCTTAGAGATTTAAATGAAGTGGGCCAGGGGAACAAAGTCAAGTCCATCGTGTATTCCCTCCCTGTAATTTTAAGCTTGATCTGAGGGAGACAGAGAGTGGAAGAAGGTGGCATTCATTCATCCCCACTGTGCTCCCCACTGGACCAGTCTGGCTTCTTATTGAATAAGCTTATGAAGCTTCTTGCTGCCATTCTTGGGCAAGATAAACTCATCTCTTAGCACCTAAATTTCTTTGATATTAAATGCATACACTACTACCTATATTTTAAAAGTTACTGTAAAGATATATATATATGTCAAAAAAAAATAGTAAACACCCAACAAGAATTCTTGCATTGTGGGAACTCGCCCTAAGTGAGTCCCCGCTATACCCTCTCCTTTCTCTGTTTGTCCCGGAATCCAACATTGCAGCACCATGCTTCATGATGGAAAAGTGAGGTATAAATCGACATCTTTGCTTTAAATAAGCTTCACTGGGAACTGAATCCACTGACCTGCTGTCATTGTAAAAGCTGAGTGTGTTCAATAAATTGTTTTAAAAGAAATCCATCAATCGATGGCTATCTGCTATTCAATTATCTGCCAGTTCTATTCTCCTTGGCAAATTTATTCTTTTTTTTTTTAATAGAGATGAGACCTCGCTATGTTGCCTAGGCTGGTCTCAAACTCCTGGACTCAAGCATCCCTCCCACCTTGACCTCCCAAAGTGCTGGGATTACAGACGTGAGCCACCACACCTGGCCCAGCTGCTTTATTCTTAACTGTGTCTGAAATAAGCCTGATCATGCATAAACTCACAGTGATATTCTTGTAGAGTTTAACAAACCACTTGCATTTTTCTATGTCTTCCTTATATTTTCATATATTGTTTAGTTTAAAAATAAGACGAATGATTTATAAAGTCAGAAAAATAATGATACTAAGAATTGAAACAAAATCACTGACGTATGTTCCTGCTGTGTCACTAACACAGGCTGTGTGCCCTGGGATAAGCCCTATACCCTCTCTGGGCCTCAGTCATCTCATCTGTTGAATGAGGGGAATGAATCAGATATTCCCTCATGGTCCTTCTGAGGATCTTGGCCTCTATGTGTATGTCAGTCTCTCCCCGCCCGGAATAGGATATTTTACAGCATGACTAGCCAGCAGGAAACTCAATCTTCTCCAAGTCCCAGCAGGCACAGCAGCAAGCAGAATTCTGTAAAGTGGGCAGTGCCTGGCGTGTCCCAGAATAACAGTCAACAATCAAATGCAGAAATCAGCCTTATTGCTGTAAAGTGCAAGGCTGTGTCTGCTCCTCTTAGGTTCTGTTCCATCAGCTGCAAGCATCCAGGAGTTGGCCTGTTCACCGTGAGTCTGGTTTGCAGCCAAAAAACAACACGATGAACTATGCTCTCTGAGCAGGTGCGCTGACCACAGGGAAGGGATGCTGAGTGTTAAATAAACACAAAACCAAATCACCCTTAATGAACAGATTCATTGAGACACACATCCTAACTACCTAGACAATAAGCATGAGAAATGGGTGCGTAAATACAGTCTTACCATGATTTTTCTTTTCTTAGTCCAACCAGGCTGATTTCTATTCAGGCTTTAGCTGCGGCCCCCGAGTATTATTACCTGCTAATTATCATAATGGGCACCTGAGCAAGAATGGCTTGATAAATTGCTCATGCACTGGTGTATTTAGTAGGGCATTCATTCAAGCAGCCAGAGCATTCTTCATCCTTCCATTGGAGTGGAAAATAACCAGTAGCAAAGGCAGAAGAAAGATATGGGTAATAAATGTTATGAGGGAGGGAGGGTAAGGAGAGAAGGGAGGGAAAGGAGGAGAGAAAGGGAGGCAAGGAAGTCTATCTAATGACAGAATATCAGACCTCACTTGGTCAGCATCCACAGAGGGGGTACGGGTTGGCTTGGGAGACCCACTGTGGGTTTAGTTTTGTCTCGAGGCCAGCCTTTGCACAACATGTGCCAGGAGACCAGCTGTCTGGACGTCGAAGGATACTGGCAAACACAAAGCAATGGGGACAGGGAGAGAGAAAGCGCAGTTCAGGAAAACCCATCACATGTTAGGAAACAGTACAGTTCTCGAGAGGCAGCATGGGATAATTGGGAAGGAATATGGGCTTTGGAGAAGCCTGCCTGAGCTTGATTCCCAACTTTGCTGCTGACTTACAAGCTGTATGGTCTTGGCCAAGCTACTCAATCTCTCTGTTACGTACTTTCCTGACCTACAAAGTACGGTATACATAGATTGGCAACGGCCACAAATATTTTGTAGCTCTTTCCTTTGAGAGGTGGAGCCTATTTCCCCACCCCTTGAATCTGGGCTGCCTTGTGGCTGATTTTGCCCAATAGAATAAAGCAGGGGTACTGTTGTATGAGTCCCAAGCCTACACTGTGATAAATTTAGAAGCTTCCACTCCCTCTGTTGGAATTCTACCACCATGTGAATAGCCCAGGTTGGCCTAGGAGGATGAGAGGCTATGTGAGGAAGAGATAAGTGGTTCCAGCTGAGGGTCCCTAATACAGTAGCCTGCCAACCACCAGACTTGTGAAGGCACTGTAGGTTGATTTGTGAGGTCAACCAGTCCCAGCCAACTCACCAGGAGACGGAAATCAGCTGAGCCAGCCAGAGGATCAGAAGGACTGCCCAGCTGACCTACAGAACGGTGAGCTATAACTTTTTATTGATTTAAGCTGAATGGTAAACACACCTGATAGCAGTAGTGTAAGCATGCCCTTAGAATGACCCTATGGCAGACGCACCTGAGTGTGTGTTTTGCGTTAGGGAGTCCAGGTGTGGCCAACTCAGATTAATTCCTTATCTATGAGAATCATCTGAGTCCCTGGTCAGTCCCATTAAATACAGGCTACACAGATGATTTGAGGCCCTGAGTTTTGGGTCAAATGAAGGTTGCCAGGTGGAGGTTGTTAACAGGAGGGTGTTAAGTCAAAATGCTACAGAAATTGCAGGCTGTTAGCAAGTGGTTGTGGTATCTTGCCCAGCCCACTACCACAGGGCTGTGCAGTTATGTTGTCTAGCCCACCACCACTAGGCCATTTCTGTATGTAAGGCAGTTCTCCCGCCCAGCCCACTACCACTGGACTCTCTCCCCTGTATGTAAGCCCCTAATAAAACCCCATGTCTCATTTGCTGGCTCTGGGTCTCTTCTTCAGTCTCTTGAACCTGGTGCCTTCCTTATTGGAGTGGTTAGGGGTTTGACACAGCATGAGCCACTATGTTTTGGGGCGGTTTGTTACACAGCCAAAGCTAACAGATACATGGGATTTCCATAATTCTAACCTCATAGAGTTTCTATCTATCTGTAAAATACTTCACTGCCTAGTATGTAGTAAATTTTCAATAAGATGTCTAATCAGGGGCTCAGATGCTCCTAATAGCCAAGGAATGAATCTCTGAGTTGGCCACACCTGGGCTCCCTCACGCAGAACACACATTCAGGTGCATCTGCCATGTGGTGATTCTAAGGGTGTGCTTAAGCTACTGCTATCAGGTGTGTTTCAATAGTTATTACTATTATTGTTTGTCATTATTATTATGTCCATTGTGTGAGGTAGGACAGTGTAACAGAAAGGGGTTTAGGGACCAGACAGGTCTGGATTCGAATCCCAGTGCCACTGCCCTGTGGATAAATGACTTCTCTGAGTTTCAGTCTGTTTATCTGTAAAACTGGGATACCAGTATCAATCCCGCAGGGCTGTTGCTGGTGTTGAAGATGTGTGAGCACAGCTTGGAGTAGGAATCTCAGGAAGAAACATGACCCCACCGCTTGTGCTGACTTTGCATTGCAAGGACAGCAGGACCCCAAGCACCCACTGTGTGCACCATCCCGAGCCCACCAGGCTGCCCCCAGTTCCTGGAGAGACCATAGAGCTCTGAGGCACCTGCAGGGCTTACTTCACCCTCGGAGAGTTCTTATCTCTTGTTTGAAGTTGGACTGAGAAAATGCTCCAAAGATTGCACCTTACACATTTGAGGCACCTGAGAAACACCCACCCCGTGACCTAGGCCAATTTGCTACTAGAATTCTGGTTCAATAACACAAGGATGTGTCTCCTAGCAAGCTTGATTTTGTTTTCTTTTGTTTTGTGACAGGGTCTCAATCTGTCACCCAGGCTGGAGTTCAGTGGCATGATCTTGGCTCACTGCAACCTCTGCCTCCCAGGTTCAAGCGATCCTCCTGCCTCAGCCTCCCGAGTAGCTGGGACTACAGGCACACCATGTTGGGCTGATTTTTGTATTTTTAGTAGAGATGGGGTTTCAACCATGTTGGCCAGGATGGTCTCGAACTCCTGACCTCAAGTGATCCACCTGACTTGGCCTCCCAAAGTGCTGGGATTACAGACATGAGCCACCACGCCCAGCCGAGCTTGTTATTTTTAACATGTTCACTACATCAACATTTTTTTAATTGATTCCCAAACATGACATTTTGAAAATATAGTTTCACATCAAGGGTTTCTTATCTAGTAGGTCTCAGGTAGGTACTAGGAACCTGTGTTTTTAAAAAGCTGTGCAAATGATTCCAATGCACAGCCAGGTTTGGGAGCCTTTCAATTTAGTAAAATCAGATAATGGTACCTGCATTCTGAAGCAAGTCATTTAACTCGTTTGTTTTTGCTATTTGAAGTTTCATAATCTCTGATCTCATAGTTGTGTGATTAAGGGAGCCTCTAAATGAGAAAAACAAGAAGGGAAATCTAGTACATTCCTGAACAAGTCATTTATGGGTACTTTCAAAGACAATACTGGGAACATAATGGAAATTCCCCTGGCAAAAGCCTATGCCCAGCCCATGGATGAAGGCACTAACCTTGTGGTCATAGCCCTCTTGGGTGCAGCCTGGCTCACTGCAGGGAAGTGCGCTGGACCCTGGAGATACATGGGTGAAGAAAGGAGATATGGACTCTCCCCCTACAAAGCTCACATCTCATAGAGAAGGACAGACCAGTGTGTCATGACAAACTGTGATGAGCATCATGAAGAGAAAAAGCAAAGCGATAAACTAAAGAATAAGAGGCCAGAGCCCTTTAAATGAAGGCAGTCAGAGAGGGCATCTCTGAGGAGGTGACATTTAAGCTGAGACCTGAAGGAAAAGATCTCTTCCTCCAGGAGAGCAAGGTAGAAGATGCTGCAGTAGGAAATGGGGTGTTATTCTAAACAGCATTGCAGAAGCATCAGGCCAACTGTAGGACGGATTGAGCTACCCACGGTTCCTAAGAGGAGGAGGCCATGTGTCACCTCAGGGTTATCTCTTAGGGAACAGCTATGCCTTCCTATGGTCTTCTTCTCTGAGGGACTTTGTCACAGAATCCTGGGCCTGGTGAGATTCAACGTGACTATGCCTCAAAACAATGGAGGTTGACTTTGGCAACTTCTCAGAAAACTGGAGGTTTTGAACCCTGAGCTACAAAAAGTATACAGCAGGCACACACTAGCCCCTGGCCCTAAGGGAAGGTTGACCAAAGGTGCTGTAACAAATGCCAACGTCTGTGCAGGGACCTACATGTTGGGCAGAGCGGGAATCCTGCACTTCAAAATTGCCTTAAAATGACCAGGGTTGGCCGGGTGTGGTGGCTCACGCCTGTAATCCCAGCACTTTGGGAGGCTGAGGTGGGCAGATCACAAGGTCAGAAGGTAGAGACCATCCTGGCTAACACGGTGAAACCCCGTCTCTACTAAAAATACAAAAAATTAGCCAGGCGTGGTGGCGGGTGCCTGTAGTCCCAGCTACTCGGGAGGCTGAGGCAGGACAATGGCGTGAACCCGGGAGGCGGAGCTTGCAGTGAGCCGAGATCGCGCCACTGCACTCCAGCCTGGGCGACCACCAAGAAAAAAAAAAAAAAAAAAAAAAATGACCAGGATTCTGCATTGTGGGAGTTTGGCAACAGAGCAGGTAACCAACTCTCCCTCTTATCATTATCTGGAAGCATAAAAACAAGAATAGCATCATAACATAAAAATGGGGAAAAAACTCAGCAGTGAGCACAGTTATGCTTTAGCATCAAGTACCTTTATGTTGGTTTTCATCCATTTTCATGGCCATCGAGTCTCTACGCTTTATGATTACCTTATGACATTTTTAAAAATGAAATTAACTTCAACTTTCTAGCAGCTATCTGCTAAGACACAGCTGATGACTCATAAAATGTGAATCCCAACACTGGCAGGCCTGACTGGAAGCCATTCGTGAGCAGTGGTTACTCAGGCCCATGTTCCCCGAGTTACAATCTGCCACTTTTCAGAACCCAACACGTGTTTGTTCCCTCTCATTTGGGAAGCATATGGAACAAGGGCTCTCGAATATGGAACAAGGCCTGAAGAAGATGCCGCCCCAGACTTGTGGTAGCCCTGTGGGCCAGATAACCCAGTGGCCAGTATGAACCTCCCATTTTAGAGGCGTAAAAGTGTTTCTTTCCCAGCCTCCCTTTCAGTTAGGGGTACGTCACCCAATTCTAGCCAGTGATACATAACGAGAGCACCTGAGAAAGCCTCCGCCTTCCTGCACTGAGGGAGAGCTGCTGGTGTTTCCCTTTCCCCTTCCTTCTTGCCTCGGATGTGGATGAGTATCCGGAGTTTTAGCAGCCATTTTGAAGACCTGAGGTAACAGCATGAGGACAAAGGTGAAGCAGTTAAGGATGAATGGAGGCAAAAGACAGAGAAAGATTTTAGGTCTTCAATGACATGTTTGAGCTACTGGGCCAACCTGAAAAGCACCCATCTCCAGACTTCTTTGTAAATCAGATGATAAAGAACCCTAGGACTTCTGCCTTGTGATTAGTTTGGTATTCTGTTACTTCCTACAGAAAGCATTCCTGATTGATGTGGGTATTGAGCACCTATGGCCTAGATCCTATATGCTACCTGTTCTTCCTGGAGCAAACGTGAAAAGTTGAACCAGGTAAGACATTCAGATATCTGATGCTAATTTTCTAAGACCCTTTTCCACCTATCTCTTCTTCATCTTCACTTAAACTGCCCCACTTCCAGTCCTGATTCTCTCTCTCCAGGACCATGCAATTATTCCTTAATGTATTTCCCCACTTCCTGCCTTCCCATTCCACACTTTCCCTTTTGCCAGCATTAGGTCCCAGAGTACATTCCTAAACAAGTCATTCTTTTATTTCCCACTCACCCTAAACCTTCACTGGCTCCCCACTGCCTCCCAAGAAGAGCCAGACTCCTTAGGTTGAAACTCAAGGCAGGACTTTACAAAAGTGGTTAGGAAGGCAGGCTTTGGACTGAATCCCAGCTCTACCACCTCCCATACATCACATCTTGGCAAATTGCTTGACTTTTCTAAATGTCTGTTTTCCTATCCATAAAATAAAAATAACAATGAGAATGTCTACTTCCTAATGTCCTGAGAAATAAGTGATGCAATGTAAGGTACAGCACTGTGCCTTACACACAGTAAGAACTCAGCAAACCTAACTGGTATTATTAATCTTCCTGAATCTAGTTTCAGCCAACTTTTCACCACTCTCTCTCGTAAGCACAGCCTGCACTCTTTCAAATGGGCATCACCCTTTCCTTCCTTTGCTAACTGCCTTACCCTGCCCATAGCATGCTCTCCTGCCACTACTCTCTTCGTTACATAAAATCCCAGGCATCGGCCGAGGGTGGTGGCTCATGCCTGTAATCCCAGCACTTTTGGGGGCCAAGGTGGATGGATCATTTGAGGTCAGGAGTTCGAGACCAACCTGACCAACATAGTGAAACCCTGTCCCTACTAAAAATACAAAAATTATCCAGGCATGGTGGTGGACACCTATAATCCCAGCTACTCGGGAGGCTGAGGCAAGAGAATCACTTGAACCCAGGAGGCAGAGGTTGCAGTGAGCCAAGATCGTGCCACTGCACTCCAGCCTGGGCAACAGAGGGAGATTCTGTCTCAGAAAAAAAAGGAAAAGAAAATCCCAGGCATCCTTCAAAGTCTAGCTCAAATGTCACCTCCTGCATGAAGGCTTTTCTGACCGCCGGGGTCATATGTGAATAGCCCCACCATTGAATTCACATGGCATTTGTTTATGTATCACTTTTCTGACACTTAGTACAGAAGTCAACTGGCTCCATTTCTCCACCCCAGGCTGACCTCATCCTTCCATCCTGGGCTGTCCCCATCTCTCCACTCCAGGCTGGCCCCATCCTTCCACCTGAGGCTGGCTCCATCCCTCCACACCAGGTTGGCCCATCCCACAATCCCAGGCTGGCCCCATCCCTCCACCCCAGGCTGGCTCAACCCTCCATCCTAGGCTGGCTCCATCCCTCTACTTAAGGCTACTGCTCATCTGGAGACAGTCTCCTTTAAGTGACTCTACCCTTGGGCGTTTCAGCAAATCCTCCCTGCCCTCTGGTCTCTGGATTGAGAGATAACAGCTCCTCTGCTTGTAGTAGCTACTGGTTCCTGCACCATACTTCATATTTCCCTACCCTTCACCTTCACCTTTGTTGACAAATCCTCAACAGTATTAGGGCCCTGCTGAAATGCTTGCCTGCGGGTAAATAAGGTGAAGGATTTGACTCTTCATGGACCTGTGCCCATGTGGATTCATGGCTAGAAGAGGGACCCTACTATGCTCCCGACTCCTGGGAAAATCCTTCGCTGGGTGGGTAGAGTCTCATAGACAACAGTTGCTGACTGCCAGAGGACAGCTGGCGGGCCCATACCAGCCCTGATGGGGTGCTGTGCAGGATCTGGAAGCAGCTAAGGGGAAGGAGTCCCACCCCACCACTCAGATGGTTTTGGTCTCTTGGAGAGCTTCAAGGAGGACCTCACCCTCCAAGGACAGAGGGACAGCTTTTCAGTGGCTGTGATTAGACTTCGACTCCTCTGTATTTCCTGCGGGGCTTAGGGGACCTTCTAAGTTCAGATTTGTCTCTTCCAACCCACACCACTCACTGGCTGAAAAATGATTGAATAGTAGTCTATCCAGGCATGGATTCCTCTTCAGCCAGAACGAGTATGACCCAACATGGAAGTCTTCTTTGATATAATCTTAGGAGGAGGGATGTGGAAGTCAGTTACACAACAATGATGTAGTTTAATCGCATTTTGGTAAAATACTGTGAATATGTTTGTGAATACTCCTGGAAGGGCCTAGGAAGGAAAAGCACAAACTGTTAATGCTCCCAGGGAAGACAGGTGGGAGATATTCACTTATTAAAGGAAAAAAAAGTTGATTTTGTAATTAAAAAAAATCTACAGCTGTCTTTGCTATTCAGCAGGACTAGCTTTAGATCAACGAATTGCCTGGGGCAACGGACTAACAGGTGGGTTTGGCTTTTCTTCTGGGCTGCTGTGGTTCCACCAGCTGACCCCTCCTCTTCCAAAAGCCTAACGTATGAATTCACCACGTTGCAGGAACCTCGGCTTTCAGTGCGTGTGGACTTAGCTGGGGGCTGCACACCCTGGAAAAGCAAAGGCAACTGCTGCTCCAGAAGCCCCACTGGGAGAGGCCTGCGGGGCGACTACCTCTTGACCTGCAAATTTCCTTCCCTCTTTGCCCCTAGTCCGGACCATTTCCTCTAGCAAGGAGTTCGAAGGATGTAGACTCCTCGAGCCCCCATCACGCGAAATAGGTGGTTTGTGCTGCTTCGAACTTGGAGGTGATGCGCAGAAAACAATGACCAAGGTGACGCAATAATGCCAGAGCTGGACGGGGAGCCCAGCACCTGCCAAGCGGCCCCGTGCCCAGTCACCCACTCTTGAGGATGCTGGATCGCCCTGCTCTGCGCCGGCCAGCGCTCCACCATTCGGGAGCTCCGGATTTCCCTCTTGGAGGTGGAGACGTCGTTTCCACAGTGATCAAGGGACGTCTGAAGGAACTGAGTGTGGATCACCTGACCAAGGCGACAGAACCTGCCACGGAGAAGGGCCCCAGAGAGCGTCCTCTGTGCTCCTGGGGAGCTCCCCGTGCCAGGGCTGGACACACAGCTAGACAGGGCAGGAGAGGGTCCCCACAGATTCCCCGAGGACCCGGCTTGTGAACGAACATCCGCTCTCACCCCCGCAGCCAATGCCTGGGCCTCTAGAAGAACAGCGGGTCCGCCTCGGCAGGCAGGTGGACCCAGGACCCTGGCTGCGCACGGGTGCAGGGACCCGGGCACCGCAGCGCTAGCACACGCCACTCCCCACCACTTCCGGCCCAGCAGCCTCGGTGCCCCGGGCTAGGACCCGGGAAAGAGCGAGCAGCGGGAGGAGGGGAAGGGGCGTGGGCAGAGGCCGAGACACCAGGCATGGACCCTGGCCTCCATTTGGGTTTGGGGAGTAGAAGAGTGAGGGCGACAGGCAGAGGACGGAGACCAGAGGCAAGGCCCGGAGTTCAGCAAGAACTGAGAGCATCCAGGGTGGCGCTGGTGTCCACGGCGCCAGGGGCGGAGCAGTTCGAGGCACTGAAAATAGCGTTAGGGATGAGGTTCATGTCCAGACCCTGGAGCAGATGAAGAGCGCAAGGGGTGGCAGCAGATTTCGCACGTCACCCTGGAGAGCAGTAGAAGGCGCCGCGACCCTGCGGCCACCCTCCTTCTGGGGGCGCCCGGTGGCCGGGGCTGGCAGCGCTCAGAGACGGCTGGGAGGACCGAGAGCCTTCGTCAGAGGCCACAGGGAGGCGAACAGGGGGTCGACTATATGGCATGCCCTTGGCGGAGATCTGGCGCTCTCCACCACTACAAGGTCAGCTAAATAGGTGTGCAGCCTCCTGGGAACGTCCAGCGTGGAGCTCAACCGCCAAATAGCCACGAACTCATAAAGCGAACCACGGCGAGGACACCTAGCGCGGCTACACGAGGACCACAAGACAGCGGTGCCTCCAGCACCGCGATTCAACTACGGAGGCCGAGGTCAGCGGTACCCGCAGGGGCACAGGAACACGTGGGTCACGCTGTGCAGGGGCCGGGTCCTGCTGCTGAGGTGGATAAGTAGGGAGTTACCCAGGACCCCCTCCGAGGTGTCAAGAGCACAGCCCACGATGAACAGCGGCTTGCAGCACCCCAGGAATGACCGCCCAGGAGGAAGCCTTTGCCTTTCGAGCGGATGAGTTGTCCCAGCAGCCGGTCTGGGACGCACAGGCGGCCTGGGAGCCAGCTCAACCTAGCAGGGAGGGAGGCTCTGGTGGTGGCGCCCGGTGTGCTGGCGCTGCACACAGGCCCAGCAGGGCTCCCGGGTTCCCCTGCAGCGCTCTGAACATGTGATCTTCCTCAGCTCTGAATCAGAACGCCTCCTTCGCCACCAGATTACCATCCCATGGGCAGCCCGGGTGGAGCCTAATTCCCGGCGGGCAGGTCATTTTGCTTTGGCCCAGCTGCACCGTGAGACTGCTCCTTGTTAATCTCGCTCTAGGCTTTCGGAAGACATCCCCTCCTCTCCCAGAAACTAACATTGATGTGTCAGTGCCACAAGCTCTGTAGTTATGTCATAGAAAGGGTTTGCTGAAGGAGTCTGGGATAAGAACAAACTAGGGTAGAAGTAAACAGGAATTGAGGTCTGTCCTTAAGAGTCAGTTATTGGCCCTGCGCGGTGGCTCAGGCCTGTAATCCCAGCACTTTGGGAGGCCAAGGTGGGTGGATCACGACATCAGGAGTTCGAGACCAACCTGGCCAAGATGGTGACACCCCGTCTCTACTAACAATACAAAAATTAGCCGGGTGCGGTGGCAGGTGCCTGTAATCCCAACTACTCAGGAGGCTGAGGCAGGAGAATCGCTTGAACTCGGGCGGCAGAAGTTGCAGTGAGCCAAGATCACACAACTGCACTCCAACCTGGGTGACAGAGTGAGACTCCGTCTCAAAAAAAAAAAAAAAGTTATTGCCATTGAAGGTGCTTACCAGTGGTCCAGTTTTCCACCTGTAGCTGCTCCTGGGTCTTCTTTCTAAGGTCAGTGTGCCCCTAGCATTTGCCCTGCAAAAGGCAGTGGCTTCAGAAGGACAGTCCCCTCACAGGAACCTGCTTGTGGGCATACGGGCAGTGGCCAGGCTACCATATCTGACTGCCAGGGCATATTATGATGCAGCACTGCACCTCCTACCCAGGTGGTGGGCCAGCATTCTAGGAAGAAGACCCCAGAGGGACTGTGGTATAGGCTAGGGAGGAAAGCCCAGTGCCTGACTGCTAACCTAGAGCTCAAACCTGGAGTCTTTGCTTAATTTTTCCAGGTCAAAAGAGTGTTTTCATTGCTTGGCAATAACTGGGCGCGGAGCAAAGAGGAGTTTCACCGTATAGCTTTCCATTTTTCACTGGACGTCATTTCAGAAGGAGGAGATGGGTCCTGAGACCAGGGGATTTAGTTATCAGCAAGTTAAGAAGAGGATATTGTGAGAGCTGAGGGAGGCAGAGAGGCAGAGAATGCTTAAAAGCAGAGACTGTTTCTCCTTTGCTTTTTTTTGACTCCAGTTTCTTTACTCCAGCACCAAACATAAAAACGAAACACATTTGACCTTTCATTGTTAGGCTCCTCTGGAGAGCTCTCTGTGAGACTTATCAGGTTGACAGCCCTGTGGAGAGTCTGTGCAAACTCCTGTTATCCACCTGAGCCTGGAGTTTCACTGCAAAATGACCAATTGTGTGAACTCCGAGAACCCACAGTGGGTGGGAAATAACAACACACTGCAGCCTTGTAGGAGCTCGGTGCAGACTGCCTTCTGCAGTGGAATTAGCCAGGGTTCTCACCATCATCTTTCACTTTGTAGTGATTGACCAGGAGATGGGTACTTGAATCCCACCAGTTCCCCTTCACTGAGGCAGAAGGGGCTTCAGAGAGGAGATATAGATAATATGAAAAATTAGCAGAAAAAGGCATGAAAAATAAAGTGTGGGAAAGAGAGGAATTATGTTAAAAGCAAAGAAAATTCAAAAACCTGTGAGAGGAATGCATGTTCAGTTTTCAAAATAAGATTTTCTGCTTCCAAAGATTGATAGGTAAATGTGCAGTCTTAACAAGATTGTAACTCTCATCCATCCAAATATTTTACATTTCCCACATCTGTATACTAGTTTCCTTTGCAGGATAAGTGGGTCGCTGAAAAGGTATACATATGTCCATTTTTAGATGGTATTTTAGGTGTACCGAAAAATCTTTATGACTCCATCATGAACATTTTAGAAACTTCATGATTTTGCTTATAGACCCACATGTGGGATGTTAGACCTTCCCAAGTTATATGTGAGAAATGGGTGATAAAATGCAAACATTTAAATAACTGATATTTGATGGTATAGAAATTAGGCATGAAGTTCTCATTTTGATGGACCCATGGATTTAGGCACATGCAGTCTTGGGGAGTAGACAGCTTGATGCCATATATTTAAATGCTGGCCTTACTGAGGTTGGGGGCAGGGGGTCACAGAAGACCCAGAATGAACAGTTCATTTCTAGAATAAGGTGGAGTTGACAAATCTAGATGGAGTAGCCTGTTTTCCTTGGCATGATTTATCCTTGCTTTGACTCTGGCTATCCTGAGGTTGTGGAGTTACCCCATGTGTATAACTGGCTTGGTTTATTAATCCCGTGACTGAAGACTGTGCTGATTTAGTATTTATTGAGCTCCCACAAAATGTCAAACAGTATAAACCCCAGCATGTAGAGCTTCACATGTGATTCAGCAACATGTGCATTTTACACAGCAAAGACATCAACGCAGGGAGGTAAATCAATCAAGAACCTGCCTTGGGAAACAAAGGTGCTCCTGACCTCTCGTCTGTGAGGGGACAGGCCCTGTGTTCAACCCCAGATCTAACCACACTCTTGAGGTTAGTTTTGTGCCTTGCATTTGAAAGACTACTAGATGTTCAGGAAGGAAATCACAGGACAGAGGTGGTGGGTTAGCCTACCTGAAAAAACAAACCTGGAACTTAGCTATCCCAGTAAAACAGCAGATTGAAAATTCACAAGGACAAAAAATCAGATGGTTATAGGAATTGGAATCATTACCTTAGCATCTCTCACAATTGCTATTTCCAGGTAGCTGTTGGAGCATACATTGAAACGCTCTTCTGCCAGTTTAGTGAGATAAATCTATTGAATGGCTGCCAAAAGTGAGACCTGGTGACAATGCTTGCAAAGAGGATTACAGAACCTCCCATCAGCTTTGAGAAGGGCTGCTGCCAAGTACCACTGGCTCAGTTCCCTGTTTGCCTGCCTATATGACTCCTTGCCGGAAGAGCCCTATGTATACATCTTAGATGCTTGATATTAACCAAAATGAATTATTAAATTTTTCTACCTACAATCCTATGCAGTTCTCTCTGGGACTCACCTCTGATTTTTTTGAAATTTGGTTTGATTTATAAACTAGTCCAAAACAGATACCAGATGTTGTGAGAATTGCTGTTCAGTTTCCAGTTTTCATAATATATAAAGATGTTTATAAGCACAACCTAATTCTCCAACCTCTTTAGACTGTTTATAAAGTCCATGTAAGTGTTTCAAACTTAAGTTGTAGGCATGACAGAAACCAGTGGCAACTTTTCCAGTAGTTAATGGAGATGCTTGTTCTTCATAGTTGATATAAACTTAATCAGGGAGCACTTTTTCTAACACCCTGACAACCAGGATTCAAAATAATTCATGCTATGTAAATTATTTTTGGTTTTTTGTTTGTTTGAGACTAGGTTTTGCTCTGTCACTGAGACTGGAGTCAGTGGTGTAATGACAGCTCACTGCAGCCTAGTAATCCTCCCAGGCTACAGTGATCCTCCTGCCTTGGCGTCCCAAGTAGCTGGGACCGCAGGTGTGCACCATCATGTCCAGCTATTTTTTGTAGAGATGGAGTTTTGCCGTATTTCCCAGACTTGTCTTGAACTCCTGGGTGCAAGCAATTCTCCCCCTTCAGCCTCCCAAAGTTTTGGAATTACAGATGTGAGCCATGGTACCAGGCCATGGTATGTAAATTTATAATACAATTGAACTAAGGTTGAATGATGACATTCCTTCTGACTTGATTGGACTGATACAAAAGAAATAAGTAAGTAAACTGTTGAATGAATCCCTATATATTTGGATTTCAATAATTTGCCTCTGATTGAGCAGGTATTGTCTGAAGACTAAAAGAGTATTCTCTAAGTATGACATGTAACACCATCCAATTCAACTCCAAATTATTAACACCTTTCACAGGTGCAACTAAAGCTTTATTCGGACGTTTCTAAGATTCATTAGAAAGAGGATATTTCCCCACCCCCACCCCCCCACCCCCACCCCCACCCAACCCCGAGACCGAGTCTTGCTCTGTCACCCAGGTTGGAGTACAGTGGCACAATCTCAGCTCACTGCAACTCTTCCTCCCCAGGTTCAAGAAATCCTCCAGCCTCAGCCTCCTGAGTAGCTGGGATTACAGGTGTGCACCGCCACACCCGGCTAATTTTTGTATTTTTAGTAGAGATGGGGTTTCACCATGTTGGTCAGGCTGGTCTCAAACTCCTGACCTCGTGATCTGCCTGCCTTGGTCTCCCAAAGTGCTGGGATTACAGGTCTGAGCCACCACTCCCGGGCCTAGAAAGGATAATTCTTAAGGTGCTTAATTTTGGTTTCACATTAAAATCCCCTGAAGTGCTTTGGAAAATGCTAGTGTCCAGGCACCATCTCAAATCAATTAGACTTTTAGGAGGAGGGCCCAGACATCAATTTAAAAAAAAAAGTTCCCCAGGTGATTCTAGGAGTAGCCAGGGCTGAGAACCAGTGATTCAAACCTTCCAACAAAGAGCCCACAATGAATCAGATCCCTCCCCAAATAATCCCTCTCCTTCCCCCTACCACCTACACTCTCCACACATGACCATCAAAGGAATCAAAGGGAATGGGAAATGTCTGCCCTGAGCCTCCCAAGTAATAGAGCTGCTAGAAGCAGAGAAGCTATCCTCAGGATGCCTGGGAGATGAACTCATCTGGGGCGGGGTGGGCTGCAGTATTAGCACACAGGTTCTTTGTTCTCCAATCCATGGATGAAGCTCAAGTTCATTTAGCACCATTGCCAGAGATAGCCTCCATACCATCTTTGCCTGCCTTTTCCTTTCTCCCAAACTAGCCTTTCCTACCCTTTATTGTGTGCAAAAAGTCTAGCCCAGTAACTACTAAAGAATCCTATGCTAACCAGCCCAACCGTGATCACTCCCACTCCCACCATGGTTATTGACATGAATGTAATAGGACTAAACACTTGTCATTCCCGTATCATCCCTCTTTCCTTTTAGTGCACATTTTAATGAAGGAATGAGCTTATTTCTGAGAATAAGAGAAGCAGGAGGAGGGAAACAGTGATTCTTGTGTTCAGTGAGTTGGGAAAGTAGTTGAACCTTATGGATGGTGACTGAGTTACTGGGAACACAGAGGCTGATGTGACAGCTGGATATTATGTATCATTTCCCAAGACTCCTGTCCTCACTGCCCAAGTTGCTGTTCCAACAGTGTGGAGACCCTTGTCCCAAGGCACTTGTCCTCATTTACAGAACTCACAGGAGGTTAAGGTGATGATTATCAGCCTGGGATCATGCTCCACAGTCTTCACCTGTTCCCTTAACCCTGGAAGTAATTAGTGTTTGATCTACACAGCATGTGGATGGTAGCTTATTCTTCTGTTCTGTCCTTAAATAAACTTCTGCTGGTTCTTGATTTCTGGGTTGATCATGTTCCAAGAATCACTACAGAGCAGGTGCTGAGCAGTCAGATGACAGCTGTTGATCTGTTGCAAGTGAGCAATTAGAGACTGCAAGAGAATGCCATGCCACACAGTTTACATTGAGTATTCAGAAAACCAAATATTTGAGTGCCCACTTTGTGGCAAACACTGAATGTGTACACACACATACACAAACACACATACACAGAGGATGTCTGTCCTTATGTACAATTAAATGCCCTCTTAAGTGAATTGGACCTTTTCCTCTTTATCTGTTTTTATCTATCTCTTCATTGACTAATTCGTCTCAAAATTTTTAGATAGTAGTTGGGGAGGAAAGGGGAGAAACAAAAGCAAGACCTTTCTAAAGGGAGCTTGTAGGTGTTTTTGTACTATAAACTCAAGTGGTTTTAAAAGGACCCTTTGGGCATATAAAGGTCTTATTCAGGAAATGCTGAAATCCTAAACGTAGATTTCTAATACATATTTACCTGAAATTCTAGAAATGCAAGGGTTCAAATGCACTAAGCAATATCAGGATCCTCTCAGCTGAGTCCTTTTCTGAAGGCAAACTGAAAATCTTTACCAAGCCCAATGCATTTCTTTTAAATCCCATTCACACTGTGCATTTCACCAATGAGCAGGAGGAGGGGATGCCAGGAAGGCAATCATGGTTCTGAAATACTTTTCTGAACATGGAGAAAAAGTTTTTGTTTGTCCTTCAAGGGCATAAAGAAGAAATAATAAATCCTCTGCCCTCTCTCTGGCTTACCCCCAAGCAAAGAGCAAGACTCTCACCAAAGCCCACTTAACATTTTACAAAGACACAAGGACAAGACAGACAGCCGGACAAGAGGGCTGGGCTGGAAATGTTGCCCTCTGTTGGCTTTGCTAGCTCTGGTGCTGAGAATAAGCTCTCCAGGTTGACCTCGAGTGGTGCCCTCGGAGGCCAGTGGAAATGCAGCTCCTTGACCAAGGCCTGGCTAAGTGGCATCAGATGACCACGCTGACGGTCATATTCTGGCCATGGGGCGCGATCTTGCGTGGCCAAGCGAGCAACAGTTTGCGCAGCTCCTCGCGGAAGCTGTCGTGCAGCCAGGCGTAGATGAAGGGGTTGTAGCAGGCCGAGCTCATGGCGAGCCAGTGGCAGAGCAGCTGCACCAGCCCAAACGCGTAGGGGTCGATGGCGCGCGGGTCGAGGTCCCGCAGCAGGTTGAAGACGTGTAGCGGCAGCCAGCAGACGGCGAACACCACCACGACCACTACCAGCAAGCAGAAGGTGCGCCGGCGCCGCGCGCGGTGCCAGTCGGCCTGGCTCTGGGTCACGCAGCCGGGCACCACGCGGTTGCGGAGCTTCACGGACACCCGGACGTAAGACAGGAGGATGACCAGCAGAGGGAGCAGATAGGTGACCAGCAGCAGCCCCCAGGCGTAGAGCTGGCGCTGGCGCTCCTGGGAACCCCAGAACTCCTCGCAGAGGCGCACGTCGTGTGGCTTGAGCTCCACGTGATAAGTGTGCATGGCAGCAGGCAGCGCCAGCACCGCGGACAGCGCCCAGATGGCCAGCACCGCGTACGCGCTGAGGCGCAGCGAGATGCGCCGCCGCAGCGGGTGCACCAGCACGACGTAGCGGTCCACTGCGATGGTGGTGAGCGTGAACACCGACACGTAGACGGTGACCGGCTGCAGGAAGAAGACCAGGTGGCACAGGCCGCCGCCGAACACCCAGCCGCGTGGCTCGAAGGCGTAGGCCAGCGTGAGCGGCACGCAGGCGGCGCACATGAGCACGTCGGACAAGGCGAGGTTACCGATGAGGAAGTTGGTCACGTTGTGCAGCCGGCGCACCCGCGCGATCACCAGCACCAGCAGGCAGTTGCCCACCAGCCCCACGACCACAACGACGCTGTAGAGCAGCACGATCAGCCCCTTCAGCTGATGCACCAGCTGCAGGCTCTGGAAGGGCGTGACGGCCGGAGCGTCCGCGCCAGCCACCGACCCGTTGCCCGCCGACGCCTCTGCGCTCTGGTTGGCGGGAGTTGTGACCGCCGGCGGCAGCCCAGAAAATAAGTCAGAAACCCTGGGGCCCCGAGTGGGCGATGAGGCCATGGCCACCTGTTCGAAGGTAATCAAAGTCCGTCACTTCCCTTCCCATTCTCCATCCGACCTCTTACACCAGCCGCGCCCCTCCCCCATCGCCCGAGTCCTCCCTTGGGAATAACCGGCCACAGAACAACAGCAAAAGTAACAAAAAGGGCTGTCCTCCCACCCCTGTAAAATAAACCTAAGCACGGTTAGAACACACGGCTTATTTAAACGCTTCCGCCTCTATTTACGGTCCTCGCAGTCCACGCAGGCAAACCCAGGAGCGCGATCCTACCTGGGAGTGGGGTTTGGAGGGCGGGAAAGCGCTCGCGGGAAGAAGGGGCAGAATTTCTGCTGGCCCCCGGCAGTCCTCTGCCCACGTCGGTGATCCGGTCTCGCTTCTCCACGGGAGCTGAACGGATCCAAATGTTCCCAGTGGGCTAGCAGCTTCTGAGGGGGACTGGGAGCGCCTCCCCTCAGCTCCGCCCCCCACTCCAGCTCCCATGTATGGAAAATGGGGGTGGAGCGCGCTCTGCCCTGCTCGGTGCTTAGAGAACTAGTGAAGAGGACAGTGTGGGGAGGATGGAATCCGAAACGGGAGGAGGGGCCGGCAAACCTGGCCAGAGCAGCGAAGAGGACGAATCTCGACTGCAGGAGCTTGCACGGCCCCTGGAGGGTCACGCTCCGGAGGAGCGCGCAGTGGAGGAGGGCAGAGGAGAGGCGCGAAGCGTCAGGCTATCGAGAGGACCCGGTGCAGTCTTAGGAGGGAAGGAGCAGGGGAGGAAGTAGCGGTGGGAGATTACAGTGCAGCTGGGGGCTTGAGAGAGGCACGACTGACCCGTTCTTAAGCGCTGGGTCCTGCCTAGCGGCCAGGTTGCGGAAGGCAGAGACGCTAGAGGGCCCGGGCTGGGATTTAACAGCAAAGCCTGGCGCTGGTCGCGGACCTGAGGACCCTCAGCCTCCCGCGCCCCCGCCACACGAGCCCCCTGTTTGGCTGCAGCGCGCTCAGCGGGCGGCGGGTCCGGCCAAACCAACGGCAGAAGTCAGCACCACGGACAGCTCCCGCTGGCCCTGCCGCGCCTCGGGCGGATGCTGTAGGGAGGGGCAGGGGACAACGATTAGAGAATTCCTGCCCCTCTCTGGATCCGAGGTATTTGGAGAAGTAACCTTGCCCGGTTCAGAGCTGCCTCGCCGCCTGCTTTCTGGACTGGGTCTGAGAAGAGTAGGGTGGAGTGGAGGCAGCTGAGTCGGGGGCTTGGGGGTCGGAGGGTCATGACTTTTGCTCCTCTTGCGGGTCACCGCACTCAGTGCCAAGTACGGCGTCGTCTTTTACCTCCTGGGGTCAGTAAATGCAGCCCTCCTGCCAGTTATTCTACACAGGCACACTTCAGTGTCTGGCCCAGCGACTCCCCGGCTCACCCTTTCTCTCGCTTTCTTTCTCGGCTACCGCGACCTGTGCCGTACTGCCTGTTTCTCCCAGCACAGAGTAGTTCCTGGACTGGGACTCGACCCTCTCCCTCCTTGAATGAACACCCACAGGCCTCTTCACTTCATTTTAGGATTTTAAAAAAAATACTGGTAATTGCAGATTTCAGCTAGGGCAACAAAAGTAACAAACATTTGAGAAGCTTAGGCGTTTCATAAAATCTTCTGTAGTATTAAGTCCTCATTGAAATGCAAATTAGCCTGGCCCATGGGGCAGGAGCCAGGGGAGGAGGGGCCTTTGTAAGCTCCCTCCTTAGAAGCTATCTCATTCCCTCAGCCTCTTGTTTCCTTTTTCCAGAGGATGGAGCTTCATTGTCTCCTCTCTGATAAGTCCTTGTACTTTGTCCTCTGTGGCTGCAGATATTTCAGTTAGACTGGAAACTAATAGCAATTTATTCCATCCTCCAAATTTAAATGAATCACTCATATAGAAAAAAAAGTCAACACTGGAACAAAAGTAATCAATGTAATGCACCTCTATCCATCTTAAACTGACGGTCCCTGAGTTATAATCAATTTAGCTAAAACCAGTGTGTGTGTGTGTATACATGTATATGTTAGGACAAGATCTCACTCTGTCACCCAGGCTGGAGTGCAGTGGTGCAATCATGGCTCACCGCAGCCTTGACCTCCCAGGCCAAAGTGATCCTCCCACCTCTCAGCCTCTCAAGTAGCTGGAACTACGGGAGTGTACCACCATGCCTGACTAATTTTTGTTTGTTTGTTTGTTTGTTTTGAGGCGGAGTCTCGCTCTGTCACCAGGCTGGAGTGCAGTGGTGCGATCTCAGCTCACTGCAACTTCTGCCTCCTGGATTCAAGCGATTCTCCTGCCTCAGCCTCCTGAGTAGCTGGGACTACAGGCACGTGCCACCATGCCCAGCTAATTTTGTATTTTTAATAGAGATGAGGTGTCTATTGTATTTTTAACATTCACCATGTTGGCCAGGATGGTCTTGATCTCTTGACCTCGTGATCGTCCTGCCTCGGCCTCCCAAAGTGCTGGAATTACAGGAATGAGCCACTGCAACCGGCCTTATTTTTTGTAGAGGTGAGGTTTTGCCATGTTGCCCAGGCTAATTAAACTCCTGGGCTCAAGCAATCCTCCTGCTTCAGACTCCCAAAGTTTTGGGATTACAAGCATGAGCCACTGCACCCAGCCTCAGTATTATATATATTTTTTTATTGCAGAGTTCTAAATAGGATACAATCAGTGCCTGCCTAATACCTTGCCCAGTAATTTTTCTCATCATTTTCACCTGCAGGTTTTTATGCATGCAAGAGCAGGGGCACTCTTTTGTTTCAAAATCTCTTAAGCAGAGCAAATTGCAGTAAAGTCAATGAAAAAGGATTTCGGATGTTGTTAGGCGTCCTAACTAGAGCCATCATTCTGGTCAATATTATTATATTGGTCAATTATCATATGTAATAGTAAAAGTAATAATATGAAGAAAACTTTTTCAATAACTAAAGGTCATGCAAACATGGATATTTGAAGTTTCAATATTGGGGCACCCTCCAGAGGAAAGAGTTGATCATTTGCCAAATTCCAAATAAACTCAGGCAAGCATTTTAGTATTATCAATATTTGCAAGGTGGAAAGGAAGTGAACAGCTCTCCTTTGAAGAGGGAATGAAGATTTAATGTAGCCTATTAGAGCTTCATTCCCTCTTCTCACTGGAGTTAAGGCTAGTCCCTCTCCCAGCCAGCACATCATGATTATATCATACTAATGTTCAGACTGTCCAGTACTAAGAGTGCTCCAAAAACCTGAGAGAGCATAAATAAACAAAAAAATTAGGATAAATGAAGGAAAGATAGTACTTCATACAGTAGACAGCAAGCTAAGGGATTTTACTTCCTTCCATTCTCCAAAAGTCTTCAATAGCCCATCAAACCAAGGCCAGATACTTTCGCATGGTATTTCCAAGCAGTGTGCACTCCCTTTCTGACATGCCCTCATTTTTTCGGTCTAGCTTCCCACTTCTGTCCATTTTACTCCCTATGTACAAGCCAAACTTTGCTGGGTGCTGAGATATCCTCACCATTCCTGTCTAATTCCTCTCTTAGGCTTTATTTCTTTTCTCCAGAATGTCAGTTGTTTAATCCCCACTCAACTCTACCTGTCCACATTCTTCACATCCTACAAGACCCAACTCAAAGACGACTGTTCTCAAAGACTTCTCCCTTCCATAATCTTTCTGTCCTTTATTACTTTCTACCTTGAAATTACAAAAGTGTTTAGCTTCCCTGCCTCCACCAACCCTGACTGTGAATTCTTTATGGACAGGGCCAATGTCTTGATACATTTTGTACCTACAACATGCCATGAGCCCAGCAGATACCCAATACATGTCTTTTTCTTTTCTTTTTTTTTAATTGAATGAATAAAAATTACCATTTACTTAGGGCTTTAGGCACACCAGGCATTGCTAAGTACATCACATAAATTCTCATTTGATTCCCCTCAAAATTATTATTATACCCATTTTACAGATGAGAAAACTGGCTCTCAAGTCTAAGAAACTAACCATAATGGTACATCTAATATGCAGTGGGGTTAGAATTTCATCTTAGATCTGCCTGATTCTGGTACCACACCACTCAACTACTACACTTTACTGCCTACGAATGAATGGCAGATGTACCTGCAAAGACTGAAAATACAAGCAGGTTCAAATGAGATTGAATAAATATTGGAACCCCTCCGTCCATGGTTTATTAAAGAAAGCTCTAGAAAATGTAGCTACAACTCACACCTTATCATGTTTAAGCTAAACAGATCTTTATGCCTTACCCCAAATGTTTCTTGCTTCCATCCCATATAGGAAACAAAACCTTGGGTCATAGTGTTACTGGCAGGTCTTTGCTCCCAGAGCTCCCAAGATGGTGATGGGCTGCTCCTAAGATGGCGGCAAGCCTCTTGCACTCTAACCTGGAGTTCTGGCCTCAGGGATTCCAAGGAATGGAACCTTGGGCCGTGTAGTGACTGTTATAGCTCTATTAGAAGCCGTGGGTCACGGAAGAGAACCGTGGAGCCCAGCGACTAGGGTTCAGCTCGATTAGGATGAACCCGGGCATTTTGCTGCGCAGGAACAACGGGGAGACTGTATCCCGATCCGGAGCAGCAATGGGCGCCGGGCTGGATCAGAAGCGCAGCAGACACCCTGCTGGATCCAGATGAGTGGAAGTCATAGGCGGGTCTGTGACGGCAGCAATCAGCAGTGGTGGACGGCGAGTGAAAGCTCAGCTCGAGCTGGAACAAACACAGACCAGAAGAGTGTGCAGTTGCAAGATTTCATAGTGAAAACAGAGCTCCCATACAATAGGAGGGGACCCAAAGGGGGTTGCTACTGCCAGTTCGAATGCCTGGGTATATACCCCCATCATTGTCCCTCCCCCTGTGCGCTCAGGCAATAGATGATCTGACTATTTCTTTACTTCCTGTTTTTAGCCTAATTGGTATTTTAGTGAGCCCTCTTTACTACCTGATGGGTCGGGTGTGAACTGAGTTACAAGCCCCGTGTTTAAAGGTGGGTGCGGTCACCTTCCCCAGCTAGGCTTAGGAATTCTTAGTAGGCCTAGGAAATCCAGCTAGTCCTGTCTCTCAATAGGAACTTCAGGGGATGGTCTTTGCTGATGATAATAGGTGACACTATGTGGAAAACAGAAGACAGAGACGACAGAACTAAGGACTGCAGTTAGAGTTTTAGGAATCTTGGTTAAAGGTTATCTGAGGGATCTGAAGGGATCTGAAGATTTGGCATCAACTAAGTCCATGCTGATACATTGTAGTTAGCCCAGATATACGGGAAACCACTAGATATCAGTTTTGACTACTAGCACAAAGAGCTAATTGCTAGCACAATTGTTTGACACTTGTCTAAGGGCAGGTAATAAGAGGGCAGAAGCCCTCCCAAAGTGAGTTTTGTCTTCTACACCTGCCCTGTGTGCTTTCCAAAGGCTAGATGTCCCCATGGCTCCTCAGGCTGAGCCAGGCACCAGTTCTAAAAGCTTTTCCAAGTCACTGCCTGTCCACACCAGGACTGGCCAACTAAGACAGAACAGCCTGTGGCAGGCAGTGTAAGAATGAATACAACCATTCATACAAATGTGAAGAAAACCCTGTGTGTTTCCATCAGATGTCTTTGAGTAAGTGCCTTTTGTCGCACCCTCCAGACATACTCATTATTAGATTTTGAAAACATTTCATTTCCCAGGCTGTCCTCTCACTCTTGAAATAGCAACAGGTCAAGTGGAGAAAAATGATGTTTTAAAAAAGAAGAAAGCCCAGACATAAGCCAAAGTCAATTACCAAAGGGAGTAGATAACTCATCACAAAGTTCCAAGTCAAAATGAGAGGTGACAACATGCTAGCAGCCCTCGCTCTTGGGGCCTCCTCAGCCTGGGTATCCACTCTGGCAGCGCTTGAGGAGCCCTTCAGCCCGCCACGGCACTGTGGGAGCCCCCTCTCTGGGCTGGCCGAGGCCGGAGCTGGCTCCCTCTGCTTGCAGGGAGGTGTGGAGGTGTGGAGGTGTGGAGGGAGAGGAGCAGGCGGGAACTGGGGCTGCGCCCGGCGCTCACAGTCCAGCACGAGTTCCGGCGGGCACCGGTGCGGGTTCAGCGGGTCCCGCACTCAGAGCAGCCGGCGGGCCACCACCACCGGCCCAAGGCAGTGAGGGGCTTAGCACCTGGGCCAGTAGCTGCGGTGGGTGCGTGCACCTGGTCCCCCAGCAGTGCTGGCCCGCCAGCGCTGCGCTCAAGTTCTCGCCTGGCCTCAGCTGCCTACCCGCGGGGCAGGGCTCGGGACCTTCAGCCCGCCATGCTCGAACCCCTCCCCGCGGTGGGCTCCCGCGGCCCGAGCCTCCCCGACGAGCGCCGCCCCCTGCTCCGTGGCGCTCGGTCCCATCAACCGCCCACGGGCTGAGGACCCGCAGGTGGCTCCACCCGCGGCCCTGGTGTGGGATCCACTAGGTGAAGCCAGCTGGGCTCCTGAGTCTAATGGGGACTTGGAGAACCTTTATGTCAGTACTCTGTATCTAGCTCAAGGTTTGTAAATACACCAGTCGGTACTCTGTATCTAGCTAACCTAGTGGGGACTTGGAGAACTTTTCTGTCTAGCACTCTGTGTCTAGCTAAAGGATTATAAATGCACCAATCAGCACTCTGTGTCTAGCTCCGGGATTTTAAATACACCAATCAGTACTCTGTGTCTAGCTCAAGGTTTGTAAATACACCAACTGGTATATTTGTATTGATACAAATACACTCTGTATCTAGCTAACCTAGTAGGGACCTGGAGAACTTTTCTGTCTAGCACTCTGTGTCTAGCTAAAGGATTGTAAACACACCAATCAGCACTCTGTCAAAATGGACCAATCAGCTCTCTGTAACATAGACCAATCAACTCTCTGTAAAATGGACCAATCACCAGGATGGGGCGGGGCGGGGGGGGGGGTCAGATAAGGGAATAAAAGCAGGCTTCCCGAGCCAGTAGTGACAACCCGCTGGGGTCCCCTTCCACACTGTGAAAGCTTTATGATTTTTTTGCTCTTTGTAATAAATTTTGCTGCTGCTCACTCTTTGGGTCCATACTGCCTTTAAGAGCTGTAACACTCACCACGAAGGTCTGCAACTTCGCTCCTGACAGCCAGACCACGAACCCACCAGAAGAAAGAAGCTCCAAACACATCTGAACGTCTGAAGGGACAAACTCGGGACAGACCATCTTTAAGAACTGTAACACTCACTGCGAGGGTCTGCAGCTTCATTCTTGAAGTCAGTGAGACCAAGAACCCACCAATTCTGTACACAAAAATAAGAAATAACACACAGCGGTTGAACTTGAATGACAGCTCTCCCACTATGAATGTGAGTCATTGGACAGATTCTCTACTTTGGAAGAGCCCCAGTTTTGGAAAATCTAATAATCCCTACCTCTGGGGGATGTTGGGAAAACCCAGTGATATGACACATGGGAAGGTCTGGGTGCAGTGGCTCATGCCTGTAATCCCGGTACTTTGGGAGGCTGAGGCAGATGGATCACCTCAAGTCAGGAGTTCGAGACCAGTCTGGCCAACATGGCGAAACCTCACCTCTACTAAAAATATAAAAATTAGCTGGGCGTGGTGGCATGCGCCTGTAGTCCCAGCTACTCAGGGAAGCTGAGGCAGGAGAATCGCTTGACCGAGGAGGCAGAGGTTGCAGTGAGCCGAGATCATGCCACTGCACTCCAGCCTGGGTGAAAGAATGAGCCTCCATCTCTAAATAAATAAAACACGTGGGAAGGAACGCAGCTGGCGCATAGTGACAGTGGCTACTCTTGGAGAACCCTTTTGTTCTGCCTTGTGGTGCCGCCTCTTGTCAAGGAGGTTTTCGGGGTGCGGTTCCCAATTCGTCCAGTCAAATGTGACAACCTTTGTGGTTAGGAGAATTTGCTGGTTTTTTAAGTCTACTTGATTCAATCATTGTTTACCAAGCATACAAAACCCAGGACCAGATATTGCCGGAAAGAATCGGAGACCAAACAAAGAAAAAATATCATCATTGTCTAAATACTTGCAGTCTAGTGAGTGAGAGACAAGCCTACAAAAATCACTGTGATGCATGAACCATGATAAATGCTACTACCACATACTATGAAAGAGACATAAGAATACTCACTGGGGAATTTACTAATTGCTTTAGTAAATTAGAATTGTGTTCCCTCTTATAGATCATATTTATTTAAATGCACAAAGGTCTTTAAAGTGTTCATAATGATTTTTTAGCTCAGCCATATCAACACTGCACATGTGGCTTAATTGTGTCTCTCTCTCCCTATGTTTGTATACAGCATACACAGCAATGTGGGCCCATTATGAATCTCCATGAATTTATTTTCTCAGATGGCACAGATGAACCATTCCTCACTCTTTCACCAGCCACGTGCGTAGCATCCTTTCTTCCCAGGGGAGGGGCTCCCTATGATTCCCTGCATCCCTAAGAGGCCTTGGGTTAGAGCATCAGGGTAAAATTGTTACAGGGCACCATCCTTTTCTCCTGTTTTCTGATCATGTTATCTATTTTTGAAATGTATGTCTTTAAAAATATCCCAAGTGGCCCATGAGTGATGTTGATAATAGGGCCTATTTTTGCTGCAATTATCCAGGGCTGGATAATTATCCAGGGCTGTGGGGAGGCTCAGGCAGGCTGAGTTGATGAGAATTTTACAATGGCTCCATTCCCTGCCCTTGGTTCGCTGATCACAAGCATCCCTTTCTGGCCATCCTGAATCTCCCTGGATTCCTGAAGATTCAGGCCCCAGCTAGGACACCTTCTTTGGTGGCACTCTGTGCAAAGATACCACCCTTAAAATATGTCATTGACCAACCTGCCCAATTCAGGATCTTAGCAGGCCTTCATTTTTTAACTTTTGATTGATCCCTTATCAATACTCAGATATTAGCAGTATGAATGATGTATCTCAGCTTAGCCTATTAGGGGTAGATGATATACACAAATACAGCAATACACACAGAGACCAAAGCAGAACACTTGAAAACCATTTCTATAACGTTCTTTCCCAAAGACAGGGACAAGGCAATTTGCTTTCCCATTTTGCTTCCAACCCTCCTTCATTATCAACTAGAAATAGCTTTTATGGATGGTAAAAACCATGTGGCATCTGCACTGTGGTATGTAGCAGTGAAGAGCTCTTTGCAGTTACATTCAGATGGGGACCTTGACCCTGCAAAAGCTCTTCATTTGGGTTTCCATTAATATATGTCTCCTGCCAAAGCACAGTGATGAACCCAAGCCACATCTCATTATGCTTTCCTCTGAATTATTATCTGAACACATCTAGGTTCATGCTGGTGGCCTTATGTAGCGTGAGATATTTTCCTGATTTTTTTTTTTTTTTAGACAAAGTGGAGAATGAGAACAGCCCTCGGGTGTTTTTTTCAGTTGTGTCATACATGCACACGCAGGCACACACACGTGACATTCAGGGCTGGGAGTCTGGCAGCCTGGGTAGGACAGTGGATCCTCCCTGTGCCCCATCTTGGCTAGTGGACCTTTGTCACAAGAGAAACAACCCTAACTTTCATCCTTAAGGAGACCATGAGGCAATGTCTCAGGAAAGGGTAAATAATAGGAAAGTATCATTTTTATCTTAGTGTGGCCCAAAGGCCACCTTCATCAGAATCAGCTCTGGTGCTTATTAAAAATGCAGAGTGCTGGACCACAAGCCAGGCTCATTAAATCAGAACCACTGAGGGTGAGGCCTGGGTAAACAAATTTCTAACGAGCACTCTGAGTTATTCTGACACGCTTAGGGTAAGAACCATTATCCTAAAGTCTGTTATTAGCAGGTGAAGCCATGAGCCTGGCTCCCTCCTCCTCAAATGATTGGAATGTCAGCCAGGGTCACAGAGCAGATGCAAACCCAGCCTGCCCTCCTGCCTTGAGAGCCCAACACCTGATCTCATCTCTAAAGACTCCCTTATCTCTAAAATCAGATTGGGGAAAGAGAACTAGACAATCCCTAAGGTCTCTATAAGCTCTGACAGCCCAGGAGTCACAGACTGTGGTTCTGAGATATTCCTGTCCAGTATCCACACACCTAGATGACACTACTTCTCTGCACACACCTGAATGACACCTTGCCCCACTTCTATCTTTTAAAAAGCTGTATATCTATCTGATATCCTCAGACATCCTCCTCAGACTCACTTTAGCTTTTTCTCCACAGGTCTGGCCTTCCTACATATATGGGAAATAACCTTAAGCCCTTGGATTCACAATTCACTGAGGGAAGAATCCCAGAGGAAATCATTTCGTTCGTGCCTACTCCCAGCAATGTTTCCATTCTCAAGCTGTAAGCACCGTGAGGCAAGTCAGCCTGAGCAATCGTTGGCAGTCTTCTGAGTTTAGTAAGTGGTGTTTGTTTGATTCCTGTGATTCACCGGATCCAATCAAAGCAATTACTAACTCACACTCTTCAAGCGTTCCCAGCCATGGGAGGGCTCTGCTTGTTACAGTGATGCTTCTTCATGGAAGATTTTCTTTTTTAATTTATAACAGTCTTTCTACCAGCTTTCCCAGCTACTTTTTTCTCACATGGCAAATTTCATGAACATAATTAACGGATGTGGTGGGGCTTTTTCTTACATCAAATCCACAAAATTAAACAGCTAGAGAGTTCCCTGAGATGTTTCTTATGCAAGTATCTTCATTAATGATAAAGAAAACACAGAGGATACGAAGCAATTAAATGCTTTCTGGGACTGTCTAGAAATAAATCAAGGGTTTCAGCAGCTGACAATCCTAGGAAAATACTGGGACCGCAAGACCTTCTTGATTCCATTTCTTCCTTTTATTTTTTTAAATTCTATTTACTGGCCTACCAAAAATGCATTTAGATATTTTAGGGTCTCACCTCCCAAGGTGTGATTCATAGGGCAGCAGCAGGAGCATCTAGGATTTGGTGAAAAATGAGAAGCTCAGGTCCAGCTCAGACCTCCTGAATCAGGATCTGCATTTTAACAAGGTCCCAGGTGACTGATGCCCACATTTCCGTTTCAGAAGTGTTGTGCCAAAAGCTTCTTCATCTTGCCTCCAGTTGGGTGCCCAGAATTGCCACCCTCATTTGGCATCTGAGCCAATGCACCTGAGCAGACACTCCAGTATCATTTAAGAAAATCTCTCTCTGAAGCTCAGGCCAAAATCAGGCCCTGAAAGGACCTGTCTAGGATGTGTCCAACCTCATCTTGGTTTGTCTAATGGAAATGCTTCACCCTCGCCATGGGCACCAGACAGCATTCTGGTCACCCAAATCTCCCCAATTCCTGTTCTTCACAGTGTGGGTATGCATGTATTCGGGGGTGGGGTACATATTTTTTGTGTGTGTGTGTGTGTGTGTGTGTGTTAATTTCACGTGGGGAGTTAGCCCTACTCCTCAGTGTATGCCCATTATCATCATATGAGCAAAGCCCTTCTCTTGTAAATGTCTATTTTTTCCTCATTTATCCCTCTCCTTGGACACTGACTCTAATGATTTCATATGTGTCCTTGAATAAATGTGTATATCCTCAAAATAAAATGGTGTGGGTTTGGAGAGAGGCTGAATTTACATAGATGTTACTGTGCCATAAATCTTGTTGTGGGTAATCGTTATTACATTCAGTACTATGCTTTCAAGGTCTATCTATTTGGGAACATGTATTTCTAGTTCATTGCTTCTAACTGATGCTTTGCATTCCAGAGAAAACAGCATAGCCTGTGATAAAGGTGACACTTCACATCAGTGTGGAAAGGATGAATTGAAGAGATAGCATTTCACTCTCTTAGTACAAGAGCAGTTGCTGCATTTATATTCAGGCTAAGCTGCTTTTCTAAGTGACCCCAAATACAGAGTAGCTTCAATAAGAGAAACATTTCTTTTTTTGTTTTGTTTGCTTTTTAACATTTATTTTAGGTTCAGAGGTGCATGAGCAGGTTTGTTATATAGGTAAATTGAGTGTTGTGGGGTTTTGGTGTACAGATTATTTTGTCACCCAGGTAATAAGCAGAATACCCAATAGTTTTTGTCCTCTCCCTCCTCTCACCCTCCACCCTCATGGAGGCCCCAAGAAAAACATTTATTTTCCTTCTTGAAGTAGCCCAGCAATAGGTGTCCAGGACTGGTGGGAGCTATGTGTGGTTTTCCTCAATGTGTGGTTTTCATCTCTGGGTCTAGTTCTCTTCACTCGCTCATCAGAAGGAAGGATGTAGACGACGACCAGGGAAGCGCATGCCCAATCTTTACCGTGGAAAGACCCAGGAGTAAGACACTCCTTCTGCCCAAAACCTCCACAGCCATCCCTTGCTGCAAGGGAGGCTTGGGAACACAGCCAAGCAATACAATTCTATTGCTTATAAAGACAGAGAGAGTGACTACTGGAGACAGCCAGTCATCTGCCACGTTGTGTCACAGGATCCTTTGGGTGTCACTCTGCCAGCCAGAAACCTCTGTGGCTGGTGGCACCTCCGCTTGAGTTTTGCTCGTGCCTGCTGGGCTTGTTCCACCCACTTGGCCCAGCAGGCTGCATTTGGCTCATACTACTGACCTGGATCCCACACCTGCCAAGGGTGAGCCAGGTGCAGAGCAGCGAGGGGTGTGTGAGCAAGTGAGTGCGGGGTCAGGCCACTGCACACAGCCAGGCACCCTGGCTGCTCCAGCACTGTGGGTGGCTCCAGGTGCCAGAGCAGGCACCAGCTCTGTGTGAGGCTGCAGCTGGACCAGAAGTGCCATAGCAGCTTCCGTGGTGGGCACTAGCATTTGGATGAGGGGAGCATGGTGGTACTTGAAAGCCTGGAGATGCCAGGAACTACATAACCCCAAAGAGGGTATTACAGCATATCACAGCCCTGGCTTGGGGAGCCCCGAGGTCTGGGCTCCCAAAAGGACCACAGCTTCTCTCTTATCACCCACAGTGTGGTGACCAGGGGCCCGTGTTTCAAAAGGCATGTCTCAGCCTGTTTGTGTCATAGCTCTTTCTGTCCTGCCTCTGCACTCCAGTCCATGGCTGCTGAACTGGCCCAGCCCTACTGCTGCTTCCCTTTGCATGGGGCAGCCCCCCAGTGCCAGCAAAGGGTGGGAGGGCTATGGTGTTATAGCTCTGGCTCAGGGAATCCCGAGGTCTGGGCCCTCAGAAGGGTTGCCACTCTTTATTCCCACAGTCCAGGAACATGTCACCACCTGCAGCTCGGCCAGGAATGTGTTACAGCCCTTTAGCTCCTACCCACAGCTCAGCAACCCAACCAGGAAAGTGTTATAGCTCCTTTTGTTCCTGCCATTCAGTGGGTCCTAAATTCTTTTCCCATGTCCAGGAAGAATGAGGTTACATGGACAACTGGAGGGTGAGCAAGGTGGAGAGGAGCTTCATTGGTCAACCCAACAGCTGTCAGTGGAGGGGAGACCCGAAGTGAGTAGCTCCTATCTGCAGGCAGGTAGTCGGACAAGTGTCTGAGTCTGGCTGAGTCTGGGGGTTTTATTGGCTCAGAATGGAGAAAGTGTATGCTGATTGGTCTATGGGCAGGCCAGGGGAAAGCACCACTTGATTGGCCGAAAGGCATCAGAGAAGTTCTCATTTCAGGTCATGGACTTCACCCAGAATTGGCAGCCCATTCCCCAGGCTTCCCTCCATTCCTGGCTTGAAGGTGAGATTTCACCAGGGACCCACCCATTCCCACCTAAGAACCTGTCTGCCTCCCACCATCATCAATTACATTTCACCTAAGTGAGTGCACAGGCTGGGAATCGTGCAACTGACTACAGGCTGGGAATCATGCAACTGACTGCACCTGCCACTTAGTGCTGAGGGCTCTCAAAGCCCCATGTGTGGACATTTCATGTGAGCACAGAGGGTTTCAAGGCACATATTTGGATACAAGATGCATTCTTGCCTTCCTGTTGTTTCTCTAGTCCTGCTTCATCTCCACTCTGCTTTTCTCAACTACTGGAAATGATTTATTATTTATAATCAGTCTGCATTTTAAGGAGAGAGACTCCCCTAAAAAGAATTATTTGCTTGCTCAATAAAGAGAGAAAGAGAGAAGGAGAGAGAGAGAGAGAAAGAGAGAGAGAGAGAAGAAAGGAGAGAGGGAGGGAGAGGGAGAGAAGTTACTCTAGATAGGAAATAGGATGAATATATGGGAGTAGATGGACAGATGAAGTCTTGTGGGGCAAGAACAGAGATGTCATGAGGAAGATTTGTCTCCTCCATCTCCTGCATAACCTTTGGTAAGCCGGTACCTTTCACTAATGCCTTTGCCATTCGCTACTGGGTTATGCTACTGGATGCAGCAAGTGCTGAGTCTGGCACCTAGGTGGGCCTGGGTGAGAGCAGTTGCTGTCCTAGGGACCAAGTAATTTCAGATTGAAACTCCAGTTTTGTGAACGGCCCAAGTGCTTCTGGTTGGAGAAGGTGGCGAAGAGCTAACTGTTGACAACATGATGCCGTCATATCACTGGCTCATTCTCACCACACCCGGATGCCATGGGGCCCTGGCTGCTGAAGAATTCATCTCTGGCACCCAGGGGGTTCCCAAGGAGCCCAGGGAGAAAGATAACAAAACTGGTTAAGAAATTTTTACAGAGGAAGAGGCTGAGGCCAGGCTGAAGGACACGCCAAGGTCATTCAGCTATTCAGTAGCAAAGCGAGGCCAAGGCCCCAGCTCTCCAGAACTCACACTCAGGGAACTTTTCAGCTGCACTTAGGATGTTCTTGTGACACTAATGGGCACCTGAAAGAGTATCAGATTCCAAATAGTGTCCCCGACCTTTATGACATGTCTCTTTTATTCAAACTAGAAAACCATGCCGACTGCACATAAGAATAAAAAGAGAGGAAAGAGCTCCGTGCTAGAGGTCAGCTTTGTTCATTCCCAACTCAATGACTTTCCCTAGGCTGTGTTCACTCCCCATAAGCCAAAGGCGTCCTCAACCATTTTTATCTTTTAAAATCCTGTTTCCTTTATAAAACCAAGGGAAAAAATGGACCATTTCAAGCCTACACTGACCTCTTCCTCTTCCCAACTCCTCCAAAGCCTGATGCCTCTCCTGTCCTGTGGTCTGGCTCTCATTTAATGTTTGTCTTTCTCTTGGGTTTTATTTATTTGGATTAATTGCCCCCATGAGACCAGCCAGAGATGGCAATTTAGCCGTCTCCTGTTCCCCACAGCACTCTGTGGCTTCTGGTTAAATTAAATCTAGAGGAAGGAGGCTTGACAACTTCCAGAACTGGTTGAAGCCAGGCGTGAGCAACAGTATTCCTATAAGACATGATATTTGTTCCAGCCAGTTGGGAGGAGACAAGAAAAACAGTTTTCCCTGGAGGTCGAATGAGACAGTATCATGTCTGCTTCATAAATTCAGCATTTGCTTTCTTCTTTCAACTCCTTGAAAGAACAGCATTGATTTTATAGGAGAAAGAGTTGATTTGTACAAGGTCTATTCACCATCCTTTCCACTTAAAATGGCCTTTGAGCCCAAGCAGGCACCACTGCAGAGGCATTTGGCATACAACACTAAGAGTGAGATGGGGCCCGTGAGCTGTCAATGAGCCTGTGTCTGGCAGGTTATCTTGTTGCATTGGGCCCCACTTACTACCTGCCATCCCCAGAGTCTTGAGATGTGGACTATCAGCATTAATGCAGCCACATCCTCTGAATTAATTCCCTGAGTGTAACCCGCATTTTCTGCCGCACAGTCCTGTGGCCTACCCTGTTCATTATTCTTTGTGCCAAGAGAGGTCTGGTGTCCTAAGCTCCCCCTAAGCTCAGTCGCTCCGGATCACAGACCCCAAACATCCAACCCCACACAGAGTTTCAAGACCAAACCCAGAGGCAGAGATAGGGGAAAGGGAAAGGGTAGGAAAAATACTCTCACTGCCACACCTGCAAAAGCAGCTGCTCTGAAAGTTGAAGTCTAAGGGAAGACATGGGGCAGGCCTGGGAAAGGGATGACTCAGGAGACCCCCTGCACTTGGGAACAAGTGTATCATGTCCAAATGCACATTCAAGGAAACACTGAGGGAAATGAGTGGACACCAAATGGTAGCCATGGAAAAGGTTCCATGGACAGGGAGCAGAGACACTTGGAAACCACTTCCTCTGGAGGTCTGTAGTGGGAGCAGCATGCCAGGGGTCAAGGACATGCAGTGTAACATCCTAACCGTTCCTGGGTGCTGCTGGGTGAATCTCTGAGCCTAATGAGCCTCATTACCATCAGGTGTGCCTGACGACATACCTCCTTAAAGGGCTTCCTGCAGGTCCCTGCCTGTAGTTAGTGCTCAATAAATGTCAGCAACTAATAGTGCCCCCCTGCAGTTTTTCTTGGTGCTCCCAGCATTCATTGACTTTTATAGACTTAGAAACTGAGCCTCAGAAAGATGGAATGATTCCTCAAAGATCCTCTGCTAGAGTGGCAAATCTGAGCACACACTGAGGCTGAGGGTCCATCAGCCTCTTCGCTCAACTCCTCATGGGAGGGCACCAGACTTCAGGACGTTGGGTGGTTCTAAAAGCACCGTGGAGCTTCTGAGCTTGCAAAGCCTTTCACTCAGCGCAAAAAGACTCACACATACATTTGATTCCTCCATAAGGCAGGGAGGGCAGCAGCTTTCCCATGCCATACAGTGTGGGGTTAAGAGTGTGGATTACGGAACCAGACTGTTGGGTTCAAATCCAGAATCCACCACTTCCCAGATGGTGGCTTTGGGCTGTTACATGACTTTTCAGTGGCCTTAGTTTTCCCAACTCTAAAATGGGCATAGTAATTTTTATGCCTGACTCAAAGATCCTAAATGACCAAAGTGCTTAGACCAGCAGCTCCCCACAGTAAACTCTCAGTAAATATTAGCTGTCATTATCCACATTTCACAGATGAAGATTCTTGGCATTGGAGGGGCAGAGACTCAAAGACTGGTTTCAAATATTCTTCCTATCCTCCCTTAAGAGCCCAGCTGATGTGCTTGTACCAGATCTGCTGAGTTGGGGAGATTGAAGCTTCTTTGGTGGCTCAGTTGTGCGTCAGCCACTTGCTCAAATGATCAACTACCTCCATGTAACTCAATCTGTGCATAATTCCTCCTCCTATCACTAGGCTTCTTTTATAAAATTAAATACATTTTTTTTTATTTCCTGAAGCTTTGTCACTTTTTAGCATACACTCAAGAATTAAAAGCCTCAGGGGTGCAGAGCAATGTAATTATGCCAGAGATTAAATCAGTATTTGAAAGCTAATTTTGACATGTGCCTGCAGCAACGAAAGTTGGAATGAATTAAGCAGATTGAAGGCATTAGTGAAAGCACACGCCAATCCTAGACTCTGATGGGAAATGCTTTCAAGTTCAGGTGAAAACATTGTCTGGAAATATAATACGCTTTCCTTTTCTGTGGTTAAATAATGATCTAATTAAGTCACAGAATTTGCCATAGAGGACTTCAATGAATCCATGATGTAACTGAATAAACAGAGGAATTGCAGAAATGTAGTGAATAATCACACACGCACAGATTCATGCCATCAGGACCCAGTGTTGCTGGGACTTGCGTAAAATGGGTATCAAGCACATGCTAGCAACATTGGGACTACTGCCAAACTGTATAAAAGTACCTGATAGGCTGGGCACGCTGGATCATGCCTGTAATCCCAGCACTTTGGGAGGCCCAGGCTGGTGGATCACTTGAGGCCAGGAGTTCAAGACCAGCCTGGTCAACATGGTGAAACCCTGTCTCTACTAAAAATATAAAAATTAGCCTGCAGTGGTGGTGCACGCCTGTAGTCCCAGCTACTCAGGAGGCTGAGGCAAGAGAATCGCTTGAACCTAGGAGGCAGAGGTTGCAGTGAGGCGAGATCACGCCACTGCACTCCAGCCTGTGCAACAGAGTGAGACCCTGTCTCAAAAAAAAAAAAAAAAAAAAAAAAAAAAAGTAACTGGCGGGCGCCTGTAACTTCAGGAGAAAAACCATTGCAGTAAAGACTCCTTCAAAAAAAAAAAAAAAAAAAAAAAAAAAAAAAAAAAAAAAGTAACTGATAGTACAAATTTTAAAACTTCAGTAGTACAAATTCTCATTTTCTTTTCTTTTTTCTTTTCTTTCTTTCTGGGGTTTTTTTGTTTTGTTTTGTTTTGTTTTGTTTTCTTTGACAGAGTTTTGCTCTGTTGCCCATGCTGGAGTCCAGCGGCACAATCTCAGCTCACTGCAACCTCCACCTCCCTGGTTCAAGTGATTCTCCCACTTCAGCCTCCTGAGTAGCTGGGATTACAGACACACGCCACCATGCCTGGCTAATGTGCTATATTTTTAGTAGAGCCAGGGTTTCACCATGTTGACCAGGCTGGTCTCAAACTCCTGACCTCAAGTGATCTGCCCACCTCGGCCTCCCAAAAGTGCTAGGATTACAGGCGTGAGCCACTGCACCCAGTCTCAAATTCTCATTTTCAAATGACAGCAGATCTTAGATCCTTGTTTCCCACTCCAAAGTAAGGGCTTAGAATACAAAGATGGGTGTCTCATTTTTACTTCTCAAAAATCTTTTCTCCAGGCTAGGGGAAAGTTATGTAGACAAGGTGTGTAGACAAGGTTATCTGGCTCGAAGCTCAGCAGGAACGCACTGGGAGGGGTCCTTATTCAGAAGGCTAGCATGCAGTTAGAGATAACATTAATAATAATGATGGTGATTAACAGAAGTGCAGGTTATGAGTTTAGGGAGACGTCTGTCCCATTATCCCATTTATTTGCATAGGGCTCATACATATATTTTTAATACATATTTATAAATATATAAAAATATATATTTGCATATATATGAGACGAGAAGACGTGCAAGCTGAGGAAAGACCTAGAAGCCACATTTAGGAGGAAAAGTTGAAGGCCTTGAGGCTGTTTAGGTGAAAAAGAAACAAAAGAATGGCAGTTCATAAGACTTAGGTGCAGAGAGAGGAAAGATTCAGGGGCCCAAGAAAAATATATTAAGATTATCTTGAATACGAAGATTTCTGCAAACGTACTGTTTATTCACACAAAGAATATAGGCAAAAGAATTGTTTATACTCAGAAATATTCTTTGTGAATATATTTTCTTGACTCTACTTTCAGATGAATTAATTATATTCAACGAATAGATCATCCTAGGGCTCTAGTCTGATGACTATTCCTTATAAATATGTTCCTGTTTCCCTGTTTTCCCGCTTGCTCCTCTGGGACTCTCCTCTCTCTGCCCCCATCATCATTTACTGTTTTCAGCCTCTGGTTTTGGCAACAGGGAGCCAGGGGAAAAACATTGAATATTTCTTAAAATACTGCTATGAAGACAAAGGGAAAATCCGTAAATTAAAACTACCCAGGTTTATTTTATTTGATTGTTAGTAAATGTGGTGCGTTGATAGTTGAGCATTCAGCTGATTTGATTTTCTATGAATTAACCTGTTGGCAGGTAATGTGGAAAGGTTTTCAGGGCGCGAGGGTTTGAGTTGGCTACCAGTCCGGTAGGAACTCTGTGAGGAGTAGTTAGTAAGAAAGCTAACTCATATTTAGACAACATTATTAAATTTTTTTATTTTTATATGTGTATGTGTGTATGTATTTCGGAGACATGGTCCCACACTGTTGCCAGGCTGGAGTGCAGAGGCATGATCCTAACTCACTGCAGCCTCGAACTCCTGGGATCAAGCAATCCTCCCACTTCAGCATCCTGAGTAGCTAGGACTCCAGGTACATGCCACCATGCCTGGCTAATTTGTTTATTTTTAGTAGTGATGACAACATCTCATAATTTTGCCCAGGTTGACCTCAAACTCCTGGGCTCAAGCAATCCTCCTGCCTCAGCCTCCCAACGCACTGGGATTATAGGCATGAGCCACTGTGCCCAGCCAGACAATATTATTAATAATAATGGCCCTTGCCCATGACCACAGTTGATTGAGTCAGAGGTGGGCAGCTGACCCAAGCAAGGCCAATCAGAATTCTTCCCTAAAACTTTTCAAATTGAGATTGAGAAAGTGAGCCTTCCCTAAGTTATCTTCCTTGAGAAGAAGTAAGACAGGGAACAGTAGGCAAGCGTGTTTCTCAGAGGTGAAATAAGCCCCTACCTTCAGGGAGAGAAAGGAGCTGACTGGCAGACGAGCAAAGAGCACAGAGCAAGAGAGTCCTGGCAGAGTCCCAGCACCTGGATCCTGCTCTTCCTGATGCCCACCTGCATCCTTGTCCTACCTGAAGGAAGGGGTGGCTGGTTCCAACCTGAGGGGATGGGTCAGGTTATGCTTGGAGTGAGCCTCAGAAGATAAAAAAGAAAATGCCAACCAGGCACGGTAGCTCACGCCTATAATCCCAACCCTTTGGGAGGCCGAGGTGGGCCGATCACGAGGTCAGGAGATCGAGACCATCCTGGCTAACACGGTGAAACCCCGTCTCTACTAAAAATACAAAAATTTAGCCAGGCATGGTGGCGGGCGCCTGTAGTCCCAGCTACTCGGGAGGCTGAGGCAGGAGAATGGCGTGAACCCGGGAGGGGGAGCTTGCAGTGAGCCAAGATCGTGCCACTGCACTCCAACCTGGGTGACAGAGAGAGACTCTGTCCCAAAAAAAAAAAAAAAAAAAAAAGAAGAAGAAGAAAAGAAAAAGATAAAGGGAGAGGAGAGGAGAGGGGAAGGGAGGGGAGGGGAGGGGAAGGGAGGAGGAGGAGCCAGGCCAGAAGTACCAGAAGCATGGACTGCTAAGTGGAGTTGGTAGTGGGGAGACTCAGACACCCAGAGAAGGCAGGCTGGGGAGGCAGGGCCAGATCTGGAAGGAACCTGTAATCACACTAAGGAGTTTACGCTTTATTCTCTAAGAACCAGGACCCATTGGTGGGTCTTACACAAGAGAGTAGAGTTTCTTCAGGCAGGAGTCTGGAGGGTGAATTGCAGTGGGGAAAGGCAGGAACTGGGGTGCCCTTTGGGAGGCTGCTGCAGAGGTCCAGGTGAGAGGGTGGAGAGCCCAAACAGGGTGGAAAGAAGTGACACAGAGGAGCATTGCTAACTCCCATCTCTGGGTGGGACGAACTTCTGGGCAGTGGGAGGGAACAGCCTTCTGGATGGTTCCAGAGGCTACCTTAGAGAGCACACTCCCACCTGTGCCCAGCCTGGGTTCTTCAAATGCTAGATTTCCTCCCAAACACACACGAGGTAGCAGGCATGGCCAAACTGAATATTTATTCCAAGGCCTATCAGAGCCAACAGGAGAATCCCAGGCCAGCAGCTCCCAGGAGGGTCTCTCTCTCTCTTTTCTGGACACACGGACTTCATGACACGTTCTTTGTCTGTCACACATCCCAAATTCCTGTGCCCAGGTAGTCCCCACAAAGTGGAGCCACCATACCACATGGGCCCTGCCTCTGATTACAGTTCACCTGCCTCTCTGCCTTGGCTTATCCTTGTTTTAATGCCAGGGTGGCAAAATGGGGATCTGTTGCCAGGACAATGCAGAGTGGCATGTGCCTTGACAGGGCCATGTGACTCTGAGACTTTGTCTGATGTACACCACGCCCTCAGCCACCACCCCACCTGGGCTGCCTCCTCTCGTTTTCCCCACTTCCTCCAAGTTGCCACATTCCTTCCCCTCAAGGTCTGCAAAGCCAGCACCTTCCTTCTGAATCTGCAACTTTAGCTCCTATGTCTACTGGCAAACTTGATGGATTTCCCCTCCTCCTAAATCTGAAATCTATGTCCCTTCTGGCATCAATCACTCTGCCCAACCCCCTTGCCTTTTTGACAAGTGGCATTCTAAACTATCTGTCTCAAAAAGGAGTCAGATGTGATTATTTCTCCCATCCATCCTTTTAGCTGCGTTTTCCCCTCATATTGCTCTGCCCTAATATAATACTAATAAAATAATAGTGAGAACCCCGCTGATGTCATTTCTCTTATTATGCCATATAATCGACCCCCAAACTGCTTCCAGCCCAATTGCTATAGTCAGATAGCTTTTTTTTTCCCACCACTGCACATAGAGGGCTTTGACTTGCTTCTCTGTCCCTTTGTTCTGTGTAGCTCATGCCCCTGCCATCTTTCACCACGGTTTTCTAAGCGCTGTGTTGCCCATTGTGTAGGTAGGCTGCTTTCCAGATGAAGGCAAAGTTCCTTTTTTTATTCACTGCATTTCAGGGCCTTTTGGATGTCAAGAGGGATGTCCTTAAGAGCACCTGTTTCTTGGGCAGGAACAGATACAATGTACTTCAAGAACACTCTGTGACTTGTTGGCTCCTCTGCATAGAACTCTCTCCATCCTTGCAATTGGCCACAGCACAAGGGGAGGCTTCTCAGATGCCCCATTCCTCACTTCCTTCCTCTGGGGTTATCCTAGTACCCCCACAGGTGGGAGTGCAGATGTGGGCACATGCATTTCAACAGACCCAGCTGCAAACAGACGTCAAAACCAAGGGGCTTTCATGCAGCAACTTGTGGACATGGCCATCATGCCTTCCCGAAGGGATCTCAGATCTGTCCCCAGGGCCACTGCTTCAACTTACAGTTGAACAGCAAGACGGGCTTCTATTTCCTACTTGGGACACAACCTTCCTTCCCTTACAGCCATATTCAGAACTAGATGAGATCCAGCCCACACCCACTTCTGGACCAGCTGTCCCATAACAGTTCCCACATGGCTGGGGCCCTGATGATATCCTGCAGCCCTGCTGGCCACCAGTCACCAACCCAGGCCGCCAGCGAGCTCACAGCACGCACCAGACACATTACTCACAACCCTCCTCCTTACACATGTATCTGTATACATTGGTGCCACCCTGTTAAAAAATAATGCACCTGCCCCGTAAGAACGGTCCGTTCCTCTCCTGGCTAAACACACAGAGCTTGTGTTTAAATAACTGTTTCCTTCAAGGATTGCAAGTTCCCGTTTCCTTGTCTGTTTTTAACTTTCGGCTCAGCTTCCTGGAATTTACTTCAAATTGTGTAGATGTAGACATGACCTGCCCAAGGGCATCATTTGAGAACTAACCAGCTGAAAAGAGAAACTCAAATCTCTCCCCGGGGAAACACCAAAGAGCCCTCAACACAGAGCACCCAGTGTCATTGAAAAAACGAAACTCACACACCTGACAAAGATAAAAATGAAAGGGAGAGCGCCACAGAAGATATTAGCTCTCGAAGTTTTGCTGAAAACCCTTCTCCGATTTTCTCCACTTGAGCTCCATGTTTGAATTTGTTTTCTGTTCTTGAAATTGTTTCTTCACCTTTGTCAATATTCATTTCCCTATCCCAGGCATCTTTAGAGCTGAGCTCTAGTTTCTCAGAGAACGTGGATACACACATATATTACCTTAGTGTTGTTCCCCCACAATTCCTCATACTCACTGAGACTATCAGAAAAGGAGAATCAGGCCAGGCGCAGTGGCTCACGCCTGTAATCCCAGCACTTTGGGAGGCCGAGGCGGGCAGATCAGGAGGTCAGGAGATTGAGACCATCCTGGCTAACACGGTGAAACCCCGTCTCTACTAAAAATACAAAAAAATAGATGGGCGTGGTGGCGGGCGCCTGTAGTCCCAGCTACTCGGGAGGCTGAGGCAGGAGAATGGTGTGAACCCCGGAGGCAGAGCTTGCAGTGAGCGGAGATCATGCCACTGCACTCTAGCCTGGGCAAAAGAGTGAGACCCTGTCTCAAAAAAACATAAAAGAGAATCAAATTAATATCCAGTCACCTAAGAAACATGCTGTGGTGGCCGGGTGCGATGGCTCATGCCTATAATCCCAGCACTTTGGGAGACAGAGGCAGGCATATCACCTGAGGTCAGGAGTTCGAGACCAGCCTGGCCAACATGGTGAAACCCCCGTCTCTACTAAAAACACAAAATTAGCAAGGTGTGGTGGCACGCGCCTGTAATCTCAGCTACTCAGGAGGCTGAGGCAGGAGAATCGCTTGAACCTGGGGGGGTGGAGTTTGCAGTGAATGGAGGTTGCACCACTGCACTCCAGCCTGGATGACAGAGCGAGACTCCATCTCAAAAAAAACCCAGAAATGTGCTGTGGCAGAGACTGTTCTGTCTTCACCAAACTCTGCTTCGTTTTTCTCCTGAACATGAGCTAGGCTGTATTTCTCAGCCTTCTGTGCAGTTAGGGGGGACATGTGACTAAGTATTGGCCAAGGGAATGCGGGTGGGATTGGTGGACACTTCATGATCTTCTCCCTTAAAAAACTTCCTTCATGAACTTTTCCTTTCTGCTTGCCGAAGCCCCTAAATGACAGTACAGAGCAGACTAAACCTTGTCCCCATTTCCCAGGGACCACTTTTTAAGCCACACTGAACTGTGACATGAACAAGAAATACAATCAGTATTAAGGCACTGAGATTTGAGAAGTTTTGTCGTATCAATTATTCTACCCAAAATTACACATGTGCCAGGTAAGACAATTTCAAAACTTCCACCCAAAAAGTTTATGTAGAACAACTTCCATTGCTCATATATCTTCCATATTGACTGTGCTGTGTCCCTCAAGAATCAATCCACGAAAGGCAAAGACACAACCCAATTATGAGATTTCAGTTCCAATTCTGTGGTCAGCTTACATTCAGATATTTCCCAGTGTCATTACAAATAACAACTATTGTTTTTATCTCATCCCCAAGAATTTTGATAGCCACACTAAAACATGAAATAAAATTCAACATCACAACTACAGGAACTTTGGGTGCAAATATCTCAGTGTTTGCACGGATGAACTCAATGTCTCCATGCCTACACCCTTAATGCTCCTCTGCTGAGAAACCTCCTTATCAAGGGGTCTCAGCTGAGACCGTTTCTCCACTCTGACTCAACACTTTTTCTCTCCAAACCCCCTGGATCCAAAAAGGCAAGAGCGAAATGGTTTGGCTCTGTGTCCCCGCCCAAATCTCATGTTGAATTGTAATCTCCAGTGTCGGAGGAGGGGCCTGGTGGGAGGTGATTGGATCATGGGGGCGGATTTCCCCCTTGCTATTCTCGTGATGGTGAGTTCTCACGAGATGTGACAGTTTTATAAATGGCAGCTTTCCCTGCCCTCTTCTCACTCGCTCCTGCCATCTTGTGAAGAAAGTGCGTGTTTTCCCTTCTGCCTTCTGCCATGATTGTAAGTTTCCTGAGGTCTCCCCAGCCCTGCAGAACTGTGAGTCAACTAAACCTCTTTTCTTTATATTAGGTTAGTAACAAAGTAATTGTGATGTTTGCCATTGAAAGTAATTGGAAAAGTAACAAATTACCCAGTCTCAGGTGTGCCTTTATAGCAGTGTTAAAACGAACTAATATAAGGAGCCTTTTTGTTAGGGGCTCCTGAGCTGTAAGGTAATTTCTTCTGTCTGCACTGCATCTGATGGGATGCCACCCCATCATTGCCCAGTGCCATTCTAGGGGGAAAATGAAACCATGAGGAGCTGGTGCCTTCCTCTTTCTGGCTCCTGGCTTGTTTGCTCTATCACAGTATATGAGAAAAGGCTTGATTGTTACTTTTGGTTTGGTTCTGTGTCCTAATTAACCACCTCAACAGCTGGCAGCTTCACAGTTTGTTCTTAACTGCCAGAGTTTGTCTCTATGGCTCCCACCCAATCAATTCCAGAAACGCAAATGCATCCAATTCAAATGCATCTTGGAGTTAAGGCCCAGTTCTACCTTTTCTGTGTCTCTCCTTCTCCAATTCTTTCTCTCCTCAAAATCTGGCTGAACCACCAGATTTCTCCTGAGTTTATCAACTGAGCTCCTAGGAGTTTGTATTTAACAATAGCTAATAGTTATATGTTTCCTATCATCCTGTATCCTGGATATCCTCCTGATCAGCAGTTGCACTCACTCAGGTTGAGAAAATAAATTATGACCTAGAGGAAGGGAAAAGGCTTAAGAGGTAGATTCCAGCGGCTCTGGCTTGTGTGATGAAAGGAAAAATTCACTTAGGGGAAGATGATTGTTTCACTTTGCGACGGGCTGTGTTTGAGTTGCTATCATCCAACCAACTGGAGATGCCCAGTGTGGATTAATGAATCGGCTTGGTGGGTGCTTTCCAGTGCAGACGGAAGATAAAGCCATGGACCGCCTACCAAGCACATGTTCCAGGGACTTCTGCACCCTGGGAGCAGTTGGGGCACATGGACTTTGGGGATGGAGCCCATTCCACAAAAAATAAAAAGAGGTACTAACATCAGAGGCATTAGAACCAGAGCGACTCCATCTTGAGTGAGGGCTAGGAAAAATGAGGCTGGGGCTTGCTGGGCTACATTCCCAGAAAGGTATTATTCCTGGCCTCTAGATGTTTACGGTTAAGTGAGCAGATTGATAACATTTACTAAACAGACCCAGACTTAAGTGTGTTCTGATATCCCAATATCTTAACAGAAGAATTCCTAATTTTCCTTTAAAGATAATATTCTTGCAAAATATAGTAATTAAGAAAACTAATCCTTTATCACAAACCCTTATAGGAGAGCACATCTCCCCATTATCTTTTTTTATCCTACATACATATAAAGTGTTGTACCTAGGTTGGACACCTTCCTCCTCTTACTTTCGGGAGCACCCTACTCTATGGAGTAGCTGTTCTTTCACCACTTAACTTTCTTAATAAACTTGCTTTTGCTTTGCCTCATGGACTCACCCTGAATTAATTCTTGTGCGAGATCCAAGAACCCTCTCTTGGGGTCTGGATCTGGACCCATTTCCTGTAACACTAATGAAGCCTCTTGCCACTCAGCAAAGGGTGAGGACAATCACATCTCTACCAGAGAAACAAGCCCTGCATCTTGCACTGTGCCCTTTCAGTGAGAAAACAAAGCAGAAAATCAGAGCTCTGCTTCCAGGGAAATACCTACTCTGCAGGGTCAGAGTGACCTGAGCTCACATGAACTGGTTTTTTTTCTCCATCACAATAAGGACTCTCTAGAAACACAATTATCTTCACGTGGTCAGCACTGGGCTTTGGCCAAGAAAGCTGAGTAAAGACCCTGTTATTGAACCAACCTGGGGTCTGCATGCCAGGTGGAGTAAGGACAGAACATCCCCACCAAGGTTTGCAGCAGAAGACGGGAAGGCATTTATTTGCTGGGCAACGCTCCCCGATTTTCCTTACTTGCTGCCTGGCAAAAATGCTTTCCTCTCTTCCTTACTTGGTGACTAGCAAATAATCCTGACCTCACTGATGGCTTGCAGGTAAGAATTTTTAAAGGTGGGGCTCAGCTTCAGGAAAGCAGAAATTACAGGCAAAATTGTAAATCAGTAGACAAAGGTTACACATTGGTTTTGGCCTAAAAGGGCAGGATATCTTGACATGGGGGCTTACATGTTAATAGGTAGATTCAAAGATTTTCTGATTTGCAATTGGTTAAGGAAGAGAAGCTTTATTTAAAAACTGGGGGTCAGGCTGGCTGTGGTGGCTCAGGCCTGTAATCCCAGCACTTTGGGATGCTGAGGTAGGTGGATCACTTGAGGTCAGGAGTTTGAGACCAGCCTGGTCAACATGGCGAAACCCAGTCTCTACTAAAAATACAAAAATGAGCCAGGCATGGTGGCACATGCCTGTAATCCCACTACTTGGGAGGCTGAGGCAGGAGAATTGCTTGAACCCAGGAGGCAGAGGTTGCAGTGAACTGAGATTGTGCCACTGCACTCCAGCCTGGGCTGTGGAGCAAGGCTCCATCTCAAAAAATAACAAAATAAAAACTGGGGGTTAGCAGAAAATGTTAGCTCCGGCTCCTGGGTGTGACTTCCTCTAGACACCACAGGAAGAAATTTAGAGGAAAGAACAGTTGTCTGAGGTCAGTCCTCAGTTCCCCTTTATCTGAGGTCTACGAGCCAGTCTGGTGGGGGTCCAGGTTTCCGAGAAACAACTCGGGCACATACATTAAGATGTTGCCTTTGGTTTCTATAGGGAACCAAACAGCCTGTGATTCCAGCTTCCTTGGCTATTGTTCTAAGCTACTATTACCTTCTTGCCTATCAAGTTGCTTGTTCACTTCTCAGAGCAAGCTAGGTAGGTGCCTGGAATTTCCCTTGAAGGAACTCAAGATGTTCCTTTAATTCCGTACTTGGGGGCTGGAAGGCTTCTTGGAGGGTGGGTGGGTGGGGGGGGCCTGCTCCATCTCAACCCCATGGAAAATCCCAGGTGGGAGGGAGAAAGGAGGTCACAAAAGACCCAGCTGGAGGTCAATGGGGCCCTGTGCCCTCCCACTGGCTGTAGCAAGAAGGAAGCTCTGAGCCACAGGGCCATTGAGAGAGGAGCAGGCTCAGAGCTTATGAGTCAGCTGCACTGGATCAGGAAAAGCACCTCCTGGTGACAGCAGCTCTGTGACCAGTGTAGTCCCCACCCCCATCCTACTCCTTAGCCTCCTCAGGGTTTGGCGGGGCTTGGTGGGAGTAGCTCGGCAGCCTGGTCCCATTTCCAAACATGCAGTAGGGGAAACTTAGAAAGGCAGGGGCTGCTGGGACCTGCCCAACCCCCTTGGTTCTCTGCTTTCTGATGCCCCTCCAAAACTAGGAGGAGATCACCGCCCCTCCCCCCCCGACCCCCGGCAACAAAATACTGTGGAAAGATCCTTGAACTAAAGAGACCTGGAAGCTGATGCCCCATCTACTTCTGACTTGCTGTGTGACTATGGGGAAATCACTGCCCTTCTCTAAGACTTCGTTTCCTCTTAAACGCACAAAAAGTCATTAGCACAGTGGGCTCTCATGGCAAACTCTCTGTGAATATGAACTATTTTTATGATGATGAAAAGGTTAAATGGGCTTTTGGAATTACCCATTTCCAAGACCCTTTCCTGTCTTGTAGCTTGTTTTAAACAAGCTGATATAATCATCATCATAGATATTGTTTATTAAGCACTTTTGTGCCAGGCACTCTGATCGTATCATTTATTTACTTCTCATAAAAACCTGCAAGGGGCCAGGTGCATTGGTTCATGCCTGTAATCCCAACATTCTCGGAGGCCGAGGCAAATTACCTGAGGTCAGGAGTTAGAGACCAGCCTGTATCTACTAAAAATACAAAACTTAATTGGGTGTGGTGATGGGCACCTGTAATCCCAGCTACTTGGGAGGCTGAGACAGGAAAATCACTTGAACCTGGGAGATGGAGTTTGCAGTAAGCTGAGATCACGCCACTGTACTCCAGCCTGGGTGAGAGTGAGACTCCATCTTTAAAACAAAACCAAACAAACTTGGCCGGGCATGGTGGCTCATGCCTGTAATGCCAGCACTTTGGGAGGCCGAGGCAGGTGAGGCACCTGAAGTCAGGAGTTCAAGACCAGCCTGGTCAACATGGCAAAACCCCATCTCTACCTAAAATACAAAAATTAGCTGGGCATGGTGGCACACGCCTGTAATCCCGGCTACTCAGAAGGCTGAGGCAGGAGAATCACTTGGACCCAGGAGGCAGAGGTTGCAGTGAGCCAAGATCATACCACTACATACCAGCCTGGGAAGGAGAGTGAGATTCCATCTTGGGGAGGGGAAAGGAACCTTGCAAGGTAGATAATATTAGCCCCTATTTGGAAGGTGGCACAGCTGGGGTCCAGATAGATGAAGTAACTTGCCCAAGGTCACACAGTTAATAAATGGCAAAGCTTGGATTGGAGCCCACATCTTCTCATTATACTACAGATGCTGACCCCATAAAAAGAAGTCCTATACCCAAGTCCTTATACCTAGGTCCTATACCACATGACTTAGAGTCCAAACCAAAATATTTCATAGGGTGACCAACCATTGTGGTTTGCCCAGAACTGAGGAGTTTCTCAGGACAAGGGTCTTACAGTCACAAAACAGGCATAGCCCTGGGCAGACAGGGACGGTTGGTCATTCTACCTCTGAAGGTGAAAGGGAACATGATTATTCAGTTTGGGATACTTTTTTATTTCCTTTGTGATTTCTTCTTTGACCAATGGATTGTTTAAAATTGTATTGCTTGATTCCCAAATATTGGGATTTTCTAGATTTTTTAAATTTAAAGTGTAATTCCTTTTTGGTTTGGGAACATACTTTATATGATTTTAACCTTTGGAAAGCTGAGATTTATTTTGTGGTCCAGCACATGGTCTATCTTGGTGAATGTTCCATTTGCATGGGAAATGGATGTGTCCTGCTGTCAATGAGTGGAGGGTTCTGTAAGTGTCAACTGGGCCAAGTGGTCCATAGTACTGTTCAGATCTTCCAGATCCTTGGTCTATCAGAGATCCTTTGTGCTACCAATTACTGAGAGCAAGGTAATAAGATTCCCTATGACAGATCTGTCTGCTTCTACCTTTAGTGTGGTCAATTTTTGCTTCTTATATTTCGAAGCTGTTACTAGGTGCCTGTACCCTTAGGAATGTTATGTCTTTGATGAATTGGCCCTTTTTATCACTATGAAAGGTCCCTCTTTATCTCTGGCAATATTCCTTCTCTTGAAGTCTATATTAAATAATTCATAAGCTCCTTGCCAACTCTAAAAAAGGAAAAGTATGTATGTCCCTGCAGCTGCCCTGAGTCATTTAATTAAACGATATTCATGGGTTGTTTTTTCCACTCCCTCTTGGTACATGACAGATCTCAATGTTTAGCACATCCTTTTATACAAAAACAAATAGTCTGTTTGGTTAAAACCTTCCCAGATGTGATTCCAGTTTGGCTGTTGTGAAAGCAGCTGTTTCTGTCAGCCAACTTGATGAGGCACTTTGTCTTGGGAAGAGGTGGCAATTTATCAGTTCTCATAAACCCAAATCTCTGGGCTCCCAAATACATTGCACTGGTGAGGCTAATGCTAATGCTGCCCTTTGGAAACTTCAAAAACACAGGTGACCTTCTCAGTAACAACCTCCTTCCTTACAGCTTGTCTGTCATTTTATCTACACAGAGATATGCTTGGATATGGTGGGGCCTTGGGGCTCACAGTGATGCCAGAACGTAGAGCTGCCATGCACATGGGCGGCGGGCGGGTAAAAAGAGGCTTATATGAGGTTGTGTGGTTCCTAGTTTAGAAGACGGGGAGAATGGTGTTTCCAAAGACTGGAATAGGGTCGCTGGTTGGTACCATCTTATTTTGTCATCATTTCCCCCTTGTTCATCCCAGTGATAAGCATCTAGTAGAGGCTTAATACATATTTGTGGACGATTCAATAAATGAGTAAATGAAATTGAAGTCAGAATATGCTCTCAGGAAGGAAGGGAATAAATCAGGGGTCAAACATTCCACTCCTTCAGGGACTCTATTGGTCAGGTTTCAATTGCAGCTCACAGTAGCCACCCTAGCTAGTTTAAGGAGAAGTGAATTTAAGTCAGGGAATTGGGTACTTACAGGGGCATTGGAAGGGAGGGAGGAATAAATAGTCTGTAGGCTGAGTGGAGATTCCCAAAAAACATCACAGAATTGCTCCGCCAAGGGAAGGCAATTGCCACTTTTGCTATGATCAAAAAGCTGAGGATGTACCAAGTAGCTACTGGCTGGAGGTCTACACCGCCGGTGTCCAGGGTTCAGGTAGCTGCTCCTAGAGCTGTTGGCTCCAGAGCCACGTTGTGCCTGCTGAAATCCAGCACAGAAAATAGGTGCTGCAAACCTCCCCACCTAGTTCTGAATTCAAGTCCCAAGCAAGTGCATCTGATTGATAAATCTGAATCCTATCCGGAGCCATTCCTTCAAGGAGCTTGGGACAGGCAGATCTTAGCTTTCCAGCCTCTGCCAGAGAGAAGGGTATCCTAGAAGTGAGTTGGAATGGATGCTGAGTGAACCCACCTACCGTCTCTACTGGCAGTCTACTCGAGTGCCAATGTGGTTGGTATAAGACAGTGGGCCTGGCCGGGCGCGGTGGCTCAAGCCTGTAATCCCAGCACTTTGGGAGGCCGAGACGGGCGGATCACGAGGTCAGGAGATCGAGTCCATCCTGGCTAACACGGTGAAACCCCGTCTCTACTAAAAAATACAAAAACTAGCCGGGCGAGGTGGCGGCCGCCTGTAGTCCCAACTACTCGGGAGGCTGAGGCAGGAGAATGGCGTGAACCCGGGAGGCAGAGCTTGCAGTGAGCTGAGATCCGGCCATTGCACTCCAGCCTGGGCAGCAGAGCGAGACTCCGTCTCAAAAAAAAAAAAGACAGTGGGCCTGGTACCTGAGGGAGGTTTGAAATGATTCAAGAGCATTGTGCTGGCCAGGTGAGACAGATCTCAGTTACACCTGCCTCACTCTGGGACCATGAGGCTCCTGGTATGAACAAAATCTAGAGAGGCTGGAGAAGAGCTCCGGGTGAATGCCCCAAGTGGGGAGGAGGGAGGAAGAAAAGCCAGTAAAGCAAGCATGAAAGGAAAAGGAGCAGGGAAGAGAGAGAAACCAGGAAGATGGGAGTGGCCACCTGTATTAGTCAGGGTTCTCTTAGAGGGACAAAACTAATATGATATATAGGTATTTATAAAGGGGAGTTGATTAAGTATTACATGATCACAAGGTCCCACAACAGGCTGTGTGCAAGCTGAGGAGCAAGGGGAGCCAGTCTGAGTCCCAAACTGAAGAACCTGGAGTCTGATGTTCAAGGGCAGGAAGCATCCAGCACGAGAGAAAGATGTAAGCTGGAAGGCTAGGCCCTTCTCTCCTTTCCATGTTTCTTTCCTGCCTGCTTTATATTCGCTGGAAGCTCATTAGATTGTGCCCACCAGATTAAGGGTGGATCTGCCTTCCCCAGTCCACTGATTCAAATGTTAATCTCTTTTGGCAACACCCACACAGGCACACCCAGGATTAATGCTTTGTATCCCTCAATCCAATCAAATTGACACTCAGTATTAAACCATCACACCACCCATCATCAGAGAAGAGGAGGCCCCTGTAAGACGAACAGGGGCAGCAGAGGAGAGCCGCGCTGGAGGGAGTGAAACAGGCCCTTTGGCAGGACCTGGTAAAGCTGAAAATGTACACCCAGTCTCCTTTTGAGAGACTCACACACAGCCTCAGGGAGGCAGGCACAGGCACAACCACCAGAGTTAGGGGGAAATTCCCACTCGGATGTCCAGTAGTCATTGTGAAGTGGTGGGTTCACGTAATACTTTACAGTTAAAAGGAAGTGTGTGTGTGTGTGTTCAGATCATATATGTCAACACAGATTTCAAAAACGTTGGATGGGAAAAGCATGATGACAAACGCGTCTAGAACAATGCCATTTGTGTCAGTTTTGAAAACACACACATAGACGTATGAATCCTGCTCAAGGACCTGGAAGCATGTGTGTGCTCATTGCAGACTGGAAGCATCCACAGTAACCTCCTGCTCCAGGTTAACTCAGGGTGGTTGTGGGGAGTGAAATGGGATTGGTCAACATAGCTTCACAGGACTTTACCTCCATTGCTAATGCCTATTTATTTATTTACAAGTACGGAAGAAAATAGGATGTTAACAGCTCTTAATTTAAGTAGTGACAGCATGTCTTGGTTATATTCTTTTTGTACTTCGGTTGGTTGGTTGGATTTTTGCTCCCCCAAAAGCTCATATTGAAATTTGATCCCCAGTGTTGAAGGTGGGGCCTGATGGGAGGTGTTTGGGCCGGGGGGTGGATCCCTCTTGAATGGCTTAGTGCTTCCATTGAGATAATGAGTGAGTTCTCGTTCATTTCCGCAAGAGCTGGTTGTTGAAGAGTATGGTACCTCCCCTCTTGCTCTCTTGCCACGTGAGCTCTGCACATGCCCGCTTCCCTTCACCTTCCGCCATGAGTGGAAGCAGCCCGAGGCCCTTGTCAGAAGCTGAATAATAATTGCCAGTGCCATGCTTCTTGTATGGCCTGCAGAACCATGAGCCAAAGAAATCCCTGTCTTTATAAATGACCCAACCTCAGATATTCCATTATGGCAACACTAAATGGACAGAGACAAGTACTTCTCCATGCAATTTAATTTCTCACAAAATAGATTTTTTTTAAGAACAGAGGGTGGGTGATTCTGAAGTGGTTTTACACATTTAATGCAACTCAGTGAACATTTGTTTCTCACTGACACGTTTGGATGCTATGACTGCTGTCTAGTGGGAGAGGCAGGATTTGCCAGGGCCAAGGTTTAGGCAAATTGATGGGGCTTCAAGCAGCTCATCTCTGCATTTGGAGATGCAGTCTAAAAACATCCCAGCTCTGCTGCTCTGGAGGGCAGATAAACAGATTTGGTAGACTGGCAGGGAGGTGAACAGGTACCCCCCAACCAGAGCCTGGCTTCCCCTACTCTCAGGATTAGTAGTCCCCTCCAATCCCTCCTCTGAACTTTTCCCCCTCGCCCTAAGGAGTCAGAGGGCAGTGAGAAAAGGATCCCAGAGAACAAGGCAGTTGTTCTCTCCAAGGAGAACAGGTGAACCAAAGCAGGGAAGTAGAGAGTCCTCACAGGAGACAGCCTCGACCCTTTCTGGTGAGCCTGACCTTGTCCTGGTTGCTTGTCTCAGGCTATCTCCTCCACTTTCATAAACTCTGATCTCCTGGGCAGAGATTGGGAGAAATCCCATTGGATGAATGCCCATGTATACCAGGCTCTGAGGCAGGCACACACTCACACAACAGATTCACTCTCTGCTGTCTCCCAACAAGCCTGTGGGTGACTTAGGGCTCCTTGGTTACAAGCAAGAGAGACTAACCCTGGGGAATGTAAACAAAAAGGAGTCTATCAGAAGGTTATTGGTTAGGCTCATGGAAGTGACAAGACTGGATAAATGGATCCGAAGAGGACCTGGAAGCTGGGCAGATCCCAAGTTCTAAGGAATAGCATCTCTCAGGAGTCTTGCCAGGGCCTGCCTGTCAGAATGAGGAGCATGGGTCATTCTAGGGGTATCCCTGGATCCAGTCTGATTGGCCCACCCTGTACAAGTCCCTCTGGGATTGTACACAGTGGAGAAGGTAATTCCCCAAAAGGAAATCAAGGAACTGTTAAAGAGGGAGAAGAGGTGCTAAGCAGCCAACAAAGGGCAAATGTCCACCAAACTTTAAGGATGGTTATAATCCCACCCATTTTACCGATAAGGAAACTGAGTCCCAGAGAGATTAAATAATTTTCCTAGGGCCACACACTTAGTACAGAACTGGGATTCCAGCTTCATTCCTTGGGCCCCAAAGCCCGTGCTTGTCCCACTTACCATTCCCAAATCTCCAAAGACCTGAGAAGGGTGAACAGGACAAACATCACCCACAGAGTCAAGGCCCCTCCTGAGTTTTATCTCTGTACACAGGTCATCTGAAAACTGCAGCTTTTCAAAATTTCAGTGCTTTCTCACCCCAGATGGAAATTAAGGCCATGACGAAGCTCAGGACTTGGTGCTGTGCTATGGGATGCTGCTCAAGTAATTGCCTTATCATAGCAAGCCCGGAGACGTAATTTCTCAAACCATCTGGCTGGAGTACGTGCCTGGGAAGGAAGAATTAAGATGCCCTTGGAGAGACTAATCAAATAATAAATGGCAGACACACTCCTGAGAGCCCTGGTTCATGGAGAAGTAGCCCTGGAAGCTGTTAAGGACCCTGCACCCGGGACAGACAGGCCTGTGTGCATCTGCCTTTCTGCTCTCCCTTTTAGAGAGAGAGAAGGCTCCCTCTGTCCATCCTGCTGGCGAGTCGGGAGGGGAAGGGGGACAGGAAGCTGAGTTCCAAATGGGGAGCATTCAGCACAGATGACATGAGCTTGTTTCTCTCCTGAAGAGCCCAGTTGATCACACCTGGGCTAAAACATTTCAGCTACAATCCCCTGCTAATCTTTTCACCATGATAACAGCCAATATTTCAGCTGCACTTTTCCCTCAGGAAGACTAGGAACAAACAGCAGGGGGAACAGAAAGGCAGCAAGACTCGTAGCAAGACTCTTCCATCCAAGAGTAGCCTTCTGAAGCAAGAGCAGGCAGCTTGGAACTGGCCTGAATATGTTTCAGATGAAGAGGTGGCACCAGGATAGATATTAAGAGACACTCTCCTATTGACTAGGTCTGAGCTAAGGGCATATGTGTGTTTGAGGGTGGGGGGTGGGGTGGGCATACACCCTGCAATACACAAAGCAATCAGAACAAGCAAGAATCATCCAGCCCAACATATGCCAGGGTTTCCTACCCTCAGCACTACTGATATCTTGGGCTGGTTAATTTTTTATTGTGGGGTGTCCTGTGCATTGTAGTATGTTTAGCAGCATCTGGGGCCTCCAGCTGCTAGATGCCAGGAGCACCTGACCAGATCCACCCCACCCCATCTCTCTCCAGACCCTTCTTCCTTCCCAAGCTCATTCCCCCCACCCATCCCACCAACAATGTCAACAGCCTAGGTCAGAAACTGCTGGGCTGTGGCTAAATTGGGCTTGCTTTGGTTTGCTGGTGTTTTAAGTTCTTTAATTGACTGGTAGAAGAACAAGTTTAATTTTCAACTTGTCCTGATAATTTCAAAACTTAGAAAACACAGACTTCCCTGGCCAACTCCAGGGTCCCTTGTCCCCAGAGCAACCTCTAGTCCTACTCACACCCACTCCCCTGACTGATGGGACCAGCCCAGCCTTCTAGGTGTTTGTGCCCGTGGTCTGTGCAGATGCTGTACCTGAAACCTTGAGCCCTAGGCCCCCCTGTGAATATTCTCTCCTGACCCAAGGTGACCCTGAGGCCAAGGATTCCATAGTATTGTTTCCAATCCTTCTTTCCTACAATGAGGCCTCTCACTGTGGAGCACCTCACAGCATACAAGGCTCTCTCACAAAGTCATGGTCATCCTTTTCGTCTCTGCAACAGCCCTGGAAGATGGAGGCATAGGTACAATGTCCCCCAGACTATAGGAGGGAAAACTGATTCACTTTACCCAAATGACCCAACTTACTGATGGAGGAGCTGGTTGGAGCCCAAGGCTCTGGTCTAGGGTTTGCTCCTATTATAGGAAATTACAGTAGAATCCTTCAGATTCATATATTGAAGCCCTAACCCCCAGCGTGGTCATATTTGGAGATGGCACCTCTAAGGGAGTAATTAAAATAAAAGCATAAGGGTAGGGCCCTGATCTGATGGGATTTGTTTTAAGAAAAGACACCAAGAGCTCCAAATTTCTGTCTCACTCAGCGCACGCACAGACACACACACACTGAGGAAATGTTCTATGAGCACCCAGTAAGAAGGCAGCTATCTGCAAGTCAGAAAATGAGCTCTCACTGGAAACCTTGATCTTGGACCTCCAGACTCCAGAACTATGAGAAAATAAACACCTGTTGTTCAAGCTCCCCAACCTGTGGTAGGCAGCACTAACACCTCTCAGCAGGGGCCACCTTTGCACAGCGATCCCCTGAGGACTGTGCCCCAGGGCTGAGAAGCTGGTTGGTGAGTGAGCAGCAACACCAGCGCCAGGCACCCACTCTGCCTCTGCTCACTCTGCTTCAGCTGCACAAGGGCCCTGCTGCTCCCCAATCGGCAAAATCCAGCCTCAGGACTTTGCCGGGCTCTTCCCTCCACCTGGAGCTCCCAGGTCTCTATTCTGTTTCTGTTTGCTTCCTCCCACTCAGCTCCTCTGCTTTCTTTCCCTTAGAGTACTAGTCTCTATGTTGCATTATATCATGAAGTCACTTGCCTGCTGTCTGCCTCTCCTACTAGAATCTAAGCTTATAAGCAAGGTCGTCTGTCTGGTTTATCTCTGTGTCCACAACAGAGTCTAGCACATAGTGGACACTTAATAGCAATCTTGTTTTTTTTCAGACTGCTATAATAAAATACCAGAAACTGGGCAGCTTATAAATAATAAGTTTATTTCTCACAGTTCTAGAGACTAGGAAGCTCAAGATCAAGCTGCCCGCAGATTCAGTGTCTGGGGAAGGCCGACTTTCTGGGTGAGAGATGGCACCTTCTCTCTGTGTCCTCACATGGTGGAAGGAGCAAGCAAGCTCTTTGATCAGGGCATTAATGCCATTCATGAGGGCTCCACCCTTATGAGCTATTCACCTCCCAAAGGTCCCACCTGTACATGCCATCACCTTGGGAGTTAGGCTTTCAACATTTTAATTTTAGGGCTACAGAAACATGCGGATAATAGCAATAGCTAATTGCTGAATTCAGCTTATGTTCTTGATGTATTAAAAGAAAATTGAGCCATTATGGTTTTTTGTTTTTTGTTTCTGTTTTGAGACAGCCTCACTCTGTCACCCAGGCTGGAGTACAGTGGCATGATCTCAGCTCACTGCAACTGTTGCCTTCTGGGTTTCGCGACTCAGCCTGGGAGTCGCTGGGACTACAGGTGCGCATCACCATGCCCAGCTAATTTTTGTATTTTTAGTAGAGATGGGGTTTTGTCATGTTGACTAGGCTGGTCTCAAACTCCTGGCCTCAAGTGATCCACCCACCTCAGCCTCCCAAAGTCCTGGGATTATAGGAGTAAGCCACCGCACCCGGCCATTGTTTTTATGATTATATAAGAAATGCATGCTCATAAAAAATCAGATAACACATCAACTTACAAAGAACGAAATAATTCTGACTCCAATCTCGTCCACCCTCTCTACCATCTCACACATATCAAAGCACTTGTTAAAATATTTATGGTCTTCCTTCTCTTAGATCTTTTTCTAATACTAAAATACTTAATATATACTGGGGTCCTTTGCCCCTCAGAGATCCAGATGTGACTGGTAAGACTGCTAATTCATAGCCCACTACAGTCCCCAGTTCCTGCTGGTTCCTAGGGGCCTCCTCTGCTCCCTGGTCCCCTCAGTTGTGGACCCTGTGCCCCATGTGCTGTGCCTGCTTCTCCCGCTAATTCCCCATGCATAGAATTCAGCTGTCTTGCCACTGTCTCTCAGGCATTTTGACTTTCCTGAATACATGGGGGTCCTACGGCCAATGTTGTGGTCACTCCTGCCTGACTCCTAGACTGCACTGGCATCTCCAAGCCAGCCCACTCCCCATCAGGCAAAGAGAGCTGATGCTTCCAGCTTCACCCTCAACCTGGTGCTCCCTGCAGGGATCAGCAGAACAGAGCAGGCCCCATCTGACCAGAGCCACCCTTCTGAAAACACAGTTGTTATAAAAAGCAACAATGACAAATCTGTTACATATATATATATACACCTTTTTACCCAAACAAGATCATACTCTGTTATGGACCAAACTGTCCTTTCCCCCTTCCCTTTCAAATTCATACGTTGAAGCCAATACCCCCAATGTGACTGCATTTGGAGATAGGACTTTTATGGAGGTAAGTAGAAAGACAATTCAGGTTAAATGAGGTCATAAGGTCATTGAATAGAGCCCTAATCCTGTAAAACGGGTGCCTCTATAAGAAAAGAGACACCAGCAGTCTCACTTTGCACACATGGAAAAGGCTATGTGAACACACAGCAAGAAGGTGGCTGTTTGCAAGCCAGAAAGAGAGCCCTCACCAGAAAGAGAGCCCTCTGGCACCTTGATCTTGGACTTCCCAACCTCAGAACTATGAGAAAATAAATATCTGTCTAAGCCATCCGGTCTTGGGTATATAGCAGCTGGAACGGATCTACACATACTCGACACACTATTTTATAAACTGCTTTTTCACCTGGTAGTATATGGTAGATACCTTTTGGGGTTCTTTCCTATAAGTGCTCCCTTGTTCTTTTTAACAACTACATTCAGCTTATACTACATGTTTCTGAAATTGAGCCTTTTAATGTGTGTCCAAATCAATGTGTTCTGCCTTAGGACAGAAACTTCCTGAGGGCCGGGCACAGTGGTTCTTGCCTGTAAGCCCAGAATTTTAGGAGGCGAAGGCACATGGATCACTTGAGCCAAGGAGTTCCAGACCAGCCTGGGCAACATGGCAAAACCCTGTCTCTACAAAAATTACCAAAAAATTAGCCAGGCATGATGGCATGCACCTGTAGTCCCAGCTACTTGGGAGGCTGAGGTGAGAGATTTCTTGAGCCTTAGAGGTTGAGGCTGCAGTGAGCCAAAAATCACACTACTGCACTCCAGCCTGGGTGATGGAGTGAGATCCTATCTTGAAAAGAAAAGAGAAGAAAAGAAACTTCATGAGAGCAGCATCCTGAGAACCAGGAGTAGGAAGGCCCAGTCTCCAAAGATCCTACAAAGCAGAATCCACATCCCTGGCAGCTATGCAGGGATGAAGGCATTGTCATGTTCCCCCAACCCTGGGATAAGACCCCTCTCTCACAGCCCCGCCTTGCAGTGTGGTCAGGGGCTTCCTTCCCCTGGGCCTGTGCCCCCTCCCAGAAAACTGTAGCCTCTGAGACAAGCAGGTCTGCAGCAAGACCGCTTCTCTCCCTTCCTCAACGTGCAACTCGTTCTCGAGTTGCTGCCATAGGAACTTTTCTAGGCAGACGTTAGTGCCTCATAAATGTAATTAGTGATAATGGCCCTGAGTCAGCCGGGAGGTCTGTTTTTTCAGCTGGTTTTTCAAATTAGGACAGAGAAAACATTTTCACTGCCACCCAGGCTGGCTGAGTGCTGTCCACGTTGCCACCTTCCTGCCTGGCCCAGCCCTTTCAGAAATAGAAAAATCCCCCTTCCAATTAGAGGACGAGAAAGGCACAGCTCCAATCACTAGAGCTGTTGACAAAAATCAGCCAAATGCTGAGGCAGGTCTGCTGACCTGTTCAGACCACGTGCTTTCACAGTGCTGGTGCTTGTACCTGGCCCTGGCTGGGTACAAGAAACCTACAGGGGTCTCTACAAAATGAGGGGGTTTTGGAGACAGGCGGGCAGGGCTGTTTGAAAAACCTTGAGACAGATCATCTGCCACCCTGCTGGGCAACCCTCCCCTGACCCCGACAGAGTCCCTCATCCTTCTTGCAGCTGCCCCAACCACTTTCCAACTGGAGATTGATGACCTGCCTCTGTTTCTTCCTCCCTGTAGGTCTTGGGGGTAGGCAGCTGGACCTCTTCTCCTCAGCTCTTCTTCCCTCCCCCAGGGATGCTCCTCTAAGATCTCCTATTCCTCCCCATCCCAAAGACAATGACAATGACAAAGAATCACGGAACAGCAGGGCTCCATCAGACTGCATCCTTTCTGTGGACCATCTCACCGAATGCTCAGTTTATCTCTGAGTGGTAGGTCCTAATGCTATGCCAGCTCCACAATGGGAAAAGCGAGATGTCCCAGGGTAGGGATGTGGGAACATGACAGTACCTCAATTGCTTTGCCTGCAGAACTGTCAGGGATGTGGGTTCTGCCTCACAGGACTAGAGTGGGAACATGTGGGACCTGCAGCTGGACATTGCTCTGGTACCACCTGCATCTGATGTTTTGATTGGGTCAATGGTCATGGCAGGGAGGAGTCCCCACCCATGCTGTAAACCCTCAGAGGCACAGCAGCATCAGCTAGCCTTGTCTGGTACGGGTCTTTGTGCATCCCTTGAGGCCTCATGCCAAGACGGAGTGCCCACCAGAAAGGTTCCTAGCCTCCCACAGCTGGGCTGGGATCATGCCTGCCCCTGCTCACCCCTGAGGCTGCTGGGAGCCCTCAGCTAAATCTCCTTTGTTGCCACTGCCAAGATGGAGGGAGATGGGACCAGGCAAGCCTCAGAGGGAGACAGTCCATGGCACTAGGGTTGCAGGGGAATTGAGGGTGCTGACTCCAAACTCCTCAGGCGCTGCCTTCAGTCTGGGCACCTTCTGGGCTGTCAGCTGGGCAATCCCATCACCAGGAAGGTGAGCTGGGGGCATCAGGGGCTGCTGAGCCATGGGCCTGGGTCTGCCTCAATTGGCACCGCAGGGTCTACAGCATCCCTCTGGGCTGATGGCCTAGGCTGTGCAACCTCAGGCAACGTGCTTAACTTCTCTGAGCCTCACGTTTCCCAAATGTCAAATGTACCATTTGGATACAAAGATCTAGTTTTCAAATACTTTTAGCAGCAGATCCTCCAAATGTACAGGAGGTGACGGCAGAGCCTGATGAATTTGGGAGGTTCTGGGATGGTTGGGGCCTCACCCAAAGACCTATGTAGTCATGCTCCCTGCTAAGGGCTGGCTGGCTGAATTGAAATATCTTATAGGTAAACTTTCACATAAATATCTTACATGAAAAGTTAGCATAAACTCAAATTCTCAGATGAATTGCTGGCAATTGACTTTCTGCTAGTAAAATTTCTTAAGCATGAATTTCCCTTTAATAACCTACTAAATATCGTGCTTCCCAAATCAAACAAGAAATCTGGTTACATAGACAAAATGGTCATTTGGCAAAGTAATTGGTGAGTTTTGTTAGAATGCAGAAATGTGGTCTCCACCCCAGACCCACTGAATCAGGCCCTGCATTTTTACAGGATCCCCAGAGATCCCTACTGTCCTTCAAGTTTGAGAAGTGCCAAGTTAAAGCAATCGTATTTGCATCACCCCAGGAGCGCTTGAGAAATGGTCAGCATTCAGGCCCCCACTCCAGGGGGTTCTCTGTTGGCCTGGGGTGAGCTCCATTCAGGTGCCCAGGTGTTGTGAAATTCCCCAGGTAATGTCAGTGTGGATGCAGGGCCTGACTGCTGGGAGGGCCAGCAGCCACGCTTGTCTAAATGTCTTCATCTTCTCCCTCTTCTTTCATTCCCTCGGGGGCCTTGAATCTCTAAGCTCTGGCAGATGCTCTCACTGGAGCCTGATTTCTGTCACCTAAAGCTGACAGTCACAACAAGCTGACAGCCAGGGAGATGCATCCCTTTCAAAGCAACTGAGTGGCGTGTCAGTTCACACTTTGCATGGGGCTAACTGCTGGGAGGGTAACAGTTGCAGAAGCGACCCAGGGGGGACAGAGGCAGGGCCACCCTTCACTGACCACTTACTTCTTGGACCATCTCAGGGCAATTGGTCTGAGCAGGAGAGCCCTGTCCAAGCAGAGATCACAGGGCAGCCGGGGCAAGAGGGAGGCTGCTGGGGCTAGAAGGGGCTGTGATGAGGACCAGGGGAAAGAGTAGGAGCTTAGAGCCTCCATCCCACCAGCTGGGACTCAAAGCCAAGATTCTGAATGCCCTTCAGGACCTGCTTCTCAAGCTCCAGCCTACATCAGAATTACCTGGGGGCTTTTTAAAATACAGACTACATGGTTGCCGCTGTCGCCGCTGTCGGTGCAGGGGAAACCCCGTCTCCGAACTTCCGCGGATGAATTGCTCCTGAAAGGCAAAGCGGTGAAGACTGAGGAGGAGCTGGAGGAGGATGACGACGAGGGGCTAGAAGAGTCCCCGTCGGAGAGACTATGGGGCCTGATGGGGATGTTTCCAGAGAGGGTCAGGTCTGTGACTGGAGCCACTTTTGGTCTCTTCCTCTTTGTGGCTCAAAAAATGTACAGGTTTTCGAGGGTAGCCTTGTGGACTGGGACCACTTCCTTTATGATCCTGGTTCTTCCTGTTGTCTTTGAGACTGAGAAGTTGCAAACGGAGCAACAGCAGCAACTGCAGCAGCAGCAGCGGATACTTCTAGGGCCTAACACAGGGCTCCCAGGAGGAATGCCAGGGGCTCTACCTTCACTTCCTGGAAAGATCTAGATTGTTACTACTGTTTGAGCTGTCTCGGTGGGAGAAGTTTGAAATTCAATAGTGTTTGAACTGCTGATTATTTGGATTTCTTTCTTTAACTTTGACACATTGATCTATCTAAACCTGGTGGAGAGAATTTTCCCCACATTGTCTCATGGAAAGACTCAGCTTGTAACTGTGCCCTCCACACTGTCCTGACTGACTTCTTTCTTCACTCTGATACCACAGTGCAGCCATGTAGACGGTTATTCCAGCTGTAGCCGCTCCTTTCACCAAATTGTTCCTAACTGGAAGATCTCACTTTCCCCTTGTGGGGTAGGAACCGATGCCAGTGGGAGGAATGTGCCCTGACCATGAATGGCTGCTTTTCTGTTTGTTTATTTTTAGAATGGAGCTGTTGGGGAGAGACAGGCCCTCAATGTGAAACAGACAAAATGCATTACACCTGTAATGGAAAGTGGCCACTATGAATCCCTATGTGTAAGAGGAGGGAGGCTGGCTGCAGCTCCAGCCGCGGAATGGAGACTGTGGAAGACAGATCAGAAGCTCATTTCCTCTGCACATTTTGGCTGTTTGACCTGTGTGTGTGTTTATAAACACCGAAGTCAGTGCTTGCTTTTTGTATTTCAATATTAAAAATGATTCTAACAGAAAAATAGACAGCTGGCCCCACACCCAGAGCTTCTCGTTCAGTTGTTCTGGGGAGGGGCCCCAACATTTGCATTTTTAATTAGTTCTGAGATGACCATGATGTTGCTGGTCTGCGGACCACACTTTAAGAACCACTGCCTTTGAGACTACAGCCCCTCAACCAGAGACGCTCTGGTATATTGGTTAACGGAGCCAGCTCAGAAATCGGCCAGATCTGGGTGTGAAGCCTAGTACTTCCACTCCTTAGCTGTGTGACCTAGGGCAAGTTACTTAACCTCTCTGTGTGCCTATGTGTGTCATCTGCCAAGTGATGCTAAAGACAGTAGCTATGCCTTAGAGTTGTGGTATGGAGTAAGTGAGGGAATGCCTACAAGGGTCCTGAAGCATAGGCAAAACCTTTTGTGCTCATTCACTGAGCTGTGGTCAGCACTAGCCTGGAGTATGCCCATGGGCCTGGCCCCTTCCAGGATTCAAGTGCACTTTACCAAATTATTCCTTTTAGTAAAACACACACACGTACACACAAAACACTTTAAGAGCCGATACTAGTAATACCTCCATTTTACAGATGAGAAAAGCTGCTCAGAGTGGCTGAATAGCTTGCCCAAGGTCACACAGCCTGGAAATGTGATAGGCCTGAATTTGAACCATAGCTACTGGAATTACCATCTTACCATTTCGTTCATAGCCACTGAACTGATACGACCTCAGCCTTACTGGGCACAAACAGTGCAACAGGGCCTTAAAATAAGAATGTAAAAGTTCAAATCAAAATGAAGCCACTTTTTAAAATACATATATAAAACAGAAAACCCTGACAAGTAGAGCTGGGGACGACTATAAAGAGAAGAGTTCTCGTGCATAAATGCCCGATAACAAAAACTGCAACCCTGCACAAAGGCCATCACAACCTTACACAGAAAATGCTCCTGCCAGGACATCTGTGCAGCGGTGTCTGTCCAGCCTCAGACTGGTGTCACCCTTGTTATTGATCCTTGTAGCCAAGAACAATCTCAAAACAATTATGTAATCCTTCTCATTGTATTAGTAATAGCAAAAACCACAATTCCTTCTGCCCCAGCCTAATACCTTTAAAATCCTTTGTCTTGCCTCCCTGAATATGTACAGTTTACGATGGCACATGTATTCCCATTGCAATGCCCTACTCCTAAATAAATACCATTTACTTTTAGAAAGTCTCTCTGTTATTTCCGTTTGACAAATAGTTTAGAGTCTCCTGGAGTGTGGGAACCTCCAGTTGCATAATGTGGTTAATGCAACTGGGAATTCAGTTCCTCAGTTGCATGAAACACATATCAAGACCTCAATAGCCATGTGTGGCCAGTATTGGATGGTACAGATCTAGAATATTCCCATCTCCACATCAACTTCTATTAGACAGTATAGCTCCAGAGACTTGATCCAATTCTCTCTACTTTTCTGCATTTTTAATTTTTTCCATGATCAGGAAGAAGGCAGAGCGGATTAAATGCAGCAAGCATAATATCTCCTAAACATGGAAAAGGTGCTCAGCCTCAGTGTTGGAGAAATGCGAATTAATTGTACTGAGATACCATAGTTTGCCTACATAGATTAGGAATAACTTGAAAGGTTTTTTTTTCATTGTTTAAAAAGTAAGAATGAATAAAATTATTTATTCTTTAGCATAGCAAGGGTACCACCTTATTCTTTTATTTCAATAGGTTTTTGGGGAACAGGTGGTGGTTGGTTACAGGGATAAGTTCTTTAGTGGGGATTTCTGAGATTTTGGTGCACCCATCACCCAAGCAGTTTACACTGTACCCAGCATGTAGTCTTTTATCCCTCACCCCCTCCCACTCTTTCCCCTGAGTTGCCAAAGTCCACGGTGTCATTCTTATGCCTTTGAGTCCTCATAGCTTAGCTCCCACTTATGAGTGAGAACATACAATATTTGGTTTTCCATTCCTGAGTTATTTCACTTAGAATAATGGTCTCCAGTTCTAATCAGGTTGCTGCAAATGTCACTTCATTTTTTTTTTTTTTTTTTTTTTTTTTTTTTTTTTTTTTAGATGGAGCCTCGCTCTGTCACCCAGGCTGGAGCACAGTGGCACGATCTTGGCTCACTGCAAGCTCCACCTCCCAGATTCATGCCATTCTCCTGCCTCAGCCTCCCAGTAGCTGGAACTACAGGTACATGCCACCATGCCTGGCTAATTTTTTGTATTTTTTTAAGTAGAGATGGGGTTTCACAGTGTTAGCCAGGATGGTCTCGATCTCGTGACCTCGTGATCCGCCCACCTCAGCTTCCCAAAGTGCTGGGATTACAAGCATGAGCCATAGCGCCCGGTCATTTCATTCCTTTTTATGGCTGAGTAGTATTTCATGAGTAGTATTTATGGCTGAGTAGATCTATATATATCTCACATTTTATGCACTAATTGATGGGCGTTTGGACTGGTTCCATATTTTTGCAAGCGTGAATTATGCTGCTATAAACATGCGTATGCAAGTATCTTTTTTCATATAATGACTTTTCCTCTGTGTAGATACCCAGGAGTGGGATTACTGGATCAAATGATAGATCTACATTCAGTTCTTTAAGGAAGCTCCACACTGTTTTCCATAGTGGTTACACTAGTTTACATTCCCACCAAGAGTGTAAAAGTGTTCCTTTTCACCACATCTATGTCAACATCTATTTTTTTGTTTGTTTTTTAATTGCCATTCTTGCAGGAATAAGGTAGTATCATATTGTGGTTTTGATTTACATTTCCCTGATCATTAGTGATGCTGAGCGTTTTTTCATGTTTGTTGGCCATTTGTATATCTTCTTTTGAGAACTGTCTATTCATGTCCTTAGCCCACTTTTTGATGGGATTGTTTTTTTTTTCCTTGCTGATTTGAGTTCCTGTAGATTCTGAATATTAGTCCCTTGTTGGAAGTATACATTGTGAAGATTTTCTCCCACTCTGTGGGTTGTTTGTTTACTCTGTTGATTGTTTCTTTTGCTGTGCAGAAGTTTTTAGTTTAATTAAGTCCCATCTATTTATCTTTGGTTTTGTTGTATTTGCTTTTGGGTTCTTGGTCATGAGGTCTTTGCCTAAGTCAATGTCTAGAAGGGTTTTTCTGATGTTTTAGAATTTTTATGGTTTCAGGTCTTAGATTTAAGTCTTTGATCCATCTTCAGTTGCTTTTTGCATAAGGTAAGAGATGAGGATCCAGTTTCATTCTTCTACATGTGGCGTGCCAATTATCCCAGCACCATTTGTGGAATACAGTGTGTTTTCCCCCACTTTGTTTTTGTTTGCTTGGTTGAAGATTAGTTGACTGTAAGTATTTAGCTTTATAACTGGGTTCTCTATTCTGTTCCATTGGCGTCTATGCCCATTTTTATACCAGTACCATGCTGTTTTGGTGATTATGGCCTTATAGTATAGTTTGAAGTCGGGTAACGTGATACCTCCAGATGTGTTCTTTTTGCTTAGTCTTGCTTTGACTATGTGGACTCTTTTTTGGTTGTGTATGCATTTTAGGATTGTTTTTTCTAGTTCTGTGAAGAATGACGGTGCTATTTTGAGGAGAATTTGCATTGAATTTGTAGAATGTTTTTTGGCAGTATGGTCATTTTCACAATATTAATTCTACCTATTCATGAGCATAGGATGTGTTTCCATTGTTTGTGTCAATGGAACAACATCATGTGTCGATTTCTTTCAGCAATGTTTTGTAGTTTTCCCTATAGAGGTCTTTTACCTACTTGATTAAGTATATTTCTAGATATTTTATTTTCTTGCAGCTATTGTAAAAAGGGTTGAGTTCTTGATTTGATTCTCAGCTCGGTCACTGTTGGTATAAAGCACAGTTACTGATTTGTGTATATTAATTTTGTATTCTGAAACTTTGCAGAATTCATTTACCAGTTTTAGGAGCTTTCTGGATGAGTCTTTAGATTTTCTAGATATACAATCATGTCATCAGCAAACAGCAACAGTTTTACTTTGTCTTTACCCACTTGGATGCCCTTTCTTTCTCTTGTCTGTCTGTTCTGGCTAGGACTTTCAGTACTATGTTCAATAGAAGTGGTGAAAGTGGGCGTCCTTGTCTTGTTCCAGTTCTCAGTGGGAATGCTTTCAACTTTCCTTTATTCAGTATAATGTTTGTTGTGGGTTTGTCATAGATGGCTTTTATTACCTTAAGCTATGTCCTTTTTATGCTAATTTTGCTGAGGGTTTCAATCATAAAGGGATGCTGGATTTTGTCAAATGCTTTTTCTGCATCTATTGAGATCATGTGATTTTTCTTTTTAATTTTGTTTACATAGTGTATCACATTTATTGACGTGCAGATGTTAAATCATCCCCGTACCCCTGGTATGAAACCCACTTGATCATGGTGGATTATCCTTTTGATATGCTGTTGAAGTTGGTTAACTAGTATTTTGTTGATGATTTTTGCATCTGTGATACAGGTATTAGTCTGTGGTTTTTTGTTGTTGTTATATCCTTTCCTGGTTTTGGTATTAGGGTGATATTGGCTTCATGGAATGATTTAAGGAGGATTCCCTCTTTCTCTATCTCATGGAATAGTGTCAATAGGATTGGTACCGATTCTTCTTTGAATGTCTGATAGAATTCAGCTGTGAATCTATCTGGTCCTGGGCTTTTTTTGTTGGTAACATTTTAATTATTTCAATCTCACTGCTTGTTACTGGTCTGTTCAGAGTTTCTATTTCTTTCTGTTTAATCTACAAAAGTTGTATATTTCCAGGAATTTATCCATCTCCTCTAGGTTTTGTAGTTAATGCATGTAAAGGTGTTCATAGTAGGCTTGACTGATCTTTTGCATTTCTGTGGTATTGGTTGTAATATCTCCCCTTTTGTTTCTTTTTTAAAATTATACTTTAAGTTCTGAGATACATGTGCAGATTGTGCAGGTTTGTTACATAGGTATGCATGTGCCATGGTGGTTTCCTGCACCCATCAACTCATCATCTGCATTACTTATTTCTCCTAATGCTATCCCTCCCCTAGCCCCCACCCTGCAACAGGCCCTGGTGTGTGATGTTCCCCTCCCTGTGTCCATGTGTTCTCATTGTTCAACTCCCACTTATGAGTGAGAACAAGCAGTGTTTGGTTTTCTGTTCCTGTGTTACTTTGCTGAGAATGATGGTTTCCAGCTTCATCCATATCCCTGCAAAGGACATGAATGTATCCCTTTTTATGGCTGCATGGTATTCCATGATGTATATGTGCCATATTTTCTTTATCCAGTCTATCATGGGCATTTGTGTTGGTTTCAAGTCTTTGCTATTGTGAATAGTGCTGCAATAAACATGTGTGTGCATGTCTTTATAGTAAAATGATTTATAATCCTTTGGGTCTATACCCAGTAATGTCAGTGCTGGGTCAAATGGCATTTCTGGTTCTAAATCCTTGAGGAATTGCCATACTGTCTTCCACACTGGTTGAAGTAATTTACACTCCCACCAATAGTGTAAAAGCATTCCTATTTCTCCACATCCTCTCCAGCATCTGATGTTTCCTGACTTTTTAATGATCGCCATTCTAACTGGTGTGAGATCTCATTGTGGTTTTGATTTGCATTTCTCTATTGACCAGTCATGAGCCTTTTTTCAAATGTTTGTTGGCCACATAAATGTCTTCTTTTGAGAAGTGTCTGTTCATATCCTTTGCCCACTTTTTGATGGGTTTGTTTTTTTCTTGTAAATTTGTTTAAATTCTTTGTAGATTCTGGATATTAGCCCTTTGTCAGATGGATAGATTGCAAAAATTTTCTTCCATTCTGTAGGTTGCCTGTTCACTCTGATGATAGTTTCTTTTGCTATGTAGAAGCACTTTAGTTTAATTAGATCCCATTTGTCAATTTTGGCTTTTGTTGCAATTGCTTTTGGTGTTTTAGTCATGAAGTTTTTGCCTGTGCCTTATGTCCTGAATGGTATTGCACAGGTTTTCTTCTAGGGTTTTAATGTGTCCCAGAAATTCTGGTATGTTGTGTCTTTGTTCTCATTGGTTTCAAAGAACTTATTTATTTCTGTCTTAATTTCGTTATTAACCCAGTAGTCATTCAGGACAGATTGTTCAGTTTCCATGTAATTGTGTGGTTTTTGAGTGGGTTTCTTAATCCTGAGTTCTAATTTGATCACACTGTGGTCTGAGAGATTGTTTGTTATGATTGCGTTGTTTTGCATTTGCTGAGGAGTGTTTTACTTCCAATTATGTGGTCAATTTTAGAATAAGTGTGATATGGTGCTGAAAAGAATGTATATTCTGTTGATTTGGGGTGGAGAGTTCTGTAGATGTCTATTAGGTTTGCTTGGTCAAGAGCTGAGTTCAAGTCCTGAATATTCTTGTTAATTTTCTGTCTCGTTGATCTAATATTGACAGTGGGGTGTTAAAGTCTCCCACTATTATTGTGTGGGAGTTTGTCTCTTTGTAGGTCTCTAAGAACTTGCTTTATAAATCTGGGTGCTCCTGTACTGGGTGCATATATATTTAGGATAGTTAGCTCTTCTTGTTGCATTGATCCCTTTACCATTATGTAATGCCCTTCTTTGTCTTTTTTTAATCTTTGTTGGTTTAAAGTTTGTTTTATTAGAGACTAGGATTGCAACTCCTGCTTTTTTTTCCTTTCCATTTGCTTGGTAAATATTCCTCCATCCCTTTATTTTGAGCCTGTGTGTGTGTTTGCATGTGAGATGGGTCTCCTGAATACAGCACACTGATGAGTCTTGACTCTTCATGGGATTTGCCAGTCTATGTCTTTTAATTGGGGCATTTAGCCCATTTACATTTAAAGTTAATACTGTTATGTGTGAATTTGATCCTGACATTATGATGCTAGCTGGTTATTTTGCCCATTAGTTGATGCAATTTCTTCATAGTGCTGATTGTCTTTACAATTTGGTATGTTTTTGTAGTGGCTGGTACCAGTTTTTCCTTTCCATATTTAATGCTTCCTTCAGGAGCTCTTGTAAGAAAGGCCTGGTGGTGACAAAATCTCTCAGCACTTGCTTGTCTGTAAAGGATTTTATTTCTCCTTTGTTTATTAGCTTAGTTTGACTGGATATGAACTTCTGGGTTGAAAATTCTTTTCTTTAAGAATGTTGAAGATTGCCCCCACTCTCTTCTGGCTTGTAGGGTTTTGGCAGAGAGATCTGCTGTTAGTCTGATGGGCCTCCCTTTGTGGGTAACCTGACCTTTCTCTCTGGCTGCCCTTAACATTTTTTTCTTCATTTCAACCTTGGTGAATCTGACAATTACGTGTCTTGGGGTTGCTCTTCTCGAGAAGTATCTTTGTGGTGATCTTTTTATTTCCTGAATTTCAATGTTGGCCTGAATTGCTAGGTTGGGGAAGTTCTGAAGAGTGTTTTCCATCTTGGTTCCATTCTCCCTGTCACTTTCAGGTACACCAATCAAATGTTGGTCTTTTCACATAGTCCTATATTTCTTAAAGGCTTTGTTCATTCCTTGTCATTCTTTTTTCTCTAATCTTGTCTTCACATTTTATTTCATTATGTTGATCTTCAATCTCTGATATCCTGCCTTCCACTTTATCGATTTGGCTATTGATACTTGTGTATGCTTCATGAAGTTCTTGTGCTATGTTTTTCAGCTCCATCAGGTCATTTATGTTCTTCTCTAAACTGGCTATTCTAGTTAGCAATTCCTCTAACCTTTTTTCAAAGTTCTTAGCTTCCTTGCATTGGGTTAGAACATGCTCCTTTAGCTCAGAGGAGTTTGTTGTTACCAGCCTTCTGAAGCCTACGTCTGTCAATTCACCAAATTCATTCTCCATCCAGTTTTGTTCCCTTGCTGGTGAGGAGTCGCGATCCTTTGGAGAAGAGGTGTTCTGGTTTTTGGAATTTTCAGCTTTTTGGTGCTGGTTTTTCCTCATCTTCGTGGATTTATCTAACTTTGGTCTTTGATGTTGGTCACCTTCGGATGGGATTTTTGTGTGGATGTCCTTTTCACTGATGTTGATACTATTCCTTTCTGTTTGTTAGTTTTCCTTCTAATAGGCCCCTCTGCTGCAGGTCTGCTGGAGTTTGCTGGATGTCCACTCCAGACCCTGTTTGCCTGGATATCACTAGCGGAGGCTGCAGAACAGCAAAGACTGCTGCCTGCTCTTTCCTCTGGAAGCTTCATCCCAGAGGGGCACCCACCAGATACCAGCTGGAGATCTCCTGTATGAGATGTCTGTTGACCCCAGCTGGGAGGTGTCTCCCAGTCAGAAGGCACGGGGGTTAGGGACCCACATGAGGAGGCAGTCTGTCCCTTAGCAGAGCTTGAGCGCTGTGCTGGGAGATCCACTGCTCTCTTCAGAGCTGGCAGGCAGGAATGTTTAAGCCTGCTGAAGCTGTGCCCACAGCTGCCCGTTCCCCCAGATGCTTTATCCCAGGGAGATGGGAGTTTTATCTATAGGTCCCTGACTGGGGCTGCTGCCTTTCTTTCACAGATGCCCTGCCCAGGCAGGAGGAATCTAGTGAGGCAGTCTGGCTGCAGCAGCTTTGCAGCACTGTGGTGGGCTCTGCCCAGTTTGAACTTCCCAGCAGTTCTGTTTACACTGTGAGGGGAAAACCACCTATTCAAGCCTCAGTAGTGGTGGGCACCCCTCCCCTTTCCAAGCTTGAGTGTCCCAGGTCGACTTCAGACTGCTGTGCTGGCAGTGAGAATTTCAAGCCAGTGGATCTTAGCTTGCTGGGCTCCATGGGGGTGGAATCCACTGAACTAGACCATGTGGCTCTCCTGGCTTTAGCACCATTTCCAGAGGAGTGAATGGCCTATCTCACTGGCATTCCAGGTGCCACTGGGGTATGGAAAAAAAAAAAAAAATTCCTGCAGCTAGCTCGGTGTCTGCCCAAACAGCCACCCAGTTTTGTGCTTGAAACTTGGGGCCCTGGTGGTATAGGCACCCAAGGGAATCTCCTGGTCTGCAGGTTGTGAAGGCAGTGGGAAAAGCATAGTATCTGGGCTGGAACGCACCATTTCTCAAGGCACAGTCCCTCACGGCTTCCCTTGGCTAGGGAAGGGAGTTTCCTGACCGTGCACTTCCTGGGTGAGGCAACACCCCACCCTGCTTTGGCTCGCCTTCCATGGGCTGCACCCACTGTCTAACCAGTCCCAATGAGATGAGCCGGGTACCTCAGTTGGAAATGCAGAAATCACCCACCTTCTGTGTTGATCTCACTGGGAGCTGCAGACCAGAGCTGTTCCTATTTGGTCATCTTGCCAGCCACCAAATCATCTGGCATATCTTCACTTGGAAGGTGGGATGCGCACCAAGAGCCCATTTTGTTTCTAATTGAGCTTATTTGGATCTTCTATCTTTTCTTGGTTAATCTTGCTAATGATCTATCAATTGTATTGATCTTTTCAAACAACCAGCGTTTTGTTTCATTTATCTTTTGTATTTTTTTTCTCTTTTTGTGAATAAATGATTTTTTGTTTGACAAAATGCAGATTCCTGTCCCATACTAGATCTACAAATCAGATTTTGCAGGATGGGTTCTAGGTATCTACATTCTTTTCTTTTTAAAAAAATTTTATATTTTTATTTTGCCTTAAGTTATTGGGGTACAGGTGGTATTTGTTTACATGAGTAAGTTCTTTAGTGGTGATTTGTGAGACGTTGGTGCACCCATCACCTGAGCTGTATGCACTGCACCATATTTGTAGTCTTTTTATCCCTTGTCCCCCTCCCACTCTTCCCAAGTCCCCAAAGTCAATTGTATCATTCTTATTCCTTTGTGTCCTCATAGCTTAACTCCCACATATCAGTGAGAACATACATTGTTTGATTTTCTATTCCTCAGTTATTTCACTTAGAATAATAGTCTCCAATCTCATCCAGGTCAACTGCAAATGCTGTTAATTCATTCCTTTTTATGGCTGAGTAGTATTCCATCATGTATATATATGCCAAAATCTTTATCCACTCATTGATGGATGGGCATTTGGGTTGGTTCCACGATTTTGCAGTTGTGAATTGTGCTGCTATAAACACGTGTGTGCAAGTATCTTTTTCGAATAATAACTTCTTTTCCTCTGGGTAGATACCCAGTAGTGCGATTGCTGGATCAAATGGTAGTTCTACTTTTAGTTCGTCAAGGAATCTCTACACTGTTTTTCATAGCAGTTGTACTAGTTTACATTCCCACCAGCAGTGTAGAAGTGTTCTCTATCACCACATCCATGCCAATATCTACTGTTTTTTGATAGCTTATGGCCATTCTTGCAGGAATAACTTGGTATCGCATTGTGGTTTTGATTTGCGTTTCCCTGATCATTAGTGATGTTGAGCATTTTTTCACGTTTGTCGGCCATTGTATATCTTCTTTTGAGAATTGTCTATTCATGTCCTTAGCCCACTTTTTTATAGGATTGGTTTTTTCTTGATGATTTGAGTTCGTTGTAGATTCTGGATATTAGTCCTTTGTCAGATGTATAGATTGTGAAGATTTGCTCCCATTCTGTGGGTTGTGTTTACTCTGCTGACTGTTCCTTTTGCTGTGCAAAAACTTGTTAGTTTAATTAGCTCCTATTTCTTTGTTTTTATTACATTTGCTTTTGGGTTCTTGGTCATGAAATCCTTGTTTAAGCCAATGTCTAGAAAGGTTTTTCCAATGTTATCGTCTAGAGTTTTTATAGTTTCAGGTCTTAGGTATAAGTCCTTAATCTATCTTGAGTTGATTTTTGTATAAGGTGAGAGATGAGGATCCAGTTTCATTCTTCTACATGTGGCCAGCCAATTATCCGAGCAACGTTTGTTGAAAAGGGTGTTCTTTCTCCACTTTATGTTTTTGTTTGCTTTGTGAAGATCAGTTGGCTGTAAGTATTTGGGTTTATTTCTGGGTTCTCTATTCTGTTCCATTGGTCTATGTGCCTATTTTTATACCAGTACCATGCTGTTTTGGTGACTATGGCCTTATAGTTTTAAATCAGATAGTATTATGTCTCCAGATTTGTTTGTTTTGCTTAGTCTTGCTTTGGCTATGTGGGCTCTTTTTTGGTTCCATATGAATTTTGAATTGCTTTTTCTAACTCTGTGAAGAATGATGGTGGTATTTTGATGGGGATTGTGTTGAATTTATATATTGCTTTTGGCAATATGGTCATTTTCACAATATTGATTCCACCCATCCATGAGCATGGGACGTGTTTCCATTTGTTTGTGTCATCTATGATTTCTTTCAGTAGTGTTTTATAGTTTGTAGGGTCTTTCAACTCCTTTGTTAGGTATATTCCTAAGTTTTTTTTTGTTTGTTTGTTTTGGTTTTGGTGGGTTTGTTGTTGTTGTTGTTATTTTGCAGCTATTGTAAAAGGGGTTGAGTTCTTGATTTGATTCTCTACGTGGTCGCTGTTGGTGTATAGAAGAGCTACTGATTTGTGTACATTAATCTTGTATCCAGAAACTTTGCTGAATTCTTTTATCAGTTCTAGGAGCTTTCTGGAGGAGTCCTTAGGGTTTTCAAGGTAAACAAGCATATTGTCAACAAACAGGAACAGTTTGACTTCCCCTTTACCAATGTGGATGCCCTTTCTTTCTCTTGTCTGATTGCTGTGGCTAGGACTTCCAGCACTGTGTTGAAGAGGAGTGGTGAGAGTGGGCATCCTTGTCTTGTTCCCGTTCTCAGAGGGAATTCTTTCAACTTTTCCCCATTCAGTATTATGTTGGTTGTGGGTTTGTCATAGATGGCTTTTATTACCTTAAGGTATGTCCCTTGTATGCCAATTTTGCTGAGGTTTTTAATCACAAAGAGATGCTGGATTTTGTCAAATGCTCTTTCTACATCTACAGAGATGATAATGTGATTTTTGTTTTTAATTCTGTTTATGTGGTGCATCACATTTATTGACTTGCATATGTTAAACCATCCCTTCATTCCTGGTATGAAACCCACTTGATCATGGTGGATTATCTTTTTGATGCGTTGTTGGATTCGGTTAGCTAGTATTTTATTGTCATTCAGTTTGAAGAATTAATTTCCATCTTGATTTCATTTTTGACCCAGTGCTCATTCAGGAACACGTTATTTAATTTCCATATATTTGCATGGTTTTGAAGGTTCCTTTTGGAGTTGATTTCTGGTTTTATTCCACTGTGGTCTGAAAGAGTGCTTGATATAATTTCAATTTTCTTAAATTTATTAGAGCTCATTTTATGGCCTATCATACGGTCTATCTTGGAGAAGGTTCATGTGTTGTTGAATAGAATGTGCATTCTGCAGTTGTTGGGTGAAATGTTCTGGATATATCTGTTAAGTTCATTTGTTGTGCTCGCTTCGGCAGCACATATACTAAAATTGGAACGATACAGAGAAGATTAGCATGGCCCCTGCGCAAGGATGACACGCAAATTCGTGAAGCGTTCCATTTTTAAGACTTGGAATCAACCCAAATGTCCATCAGTGACAGATTGGATTAAGAAAATGTGGCACATATACACCATGGAATACTATGCAGCCATAAAAAAGGATGAGTTTGAGTCCTTTGTAGGGACTTGGATGCAGCTGGAATCCATCATTCTTAGCAAACTATCACAAGAACAGAAAACCAAACACCGCATGTTCTCACTCATAGGTGGGAACTGAACAATGAGATCACTCGGACTCAGGAAGGGGAACATCACACACCAGGGCCTATCATGGGGGCGGGGGGGGATTGCATTGGGAGTTATACCTGATGTAAATGACGAGTTGATGGGTGCAGCACAGCAACATGGCACAAGTATACATATGTAACAAACCTGCACGTTATGCACATGTACCCTACAACTTAAAGTATAATAATAATAAATTAAAAAAAAAAAAAGTTCATTTGTTCCAAGGTATACTTTAAATCCATTTTTTCTCTGTTGACTTTCTCTCTTGATGACCTGTCTAGTGCTGTCAGTGGAGTATTGAAATCCCTCACTACTATTGTGTTGCTGTCTATCTCATTTCTTAGGTCTATTAGTAATTGTTTTATAAATTTGGGAGCTCCAGTGTTAGGTGCATGTATGTTTAGGATTGTGAAATTTTTCTGTTGAACAAGGCCTTTTACCATTACGTAATGTCCCTCTTTGTCTCCTTTAACTGCTGTTGCTTTAAAGTTTGTTTTGTCTGATATAAGAATAGCTACCCCTGCTTGCTTTTGCTGTCTATTTGCATGAATTGCCTTTTTCCACCCCTTTACTTTAAGTTTATGTGAGTCCTTATGTGTTAGGTGAGTCTCCTGAAGGCAGCAGATAGTTTGTTGGTGAGTTCTTATCCATTCTGAGGTTCTGTATTTAGGCCATTTACATTTAATGTTCATATTGAAATGTGAGGTACTGTTGCATTCATCATGCTCTTTATTGCCTGTGTACTTTGGTTTTTTTTGTTTTTGCTTTTTAATTTGTATTTTTGTTTTATAGGTCCTGTGTGATTTATGCTTTAAAGATGCTCTGTTTTGATGTGTTTCCAGGATTTGCTTCAGGATTTAGAGTTCCTTTTAGCAGTTCTTGTAGTGGTGGCTTGGTAATGGCAAATTCTCTCAGCATTTGTTTGTCTGAAAATGACTGTATATTTCCTTCATATATGATGTTTAGTTTTGCTGGATACAAAATTCTTGACTGATAATTGTTTTGTTTGAAGAGGCTAAAGATAGGGCCCCAATCCCTTCTAGCTCGCTGGGTTTCTGCTGAGAAATATGCTGTTAATCTGATAGATTTTCCTTTATAGGTTACCTGGTGCTTCTGTCTCACAGCTCTTAAGATTATTTCCTTTGCCTTAACTTTGTTTAACCTGATGACAATGTGCTTAGGCAAAGATCTTTTTGCAATGAATTTCCCAGGTGTTGTTTGTGCTTCTTGTATTGCACATCTAGGTCTCTAGCAAGGCCAGGGAAGTTTTCTTTGATTATTCTCCCAGATATGTTTTCCAGGTTTTTGGAATTGTCTTTTTCCTCAGGGATGTTGATTACTCTTAGGTTTGGTTATTTAACATAATTTCAGACTTCTTGGAGGCTTTGTTCATATTTTCTTATTTTCTTTGTCTTGGATTGGGTTAATTTGAAGACCTTGTCTTCGAGCTCTGAATTTCTTTCTTCTACTTGTTCAATTCTATTGCTGAGACTTTCCAGAGCATTTTGCATTTCTAAAAATTGTGTCCAAAGTTTCCTTAATTTTTTGTTGTTTTTTCTTTAAGTTACCTATTTCCTAGAATATTTCTCCCTTCACTTCCTATACCATTTTTTTGATTTCCTTGCATTGGGCTTTGCCTTTCTCTGGTCCCTCCCTAATTAGCTCAGTAACTAACCTCCAGAATTCTTTTTCAGGTAAATCAGGGATTTCTTCTTGGTTTGGATCCATCGCTGGTGAACTAATGTGATTTTTAGGGGGTATTGACGAGCCTCATTTTGTTGAATTATCAGGGTTGGTTTTCTGGTTCCTTCTTATTTGGGTAGGCTCTGTCAGAGGGAAGGTCTAGGGCTGAAGGCTGCCAGAATTTTTCGTACCACGGAGTGTTCCTTTGCTGTAGACTCTCCCCCTTTTCCTGTGGATGTGGCTTCCTGTGAGCTGAACTGCAGTGATTGTTGTCTCTCTTCTGGGTCTAGCCACCCAGCGAGTCTACTGGGGGTTGTCTGCACAGAGTCCTGTGATGTGAACTGTCTATGGGCCTCTCAGCCACCAGTGCCTGTTCTGGTGGAGGTGGCACAGAGTGCACTGGACTCCATGAGGGTCCTTAGCCTTGGTGGTTTAATGCTCTAGTTTTGGGCTGATTGGCCTCCTGCCAGGAGGTGAAGCTTTCCAGAAAGCATCAGCTGTAGTAGCGTGGAGAGGGACTGGCAGTGGGTGAGGCCTTAGAACTCCCAAGATTATATGCCCTTTGTCTTTCCCTAACAAGATGGATAGGGAAGGACCATCAGGTGGGGTGGGGATAGGCTTGTCTAAGTTCAGACTCTCCTTGGGCAGGTCTTGATGCAGCTGCTGTGGGAGATGGGAGTGAGATTCCCAGGTCACTGGAGTTGTGTACCTTAGGATTATGGCTGCCTCTGCTGAGTGATGCAGGTTGTCAGGGAAGTGGGGGAAAGTCAGTAGTCACAGGCCTTACCCAGCTCCCATGCAAACTGAAGGGCTGGTCATCTCACTCCCACCATGCTCCCCACCCCCACCCCCGACCCCGCCTGCAATAGCCCTGAGTCTGTTTCTAAGCAGAGGGCAAGACGGGCTTGAAAACTTGCCCATGGCTTTCTGCCTCCCAGCTGCGAAAGAAAAGGACTTTAGTTCTGCCCCTGCCTGTGAAGTCTGCAAGCAGGATTCACACCCTCCCCCGACTTCTGGCCAGGAGACTTCTTACCCTGTTGAAATGGTTACAAAGTTCAGCCAAAGAATTCCTTCTCCAGAAAAATGATAAACTGAAGTATAATCTGCAACTAACCTCAGACGAAGTTAGCAGTAAATAGTTATCCAGAATGAAAGAGTAATATAAAAATCTCAGAAGCTTGGAACCATGGGAAAAGGGTACATGGGTGAATAATAACGGTTTGTCTAGATACAGCTTGATGCCAAAAGAAAGCATTGTATACAGAGTGGTATGAAAAGTATATCAGTTAGAAAATGATAGATTAGGTGAGTTATAGTAAAAATTAACCCCCAAATCTCAGTGGTTTTCAACAACTTAATAAAAAAGTTCACTTTGATGATGATATAATAGCACTAATATTTGATACAAACAGAGCTGATTTGGGTATGCATTCATTCAACCAATGGCAGCAGAGAATTGCCAGATTTTTTTTTTTAAGTAGGTTATTATTCCTGAAATGTATCTTTCTATGAACATTAGTTTGTATATTTCATAGAGAAAATTAAAAAAATAGTTAAATAGTTTATAACTAAGAGATAGGCATTTCAAAGAGCTATTTACATGGAAATATCTATGTCAGGATATTAGGAATGCAGTCTCTGAGTAATAGAATTTTATGACTTTATTAATATTTTGTTCTTTGTGTTTTTCTGTGATTCCACATTCAATTTATATGTTATCTGCATTCTTAAAATTTGATCATAAAAATAGAATATCCATAACTTTTACGCTTTGGCCAAAGATTTTAACCTTTCACTTAGATTTTAATGTAGAAATAAATTAAAATTAAGAAAAAAAAAAAAAAAAAAAGAATTCCTTCTCCATGTGGAGTTTTAACCCCTGCTCATCTGGCCACCCTCCTGATGGATCCACCAGCAGGAATGAGCTGCTTGGGGACCCAGCAAGCTCCCAGGGCCCTTCTGTGGCTTCCTCTACCCCTGTATTTCACTTGGCTCAGTTCTCTAACTCGATTCAGCTCCAGGTAAAGTCGGAAACTTCTCCTGCCAACAGATCTTTGGCTTCTCCAGTGGAGGGGTTCTGTTTGGGAGAGGAGGGTCTCCCTTTCCCACTTACGCAGTTGGGGCACTCTCAGATTTGAGGTGCCTCCACGGGTCCTGCAGGAGCAGTCCGCTTCCTTCAGAGAGTCTGTGGGTCCTCTCAGGATTGCTGGCTTGTTCTTGCAGTCAATCTAGAGTGAAAATTCACAGTGCAAGCCTCCGCATGCTGCTCTGTCCGGAGATGCAATCTAGTCCTGCCTCCCATCCACCATGATCCCAAAATCTGTTTGTTTTAATTTCATTTAGTTCTGCTCTTAGTTATTTCTTTTCTTCTGCTGGGTTTGGGTTTGGTTTTTGTTTCTCTAGTTCCCTGAAGTGTGACCTTAGATTGTCTATTTGTGTTCTTTCAAACTTTTTGATGTGGGCATTTAATGCTATAAACTTTCCTTTTAGCACTGCTTTTGCTGTATCCCAGAGTTTTGATAGATTGTGTCACTATTACTGTTCAGTTCAAAGAAGTTTTAAATTTCCATCTTCATTTCATTGTTGCTACAATGATCATTCAGGTGCAGGTTATTTAATTTCCATGTATTTGCATGGTTTTGAGGGTTCCTTTTGGAATTGATTCCCAATTCCACTGTGGTGTGAAAGAGTACTTGATATAATTTCAATTTTCTTAAATGTGTTGAGACTTGTTTTGTGGCCTATCATATGGTCTGTCTTGGAGAATGTTCCATGTGCTGCAGAAAAGAATGTATATACTGCAGTTGTCGGGTAGAATGTTCTGTAAGTATCTGTTAAGTCTATTTGTTCTAGGGTATGGTTTAAGTCCATTGTTTCTTTGTTGACTTTCTATCTTCATGACCTGTCTGGTGCGGTCAGTGTGGTACTGAAGTTCTCCACTATTACTGTGTTGCTTTCTATCTCATTTCTTAGGTCTATTAGTAACTGTTTTAAAAATTTGGGAGCTCCAGGGTTAGGTGCATAAATACTTAGGACTATATTTTCCTGTTGGACTAGTCCTTTTATCATTATATAATGTTCTTTGTTTTTTTTTAACTGCTGTTGCTTTAAAGTTTGTTTTGTCTGATACAAGAATAGCTATGCTCACTTTTGGTGTTCATTTGCATGGAGTATCTTTTTCCACCCCTTTATCATAAGTTTACGTGAGTCCTTATGTGTCAGGCGAGTCTCTTGAAGACAGCAGATACTTGGTGAATTCTCATCCATTCAGCCATTCTGTAACTTTTAAGTGGAGCATTTACACCATTTACATTCAATGTTGTTATTGAGATGTGAGGTACTTTTCTATTCATCATGCTATCTGTTGCCTGAATACTTTGGATTTTTTTTTGTTATTGTTGTTATGTTTTATAGGGCCTGTAAGATTTATGCTTTAAAGAGATTCTATTTTGGTGGATTTTGAGGATTTCTTTCAAGATTAGAGCTCCTTTTAGCAGTTCTTGTAGTGCTGGGTTAGTAGTGGCAAATTCTGTCAGCACTTGTATCTTTCCTTCCTTTATGAAGCTTAGTTTCACTGGATACAAAATTATTGGCTGATAATTGTTTTGTTTCAGGAGGCTAAAGATAGGACCCCAATCCCTTCTAGCTTGTAGGGTTTTTGCTGTGAAGTCTGCTGTAATCTGATAGGTTTTCCTTTATAAATTACCTGATGCTTTTGCCTCACAGCTCTTAAGATTCTTTCCGTCGTCTCGACTTGATGACTATGTGCCTAGGTGATGATCTTTTTGCAATGAATTTCCCAGGTGTACTTTAAGCTTCCTGTATTTGGATGTCTAGATCTCTAACAAGGCCAGGGAAGTTTCCTCAATTATTCCCTCAAATATGATTTCCAAACTTTCAGATTTCTCTTCTTCCTCAGGAATACCACATATTCTTAGGTTTGACTGTTTAACATAATCCCAAATTTCTTGGAGGCCTTGTTCATTTTTTAAATTATTCTTTTTTCTTTTTGTCTGATTGGGTTAATTCGAAAGTCTTCTTTGAGCTCTGAAGTTCTTTCTTCTACTTGTTGGATTCTATTGCTGAGACTTTCCAGTGCATTTTACATTTCTTTAAGTGGTGTCCTTCATTTCCAGAAGTTGTGATTGTTTGTTTACGCTATCTATTTCACTGGAGATTTTTCCATTCATAGTCTATATAATTTTTTTTTTTAATTTAAGTTGGACTTCACCCTTCTCTGGTGCCTCCTTGTTTAGCTTAATAATCGACCTTCTGAATTCTTTTTCTGGCAATTCAGAGATTTCTTGGTTTGGATCCACTGCTGGTGAGCTAGTGTGATCTTCTGGGGGTGTAAAAGAACACTGTTTTCTCATATTACTAGAATTGTTTTTCTGGTTCCTTCTTATTTGGGTAAGACTATGTCAGAGAGAAAATCTGGAACTCAAGGGCTGCTGTTCAGATTCTTTTGTCCCACAGGGTGCTCACTTGATGTGGTGTTCTCCCCCTTCCCCTAGGGACGGGGCTTCCTGAGAGCCAAACTGCAGTGATTATTATTTCTCTTCTGGGTTGAGCCACCCAGCAGAGCTACTGGGTTCTAGGCCAGTACTGGGGAGTGTCTGCAAAGAGTCCTGTGATGTGATCCATCTTCAGGTCTCTCAGCCATGGATATACCAACATTTGCTCCAGTGGAGGTAGCCAGGTAGTGAAGCAGACTCTGTTTAGATCCTTGCCTTTCTTTTTGTTTAGTGTGCTGGTTTTATGTTGGTTGGCCTCCAGCCAGGAGGTGGTGCATTCAAGAGCTCATCAGCCGTGGTTTATGGGGAGGATACAAGCTTGCCCTAGGGTCGCCTTTGGATAAGTATTCAGGTTTCTCAGGAAGTAGGCCATAGAGCTCCCAAGAGTTTATGTCCTTTATCTTTGGCTACCAGGGCAGGTAGAGAAAGACCATTAGGTTGGGGCAGGGTTAGGTGTGTCTGAGCTCAGATCCTCCTTGGGCAGGGCTTGCTGTGGCTGCTGTGGCGGATGGAGTGTGGTTTCTAGGCCAATGGAATGATGTTCCCAAGGTGATTATGGCTGCCTCTGCTGCATCACACAGGTTGCCAGGGAAGCGGGGGAAAGCCAGCAGCCACATGCCTCATCCAGCTCCCACGCAGCCCGCAGCCTGAAAGGCTGGTCTCACTCCCACTCTGTCCCCTAACCAGCACTGTATTTCCAGGAAGCCAATGGGAACTTGCCCCAGGCCACAAACCTCTCAGCTGAGAAAGCAAGCAGACTATGGATTCTCTCAGCCCTCCTGGTATGTTCCTGTGGTAGTTCTTGGAGCAAAGGTTCATGGTGTGAGTCTCCACACACTGCTCAGTCTGTCTGGGTGGGAGCTGCCAGTTAATCCTGCCTCCTATCCGCCATTTCTCCCTCCCACTTTACTCCAACCTGAAAGTTTAATAACACACACTCTTGGTGGGGTTTTGGGCAGACTGTACATAGCAGTGGGAGTCTAAATTGACTGATATTGCTTCTAAGGAGGGCAATTTGGCAATCACAAGCCAAATCTTAGATCCATATGTTATTTTACTCTAAGATTCCACTTTTGGGAATTAATCCTAGAGATCAACTGGCTCATGTTCCACATGGCATATACACAAAATTTTTATTACAGGATACCTAGACTGGCCAAAGATTAGAAACCACCTAAATGGTCATTAATGGGGCACTAGTTGAATACATCAGTGCAATGGACTACTATGCAACTGAGAAAAAGAATGACATGCTCTCTGCACTGCAGGGAAGAAATGTCCAAGCAAAGTGAAGGACAGTCCATAGAGGGGGATAAATTAGAATTTACATTTGTATTTGCACATTGTATTTACATAAGTATAATCTGGAAGGATACAAGAAACTTTAACGTGATTGGTTACCTGTGGGCAAAAGAAAGGTAAGATTCTGGGCGGATGAGAGACAGAGGTAGGGTGAGAATTTTCCCTATGTACTTTTTTATACTTCTAAAATTTGAAACTATGTGAATAATTTCTGTACAAAAGATTAAATTAAAAAATAATGTAGCAAACCGCACTGGAGATGTGGTGTTCAACTACCTACAGATTTGCAGGCAGGGGCCTCATCTTCTGACAGTTGATAAGATCTCTCTTATCCTTTGATTGCTGAGCAGTAGAAACTGATTGCTATTGATCAATTTCCTCCACTTTCTCCTGTGTCAAGATTCTGCAGACTTCTCAGCAGACCTCTGATTCTCCCTGGTCCAGATAGTAACTCAAACCCCAGATCATCTCTACCTTGGTTCCAGAGAATCATTCTAGACAAGGAATCAAGAAGCCTGATTCTCTTACTGGGCTGCTATGTAATCCTGGGCTAGTCACTTTTCTGCTCTGAGCTTCAGTTTCTCCATTAGTATGTGAAAAGACCTCACTTTGAGATCCTGTTCTCTGGACTACAGGTCTCCCGGAAAAGAGATGGGGAAATGGAAATGACCAGACACTGCCTGTGCTCACTTGTCCTGAGCGTGGGGTGGGGGTTGATGAAGTCAAACGTAATTTTAATTAAATATTTCCATGTGCCTGGTGGCTACGGACTTCATAAGTCTCTGTTCTGAATGGCAGCTGAGAATCCTTCAATGGAAAGGGAGGGACGGGAGAAGCCTGAGTTGGAAAAACCTGCTCTGCGGAACACCTGTCTCCCAGCACCTCAGCGAGGGTGTTCTGCATCTCTGTTTGAGTTGGGCAAGAGGGAGCAGATTCTGGGGTTCTGGGGGGAGGATGGAAGCGTCAGATTAGGCCCCTGTGAGTCCCAGGTAGCCCCACTAGCAAGAGCCTGAATCATGCCAGGGAGAACTAGAATCCTCACCAGGCATGACTGAGAAACCACGCCCTCTTTGCAGGAGCCAGACCACCGCCCTGCTTGCTGGTTTTCCTGACTCTGACAGCCTTTCTCGCAGGGCAACCGCAGGTGGTGACGAGCTCTTCCCTTGCAATTTCACATGCCTGGGCCTGACAGGAGGGTTTGGAAGATCGTTCGTTCATCCCTCATGTTCCACAAGCTGAAGTTGAGGACATTTACCTCTCTGCCAACACTGTCAGCCTCCCAGGGGACTGGCACCAGAAGGGTGGGTACAACTGATGCTGGAGCCCTGGATCTCCATTTGGAAGCTTTAGAGACCCCCCCCAAGTTGCAAGGATGGTACCTGGCACAAAATAGACACTGAAAAAATAATTGTTGCACGAACAACTAACTCAATGACTGTGAGCTCTAGAGTGGGAGCACATGGGTTGGCATCTAAACACATTGCTTGCTGGTTGTGTGACATTGGACCAGGGCCTAACCTTGCTGAGCCTCACAGAGCCACTGGGAGGGTGAAATGAGATCATGCCTGCAAAGAGAGAGCTTCAGATCATGCTCAAGAGAGGACTGCTGTCATGAGGATGAGGAGGAGGATTCCACTTGACTTGGGAAGACTGGTTCCCACCCGACTGCTTTGGCATTGGTCTGCCTTCATTCTGTGTACTAGGTCAGTGGTGTGTCTCTGGAGAGACCTCAGAGCAGCTGGTGGTGTGGGCTACCCACAGCTCCTCCAACAGAGTGTGTATCAAACTTTGTTTTTTCCCACTCATATAGGTGAACTATAGTATCTTGGGATGGTTAATTTGCATTTCTCTAATATTGATGGAGGCTGAGCACCCTTTGACCATTTTAGGAGACATTATGTTCACTGCATTTGTCCTGCCTTCTCCCTGATAATGGATCAAAGCTCTTTTTCTTCTAATGTGGAAAAACTTAATACAGAAAAGTAGAGAGAATCATTGGATCAAGGCTCTAGAGCTGTACTGTCTAATAGAAATTGATGTGGAAATGGGAATGTTCTAGAGCTGTACTGTCCAGTATGGTAGCCACTGACCACACACGGCTATTATTTTGAAATGCGGTTAGTGCAACTGAGGAACTGAATTTTAAATTTTATTTAATTTTCTTGAATTTGTCAACAGCTACATGTGGCTACTGTATTTTGATAGCACAGCTCTAGAGGCAATAAAGCTGGCCAGGCGCAGTGGCTCATACCTGTAATCCCAGCACCCGCCAAGGCGGGTGGATCACGAGGTCAGGAGTTCGAGACCAGCCTGGCCAACATAGCGAAACCTCATCTCTACTAAAAATAAAAGAAGTAGCCGAGTGTGGTGGCAGACACCTGTAATCCTAGCTACTCGGGAGGCTGAAGCAGGAGAATTGCTTGAACCTGGGAGGTGAAGGTTGCAGTGAGCCAAGATTGTGCCATTGCACTCCAGCCTGGGTGACAAAAGCAAGACTCCATCTCAAAAAAATAGGCTGGGCATGGTGGCTCATACCTGTAATCCTAGCATGTTGGGAGGCCGAGGCGGGCAGATCATAAGGTCAGGAGTTCGAGACCAGCCTGAACAACATGGTTGATGCCCCATCTCTACTAAATATACAAAAATTTGCCAGGCATGGTGGTGGGTGCCTGTAGTCCCAGCTACTCAGGAGGCTGAGGAAAGAGAATCACTTGAACCCCGGAGGCGGAGGTTGCAGTGAGCTGAGATTGTGCCACTGCACTCCAGCCTGGGCAGCAGAGCGAGACTCCATCTCAAAAAAATAAGTAAAAATAAAAATAAAGCTGACATCTGGAGTGTCCTACACTCCAGGAGACTCTGAACCGTTTGTCAAAGGTAGATGACAATAAGAGACAGTCTGTCAAGCCCAACAGCATTCCTGCCCAGGAGTACGCTGTGTAGAGGGTAGCATGTGGGGTACTCACCCAGAAAGGTCCCGAGCCCCGCCCAAAGACTCCTGACTTCCAGCCAGGGCCCTCGTCCACACCAGGCCCTCAAACCACCTGAGCAGGACACTTCTGGGCAGTGGTCTGCGGGCAATCCTCATATTGTCCTCACATGACTGAGAGTCACTGCTTCTGGCATTCAAGTCCCCTGGTGATGAGCCCTGCCCTCCTGTTCAGCCCACTGCCCTGGAACTTAGGGGCCTGCGTTGCCCACTCATAGCCTAAGTATCTACCCCAGATCTACCTTACTTCTGCTTAGGGCCTAGCCTCTCATACAAGGGGCCAGTGGAGCCTGTAAGTGACACTCCTCCTCATGCCACACCCTGTTCTCACAGATTGTAAAATATCCGGGCAAGACCCTGATCCCACCAAACTGAATCTTCCTCCCTTGACGATGAATGGGACCAGGCCTGTTTACCAGAGGAGCCATTCACAATCCACTTATTTGAGGAAATCAGTGATCTTGTTTATGTCCATTAATCTGAGACCTTGATTGCAGAGGGCTCTAGGGGCTCCATTCCAAAGCCCCCACCACATGGCCAGCTAGCTAGGTAATCTCTCCACCCTGACTGGGCCAGCGGACGGCAGGTTTCCCAGGACTAATCAGCCACTGAGATGTGACGTCCCTGTCTGAGCTGCGGCCAGAGAGGAGGGTGCCCTGGACAGGATCCATCCGGGAGGCTGAGAGCACTCATGGGGAAAGGCAGCGTGAATTCCAGAAAAGACCAGTGTCCCGGACCTCTGGACCTACATCGAAGGCTCCATTCCTCCGAGCTGCCACCAAGTACTCTATTACGTGAACCTCCAGGAGGACAAGGACCACTGACTGTGTGTCCCAGCAGCTCCCACTCCAGGTCCCGTGCCATCACAGGAGCTCAGAGAGTAGCAGCAGAATTAAATACAAGGCCCCACTAAATTGGAATTTTAATTTTAGCCCTAAGATGAGACAAGTTGAAAGATGACTTTAGAATTATCCCCAATTAGACAACTGTCAACCTAAATAAAAAAGAGAGCCTCTCCAAAAGAAAATGGTTATTTGGACCGGGTGCGGTGGCTCACGCCTGTAATCTCAGCAATTTGGGAGGCTGAGGCGGGCAGATCACCTGAGGTCAGGAGTTCAAGACCAGCCTGACCAACATGGATAAACCCTGTCTCTACTAAAAATACAAAATTAGATGGCGTAGTGGTGCATGCCTGTAATCCCAGCTACTCGGGAGGCTGAGGCAGAAGAATCGCTTGAACCCAGGAGGCGGAGGTTGTGGTGACCCGAGATTGTGCCATTGTAGCTGGGACTACAGGCATCCACTACCACGCCCGACTAATTTTTTATATTTTTAGTAGAAACGGGATTTCACCGTGTTAGCCAGGATGGTCTCGATCTCCTGACCTCGTGACCCACCCACCTCAGCCTCCCAAAGTGCTAGGATTACAGGTGTGAGCCACCGCATCCGGCCGGAAGACAAAGGTTTTTAAAGGTAAAATGAGAAGGATTATATAATTGTTTTGAAATAATTATCCTTGGCTACTAAGATCAGTAACAGGGGTGACGCCAGTCCAAGGTTTCTGGGCAGAAGTATTTGTTGTGTAAGGTTGCAATGGCCTTTGTGCAAGGTTAAGGGTTTGCAGGCTTTTCTGATACTTTTTGTATCCGAGGTATCCAAGTGTGAGAACCCTTTCTTCATGAACTTCCCTGGCTCTCGTGTTTTTAACACAAGAGATTCCATTTTGATTGACAACTTTCATACAATATAGAAATTAGGACCTAAGACCTAATCTAGCCAACAGGTCCCCACGTTTGGTGGACCCACCATGCACAGCCAAGTCCCCTGGAGCATGAGGCTGAAATGCAGGTTTCTGGGCCCTGCTCCAGACCTGCAGACTCAGAATCTCAGGGAGGTAGGGAGGGATGGGGAGGGTAAAAGCTGCATTACTAACTAGCTCCCTTAGTGACAATTCAGCACGCTGATGTTCAGGGATGCCCTCTTCTTGCCAATGAGAAAACAGAAGGGCAGTCTGTTGGCCAAGGGCCCCCAGCCAGGGAACATCAGGACCTGGGGCACAGCTCTAGGAAACGCTGCTGTTGCTGAGAGTTGCTGCTGTTGCAGGGTGAGGGGCACTGGCCAGACCTGGATTTGTGGGAGGCGGCTTACATGAGACTCTAGACTTCTGCAGCAAGATGGAGATCAGCTACCCATCAGGGAACCTGGACTTCCAGCAGGCAGCCCTTTTAGCCAGCACAGTAGTGGCACACCAGGTGGTGGGGTCTCAGTCCAGTGGGGTCTTCAGGAGGAAGCAAGGCTCCTGGGCTGGAGTCTAGTTTCAGGTGGGGCTGTGATTGGGGTCTGGCCATCTTGGTTCTGCCACCTACTGGCTGTGTAACCCTGGGTACCTCTCTGAACCTCAGCTCCTCGTCTGAAAACAGAATAATCAGGGTACCTACTTTTTGGGGTAGCTGTGGGGTGGGGCATGAGATGGCACAAGCTGTTCAGTGTTTGCCTCTCAGGTCCTTCTTGACTCCTTGGGGCTGAATTTATGTTCTCATTACTCCGTTTCTGAGCAGATGAGGAAGAGAAGGGTAGAACTCTAGCTCCAACTCTGCTCCCTGACCTAAGCATCCCAACCCCTCCCAGGTTGGGGACATAGCAGTTCCATCACGTAGCTCCCAGTCCCTACAAGACTCTCTGATTAGGAAGAGGCTGCCTGCCCCTATCGTGGTGAGGTGCTAACTCATTCTCTGCTTTATCTGTCACATCTTTAACTGCCCATCAGAGCCCATTAGACCAGAATGAGACTCCCAGGGTGGCCGCAGAGCAACAGCATTTCAGCTCATCAGAGGAAGCTGCCAAATGAGCCAGTCTGAGCAGCATTTTGGGAGTAAATATTCACTTCCCCTTAACGGGCTAAAATGCAGAGGTGGCTCAGAGTTTCATTCCCACTGTGCCACTCCCTGGGGTCTGCAGTGTGGCCCGGGAGAAAAAGGCCTCGGGGTCTGACCCGAGGTGGACCCAGCTCTGTCCCCTGCTACCTGAGGGACTCTGGATAAATTACTGGATTTCTCTGAACTCCACTTATCCCATTTGTAAAACAGGATTGCAAATGTTAGCAGCCCCGCCACGGGACTGTTTTGGTCATTAAATGCCAATTTGTATATAAAGCGCTTAAGCAAGCCTGACGACAGCAACACTTGGTAATTGAAAGCTACTGTTTTTCCACAAGGACTTCCTTTCAGGGATCGCAGCCTTGGACGGAGGCCTGGGTACAGATTTAATCAGATGCAGGCGCTCCGGATTACCATGGAGATCGTCTAATCTAATACGTGGAGGCTGCTCAGTGACTGTTTATTGAGTTAAAAGAAAACACAAATCTAATTTTGGCCCAAAGAAGAGAAAGTTAAAAGGGAACTTGAACAGGCTTTGGCTAGACAGTATGATAATAATTACTGCCGTTTTTTTCAATACTTACTAAGTGGTAACTGTTTTCCTTTAAAGAGAAAAGTCATCTAAATAATCGTAGCTACTATCATTCTCTGTAATGTTAGTGCTAACCCATTTCTAGTAGAGGGCATCCCCAGGTTATGGGTTGGGGGATGGAGACTTCTGTAGGCAGAGGCAGAGTTTTAGAGGCCTGTGCTCCTAACCAGCACCCACGCTAAACCCCGGGAAGATGACATGACAACATTCAGCTCTCACCCATCTCACTCAGAGGAAGGGGACAGAGAGGCGGCAGCCCTCCAAGAAGGCAGATGCCATGGTGCTGCTCCAACAGCTGCTGGCTGGGCCCAGGCTGGCAGAGCAGCAATGTCAGAGGGGATGGTCCTGAGGACAATAGGGAGACTGGCCTAGCAGTACCACCAGTGTACCCGATGTCCCCCTGGAGTCAGACAGCCCTGGTACGACACAGCAACAAACCTGGCAGCAGCACTGCCCCCTGGGCCATGAGAAATAAGATGCCAGGCACAAAGCAAGGACCCGCTCAGTGGGGACCTCATTTAGAAAACAAAAACTTAGGCCTGAGATTCGGTGTCCTGCTCAAGACCCAGTGAGGCAGGGTAGGAGTGGAGGGTTCCTTCCAGCAGATCCTGTGACCAGTGATCAGAGGACCACCCTCGCCCCTGCCCATTCCAGCCATTAGAACCTGTGGTGCGTGGGCAAGGGTCCCCGAACAGGGCCCGTCACCTGCCCACCCCCTCCTAGAATGACACCAGTCCTCTCTCACAGGCTGGCCAGGCTGGCCCTGTGAGCTCCTGCTGTGGTGGTGGCAGAAATCCACCTGCTGCAGCCTGGATATGGGAAATGCATTTTTCACCCCATCAGGCATCAGGGCGAAAGCAATTTACAAATGGTCAGCTGGGGGAGAGACGCAGCCAGCAGTGTTTTGCAGTCCATTAAAAGGTTTGGACCAGGGCTTTGAGAGATGTGCCAGCAACCGTGCAGAGGCATTCATTCACCAGAGCCTGCTCATGCAGCTCACTTTGGAGCTGGGCAAGGACTCCCGGGAGTCCAGTCACTGTAAGAGGACACTTGGGTTTCTCTGCTGGTGGCTCATCAGGGATCAAGGACTCTGTATTAGTTAGGGTTCTCTAGAGAGACAGGACTAAAAGGATAGATGAATATATGAAAGGGAGTTTACTAAGGAGTATTGACTCACACCATCACAAGGTGAAGTCCCACAATAGGCCGTCTGCAAGCTGAGGAGCAAGAAAGCCAGTCCAAGTCCCAAAACCTCACAAGTAGCGAAGCCGACAGTGCAGCCTTCAGTCAGTGGCTGAAGGCCTGAGAGCCCCTGGCAAACCACTGGTGTAAGTTCAAGAGTCTAAAAACTGAAGTACTTGCAGTCTGATGTTCGAGGGAAGGCAGCATCCAGAATGGGAGAAAGATGAAGGCCAGAAGACGCTGCCAGTCTAGTCCTCCAACATTTTCTGCCTGCTTTATTCTAGCCACGCTGTCAGCTGATTAGGTGGTGCCCACCCAGACTGAGGGTGGGTCTGCCTCTCCCAGTCCACTGACTCAAATGTTAATCTCTTTTGACAACTCCCCCACAGACACCCCCAGGAACAATACTTTCAATCTTCACTCCAATCAAGTTGACAATATTAACCATCACAGGCTCTTGGGGACTGTCCCTCAGCACTCCACCCCAGGAACTCTAGATTGGGGATCAGCCTAGATAGTCTCCCCCGTTTTTTCCAAAGAGAAAATGCAGAGGGAAGAAACTGGCAAGCCACCATCTCATAAATGTATTTGTTTACCACTTTGTTTTAGAAATGCTCAAAGCAGCTAACAAAGACTTCACTTACGAGGAAGCGACTACACGGAAAGCAAGAACACACACGGATCCCCTGGGGGTCTTAGGGCATGTGGGCTGCGAGCGGCAAACACTGACCCTCACCCCTTACAGTGAAAAGGAAAGGCCATTGAGGCACTGCAGCCTTTGGGAGGGCAAGGATCAGAGAGCCCCAGCACCGGCTGCAGGTGTCTCTCCTCTTGGGAAGGGCCGGCTCCTGCCTTTTGCATTTCAAATTGCCCCATACATAATTCCAGCTCCAGGAGAGGGGCCCGATTGGCTCAGGTACATTCCCATCTGCTGGCTGAGGAAGGCAGGACGCCTTCACCGGATGTCCCCCCACCCACCCCCGCCCAGGACTATGTTGAACAGAGAGAAGCAGTTCACCCAAGAAAATTATATAAAGAAGTGCAAATGGCAGCTGAGCAGGCCGAAAAAAGAGTGTTCACTACCATGGGCCAGTTTGTTTTATAGATGAGACTGGAGGTCAGAGTGGCTCAGTGACTTAATAATGGTGGAGTCAAAATTCTGTCTGATCCAGATTCCAGGATGAGCTCTCCCTGCAATAGCATTCAGCCTCCTCTAGTATATTTGACCTTGGCCTGAGTCTCCTTCTCTCTGAACAGCATATGATGATTAGCCACTTGATATGGTCTGGCTGTGTCCCCACCCAAATCTAATCTTGAATTTCCCCATGTTGTGGGAGGGACCCAGTGGAAGGTGAATTAGGGAAGCGGGTCTTTCCTGTGCTGTTCTTCTGATAGTGAATGTGTCTCCCGAGATCTGATGGTTTTAAAAATGGGAATTTCCCTGCACAAACTCTTTGCCTGCTGCTATCCGTGTAAGATGTTGATGTGCTCCTCCTTGCCTTTTACCATGATAGTGAGACTTCCCCATCCATGTGAACTTTAAGACCAATTAAGCTTCTTTTGTAAATTGCCCAGTCTCGGGCGGCAGTGAAAACAGACTAATACACCACTCAACTGTGTTTTCTGGAGTCAATGGTCCTGCTGAGAGATCATGCTCTTAACAGCCCTGTTGGGTCCCTCTCCCCACAATGTGTCCCAAAAATCTGACCTTGCACTTTCCAAATGCTGGGGCACTAGACTGGGCTGTCCGCAGGCCCAGAGGCTACCCAGAGTGTAGGGAGCACTGCCCAACAGAGAATGCTGCTAACAGCCCACAGACACCCTCAGCAGAGATCCTCAGACAGTCCACAGGCTGTGCTGAGGATGACACTGTTTGGGCATAAGGAGGCCGAGTTATTACAGCCCTTGGACTCTTCTGCCATCCAGACAGCTGAGCCACATTGCAGCACACTGTGATCTGCCATAGGGAGGAATTGGGCACTCACTGGGCACATGCTCTGTGCCAGGCCGTGTGCTATGGTTACGTCCTGAAGCCTTTACATCGACCACTGACAGTGAGCAATTGTCCAGGACCAGCGATTGTTGATGTCTGTTGAGTTCCAGCTTTCTCAGTGGAAAATGAGGCTGTTGTGAGTTGAGACGACAGAGGCATCGAGTGCTCTGTACGGTGCCAGGCGCACAGTAAGCCCCTGGGAACTACTCAGTGGGAGTAGTTACAGTAGTGGTAGCTGCTGTTATTCTGAGATCTGAAGGCTGCGAAACATCTAGCCAGGGAAAAACTGAAAGCGCCAGTGAAAGTGTGAGTACTATGGTTTCACAGGGGAGTAAACTGAAGCTCAGAGAGCTGAGTGACCTGCCCAGGGAGACACAACTCACCAGGGCCTGGAACCAGCTGGCCCCAGAGGTATCAGGTCTGAAGCATCTGGTCTTTCAATTGCACTGTGCTGCCTCTCCGAAGTCCTGATCAATATCCCAGCTCTGCCATTTGCTTGTTCCCTTCACCTCTGAGTCTTCAGGTACCTTCATGTCTCCTACCCACGAGGGCTCTCCTGGGCCCTGGCCTGACGTGGCCTGCCCAGTTAAATAGCCCTGGTGCCCTAAGGCATCCATTATATGTAATTTCACTCCTGTGCATCTAGAAGCTGTTTACTATCCTTGGGAAAAGTGACAAAAATTATTCAAACACCCTTTTCTGCAAAGCTTTATTCATGGAGCCCTGGCTGAAAAGGCTCTCTCCTCTGAGGTTATTATGATCACGGATGGCTTCACCACCATTGCCAGGGAAGGTATGATTAGTAGGGTCTTAAGAACAGCCCTGCTAGGTCTAACGGAGGCCCACAGCCCAGTGTTGACCTGTACTGGAGGATGCCAGGAGGGAGGACTGAGCAGTAAAACAAATCACCTTGTAGATGGGGGTTCAAATCTTCCATTGTGTGATTTGGGGCAGGTTAAATTTAAGTCTGACATCTGGGCTGTCTCACCTTGTAATAATTGTATTGCTGTGTTAACAAATTACCCCCAAAATTTAGTAGCTTAAAACACCACACAATTATTTCTGAGTTTCCCTGGGTCAGGAATCTGGGCACAGCTTAGCTAAATTCTGTTTCAGGGTTTGTTGCAAGGCTGTGATCAAGGTGTCAGCCAGGGTCACAATCATCTCAAGCTTCAACCAGACCAACATCTATTCCAAGTTCACTCAGGCTGTCAGCAGGATTTAGATCCTCTCAGGATGTTAGACTGAAGGCCTCAGTTCCTTGGTAGCTGTTGGCTGGATGACACCCTCAGTTCCTTGCCCAGTGGCCCTGTCAAGTGAAGGCTGAGGAGAGAACATCGGCAAAATGACGAGTCTTCTGTAACCTAATCACAGAAGTGACAGTCCATCACTTGGGCCACATTCTTTTTATTAGAAGCAAGTTGCTGGGTCCAGCCCACACTCAAGGTGAGGGGACTACATAAGGGTGTGAATGTGGGAGTGGCAGTCACTGGGGTCGTGTCAGAACTGCTAACCATACATCCGTAGAGTGGTGCTGGTCACTGCCTCACTGGATTGTTCCTAAGACGTAAGTGAAGCACCTCCCATGCAGACAGGTATCCAGTGAAGAGCAGCTGTCACTGTGTCACATGTGCTCAGATGACATCTATTCCCTTTCCCCAATGCTGTCTGAGCTGTCTTAGGGACAAGATTGTTCACCAAACACTATCTCAACAGGCAAGGCCCTATTTTTGGTTCCCAACACCTCGTTACAGACCACCATCCTGCTTAGCTTTGTTACGGGTGAATCTGGACATACCCAAGAAAAAATTATCCTTTTCAGACAGGGACTTTTTCTTTCGCCTATGCTAGCGTAAGCTCTTTGTCTTCTTTAATCATAGCTCCCTGGCTATTCTAGTCAGGAGGGTGACTGGATTCTGTGTTTATAGATTCTAGGAGAAATGATCTACCATGACTGTCAAACCAAAGCACACTGGTTCATCCTGAAGAGCAGACAGAAAGACTGGTGTTGTGTAAAAACAAAGTTGATGTGGAGTCAGAGTTTGGTTTTCCCATCTCCCAAAGGCTCCCAATGGGCAGCTGTCATAGACCCATGGAGTGGACTCATGCAGCCAAGAGTTACTAGCAGCCATCCTTCCCCTTCACCGTCCTGAGACCCGGCTTTATCCAGACAGCCCCACCTCCTTAACCCAATGTGAGCTAGAGCCAGGTCCCAAGCCCCAGCCCCAGGAGGGTAGATCTGTTTAGTCTAAGTCTACCACGGTGGTCCCATTCTCCTGAGTTATCCCAATTCCCCTCAATGAAAACTGAAGGGAACTGGGCTGCTGTGCTTCAGGGAAGTTTCACTGCTCTTAAAAGAGCCACGCTGGGGAACAGAGGCTCTCTGCTTCAACTGTTTGTTGTCATTCTGACAACTGCAGCAGTCAAGTAAAGATCTTGAAGGAAGCAACACTGAAGACAAAGTGAACATAATGAGGCTGGCAGAGCAGAAAGTGGGAAGAAATCCAAGTCCTGGATATCAATTAATTGTATTAGCCCTGGAACTGCCCAACCTTGGGACTTCTGTGAGGTGATATAAGTCTCTCCCATTGTTTAAGTCCGTGATCTCCAAAGTGAACAAGGTGATCCACTGAGGTACAGGAAGAAAACGTAAGTTTTTAAGAGTAAAGAAGCCTTACCAATACATAACAGACACACAGGCTGCATGGTAGTGGCCAGGCAGCACATGCCAGTCAGTGAGGAATCCTCAAAGAAGTGCTGAGAGCTCCTTATCGCAGAGGGAGCAACAGGGACACCACTCTCTTCCAGAATATTGTCTGTGTGCACCATCAGTCAACTGGACGTAGATTTTTATTATCTTACACAAGAGCATCTTGACAACAGTTTATAATGAGATGAGGAAATTAAACCCCTAAATTTGCTGGTTATCTCATAGCAAAATTCTTAAATATGGTATATATTTTTTAATTGATAAAAAGGCTTGAATGTGCCAATCTTTCCTGTGGTGACAAGTGTCTGTAAGCAATATGCAATCTAGAAGGTATTTTTTTAAATGGACAGATTTAATCTGACCCTTCTAGGTAAAGATAACATAATACTAATGATGACCAAGCAAGAATTCATGAAAATGTGTTGCCAAAAATTGTCACCTATAAAAACTCTTCAAAGTGTGCACTTAAACTTGGGAAATGAAATTCAAAAATAAGTTGCAGCAGGTTTTGAACCCATTTTTAGCAAAAATAAAAATGCAACGCTCCTAATTATTCAGCATAAACAAGTTACTGACATTGGAAAAGATGAAAATTTATTATAAAAATTTCAACAAACACTTTTGCAAAATTGGTGGATGGAACTCAAAAATATTTTCAGTAAGCACAGCCATATTTGGATCCACAGATCTAAATTAATGAAGTGACTTATTCAGCTACAATAGTCATTAAAACCAAGCATCAAAATAAACTTACCTTAAGAACATTAAGTCGTTTTTATGAAGTGTTAAAACTAGGAGTTTCGAAAATGACAAGCATTTTTAATCATGACTCTCTCTAAAAGAAAATTTTTTTTTTTTTAGAAAGAGTAAAGGTTTATTAACCACAAATACCACAAACAATATTTCAAAACATTTTTACCTCATCTTTTTGATTTTCTACTTTTGTTTTATATGTATTAGTAACATATGTTCAAATTTAAACATTTTAAAATATGTATGTCTATGTATACACATAAACACACACGCTGGGGTGTGCACACTATGGCATTAAAGGCAGGTGAGTGAGTTTACATAGGGTTTTCTGTTTCATTGCTTGTATCCTTAGAAAAAACTTCTCCAATCCCAAGAAAAAAAAGTTTCTAGTTTTTACAACAATTTTTTTTTTTTTTTTTGAGACAGTCTCGCTCTGTCGCCCAGGCTGGAATGCAGTGGTGTGATCTCTACTCACTGCAAGCTCCGCCTCCGGGGTTCACGCCATTCTCCTGCCTCAGCCTCCTGAGTAGCCGGGACTACAGGCGCCCGCCACCGCGCCTGGCTAATTTTTGTATTTTCAGTAGAGCGGGGTTTCACCGTGTTAGCCAGGGTGGTCTCGATCTCCCAACCTCGTGATCCGCCCGTCTCGGCCTCCCAAAGTGCTGGGATTACAGGCGTGAGCCACCGCGCCCGGCCTACAACATTTTTTTTTAGTTCACAATCTGGAATTTCTCTTGGTGAATGGTATGACAGGAATCAGTTTAATGTTCTCTAATTATACCAGCACCTTTCATTAAATAATTGACCACAGCATGATTTCAAAAAGCCGCCTTTAGTGTACTCTAAATTCTAAATTTGAGTTATTTTCTGTTTTCTAAACTATTTCCATTGACTTGTTTGTTTACACTGGCATAACTGTTTTAACTTAATTGCACTTAGAACGGGATGTATTTTTTGGTACAGCAAGTTCCTTCCATTTTTTTCACATTCAGTGGGGATTTTCCTATTTTCATCTGTTTATACTTCCATGAGTTTTTTAGATTATATAAATAAATACCGTTGGTTATCTGAATTGGCTTTGCACTGAATATACATTAACTCAGAGAACTGGCATGTTTGGAATGGTCCAAACGTTCGTATTAAGCGCTTACAAGCCCCCGTTCTCCCCTCCGTTCTCATTCCCCTCCACCACCCTCCCGAGGAAACTACGTTCCTGAATGTTCATAACTGTCTTTCCTTTATAGCTTTGCTACTTGTGTATGACTCCCTAAACAACACAGTTTTTCCTGATTCTGAAGGTACCCATGCTGGCTCTATTCTGACTTCACTCGATATGATTTCTGAGATGCATCCATGTTGAAGCCCACAGTGGTATGATGCCTTGACTACTCTAGAGAATTCCACTATCTAGCATACACTTGTATCTAGCATACACTTCATTTATTCACTGTATGCTAGATGGGCATTTGGCTCCCTCCTTCATTCCCTGTAATTATTACACATAATGCTGTTATAAACATTCCTGCATATGTTTCCTGGTACACATGCACATGAGTTTTTCTAAGTATAAATAGTGGGCTATAAGAGATGCCTATGTTCAATTTCATTAGACAATACTGTTCTCCAAAGTATAGATTTACACGCCAACAACAGATGGTTTGTTGTCATAATCTCTCAGACTGTTATTTTCAGACTTCTCATAATTTCTGCCAAGTTGTCAGCAAGGAAATGGTATCTGTGGTTTGAATGTGCATTTTCTGATGTCTAATGAGGCTGAACATCTTTTTACATTTATGGGCCATTTCTGTTTCTTCTGTGAAATGCCTGCTAGTGTTTGGGGTCTGTCTCTCCTGAGTTGTTTTCATTGCTGATTTGCATTCAGGTGCTCTTTAGCAGTTATGTATATATTATCAATATTTATATCTTATTCCAGATTTGGCTTCTCTTTTCACTCTACAGTATGTTTGGTATTAAGTACGTATGATCAATGTAGCCAAAGTACTTATCTTTTAATTGATAGTTTGCATTTTCTATCTTGATGAAATTCTCCCCTACTCCAAAGTCATTGTTTTAATCACCATCTTTGGCAGTAAGTGTTAAAATCTTGTAGTGCTCGTTCCCCTCACAATCCATTCAGAAAGGTCTTGGATATCCTTGGCCCTTTGCTCTTCCATTTATATCGAAGAATCAACTTGTCAGGTTCCACAGTGAAAATCACTGGGAACTTTTTTGGAATTGCAATTTGGAGAAAAAGTTGAGATTTAGATAATATTGAGTGTTACCCCTTATATTCTCTACATTTATTTAGGTCCATTAAGTTTTTTTCATCATTTTCTCATTTTAAAATTTCTTAGGTACTTTTTATAAACAGCATTTCTTAATTACATTAAAAAACCAACCTTGTATTCCTGAGACCAATCCATTTCAGTCATCATTTGTTACATTTTGAATACACTGTTAGATTTGGTTTGCAAAAAATGTTTATTTTCCTACTGAAAGGTACAACATGTTTTACACATGTGTGTGTATTTATCTGTCAGATCAAACTGATTAGCTGTACTATTTAAATCTTGTACGTCCTTAATAGTCTTCCTGATTTGGTCTTTGCAAGATCTATTAATTACTGAGAGGGGTCTGTTGAAAATGCCCCTTATGCTGGTAGATTGATCTATTTTCTCCTTGTAGTTGTGTTCATTTTTCCTTTTTGTAGTCTTTTTTTCTTTTAACTTTTTATATTTTTTTATAGACAGGGTCTCACTCGGTTATCCTAGCTGAAATGCAGTGGTATCATCATAGCTCAATGCAGCCTCAAACTCCTGGGTTCAAGCAATCCTCCTGCCTCACACCTTAGCCTTCCAAGTAGCTAGGACTAAAAACAGGTACCACCATGCCCAACTTTTTTTTTTTTTTTTTTTTTTTTTTTGACAGTCTCACTCTGTTGCCCAGGCTGGAGTCCAGTGGTGCAATCTTAGCCCACTGCAACCTTCACCTCCTGGGTTCAAGTGATTCTCGTGCCTCAGTCACCCGAGCAGCTGGGACTACCGGTGTGTGCCACCATGCCCAGCTAGTTTTTTTTTATTTTTTATTTTTAGTAGAGACAGAGTTTCTCCATGTTAGCCAGGCTGGTCTTGAGCTCCTGGCCTCAAGTGATCCACCTGCCTCAGCCTCCCGAAGTACTGAGATTACGGGTGAGGGGCCACTGTGCCAGGCTCAACTTTTTTTTTTTTTTTGCACTTCAGATAATTTTACTCTTGTCGCTCACGCTGGAGTGCAATGGCGCGATCTCGGCTCACTGAAACCTCTGCCTCCCGGGTTCAGGCGATTTTCCTGCCTCAGCCTCCCAAGTAGCTGCGATTACAGGCATGCACCACCACGCCCCACTGATTTTTGTATTTTCAGTAAAGATGGAGTTTCACCATGTTGACCGGGCTGGTCTTGAACTCCTGACCTCAAATGATATGCCCACCTCAGCCTCCTAAAGTGCTGGAATTATGGGCATGAGCCACCATGTCTGGCCCTAATTTTAAAAATTCTTTTTTAGAGAATTTTTATGGGGTCTTTGTTGCCCAGGCTGGTCTCAAATCCTGGCTTCAAGCAATCTTCCCACCTCAGCCTCTCAAAGTGGTGGGATTACAGGTGTGAGCCACTTTTTCTTTATATATTTCGAGGTACACTATTAGACATGAAGGTACATTACTAGAAAGTTTTGAATTATTATGCTCTTCTGGCTTAACAATTTAGGGAGGGAGAAGGCTTAATAAAGGAAAACAGATTAAAAAAAAAAACCTACTCAAGATTACAACCAGTTAAGCTAGTTGCTCTCAGGCTCTATTATGTGTGATATTCATTCTACTATCATGCTTTTTGATATTCAAGGTATTTTAGAATTTTGGATTATTGAGAAACAGACCAAAAGAAGAAATAAAATTCACACACACACACACACACACACACACACACACACACACACACACACAGCTGGTTCTAGTAGAAAAGGTTTGTACTTAGTAAAAAACAAACCTGCTAAAGGGGAGGGAGGTTAAGTGGCACCCTACTTAACTGTGGGGCAGGGGAGTGAAAATGGAAATTGTCAGAGTCGCTGAATTCTGCCATATGTGATAACCAAATGGTAGATAAGGTTACAAATAACCTAGGGAATGACACTAATTTCACAGCAAGAAAACACAAAGGGTTATAAAAAACCATAGTACCAATAAATGCAAACAAAAAAACAACCTAAGTCCAAAAGTTGGTTAAAGGGCCACAGAAGAAACTAGGGTTTAAAACACAAAAATTATAAATATACTGATATCCGTATCCATACTATATATGAATATAGAATAGATATGATCATATGTATTTTGTTACACACTGTTTTTTAGCACTGGTTACAGAAGTCAAGATCAACACTCACCCTGCAGGCTAAGTAACTGTGGTAACAGACGTGTGCTCAGTGTGGCTGTCACTTAGGAGGCAATATTAATATGCTATAAGCAAAATCAAATGTTCTATATTATAACAAAGTTCCAGTGAACCAGGTATTAAGGCCAAGGACATCTGTACAGGATTTATAACATAACATAACAAGGCCAAGGACATCTGTACAAGATTTATTTCATTCACCACAATGTTTTAGAGTGATAGTATACGCCCTAATACAGGAGTGATTCAGAACCCACCAAAAGATCAAGAGCCAAAGTCAGTGGCTTTGTATCCCAGGTCAGTAGGAGTTTCCTCCGCCACTCTGTTTTTCTTGGATTAATGAGATGATGTACAGAACGCCCTGTGCTGAGCTCACTATGGCTTCTGACAAACAAGCACCACTAGGCACAAGACTTCATTGCTTTATCCTTGCTCTGGCTGTGCTAGTGAGTGGCAAAAGCCTCTTGCCTGTGCTTGCCCTCCAAATTTTTCTTAAGCATTCCTGTTACTAGCCATAGCTTCCCATGACTTCTCATTTGATTAAGTTATCCTGAAGTGCGTGGCTGTAATATTGACAAACAGGACTAATGAGAGTGATCTGCCATCTGTTTAACAAAACGCACTCTTCTAAGAGAACACCCACAGTCTTACTGCATTTAGTACATAGTCACAACATTGAAATGACATGTAAGAATCAATACAAAATATTTATTTTTTTTCAAACCACAGAATTCTTAACCCCAGAGCCACACTATAAAGTTCTCAGAATCGTAAGCCATTACATTTTTCTAAACAATGCAGTCCAGAGATGAAGATAATTTCCAACCAGCAGGGATGCAATATATAGTAGGTTCCCCTAAGAATGAAGCTCGAATTAGCATTTCCTTTAATACTCCCATAGCCACTCCGTCAACAGAAGCAGAAACAGTACATGTATTCATGCCACTGGGCTCTGAAAAGAGGTTCAAGGTGGGTCTTGGCCAGTGGAGGAAGGAAGGTGTCTGGGACTTCAGTTAATCAACAGTGGGGACAGAGAAGGATAATTTCCCTTGGAAAAGAACAGGGTTCCTTTCTCATATTCTTGTGGCCAGAAACTGGGGTGAATTTCAATGGGGGTAATGAAAGAAATAGGAGAGCTATTTCTCCATGAACTCCTATGACCTCCATTTTAACTTCTGACAAAAGTGAACTTCATTTACACAATTGTATTGAAAACAGTAATCACAACCAAAAAGGTCCTATAAACCTGTAATAGGTGTCAAAGAGATTGACATTCCGAACTTTATTTTTAAGGACCCTTTAAAAGGCCTAGACTTGAATTAAAGTAAACATAATATTCCAAGCTAAAAGAGGCACCATAAAAAAATCAACTCAAAACATCCAAACAATAGCTAGATGACTAATGTAGGTTGTTTTGCTTTTTAGTTGCAAAGCTTTTCAGTATCTCAGATTAGTGTATTTCATAAAACAATGCTCAGTTATTTTAATAGCTGCTTATGAAACAATAACATTTTAACTCAAAGGCAATCCTTCTTGTATAATAATCACAAAAATAATTAACTGCTATAAAAAAGGGGGAAAAAGAAGAAAATAAAGCCAGCCTCAATAATAAAAAGACAATCTGGAAGGGTTACTCTGCTTAAAAAGAGATTAACCAGGATTATTTAAATACTATAATACAAGTGCTCCTGCTCACTTCCAACTGCAGAAACCAATTTTGTTTGCTAGATCACCATTACCTTTGCTAGTATGTGTACAGACCACCACTCGGAAGTCATCCTTTTGTGCTGAAAAACATTCAAATCCCTTGTTTGGTCAGTACAGAATATTGCGAGGTGATGCTCATGCAAACTCTTCCTGAGGAATTTATGTGTGCAAATCTGCAACCCGACAGCATGGCATGCAGCCAGGGAGTGGTAGCTGCACAGGTGTGAGCACTGGAGATGGATGTGCAGTGTTCACAGCCATGGACATCCATTCTTCTGCAATCTCATCTACCCACAAATTAGCTTTCACTCTAGACCCCAAAGAAAGGGAGGGTAATTGCTACAAATTTGTTAAAGGGACAGAAGGAAAGTAACTTGTCTACAAAATAATGCACAATGCATGCATCTGGGTTTGTGTTGCTTCTTACTAACCTTGCCTAAGAACTATTAGGATAATAGTCACAACACCAGGTTTTGCTTTCTGCCCCACAAAAAAAACACTAGTAATTCCTGTCAGGTTAGGGTACAGCTGTGACAACAAAAGGTCACAAAATGAAAATGTTACTGAAGCTTAAGGCCAATCTTTAAAATATGTACCGTCTCTCAAAACAATTTACTTTTACATGTCATTTTTTCAAGATGACTGACCTGGCTTTCCTTTTAAGGAGCTAGTTTCAGGCTGCACATACATACTAGACAGTTTAAGCAAATTGGCCATTGACTAACCAGATAATCAGCCTGCATGTACAGTTTTCTATCTTCAATGATCTGGGCCTTTAGTGATGTTGGTACAAAAGCCAGTATGTAATTGGGGTAGAAAAACCATATACTGTACTGGCAAGAATACAAAACAAAAGGCCAGGCACAGTGGCTCACACCTGTAACCCCAGCCCTTTGGGAGGCCGAGGCGGGTGGATCACTTGAGGTCAGGAGTTTGAGACCAGCCTGACCAACATGGTGAAACCCCATCTCTACTGAAAACAAAATACAAAAAGTAGCCGGGCGTGGTGGCACATGCCTGTAATCCCAGCTACTCAGGAGGCTGAGGCAGGAGAATCACTTGAACCCGGGAGGCAGAGGTTGCAGTGAGCCAAGATCACACCACGGCACTCCAGCCTGGGTGACAGAGTGAGACTCCATCTCAAAAGCAAAATACAAGAAAACAGAAGAAAATACTTTCTGGCAAATAGTCAATATAAAATGAGAGGAAGGGGTAGGAAATCTTATTTCCTCTCATATTGCAAACTCAGAATTTTTAAGAGTCCCAATAAATAACCAAGTCTATTTCAACTTAAACAGGTACTTCATACTGCGATGTGCCTCAAGGGGCCAAGATGATTAACAGCCAGGACATGCAGACTGGGAGACTATGTACAACCTTTCTAGAGTGCCTTCCAGGCAAGGTTTTGTTGTACTAAGCCCTGACCCATAGCCAGCTGCAGACACTGAGCAAAAATTTAGAGAAGCTAAATTTTGCAGACTTTACTTTGCCCACTTTTTATTAATACATACATAGTAAAATACAAAATATTTCTCCATGAACTTAATAATGCAAAAGCATCCAAAGATTTTAATGCCAATTCACATTATACTGTGATGCTTTTATAGGGAAAGTTCTTTTGTAAAAGAATGCTCTCTCCCAGAAAAAGCATTTGGGTATATTATTAGGATACTGAAGAAATTGTCCACATTTAAAGAAACATTCCAATTTTATTCCTTTCAGAAAAATCATTAACACCACTCAGACTTCAGTTCTAGGTGTGATTTGTAAGCCTGCAGCAAGCATTCCATTGAGAAAAGTAAAATGTGAATGTTCCATGATGAATGGAATTCTCCTTGATATTAGAATGTTACCGGTGTAGTAAACTGTCCAGGTCATAGTGAGAGCCTGTCTACGTTCTTACAGTAATTCAGTGTTCATCGATGCAATCCAGGATGCTCAGAGTGAACTGAGTCAAATTAAAGTCCACAAAATCCACCAGCTCTGGTTAAGTACTTTAAAAAATAAATCTGACAACCTTTATCTTTACTTCTCTGCATAACAGTTTGCAAATCAAGGACTTCTATTATTGGGTGACTTACTTGCTCCCAATATCTCACTTCTAACTCTCCCATTCACACCACTCCCCCACAAAAATAACAAACTGAATTGGCAGAGGCAGCTTTATGAAAAACCTGCAGAGCAGACATGCAACAATATCCCTGGGATGTTTCTTTTCCCCTCAAGTTCTCTGAAGAGGTAAATATTATTAGTCTGATGTTGCCTAGTAGAGAAGCCTATGCTCAATTAAGATTCAAGCAAAATTGAGAAGAGAAGTATTTTTCTCTTGCTGCATCTATTTTCTTGGGCTTACAACAACCACCTTTTATGAAGGACTAAAAAGCACTGTGGATGTAGAGTAACAGAAATATAGCTTTGCCACAGCTAGAAGGGAGCCTTAAGACAGCAGTGCTACTTCTTCCCTATCACACTCAAATATAACGTTCAAATGACAGACTTTTTTTAAGTAATTATCTCACTCATTTAAAATGAAGTGATCAGGAACCCCACACCACTGGGTGTATTTGGACTTAATAACTATCTGCTTCCTAGAGCATTACAGGAAGTAGCTCTCAATAATACTAAGGGGAACTTCAGAGCTAAAATACCGCCCATCCCTAAACTAGAGTACTGCCAATACTACAGCAGCTGGTGACATCGTGTTAAGTGGCACAGGGAATGGAAATGCTCTATGAGAGTTGGTCCCCAACATTAACATGAATATGCTCTGGTGAACCAGGGGAAAATCTGACCAATGTGCAACAGGTGTATATTTTCCCACTTAATTAGCATCCTGCTACAGGGCCACACCTGCCATCTGGGTGGGTGAGTTTAGATACCATACACTTCTCCAGGAGGAGTTTGACAACATGGTCACACAGTTGCAAAGTGCACAAAGCTCAAGGCACAGAGTAGAAAAAAGTTGTGAACTGATGGGGGAAAGTTCTAGCAAAAGAAGAGTTAGCATTTTCCTTTATTAAGACTTTCTAATGCTAAACAAAGACCAACTCTTTTAAAAGGGGTTGTTTTGGTTATGGGTGAAAAAATACTGTATTGTAATGATCTGCTTGGTTTTAAAGCAAAAGAGATCCTGACATGTGAAACCAATACACCAAAATGCCAAGTCCACAAATGAACAAAACAAGTGCTTAAAAAAAAAATTCTTCTGCTCTTCTATTTTTGGAGGAAGCTGCTGATTTTGGCTGTCAGATTTCACTTAGAAATGGTCACTTTCTGAGATGCTTTTTCCTCACAGAATCTGTAGATAAACTCATTAAAAGATTGTCCCATTTCAAAATCACCCCCAAGTCTAGCAGCAACTTTTTTTGTTTTTTGTTTAGTTTTTGTTTTAAAATTACAAACCAAGAAGTCCAACATCCTCTTCCACGAACAGCTTTGTGACAGAGCTCCTGAGTGTCTGCAGCCCCCACTGTGCTCTGAATACAGTCTCTGCAGCTCCAGTGTGTCCTCTTTTCAGGAAGGAAAGCACATTCACTATCTGTACCCCCTGGAACTTGCACACGCTGACGAACTGTCTGAAAAAACATCAGAACAGGAAAAAGTATGAAGAGCAGACAGCATTTGATAGTGGCAGGAATCTTGTTTATTCAACACATTTCTCACTCCTCTCCCAACTCCCCAAAAAAGGCTTTAAAAAAAAATCCTCAAAACCATGTGGTGTGGAGGGAAGTAAAAGGGGACTGAGATCCTAAGGCACTAAGACTGGGCTACAATGTCACCCCAGTAGAAACTAAAGAACTTGGTGGCCTCTTGCCAACTCCCTGAGAACCATCACTACCAGCTGGAGCTGCCACAGCATGCAAAGCACCCTGATTACAAGCAGTGCCTTATGAGAACAACATGGGTATCATCAAATTCAATGCACTGTTATCACAGTGCATTAATATGGCTGCTTTACATCACAAAACCATCAAGATGGGAAGGAATATCATTACTTACTATAAGCCAACTCATCCCCAGCTCTCTTCCGGGACTGGTCACCTCTGGGGATAAGAAAAGAAGAGGCAGTCAACAAAACTGACTTCACATCAAAACAAGAGGAATGGATCAACATATTTGAAAATAAAAGTACAGCAGACATTTCAGTTCTAACCAAACAACCTATTTAAAAATACATATTAAACATCTTAGAATCTTGATGTACCTCACTACGCTTTCTGGAGATGGAAGAAAATGAGCCTTTACCTGTATCAACCAGCTCATCATCGAACACCTATGGAAGTTCTAGTTTCACTTTGGAGTTAAATAAATAGAGGTTCTCAACAAAACTGACTTCACATCAAAACAGGAAGAATGGATCAACATATTTGATAATAAAAGTATAGCAGACATTTCAGTTCTAACCAAACAACCTATTTAAAAATACATATTAAACATCTTAGAATCCTGACGTACCTCACTATGCTTTCTGCAGATGGAAGAATATGAGCCTTTACCTGTATTAACCAGCTCATCCTCAAACACTTATGGAAGTTCTAGTTCCACTTTAGAGTTAAAATAGAGGTTCTGACTAGGCCCTAAGCTACCTAAAAAACCTATTTTTTTGTCTCTCCAGCTTCTCAGACAATAACAGAAATGACTCAGATGCTTAGGTAATGAGTAATAATCATCACTACTGGCCTTTCTTCCTCAGCATTTGTAAGTTGATTTCTTCCTGAAACACGAGGTTTTTCTTTTTAGGCTTCAGTAATGCCACAGCACACGTTCCTGACCTTATTTCACCCTGTCTGCCATCCTTTTCAGGTCTCCTTTGCTGGCTCTACCCAGCGCTCTGTCGCTGGTCATCTTTTCTTCTCCATGTGCATTCTTCTTAGTCTAGGATGGTGATCATACACTCTCTCCACAGGCCAGAGGCTCCCATATCTACATCTCCAGCTCTGCCTTCCTCTCTACCCTTGAGATCTGCAGGTCCAACTGCCTCATCACCATGTCCATTTGGATGATTTACATACACTGGCAAGTTTACCATGACCAGAATACAATGCTCACTCCAATCCATCTCCATTCCTCCCTCAATCTGCCAGCTCAATCACTCAGCCCAAAATCCTTGGTCATCCTCTCTTTCCCTCACTCTGGGGCATTCTGTCCCAAAACCAATCATTCCTCATCAACTCCACTGCTATGATCCCAAGCCAAGCCACAGTCTTCTCTTCCCTACACAAGTACACAAGCCTTATTTATCAACCCAGACAAGAGCCAGTGATCTCATGTAGAAGAGAGACTAGTTCACGCCTCTCATGAAAGCACTTCAGTGGCTTCCCACTACAGTTAAAAATTAATTCCAACTCACTCTCCAGCTTACTCTCCCACCTCACTTTCCTCCACTCTCGGCCTCGGTTCACTACACATCAGCCATCCTGGCTCACTGGCTGTCCCTTGCACATCAGCACTTTACTACTTACTGTCTACTCATAGGACTTATTACTCAATATTATTTTTTTTACATGTTTGTTATTTGCCTCACAACATCAGAACATAAGTTCCATGAAAACAGGAACTTGGCCTGTCTTGTTCACTCCACTGCTTAGAAGAGTATAGACAATAAATATTTGTTGAATTGATAAAGTAGTGAGTAACTTATAGTCTCAAATTATTAACATGCTAACCAAGGTGATTTATTTCCTGCTTTTGAATAATCTTTCAGATAAAGTTTCCCATTTACTTTCTCTGGTTATGTTTAGGACCAGGGCAGAAACCTCTTGCTAAGCTGGGTAAGGAGCCTCAACTGACTGGCAGAGAGAGAACACACCATATGACCTCTGAAGGGTTTTTCTCTAGGCACCACATTCAGCACAAACTAGCTTCCACAGCCAAAGGAGCTCTAACAGGCCGGCCCTCAGGCCACTTTTTAAGCACCTGTTGTTAACACTACACCTAGCCAAAGCCAAGTGTCTTCCATTGTTATTTACACTAGTATCACCGCTGCATTCACCAAATATTCTGAAACAAGTTAATGATTAAAAAGGAAGACAGAATTTTATATCTGGAACCTTGACTTTCAGACACAACCTTCATTTGCATTCCTCAAAGGTTAAATAACTGAACATGTAAATATAACAGGAGAAAAATACAGACGTGAAAACAACTGGAGGCAGGAAAAGGAATATCAATGTGATTTATGCAAGAGGCTGCTGAAGAGATTAAGTCCAGAATGCTCTCTCATAAACCAGACCCTAACTACAAAACAAAAAAGCCCAAATTTCGGCATCAACTGCTCAGCTAAAAGACCTATGTTCTTACCTTGGTTACTTAGATCTAGTAGTTATCTTCTGTAGTGTTACCTTTGACAACAGATACCAAACTTCTACCCCTTGCCAATCAATTCAATTATGTAGGTAAGATATAAAAAGCTGTTGCTTTTAGCTTATATGTTAATTCTAGCCTACCCTATATTTCCATGCACCTAACAATTACAATTCACAAAAATTCCAGCTCAAATGATAATCTGTTCACTAACTGCAAAAAAGGATGTATTTGACAACATTCACATTATTTTAAAACAATTCAAAGACTTACTCTGTGCTATCCACATTAAAGCTGTTTGTTACCTACTCAGGATCACTACATCACTTAAGTTCATCTTACATGAAAAAGTGCCCATAACACTGAACAGGAATCATGGTTGGTTAGGCATAAACCATAAAATGACTTCTCAGATAAGAAGAGGCAGAAACAGAATTCTTAAGACAGGCTGTACTATATTCTCCTTTTTGGGGGTTATCAGTGTACACCACTTCTTCCAAAATATTATTCCTAATCAAAGAAGGCATGAAGGTCCATGCACAAGAGCAGAGGCAGGCTCTCCACCAGAGCTGTCAAAGGTGGCATGTGCACATCCTTCCTGGTCAGCATGAGTAAGCTCGGAATTAGATACAAGAATGTCCACTTTGGCAGGCTTACTCTGTGCAAAGCACCTGTCAGAATAATTTATGAGGCAGAGTTTAATCCTCATAGTACATGTATAATAAAGTGTTAATTATAAAAATAGTCCCATTAAGTTTGTAAAAACATTTTATCACCCCTTGGAATACCGCCTAATACTTAAATCCAGCCAGAAGTTTTATAAAATAATTCTGAGAAACAAAAATTCCTATTTATACCAAAAACCCAAGACATTTCCCTGAATATAACCAAACTGGCCATTGGCTGAATAGTGCCACGTTAGTCCTTCACGTGCAGAGGCAATGCAGCCTGAGGTTATTTACAGAGGCAGTTACTCATCTCATCCCAAGCAAATCTGACATAAGAGCTACCATAAACCAAGCAGTCCTGCACTCTGTTCTCTTATTCCAGTACCAAAATTAGGATTAGAAAAATGGGCATGTTTAAGCAATTCCACACATTGCTCTGGAAGGCAAACTCAATATGCTCAAAATTCACAAGAGTTATATTCCTGTACTGCTTCACAAAAAAGTTTTCAGAAGGCTGTCTTTTTTTTAAAGGTATAAACTCATCCTAAATTAAGAGCAAATGTTTAAATAAAACATGAACGTATGAAAGTATAAAGACTTCAAAATTATGGTAAGCCTAGAAAAAACCCTAAACATCATACTCAGATTATTTTGCATTTATTTAAGAATGTTGGGCCAGGTGCAGTGGCTCACACCTGTAATCCCAGCACTTTGGGAGGCCAAGTGTATCACTTGAGGTCAGGAGTTTGAGACTAGCCTGGCCAATATGGTGAAACCCCATCTCTACTAAAAATACAAAAATTAGCTGGGTGTGGTGGTGCAAACCTGTAATCCCAGCTACTCAGGAGGCTGAGGCAGGAGAATCACTTGAACCCAGGAAGCAGATGTTGCAGTGAGCCAAGATCACGCCACTGCACTCCAGCCTGGGCAACAGAGACTACACCTCAAAACAAACTAAAAAAAAAAATTGGCCGGGCACGGTGGCTCATGCCTGTAATCTCAGTGCTTTCGGAAGCTGAGGCGAGAGGAACCCTTGAGCCCAGGAATTCAAGATCAGTCTGGGCAACATAGGAGGACCCTGTCTCTACAAAAAATTAAAAGTTAGCCAAGGGGGGTGGTGTGCCTGTAGGGCTAGCTACTCAAAAAAATTTAAGGAAAAACTATTAACTATAATTCAAAATATAGATATGGCCAAAAAAAAATCAGATACTTCTGCATGACTTCTGCATAGCAAAACAAAACCACCATAAGCAAAAACAAATTGAGAAAAACATGTCATATCTTGGACAGAGAATCAATGTCTTCACTATAGAGATTTCCTAGAAATCAAGACTAAGAAAGAGAAAAACAGGCAAAGAACTTTAAACAGGTAGTTTGCAGAAAAACAAATGCAAACATATGAAAATATGCTCAACCTTACTCATATAAGAAATGCAAATTAAACCACTTCTGAGTAATTATTTTTCACCTACTAGGTTGGCAAAAATACAAACGTGTAACAACATACTGTACACACAAGGCCATAAAGAATAGGGACTTTCCACCTTTGCTGGTGGATATGCAAATTGGCATAAATCCCCTGTGGAGGGCAATCTGGCAATATTAATCAAAATTACAACTGCATTTATTGTTAACCCAGCCATCCCACTTCTGAGAATTCACCCTCCAGATATACCTGTAACAAGTACAAAATAATGCATATACAAGGTGATTCACTGCAGCACTGTCCATTATAACAAAAGACTAGAAATAACTCATGTGGCCATCTACTGGGGACTGGTTAGGTTTTAGTCTATACATATGATGGAATGTATAAGAAACAAATATGAGCATATATTGTGTTTGCTTGTATTTATATTTTAAAAAATGAAGGAATCACAAACAAAAATGGTTACTTGATGGGGTGGAATGCGTAGGGAGACAGGTGGGAGGCAAAACTTCTCAATGTATACTTTTTATAAATGGCCTCATTCTGTGTATGAAAATAATACCACCCTCTTTCTGCTGGAACTTATTACAATTAATGTGAGGAAATACCTAATCCCTTGACACTACAGAGAAAAACTACATTTCAGCATTTCCCACTGGCCCTTCCTTCCCCTGGCCACAGAAAGCCCCAGGTCTCCCAGGCCCATCTCCACAACTTCACTGATCCCTTCCAGTGTTAAGCTGTCAATGATGGGGTAAATGATCAGTGGATTACTCACTGCCCCCACCACCACACCAGTACAGATGTTACCAGGACAGAAAACGGAAATACCAGTCCAGGGACCAACAAATTACCTGCTTTTGTCCCTAATCTGAGACTTCATAACAGTGACCCTAGTCAAGGCTTGTTTTTCTGAAATTCAGTTTGGCCTCAGACCCTTTGAAAAAATGCCCAGCCCCAGCTCTAGCCAGATAAGTGAGTCAACACTCAACCTACTTTTTGTAGACATGACTATGCCTAAGATACCTCAAGCGTGTTCCTTTCCACAACTTTCTTCCTATCAGGAAGCCAAATGAGAGAGGACACAGAGCAGTGCTAAGAGTAAGGATTATAAAAATGCACGATATGACTGTGCCCTTCAATGATTTGCTGATATAGGCTATTTTCTCATAGGGAATCACAAAAATTTTACAATAATGTATTTTAGTTGAAAAATGCACTCTGCAAGATTTTCTGGGATATGACCACGATAATGAAGTGCAAAAACTTTAGGAAAATTATCAAAACCAAGACAGGCAAATAAAGAGATGCCCTATTTTTTAAGAAGAAACCACTAGAATTTAGGGCAAGAGGGAAGTGTGAAATACAGAATTTATTTTATTTTATTTTTTTATTTTTTTTGAGACGGAGTCTTGCTCTGTAGCCCAGGCTGGAGTGCAGTGGCCGGATCTCAGCTCACTGCAAGCTCCGCCTCCCGGGTTCACGCCATTCTCCTGCCTCAGCCTCCCGAGTAGCTGGGACTACAGGCGCCCGCCACCTCGCCCGGCTAGTTTTTTGTATTTCTTAGTAGAGACGGGGTTTCACCGTGTTAGCCAGGATGGTCTCGATCTCCTGACCTCGTGATCCACCCATCTCGGCCTCCCAAAGTGCTGGGATTACAGGCTTGAGCCACTGCGCCCGGCCAAAATACAGAATTTAAAGCTCTTTGCTAGGTTAGCCATAAAAGTACATTATAACAGATCAGAGAAGTTCTATAATGTTTTTCTATATGCACAGGACTAATACAAGAAAATCAAAGTTAAAAGAGCTCTTGGAGCTTGCCCACCTAACTGCTCACCCAGTGAGAAATCCCTTCTTCAAAAGGTATGGGCTGGGCCTGGCAGCTCATGCCTATAATCCCAGCACTCTGAGAGGCCGAGGTGGGCAGATCACTTGAGGTCAGGAGTTCGAAACCAGCCTGGCCAACATGGTGAAACCTCATCTCTACTAAAAATACAAAACAATTAGCCAGGCGTGGTGGTGCACGCCTGTAATCCCAGCTACTTGGAAGGCTGAGGCAGGAGAACTGCTTGAACCCAGGAGTGGAGTTGCGGTAAGCCGAGATTGTGCCACTGCACTCCAGTCTGGACAACAGAGCAAGACTCCGTCTCAAAAACAAAACAAAAGCAAAACAAAAAAAATGTATGTAATGAAGAGCAGCTTCCACAAAATCAAAACCCGGCTTCAACATTTCTACAGACAAGGAGCTAATTAATGTCTTCTTGCAGCAGCAAGACTCTTGGCCAGTTACCTCCCATTCTCAGAACCTTACCATTTATCCCATGTCAAGCCAAACTGGCCTAGGGAAATGGACATATTTGACCACTAAAGAAAAAAAACTTGCCTTGTAAAACCATTCTGTATAAGTTCTCTTTGAAATTTCTGATCTTGAGCAGCATATTCAGAAAGTTCAGATTCCACCGCCGGAGGGAGAATGTTTGGAATAAATTTAGAAAATAGAGTTGGAGCCATCTGAACCCACTCTGTGAGGAAAGGAAACAATTCATTAAGGAAAGCATATAAATACATCAAATTAAATGGAAAAGGTAAAGTTTTTTTTTAAAATACATAGTAAGCCAAATTTAAAGCAGGGGAAAAAAATTAGTGCAATCCCATTCTGGTAAAAAACATATAGAAGTAAAATTTCCCTTCTAAAAAGAATTTTATAGGCCAGGCGCGGTGGCTCAGGCCTGCAATCCCAGCACTTTGGGAGGCCAAGGCGAGCGGATCACGAGGTCAGGAGATCAAGACCATCCTGGTTAACACGGTGAAACCCCGTCTCTACTAAAAATACAATAAATTAGCTAGGCGTGGTAGGCGGCACCTGTAGTCCCAGCTACTCGGGAGGCTGAGGCAGGAGAATGGTGTGAACCCGGGAGGCGGAGCTTGCAGTGAGCGGAGATGGCACCACTGCACTCCAGCCTGGCCCACAGAACAAGACTCCATCTCAAAAAAAAAAAAAAAAAAAAAAAAATTTACAGTATGAAGAAAGCCATTTTTATATTTTACTGATTTAACAGAATTTAGTGAAAATCCCTAGGGAATTTTTGAACAAATCTGAAGTATGGAAGAAAACATGAATGTGATTACCACACAATTCTGAGTGGGAGGGGGCTTGGTGGAAATATCAGCCTTATTAGCCATTAATTAAAACAATATATAATATATAGCCCAAGAATAGAACAGTACAAATAGTAAGTAGATATATTTAAAAAAAGAGGCAGCTCAAAAGGTAGGGGGGACTGAACGTTTAAAATGGGCTGGAGGTAACTGGTTAGTACTCTGAAAATATTTTTTGACCCCTGTTAAATTACAGCAAATATATATACACAACAGTAAAAAAAAAAAAAAAATTAAGTGGTTATCAAATCATTTTTTAAAAGATCAGGAGACTATAGAAAATAAGGCAAAGAAGTTACAGGTAAACACCTGTACCAGATATGACAAAGACGAATTACTATCTTTATTATGACGAATATGTACAAATCAGTAAGACCAGGTAAATGAGTGAAAGAACCTATAAGAATAATATAAACAGAATAAATAGCCCTGTTAATATTCAAAAAAAAATTAAAGCTAAAATAAACATGCTCTCTCCCTTTTATTCAGTGAACATTAAAGAGAATTAACACCCACCTGTATCAAGGGCATGGGGAAACCATTATTTCCCTTCCTTGGTGGTGGTCCTCAATTAACGCTATTATTCATTTTGAATTGTTTTAATCTAGCCTGTTCACATTTCTCCTCTTGGAAAACATTTTGGCTATACATCTCAAAAACTATAAAAATATCAGTATCTTGAATCTAGTAAACCCATTTTAAAAACAACAATCTGAGTAAATGATTATAAATTAGAAAAAGCCACGTTTGATGCTGTGGAACATTTGGTCTGTGTTAAGTAAAAAAGTGGAAGTTAACAAAATGTCTAACAGCAGAATGGCTAATTAAAATTGGCAAATAAACACTGCAAATGATACAAAGACCAATTCATTCAGTCACCCCTTGGGAGAAACTCGTGGCAAAATGTTTCCCTCCTTCCAGTCCAGCTCAAATATGGCTTCACCAAGAGTCTCAATACAGTGCTACGGGGAATCACTAATCAGTCAGAGCTGGCAAAGTCAAACCCATCTGCTACAAAATAAAGATGAAGAAACAAAGTGTGTGTATTAACTGAAAAAGGGCAGAATAGGATTGTTGCAACTATTTCTAAAGACTGGATGCCAAAATGGTAAGTCATCAGAATCTCCAAGGATTACAGCCCAGGAATCTAGACTTTAAAAAGCCTTCATAAGTGACTCAGATGCAGTCATACAAAGACCAGCTCTTAAGAACTACTGCAGTGGAACAAACTTTTCCTTTCAAAATTCAACTTTTAAAATATTCTAATCTTAATCTGTCAGGTGAATAAAATGGCTTTAATAAAGCAGGAACATAATGGGTACTGGCAAAACATGTAAATGTCAAAATATGTTTTCAAGTATCTCAGAAAATGTGCAGGGCAGCAAAAGGTTAGTATGTGATAAAATTTACCTTTTCAAAAGGACAATTCTCAAATATAGAATTCTCCTTACAAGTAGTATAAACCCTATTACAAGAGTTTGAACCTGGATAAAATAGCATTTAGATAAACATGTACCCACAATACTTTTCTACCTTTAGTGATTAACTTTATTTTGCAATTTTGTTACTTATAAAAGCCAGAGCTTATAAAGCTGCCTACTTGGGAGGCAGAATTTATCATACTGTACTTAGATGCTTTCAAAAGAAAAAAAATCATTCATAACCTAGTACACGTACACACACACACTATTTCAGGAGCCATCTTCATCACACTGCTGTAAAATTCTGAGAAACTAGATACAGAAAAATATCAGTTTATTGGACACATGCAATAAAATATCTTTACTACTTTATACAAGTAATTTCTGTCAAAAATCAGAGTAGAGCTCAAAACCTAGATCCAAATTTAACAATAAATTTGAATACTCTAGAAGTCATTAATCATTTAAAGTAGCCTAAGAAGGTTGTTTTTTGTTTTTTGTTTTTTAAGACAGGGTCTCGCTCTATCACCCAGGCTGGAAGCTTCACCTCCTGGGTTCACGCCATTTTCCTGCCTTCCGAGTAGCTGGGACTAAACGCGCCCACCACTATGCCAGGCTAATTTTTTTGTATTTTTAGTAGAGACAGGGTTTCACCATGTTAGCCAGGATGGTCTGGATCTCCTGACCTATGATCTGCCCACCTCAGTCTCCCAAAGTGCTGGGATTACAGGTGTGAGCCACCGCACTCGGCCTAAGAAGGTATTTCTAAAATCAGTCTACTAGTACCCAGTTTTCACTTGGTTTCCATTTTAGCTTGCTAAATTCTGACAGGTCGTTTAAATTAATGAAGCAAACAAGCCATCAATTAACTAAAATAACCATTAAACTCAAATGGATAGTAATAACAGCAGTGAATGGTTGCATGCTTATTACGTTATCAGGTACTGTGCGTTAAGCTCTTTATATCATGTTTTATTTCATTTAATCCTCAAACAATAAAAGAATTTCACAAAAAGGTAATTACTGTCTAAAAAGCATCCCTTGTGTTTATAGATTGTAGAACAATGTTCTATCTTGATAACTTCTATAATCTCTCTCCCATGGACATTTATAAGTTGCCAGACAATTCTGACAAGTTTGAGGTTCTCGCTTATAGAAAGATATATACAAAAGCTCCTTGGGATTCCTTTAAATTTATAGTGTTTTATTCTAAGACAGACACATTAATTTTAAAACCATGCTTTTGACTATAGTTATCTTTGGTATTTCCTTCAGTTCTTGTGATTAGTTCTATTTCTCTCCCCAGAACATCTTTACAAAATGACTGTAACTTTGCAAGTTACTTAACAGGCCTAAGAATATGGACTTGTGAATGTGGATGTCTGTGCAGCGTGAGGTAGGAAGTAAAGGAGAAATTAAGACCAAATATGAGGTTCAATTTTATCCATAAAATAAATTGTATTCTACAATTTATTTCTTGTATTTCCCTCACAGGTTCTCCAAAAAGACAAACTAGTTGGTTTCCACTAGCAGAGAACATTCCAACTGAGCTCTGAGTTTATATTTTACAATGATGAATGTCTATTCAATTTTTTTGCTCCAGCAAATGCAAGTACCATTAGGCCTCACAAAACACATACAGAACCACTGCCCTCTTGGAAAAGGCTGTAACAAACAGTTCCAACTCCAACAGAAATGAGAAATGTTTACCTGGTCTGAGGGTATACAGGCCTTTCACAATATTTGCCATAGTTGAAGGTGTGACCTGAAACGGTGTTGATTGGGCTTCTAAAAGTAAAGCTGAAATAAGAGAAAACAGGTTAAAAAGAATGTAACACGTATTGATTGTCAAGATTTCTCTATTACTGTTTTCCCAAAAACTCCTGAAACATAAACAATTGTAAGAAATGAACAGTCAAATAAACCAATCAAACGTTTATATACTAAGGATTTTATTTTTTCAATCCAGTGCAGTAGCTAAAATACGTGAAGGTCTGCTGACACACTAATGGAAATGAATCAATTCATGGAGGTTCTGAAAAGTAAATAAAGCTTTCTAAAAGCACTAGTATAACCTATCATGAATGATACATTATAACTGAGTTGAGTTGAAAATGCTTCCATTACATTTGGAGAATAAAGTATCATACAATAACCTCCCTCAATCATTTCTCCTTCCCCCAAATCACCATTAGTAATTATTTGGTAACTGTGATCAGAGACAGAAATTAATTTGCCCAAACGCTATAGCTACATCTACTATTTTCTTACAAGAGCTAAGGGCGAGGGATGATGATGGCTCATCTTTCTCATTTTTCATGTCTTTGGTGACCCTGACTCTGAACATGACAACAGAGACAGTTTTCTTTTAGGTTATCTACTGCCACACAAACATTTTTAAAAAGTTTTTAATGAGGAGGAATAATTCCTCTAGATTAGATCACTAACAAATACAACTAACAATTCCTCTAGATTAGATCACTAACAAATACAAATTCCATTGATTAGTGAACACAACAGATACTACTGACCTAAAATGATTCATTTTTAATTTATCTCAAAGACCTACATTTGCTAATAACAACAACAAACTTGGTATGATTTTACCCTAAGCCAGGCTTGTAACATCACATATAAACTGATTTTGTTCTGTTCATGCCTTTCTAAAAAGAGAAATGCCATCTTACTAGGCCAATGAGGATTTTATAGTCTCAAACATACAATTTGAGTTATGTCTGCATATATATGATGAAGGCCATCAGAGATGGACTGTTAAGTTTATCCTTCCGATTTTATCATCAGTAGACAGTTACAAGTTTGAACGGCATAGACCACCAGGGGTGTCCAATCTTTTGGCTCCCCTGGCCCACAATGGAAGAACTGTCTTGGGCCACACATAAAATACACTAACAACAGCTGATGGGCTTTAAAAAATTGCAAAAAAAACTCATTTTAAGAAAATTTATGGGCTGGGAGTGGTGGCTCACACCTGTAATCCCTTACACTTTGGGAGGCTGAGGAGGGTGGATCATGAGGTCAGGAGTTCAAGACCAGGCTGGCGAAACCCCATCTCTACCAAAAATACAAAAAAATTAGCCAGGCGTGGCAGTGGGCGCCTGTATCCCAGCTACTCAGGAGTCTGAGGCAGAGAACTGCTTGAACCCAGGAGGCGGGGGCTGCAGTGAGCCGAGATCACGCCACTGCACTCCGGCCTGGGTGATAGAGCAAGATGCCATCTCAAAAAAAAAAAAAAGTTTACAAATTTGTGTTGGGCAGCATTCAAAGCCTTACTGGGCCACGTGGGGCCTGCAGGCCATGGGCTGGACAAGCTTGGTGTAGGCAAATGCTAAGCATTTCAGAAAATCATGTTGCTTTAAAATGCAATGTTTAAAAATTTAAATTCTAAGTGTTAGGTTTTCAGAGTTTTTTCTACTCATAAGATTCTAATTTCAACATGTATCCAAAATCCAAGCACTCTCTCTCTTTATTAATCCATCTTCCTAACCTTTTCACCATTTTGGCCTCCAATTAGGCATGATCCTACTAACTCTTCATATTCAACAACATATTGATTATGTGGCCAAGTATATACATTTGCAAACCATTCCTACCATTACTGTAATCACCTATGTCAAATTTGATAGCTATGAAGAAATGATAAATACAAAGATACACACATAAAATGTACATAAATATTTGAAATAAATTTTAAAATGATTACATTTAATAACAAAAGATTATTAGAGTTAAGGTGTCACTCTATAGGAAAAGTGTTTAACTAGAAAATCTTTTAATCTCCCCTTTTAAGGAAAAAGAAATGGGAGTTTGGGGGTGGTAACTTGAGAGAGGAAAGAGTACTGAGCATTTAGCAAGTGCTAGGTACTTTACATATATTTAATTCTCACAAGTTCGATCATTTACCTTTTTATTTTTAACAGGTAAGGAAACTAAGGCCAAAACAAAAACCCCTCACTGAATAGTTCACCTGAAGTCACAGAGTTAGCTAGAGGCAAAAGAGGTTCAAGAACGTTTCACTCTAAATTCTGTAATCCACCATACCAACACCGAAATGCTTGCTTATATGCAACAATCATCACACAGATATCAATAAGCCATATAGTTTAAACACTAGAATAGATAAGTTCTAATCGTAAAGTCTAGACAGGTTAAGTGCCTTGCTGAGAAAGTCACACACCCTGAATTGGGACCAGAACGAAGCTCCTCTGCTCTTTCAAGTATTCCTCAGTGCTACACACTTGCTTAGGAGATTCTCTCCTTTATTAATTTGAAAAGCAATTCTTAAAACTGAAAATACTCTTGGCTTCAAAAAAATTTCAAACTACAATGGTTTGAACTAAAAGGCAGAATTGCCTAAGAAAATTAACTAAAACGTAACTATTTAGAACACTATGCAAACTGAACTCGAAATCTGCTGCTGTAAAAGTCAACGTACTATATTTTCCCAGGAAATTTCTACCATTAACCCCATGCTACACATTTATTGTTACATTTGCTCAGAATCACTCACACACTATGTAAATAACCTTGATTAACAATAGATCCTAGTAGTTCTGCAGCTTTCAGAGTTTAATTCAAATAATTTCAAAGGAAAACAATTTTACTATCAGCCAGAAATAGAAGCCACTTTATTTTATAAGCAAATATGTAAAAAATGATTATACCATGGAGCCGACAGAAAATTAGTTTTATCCCCAGTAAGAAGTTACTGTTTTCATTCATGAAACATACCAATAATGAATGATATGGGCATTCAATAACTGATTCTTTATTAACAGAGACAGTATTTGTTTTACATTTTTGTATTGGTTTTAAGACATGGCTCCCAAATTCTTCTGACATGCCTTTTATCAAGAGGTAGGATATATTCCTCTCTCCTGGAATTTTGGCTCTGTGACCACTTGCCCAGCAGAATACAGCAAAAGTGGCACTGTGCCAGCTTCTGAGCCCAGGATCTAAGAAACCAGCAGTTTCTATTTCCTGTATCTTGAGATACTCACTCATGAAGGAAACACAGAGGAACCAAAAGCTAGCACCAACTTACCAGCCATGTGAATGAGTCACACTGAAAGCCCCAGCCCCCAGTTAAGCCACAACAGACAATGCTGAGCAGAGCAGACATAAGCTACCCCACCAAGCCCTCCCAAATTGCAGAGCAAAATAAAAGACTGTTGGTGTTTCAAGGCACTGTGTTTTTGGATGATTTGGTACACAACAATAATAAATGTGAACACTAGCTTTCCAGATCTATCTGAAGCCACGGGAAGGAAATTATTGATCAGATTGTAGAAAATTACAGAAATTGAATGTAGTTATTTGTTTTGCTGCAGTAAAGGGGTAATATAAAAATGTATAAGTGGAAACGATATTAATAGCTGTGCTTTTCTGGTTGAAACTTTAACCTCTCTTTGTTTCCGTTTCTCCATTTCTAAAATGAGGGTAATGATTACACCTATTCTATAGGGTTAGGAGAATTAAATATTTTTAAAGTATAGGTCCTACCAAATATAAGCAGTGCCTGTGTGTGTTTAAAAACCTTCGATGATCATCCACATAATACAGTTAAACATTGTCCCTTGTTGTTCTGAAGCTCAAACCAATGAGGCCAGTCATTTCTCTAAGTACAATGCCTGATAATTGTGCAATAAATATCTGACAAACTCAGTTTTGTCCAATTTACAAAAGCTTAAGGACCTTTCTGTTTAATTGGAAATAAAAAGATATATCCACCTTTAAGTGTAATTTTTATTGAAAACCAGACAATATGATTATGTTTTCTCTCACCAGATCTGGACTACTATATTCTTTCTTGAATATTCTCTTTGCATACATCCAATAAAATTAGTTTCCAAATTACTGGCAAATATAAAAATATATTTACAAAGTAGACAGGCTTTTTCTACCAAATGGTAGCATTTCTCTACAGAATTTTAACAAGATTTCAAAATGCTCTATCTTGTCATGAAAGCAAAAAGACAATGTCAGTATCAGGAAATACTTAAGTGGTTATAATACCTGGAATACCTCATGAGACAATGTTTAAAGATGTTTATAAACATCTCCCAGCCTTACAAAAAAAAAATGCAAGTCATATTCCCAAGACTCTAGGCCTCTTTTCTGTTTCTGGAATCTCTTGGGAACATAATAATGAAATGTATATTATCTTCAACTACACTATTCTTTGAAAAAACCCTACCTTTCTAAACTAGCCCCACGCTCGATAATTCTTTCACTTAACATTAAAAACGGGAAAAAAAAAAGTTTATGGTCAAGCTTGAAACAATTCTTTTGTAAATTCTAGTAAAAGTTCAATGTGGCAGACACTAATTATGGTTCACAGGAAAGCAAAAATACATCCTGCCAACCCAAATATGTGCCACATTCGAAAAAATGACTTGATGTGTCATACAAGATATGAGCTTTAAAAGGATGCCGAGACATTAGGTTACAGGGACTTCCTAACTCTACCTGGAGAAGTATATTCTTTCAGGAAAGGCAGGATGAGATGCTACCTACTGCGAGGGGAAGAGGACTCAAGAATGGGGAGAGGAGAAACTAACTGAGCTTAATATTCTTAATAATCTACACAGGCACATGAAATATTTTACAAATCCTAATTCACAGGAGAGAAAACTCAGGGCCACAAGAGGCAAAGAAGTTTGCCTAAAATAGAAAATAAATGACAGAACCAGACTAGAGAAGGGTTTCTGCACTAAAGAGTAAAAATCAGAGGATTCTGTACTACCATTTCAGAGAAACAACACTGTATTCCTTCTAGAGTTACTGGTAGTAAACTTAGAAGTGAACTTCCTAATAATACTTTCCCCACTGTCAGAGAAAAAAAGGGGCGGGCAACAAGTTATCAGGGCAGACACAAGGGCACTGTCCAATGACCTGGTAAAGGTGCTCACAGCTCACCGGGTGACCTTCAAGTCCCATTTTTAATTCCGCAGTGTCTCGGGTGGGCTTCAACACTTCCTATCTGGTTCAGAAGATGTTAATATTGGGATTTACATGACAGTGCTCTCAGACCAAAAAGAAAAAGGAAAGATCATTGCTAGTGTTATCTCACCCCTATAAGCTGAATTACTTACGCATTAGGCTGTAAATGTGCTTTTCTGCAACATGTTCCGTAAACAGCTTTATAAGGTCATCTTTTAAGTCTCTGTTAAGCTTGGTTTCGATGTAAAACTTATTCTGAAAAATAAAATGAAATCTTTTTTGTGTATTAATTGGGGAAATGGTTAGTCTAATGAACTGGAGCACTAAATATTTTAGAAAACAATGCATAAAGGCATCAATTAAAACAGAAAAACTCAACATCCAACAACAAAAGCCCTGCAGCTGTTAGTTACTTGTCTTTCTGGCACAGGTTGAAAACATGAAAAAACATTTTCAACCATACATCTCCGAAAGAACACTGGGAGATATCCAACATTAACTAGACAGGGATGCACAAACATTGCAGAACCACACTGTGTGGAACACCCTTTAAAAATATATCATCAAAAGACAACATGGAGAAACACTAATGAAAATTACCCCATTTATCAATGATCTGGGTTGAAAGCAGGCTGTGGACGTGCACTGGCTGACTCCCCAGCACACACTCAATTTCACTGATGAAAGTCATTCAGCTTCTGGCATTCCCTGGGGACCACCTTTGGTTCAGAGGTAGACACTCAAGGCAGCCCAAGCAGCCTTAGAGAAACCTTGGCATGAGGGAAAAATCTCTTGCAGTCATCTTATAACCATGAGGGGAATGTCAGGCCTCTGAGCCCAAGCCTGCACCTATACATCCAGATGGCCTGAAGCAACTGAAGAATCACAAAAGAAGTGAAAATGGCTGGTTCCTGCCTTAACTGAGGACATTATCTTGTGAAATTCCTTCTCCTGGACAATGAGTCTCAGAAGCTCCCTCTGAGCTCCCGGTCTGAGCACCTTGTGACCCCTGCCCACCAGACAACAACCTCTTTGACTGTAATTTTCCACTACCTACACAAATCCTATAAAACTGCCCCACCCCTATCTCCCTTTGCTGACTCAGCCCACCTGCACCCAGGTGATTAAAAAGCTTTATTGCTCACACAAAAGCCTTTTGGTGGCCTCTTCACACGGACACCCGTGACAGGGAAGAGGATAAAACAGATGTTATGGACAGCAGAGAGACCAAAAACCAAGTCCTTAGTAATACTGTTGAACCACAGATTCAACCAACCTTGGACACAGCCTCATTTCTGGAGTTTTATTACAAGAGATAATACTCTTCATTATTTAAATCACTTTGAATCATGTTTTCTGTTTCTTGCAGCTGAAATCTTGACTAGAATTACTGGCAAGTCCAAAACAAAGTTGCTTTTTTTTGTTTGTTTTTTATTGAGACAGAGTTTTACTCTTGTTGCCCAAGCTGGAATGCAATCATATTGGTCAGGCTGGTCTCAAACTCCTGACCTCAGGTGATCCGCCCACCTCTGCCTCCCAAAGTGCTGGGATTCCAGGCGTGAGCTACCACGCCCAGCAAAAAAAGTTTTTCATATTTAAGTGTTAATGCAGAAGAGTAGAAAACACATAGAGGAATGTTAAGTCGCTCACTGATTCTCTCAATTTAATTTAAAAAGATTTCTTTTTGGAGATAGGGTTTCACTCTACTGCCCAGGCTGGTCTCAAATGCCTGGCCTCCCACTTCAGCCACCTGAGTAGCTGGGATCACAGATGTGAGCCACTAAGTCTAGCCATTTAATTCTTACACAAGTTTTTTTCCGTCTTTTTAAAAAATATATAAAAAGATGCACATGGTTAAAAAATAGAAAGCATGCAAAACAGTATGCAATAAAAAGTCTCTCAATGCAGACCTTCTGACCCAATCCCAAAAGGTCCCATTCATTCTACACTGGGAAAACTTCTGTATATTCTTTCTAGGATGTTCCTTGCATATATGTGGATATGCTTTTTTCTCCCTAAAAAAAAAAAATACTAGTGAGAAAATATTAAACACTGCATTGTATCTTGCTTTTTCATTTTTCATTTAATGTTGTATATTGGAAGATTTTTCTCTTAAAAAAACAGAGTTGTGTTACTTATAATTGCATATTTTTCTGTCTTCCATAAATTATTTAAATAATAGTCCCTACTGATGACAATAAACCTGCGTAATTCTTATATGTGGAAGTCTTATAGGTGGACGGATGTTAGAGACCAGCCTGGATAACATACCAAGATCCCATCTCTACAGGGAAAAACAAAAAAAATTCCTAACATTAGGTATGGAAAAATCTACTCCTTCCTTACTGATCTGAAATGTCACCTTTCTTATTAAACTTCTACATTTACTTCAGCTTATTTCTGGGCTCTGTTCCCTTGATCTATCTATCCCTGCCACCAATGACAATCTGTTGGGAGCAAGCCCCCCAGAATCTGGCCATAAACTGGCCCCCAAGACTGGCCATAAACAAAACCTCTGCAGCACTGTAACATGTTCATAATGCTTTTCTCTCCTGGTATATTGTCCTATTGACATTTAAGATCTGAATGCCCAGCGTTTTAATGTACCCTTTCTACTCTTTGTAAGTAACTAGAAACCAATAAAAATAAATAGTATGAAAACTTCAGAAGTACTTAGAAACTCCAATTAGTCCACCTCTTTTTAACTTTGTCTCAGGTACAATAATGTTAAATTCCAAAATTGTAAGCAAAAATAAATGTCTTTATTTGATCTCTGTGCCTTTCAACAAGACCTTAGTTACAATTAATCTTCTAGTTTAATGACAATTTCTTGATATTCATATAGACAGACTTCTAACAAAGACATTAATTTTGACAAATGTTTTTAAAAATTTCTGTGTCAGCAAAAGAAACTTTGCTTATTATGGCACTAGTAGGTTAACATTTCAAACTATTTTCTTTAATATACTTTTCTAACAAAGCAGTACCAAAGTTCAAATAATTTCTATCTTCTGGACAATAAAAGCAATTTAAATAACAAATTTTCAAAAGTAACTACAAAGCAAATTCAAGCTCTTAATCTATAAGAAAAGTTGTAGTTACACTTTACAATCTAAGATCCCTTATTTGAATTCTGCTAGCTGAAACAGTAAGTTTGAAGTTCATTTACTCTTAACTGACACAAGACTTCTTAAACCCCAGGATCCCACCATAAAGTTTAAGAAAGCAACAATGGCAATACAGAAAAGCATAAATCACCTTTCTGTCTTAACCTATTCTTTTAATAAACCAGCTATTTACCTTTTGATTCAAAATTATAAATTAGACTTTTGTTTTTATTACTAATGCTACCGAGCCAACATGCTTACTGGTAAATGCCATTAAAATGGCAGACATGCAAGTCAAGAAATCTATTCACCCACCCTAAACTCCTTTATCCACAAATAGGCCCTGTCTTTCAGCTCCGCTTCCATACCTGGTCTCCACTGAAAACTTTAAAACAGCAAGAATAAGCAGTCGGCTGGCACGGAAATAAAATGTTTGCTCTGTCAGTACAGGACATTTACCTAACACACACTCCTGATGAATAGCCCATGATAGGATTTCACCAAAATGATACAATTTAGCTACCCTCCCAGGCTTACACTCTCCCCAGTAAGTTAATTCTGCTAACCTAGAGGCACTTATTCCTAGTGTTATCAATAATATTTTTCCTTAGTTTCATGATTCATAAAGGAGTTCTGGCACTTAAACCAAAAGAAAAGACTTTTTATACATTCCTTTCTTGGTAAAAGGCAAAAACCAGTTTCTTTGGCATTATACCGACTAGAAAACTAGTACTATTAAAATTGTTGTCAGTAACCAAGAAGTAAGTGTAAATGAAAATCATGAGGTACTACATCGTCTTTTGGGAAGTGCCTTCTAAATTAGAGGTAGGTGTACTTTTGTTTTGTTTTTGTTAAGTGCATTTTATGGAGAGTAAGTCATTCGTAAGATTGCCATCCACATACAGCAACCTACATGCTACAAAAAGTAGGATCAACCTGAACATCTCATTCCCTAGTCTAATAAAGAATGGGGATCATGGTTTCTAAGGGCTCCTCCATGCAACAGGAGCACTAACATTAAGACTCTATGACTCTGGATATTTAAAACAGGGAGGAAGCTGATCAACAAAGTCACAGTCTACAGCTTATACTCATAGCATAACTCTCCAAATAAAACAGATCATCAGAATGGCAGCAATGTTTTACTGTTCTATTTTTTATGGAAGAACTTACTTGGCATTTTACTTTCTGAGGACAAGAAATCTTACATATCTATATTTGTAGAACCAAACACAGTGCCTTCCACATAGCAGAAATAAAGTAAGTACTCATGTGGTTGACTGCTTATCTTAATGCCTACTTGTCTATTCGGCAATTGTTACTTAACGGAATTTCAAAGCAGAAAAAAAAGTTCTTCTATGTCAACAACTATCAAACATTACTGAAATAATTAAATTTCCATTTCTAACACAAATGTACTAAAAGAAAAACAGAACATGCTTAACTCTTTGCATCTATTTGTGCTCTGACCAATACACCTAGGTATTTGGGAAGGAGGAAGGAGCTCTCTAACTTACCATATATATGAAAAGAGGCACAATGCTCTGCAATGCTCCCATATATTGTCCAAGAGCTATATTAAATCTTTCAATATAGAGATCTGGAGGGCTGGCCTGTGAGAAAGAACAGAAGTGTGATCAATCTGGGAAACCTGGGAAAGACCTTCCACCACAATCTGAAATACAAATAGAAGGAATTCAAAATTCATAGAGATTCACCAAAAAAAAAAAAAAAGAGGAAGACACGTACACTCTGAAGGTAAGACTTCTACCTTTGTTCCAAAATCTATGTAAAACTGAGGTTTAGCCATCTTTAAAAGCTGTGTAACCTCAAATGTTAATTAAAAGGCTTCTTCTTTTACTGAATAAAAAGGTGCACTCAGGCCGGGGGTGGTGGCTCACACCTGTAATCCCAGCATTTTGTGAGGCCAAGGTGGGTGGATCACTTGAGGTCAGGAATTCAAGACCAGCCTGGCCAACACGGTGAAACCCTGTCTCTACTAAAACTACAAAAATTAGCCAGGTGGAGTGGCAGGTGCCTGTAATCCCAGCCACTTGGGAGCCTCAGGCAGGAGAATCACTTGAACCTGGAGGTGGAGGTTGCAGTGAGCCGAGATCACACCACTGCACTACAGCCTGGGCAATAGAGCAAAACTTTGTCTCAAAAAAAAAAAAAAAAAGATGCACTCAAAGATAAATAACATGATTTTTTAAAACTATTACTGAATTACATGGATATTCTATATAGAAACCAAACTATATTTGAACCTGGAATAAGTTGGGAGGATATTCAACTAAGTGGTATAGGCTTCATGTACTACTAGAATGGCTAATGAAATTTACAATTACCTTAAGCACAGAAATATTCTGATTTCTATGCTAACTTGGTTGTAAACCACTTCTGTAACTCATTATAAATATTAGTTAGAAAGCATGGATACAAATGACACATATACATCTTCAGCTCTGTAGAGTAGTAAAATACAATACATTCCTCTATTAACTCACTTTTACAAAATACCAAATCATAAAACCATCAAAAGAGAACACTTCCAACTTTTTCATATGTTATAAACTGAGTAGAATATAGACGGTGTTCCTCTAAAATTCCTATGTTGAAGCCCTAAACCCCTCATACTGCCATACTAGGAATAAGGAAGTAATTAAGGCTACATGAAGTCACGAGGGTAGAGCCCTGATCCTATAGGATTAGTGTCCTTAGATGAAGAAACACCAGAACACTCAGGTTCTCACTCCTCCCACAGGGCTCAGAAAAAAAGGCCATGTGAGGACTGCAGTGAGAAGGCAGCCATTTACAAGCCAGGAAGAGGGCCCTCACCCGGAACCAAATAGGAAGCACCTTTGTCTTGGACTTCCTAGCCTCCAGAACCATGAGAAACAAATTTCTTTGTTTAAGCCACCCAGTGCATAGTACAGCTGACCCTTGAAAAACCGGAGAGTTAGGGGAGCCAACACCCAAACACAGTCAAAAATCTGTGTATTACTTTTTCATATCCCCCCCAAATTTACCAGACTACTGTTGACCAGAAGTCTCACTGGTAACATAAACCGTCAATTAACACATATTTTGTATATTATATGTATCATTTATACTGTAGTCTTACAATAAAGTAAGCTGGAGAAAAAATATTAACAAAATCATCAAGAAGAAAAAATGTATCTATTCATTAAGTGGAAGTATATCATCATAAAGATTTTCATCCTCATCTCCACAGTGGGAAAAGGGTTGGCCTTGCTGTGTCACAGGGGTGGGAGAAAATCCATGGATAAGTGGACCTACATGGGTCAAACCCGTGTTGTTCAAGGGTCAACTGTATTTTGTTGTGGCAGCCCAGTCGAAGACACTGTTTTACAAAAGTGCATCCATGCATGATTTCATTCTATTCTGTAAAGCTAAGTTAATTAGGTCCCATTTTAACACTAAAGAAACACCTAAATGGCCACTAATTTGTCTAAGATTAGACCATCAGCAAATGACAGATCCAGGTCTTCCAATTAAGAATTCATTTCTGGGTCAGAGTGTTGGGGGATGAGCATGGTACACAACAGAATGCAAACAAAACTGATTCTACACAAGAACTAACTTGTGTTAGTCCCACAGCCTATCAATCACATCTTACACAAAAAGTCTTGCTTTCAAATAAGGATATTAAGAAATGCCATATGGAAGGATTCCTAAATATTAAATTTTAAAACATGAAATTATAAGACCACTTCAGCTAAGCTGTTTCAGAAATGTTCAAATATTTTGATACTATTTTCAAAGAAGATTCAACTCATATTTCAGTTCTACTTAGAAGCTTATATACATGTAAAGAATTGTCTTTACTTCTCCTAATTCATCTCCCATTACTGAGTACTTACAGGTTTGGTGCACGCTAGGTGTTTTTATTTACATTTCCTTTTTTAATTTTTTTTTTTTTTTTTTTTGTACATTTTGAGACAGGTCTTGCTCTGTCTTCCAGGCTGGAGTGCAGCTCACTGCAGCCTCCACCTCCCAGGCTCAATTGATCTATCCTCCCACCTCAGCCACCTCCCAAGTAGCTGGGACTACAGGTATGCAGCACTAGGCCTGCCTAATTTGTTTGTTTGTCTGTTTGTTTGTTTTGGTAGAGATGGGGTCTTGCTATATCGCCCAGACTGGTCTTAAATTCCTGGGCTCAAGCCTCAGCCTCCCAAAGGGCTGGGATTACAGGTGTGAGCCATCACACCCAGCCCACTGCTTTTTCTTAGTCCTTCTAACTGCCTATAAATTGAATGTTATTTCCATTTTACAGATGAGGTGACTGGGGCTCAGAAATAGTCATCTATAATTCTACAGTGAATAAACCCAAGAACTACGAGTCAAACCATGATCAATCCAAGGTCTTCTGCATCTACTTAAATTCTCTTTTGGCACCCTGAAACCTTTTTTTTTTTTTATTTATTTTTTTTTTTTTTTTTTGAGACGGAGTCTCGCTCTGTCGCCCAGGCTGGAGTGCAGTGGCCGGATCTCAGCTCACTGCAAGCTCCGCCTCCCAGGTTTACGCCATTCTCCTGCCTCAGCCTCCCGAGTAGCTGGGACTACAGGTGCCCGCCACCTCGCCCGGCTAGTTTTTTGTATTTTTTAGTAGAGACGGGGTTTCACCGTGTTAGCCAGGATGGTCTCGATCTCCTGACCTCGCGATCCGCCTGTCTCGGCCTCCCAAAGTGCTGGGATTACAGGCTTGAGCCACCGTGCCCGGCCTACCCTGAAACCTTTTTACAAACTTCTCAATATAGGGCACAACTGTCTACCTCTGGTTGCACGGCAAAGAACAGGACTGACAATGGGAATACTAGCACTCCCCAAAAGACACAAGGCCTCCCTGACTCTTCTTTCTACCTGACCATCTCTATCCACACCCACTAAGCTGGCTAACTTCTAGTCATTCCTTCAAAAATATCTAACTACATGGCCCTTCCGTGGGGCACCACTACACTCACTTCCCTCACTGGGTAGTCTCTGTCACTACCTTCAAGCCCCCGGAGGGCAATATTTGTGTCTTATCTGTGTATCTCCAGTGCTGACCACAGTGAATGGAACATAGCAGATACAGAATGCATTGTTTTGCAAGGAAAGAGTCTCGTTTAAATCTCAACTTTGACTCTCAATCTAATTTAGCATTATTTAAATCTAAATTCCTACTCAACAAGGCTGTATGACATTAAGAAATTCATTTTGCCCTCAATATCTATATCTATACATTCAAGATAGGAAAAATACTAGCTGTGGTACTTCCAAGATGTGATGAAAATCAAATAAAATAGTGGGTGTTTTGAAAATGTCAAGTATTACACATGTATATGCAACTAGGAAGCAAACTCCTTTCTGAATTAACTACCCATTTGTCTAATGCTTCAAAAAAAATCCAACAACATTTTTGTTTTTGAGATGGAGTCTTGCTCTGTCACCCAGGCTGGAGTGCAATGGCATCATCTCGGCTCACTGCAACCTCCGTCTCCCGGGTTCAAGTGATTCCTCTGTCTCAGCCTCCTGAGTAGCTGGGATTACAGGTGTGGGCAACCACACCCAGCTAATTTTTGTATTTTTAGGAGAGATGGGGTTTCACCATGTTGGCCAGGCTGGTGTCGACTCCTGACCTCAAGTGATCCGCCCACTTCGACCTCCCGAAGTGCTGGGATTACAGCCATGAGCCACCGCACCTGGCCTAATAACATTTTTAAAAGCATTCTTTGTTAACTAAAGAACTTGGGGAAAATGGATCTATGTTATAGGCAAACTTTTACCTATAACTCGTGAACAGAATCATATGTAACATCTTCCTCTAAACTGCTTCGAAGAACTCTAAAAATGATTATTTCGGCAAAGAAATACATTTTAGAAGTATTATGTGAAAAAAATCTTAAAAGCTGTTGCATTAAAATAATGTTCTCTTTTTACAAAAGATCACTTTATCCTACACTCTAGGCCCCATTGGGGAAACTGTTACCTATTTGATTTACCTTATTTCAACATGACAGTATTTGGCTTGGACATTCAAGTTTTTACCCCTAAACAAGCAAGCTTTGCTTTTTCCCCAAAGAAAACAAGAAAAAACTGCCAGAAAAATAATAACCATTGTTACAGGATCTTTGGGGTGTCGTTTTTCTGGCCAGAAACCCCCGTCTTTACCTGAGTTTTGCTGAGACCCACTGGGCTCATTTTGCCCACTCGACCTGGCAGGCTGCGCTCGGCTCACACTACTGGCCTGGGTCCCACGCCTGCCAAAGGCAAGTCAGGTGTGGAATGGCAAGGGGTGTGTGAGTGAGCATGGGGTCCGGCCACTGCACACAGTCAGACATGCTGGCTGCTGCAGCAGGGCAAGCAGCTCCAGGTGCTGGCACAGGTGCCGGCTCTGAGAGGCTGTGGCCGGACCAGGCATACCACAAGCAGCTTCCACAGATGGCACTGGGAAATATGGTGGTGCCTGGAAGCTTGAAAACTCCAAGAACCAAAGGGCCCCAAAGAGGGAGTGACAACCCTGGCTCAGGGAGCTCCCAGGTCTGGGTTTCCCGAAGGGTCACAACTCTTCTTTCCTTCTCTTCGCCCACAATGTGGCGAGCAAGGGGCATGTCTCAGCCCTGTTTGTGTTACAGCTCTTCAGCTTCACCATTCAGTGGGCCCCGAGTTCCTGTCCTGCGACCAGAAGAAAAGATCCGCAGACAAGTGGAGGAGCAAGACAAAGAGGAGCTTCACTGAGCAACAGAACAGCTCAAAGGAAACCTGCAGGGAGCAGCTCCTTTCCACAGCCTGGGTGTCTGGACAAGTGTTCAGCTCCTAGCAGAAAGGGTAGCTCCTCTCTGCAGCTGGTCGTCCCATTGTCTGCACAGCTCTCAGCAGAAAACAGGCCCTAAAGTGAGTGGCTCCTCTCTACAGCTGGTCATCTCAACAACTGTTCAGCTCTGGGTAAGCCCAGGGCTTTTATGGGCCCAGAAGGGAGGAAGTACGTGCCCACTGGTCCATGGCCAGCCACAGGCAGGCCTGGAAAAGCCACCACAAGTTCCCACTCCAGTCTGTAAGACTGGCAGCCTGGCCCCAGCCTTCAGGCCCTCCTTGACTTGAAGGTGGGGGCCTCACTGGGGAACCTGTCTGCCTACTGCTGCCATTCAAGGAGCCCACGCTGTAGGTGCCAAGGGGCGCTTGCAGGCCAGCGCCAAGCTGAGCTCGGCACCCCTCGGCTTCCTTTCTATACTTGTCGGTGCCCAAAGTCCAAAGGGGACTGAGGCAGCAGGGGGCTAGTGTGTTTGCACTGCCCTGAGCATGTGCACACCTGGCCAGGCTGCGACAGCACCTGGGCTCACCCCCAACTTTGCTCCAAGATCAGAGTGGGTGCCAACAGCAGGGAGAAGCCAGGCAGTGGGAGCAGACTCTTTTGAGCGTTCGAGGGCAGGGGGTCCTTCCTGGGCCCCCAAGAATGCAGGGATGTCTGAGTCCACAGCTGTGGATTGGGTGGCTGCAGCAGCACCCAGTGTGCTCACCCAACTCAGAAGAGGCAAAGCTCCTGCTTGTCCCTAGCTCCTGCCGGGTCCATGGAGCGTGTAGCCCCACCCGTGCCACCTCCCTACTACAGCGGCGTGATGACAGTAGCCACTCCAGATGGACTGCCACCAACATCACTATTACTCCAAACTTGCTCCAATTTTTCGTAACAGATCTAGATTCCCTGAGTTTTGTAATATAGCTGTGTGAGAATATTTTTAAAACAATGAGTAATGCATTCATCTGGTTGAAAATTCAAATGAGTTCAAATGGGTTTAGAGTAAGTTTTCCTTTCATTCCTTCCTCCCTGAACCAACCAATACTTTTTATATCCTTCCAGAAGAACTTTATGCCTATACTAGAAAATAAATGTTCCATTTATAGCTCTTTACACACAAATGCTAAGGTATAATCACACACATCTGTACTTTCCCTAACAATGGATCTTGTAGTCAGTTTTATTCCAGTGGTTCTTGCTAACATTTTGGTCTCTGGAAACCTTTACACTCCTAAAAACAACTCAAGATTCCAAAAATCTGCTTTTTGTTTATATGCAGGTTGTATCTATGAGTATTTACCATAATAAAAATTAAAACTAGGTTCTAAAAATACAGATTATTTCATTCTAAAATGACAATAACAAACTCATCACCATCTTATTTTTATGAAAAATAACTATTTACCAAAACAAAATTTAGTAAGAGGCGTGTCACTGTTTTTACATTTTTGCAAGTCTCTTTAGAGCCTAGCTTAATAGAAGACAGCAGCTGGATTCTCATATCTGCTTCTGCAATGGAATCAGTTGTGATGTGTTATTTTCTGAAACAGTCAATGAATTTGTTTTAGTCTATTCCATTAAAAGCCACTGGTCTATCTTCTACTTTGAATGGATCTTTTCCATATATACTTTATAACATCACACATTGGTCATTTGGAAAATACTGATTCTCTGAGTTATGTAGATCTTCCCAATGTTGATTTCATTAGACAATATCAAAAAATACATCTCTGATGAGACAGTATCAACACTTATCTCATCAGAAGTCTTTTTAAGTATTGGGAAGCTATCAAGGTCACAGTGGTAGATACAAATTTTCCAAAATTTTAATTTTCACTTCAAAGCTCAAATTTCATTATTGGCAACAAATACTGTCAGTCATTTTCGTTGAAGTGACAATCTTAGTTCACTAATTTCTGAGAAAATGTCTGTTAAATGCCAAAGTCTAACCATAGTCTGTCAGCCATTTTTCAAGTGAAAATAGTGTTCTATGGGGAAAGGCAGGGTTAGTTCAAAATTCATACAATCACACAAGCACTTTTTCTCAAAACCGCCATTGTACTCTGGTACGCAGTGTCCCATTTCTTTACATAAAATATTTTTTAAAGTATAAAGTCAGAATTTAATAAAATTAATAATTTTCTCTGTTTCATCTGGGACATTCTTAATGAAAACGGCTTCCTCCCCCTCACAAGCATGTGGAAATGAAGATTCATGCTAAGGCACCAGCATCTATCCATCATTATTCATAGACCCCTCTGAAAGGCTTCTGGGGACCCTCCAAGGTCCTCAAAACACACACACTAAGAAGAATATCTATTTCTGTAAGATGCTTGAATGTACTATTTATTTAATCAGATGTCATACTGATAGCTTGGTGCTAATCCTTTGTTACCAGATTGTTGCACTGAGTAACTTCATATAGATGTTACAATAATTTCAAAACAACTTTTAAATTAAAAAAGGTAGAACTAGATAATAGTCTTATGCATAATTATATAAAAAATAATTTCAGTGTCTAGTTTAAATAGTCAAACACCACTGTGAAATACGCTAAAAATATATACATATACATACATGGTCCTAGTGTGAAAAATGCCTTACAGCAAGAAGGGAAAAGACAGATTTGATATACATACCACACCTTCACAGAAGGGAAGGGGAAAGAAAGCTTGTCATCTTTAATTTTCAAAGCTAAACAAGAAAGGTTGGTTGGTCAGTCACCCTAATCTGATGTATAGTAATAATTTTAGAAGAGGATGATTTGTTTAAACAATTTTACTAGTCAACAGACTTAAATATACTATCATGTGGGTCAGTACTGCCCAAAGGAACTTTCTTTGATGATGGGAATGTTCTGTATCTGCACTGTTCAATATGGTAACCACTGGCCACGTGTGGTTATTGATCCTTGGAATGTGTTTAATTAAACTAAGGAACCAAATATTTACTTCATTTTAATTGTAATAGTCATACATGACTAACTGGACAATGCAGATGTAAAATACAAACGAGTTCTACAATTTCATATTTATATCCCTCCTCCTCTGCCTACCCCCATCCTCGTCCCCATCCAACCAAAATGAAACATGAAAAAAATTAAGAATATGTGCTTTTATCTTCACAAAAGCATTCTGGTTGTCTTCAAATAAATAAGTGACTTTTGCATGCTGGAATGAAGTAGACAGGAAGAAGGGGAGGAAGAGAAGGCCCTAATAAACATGACAAAACATGTATCTTTGTGGAAGTAATATATGTTCCTTGAAATTTTTAAAAATTTAAAATGCAACTATACAAAAATAACCACTACCAACATTGGTAGAAAATTATTACCATTTTGGTCCCTTTGTTCTTTTTTTTTCTTCCTGTGTGCATGTGTCTGTTTCTAAACAACTATGGCTTATTTTGTAACCTGATTTTATTTTTATTATTTTTAGAGACGGAGTCTCGCTCTGTCGCCCAGGCTGGAGTACAGTGGCACGATCTCGGCTCACTGCAAGCTTCACCTCCCAGGTTCACGCCATTCTCCTGCCTCAGCCTCCCGAGTAGCTGGGACTACAGGCGCCTGCCACCATACCTGGCTAATTTTTTTGTATTTTTTTTTTTTAGTAGAGACGGGGTTTCACTGTGTTAGCTGGGATGGTGATCCGCCTGCCTCGGCCTCCCAAAGTGCTGGGATTACAGGCGTGACCCACCGTGCACAGCCTGTAACCTGATTTTATCGCCCAGCTATAGATCATCACCATCTCTCCCAGGTCAAATTTCTTTCTATAACCTAATTTTAACAACTGTTTGGACACATCATTGTCTATTTCATCAGTTCCTTGTCACTGGATATTTAGGCAATGCTTTGCTGTTTATGTTATCCAGGTCTGCATGGATACTTCTAATCCAGACCAGCACTCTAGCTGTGCAAATGTATGAGCAGCATCAGCAACAACATAATCTTACTTTTTTTTTTTTTTTTTTTTTTTTTTGGAGACAGAGTCTCACTCTGTGGCCCAGGCTGGAGTGCAGTGGGGTGATCTCGGCTCACCACAAGCTCCACCTCCTGGGTTCTCGCCATTCTCCTGCCTCAGCCTCCTGGGTAGCTGGGACTACAGGTGCCCGCCACCACACCCGGCTAATTTTTTGTATTTTTAGTAGAGACGGTGTTTCACCATGTTAGCCAGGATGGTCTCGATCCCCAGACCTCATGATCCGCCCGCCTCGGCCTCCCAAAGTGCTGGGATTACAGGCGTGAGCCACCGCGCCCAGCCCACAATCTTACTGCACTCCCTGCTTGAGAGAGAGACCAGGTTCAGGTACAATGATACATTTCCATAGGCCAATGGACCTCAAAGAATGCTTCTCTCCGAATCACTTGAAGGGACTGGTAATGATGCAGATTCCTTTGCCACACTCCAAAGTCTTGATGCAGAAACTTTCCGGAGGTGTGTATTTTTAGTGAGAACTTCAGGGAAGTCTACACAGCTGGCCCACCTGTTAAGCATTTAGGAACCTCTACATCTTAAGCCTCTTCCAAGAAATGAGAGGAGCTCTACAGGAAGGAAGTCTGCAGGATTCAAGAGAAAACTGAGCAGTAATCACCCATGTAACACAGGCATTTACTGCAGGACAATTTAGCTGCAAACTGCACTGAAATCAGTAAAAATAGGATACACTAACATTTTAACATTATTGTTAGACTATAGGTAAATTTTTCTCTTAAAAGTTAACGGCTTCTTGACCAGTATCAAATTCAGGGAGTATAAAGTTATTAAAATACAACTCAAGTTCCACCTCAGCTTAGAAAGCAGAAAGCTGTGAAAGAACATCACTCCCGTTCTTATGATAAGAAAAAGCTGGTTAACCAAAATAATCATAATTTTTTGAGCTCATCAGACACCTAAGGTGTCTTTAACTTACACTTGCAATGTCCAACTAGGTGAGAAGAATTTCAGAGCAACAAGCTCCTCTAAAGAACATAAAGGACAGATGGACTATTTCTCTGTTGGTGATGGTAGTCATAAAAGCATGTAAGCAAACAACAGAAACTGTAATGAATCATTAAAGGCCAAGTGTGAACTAACAGTGCAGAATCCCTGGGAGCTTCAACACAAGGGCAGTCAGCGCCTCCTCTCCAACTCTTTTCCATGGGTTTCCACTGGGTCATCAAGAGAAGGACTGGGGGCAGGGAAAGAAATCCGAGAGGCCATCCTCCATGACAAGATGTGCCGGGCTTAGTAAGACTTGAGGATGAAGCAGGAATACCTAAAGAAGCCAATGAACACATCATGGGGTCCCCCCTGACAAAAAAGATGGTGATTAACTGCCAATGGAAGACATGAACAAAAACTGCCTGCGCCCTAGAACCTACCCAGATTCAAAGGAAAGCCATTTGCTGAAGGGAAGGGGTAAGAAACCCTGCACCCTGCTGACCCTTCTTTGACCTTAGGCAAAAACTATCTACCACTGGAAGACAGGCAGGTGATCCTCCAGCCCTGCTGACAAAGGTCAGCAACCATTTTCAGGATGGTAGAAAATCCACTCATGCCCAGGTTTCCACACTATTATGAAGCAAAAATACACTGCTGCTGATGGAAGCGCAAGAAACTTGCTTACTCCCAAGGTTCCCCAAAGACACAAGGTAAAATGTGGTTGCCACAGGGTGTGTGCCAGGCAGGACAAGGGAGGGGAGAGTGGGGGAGGGAACTCACCTGCACACTAGACCAGAGATCAACAAACTAGAGCCTGTGGGCCAAATCTTGTCTACCCCCCACTTTTATTAAGTACAGTTATTTTGGAACACAGCAATGCTCCTTCATTATGTAATCTGTGTGGCTGCTGTCATTTGCACCAGCAGAGCTGAACGCAGGAGCTGGACAAAGGCCACACGGCCCGTGAAGATATTTACTATCTGACCCTTAACTGAACAAGCTGACAACCCCTCACCTGACAAGACGTAAGGGCTATCCGCAACTGGGGTGGGGAGAAGGTGTATGGGAACACTGAGAAAGCCCCACCTCCGAGGCTTAGGGGCACAGGGACTACCGATGACTGAGGCAGGAGCAAGAAAACAAAACAAAACAAATTCCCAAACAAAAACCCACACACGCAAACCTGCCCTGCACTCCCACCCCAAGCCGCGTACCAAGTAACAGCAGCTAGGGGAAGCTGGGAGAGGGACAATAGAGCAAAGACAGACATCCCCCTACCCCTCCCAGTGAGACAGGGCCTGGTAGGAGCTGAGGGCAGGAGCAAAGCACTGAAAACACTCCTGAATCACATAAAGAACAGGGTAGCCACAGTCCACCACTAGAGGAACATGAAGCCTAAAGCAACAAGAAAACTCAAACTATCAACTACTGACAAGATTAACTCAACTCCTCATACTGACAGAAGAGAGCCATGCCCATTTCGTTTTTTTTGTTTGTTTGTTTGTTTTGAGACAGAGTCTCGCTCTGTCACCCAGCCTAAAGTGCAGTGGTGCGATCTCTGCTCACTGCAAGCTCCGCCTCCCGGGTTCAAGCCATTCTCCTGCCTCAACCTCCTGAGTAGCTGGGACTAAGGTGCCTGCCACCACGCCCGGCTAAGTTTTTCTATTTTTTTTTTTAGTAGAGATGGGGTTTCACTGTATTAGCCAGGATGGTCTCAATCTCCTGACCTCATGATCTGCCCGCCTCGGCCTCCCAAAGTGCTGGGATTACAGGTGTGAGCCACCGCGCCCAGCCGAGGCATACCCATTTCCAAACAGAAACTGTTCTTTTTAAGCTAAACTGGTTCTTTTTATTTTAATAGTTCTAAGCTAAACTGTTCTTTTTATATACAATGTCCAACATTCAATAAAAAACTAAGACCAAAAGAGCAAAAACACAGCCCACTGTCAAGAATTAAACATTCAACATGCACAGACACAGAGAGGGCCCACATGAAGGAGCTATCATACAGACACTTTAAAATAACTATGATTAATATATGCAATGACCTAGTAGAAAAGGCAGATAACATGCACAAAAAGATGGGAGAATTTCAGCAGGGAAATGGAAACTATTTTTAAAAGAGTCAAATGGAAATGTTCAAAATTCTCAAATAGTTTATTCAAAGTCCTTTAACATTTATTCCTAAATAAGTACAATTTTAGCAGTTTTGTATCCCATACAAATGCACCTGGATGCCATCTCAAGGATCCGTAATACTATTTTCTCAATCAAATTGGGAATTTTTCTAAAAATCTGCCTTTAGATGACTATAGCAAAAACTACTAATGGGTAATATGCTTTTAGTCTAGCTTATTCCATGACTTTCCAGAGCAATACGATATACTACCACGGACAGCTGTGTCAAGGCTCTAGAAGCAACAGCTGTTACATACTGGAAGCTGACAAAGGCGCTTCATAAAAACGGAATTTCTTGGCCGAGCACGGTGGCCACACCTGTAATCCCAGCACTTTGGGAAGCCAAGGCAGGCAGATCACCTGAGGTCAGGAGTTCAAGACCAGCCTGACCAACATGGAGAAACCCCGTCTCTACTAAAACTACAAAATTAGCCGGGAGTGGTGGCACATGCCTGTAATACCAGCTACTCGGGGGGCCAAGGCAGGAGAATCGCTTGAATCTGGGAGGCGGAGGTTGCGGTGAGCGGAGACGGCGCCATTGCACTCCAGCCTGGGCAATAAGAGCGAAACTCCGTCTCAAAAAAAAAAAAAAAAAAAAAGGAATTTCTTTCCAAATATACAAATACATCTGACACTCCATTCTCATTCTTGCTGTGCAGATATTTCCATATTAGAATAATATCCAAAAAATAGTGATATAGAAGGTAATGATCTTCAGGAGCTATTTAAAAGCTATTACGTATCAGACACTTCTCATATAAACTATAAGCATGGTTTTCAATTGAAAGCTACAATAAAGTCAACTGAATCTAAGAAGATATTTCTCTTTTCACTTAGATCTTTTACTTCTCAACGTTAACTGCTACTATCATTATATGAAATTTTTTTCATGATTTATTTCTAAAATAACACTTCCTTCATTTTCCAAATACTATTTGGACTTAATAAACTGAATTAAATCCGGCTTCTGTGATCCTGGGTTCATTTAGCTTATCTACATGAAACAATCTGTATTCTAATCCTAGCTTTTAAAGTAACTAGCTAGGTGACACTGAGCAGCTATAAAAGGTTCAAGTATTACTAAATGGAGAAATATTCAAAGAAGCCAGATAAAGCTAGGCTGACTTCTCCCTTCCCCACACACTTTATCTCTATGTAACACTTAGCAAACACTAACTTACTTACAGTACTTACACCTATTTGCTATTATTTTGGAAAGGAAACCTTTTTCCTTATCTTTTCTAACTTAAGTTACACAGTTCAGTCTCAAAGACAGTATATTTTAAAAAGAATACAATCCATAATTGTACTCTGTACACCATGATAATAAACAAATGCAAATAGCTATTATTTATGTGATTTTACTCTCCTCATTTTCCAAGTTCGGGATGATGTTCCACCTGGAACAAATACATGCCTCTAGTAATGTCAGTGGTAAAGCCAGCGTATGTTTTTGTAACCAACTTATACCAAGTACTTTTTACTGGATCTCTATTTTGGGCCTGGTATTATGTTAAGTCCTATGAAAGCACATGAAAATGCAAACAAAATCCTTGCTTTCAAAGGAAGACAGTAAACTTATTAGAATCATGGTCTGAATGAGAGTCTATCAAATGATCGAGGGTTAGGGCATCTCCCTGGCAAATTCTTGGGTTTGCCACAACAACTGCTTTAAGTTCTAGTAGAGATGAAAAAAACAGATTTCCACATAACTTAGAAACATTTTCAGTAGAACACACATGTAAAGGGCTATTTACCAGTTGCAATGATATTTATTTTATTTGAAACCTATGAAGATATCAATTTTCTTATTATCTAAAATCTTACTTTAGCAAGGAACAAATAGAGTATGTGGGGGAGGAAAGTTTTCTTAGAATACACTTTGTAATACAAGAGATTTAGAAATTAAAACCTTTAAAACGCATAAAAAATTTCAAAAGACCATACACAAGATAACTAGTTGAGTTATGCTGCCACCCACTGGACAAAAAATAAATAGCAAAGCAATCCTTGCTCTCATTTTAACCACCAAGGGATTTTAACCACTCAGTTTATTGGCAATCTGGCAGTAAAGATTTTATATGCAAATTGGAGTCTACAAATAGTGAATCAAAGTTAAGTACTGTTGGCTGATTACGGTTTAGTTTCTATGAATTTCCATTATTAATTTATTTGACAGTCAACTTATTTTGCTTAAAACCAACATATAGTTAGACATCAATATTACTCTAATTTTATTAAAATGGTTTAAATGTAATCAGTTAACTTACTTTTAATTAAAAGTTAAATATTTAAACTACTATAAATTCAACCTTATTTGAGACAAAAACTACATTTCCCAGCACCTTTGTCTCTGTGGTCTCTCCCCAATAGGACCCTGAATGTAGGTTAGTAGTATGTGCGCTAATCCTCCCATTTGAATGTTACCATCCTGGCCTACGAAACAAATCTCTGTGTCAACACTGTTTACTGGGGCTAACGTACAGTGTGAGTTCCAAAGCACTGACAAAAGAACTGTTAATGGGTCACTGAGTACAAAACTACTATATCAAAATGTCAGAATATTTTTGTTTGGTGAAAATATACTCTCTTTTACTCTTTTAGATAACACATTAGCATACACAATAAATGTATCGACACTAATTGAGGAGAAAATGCCTCACAATTGTTTCAATGGATTCTGGATTCAGAAATACACATAGAAAAAATGAAATGAGGAAGTGTCATTTAAGACAGTTTTAAAAGATTATATATCCATCTATCCATTACAGTAGTCCCCCACCTTATCCAGTTTCCCTTTCTGAGATTTAAGTTACCCTGTCAACCACAGTCTGAAAATATTAAACAGAAAACTCCAGAAACAAACAATTCTTTTTTTTTTTTCTTGAGACAGAGTTTCGCTCGTCACCCAGGCTAGAGTGCAATGGTGCGATCTCGGCTCACTGCAACCTCCGCCTCCCAGGTTCAAGCGATTCTCCTGTCTCAGCCTCCTAAGTAGCTGGGACTACAGGCGCCTGCCACCACACCCGGCTAATTTTGTATTTTTTTTTTAGTAGAGATGGGGTTTCTCCATGTTTCTCAGGCTGGTCTCGATCTCCCGACCTCAGGTAATCTGCCCGCCTTGGCCTCCCAAAGTGTTGGGATTACACGTGTGAGCCACTGCACCTAGCCACAATTCTTAAGTTTTAAACTGCATGGTCTTCTGAGTAACATGATGAAATCTTACACCATCCAGCTCCATCCCACCTGAGATATCTATCAGCACTTTGTCCAGCATATCCACACTGTTGACACTATCCGTCAGTCCCTCAGCCATCTCAGTTATTAGTTCAACTGTCACGATTATCACAGCACATGCTCAAACAACCCTTACTTTACTTAATAATGACTCCAAAGAGCAAGAGAAATGATGTTGGCAATTCAGATATGCCAAAGAGAAGCCGTAAGTGCTTCCTTTAAATGAAAAGGTGAAAGTTCTCAACTTCATAATAGGAGGAAGAACTCTACTCCAGAGGTGGGGCTTGGGTATCAGGACCAAACGGAGGACAAGCTAAAAACAGGTCAGGGCAGAAGCACCTCCCCATAAGACATGCCCACCAGTGTGCCATGTCAGTTGACCACTGCCATGGCAACACCCAGAAGTTACCACCCATTTCCATGGCAACAACCCAACCCAGAAGTTACCACCCTCCCCCTCGTTCTAGAAATCTCTGCATACTGCCCTTAATTTGCAATAGTTAAAAGTGGGTATGAGTGCAGAACTGCCTCTGAGCTGCTACTCTAGACACACTGTCCACGGGGTATCCCTGCTCCACAAGGAACAGTACCAGTCTGAAATTGTCTTCTTTTTTTTAATGCAGCACTTAGTCTTTAACATTTCATATAATAATAGACATGTTGAAGTTTTATTATCCTACTCTTTTTCTATTTATCTCATCTGTTCTCTGTGCTTTTTAAAAATCCTTTCTTGATTTATTTTAAAATTATTCCATTTTTTTCTCCTCTATGTCTTGTTAACTATGTTCTTTTACTACAGACTGCATCCTTGCCTTATCATAGTCTAAAAGAAAGTAGTGTTTTACCATTTCCCGAACAATGCAAGCGTTTCAGAACATTTTAAACCTTCACTCCCCACACTTCAACCTTACACATTATTGGTGCGAGTTTTGATTTTACATATATATATTCTTATACCCTAGAAGACGTTATCATTATTATTGATCTACACTTGCATATTTATGTTTTCCCTTCTTCATTCCTACGTGAATCTTCAAGTTTTCATCTGGAAACATTTTCTTTCTACCTGAAAAACACTTTTATTTCTTTAAGAAACTATTGGTGATGAATTCTCCCAATTCTTGCCTAAAAACGTACTTCACAATTTCGCCTGGTTTGATGATCGCCTCATCTCCTACTGTGACTAGTTATTTCGGATTAAGTGCCAGATTCTGCTTATGAAAAACTATAGAAACAATTTGATGCCTAGGATAATGGTATCTCTCCAGAATTTACTTTTGCTACTAGTAAGCTTAATCGAGGCTCTAGCAAATCAAGACCATCTTTTTTTTCTTTTTTTTATTGGAGATGGTGTCTCGCTCTGTCGCCCAGGCTGGAGTGCAGTGGCGCGATCTCGGCTCACTGCAACCTCCGCCTCCGGGGTTCAAGCAATTCTCTGTCTCAGCCTTCTGAGTAGCTGGGATTACAGGCGCCCACCACCACGACCAGCTAATTTTTTTGTATTTTTAGTAGGGACAGGGTTTCACCATCTTGGCCAGGTTGGTCTTGAACCTTGCGGATCTTGTGATCCGCCCTCCTTGGCCTCCCAAAGTGCTAGGATTACAGACATGAGCGACTGTGCCTGGACAAATCAAGACCATCTTAATCCAATCAGGAATCAGGCTTTAGAGATTAAGAAGGCTAGTCTTTTTTTTTTTTATTCTTGCTACTCCTGGGATGTGGTACTTCAGGTTTAATGGGCCTTACACTCCAATTTATTACCCAACCCCCACAAGTGAGTCAAAGCTCTATTAAATTTCTCAGCTCATTAGCCTCCTTTTCCAGAATAAACAGGTGACCCCAGTAGATAAATGGCTCAAATGTTAGGTTCCTCTGAGTTTCCTTCTTCTCTTAGATCCTGGCGCTATAATTCACTTTTTTTGTTAGTTCTGTGGTCTAATTTTTGTAATTGCTCTCAGCGGGGGGACGGTCCACACTATCTAGTCTTACCAATTTTATGTCCACCAATAATAGAGTCATACTTAAATATGATACATTAGCGTTACCACTAGGAACCCCTGCAACCAGTAAAACCACTCAGTTTTTTTACACTGACCAAAAAATCAGCTGTGTTTACTTAATTAAGGAAAGCAGTAAATAGTATTTTAGATTTTTGAACAAGAAAGTATATCCATCAAATTAGAGTTTTTAGATTGTTCAGCCAAAAGAAGAGACTGCAGGAAGACAACCAATTAAAAAAATACTCCACTAGTGCAGGCATGAGCCAATGATGACGTGGAAGAGGAAGACAACAACGGGAATGAAAGAGGACAGAGCAAGAGATTTATAGTATTCCATCCACCTTAAGCACCCAGAAATACGAGAGAAAAAGCTAAGAGGAATATGAAATATCAAGCCTCAGAAAGAAACTAATTTGAATGAAGAGGAATTTAGATTTGGACCTCAGTATGAGGTATCTGTAAGATGAAATTCAAATCCAACAGGCAAGTGTAGGTCCTAGTCTGAGGGTCCTGGTCCAGGTCTCTCACCAAAAATATGGTAATTTCTAAATGTTTCCATAGAATTTTCCAAAACTATTCAGAATATTATTTACTGAATTGGTAAACCAATTTACTCTCTATAGTCATCTATTTCCATTCACTGATATAGGAAAATACCAGAATTGGAAATTTACATTTTGACGTTCTAGAGATACAGAAAAATAAAAATAAAAATAAAATTTCATTATCACATTTAAAGAAAGAACAGCCGGGAGTGGCGGCCCATGCCTGTAATCACAGCACTTTGGGAGGCCAAGGCAGGATGATCACTTGAGTCCAGAAGTTGAATACCAGCCTGGGCAACATGGTAAAACCCCACCTCTACAAGAAACACAAAAATTAGCCAGGCATGGAGGTGCACGCCTGTAGTCCCAGCTATGTGGGAGTGCTGAGGCCAGAGGATCATTTGAGCCCAGGAGGTCAAGGCTGCAGTGAGTCAGGATTACACCACTGCACTCCAGTCTAGGTAACAGACTGAGACACTATCTGACAAATAAATAAATAAGAAGAGGGGAGTTAGTAAGGACAAGAGAAGAGCATGGTTTAAAAACATTAAAGCAAAATATACTGTCACAATTTCAAATAATCCAGCAGTAAGTTAACATGTATAGATATACACATAGTGAAATATAATAGTAAGGAGAATACTAAGGGGACTTAGCTATTTGTTTTATTAGTTTAACAGCAACAACAACAAAAAACTTTTTAAAGTGCCTGAAGTAGAAATGTCATTATTTCCAAAATGAAAGAAATGTGTTCAAAAAAAAAAAGAGGCAGCAAGTTAGATTATGCTGTCACGTAAAAAACATTTATATTCAACAAATTATTCTAAAATCTCTAAAAACCATGTTCTCTAGTTTTGAAGTCATCACTAAAAATAACTGGAGAATATGGGAACATTATTTTATATACTCTTCAACCTCCCCAACAGGATATGCTTTGGGATAAAAATAAATAAATCCCTCTGACATATAAACTATACAAACCCACAGCTATTTTAAGATGCCCTTGACTGAGGCTGACACCCTCTAGGTCCAAATCATTGATTTATCAACTCCAGCACTAAATTTCTGATTATCTGTCAAATGCAACTCCTCCCACACACTTGTTTTGGCTCATAACAACAATATTTCATTATGAAAACCACAGCTGCAAACAAAATGCTCCATCCAAATAAAATGTTTCTGGCTCATAAAGCCTGGCACAGTCTCTTGATCTGTCCCCCATGAAAACTGCCTTAAGGTCTCTATAAAATAAAGATTACATCAGGCCACACACATCACACTGAACAAATAAATAAAATGCCCACAAATCTAAAGAGCATAGGAGTAGCGGTCATCTGAAGCTAATTATGCTACTCTTTCCATTAGCACAGCTCATATTTAGTTACTCAGCATTCAGCCAAAACACATTTGCTGAGTTGTAATTGTGGCAGACACTAAGGATAAAAAGACAAACAAGACAGAGTCCATCCCCGTCAAGGGAGGGCCTGTGAAGTAGCCAGATAGGGAAGCAGAAACAATAACACAATCACTGCCCTAATAGAGTTCTTATTGCTGAGCTGCTATGGATCCACAGAAGAAATGCCAATAGTCTGTTCTGTTTAAAGAGGAGTGCAGGAGTTCCAGGAAGGCTTTACATAGATGGACACAAATGAGTTTAAGCCTGAGAAAAGAATGAAGAAGCATTTGCCAGGCAGGAAGCAGAAGAAAAAAATACCTTACACTTTAGTGTAAAGAACTAGATATTTTAGTAAATCTACTTCCTTTTAATGTCGAGAAAATACCTTACACCTTAGTGTGAAGGAACAAGATATTTTAGTAAATCTACTTCATTTCAGTGTCAAGAAAATGTATAAGATGATATATATTAGCATGTTTAATAAAGAGGCAAACACACAAATGCTGAGTGACAGAGCTGAAAACAGAGCCCCGGATCCCCATGTTTTAAACTACTCCCCACTGCTATTTAATAATGGTTACAGACTTTATAATCTTATAAAAGGAATCACTTTGAAGCTAGACTTTTCATAAGAGCATATTGCTGAACTCAAAGTGGGACATGTATTGATTCTAAAAACAAACTAAATATTACCCCTTTTAAAAACATTAACATCAGGCTGGGCACAGTGGTTCACACCTGTAATCCTAGCACTTTGGGAGGCTGAGGTTGGCAGATCGCTTGAGTCCAGGAGTTTGAGGCCAGCATGAGCAGCATGGCAAAACCCCATCTCTAAGGCAAGAAACACAAAGATTTTGCCAGGCATGGTGGCACATACCTGTAGTGTCAGCTACGGGGGAGGCTGATCACCTGAGCCCAGGGAGGTGAAAGCTGCAGTAAGCCATGACTGTGCCACTGCACTCCAGCCCGGGAGACAGAGTGAGACCCCATCTCAAAAAAACTAAAAAAACACTAACATCAAAAGAAATATCACCCTGACTTACGTTTTAATCATTAATAAGAATCATTCCTATATTAATATAAGACTAAAAATTATTTAGTTTCATAATAGTCTGTATTAGTAGGGTGAGGGAAAATAGACACTGTGATACACACAGAACTGATGAGAATGCAACTTGATACAACTTCTGTGAACCACAATATGGACTTAGTAAACGACATTACTTACAAGACTGACTATTCACTTCAGCACTGTTAGTAATAGCCAAAGACTGGAAGTAACCTAAATATTCATCAATCAAAAACTAGTTAAGGTATATCAATAAAGTATGGCAGTTGAGATAAGCATTTACTTCAGTAAAACACTTGAGAAATGATGATGAACCTGACTAGGGTACTGGCAAGTGAACAGAAGTGGACAGAGTCCACAGCGAGACCAGAAGTTCATAAATTGGATTCAGGTGGGAATTCAGGTAGATGGTGGAGTGAAGAATTAGAAAGCAAATCACTCAAAAGCTATAAAGCATAGACCTAGGGTTTCATCAACAATTTATACACAATGCCTAGGCACTAAATACATGTGTTAAATGAATAAAGATGTTATAGTTGGCGGCAAAAATATGAAGAAAGAAATTTATACTAACAACGAGAAAAGTATACATTTGACTATGACAAAACACAGCTCTATCATTTGAAAAAGAAAACAAAATGCTACTTAGTACAACAACTGTTTGGGGGAAAAAAGACAAAAAAGACTAAACTGTCTCAGACCACAAGTTGTGAAGAACAATATTCAAAGCCCAAAGCCCAACCCAGCATATGCTATAAACTGTGGTTATTTCAAAACTGCTGGGGTGCTTCCTAATTGTGGTGTAGACCCTGGTAATCTATCGCTGAGTGACTTTTTTTTTTTTTTTTTTTTTTTTGAGACGGAGTCTCACTCTGTCGCCAGGCTGGAGTGCAGTGACGCAATCTCGGCTAACTGCAACCTCTGCCTCCTGGTTTCAAGCGATTCCCCTGCCTCAGCCTCCTGAGTAGCTGGGACTACAGGAGTGTGCAACCACGCCCAGCTAATTTTTTTGTATTTTAGTAGAGACGGGGTTTCACCATGTTGGCCAGGATGGTGTCCATCTCCTGATTTTGTGATCTGCCCGTCTCGGCCTCCCAAAGTGCTGGGATTGCTGAGCGATTTTTCTAGACATTGTTCTACTTCCATACCAAAAGCAAAGTGGGATCAAGCCCTGGTATAAAGATTATTTGGTTGGTGCAAAAGTAACGGAGGTTTCTGTCATTATTTTCAATGGCAAAAACCACAATTACTTTTGCACCAACTTAATAATACCTGATCTTCAAGCACTGAAGGTTTACTGAAGTGGGGAGGGGGAGGATCAAGCTAAGTGCTCCCTTAAACAGAAGACTTTCTGCAACCTGCCCCAGACTTTAGAGCTGAGATGATGCCTATTTACAGGAGGTTTATCAATAAAGTGTTTACTTCAGTTGTTCATATTGAAAGGCATTATAAATTAGCAGGCAAACCACTCTTCGAAGATGATAATACGAGTTCCAAAAAAAGTTAAAACATACACATATTTTGTTTTGTATCATAAAAGTCACCAAATATTGACATTAACTGAAAAACATAAGGTTTTAAACAAAAGAAATGTTGACATGGTAATCAATGGAATCAGTTAAGTTCTGAAATATATTTAATCCAAAAATTTCCACAATTTATACCAAATTTTCAAATTAATAATCTATTCCAAAAATTACATGATTTGATCAACATTCATCTAGAAAACATTTATAAATTTATATCATAATCAAATTAACAAGCTTCCAAATGTGTATTAGACAAGCTAACTGCAACCAGTCAGGAAAACCCAAGGAAGCAAAAATCAATACAATCAGTTCTTTACCTGCAGCTCCTTCGAGACTCTCTCTAAGTGATTAGTTATCTTTTTAATCAGATCACTATACATCTGTTCCGAGTGCTGCTGGCATACACATTTATACACACAACTGTAAAACAAACAAAAACCCCCACAAACCAAGTTAATCATAACGCACTTAACTCAGACCAAGTTTTTAAAGCACACTTTTGATATATAGCCACAGATCCAATAATTCACACCTTCAAAAAGTAACCAATCACAACTTTTAAATAAAAAATTCATCCTCCCCCATCAGTGTTCGGATGGAAAAGATAGTACCATCTGCTGTCAATATGCTCTTCTAAGTAGTGTATTACACATTTAATCAGTACTAGATAATCTAACATTAGGTGAGAATCTAAGGTCTGAATATGATAACTACTTATAAACCAGGTTCTCTCTCTCTTTAAATGAATGTCAAAATAAGGAAGAGAGAGTGATTGATAATCAGTAAAGAGAGGTTTCTAACTCACGGAAGTGTTTGCAATACAACGTCTTTGTACATCAGCTGTGTGGAACAACATACTTGCCACTTCCTCCTTTCACTGTGCTGATCTCATATCCCACCCCACTTCCTAATTTGCTGCTTCCATTTACCAAAAGCTGGGAAACAAAATAACCGAAGAGAGTTAGAACTGCATGTCAATAAACACCAACAGATTAAACTAAGGTCTCCCTCTGAGACTAAAAATACAATTTTTATGCCAGATACTTCCGTCATTCTTGCTTTTATTGCTGACTTCCACAGTGTCTGCATTTTGTATGGTGGAGGTGGCAGGCTTACTCTGTCATAATTTGAAAACCACTTTTCAATCAAAAAGTATAAACCAAACTCTCCAATCCGTAAGTGTGGAATACATAAAACACTCACAGAGCCTCATCTTTCGTTTTCTACATTACATATTTGTGTGCAGAATAATTCAAGTGCCCTGAACCTCGGTACACCCTTTCAAACCAAAGCAAATTAAATCTTGACTTACCTGTATATCTGTTCATAGGATATGGGGATATAGTCACCAGGACTCTGAGTTAAAAGTTGATCTATGGCACCATCCAATTTTGGCCAGTATGTGCTCTTATAATCTTCAATAGTTATAACATTCATTACTAAAAGTAAAAAGTAAAATAAATATTACTACATGCTATATGTGCAGCAAACACAAATCACAGCCATTTTGCACTCTCAAATTCCTCTCACTTACTCTTCTGCTTTTACACTGACACTCTATCACCTGACTCTCCTATTTCAATTAAAAACAAAAAAAGCAACCTGGTCAAGGATGTTAAGCAGCCATTAATCATGAGTTTAAGAGGAATTAGTATGAACCTGTCCATCTTTAAAAATAACAACCCAACAAGCAAGCATCACTGGTTTCCTTCTGGGTTTCCTGTAAGCCTCTGTCATCAGCGGAGCAGTCTCAAACATGCTCTGACCCTCAGATACACAGTCAATTATGTGACAAAATGACCTATCAATGAACCACAGGAAAATTCAGAGAAACTGTGAACACCAACAATCAATCTTTGTAGACATCCTTGAGGAAATGTACCTAAGGACAGGACTATGAGGATTAAGGTCCAAATGCTGCAGTCACAAAGAGGTTGCTGGAAAACTTGCTGAGATTTACAATACCACCAGCACCTCTTCATCATTACTACAGCTCCAACTCAGGCTGCTACTATCTTAAACTGGATAAGCCCAACAGAAAAGAAGTCAGTGAACTGGCACCCTGTGCTGAGGCTTACTTCACTCCTACAGACAGGCTCTTACTCCCACACTACAGGTTTCACAAAGCATTTGTACAGTGGATCCTAACAGCTTTGAAATCCAGGTAACAGTTGCTTCACGGCACTGAAATGTTAATATTTTAAAAAGAGCTACCAGAAGAACCTACCTATATTCTGTGTCATGAACCACAGTTACCTCAGGAGTAACAACAACGAGACCAGGTATTTCATTATTTTACCAGACTAGGAAGCAGAGAGGTTAAGTGACTCAAGAACACAAGACTCATTACTGTCAGAGATACCAGGTAAAACAAAGCCTTCCCAGCGTCTTTTTATCACATTATCGATTTCCACACCTTCGTCATCCAGGTTCCAGATTTTTTTCTATGTACCATCTATATCACTTTTGTTCAATACTTTCTTTAAATCGATTCACTTCTGTTATTTAATTTTATTTCATAGGACATCTGAGGAATGAACTACTGAGGAATGTTCACAAAACAGCATGGCATAATCTTAAATGCATTTTGCTAAGTCAAAGAAGCCAGACCCAAGGGCTACATAGTCTAAGAGTTCCACTTACATGATACTACTAAAGGCAAAACCACAGGGAAGAAAACAGATCAGTGGTCGACAGGGGCTGGAAGGTGGGGAGAAGGATTATCTATAAAGCAGTAGCATGAAGGAATTTTTATGGCAATTAACTGTCTTGCATGGAACTGTGGTGGGGGATACACCACTTCACGCATTTGTCAACACCAACAGAACTGTATATCAAATGACTATGCAAATTTTAAAAAAACCAACAAAGCTGTAGTGGTAAAGACAGAATGCAAAACACAACAAAACGAACCTAATTACAAATGAATCACATAACCCACACTGAAGGGAATGGTGAATAAAGGAGTGTTTTGACTAATGTAAAGCTAAAGACAAAAAGAATTGTACATGCATGTGCGCAAACATGCAGTAGGAAGAGGCCAGACCATGTAGGTCCTTATGGGCCATTGTAAAGACTTTGACTTTTACTCTAAGATGGAGGCCTCTCTGGAGGATTTTGAGCAGAGGAGTGACATGATCTGGGTTAGGTTTTATATGGATCATTCCAGCAGCTGTGCTGAGAGTAAACTCAGTTTGGAGGCTATGAGCTGATATGGGATTGGGCCAGAGGGTGGCACTGAGGACAATAAGGAGAGGTCAGATTTTGAAGATATTTTAAAAATAGAGTCAACAAGATTCACTGTTAGATTAGATGTGAGATGTGAAAGTAAGGTCAACAGTGGCTCCTCCAAAGCTTTTCGCTTGAGCACCGAAGGATGGGGTTGTCGTTTACTAAAATGAGGAAGACTGCACAAAAAGCTTAGCTGTCCAGGGGGCACAGCAGATACTGTTGGTGCCCCACCCACCCATTTACCCCATCCATACCCTAAAGCTACTTCTCTCAGTGTTTTGTCCAGCTGCCAGAGCTTGCTCTGCTTGCAGAAGGAGCAGGTAAGAAATTGTGGGCGAATTAACAACCCCAGAGCAGACTTCAACCAATGACTACTGAAGATTCAGTGTCATTACCCCAGTAGCTCCCTCTCCTTTTGGGTGAGATGACTCTCAGGCCCCTGTGCTACACTGACTCCCAGAGCTCCTCACTGGTACTAAACTCCAGCTGCCTGCAGTGGTGACTTTACCTTACTGGCTTCCTTACCTTCCCTGTCTCACTTCCCCAATCCCCCTAGAGCTGCTTCCCAGGGTCACCCTCTTGCACTTGATACTGAAAAGTGTTACACACTAGCTCTAGAATATGACCTTTGTATTTCTGTAATCCTTAGGATTCAAAAAAACTGAAAAAGAAATTACATTCTATGTGATTTTGAGTTAGAGAATCCCTTATCAGTGTACCACCTAAACCACATGAAATACCTCTCTACACCAAAAGTTGAGAGTTGAAGCTTAGATAACATGCTCAAAAAGAAAACTATGAGTAGTAATGCCAGTAATTAATATACCAATCTCCTGGGCTCCTAAAATGCTTAGTTCAATAAACCACATGCTATGGCTCCATCTGGGAGCACTCCTACTTCTCAAGCACAGGCTTCGCACTTTCGCAAATCACCAAGTCAAAGATATGAAGAAACGGGGAAAAAGAAACCAAAATGTAAAGTCCTGTAGTTCTAAGTACAAAATGGGGACTCACTACAGAAACAGTGACTGCTGATGCTTTTACATATCTTTGAAAAGAGACTTTAAAACCAAATTGAAAAAGGCATGTGTCACAGTAGAGAATCTAAAACCCTATTTCCACACATTAAAAAAAAAAGCTGTTTCTATTTCCACACATATTATTATATACAATACATATCTATGTTACCTGAATAACTAATAGAAAGCCAATTCAGTGACCTTACATGCTAGCTAACATTTCTTCCCAGGAAGGTTCTTCATAACAATCTGCAGTGAACACTTAAAATGACAATGCAGGAAACTTTAAGATACTTATTTACTTGCTTATCTCAACCCAATCCTTGGTTTAAAAAACAAAAACTCCTAGCTATTTGTTCAGTTTAACATCTGACACATACAGTCTCAGAGTGTGTGTGTAATCTTGAACTTAAAAACTAGATCCTTATATTAGAGATATGTAATTACTTTCAACTTTGCCCACAGAAAAGTTTACACTGACCAAAAGAAAGAGAAGGCCAGATGCGATGGCTCATGTGTGTAATCCCAGCAGTTTGGGAGGCCGAGCCGAGAGCAACGACTGTGCCCAGAAGTTCAAGACTACACTGGGCAATATGGTGAGACCTCACCTCTACAAAAATTTAATTAAAAAAAAAATTAGCTGAGCGTGGTGACGCACGCCTGTGGTCTCAGCTACTCGGGAGGCTGAGGTAGGAGGATCTTTTAAGCCCAAAGACCAAGGTTGCAGCAAGCCATGTTCACTCACACCCCTGTACTCAGTCTGGGCAACAAAGCAAGACTGTCTCAAAAATGAAACAAAACACAAAAGAGTAGCCAAAATTCATGCTATGTGTAGAAGACAGCTGATTTACTACTTTAAAATGGGAATGCTAAGATCAGAGCAGCATGATGAGATCTTAGGAGATCTGCAGGGCTGCCTATTTAGACAATACTTTTCAACTTTTTATTTCTTGATTTCTATAGTTCAGTATTAAGCCTGTTATTAGAAAATACATAAGCAAAAGGAGGAAATAAAAAATCACTCATAATCTCACCACCAGTATATTGTGGCTGTGCCAGTGTATTGTGCCAGTCTTTTCAATGTATATTATATGTGGCTAAAGAGTATATACAGACATCCAATGAACTAAAGAATTCCTTGAATTTTACTTTTTAGATAATTAACTAAATTCCTTTTCTGTATGTAATGAGCATTATCAGCAAGTAAGAGCCAAAATGAAAGTATGAAATCTAAACAAAATTAAGTTACCACTAAATTACTAAATTTCATCTAGGTTAGATTTTCAGCTTGAAAATAATGAACTACTTTTTAAGCTATTTAAAGAAGGCACTACAGGCACAAACACCTACAAGAGCCATGCTAATAACATAAACAAGTAAAGCAGGCCTGGTGCAAGAATAACAAAAGTGGTGAGGGCTTTATTGAACAGCAGAATGTGTGTTGCCCTCTAGAGGCATTGAAGTTCAAGAAATTTTAAAACACTTACTAAAAAAAAATGTAAAAACATCATGCCACAAGGCTTAAACCTAGAAACACATATTTATAAAATAACAAGCTCACACAGTCTAAATTCCACTGAGAAAGTAGTTTAACTGACCTTTACTAAGATAAAATGAAACCAAGTCTAAAACATATGGAATAGCTGGAACCTTCATTCAGGAAATATTATCGGGTTGCTGATAAACAGGAAACCATTAGAGGTCTATAATTCATACCAGGCAGGAATAAATATGTTCAACTCTTACACTTTTTTAATCCAAATAAGTTGACATATTATTTATTGTCAATCTCCCTCAAACTAGACGTAAGCCCCATGGAGAAGGAATTCACTGCTAGAACCCCAACTCTAAACAGGATATGACACCTGGTAGGTACTCAATAACATCTGTAAAGTGAATTAACTTAGTGAGGCAAAATAAATGCTGAACAGAAAAACAGTACAAGATGCACTGCTTATTAGCTGTTTTGGAATTAAAGCTTAAATCACATGTGATTTCACACAGGCTAAAGCAAACCAGGTTAGCCCTACTATATAATCCTTTTAAGGTTTGTTTGTTTTATAAGGGAAGAATAAATTCAGAAATTATAGTAAGCATTATGAATTCATACTAGGTCTACTGTAGAGACTGATCATTACTTTCTATCAGTGCTTCCAAAGTGTAGATCCAGAGCAGCAGCAGCAGCATCACCTGGAAACTTGCTGCAAATGCAGACGGTCAGGCCCAACACAGATCTGCTGTATCAGAAATTCTACGGGTGGGTGGAACCCAGGAAGCTGTTTAACAAGCCCTCCAGATAATTCTTAACGCCTGTTAAAGTCTGAAAAACATTCTAATGCTTCAGCAGCTCAGGACAGCCAGGGTTCACTTAGGTGTTCCTCTTTCCTCAATTGCTAATATATGGTTTGCCTGTTCTCAACAACTTGAAGAGTCAAATAAAGGTGTGAATATATCAAACAAAATGTTAAAAAGGTAGCTAGGAACTGTCTTCCTACCAAAGATTCACTAAAACTCTTCCATATCCTTTCTCCCCACCAAAAGTCACCTTCATTTAGAACAGAATCTTTAAGAATGTAGTAACTGCAATTATAAAATAAATAATTAAGCCAAATTTAAAAGGCTAAATTATAAATGACTTTTTAGATTAATTATAATTAACTGCAACTAGATAATCAGAACGGACAAGGAGAAAAGAGCCCTTTGTTACCTATTTAACTCCAGCTAGTTAATGTATGCTATCTAAAAGAAAAATAGGACTTTTTGTCACTAGATTATGCTTATCTGTCAATAACAATCCAATAAATCTGGCTGAATGTTCCAGCAAAATGTTCTGCTCCCTCCAGCACAGGGGGACGACTGAACTCTTCCAAGATTCGGACTCAGAGCAGTTGAAGGCCAAGAACATAACCTGAGGAATGGAAGGGAAGACCTTGTAGATACAGGAGAGGAATGGTCATAAAAAGTGTAAGAAGTAAAAATCATACAGAAATATTTTTAAACAGAAAAAACTTTATCAGGATAAGAAAATATTTTTGTATAGTTGTACTGTGTTTATGTTTTAAGCTAAGTGTTATTACAGAGGAGCCAAAAAGTTTAAAACTTAAAAGGTTTATAAAGTAAAACAGTTACAGGAAGCTAAGGTTGATTTATTATTATTATATTATTATTATATATATATTTTTTGAGACAGCTTCTCTCACTCTGTCGCCCAGGCTGGAGTACAGTGGCGCAATCTCAGCTCACTGCAACCTCTGCCTCTGGGGCTCAAGTGATCCTCCCATCTCAACCTCCAGAGTAGCTGGGACTACAGGCAAGTGCCACCACACCCAGCTAATTTCTGTTTTTTTTTTTTTTTTTTTGATAGAGATGAGGTTTTGCCATGTTCCCCAGGGTGGTCTCAAACTCCTGGGCTCAAGTGATCTGCCTGCCTCAGCCTCCCAAAGTGCTGGGATGACAGACGTGAGCTATAGCATCTGGCCAGAGCAATTTTTACATAAATTTAGTAAATTTAGTAAAACCTAAGTGTACAGTGTTTTTAAAAAGTCTAGAGCAATATACAGAAAGGGCTTCACATTCACTCATCCCACTCACCCACACAACTTCCAGTCTTGCAAGCTCCAATCATGATAGGTGCCATATATAAGTGTACCATTTTTTTACCTTTTATACCATGTTTTTACTGTACCTTTTCTATGTTTAAATATACAAATACCATTATGTTACAGTTGCATACAGTATTCAGTACAGTAGCATGCTGTACACATCGTACAGGTTTGTAGCCTAAAAGCGATAGACTATATCCTATATAGCCTAAAGTTGTAGTGGGCTATACTACCTAGGTTTGTGTAAGTATACCCCATGATGTTCCCACAGTATGCAAAATCGCCTAACAAAACAATTCTCAGAATGTATCCCTGTTGTTAAGCAAAGCATAACTGTACTTTATCCTTTTCCTTATTAGGAGGGGAAAAAAACTTGTACCATCTACTCAGGTATATTTTGATTTGCCAGTACAAGAGGGCAGCAATTGTTTCTAAAGTAAGTTAAAGCCTTTTGAAAGTTGTGTGCTTCAGGTATTTGTTTGGGAAGTTTCTAAGCTTTAGGGTTTATGGTTTATATAATTCAGTTTAAACACTATGGACAATTTAAAATGTCTACTGTGATCAAGAGTTAGTCATTCCTCATTGTATGGTTACATTCACGTAAACAACCAGATGACACTGATGTCTTATTTTCATTTCATCTAAGTTCCCATTAACATACTCTTTAAGGGTTCTGTGCCCCCCACCCCATAACAAGACAACATTTTGGTCCAGATAAGCCTTGTAACATACAAGCTGTATAAAACCTCCTTTGCCTTGCTTCAAATGAAGTGCCTCGTCCCCCAAAACACTGTAAAACTTGTAAAGCAAACACACGGTTACCGTTTTACTGCTTAGAAATCTACACAATTTTCAATTAGAGGAAATGTAATAAAATACTAGAAACTTCCTTCATCACTACTATCTAAAAAAAAAAAAAAAAAAAAAAAAGGCCTAGCTGTTGTAGCCTACCAGCAGATTGAGATCTATGTTCCTTTAGAATAGTTACTGTACAACACTGGTTCTACCATTACAACATCCATAGGAGCCTGTGACACAGTTCCTAAAACGGACATGTTACGACATACATACACATACAAAAAGTTCAAGAGCTATCAAGACATCCAATTTGGCTCCAACTCCACCTAATCCAAAATCTCATAAAATTCAAAGTACTCAAAATTCAAAACAGAAAAGTATTTGCCCAACTGAGATTACATAGGTGTAAACTATGCTAATTGCAGGTTTACCACAGTTTTAAAATTTAATGGTGTCTTCCAAGATTTAAGTAAGTCAATCTCTCTTTGGCATTAAAAGCCCAGTAGAGTCTGAACCTTGAAGCAGTAGCCTGAGGCAGGTGCTGAGGTGGACACCAATGGTGGATAAACAAACCTTGCCCTGTAGGCCCCTGAAAAGGTCAGGACTTGAAGATGGAATACTATGAAAAGGCATTTTTGGAAATGGGTGGCAGATGCAGTAGAAAAGTTTGCAGACTAAATAGTAAAAAGAAAAGAGGAGGATTATTCTGTGGAGAAACTGAGAGACAAAGGGTTAGGACTCTGAGACCTAGAAACATGCGGGTCAGGACTGTGAGGGAATGAGAAGCACAGAGCTGGCAGATTAAGCAGAAATCAGCATAAGAAATGCTCAAACATCTAGCCCCACTCCTTTCATTCCAGAATGCTATGCGCCAGGAAAAAGATGCTTTGCTTCCCCCTCCACCTATCCACTCTGCCATTCTCTCAGAGTGGAAGATCCTTCTCTAGAGAAACTAAACAGTCCCAGAGAAAAGACATTCACATACTAGTATTTGGCAGTTCCTCAACAAAATAGCAGCCCTGCATTCAATCAGCCTAACAAACATGAAGCCCAACACTTCAACCTGACAAGGCTCATTATAAACACAGAGCTAGCAATTATCTTTTTTCACTTTTAAATATGAATAGACAACTAAGAATCACGAAAGATTTGTAGAAAGTCTCGGACAAGAGATCAAAACAAAATTTGAAAAGCTAAAAACAAAGATAATCCAGAGAATAGAACTTGTTTAAAAACTATAATTACTACATTCAGAAAGGTAAGATAAAAATTAAAAACCGTGTCATAAAAAACAAGCAATCCAAGCGCTTTTTTTTTTTTTTTTTTTTTGAGACAGAGTCTCGCTCTGTCGCCCAGACTGGAGTGCAGTGGCGCGATCTCCGCTCACTGCAAGCTCCGCCTCCCGGGTTCACGCCATTCTCCTGCCTCAGCCTCCAGAGTAGCTGGGAGTACAGCCACGTGCCACCACAACTGGATAATTTTTTGTAATTTTAGTAGAGACGGGGTTTCACCATGTTAGCCAGGATGGTCTCCATCTCCTGACCTTGTGATCCACCCACCTCGGCCTCCCAAAGTGCTGGGATTAGAGGCGTGAGCCACCGTGCCCAGCCCCAAGTGCTCTTAAAAAAAAAAAAAAAAAAAAAAAAGGCTGAGCGCGGTGGCTCACGCCTGTAATCCCAGCACTTTGGGAGGCCAAGGCGTGTGGATCACGAGATCAGGAGATCGAGACCATCCTGGCTAACTCAGTGAAACCCCATCTCTACTAAAAATACAAAAAAAATTAGCCGGGTATGGTGGCGAGCGCTTGTAGTCCCAGCTCCTCGGGAGGCTGAGGCAGGAGAATGGCGTGAACTCAGGAGGCGGAGCTTGCAGTGAGCCGAGATTGCTCCACCGCACTCCATCCAGGGCGACAGAGGGAGACCCCGTCTCAAAAAAAAAAAAAAAAAAGTCAGTGTTAAAAATACAACACCAAGAAAATCTCCCACAGCTTTATGAGAAAGGGGATGTAGCAAAATGTGGTTAACAGACTTAGAAGATCAAAACAGAAATTCAACATTTGACTACCAATAATTCCAGAGAAAACAGAATAAAGAAAACGTAAAGGGAGAGAAATATTAACACATTAATATTTTTTAAATCTCAGAAATTTTCTCAAGGGGAAAAAACGAATGGCACCTGACTTCTCCATTGTAATATGCGTGCTTAAAGTTAATGAAGCAATACTTTTAAGATGCCAAGGAAAAGTTATTTTCTGTTAAGAATTCTATACCCAAACTATCAATCAAGTGTGAAAACAGCATTTTTAGATATGCCAAGACCTGAAACTTTATCCACACACTCTCAGGAAATGACTAGAAGATATGCTCTATACACATACTTGGAAATTCATCAATAAAAATGAAGACGAAGAAGCAATCATTCCAAGTATCCGGGAAGTCCCTGAGTGGCAACTATGCACTGGCCCTAAGCAATAAACAGAAACAAGAGGACTAAGCTTCACAGACAGACAAAAAAGCTGATTTGTTCGAGCATTTCAAAAACACCAGTGCCAGGTACATGGTGAATCAAACGAAGCTGTTGAGAAGTTTTAAGAGTTAAGTTCAGTTGGGTGCGGTGGCTCATGCCTGTAATCCCAGCGCTTTGGGAAGCTGAGGCAGGTGGATCACCTGAGGTCAGGAGTTCGAGACCAGCCTGGCCAAAATGGTGAAACCCCGTCTTTACTAAAAATACAAAAAAATTAGCTGGGTGTGGTGGTATGCACCTGTAATCCCAGCTACTGAGGAGACTGAGGTGGGAGGATCGCTTGAACCTGGGAGGCGGAGGTTGCAGTGATCTGAGATCACACCACTGCACTCCAGCCTGGGTGACAGAGCAAGACTCCATCTTAAAAAAAAAAAAAAAAAAGACTAAGTTCAACAATAATTATGCCAATACAAATCAGGCAACTAACAACATTCTATGTAAAATAAAATGTAAACTGAGTACACTTTAGGCCCTTCAGTAAATATTTACATAGCTATATAATGTAAATATGGCTTACTGATTAAACCACAAATTGTGGCCGGGTGCCATGGCTCACATCTGTAATTCCAGCACTTTGGGAAGCCAATGCAGGCAGATGGCTTGAGACCAGGAGTTCAAGACCAGCCTGGCTAACATGGCAAAACTCCATCTCTAATAAAAATGCAAAAACTAGCCGGGCATGGTGGCACATGATTGTAATCCCAGCTACTCAGGAAGCTGAGGCACCAGATTTTCTTGAACCCAGGTGGCAGAGGCTACAGTGAGCCGAGATCACACCACTGCACTCCATCTCTACCAAAAATACAAAAAATTAGCTGGGTGTAGTGGCAGGTGCCTGTAGTCCCAGCTACTCAGGAGGCTGAGGCAGGAGAATGGGGTGAACCTGGGAGGCAGAGCTTGCAATAAGACAAGATCATGCCACTGCACTCCAGCCTGGATGACAGTGCAAGACTCCATCTCAAAAAAAACAAAACAAAACAAAACAAAACTGTGATAGTAAAAGAACTAGAAAGGTAAGGTATGTTAGAGGTATAAAAGAATTAAATCCTGGAAGTCAATAGACAATATAAGAATGATAAATTAAGCAGTAACAATATCACCACATTGAAATGCGTGGCTAATACCAGAAGAAACAGCTAAATGAATCGTAATTAAATGACTGACTTTGAGTAACAGGTCTAGGAATGGGAAGGGGTAGGGAAAGGAACCACTGATTTTCATTATGTGTCTTTTTGCATAATTTGAGTTTTAAAATTATAAACCTGTATTATTTTAATAAGAGCAAAGTACTGTTTTTGTTTTTTAAGTACAAAGAGTCTGGTGAATCTCAAATCCTCAGAAATGGAAAAGCAAAATCTATTGAAATTAAATTTTTGTTTCAGGATAAATTTTGTTTCATAGTATCTCCAATATTCTAAGGCAAAGGAAATGAGAAAACTCAGAATTTACCAACTGCCTCTGGACCTCTCTATCTGACTGTTCCATAGACACCTTAAAAGAGACAGACACACACACACACACACACACACACACAAACCCTCACTTCACACCTTTACTCCTTCACATCTGGGTCAAAGGCACTGACAGCTACCCGTCATCCAAACCAGCAATCTTTAATCTTCATCTTCCTTCCCTCACCCCCCAAATTTTGTAGATTCTAGTCCCTAAATATCTCCAAATTGAAACCTAAACCTCCTGTCTTGTAAAATTTTATTCGTTCAAGTCTTCATCTTTGTCTAGACTACAGAAATTTTAACACCCCTAACTAGCCTCTAGGCCTTCATTCTCTCTCCGCTCTAAATTAACACACTAAAGCAAATTTCTCCCTTGAAACCTCCCATTACTACAGAAGAAAATCCTTCCTCTAACACGGTCCTTCACTATCTAGCCTTTTCTATCTATCCATGTTTAATTTGTGCCACTCTCTCCTCATACTCTGTATTCCAAAAATAATTTCAATTCTGGGTCTTTGGCACAGGCTGCCCCTCTGCAAGGAAGTCTCTTCCAGTCCAGCTTCCCCATCCCCACCCCCATCCTCCTGGCCAACTTCTATTCATTTTTATAAAGACTCTCTTTCCTGAATGCTACCAAATACATAACTCTTTTATAGCATTTAATCATAATGTATCATAATTATCTTTCTGTCATCTCCCACATTAAACTGTGTCTCTTCATTACCAGAGGCTAAAATATTACTTTGGCATACAATAAACACTTAATAAAATGCCATTCAGATGATGAATCAGCATACCTGCAACTACATATTACAGATCTATTCAACTTTATCTATAGAGGTTAATAACCAAATGTCCACAGAAGCAGGAAGAAAAATGAAGGCCAGTTTGCCCTGTCAAGACATACCATAAAAGGATATCAACAATCAACTTTTACATAGTGCTTAACAGTTTACAATGTGAATACATACGGTCTACGGTTTACAGAGTTTACAGTAAATAAACAGTATTCAATTTCTTTAGAGATTTGGGACTGGGCCTTAAGTAAACATTAAAATGGCTTTCTCTTACAGTTTCATCAACATCATTTTATATGATGCAGGTCAAAAAATAGCAAGACAAGATCTCCAATAAGATCCTGAAGTTTGGCCGGGAACAGTGGTTCACTCCTGTAATCCCAGCACAAACGGGGCCAGTTTGGTGGAGTACGATCAATCTGAAAACCCTGACCTCATGAAACCCTGCTTACACACCCCTCCTTCCCAACATGAGACTAACTTTACTTGATTGAAGACCTTGCCATATTATTACCTGAAACCTCACAAAAAAGATTCTCTCTCTAAGCAGAACTCACTGTCTCTAGATCTCTAACTAGAATCAGATTTCCCAAGGGAATAAGTACCAACCCTCAATAAATAGGAGACAGCTTACATTCCAAAAGAACTATAAGACTTTAATACATTATACAGCAGAAATCTGGGAATACATGTGGGAATGGATTCGGAAGGTGCTGAATAATGAAGACAGAACTTTAGATGAGACAAGTCATTAAAAGGAATGCACTCACTAAAGATTCTTTTTTCACTATACTACTTCAAGAAGCTGGGTACAGTTCTAACAGTTTGCTTGGTTAACTGAAACCTGGACTGTCAGCCTGCATTAAAAACACTTGGAGCTCTCACTGATTAAGAGCAGGATTAACAGCAGATTAGATACTGAAAAAGAAAACATCAGTCAGCGTGAAGACATAGCATTAAAATTTATCCAAACTAAAGCACAGAGAGTAAAAAAAATAAAAATAAAAATCTTTACGAAAATGAACAGAAAGAACCTCAGTGACACATGGTACAATAATAAGTGATATAACATATGTGTAACTAGTGGCAGGGGGGTTCTGACAAAAAATAATGAATAATTTTCCAAATTTGACAAATTCTAAAACCCCACAAATTCAAAAAATAAACATCAAAAAAGAACATAAAAAATTGCTGAAAACTTAAGATTAAGTAAAAATTTTTAAAGTACCCAGAGAAAAAAGGGACATAAATAGAGAGAAACAAAGATAAGACTATACAGACATTTATTAAAGAAACAATAAGGCCGGGTGCAGTGGCTCACCTGAGATCAGGAGTTTGAGACCAGCCTGGCCAACATGGTGAAACCCTGTCTCTACTAAAAATACAAACATTAGCAGGGCATGGTGGCACATGACTGTAATCCCAGCTATTCAGGAAGCTGAGGCACCAGATTTTCTTGAACCCAGGAGGCAGAGGCTACAGTGAGCCAAGATCACACCACTGCACTCCAGCCTGGGAGATAGAGTGAGTCTCTGTCTCAAAATAAAAAAAATTTTTTAAACTGTGATAGTGGCCAGGCACCGTGGCTCACGCCTATAATCCCAGCACTTTGGGAGGCTGAGGCGGGTGGATTACGAGGTCAGGAGATCGAACCATCCTGGCTAACACGGTGAAACCCCATCTCTACTAAACATACAAAAAATTAACTGGGCATGGTGGCGTGTGCCTGTAGTCCTAGCTACTCAGGAGGCTGAGGAAGGAGAATCGCTTCAGCCGGGGAGGTGGAGGTTGCAGTGAGCTGAGATCGTGCCACTGCACTCCAGCCTGGGCAATGAGAGCTACATTCCGTCTCAAAAAAAAAAAAAAAAAAAGAAAAGAAAAGAAAAAAGAAACAATGCAGGTCAGAAGACAATGGAAAGACATCTTGACATCTTTAAAGTGCTTATAGAAGAAAAAAAAAAAGCTGTATAGCTAGAATTCTACATCCAGCAAATATCCTTAGAAAATGAAGATAAAATAGAGATTTCTGCAGACAAAAGCTGAATAAATTGAAGGCCAACAGAACTACATTATAAGAAATATTAAAGAACTACATTATAAAAAATATTAAAAATATAAGAAAAAAATGTATAATATAACTACATTATAAAAATATTTTCTTCCCTAAAGAGGGAAGAAAAATAAGAGGTGGAAACTTCCATCTACACAAAGGAAAGAAGAGGGACAGATATGGCAACTATCTGGGTAAATACAAAAGATTTACACTCCAGTTTATTGTTATTTCAAAGAAATCTCAGTATGATTCCATTCATATGAAATATCTGGAGGCTGGGCAAGGTGGCTCATGCCTGTAATCCTAGCACTTCGGGAGGCTGAGGCGGGCGGATTACTTGAGGTCAGGAGTTCGAGACCAGCGTTGCCAACATGGCAGAAATCCCATCTCTACTAAAAATACAAAGTTAGCCGGACATGGTGGTGCATGCCTGTAGTCCCAGCTACTCAGGAGGCTGGGGCAGGAGAATCACTTGAGCCCGGGAGGTGGAGGTTGCGGTGAGCCGAGATCACACCACTGCACTCCACCCTGGGCAACAAGAGCGAAATTCCGTCTCAAAACAAAAACAAAAACAAAACACACACACAATGATCTGGAATAGGTAAACCCATAGAGACAGAAAGCAAACTGGTGGATGCCAGGGGCAGGGAGAAGTGAGGAAATGGAACTAATTGCTTAACGGGCATGGAATGTTATTTTGGGTTGATGAAAATGTTTTGGAACTAGATAGACAGAGGTAGTTGCACAACACTGGGCATGTACTAAATACCACTGAATTGTTCACTTTAAAATAATTAATTGTGTGTTACATAAATTTCATTCCAACTTTTTTTGGGGGGCCGGGATGGGAACAGATTCTCGTCATGCTGCCCAGGTTGGAATGCAATGGTGCAATCTCAGCTCACTGCAACCATCACCTCCTGTGTTCAAGCAATTCTCCTGCCTCAGTCTCCTGAGTAGCTGGGATTATAGGCGCGCACCACTATAACCAGCAAATTTTTGTATTTTTAGTACAGACGGGGTTTCACCACGTTGGCCAGGCTGGTCTTGAACTCCTGACCTCGTGATTCACCCACCTCAGCCTCCCACAGTGCTGAGATTACAGGCATGAGCCACCATGCCTGGCTTATTCCAACTTTTAAAAAAAGATAAATGACTGTTTTGAGCAAAATTAATGACAGTGTGTTTGGGGAATTATGACATATATTAAAGTAAAATGTACAACAATAGCATAAAGGACGAGAGTGGATAAATGGAAGTATACCGCTATTAGGTTTTTATATTGTAAGTAGTCTAACACTATTTAAAGGTAGACTGTTATAAGTAAAACTTTCATAATCATAAATCCTAGAGTAACCCCCAAAGAGCAAAACAACCATCCTAATAAGCCAAACTGGAGACAAAACTGAATCATAAAAATAACAAAAAAGAAGACAGGAAAAGGGCTGGGCACAGTGGCTCACGCCTGTAATCCTAGCACTTTGGGAGGCCAAAGTGCGCAGATCACCTGAGGTCAGGAATTCAAGACCAGCCTGGCCAACATGGCGAAACCTCATCTCTACTAAAAATACAAAAATTAGCCGGGTGTGTTGGTGCAGGGCTGTAATCCCAGCTACTCGGGAGGCCGAGGCAGGAGAATCACTTGAACCAGGGAGGCAGAGGTTGCAGTGAACTGAGATCGTGCCACTGCACTCCAGCCTGGCCACAGAGTGAGACTCCATCTCCAAAAAAAAAAAAAAAGACAGGAAAAGAGGAAGATTTTTAAAATAACAGATGGACAAAGAGTAAACAAAAGTGCAAGACAGTATGATTTAAACCCTACCATATTGGTAACTACATTAAACACAATGGTAGCAGAGGTTGTCAGACTGGATTTTAAAAAAGCAAGATCTAACCATATGCTGTCTACAAGAAATGTACTTTACACAAATAAAAGTAAAATGATGGTAAATACACTATGCAAACAACAATCCTTTAAAAAAAACCTAGAATGCCTACAAGTAAAAGTAGTCTTTAGGGTAAGGAATATTAACAAGGATAAAGACAGACATTCCATCATGATAAACAGTCAATTCATCAAGAAGATATTCAACAATCCTAAATATGATGGACTAAGTAAGATTAATGAAACAGAACTGACGCCCATACATACATGATCAGTTACTTCGGACAAAGTTGCCTCAGTAAGAAAAGGATAGTCTTTTCAACAAATAGTACCAACACAATTAGATATCCATATGTAAAAAAGGAGCCTCAATCCTTATCTCACACTATAAAGATATCAACTCGTAATTCAGATCACAGACCTAAACATAAAAGCTAAAACCATAAAACTGCTTGAAAAAATACAGAAAATATCTTGACTTTGGGGCAGACAAATATTTCTTAGGATACAAAAAGCAACAGCCAGAGAAGAAAAAATTGACAGTTTAGACATCATCAAAATTAAAAAACAGCTACTCTTCAGAGGACACCATTAAGGAAAAAAAAAGACAAGCCAGAGAGAGAAAACAGTAATAATACATGCCTGACAAAACTTGTATCCAAAACTTACAGTGAATTCTTTACATACATTAAGACAAACAACAAAAGATGTGAGCCGATGCTCACAAACAAAATTATAACGCAAGCAAATGATCACATGAAAAAAACAACGGCACATGTAAAAGAGAAATGCAAAGTAAACACACAAAGAGATACTACACTTATCCTCTAGAACAGGGGTCCCCAACCCCAGGTCGTGGGAACCGGTCGGTGGCCTGGAAGGAACCAGGCCACACAGCAGGAGGTGAGCTGTGGGCCGGTGAGCATTACCACCTGGGCTCCGCCTCCTGTCAGATCAGTGCAGGAATTAAATTCTCAAAGGAGCGCCAACCCTATAACGCAAGGGATCTAGGTTGCACGCACCTTATGAGACTCTAAGATATGATGATCCGAGGTGGAACAGTTTCATCCCCAAACCATCCCCCAGTCCACAGAAAAATCGTCTCTTCCACGAAACTGGTCCCTGGTGGGGACCAATGCTCTAGAAAGGCTAAACTTTAAAAGACTGTCAATACCAAGAATGCAGAACCTAACCAGCACAAGTGCCAATTAAGTAAGTGGAGCAACTGGAGCTGTCATATACAGCTGATGGGAGTGTAAAATGGTGCTACCACCCTAAAGAATTGTTTGGCAGTTTCTCATAAAGTTTATGTTAATAACATATAAGCAAGGAATTCCACTTGTATGAAACCTTTACCCACATCAAACCTTGTACATGGTTGTTTACAGCAGCTGTGTTCATAACAGCCAAAACCAGAGACCACCTAAATGATCAAACTAATGACCAACAAATTAATGATTTTTTGGTAAATCAAAAAAAAAGAAAAAAACCTACTTTGGGATATCCAAAAAAAAAAAATACTACTCCTCAGCCAGAAAAAAGAATAAGTTACTGACATATGTGAGAACATGGAAGAATCTCAAGAACAGAATAAGAAGGAACAAGTCAAGCACAAAACAATACACATTGTATGATTTCATTTATATGAAATCCTACAGTGACACAAAGCAGATCAGTAGGAATGCTTGGGGCTGGGGGAAGCAGGCAGGGTTAACTGACTGCAAAGAGACACAGCGAAGGCGGAGCATGGTAGTTTACAACTGTAATCCCAGCACTCTGGGAGTCCGAGTCATGTGGATCACTTGAGGCCAGGAGTTCGAGACTAGCCTGGTCAACATGGTGAAACCCCATCCCTACTAAAAACACAAAAATTAGCTAGGCATGGTGCTGTGTGCCTGTAATCCCAGCTGCTCGGGAGGCTGAGGTGGGAGAATCACTTGAACCCGGGAGCCGGAGATTGCAGTGAGCCAAGATTGTGCCACAGCACTCCAGCCTGGGCGACAGAGTGATATGCTGTCTCAAAAGAAAAAAAAAAAAGAGAGAGAGAGAGACATAGGGAAGTATTTCAGGGTGACAGAACTGTTATCCTGGTTGTTGTGGTGGTTACCACTGGACAGTCCTCCGTGGGCCACACGCACTCCCACATGTCTTACTGAGTATGCCAGGAATGCAAGGCCATGACCAATCACTCTTGAACCTGGGCCATTCTGTACCTGGTAACCTTGAAAGACGAGATAACATCTCCCCCTAGACAAAGAGCAGATTTGCTACTGCTTTCTATAAAAGTAGTGGATTCCCCAAGTTTGATGTTCTTCAGCTGCAACACAAAACCACTGAGAGAGCATCCATCTTGGCCATAGCATGTCACCCTCTTGGGACTTGGGGCAAGGGAGAACCTATGCAAATATAGCTATTCTCATGCTGTGTGCTACGGTAAGAAAAATAAATTCCTTCATCTCTCACCCAGGAGTCCCCCAGCTTATGTCAGCAGCGCCCAGTAATACAAGTAGAGAATTCTAAATCCAAAAATCCAAAATCTGAAACTTTTTGAGCACCAATATGACGCTTAAAGGAAATGTCCATTGGAAAATTTTGGATTTTGAATTTGGGATGCTCAATCATTTAGTATAATGCAAATATTCCAAAATCCAAAAAAATCTGAAATCCCAAACACTTGTGGTCCCAAGCATTTCGGATGAGGGATAGTCAACCTTTAACTGTAATAGGCTACCTTTTAGCTATTAGTAGGGTAAAATCAAACTCCACGCCAGACGGTAACATGGGTTAAAATGCATTAGACTGCACACCTAAAATGGGTACACTCTATTGAACGGAAGAGAAGGAGAAGAGGTGTGGAGGAAGAAAATGGACACAAAGGAAAAAGAGGAGAGGAAAAGGAAGAAGAGTCAGGAAGAGGTGGTCAGAATAGAAATGCCTTAGTAGGTGGAGAAATGAGTCCAGACATATGAAGAAAGGAGTATGAATTTGTCATGTTCTAACCCACTCTTACTCCCTAAACTGTGCTCTGAGAAGGTCCTTCACCAACTGAAAAATATATAAATAATTAAATATAATTACTGAAAAAAATGCTGTGGTGGTTGTCCCTTGTAATTCTGGGTTAAAGATGGGCAATACTGCCATTAAAAGGGGTTCCCTGATTTCAGTGGAATAGTTGTACTTCCAGAGCGACAAAGTAGACGTTAAATCACGCTTACATCTCTAGGATTAACTCTATGGATCACGACTGTTAACACACTGTTGGATTTGATGAGCTAGTATTTTTTTTGCAGTATTTTCATTTCTATCTAAGTAAAACAGACCTATAATTTTCTCTTCTTACACGTCCTTATCTGTTTTAGAATCAAGATTTCACAAGCCTCATAAAATGAACTTGGTGTTTTTTCTCACCATTTTCCAGGACAACTTGCAAAAAGAATTAAGTGTTAAAGTCTGATGGAACTCATCAGAGTATCTGGATCCAGAGCTTCTAAAAAGGGAGATCTTTACCATTTCAGTTTATTAGTTCAAGATATTTCTTCTGATACCAATTTTCACATTTAATAGTTTTCTAAGAATTCTGTCATTTAGGCTTTCAAATTTACCAGCCTAAGTTCACGACGTTCTTTTTTTATCTAATATTCGTAGTTATTTTCCATTTTTCATTTATTGGCATCTTTTTTTCTTGTCGATTTTATCAGAGGTCTGCCTAGCTTACTAAACTTTTCACAAAAATAATCTTTTGGTGTGACAAATCCTTTTGTTCTCAATTTTACTGATTTCTGTTCCTAACTTTATGCTTTTTTTTTTTTTTTGAACTCTTCAAATGAACTTTACTAAAGCAAGCTTCCTTCATGACTCAGGTGAAGTCATTCTGCCACTCTACAGAAGGTCTGGTTCCACAACACAGCCTTCAACACACAAACTATACAATACAAACATGATTATCATGAATAAGGAGACAAAGCGTATATAAATTTTACCAAACCTACATATCAATGTCTTTGACTAAGGCAGTATCTTGAGGCAAATAAAATTACACGCTGTTCCCACACACAGTGTGTAAGATTCCGACTATCTGCATCAAGGCAAATATTTTCTCTGCACAGCTAACTGGACAAGTACAGCTTGATAAAATTAGTAGCTAGAAATGAACTCTCCAGTTGCTTACCAGATGCCATTCAAAACTTGCAGTTAATAATAGGAGAGAAAAACCTGGCTGTGATGGTCACAACTCATTTTCAACATCCTATCACCACCACCACCACCACACCACACACACACCCCCCCCCCAAAGTAAAAGCACATTCTTTTCCTAGCTATGGAAGCATACATACATCCTGGTCAGAGGCAGTTTCGGATTACAAAACAGATTTTGGTCTTAAATCTTTCTGCTTGCAATTGAGCGTTAAGACAGATCACTAACATAAAGTTCAACATGCAACCTAATCTTGGGTTTGGACACAAGACATAACCCATCCTGAAAGGCTTATTCTTATGAGTGTAAGCTCTGAAGAGTGATTTTATGCATTATTAGCTTCAAAACAATGTCGGAGCTGCCACCGCGTAGGAAAGTAACTCACACATTACCCTAGCAGGATGCAAAGGTGTAACACAGAAGAGGAGGAACGAGGTGTAGATATAGGTCAACTTTCAAAGTCCTGACTTGTTTAACACGGCCTAGCCAAAAGCACAAGAACACAAGTTGCCAGGTTTCTTTTTTCTCTCTGGCTGCAAAAGACTGAAGGCCTTTCCCTAACGAGACTCAGGCAGCCTTCTTTTCCCCTCACTTTGAGGGTGAAACTTCAAGAGAAGACGGGTGCGAAAAGCGGTTCCCAATGTTGAGAGACTGCCAGTTGTGATAGGGACCGCGTTGGTAGAACTTGGGGCTCCGTGTGTACCAGGCTGCCTCTCTAGACCAGGTAATACAAGAAGCCAGGGCCGCTCAGGCGCTGGCCGCAGACACCAAATGAGGGGGAGGGGACGGTGAGGGGGAGGGAGGCACGGAGGCGAAGGGGGACGGGAGAAGAGGAAAGACCGAGGCCTGAAACAAAGGAAGCGGGGCTTTCTCCAAGAGGGGGTGGATACGGCGTCCGAGTGAGGTGGAGAAAAGCCAAGGCTGCTGGGAAAGGCTGGACTCACAGAACTTGGAGGTGGAGGTGTTGATGTTGATGGTGGAGCTGGCGGTGGGGGCGGGGGCCGCCTTGGCCACGGCGGCGGCCGCGTCGCAGCTCTTCAACATCATGATCACCCCATTAGCCTCAGGCGGTGGCGGCGGCCCCATCGGGAGCCCCTCCTTGGGGCCTTTCCTGTCCACGGAGACCGCGGGCACCGCCAGCAGCTGCCCCCCTGGAGGCTCTCGGGCAGGGGCCGGGATCGAAGAGGGGGGCGGTGGGGGTGGCAGGGGCTGCCGGAAGCCGTCCACCGCAGCCTCCCAGTTGTTGTGGTTCTGGTCGTCCATCATCGCCTCGTAGCTGCCCCCCTCCTCCTCTTCCATGCTTTCCTCCATCCTGCTGGCCCCCGGCACCCGCCCGCCTCACAGGCACCTGCCGCCCGTCTCAACCCCGGGCCAGCGGGCACCGCTGCCTCCCCGAGCTCACATCGCCGGGGGCAGGAATGGGCGCAGCGGAGAGGGCTGCGGTGCGCAGGGTCTCTTGCTCTCCACGGGGCCGACTAGCTTGGAGACGCGGCTGACGGCGGTGGGCGCTCCGGGGCTCTAGTCTGGGAGAGGCAGCCGTAAAGCAGCGGCGCTCCTCACGACATTTTACAGCGGCTTCCAACAGGCAGTTGGAAAGGGCAGCTGGGGGCGCGGCCAGGAGGGCACGTGGTGCGAGGGACTGGCCGCAAGAAAGCGGAGCCAAAAGGGGCGGGAGCTGTGAGTCACTCCCACGCAACAGGGCAGAGGTTCGCCCCGCCTCGGCTGGCAGGGAACTGACAAGGGAGGCGCGACGGGTCCTGACGGGCGTTCGCCGGCCCCGCCCCCGGCCAGGCCTCACGTGACAAAGGTGTTTGTCTTGCGCACGCGCGGTCGCAATCTGGTTACCATGACTACGAGGAGCCGGCCGGCTCCTGAGGGCGCGCGGAGCGGTCTTGGCAGTAGCTGTGGACTGGCCAGACTTACCGGAGGTGTTTTTCTCGCGTCCTCGAAATCTACCGGGCCTTCGCACCTCTGAGTGTCTGAGTGCCCCGGCTTTTGCTTGGGACGGAGATACGGGGCCACAAGAGACCCCGGGGTCGCAGGTTATAAGCGGATGAGACCGCCCTGGGCGGCCTGTGGTCCGACTGCTCCTTGGGTTGGTCCCCAGCTGTCGCGACACAAACACAAAACCCAGACTAAAAACCGAATCACACATAGCAGGATGGCCCAAAAAAGAAATGCGTTGGAGTTACTCATGCTTGTTTTTAAAATTCCTTTACGCTTGTATGCACTGAGACCAACAATCCAACTTTTAAAAATGCCGGCTTCCGCCGGGCGCGGTGGCTCACGCCTGTAATCCCAGTACTTTGGAATGCCGAGGTGGGTGGATCACGAGGTCAGGAGATCGAGACTATCCTGGCTAACACGGTGAAACCCCGTTTCTACTAAAAATACAAAAATTAGCCTGGCATGGTGGCATGTGCCTGTAGTCCCAGCTACCCGGGAGGCTAAGGCAGGAGAATTGCTGGAACTCGGGAGGTAGAGGTTGCAGTGAGCAGAGATCGTGCCACTGCACTCCAGCCTGGGCGACAGAGCGAGACTCCACTCAAAAAAAAAAAAACAAAAACAAAAAAAAAAACGGGCTGGGCACAGTGGGTCAGGCCTGTGATTCTACCACTTTAGGAGACCGAGAGGGGAGGCCCGCTTGGGCCCAGGAATTCGAGACCAGCCAGACCAACATAACAAGACCCAGTATCTAAAAAAAAATTAGCAGGGCATGGTGGCGTGTGCCTGTGGTCCCAGCTACTCCAGAGGCTGAGGTAGATCACTTGAGTCCTGGAGGTCGAGGCTGCAGTGAGCCGAGATCGCGCCACTGCACTCCAGCCTGGGTGACAGAGTGAGACTGTCTCCAAAAAAAAAAAAAAGGGAAAAGAGAATTAAGTGGTATGCTGAAGGGGAAAACATAAAACCTTAGAATTACATGTGTGGCAAAAGAAAGGGAGAAGGAAGGCACATTCTGTTTCAGACAACTGATGATTTATCATCAACAGACACTTTCTAGGTAGATGGGTGGGTGCGTGCGATGAGATAAAGGGTCTTTACATTAAAAAAAAAAAAAAGTCCAATATACAGGGTAGAGTCAAAAAAGTGTCTCTAACATACCGTGTCATAAAGCAAGTCTTTACATATCTAAGGATTTATATCATAGCCACCATATAGCCACAAAATATATTAAGCAAAAATGAACAGAAGTATAAGAAGACAGAGAAGTCTACCATCAGAGTAGGTGATTTTTCACTCCCTCTCTAATTGCAGTGAATTGAATATGGTCTCCCACAAGGTATGTCCATATCCTAATCCCTAGAACTTGTCAGTATGACCTTATTTGGAAAAACGGCATTTGCAGATGTAATCAAAGTTCTTGAGAAGATCATCCTGGATTATCCAAGTGGGCCATCAATCCAATGACAGAGTCCTTATAAAAGAGAGGTAGAAGAGGAGAAGATGCAGAGAAGAGGAGGAGGTAATGTAACCACAGAAGCAGAGATTGGTGTGATGGCATTCACAAGTCAGGGAATGCTGGCAGCCACCCAAACGCTGGAAGAGACAAATTGTCCTCTTGAGCCTCTGGAGGGCGTGTCATCCTGCCAACACCTTGATTTCAGACTTCTAGATTCCAGAACTGAGAATTGATGTCGGTTTTTTTAAGCTTGGTACTATCATAGCAATATAACTTACATCCTCTTGAGGGCCCTGCTCCAAGGGTTTTTACCCAGCACACTGATGAATACTAAACCTTTTATATGTGTGCTGTCAAAATGATCAATATAAGACACTCATTTTTGCTGTAATTAAACTACTGTGACAAGACCTAATGACAGTTGAGCGAAACCAGTCACTGACAGGGGACAATTTTCTATAAGAAATCCTACTGAAAGGAAACCAAATGAACATATTGGTAACTGGTTGATTTTGTGGCATTGTAAGACATTGTTATACTTAAGAGCATATTATACTTTAATAGTTATTAACATAAAATCTTTGATTTGTTCTGGGTTGTGGAGATGGGGTATAACGTTATTGGCAACATTGACCCAAAAACAGTGAACACAGGTTAATAGCCACTATGACCTTCCATAGTCACAGATATTCATCTATTAGTTTAATTTTTGTTTGTTTGTTTCTATTTCCCACTAGGCTGTGAATTTCATTAAAGCAGGATAAATATATGTGTACAATTTCTGTGTCAGTTTGGATACATAAAGAGGAAACTAACTCAAAACTCAATAGCAGTTATCTAGGGATAATGAGATTTTGGATGGTCTTAATCTTCTTTGTATCTTTCAATGTTTTCTTGGTTCTCTACAATAAGTATGTATTATTTTTATAATCAGAAAATAATTCTGAAACTTAAAGATTAACAAATAAACAAAAATGTTAAGGAAGTATAAATTGGGATTCCATAGATTAAAATGTTTGTTTTGGCTTCCAGAAGTGAAAACTCAAATAAAAATTGCTTTAAAATCAAGGTTGTTCATTGGCTAAGAGACTGAGAAGGTCTAGGAATGGCAGAGGTGAGGCAGGGCTCAGCAATTACTGAGCTCTGCTTCTCTGTGGTGTTCTTTGTCCCGGTCTCTCTTGTGCAGGCTTCACCTTTAGACTGCCTACAAAATGCCTGCCACAGCCCCTGGCCTCATGTCCATGTACAAGAAGGTCAAGATGAAAAGGGCCTGTAAATTCTAGTAGCTTTCTATTATGAGCAAATTCCCAGAAGCCCTCAGCAAACTTCCTCACAGTGTGTCAATGGTCCATTCCTAAACCAATCACATGGCACTTAGACCTGGATTCCAGAGCCCTTTACTGGAAAGCATATGGATTCATTCCTGGAAAATAAGGCCCATTCCTGGAACTCAGCATGGGATCAGCTTCTCCCTAAGTACATTGGCTGAGAGGGGAAGGAGTGGATAGAAGAACAAATATTGGAGTCAATCTGGAAGGTTTAAATAAGTGCTGGGTAGGCTACAATGTCCATTATAGGCTGAAGTATGGAATCTCCTAGAACTCCTCTTACCTAACCTTACCCCAGCCTCTCCACTACCTGCCCTTCATAAATGCCTCCCTAATCAATATATCTATGCAAAATTATGTATGTACTGATTAGAATCAACAAAGACATAGCCGGCCAGGCACAGTGGCTCATGTCTGTAATCCCAGCACTTTGGGAGGCCAAGGCGGGTGGATCACCTGAGATCAGGAGTTCAAGACCAGCCTGGCCAACATGGTGAAACCCTGTCTCTACTAAAAATACAAAAATTAGCTGGACGTGGTGGCACATTCCTGTAGTCCCAGCTACTCAGGAGGCTGAGGCAGAAGAATCAGTTGAACCTGGGAGACAGAGGTTGCAGTGAGCTGAGATCATGCCACTGCACTCCAGCCTGGGAGACAGAGTGAGACTCCATCTTAAAAATAAATAAATAAATAAAAATAAAAAAGAAAGACATAATCCATGTTTCTTTAATTATGAAATGCATATGTGGCCAATTGTCTCAAATAGTTAAAACATGGGGGTGGGGTGCTACAGAGACTTGATGACTCAGGATTAGTCTTTGTATGACTTTAAATACATTGTCACTTTCCCACACAATACTTATTTGTAATTGTTCCATACTTTTTAATGAATAAGTGTATGACTAGCTTAAATCTACTTGAAATCATATTTTATATCAAAAGACGTTTTTCTTTTTGAGATAAGATCTTGCTCTGTTGCCCAGGCTGGAGTGCAGTTGCATCATCATGGCTCACTGCAGTTTTGACCCCCCAGGCTCAAGAGGTACCCCCACCTCAGCCTTTCAAGTAGCTGAGACTATAGGTGTGCACCACCAGGCCCAGTTAATTTTTGTAGAGATGAAGCTTCATCACGTTGCCCAGGCTGGTCTCAAACTCCTGGGCTCACCTTGTCCTCTGAAAGTGCTGGGATTATGGGTGTGGCCCGTGGTGACTGGCTGAAAAGACTTTTGTCCTTTAGTCAACTCTGACAGCACAGCATGTACTATGCGATACATTTGTCCCTAAGAGAAAGTATTATTGCAATTTTTATTTATTTTCATCTACCCTTCCAACCTGGCATTTGTGGCATTGTTAGTGAAGGATGAAATTGCTCCGAAGTGAATAAGAGGAAAGAAGAGGAGTAAAAATATATGTGAAAAATCCAAAAATTATACATGCCTCTTCTAAGCAGTCAAGAACTCATTGAATCAGAAAAGACTGTAGTAGACAACATACAGACATATAGATGATTTCTCTTAATTGCTATTCATTTTAAATTGACTATTAATTACACAAAGGAATTAGCATGGAAAACTGAAAAACTCAACTTTGATGGAGATAAACTATATTAGGATAAAGAAGAATGAATACTTGTGTTTAATCCCTAGGAGATTAGAATTGTACCAATACAGCATGACAAAGAAATAATTTGTGAATGCATAATGCAGTTGGAAGTCTAACTGCAGAGCTATTGGAATGATCTTGATTGGAAGGTAAGAGGATTAGAGCCGTGTAAATAACTCAAGCCTCAACAGTTGCACACTGAGATTAAGGATTACAGTGAGGATGTGTAGCCACTCGGGGGAGTATTCTGTATTCAGTATTTCTTTCCATGTTCAATTTTATTCCTTCCTTTTACGTCTTAACATCTGAATTCTGAATTCCATCCTAGCAGGGAAACAGAGAAAACGATGCAGATTCTCTCATAACCCTGATGAGTTTAGGAGCTGAAGGAAATTACTTGAGGCTGAAGGAGGTCGGGAGAAAACAAGCAGGCAGGGGACGGGGAGTTATGTCGACACCTCGTTGCAGGCCTATCCCTTTCACTCAGTCATTCACCAATATTTCTGTGTTCAGGTACTGTGCAGGGGCTATAAGAGTACATGGATTGCTGGGTGCATGGCTTACGCCTGTAAACTCAACACTTTGAGAGCCCGAGGCAGGAGGATCACTTGAGCCCAGGAGTTCAAGACCAGCTTGGGCAACATGGTGAAACCCTGTCTCTCTGAAAAATACAAAAATTACCTGGGCATGGTGGAGTGCTCCTGTAGTCCCAGCTACTCAGGAGGCTGAGGTGGGAGGATCACTTGAGCTCAGAGGCGGAGGCTGCAGTGAGCCAAGATCACACCACTGCACTCCAGCCTGGGTGACAGAGTGAGACCTGTCTCAAAAAAAAAAAAGTAAACAGACAAAAAGCACTCTTCCTCATGGAGTTTCCATTCCATGGAGGTATCAAGCACTAAACAACCATATGAGCCAAGGCATGACAAGCGCTACGAAAGAATGCCATGACTGGGCATTACAGAGAGAATTCTTTTACTTTGGAGGATCAAGGAGAACCTCTCTGAAAAAGAATATTTCTGCTAAGATGAAAGGATGGGTAGAAGAGAGCCAGACAATGAGTTAGGAAGAGAACATTCCAGGCAGAAGGGAGAACATAAGGAAAATGTTTGACATCATCTCTGAACTGAAAGAAAGGCAATGAGACTGCAGTAGCCTGAAGGGGAGTGGATAGGAATGGCGTAGGCAGAAAGGACACGGCTGGGTCATGCAGGTCCTTGTAAGGCCTGTTGAGGATTTAGTGTTTCTGTTTGAATGGAAAAGAGGTAGAGAAGTGGCATAGGAAGTGACCTACATTTGATAAGGACATCTAACTGCCTTGAGGGGAATGGTCTGTAGGAAAGGAAAGAGTGAAAACAGAGACTAACTGGGGAATTGTGGCAATACTTCAGGCAAGAGATGATGGTGGCTTGGACTAGAAGGATGGCAGTGGATATAGAGAGAACCAGGAGGCTACAGATTTTGGCATTAGAATGGACAGTTCTTGATGGTAGATTCAACATTGAGGGCCAGGGAAAGGTTTCAAGGATGGCTCGTTCTGATATACACCGGGATAGAGCATCACATTCTATTCAAAGCTGGGAATTTATTAGATGCATGCAAGGGAAGCAAAGTTCAATGAGCAATGGAAATGATGAATCAGCCATGGACTCCAAGCTGAATAAGAAAGTGAAGATAGATGGAGCAGATGGGTAGAGAGAAGGTAGAGTTTTTCATGGATGAGAGGTGTCCGTGAGGTTGAAGAGCTATTGCAAGGGACATCTGTCCTTAAGCAAGAAACTAGCAGGTTGGGTCATAACCCAAAGTTAGGCTGAATTCATGATTTCAAAGGTATTGCGGTTGCTGCTGGTGACAAGACCTACTGTGGGAATAGCAGACATTGACCTTTGTTTTTGTCTGTCAAGTGCCTGATTTCCTTCCTATTTGTACACATTCACATTTGTTTGCTTAGGCAAGTCCCCACCTACTGTGGTCCAGGAAGCCAAAGGGTGCCAGACATTCCCTCTCCCCATACGCTACCATCAAGAGCAAGGGCACACATGCTGTACTCAGCCAACCAGATCCCTCTGCCAAGGTATCTGAGTCTGAAGAGAGTAATACAAAACCACGGGAATCACTGGAAATGATTCATGATATCTGCAGAGTTCAGGTTTCACAGTAAGGGTGGGACTAGAGGCAATGTGTTAACCAAGCTTCCCCTCTGGCATGACCTCAGCTGTATTCTCAACTGCCCAGCTTTCCTTGCTTTCTGTCTGTGTTCTAGGCCAGTTTCCTCAGACTCGATGTCCTTGCAATAAATTCCTCTTCTACTTTAGTTAACTGGCATTGGTTTCTGTTGTTTGCAACCAGAAACACAGACAGGTATAGTGGGACCATGGGAGTGGTTGGCCAAGATGGAGTGGAAGCAAAAGTCCCTGGGTGGGAGGAGACCTCACCTCAAAAGGGGCCGCTGCCATGGGCCCCACATTTTAAAGAGCTCTGTATGTGCCCTTTGTATGCTACACACAGTAAATTCACCAAGGGCATACAGGCATCGGTATTCAGTGCTCAGAGCTGGTGCAGCATAACCACACCCCACACATTCACTCCCATGCCTCACACAATGCAGCTCCCATTAAGTGCTTCTCTGCACTCTTGGTCCTCAAATCAGAAAGCAACCACATCTGGAGGCCTTGAAGGTTTCTGGATGGTGTCATATGAACGAAAGAAACTGCTTCAGAGTGCAGAGAGGATCTGAACAACAGAAGCACTTAACAGAGACAGAAAACTAACTTTTCAAATCCTTTTCAGTTGGCATTGATGCAGTAGATTCTTGCAAAGCAAAATCTTATTTCTCAGTTGCACCAAGTGACCATTTTTGTGTTCTCATGCAGGGTCCTGGAGCTACTCGCTGCATTAAAGCAGTTTAAGTTAGACAAGATAGATGAGACACACTGGAAGAGTTCAGTGAAACAATAAATGATGTTCAAGTATGAGTGAATTGTGGTCTTTAGTGGAAAATGAAATTACTTTTGTATTTGCACTATCCACAGTTGCACAACCACAGTTGGTGTGAACTGTCACTTACAAGAAAAAACTAGAGTTGTCTATTTTACTTCTTGAATTTACTTCTTGAATAATTTTTTTAATTTTTTTTTTTTTTTTTTTTTTTTTTTTGAGACAGAGTCTCGCTCTGTCGCCCAGGCTGGAGTGCAGTGGCGCAATCTCGGCTCACTGCAAGCTCCGCCTCCCGGGTTCACGCCATTCTCCTGCCTCAGCCTCCTGAGTAGCTGGGACTACAGGCGCCCGCCACCGCGCCCGGCTAATTTTTTGTATTTTTAGTAGAAACGGGGTTTCACCGTGGTCTCAATCTCCTGACCTTGTGATCCGCCCGCCTCGGCCTCCCAAAGTGCTGGGATTACAGGCGTGAGCCACCGCACCTGGCATAATTTTTTTAATTTTTAAAGAAAATTTAAAAGGAAACAAACATGTTTGTATGACCATGAAGAAAATTAATGTACGATTTTCAAAAAATTTCCTTTAATTTCTTTGGAGAATATTTTTGGCCATTTTAGATCATGATACCATCTGGAAAAAGATTTTAATAAATTGAATAACATGCTGCTGTTGTCAATTTTCTTATTATATCCCAGCATTAAAGAATTTGAAAGGAAAATACTTAAAAGTACTGTATTGATCTTGATGTTGCTTGGAGACAGTGAAACTCATATTAGTGATAGAAATTTACATAATGAGGCCAGGCACAGTGGCTCACACCTGTAATCCCAATACTTTGGGAGGCCGAGGCAGGTGGATCACAAGGTCAGGAGATCGAGACCATCCTGGCTAATATGGTGAAACCCTGTCTTTACTAAAAATATAAAAAATTAGCCAGGTGTGGTGGCCAGCACCTGTAGTCCCAGCTACTCAGGAGGCTGAGGCAGGAGAATGGTGTGAACCTGGGAGGCGGAGCTTGCAGTGAGCCAAGATCATGCCAATGCACTCCAACCTGGGGGACAGAGTGAGACTCCATCTCAAAAAAAAAAAAAGAAACTTGTATAATGAAATTAAAATATTTTGTACTATTTTCTGTGACAGTAATTGATTATATACAGCCTAACCCCATTAAAATGTTTGAGCATGATATATTAAATTTATAGTTCATTTCCCATCTAAGTATGGCTTTAAGAACTTAATTGATAATTCCAGTTGCTCTGACCTCAGCAGAACATAGTTTCTGCATTTTCAAATTAATGAAAAACACCCTAAGAACCATAATATCCCCAGAAAGGTTGCCTAATTTGTCATTACTCTCAATAGAACACAAATTACATAAAAGTCTTGATTATAACAACATAATTGGTAATTTACTTAAAAGATGGCAAGAAAATTAACTTTCATAAAATACATATAATTTATGAATTATGTATTTTTTTATTACTCATCCACATGTTGCCAGTCCATGAAAAGAACACCCAGAGATACACAATAATAGTTCCATTCAGTCATCCTTGTTATTTTACCATAACTTTACATGTATTTTTTATTTTGTTATCATCTGAAGGTATGTTTGTCAAGGAAGGAAGATAGGAAGTATGTTACTTAGCAGTTTGTTAGCTGTATGTATAACATTTAAATATTTAGACATACAAATGAGTCCATTTGCACTTGTGACGCAAAAGTTAGAATTAGGCCTGGTGAGGAGGCCAGGGAGGTAAGAGGCTAGAGGCCTGGAAGAGCCATCTGTGGGGATGTTGACGTTTCCCTCAAGAGAATGAATGATGGCAGGAGTTGGCATGGAGATTAAATCCACCCAGGAACAAAAGAGAGGAGGTTGGCTGGGCACGGTGGCTCACGCCCGTAATCCCAGCACTTTGGGAGGGCAAGGTGAGCAGATCACTTGATGTGAGGAGTTCAAGACCAGCCTGGCCAACATGGCGAAACCCCGTGTCTACCAAAAAATACAAAACTAGCTGGGGGTGATGGCGCACGCCTGTCATTCCAGCTACTCGTGAGGCTGAGGCAGGAGAATCGCTTGAATTCTGGAGGCAGAGGTTGCAGTGAGCTGAGATCGCACCACTGCACTCTAGCCCAGGAGACGAGTGAGACTCTATCTGGATAGAAAAAACAAGAGTGGGGGGGGGGGGCGGTTGATAATGAGCAGGAAATCGTTTCTATGAGGAGGTGAGGTGGAAAACGTCCATGGTGAGAGCCTCAGCGGCGCTCACAAGAGGGAAGGGAAGGACTGAAATGGAAGCAGTGTGGGAACAAGGAAGACATCAACACCACCTCACTATCAGAGGAATATAGGACATGAGAAAACAGTGTGCCCTTCAGAGGTCACAAGGGAGGCAGTGCTCGGAGAATAGCTCAGGTTAAGGCAAGAACCTGGAGGGAATATTTCAAGCAAAAAATACATCAAAGAATGTGCTGCCAGGCACAGTGGCTCATGCCTGTAATTCCAGCACTTTGGGAGGCCGAGGCAGGTGGATCACCTGAGGTCAGGAGTTCAAGACCAGCCTGACCAACATGGTGAAACCCTGTCTCTACCAAAAATACAAAAATCAGCTAGGTGTGGTGGCACATGCCTATAATCCCAGCTACTTGGGAAGCTGAGGCAGGAGAATCGCTTGAACCCGGGAGGCAGAGGTTGCAGTGAGCCGAGATCGCGCCATTGCACTCCAGCCTAGGTGACAAGAGGGAAAGTTCATCTCAGAAAAAAAAAAAAAGGAACTCAGAAGTTTATTAAAAGTCATTGCTTGTACTTTGGGTGATGAAACAACATTGAGTGGTCCAGGGTGTCCAATCCCAATGGAGTCTTAGAGGAAGAGGGTACCTGGGCCTAACACAGTTCAGCTGTGGCCTGCAAGGGAGGCCCTTCCTGGCACCGAAATGCAGGACTGGATCTCCACTGTCAGCCATCACTGCCAGGTGCCAGGGGCAGATCTGAGGTTGGCAACTGTGAGCAACAAGACACCTGGTTCTTCGATCTTGGCACCAACACTCTCAACGGATTAACCCTGGGTAGAGGCCAGCGTGTCTTTTGAAGGCCACACTAATCATCCAGGAGGAGTTGGTATCTATCTTGTCATATTTAAGAGGCAGCAGATACAAACGAGTCTCCACTTCACTTGTTTCACACACAATCAGCTCTTTCATACACCATACCTCAAATCACCTTTCATATTCTAAACCCAAACATCAGCTTTGGCACGGAGGTGCCTCCTGCTAGCCTACAGGTCAGTTTTGGCAGCAACCCTCTATGTATCTGGTCAATATTATATGTTTATAAAAATTGCATGCTTTGCCTCATTACTTTATAAAAATGAGTAGAAAATGGAAAACTGGATGATCTGATACCAGTGATTAAGAAAAAAATCTACAAAGTTAATCCGATTTAGACACAGATAGAAACCATTGGGAGGAGGCAAGCAGGCATTCTAATCTCTATCCGTCCATTCATGGGACTTCAGCCAGTCATTCATGTGTTTCATTGCAAAGTAAAGAACAAAATTAAGTTCAAAGGCAACAAAGTACTGTCAAGGACTATTGGAAAGGACAGTTGTCATTGAGAATTTTATACTATTTTTAGCTTTATGAGAACCGTTCAGTTGTCCCAATATTTTGAGAGGCATGTTTTGTAAGGAAACAGAGGCCTTCCTGTGCAGTCATCAGAGATTCAAAACAGAAAATTCTTTCCTGGGGCACAATATCTCCGAGGTGAGAGTTTAAGCATCATCCTTAAGGTTTGAAAATGGGAAGGTCATTGACTTGGTTGTATAATGCTAAGGCAGGGAAGGCATCCGATAGCTGTTGTAAAGCTACTGGGTGCCTGGCCCATACCAGTGGCTTCTTCATCCAGCCTGGGCTGCCTTTCCTTTAGACAAGAACTACCCTTAAAACCAACACTGAGGAGCCTGAGGGTGAGGATGGCCACAGCATTATACAGCTTTTCCATGTGGCCCAGAGCACCATGCCTAATAATACAGGCATGCGTTGCTTACTGATGATAATGCATTCTGAGAAAGGAGTTGTTAGGCAATTTTGTTGTTGTGGGAACATCATAGAGCGTATTTATACAAACCTCAATGGCACAGCCTACTACACACCTAGGCTATGTGGCACAGCCTGTTGCTCCCAGGCTACAAACCTGTACAGCATGTGACTGTACCGAGTCCTATAGGCAATTGGAACGTGTTGTGAATCTAAACATACCTAAACATTGAAAAGGTACAGCAAAAAATATGGTATCAAAGATAAAAATGGTATACTTGCATAGGGCACTTACCGTGAATGGAGCTTACAAGACTGGAAGTTGCTCTGGGTGAGTCGGTGAATGCATGGTGAGCGACTGTGAAGACCTAGGACATTGCTGTGCACTACTGTAGACTTTATACAGTACACTTACACTACACTAAATTTATTTTCAAACATTTCTATCTTCAATAAGTTAACCTTAGCTTACTTTAACTTTTCTACTTTCTAAGCTTTTTAATTTTTTAACTTTTTGACTCTTTTGTAATAACACTTAGCTTAAAACACACGTCGTCCAGCTATACAAAAATATTTTCCTTCAGCTGGGCGCAGTGGCTCACGCCTGTAATCCCAGCACTGTCGGAGGCCAAGGCGGGCGGATCACGAGGTCAGGAGATCGAGACCATCCTGGCTAAGAGACCAACATGGTGAAACACCGTGTGTACTAAAAAATACAAAAAACTAGCCAGGCGTGGTGGCAGGTGCCTGTAGTCCCAGCTACTTGGGAGGCTGAGGCAGGAGAATGGCGTGATCCCGGGAGGCGGAGCTTGCAGTGAGCTGAGATCACGCCACTGCACTCCAGCCTGGATGACAGAGCGCGACTCTGTCTCAAAAAAAAAAACAAAAAAAAAAAACAAAAAAAATTTTTCTTTATATCATACAAGAAAGCTTTTTTCTATTTTGAAAATTATTTTTTACTTTTTAAACTTTTTTGTTAAAAACTAAGAATTAGCTGGGCCTACACAGGGTCAGAATCACTAAGACATCAGTAGGTGACAGGAATTTTTCAGCTCCATTATAATCTTTTGGGACTCCCGTTATGCATGTAGTCTGTTGTGGACCAAAACATCCTTTATGTGGTGCATGACTATATTAGTAATATTAAGGCTACTACTAACAATGATAATAACAATGGCAAACATTCACTGCATGTTAACTATGTAGGATATAATAAATTCCTCTTCAAAGGTTTTAGCCTGTAGATTGTTAAGTACAATGAGTTCTGAGATCCTCTCCGAGGAACCAATGTATTAGTATGTTCAGCTCCCCTATTCTTTGTCCTTCATTTTAAAGTTTAACTTCCTCATAGTTTCAGTAAACAACCTTTTCCACCAGTTTTAATCAGTAGTTCACATCTGTTCCTCTGGTCACCTGCTCTGTCCTGACTCATACTGGTCACCTGGTTTTTTTTGTTTGTTTTTTGAGACGAGTCTCGCTCTGTCGCCCAGGCTGGAGCGCAGTGGTGCGATCTTGGCTCACTGCAAGCTCCGCCTCCCAGGTTCACGCCATTCTCCTGCCTCAGCCTCCCGAGTAGCTGGGACTACAGGGGCCCACCACTAGGCCCGGCTAATTTTTTGTATTTTTAGAGACAGTGTTTCACCATGTTAGTCAGGATGGTCTCGATCTCCTGACCTCATGCTCTGCCTGCCTCAGCCTCCCAAAGTGCTGGAATTACAGGCGTGAGCCACCGTGCCCGGCCTGGTCACCTGCTCTGACCTAAGTCACCTTTAGTTACCTGTTCCATAACCATCTTTCCCATCGAAGCTACTCACCCCTCCACTCTGATTTGTACCCCTACTCTCTTTAAAATAGCCAATCAGAATTAGCTTAGACTCTGTAGTCCAACCCTAGCCAAGAGGGGAATGACACAGCAGGAGGGGCTACCTGCATCAGGAATAAGAACCCCTTCCCCTCCCTTGTTCAGGCATGCTCTCGCCGTTGCTCCATCCACAAGTCGCACCCTTCTATAGAAGTAAAAATTGTTTTGCTAAGAAAATTAAATTTATGTTTGAGCGCTATTTCTTTGGTGGCACCGAAAATTTATTCCTAACAACTGCATGCCAGACACTGTGCTAAGCATTTTCTATGGATTATCTTATTTAATCCTCACTAGAACCCTATGAGGTAGAGTTTTTACAGCTGAGGAAGCCGAGGCTAAGAGACCATAAGGAAAGTCCCACAGTCAGAGGTTAGGAGCTGGAATGTAAGTAGGTGTCCCCCACCCCCCATTCTGGAGGTGTCCACAGATGGCCCAGAGGGACACACATGCCCTGGAGAAACGCAGGTGGCTGGCCAGCAGGAGGATGGTCAGTTCCGGAGGCAGCCTGGGGCAATAGGACAATAGCATTTAGGTCAGACAGATAATACTTACCTCTGAGAACTGCTGGGAGGGTTCCCTGAGGTGCTGAGGGCCTGTCTCCTTCTTCCTGATACCCTCTTTCCAAGAGGCACCTCTCCCAATATTCCCCAGAGACAATGCAGGTGTGGGTGGGAGGGCTTGGCCCCTCCCTAGCCATTTGTACTTCTCTTCTTCCCATCAGCTAACCTCCTTCTTCATCTTTAGAAGGTCCTCTCTTTCTCCTCTTTTTACCATTCTTTTTCCCCACCTATCTATGGCTTATGCTGCCAACACTACCTAAAAGCAATGCTAAAGCTTAGCCCTGTAAACCGAAAATAAAATTCTAAGCCCCACAACCAAATTGAATGAACCCCTCCTCTCAGCCAAGGGGATTTCAAAGAAACCTGAAAAACTAGTTCAGGCCGTGATGGGAAGAGGGAGTTGAACGTGCCTCATTATACTCTCCTCCCCTTGGCATATCAGGCACAACTGACCAGCATTAACATTAAAAGGGCGATCTGAAGACAGTCAGAACAGACTCTTGGTAGCAATAAGATACCGAATCCCAACCTGACTCTACTACAGCATCACATGACAGATAGCAGGCCCTGAAAAAATTCCAAGTATTTTACCCCAAAATATATTTATTTGACATAATCTGATATGGCCCTGCAAATATCTCTCTTGTGGGAAAAATTTACTTTCTATAGAGAATCCCTTTCCCTTTTCAGGTCTTCTTCTGATCCTGAAGAGATTGGCTGAGAGTCCAGCACCTTTTAAGGGTCTGAATAGAAAACACTTGTCATTTATTCCCTCTAAGGGCTGCCACCTATGAGATTTCATCTACATAATAAGAACCTTGGTCTCACAACCCTTTATCTTAACGCAGACACTACTTTCTATTGATTCCAAGTATTTAGATAATAGCATAGCTCTCTCAAGCCAATCAGAAAATCTTTGAATCCATCTGTGACATGTAAGCCCCCAACTTTGAGTTGTCCCACCTTTCCAGGCAGAACCAATGTATACCTTAGATATATTGATTGATGATGTCTTATGTCTCCCTAAAAGGTATAAAACCAAGCTAGAACCCAACTACTTTGGACACATGTTCTCAGGACCTGTAAGACTGTGTTATGAGTCATGGTCCTTACACCTGGCTCAGAATAAATCTCTTCAAGTATTTTACAGAGTTTGACTTTTCTGCCAACAGCCCTATGAAACATAGAGATGGCAGATATCTGATGCAGAGTCAAGAAGCAATTATTTGCAGCTGGATTTCTCTGATTGTATTGCAGACTTGGGCTGGGCTCACCCAGACCTGCTGAGGTTGTGGCCACACTAGTTCCAGGTATGGACAGTTGGCAGCCTAGCAACAGCCACTCCCTGCCCCTGTGGCCTCTACGGATGTGCTGGCAGGCATCAGGCAACCATGATCACCAGGAAAGACTCTACAAGATGAATCTTGATTTGCTCAAGCCAGTCATGGTGATTCCTTAGGCAGAGTGATTGACTTAAGAACAGGTCTGTGCTGCAATCGTGGCCAAAGAGTCATGAGAAGTCTACCAGAAGCTGAAGGGATACAAGAAGGAATGTTCTCTTCTTGGGGGGATGGGAAAGTTTGGAGCTGCAAGAACCATCATACCACCAGTCAGGGACTAGACTGAGGATAGAAGCCAACATGCCGAAGTTGGTAGAGCAGGAAGATGGAATGAGTCTAGGTCCTTAAGGACATTTTGAAAGCAGATTAACCAACCCTGGAACTCCCTTATCTCCACGCTTCTTACATTAGATGTTAGGTCCTCTTGAGGACTGAGCCATTTTCAGTTGGATCTTCCATAACAGGCAGCTGAAAACACCTGACCAAACAGCCCAGCAGCATCTGGGGGCCCTTGCCACCAAGATATGTACCAGGTCTAAATCTGTACCAGACTAGGGATGCCCTGGGAACTTGAGTCCAGTTATTACCACCCCAAACCTGGGCAAAATCAAAGTAAGTGGGAAATTATGAACTTTCCTTGAGGCCGGGAGAAGTGTCAAAGCACTTTACAATCAAGCCTAATTGAAAACAACAGCTCTTTAATCTAAATTTACAACATAATCAGCCTTCTGGTTACCTAATTATAATTAAATTAGATTGGCAGCGTATTTCATATGTGCTAATTAAAAGCACCAAAAGAAAAAGCTGTATTTGGTAACTGCTGTGTCTGTACACTCCTTGCTACAGCCAAGAGTGAAAGAACTCCCTGGGCTGTAAATATGGAGATGTGGGTTCCAGTTCTGCCTCTGCTCAAACTGGCTCTGTGACTTTAGGCAAGTCACTTAGTCCCTCTGAATCTCTCTTTTTTTTTTTTTTTTTTTTTTTTCGAGACAGAGTTTCACTCTTATTGCCCAGGCTGAAGTGGAATGGCGCAACCTCAGCTCACTGCAATGTCCACCTCCCAGGTTCAAGCGATTCTCCTGCCTCAGCCTCCTGAGTAGCTGGCATTACAGGCACCCACCACCACGCCAGGCTAATTTTTTGTATTTTTAGCAGAGATGGGATTTCATCATTTTGGTGAGGCTGGTCTCCAACTCCTGACCTCACATGATCCACCTGCCTAAGCCTCCCAAAGTGCTGAGATTACAGGCGTGAGCCACCGTGCCCGGCCTCTCTCTTCTATCTATAAGATTCCAATCAAAGGGATTCTTTCTGGGAAAGTGCTTGGCATTGCACAAAATGTCACCATTGATTAATTTTGCTCATTCTTGAACATAACTAAAATAATACAGTATGTACGTTTTGTGTGTGGTAAGAAGCCCACTACATTTTTTAGGGCATTTCATTGCCAAAGAAAAGACAAGTCGAAACTAGGAAAGGTTTTGACTGTTCAAGCATTAAACAATCCTTGGGCCCCATGGATTGCACAGGCAGGAAGTTGGCTTACACACACTGTGCACTCTCTAAGAGGGGCAAACTCCCCAGTACTAACTTTAGATGTGGCCCAAGAAATAATGATCAAGGAGGAATCTCCCAAAGGGTGGGGTCAGGGCCACCAAGAACAATGGATTCGGGTGCTTCTTCTAGGAATCAGAATGGGGTTTAATGGAGGGATTCCATCAGTGGTCTCACCTCCCCAGTGCCTGCCTTTGCAGGATCTCACAGTTGCCATAGCCAGTGGCTGCTGTCTGCCATTCTTTCCTTTCTGAATTCAAGTGTGTAGTGTAGTTGCACTGTTCCTTTTTGTTTTGTTTTGTTTTGTTTTTTCTGAGATGGAGTCTCACTCTGTCCCCCAGGCTGGAGTTGGAGTGCAGTGACGCGATCTTGGCTCACTGCAACCTCCGTCTCCCTTTCAAGCAATTCTCATGCCTCAGCCTCCCAAGTAGCTGGGACTACAGGTGTGCACCACCACACCTGGCTAATTTTTGTATTTTTAGTAGAGACAGAGTTTCTTCATGTTGGCCAGGCTGGTCTTGAACTCCTGACTTCAAGTGAGCCATCTGCCTCAGTTTCCCAAAGTGTTGGGATTACAGGCGTGAGCCACTGCGCCCGGCCAGTAGTCATGCTGGCTGTTCCTTTCTTCCTTCCTTCCTCCCTTCCTTTCTTTCTTCTTCTTCTTTTTTTTTTTTTTTTTTTTTTTTTTTTTTTGAGACAGAGTTTTGCTCATGTTGCCTAGGCTGGAGTGCAGTGGTATGGTTTCGGCTCACTGCAACCTCTGACTCCCAGGTTCAAGCAATTCTTCTGCCTCAGCCTCCCGAGTAGCTGGGATTACAGGTGCCCACCACCACGCCCAGCTAATTTTTGGAATTTTTAGTAGAGACAGGGTTTCATCGTGTTGGCCAGGCTGGTCTCAAACTCCTGACCTCAGGTGATCCACCTGCCTCTGCCTCCCAAAGCTCAGGGATTACAGGCATGAACCACTGCACTGGGCCATCATGCTGTTTCTACTCTGCCTCCGTATGCTGGGTGTTGAGGTGGGGGCAGTGGGGAGTCATTTGGATAACTTGTGCTTTTAGTTTATGTGTCACCAAAGCAAGAGAAGCTGCATCCAAACTCAACAGAGGACTGCACATCCTCAGCTTTGAGCTGGATATGACCTAAGAGGTCTTTGAGATATTTCCTTTGGGGAGAAGGTGTGTATTCTGGGGACAGTGTGAGGCAAATATGTGCACACAGATATTTAGCTGGTCACCAAAGATACGTGACCCTCTTCTGGATTGTGGGGTCATCATTAGGAAGCAGCAGCTGTCCAGCCAGGGACAACATTTTCCAGCCCTCTTGCTACCTTTTTAGAAATTCAGATGGGCCGGGTGCAGTGGCTCACGCCTGTAATCCCAGCACTTTGGGATGCCAAGGCAGGTGGATCATCTGAGGTCAGGAATTCGAGACCAGCCTGGTCAACATGGCAAAACCCCGTCTCTACTAAAAATACAAAAAAATTGCTGGGCATGGTGACTCACGCCTGTAATCCCAGCATTCTGGGAGGCCAAGGAGGGCAGATCACCTGAGGTCAGGAGTGCGAGACCAGCCTGACCAACATGGAGAAACCCTGTCTCTACTAAAAATGCAATAATTAGCCAAGCATGGTGGCGCATGCCTGTATTCCTAGCTATTCAGGAGGCTGAGGCAGGAGAATTGCCTGAACCTGGGAGGGGGAGGTTGTGGTGAGCTGAGATTGCGCTGTTGCACTCCAGCCTGGGCAACAAGATTGAAACTCTGTCTCAAAAGAAAAAAAAAAACACAAAAAATTAGCCAAGCGTGGTGGCAGGTGCCTGTAATCCCGGCCAGTTGGGAGGCTGAGGCAGGAGAATCGCTTGAACCTGGGAGGCGGAGGTTGCAGTGAGCTGAGATTGTGCCACTGCCTGGCACAGAGTGAGACTCCGTCTCAAAAAATATACAAATAAAAATAAAAAATAAAAATAAAAATAAAAAAAATTCTGATGAAATTCACATAACATGAAATTAGCCATTTTAAAGTGGGCCAACCAGTGGCATTTAGTATATTCAGTGTTGTGCAGCCACTCCCTATATCAACTTCCAAAACACCTTCAATCACTCCAAGATTTGAAAAGCCTATACCTACTAAGTAATTACTCCCTAGTCCTCCTTCTCCCCAGCCCCTAACAACCACCAAACTGCTATCTGTATGGATTGACCTATTCTGGATATTTCTTATAAAAGGAATCATTCAATATGTGGCCTTTCGTGCCTGATTTCTTTTATTTAATATATTTTCCAGGTTTATCCACGTTGTAGCATATATCAGCACTTCATTCCTTTTTATGGCTAAATAATATTCCATTGCATGGGTAGACCACAATTTGTCTATCCATTCATCACTGATGGACACTTGAGCTCTTTTCACCTATGAGCTGTTGTGAATAATGTTACACACACTGGTGTACAAGTACTTGTTTGAACACCTGTCTTCAATTCTTGGGGATGGAAACCTAGAAATAGAATTTTCCAGCAATAGAATTGCTGGGTCAAGATGGTAATTCTATTGAACTTTTTGAGGAATAGCCATATTATTTTCCATGGCATCAGCTCCCTTGGATTTTGGTGGGATCATGTGACTGAAAACCTGTTTTTGCCAATGGCAAGTGAGTGGAGGGGATCTTTGTCACATTTGGGCAGGATGCTTCCCACAGGCCTGGCCTAGGCATAGTTGACCGCAGAGGACTCCAAGGTTATATACGGGAGGGAGGAGCCACAAGAAGGAAGGATGTGCTTCCTGGGTGAAGGCTGCCTGAACACAAATAGCCACGTTTGTGGTACAAACAAGAAATCACCTTGTGTTAAGCGACTGAGGTTTTCAGGCTTTCTCTGCCACAGCACCTGGTGTTATCTTAACTAATGCATCACTCAAGAACCATCACTCAATCCCTAGCTTCCTGGTAGAGTTCCACATGTATGGTCCATTCCTGCATCTCAACTTGCCTATATCAGAAACCATATTTGTCATTTCTATTCTATTCTTTTTTTCCCCATTATTTCTATTCTAGACAGGGATATGTCGGTTGCAAGGATCAGAAACCATTTAAACTAACTGAAGCAGAAGGCAGGGTTTATTATAAGACTACCGAGATCTCATGAATGCTGGAGGCAGAAAAACAAAATACCTCCAAGCCTCCTGCAAATGATCAGAGGCATAGCAAAGGGAGGTGGGGGGCAGAGAAGACGCATGTCCCTGAGTACCAGTCCATGGAGGTGCCACAAAGATAGAGGCAGAGAACTTTCACCATTTTGGTTTTTGCATTGAGTTCCTATCTTTAGCTACGTTGAACATGAAACCTCTGGTTAGGTGTCTCCTATTAGTTTCCAGGAAAATTCTGGTCCCCAGCCTCCATTTATCTCTCCACCCTAGGACAGGGATCCTTGTCTCTTACCATAGGGAGCCAAAGCAAGTACTACTGTTACAGAAACATCAGGGGCTCAGTCTAGGTCCTGCTGCTTGCCACACAGAAAGTCAATCATTCGGATGACAGAATAAGGCTTTAATCGGGTGCTGCAGCCAAGGAGATAGGAGCTCAGGCTCAAATCCGTCTCCCTGACCAACCAAAACTAGGGGTTTATACAGTGAGGAATAAATGTAACATTGTGTAAGAAAACAGGAAGTAGGTGGGGAAGGAACCAATCATGATGAATGAAGGGCCTGGAGTCTTTTTGTCTGGATAGGGTGATCTGATGAGTTTCAGTTCTTGATTACTTTCTTTTTTTTTTTGAACTTTTTGCACAGGCTGGAGTGCAGTGGCACAATCTTAGCTCGCTGTAACCTCCGCCTCCTGGATTTAAGCAAGTCTCCTGCCTCAGCCTCCCGAGTAGCTTGGGTTACAGGCGCCCGCCACCAAGCCTGGCTAATTTTTTTGTATTTTTTGTAGAGACGGGGTTTCACCATGTTGGCCAGGCTGGTCTTGAACTCCTGACCTCAAGTGATCCACCTACCTCGGCCTCCCAAAGTGCTGGGATTACAGGTGTGAGCCACCGTGCCTGGCCTGATACCTTTTTTGAGAGGCCTGAAGGTCATTTCCTCAGGAAGGAACTCAGATAAAACAAATGTAAGTTTCGAGCTTTAAGACCAAAAGGGTCCATTTCTATGTATTAAAAAATAAAAATAAAAAATAAAATAAAAGATCATGGGACATTGGGTCAGTTTCACTATCTCCACCTCCCCATCCAGGGCCCACATGGTCTCTGGTCTCTGCTTCTCTCCTGCAACTGTTCCACACACTCTGGATCTAGACCATCATCTTCTGCCTGCTTCTGCTTTCCTGTACTCCACTCCCCACTGGAGATGGCCCCGCCCTCACATCTGAACATCCAGACCTCACTGGCTTCTTTCTGTCCTCTGGAATCTTAAGTTGTCCTATTTGTCACCTGGAATTTATTGCCTTGTGTGGCTGGTTCCTTCCTTAGTGCATCTCTGTCTCATCTTTGGGCCACAGTTTGATGCCCAGGTCAGAACCTGGCTCCACCATGTCACCTTGTGATCTCAAGCAAGTTATTTAATGTCTCTGAGCCTCGGTTTCCTCAGCTACAAAATGCATAGAATAATCAATGTACTAATTGTGTTTTTAAAAAATAAAAATAAAATGGGTAGACTAGTACTCATTGTTGTCACAATGATTTTTTTTTTTAAAGATAATGCAGATAAAGTGCTTAATAGAGTACCTGATACACAGTAAGAGCTCCCGGTACCAATGGTTCCAACTCCCTCCTCAGTCTAGAAGGGGCTTAGTGAGTAGCAGATGTGATGATTGAGTCAATCAGTGGTTCTTGGACTTTCAGATGATCAGACTCAGATGAGCAGTTTGGGGAAAGGTTCCTGCCTCTTCCCCCTATGCAACTGGGTCAGAATCCCAGGGTTGGGTTTGGGAATCTGAGATCCTTATTACCAGCCGGTTTTGACACACTCAGGGAGACTCTACCAGGCTGGGTGGGCCACCTCCAGTGGGAAAAGGGAGAAAGTGCAAATGTCCACCTTAGTTGGGTCTTTCCGCAAGCAGTCACAGGAATTCCCCCTTCACTCAAGTCCTTGTTCAGTACCCCTTCCTGGGAAGGTGGCTGTCTCCCTCCATGCCCTTCCTAGTCCCTCATTGCACTTTTCACTCCCTGACCCTGGAGTGTGTGTTTATTTTTCATCATCTGTCTCTCTTGCTGCTTGATGAGGGCAGAGACCTGTGCCCTTGGCAGTGCCTAGCGCATAGTATGTGGCAAGTACATTTGGCAAATCAAAGAATGAACCAGTCTCTGTTAACCCTTCCTTTCCCATCACTTCACAAGATCTTGGGCAGATTTCAGAACTTTCGGATCCCTTTCCTTATTGAAGCTCAGCCCCGTCTGGTTTAGAACTCTAATCTCTTATCTGACTCCAAGGTGACCCCCCTCCCCACCACAGATGGGCTCGCAGCTACAGGGTTTTGCACGAGGTCAAGCAATCTGCCTTCCCGTCTTCCTCCTCTATGACCTAGGGGTGGAGGGAAGCTTGGTCTGTCTCTGGGACAACCCTCCCCTTCTCTTCTCCGGCTTTTTAGGAGTAGGAGCTGGGAGCCAGAAATTCAGGATAAAGGACAGCAGTCTCCTCAGGGTTGGTGGGTGTTGCTTACAGGGCTAACCCTTACTGGGGGCAGCTTCCAGAGGCTGGTGCCTTACGGGATGCAGACATGAGTTCACCTAGATCCAAGGGGGGCCTTCCATTGCCTAATTCCCTAACATGAGCAATCTAGCTCTATTCCACCACACACCTGAGCTATCTTCACTGGCAGTTACACCCATAGCCTCTTGCTGGTGGATGTAACCTTCCACCATGTACCTTGGACGCCTGGGAAACTCACACATATGGGTGTTCAGGGCCACACATGGGTGGACAAGTGTCTGCCCCAGCCTACTGTCTGCCCTCTTCTCCCCTGCTCAATGAGGCCCATCCAGAGGTCGGCGCATTCAGAGATCAGCAAGTCCAGGGCCTGGGCATTATCTGACTGGGATGGAGTACCAGGCTCTGCCCCCTGAGGGTACCCCTGAACTCTATAGGGATTCTTTGGCAATCTTCCCCCTTCACTGGGCTTAGAGGCATAATAAGGGGAACAGCCCCTCCTCCCACATATAAATCCTGGGGAGAAAAGGAAATTGCTCCTCCCTCACAAGGCCCAGTACAGTGACTTCCTCTCCTCATCAGTCTCGGACCCAGAACCACAGGGCAAGTCCCAGCGTACAGACTGTCCAACAACCAAGCACTTCTTGATCTTCTGATCAAAGCTTCCAGCTTACAGACTCTGCCAAGTGCAACAAGCCCATGGGCCTTATGAAAGCCAGGCTCCTAATACAGTGATGGGAACATAATTATTGTTTCCTCCTCCCTCCATTCCTTCCTTTTTCAATTCTCCTAGTGGCTAAAGGACTATAAACTGAATTGTTGCATATGACTTCCAGGAAGTGGTCCTGAAAGAACAAGGCAGGAATTTCCCCTTCTTCCTGATGGCTAGTAGACATGATGGCAGGAGCTGCAGCAACCATCTCGGGCTATAGAGTAGATTCTAATGCGGATGCCAGAGCAATGAAGTACATTGCTGACAATCATAGAACTGCTTTTACAACCCTAGGCTGCCTGCCTCTGGTTCATTTACACGAGAAAGAAACATACTTTATCTTCTTACACCACTCTTTTCAAGCTTTCTGCCTCTCACAGCCAAACCTCATTCTTCTAGCCTGGCTCTGAGCTCGAGGCCTGCTCCTTTTTGGAAAAATTATTTTCTTGAAATAATCAGAACTGAAAGATAAATGGAAAGGAAATGACTTATGCATTATAATTTAATATTTTTTTAAATGTGCTTGTGCAGGACTTAAATTCTCTCTCCTACCACAGGTGGTACCTACCTCATGCTTTAGAAAATCTCACAGGTTTCACAGTCAGTTGAACCCAAGTTAGAATTTAGTTCCTAAGATTTACTAGCTGTGTAACCACGAGTAAGTTACCCAACATTGCTAAACTTCAGTTTTGCTTTTATTAAATAAAAAATTAAAATGTCTTTCTTCAAGAATTTATCAAACAAGGCCAGGCGTGATAGCTCAAGCCTATAATCCCAGCACTTTGGGAGACCGAGGCAGGCAGATCACTTGAAGTCAGGAGTTCAAGTCCAGCCTGGCCAACATGGTGATATCCCATCTATACTAAAAATACAAAAATTAGCTGAGCTTGGTGGCATGCGCCTGTAATCCCAGCTACTCTGGAAGCTGAGGCAGGAGAATAGCTTGAAATCGGGAGGTGGAGTTCGTAGTAAGCCGAGATTGTACCACTGCACTCCAGCCTGGGTGACAGAATGAGACTCCATCTCAAAAAAAAAAAAAAAAACAACAAATTTTTATTATACATCTGCTATTTGCATGATGTTATGCTGAAGATATGGAGAAAAAGGTAAGACTTTGACCTTCATGGAACTTGAAGCCCAATGGGGAAGAGATGATAAAGAAAGCAAATAAATACACAAAATCATCATAGCAAATAGTATACTGTAATGGAGAATAACAGCATGGGAACACTTGGAACTGGGAGCTCGTTCCCGTCAAGGACTGAAAGAATAACCTCATGTAAAGCTCTGAGCACACTAGCCAGTTACATGAGAGTCCTCTCCTAGAAGCTGCCAGACCTGCTCCCTTCAGACTGGAGCCTGCCGTAAACAAAGCCCAAGTGGCCCAGCGTGCACCCTGTGTGTAGACCCTACCAGGCCAATCCAATCTGTGCTGCTTCTGTCTATCTGAAGATGAATGCAGGTCAGGACGGACAGACAGAAGGCCGCACACAGACTGCTACCAGGGAAAGCTATTGGCTGCACAAGCCCTGCCTAGCGCAGACTCTCTACTGAGCTGGCTTTGTTCCTTTGCATAATGGGCACCACCTGGGTCCCAGGGACTGCAACTGGCATCAATTAGTTCTCATTGAGCCCAAGCTGGAGCACAGCCTGGCTCTCCTCCTAGGTACTAGCACTGGAAGCAGCCAGTTCCTGGTCTGCGTCTTTTACTCCTAACCACCTCCATTGGTGACCTCTTCCCAATCAAGCAGGGCCTACCAGGCACACAGCTGCCACCATGATGAGAAACCTGGTTCTCAGACCTAAGTGATCAGACCCCAACCACCACTGTATGCATGGAGGGGTCCAATGAACTAAGGACAACTTAAGCAACAGAGGGACTCTGAAAATTCTGGTACTGGCTTTTATTCTCAGAATTTCATTCCATATAGAGGGACAGGCAGTCTAGAATTGGTGGTATTGCACAGCACCTAAGCGGCTACTATGCAGGCAGACAGGCAGGATGGGAGAGACCCAGTCCCTACCCAGCTGTTTCCAGTGGTCTAATCTCCGGCAAGGGAATTAACTTCCCTAAGCTTTGGTTGCCCCATCTTAAAATGGGCATGAAAATCATAGTACCTACCTCACATTTTGGGCAAAGGATTAAGTGCAAAAATCCATGTAAACATATTTAGGAACTGTTCAATGTGTATTTGCTATGATTTATCTTCTTCATTCACTCACTCAATAAATGTTTTTGAGCATCTAATATGTGCTAGGTCCTATTCTAGGCTCTGGAAATGTCACACATCTGATGAACATCCATTTGTGAGGCTACAAGGCATTTAAACCGGGCAAAAGAGCTTATGATGTACCTGCCCCACTGTAGGACTTGGCTCTTTCTCCATAACCACCCAGAAACTTAGTGGCTTCAAGCAACAGACGTTTCTGCTTTCTCATGACTCTATGGGTGATCTGAGCAATGCTTGTGTTCTGGACCAGGTTAGCCAGAGGTGGGTGGTTCAGGATGGCCTGATACATGGGTCATCCAGGATGGCCTAATACATGAGTCCTGGGCCTCAGCTGGGATGTTTGCAGCCACCTTCCCCATGGTTTCTTAACCTACAGGAAGGGTACAATGGGCTTGTTCAATAGGTGCCAGAAAGTCCCACAGTAAGAAAGAAGGCAAACTCCAACTCACAAGCACTTTCCTCTAGCTATTTTTCCATTGTCCAAAGCAAGTCACAAGGTCAGAGTCCATGGGAGGGGACCACCCAAGGGCATGGAACCAGGGAACCAGGAACAAGTGGGAGCTGTTACTGCCACAACCAGCCACACTGACTCATTCCTCAGTGGTCTCCAAATGTTTTTGATCATATATCCCTGTGTTAGTCTGTTCAGGCTGCCGTCACAAAATAACACAGACAGAATGGCTTAAACAACAGAAATTTATTTCTCATAGTTCTGGAAACCCAAGATCAGGGTGCCGGCATGGTTAGGTTGTGGTGAGGTCTCTCTTCCTGGCCTGCAGATGGCTACCTTCTTGCTATATTCTTACATGGCCTTTCCTGGGTGCATGCACATGGAGAGAGAGTACAATCTCTCTCTCACCCCTCTCTTACAAGGTCACCAATTTGATTGATTAGGACCCCACCCTTATGACCTCATTTAACCTGAATTCCCTCCTGAAAGCCCCATGTCCAAATACGGTCGCATTGGGCTTCAACATATGTATTTGTTGGAACACAGTTCGGTCCATAGAAATCTCTATTTTTTAAAAAACTTGCAGCTCTAATACACGCATATTTATGTATACATTACATATACATTTCATTAAATTTAAAAATTTAAAAGATGAGTTAAAGATGTAATATTTTGGTGCTTTGATGGCATTTTACTATTAATAAATAATATTCCTAGGCACAATACACACTAAGGGTGAGCTCATTATGAATGACAGTGGCCGTAAATCCATCTTTCAAGGGACCCTCTTGATCATTTTAGTTTGGGGGGCAAAGAAGCTGACTTCTTGGCAGATTTCATTTTACCTCATAATGTGCTGATACAGAGCTGACACTAGCCACATAAGCTCTGCCAATTTCTTATGGTTTTCTGGGACTTGTACTATTAGTATTATCTTTAATCTTCAATCTATAATAATCTATTGAAACCATATTTTCATTTTGTAAAGACCAATTTAGGTAAAACTAGATCATGGGTTGGGTGCAGTGCCTCACATCTGTAAATCCTAGCAATTGGGAGGCTGAAGCAGGAGGAGCTCTTGAGGCCAGGAGTTTGACACTAGCCTGGGCAACACAGAGAGACCTCATCTCTACGAAAAAAAAGAAAAGGCTGGGTGTGGTGGCATGCACCTGTAGTCTCAGCTACTCAGGAGGCTGAGACAGGAGGATTACTTGAGCCCAGGAGTTCGAGGCTGCAGTGAGCTAAGATCACACCACTGCACTCCAGTGTGGGGGACAGGGCCAGATCCTGTCTCTTTAAAAACAAAAACAAAAAAGGATCTAGGTTGTGTAGTTTGTAAATCCATCTACCCACTTGCAAATAGACCAAACTATCTCAGATTCCCTTGAGTGTTGATGTGCAGGTGGTGAGGTTACCAGCACCGGCCCCGACATCATAGAGCCTTCAATGGTGCACCTGTGCCGTGGGTGACAAAGGAGCCTCTGAGGAAAGCTATGACTGTCAAGCTGAGTCCTTTTTATGCTTTGTGTTTTTTTTTAATTTTTAATACTTTCTGGTGTTCTACATATTCAGAGAAACTTTTCTAGTAACAAATGATAGAAATGATCCTTGAAAGTATCATCTTCTGAATATTAAAAGATTAGGAAAATATAATTGCTTTCTTATTTTTTAGCCCCAAAGTTCCAATATTTTTCACACAACCCAGCAGATTGTACTGAGCACCCCACTTGGAAACCACTGATTTGCTTTATCAAAAAAAAGTGGTTTTGTACATGATATTAAAATGTAAAACAATGCCTTATGCCCAATGTTAGTAGCAACTGAATAGTTTACATAAAAGTATCTGGTAAGTAGGGCTTGGTCTTCTATAAAATTGGAAATCTGGCTGGGTGTGGTGACTCATGCCTGTAATCCCAGGCAGGTTGAGGCAGGCGGGTCACTTGTAGCCAGGAGTTCAAGACCAGCCTGGCCAACATGGTGAAACCCCTTCTCTACTAAAAATACAAAAATTAGCCAGGCGTGGTGGTGTATGCCTGTAGTCCCAGCTACTCAGGAGGCTGAGGCATGAAAATCACTTGAACCCAAATTGCTTGAACCCAGGGGGCAGAGGTTGCAGAGAGCTGAGATCAGGCCATTACACTCCAGCCTGCGACAGAGCAAGACTCTGTCTAAAAAAAAAAAAAAAAAAAAGAGAAAAGGAAATCTATGGGATTGTGAGTGATTTACTCAAAAGAAACCAAAAAAGGCTTTATATTCACATGAGCTTGTGGCCTTTGGGGAGGACATCCTCAGCTCCCTCTCCACCTCCCTGACCACAGGCTGGGCTTTAGGACTCTACTCGTATGTCCCATTAGTTTTCTACAACTGTCATGACAAATTACTACAAATTCAGTGGCTTAAAACAATAGAAATTTGTTCTCTTACAGTTCTGAAGGCTGGAAGTCAAAATCAAGGTGTCGACAGGGCTACGCTCCCTCTGAAGGTTCCAGGAGAGGCCTCTTCCAGCTTCTAGTGCCATCAGCATTCCTTGGCTTGGGTGGCTTTGCTCTGTCTTCACTTTACCTTTTCCTCCATGTGTCTGTCTTTTCCTCTGTGTGTCCTTTATCAGGACACGTGTCATTGGATTTCAGGCCCACTTGGATAATCAGGATGACCACTTCATCTCAAAATCTTGAATTACGTCTGCAAAGACCCCGTTTCCAAATAAGGTCACATTCGCAGGTTTTTAGGATCCTCATTCAACCCACTGCACACGTTCTCCCTGCAATGTCAATGGATGAATTGGGGTCCAGAATGAGAGGTGGGGCACCGTGTGGAGCAGCCTTTGTCTTTTCCTCCTTCCTGACTATGCAGGGCTCCTCTGAACACCATGCTTTATCACGGAAGGCTTCCTCCTTGTACTCCACAGTTAACTTACATCTTCCATGAGAAGGAAATGCCTGAGACTTAGAAAACGAGCCCTATGCTTCCTTCTGCTTGTCTTCCCACAACCATTCCATGCATTTCCTCTCCTCTATGATGCTTCAAAGCACTCTCCAGGCAACCACCAGCCTAGTTTCTGATCTCCAAAAAAGGAGCCACCCTTTTGGTGGGTTATCATGTCAGCCCAACGGCAGTAAAGCCTGACCAGCCCCATGGCAGAGTTCTTGCAAATGGGGAAGGGAAAAGTGGACCAAAGAGACTTTCTCTGGGCCTTGGAGTCAGACTACTTTCAAATCTAATCAGGGGCCGGGTGTGGTGGCTCATGCCTGTAATCCAAGCACTTTGAGAGGCCAAGGCGGAAGGATTGCTTGAGTTCAAGAGTTCGAGACCAGCCTGGATGACATGGCAAAACTCCATGTCTACAAAAAATACAGAAATGAGCTAGGGATTGTGGTGTACACCCGTAGTCCCAACTACTTAGTAGGCTGAGGCAGGAGGATTGCTTGAGGAGGCAGAGATTGCAGTGAGCCAAGATCACACCACTGCACTCCAGTCTGGGCAACAGAGTGAGACCCAGTCTCAAAAAATAATAATAATTTAAAAAAATAATAGGCAGTGCTCCTGGAATCTGAGGATACTCTGGCAGTTGGCAGGGCAGTGGTGTTGGCTTGGGGTGAGAAAACAGACAAGGAGACAGAAAAATAGCTGGGTGTGGTGGCAGGGCTAACGTGCCCCAGCCTTGAGGTCACACTTCAAGGAACTAAAGAAACAAGAACAAACCAAACCCAAACCCAGCAGAAGAAAAGAAACAATCAAGACCAGAGCAGAACTAAATGAAATTGAAACAACCAAACTAACAAAACCTATGCAAAAGATAAATGAAACAAAAAGCTGGTTCTTTGAAAAGATAAACAAAATTGATAGATCATTAGCGAGATTAACCAAGAAAAGACGAGAGAAAATCCAAATAAGCTCAATTAAAAATGAAATGGGAGATACTACAACCAATACCACTGAAATACAAAAGGCTACTGTGGACACCTTTATGCACACAAACTAGAAAATCTAGATATGGATAAAGTCCTGGAAATATACAACCCTCCCAGATTAAATCAGGAAGAAATAGAAACTCTAAATAGACCAATAACAAGATTAAAACAGTTAAAAAAAATTGTGAACAAAATAAAGTCCAGGACCAGACGGATTCATAGGCATTCAAAGAAGAATTGGTACCAATTTTATTGAAACTCTTCCAAAAGATAAAGAGGGAATCCTCCCTAAATCATTCTATGGAGCCAGTATCATCCTGATTCTAAACCCGGGAAAAGACATAATAAAAAAAGAAAACTACAGACCAATATCCCTGATGAACATAGATGCAAAAATCTGCAACAAAATACTAGCTAACTGAATCCAACAGCATATCGAAAAGATAATACACCCATAATCAAGTGGGTTTCATAGCAGGGATGCAGGGATAGTTTATCATACGCAAGTCAATAAATGTGATACTTCACATAAACAATTAAAAACAAAAATTATATGATTATCTCAACAGATGCAGAAAAGGCATTTGGCAAAATCTAGCATCACTTTATGATTAAAACCCTCAGCAAAACTGGCATAGAAGGGATATGCCTCAAGGTAATAAAAGCCATCTATGACAAACCCTCAGCCAACATCATACTGAATGGGGAAAAATTGAAAGCATTGCCCCTGAGAACTGGAACAAGATAAGAATGCCCACCTTCACCACTTCTATTCAACATAGACTGGAAGTCCCAGCCAGAACGATCAGACAAGAGAAAGAAATAAAGGGCATCCAAATCGGTAAAGAGGAAGTCAAACTGTCGCTGTTTGCTGAGGATGTGATCATATGCCTACAAAACCCTAAAGACTCATCCAAAAAGCTCCTAGATCTGATAAATGAATTCAGTCAAGTTTCAAGATCAATTCAGGAGGCAAAATCAATGTACACGAATCAGTAGTACTGCTATACACCAACAGCAACCAAGCCGAGAAATAAATCAAGAACTCAATCCATTTTACAACAGCTGCAAAAAAATAAAATAAAATAAAATAAAATACTTAGACATATACTCAACCAAGGAGATGAAAGACTTCTACAAGGAAAATTACAAAACACTGCTGAAAGAAATCATAGACAACACAAACAAATGGAAACACATCCCATGCTCATGGATGGATAGAATCAATATTGTGAAAATCACCATAGGGCCAAAAGCAATCTACAAATTCAATGCAATTCTCATCGAAATACCTCCATGATTCTTCAAAGAACTAGAAAAAACAATCCTAAAATTTATATGGTACCAAAAACGAGCCCACATAGCCAAAGCAAGACTCAGCAAGAAGAACAAATCTGGAGGCATCACATTACCTGACTTCAAGCTATACTATAAGGTCATAGTCACCAAAACAGCACGGTACTGGCATAAAAATAGGCAGGTAGACCAATGGAACAGAATAGAGAACCTAGAATAAAGCCAAACACTTACAGCCAACTGATCTTCCACCAAGTGAACAAAAACATAAAGTGGGGAAAGGACACCCTATTCAACAAATGGTGCTGGGACAATTGGCAAGCCACATGTAGAAAAATGAAACTGGATCCTCATCTCTCACCTTATACAAAAATCAACTCAAGGTGGATCAAAGACCTAAATCTAAGACATGAAATCATAAACATTCTAGAAGATAACTTGGATAAAACTCTTCTAGACGTTGGCTTAGGCAAAGTGTTCATGACCAATAACCCAAAAGCAAATGCAACAAAACAAAATTAAACAGATGGGGCCTAATTAAGCTAAAAAGCTTCTGCAGAGCAAAACAAATAACCAGCAGAGCAAACAGAAAACCCACAGAACGGCAGGAAATATCCACAAACTATGCAACTGACAAAGGACTAATATCCAGAGTCTACAAGGAACTGAAACAAATCAGCAAGAAAAAACAAATAACCTCATCAAAAAGTGGGTAAAGGACATGGATAGACAGTTCTTCAAAAGAAGATATACAAATGGCCAAGAAACATGAAAAAATGTTCAACGTCACTAATTACCAGGGAAATGCAAATTAAAACCACAATGAGATACCACCTTACTCTGTAAGAAACGTCATAATTCAAAAATTTAAAAATAATAGATGTTGGCATGGATTTGGTGACAAGAGAACACTTTTACACTGCTGGTGGAAATGTAAACTTGTACAACCACTATGGAAAACAGAATGGAGATTCCTTAAAGAGCTGAAAGTAGATCTACCGTTTGATCTAGTAATCCCACTACTATGTATCTACCCAGAGGAAAATAAGTCATTATGTGAAAAAGACATATGCACACACATGTTTATAGCAGCACAATTCACAATTGCAAAAATATGGAACCAGTCTAAATGCCCATTGACCAATGAGTGGATAAAGAAAATGTGTTATATGTACACCATGGAATATTACTCATGTGAATAGCATTCATAGCAACCTGGATGGAGTTGGAGACCATTATTCTAAGTGAACTAACTCAGGAATGGAAAACCAAATATCATATGTTCTCACTTACTAGTGGGAGCTAAGCTATGAGGACACAAAGGCATAAGAATGACATAATGCAGGGCCAGGCGCGGTGGCTTGCACCTGTAATCCTAGCACTTTGGGAGGCCAAGGCGGGCAGATCATGAGGTCAGGAGATCAAGACCATCCTGGATAACACAGTGAAACCCCATCTCTACTAAAAATACAAAAAATTAGCCAGGCATGGTGGCAGGCACGTGAACCCAGGAGGCGGAGCTTGCCATGAGTTGAGATTGTGCCACTGCACTCCAGCCTGGGCAGCAGAGCAAGACTACATCTCAAAAAAAAAAAAAAATTACCTAATGGACTTTGGGGACTCAGGAAGAAGGGTGGTGGGGGGTGAGGGACAAAAGACTACACATTGAGTACAGTGTACGTTGCTTGTATGACAGAAATTACCACTAAATTATTTATCCATGTAACAGAAAACCACCTGTTTCCCAAAAATGACTGACATTTAAAAAAGAAAAGCCCCCAAATAATAATAATAATAATAACATTTAATTAGGTGTTTGCCCTTTGACCAGAGTTGCTGTATTTAGCAAAGAAGAATACAGGAGGCCCAGATGAATTTGTTTTGTATAGTGGACAAGTGGTATTTTAGTATGAGTATGTCCCACGGAATATTTAAAAATTTACAAATGCAGCCGGGCATGGTGGCTCATGCCTGTATTCCCAGCACTTTGGGAGGCCAGGGTGGGCAGATCACGAGGTCGGGAGATCAAGACCATCCTGGCTAACACGGTGAAACCCCGTCTCTACTGAAAATACAAAAAAAAAAAAAAAAAAATTTAGCCAGGCGTGGTGGCGGGCGCCTGTAGTCCCAGCTACTCAGGAGGCTGAGGCAGGAGAATGGTGTGAATCCAGGAGGAGGAGCTGGCAGTGAGCCGAGATGGCACCACTGCACTCCAGCCTGGTGACAGAGCGAGACTCCGTCTCAAAATAAAAAAATTTACAAATGCAATATTTGGAACATATTTATACTAAAAATTATTCGTTATTCATCTGAAATTCAAATTTAACTGGGTATCCCATATTTTATCTATCAACCCTATGTATGACCTTCCTTTCCTTCCCTCTTCTTTGCTTCCTTCTTTTCCTCCTCTGTTCTTCCTTCAAAAAAGCCTTTGTTGTGAGACTACTATCTGCAGAGTCCTATACTAGAAACAGATAAAGCATAATGTTCCTCTTCATGGTATTCGTAGCATAGGGGAAGGGAAAAAGCAGTAGCAAATGCCTTTAGCACAATGCAGTTCCCCTACTCCAATAAATGTACATATAAATAGTTCAGGGACCACAGAGAAAGAAGCAATTAATTCTGTTTGGGGTAGAACCGGATAAGGTGGAGGAAAAGAGATTGAGAAAAGGTGCAGGGTGCAGGCTTTTGGCCCATTCTTGATGGACAGGTGTAAAGCAATGGAAAGGTATTCAGGCCAAAGGCAAGTTCAGGTGAAAGTATGGCATGAGAAAGACATGCTCTATACGGGGGACACGGCAGATCTGCCATGGCTGGTTTGGTGAGGTGGGATCTGGATGTGTCTGTGGATAGGGGTGGCTCTGATTTCAGGAGAGAGGATCAGAAACCCCACCTTGCTTGGAGTCAAGTGTGAAGGGCTCTTGATTCCATGCTGAGGAGTTGGAGCTTTCTCTGATGTGTCTTGAGAGACTGAATATACAAATGGACAGTGGCCAGACCTTAGATGACTGTGGACCTCTGATCCACAAACTTAGCAGTAACTTGACCAGAAGCCAAACCACAGCCTCTGCAACAATCAGCCAGAAAAGTCAGGTCTTGGGCAACAACTGCCAGCTTCCCTATTTTTTGCCCCTGCTTCCAACCACCTCAGGACCAATCACATAAAATGCCCTGTTTCTAATTAGTCTGCCTCCAGCTTCCCTGTGCCAACAACCTCCAATCAAAGTACACACGAAATCTTCCTTTCTCTTCACCATAAAGCTTCCCCCATTCCCCTGCCTGCCTTTGAGTTTCTGTTCTAGATAAACACCTTGTATGTTCTCATTTCAGTGGTTTTCGTTTATTTCCTCAATATACACTGTACAGATTGCTTTTGAAGAGGGGGAAAGGGAGCAATGGGAGTAGTTAGCTCTGTGAAACTGATACCCTAATATATAGTGCTAATAGAACAATAGGTAGTGGTGGCATTCAGAGCTAGAAAAATCTGCTTTTGAGATCCTTTGCTATGTATGCACACATACCCACATACAACTTTTTAATGTTTATGTACCTGAATATCCTCTAATTCTTTTATACTCTAAAGAAAGATTTTAAATCTTTAAAGTGCATTTTTTTTAAAAAAAAAAAAAAAAAAGGATTTTTAAAGTTACCCTTACTTTTATTTTATTTTTTATTTTTATTTTTTTTTATTTATTTATTTTGAGATGGAGTTTCCCTCTTGTTGCCCAGGCTGGTGTGCAATGGCACGATCTCGGCTTACTGCAATCTCCGCCTCCTGGGTTCAAGTGATTCTCCTGCCTCAGCCTCCCAAGTAGCTGGGATTATAGGTGCCCACCACCCTGCCCAGCCAATTTTTTGTATTTTTAGGAGAGATAGGGTTTCACCATGTTGGCCAGGCTGGTCTTGAACTCCTGACCTCAGGTGATCCACCCGCCTCAGCCTCCCAAAGTTCTGGGATTACAGGCATGAGCCACCATACCTGGCCCAATTTTATTTTCAATGTAATATTTTCTTTCTTTCCTCTTGGGTGGTAGATTGCATCACTGACTCCAGTTTGTCACCCTTGCCTGTATTTACACCCTCGGTCATTTGCCTCTGGTACTTTCCATGAAGTGGGCATTGGCTTTCCACCCCACCAGTGCCATGGTTGGCCACGAGACCTGCTTTGCCCAATGGGATGTTGGCAGACATGATGCAAGAAGAGGCTTGGAACAGACCTACACTCTGGGCCTGGGCTCTGGTACCTCGACCGTCTTGGTGAGAAGAAAATGCCCAAGCCAGTCTGTGGTTGCAGGAGAAGGGTAAGAGTCAGGTGGAGCTGAGCCATGTCCAGCCAGGCCTAGTCTACTTTAGACTACCTCCAGCTGACCCACAGAGATATGAGCTCAATTGGCTATTATTGTTTTATGCCTCTGAAATTGTTGTGGCTGTTTGTTATGCAGCATTTCCATAAAATAGTTGAATATTACACCCCTTGATTTCAGAAGTTGAGGAAATGTTCTGTTATTTTTAACGTAATTGGTTTTTTTGTTTGTTTTGTTTTTGAGACAGTCTCACTGTGTTGCCCAGGCTGGAGTGCAGTGGTGCAATCTTGGCTCACTGCAACCTCTGCTTCCCAGGTTCAAGAGATTCTCCTGCCTCAGCCTCCCAAGTAGCTGGGACTACAGGCGTGCCACCAGGCCCAGCTAATTTTTTGTATTTTTAGTAGAGACAGGGTTTCACCATGGTGCCCAGGCTGGTCTTGAACTCTTGAGCTCAGGCAATCCACCCACCTCAGCCTCTCGAAGTGTTAGGATTACAGGCGTGAGCCACCACGCCAGTCCTTAATACGTGATTGTTAATAGCAGCTCTTATTGGTTACCTACCCAAATCCATTCTTTGCTGCTGGTAGAACCTTGATTTTCTTCAGGATTTCACCCTCTGCCTAGCCTGGACAAGCATTCAGGGAAGGTGCCCTCTTCAACTATAGGGGAAAAAATCTTCACTAATCCAAACCAATTGCAGTTTGCTGGCAATTGGTTGAAGAGAGAGCATATAACACAGTTACAGCCAATGAGATGTGAGGAGTCAGCTGAGGGGCTTTTTGGAAAGGCTTCCCTCCTCTTTGAAAGAGATCCATGAGATGATTCTTCCTTTCATCATGCCAGTAGACTTTTGGAACTGTTGCCACCATCTTGGGGCCATGAGGGGGCCAGGAAGAGGACAAACCAACAGGCTGAAGAAGACAGATTGGGAAGAGCCCAAGTTCAAAATGTCATTGAAAACCCACCCAATTGGCAACCCTTGGAGCTGCCCTAACTCAGGGCTACTTGGTACCTGTCCTCATGGTTTAGGCCACCTTTCTTTGCAGGTTTTGTTCCTTATAGTTCAATTCTTCCTAGATGATTCAGATACCTCCTCAAAAGAGGAAAATCCAAGTTACAGAGAATGGTGTATTGGTTTTCTTTTCTTTCTCACATTTCTATCCAAATGATTCATCCCTGAGTGAGGACCTCTGACAAACTCTTTAAAGATGGGCTTAAAGAATGTTCACTCCAGAACTCCCATTCACAATGCTAAAAAGAGAATAAAATACACAGGAATACAACTTACAAGGGATATGAAGGACCTCTTCAGGGAGAACTACAAACCACTGCTCAAGGAAATAAGAGAGCAAAAAACAAATGGAAAAACATTCCATGCTCGTGGATAGGAAGAATCAATATCGTGAAAATGGTCATACTGCCCAAAGTAATTTGTAGATTCAATGCTATCCCCATCAAGCTACCACTGACTTTCTTCACAGAATTAGAAAAAACTACTTTAAATTTCATATGGAATCAAAAAGGAGCCCATAAAGCCAAGACAATCCTAAGCAAAAAGAACAAAGGTGGAAGCATCATGCTACCTGACTTCAAACTATACTACAAGGCTACAATAACTAAAACAGCATGGTACTGGTACCAAAACAGATATATAGACAATGGAATAGAACACAGGCCTCAGAAATAACACCACACATCTACAACCATCTGATCTTTGGCAAACCTGACAAAAACTAGCAATGGGGAAAGGATTCCCTATTTTTAATAAATGGTGTTGGGAGAACTGGCTAGCCATATGCAGAAAACTGAAACTGGACCCCTTCCTTACACCTTATACAAAAATTAACTCAAGATTGATTAAAGACTTAAATGTTAGACCTAAAACCATAAAAATCCTAGAAGAAAACCTAGGCAATACCATCAGGACATAGGCATTGACTAAGGCTTCATGACTAACACACCAAAAGCAATGGCAACGAAAGCCAAAATTGACAAATGGGATCTAATTAAACTAAAGAGCTTCTGCACAGCAAAATAAACTATCAACAGAGTGAACAGGCAACTTACAGAATGGGAGAAAATTTTTGCAATCTATCCATCTGACAAAGGGCTAATATCCAGAATCTACAAAGAACTTAAACAAATTTACAAGAAAAAAACAAACCCCATCAAAAAGTAGGCAAAGGTTATAACAGACACTTCTCAAAAGAAGACATTTATGCAGCCAACAAACATATGAAAAAAAAGCTCATCATCACTGGTCATTAGAGAAATGCAAATCAAAACCACAGTGAGATACCATCTCATGCCCGTTAGAATGTCAATCATTAAAAACTCAGGAAGCATCAGATGCTGGAGAGGATGTGGAGAAATAGGAATGCTTTTACATTGTTGGTGGGAGTATACATTAGTTCAACCATTGTGGAAGACAGTGTGGCAATTCCTCAAGAATCTAGAACCAGAAATGCCATTTGACCCAGCAATCCCACTACTGGGTATATACCCAAAGGATTATAAATAATTCTACTATAAAGACACATGTATGCATATGTTTATTGCAGCACTGTTCACAATAGCAAAGACTTGGGACCAACCCAAATGCCCATCAATGATAGACTGGATAAAGAAAATGTGGCACATATACACTATGAAATACTATTCAGTCATAAAAAAGGATGAGTTCATGCCCTTTCCAGGGACATGGATGAAGCTGAAAACCATCATTCTCAACAAACTAACACAGGAAGGGAAAACCAAACACCTCATATTCTCACTCATAAAAGGGAGTTGAACAATGAGAACACATGGACACAGGGAGGGGAACATCACACACCGGGGCCTGTTGGGGTGTGGGGAGCTAGGGGAGGGATAGCGTTAGGAGAAATACCTAATGTAGATGATGGGTTGATGGGTGCAGCAAAACTCCATGGCACATGTATACCTATGTAATAAACCTGCATGTTCTGCACATGTATCCCAGAACTTAAAGTATAATAATAATTTCAAAAAAAAAAAAGAATGTTCACTCCAATGGATGGCTCTGAGACTTTGAGGGTTTTACCGTGGCTCTACTATGTTAGGAAATTACTTTTGGCCTCTCCATTAGACCCTCTGATCCTTTGCCCAGTGAAATGGGGACCCCTTGAGGACAACTTCAGAACCTGGCAAGTGCAGGAAGAATTTCAACTATACGATTCCTTGGTAACATCCATCCTTCCAAAGAGAGACTTCCAGGCTCTATTGACTTGGAGCTGCTTCAAGTAGCAAGGGTGAAGTTGACCTTTCTTACATATTGGCAGCAAAATTACAAAAAGCAAAGTCAATCTACAAGAATGATCCTTCTCCAGAACAATGAATATACTTCACTGGTGTGATACATTTCATTTCAATGGACAGTACTTTCAGAAAACACATTAAAATGTCATTAGATTTCATCTAAACTTGCCGGTAATTTCGGTAACCTGACTATCTCCCCCTCCTCCCACCCTGTGCTCAACAGAAACAAGCTCATACCAAATTAACATTCATTTTGTTAAAACTAAACCTCAGACCACCTTCTGGACTTGCCCAGCTTTCTCCTGCCCCTGGGCCACTTGTCTGGTTCTTTTCTTCCCTGGAATGTCTCTCTCCCACTCACCACCTGGCAAACTCATCATCTGACAATACAAAGTTCAAAGGTCAATTCCTCCCCAAAACTTGGCCTTGGACCCCTGAGGCAACGCTGCATAGAGGGGAGGTTGAAGTCAGGCTGACCTGACAGTGGATCGAGCTCTGTACCCAATTAGCTGGGTGACCTCTGCCAAGGAAGCCAGTTTCTCTGAGCCAAGTGTCAGCTTTCTCACCTGTAAAATATGAATCATGATTACTCCTGCCTCGGGCTTGTGCTGATGATGAGATGAGCTCATGTAAGAATCCCTGGCACGGAGTTAAGGACTCAATGTGTTTTGGCTGTTGCTACAGGATACCTTCCCACAGAATCATAAAGCTTTATAGCCATAAGGGACTTCAGAGTAGCTCTTCTCGACCTTCCACGTACAAGCTGATCACCTGGGGACACAGATTCTGAAGTTCTGGTGCAATGCCTGAATTTTTTGTTCCGTTTTGTTTTGGTTTGGGTTTTTGTTGTTGTTGTTGCTGCTGTTGTTTTTTGTTTGTTTGTTTGTTTGTTTTGCATTTCTTGCAAGTTTCAGAGGGCTGCAGATTTCCCTTGTCCCAGGAGCACACTTTGAAATGGCAAGACTTTAGGAGACATTGACTTCCTGCTCATTTTACAGAAAATAAGCATGGAGCCCAAGAGGAACTGTTCCTAGCCCAAGAGGATCCAGAAAGCAGCCGAGAAAGGCAACACAGAACACAATCGGCACAATCTGGTGGAGTTTGAGGAGAGGGTCACTTTCAAAGCAGCTGCTGGTCAGAAACAACCTTGTGAGGTTTATCTGTAAATTGTGAATACATTTCCTCCACCCAAGAGCCTGTACTCCACTTGCTGAACAAGGTAAGCTTTATTCCTGACTGTGAGATGGGAGAAAATTGGGTGAGATGGGCAGTTTCAAGAACAGAGACATTAAGTGAAAATGAGTAGTATGCTATCTGGGGAGGAGTGGAAACGCATTACCCAAGGGCCTGCGGCATACAACATAGCTTAGAAGGAGCAGCTGTGGGGTTTTCTTGTTTGTTTGTTTGTTTTGTTTTGTTTGTTTGTTTTAGACAGAGTTTTGTTCTTGTCGCCCAGGCTGAAGTGCAATGGCGTGATCTCGGCTCACTACAATCTCCGCCTCCCCAATTCAAGCGATTCTGCTGCCTCAGCCTCCCGAGTAGCTGGGATTACAGGCGTGCGCCACCACGCCTGGTTAATTTTTGTATTTTCAGTAGAGACAGGGTTTCACCATGTTGGCCAGGTCGGCCTTGAACTTCTGACCTCAGGTGATCCACCTGTCTCTGTCTCCCAAAGTGCTAGGATTACGGGCATGAGCCACCACACCTGGCCGCAGCTGTGGGTTTTTACTCTTCTCAGAATATCCTTAAAAAATCAAAGTTTTCAGGACATGGGAGGAGAGTGCAGGAACAGTCGTTGCTTTTCCAACGTAAGATGATTTCCAGATTGGCAACATTCGGGAAATGAGCACAACTCACTCCTCTTTGAGGCAGCTCCCAGCTGATGCAGCTCCATTGTGTGGCAAACTGAGAGGGTCCTGCAGTTTTCCTAAGTGTATCCCCGAGTTATACCTTCATGAAGAGGACCTAAGCCATTCCATTCCACAGTCTGTGGTGCTGCCCAAAAGCCCATCACATGTACGGCTACTGTGGGTGCTTCCTTCTTCCCACTTCGGACCCTTTCTCCCATTTGGCTTATTCCAAAAGCTCAGCCCATGCTCCCAGGCATGGATAGGAAAGAACCCACTAAAAAAATGCACTATTCATCGAAAGTACTAGAACCCACCAGTCTCTGATTGCAGGCCTTTTGAGAAGGCATGACTCAGTCCTGAGTAACATCTGATACTTAACAAATGTCCCTGAGCCATAACACCTACTGGTGTCTGAGTGGTTTTCCCATCAACCTCTAAAATAAAAGCAAATCAGTTAGCCAGGTGTTGCATATGCTCAGAAGGCTATAGAAGCTCAGCGGTACAAGCACCTGGAGAAAATATATCAGCCCTTCTGCATTATAACAACAATTACTGCAGAAATTCTTGTCATTGTCTATCAAAGTGAAATCAACGAACCCCCACAAGTTTCTGCACTGTTTGCTAGAAGAGACAAATGAGACAAACAGCTCTTGCCCTCAGAGAGTTGACAATCTAGTAGAAGAAAGAAGAAGCCATCCAAATAACTAGGAAACAAGGTAAAGAGCAGCTCCTGTCCTAAGAAGGCAGTAGGATTGCTGAAGGGAATGTGAACCCTGATCTTGTCCTTCAGGCAATTTTTCATAGTTATTGATCCTGCATTCTCAAATTACATAGGGATGTCTCAAATATGAGACAAGCCTTCTAATTTAACAAGTGAACAGAGAAACTGTACACTGGCAGTCCTCTGCTTTTATAAATATGAAAATATGTATCAAATTAACTGTATAGAAGTGCAATAACTTATGCATTATAAGTGGTTGTTCCATCCCAGGCAGCACTGTACCGTTGGTAAGGTTGTACACTATACAAGGGCATCTGACCAAGGGTTAGACTGAAATCCACATGTGTATCCTGATGTAGAGTTGTACTTATCCAGAAAAGAAAGGAATTCCTTTTCCCAATTTGCACAAGACACCATTTAGCTCGTAGTGGCCCTGATTCCGAGAGGTCCAAAATAGTTTTAAATTCCAATTACATGTGTATAGCATTTTATTTTATGTTTTTCTTTTCCTTTGCCATTAAGTCTATAGTAGACCCACTTAAGTCCAGTAAGCATTCAACTGAACCCAAAGATTGGTCACTGATCTCCATTTTGGAAGCAAGTGTATTAAGCATAGAAAACTTATATTGCTTATCTTTGAGATTACTCTTTTTTTTTCTACTTTCCACTTGTTTTTGTAAAACAACATGGACAAAGTACAGTAAAATTTTCAAATAGTTGTGCATATTCTGTTGAACAAAGAGAGCGACTGCCCACAGTGAACAGTTGGCTGGCAGGCAGCACCACCTGGGGGCAGCTCAAATTATTTTTCTCAGTAGCTAGTGTATGACAGTCTACATCTGTTATCTCCTGTAACAGAGCGATGAGGGGTATCAGTGGTTTAAAACGCTTATCTGGGCCAGGTGCAGTGGCTCACACCCGTAATCCCAGCACTTGGGAGGCTGAGGCAGGCAGATCACAAGGTCAGGAGTTTGAGACCAGCCTGGCCAACATGGTGAAACATGATTTCTACTAAAATACAAAAATTAGCTGGGCATGGTGGTGTGCGCCTGTAATTCTAGCTACTCGGGAGGCTGAGGCAGGAGAATTGCTTGAACCTGGAAGGCAGAGGTTGCAGTGAGCCGAGATCATGCCATTGTACTCTATCCTGGACGACAAAACAAGACTCTGTCTCGGGAAAAAAAGAAAAATGCTTATCTGATTATCCCATTGAGGACAGCCTCTAACGCCGTAACAAACATTAGGTGGGTAGCCTCCTGCTTGATGCTAAGAATTCCTGGCAAATTCTCCCCAATGCCTTTTTCCCTAATGCTTTATTCTCGGGCTGGTCAGAGAGGCATTGAACTCCCATAAACTCCTGTGTCATTCTTGTACACTTACCACATCTCTCTGCCTCTTTGGCATAGTTTGGGAGCAGCTAGAAATCACCTCTCAGCTCCACCTCCATAGCAACTACCCTCTCACAGGATCCACCTCCTCAGAGGGACCAGGAGCTCCTAGGTCAGGAAGCGGCAGTGGCTGGTGTAGCCTGATCTCCCCGAGAAGTGGTCACTCCTCTTTGGTGCTGCCTGGTGAAGCGGAGGACTTATTTACTTTCACTGAAGATCCCCTCTAATTTTTTCTTTCCTCCTTCCCTTTTCCTAATTTGGTTTTTCATTCACAGATGCATGCCTTTTTTTTTTTCTTTTTGAGACAGAGTCTTGCTCTGTCGCCAGGCTGGTGTGCAGTGGCACGATCTCGGCTCACTGCAACCTCCGCCTCCCGGGTGCAAGAGATTCTCCTGTCGCAGCCTCTCGAGCACCTGGGACTACAGGCATGCGCCACCACGCCCAGCTAATTTTTGTACTTTTAGTACTTACAGGGTTTCACCATGTTGGCCAGGCTGGTCTCGATCTCTTGACCTCGTGATCTGCCCACCTCGGCCTCCCAAAGTGCTGGGATTACAGGCATGAGCCACTGCCCCCAGCCAGATGCATGCCTTTATTCCACATCTACCAAGTGACTCTTGCATGAGGCCCTGTGCACTGGGCAATGCGCTGACAGGCAGAGCGTGGTGCTGACATCCTATGGCGGGGAAGGTAGACAGCAAACAAAACAAACAAACAGATGTTAATGAGGACGGAATGATGCTCTGAAGGACTTGGCAGAGTGTCCTTTGGAAGAGTGGGGAGGAGGATAGAGGGAGGAAAGGCCTGTCTGAGACCCGAAGATAAGAAGGAGCTGGCCATGTGGAGGGCAGCAAAGAGGGGTCCAGGAAGAGACAGAGCATGGGTGACGGTCATGAGCCCTTAGCAAGGCCTGGAAGAAAGTCCAGACGTGTCTGGAGCATGATTGGGGAAGGGAAAAGGGCATGGTGGGGTGGCTGACAGGGGCCGCTCACACAGGTACAGCCTGTGTCCTAGGGCCCCTCATTCTTATGGAGCCTGCAGGAGCCTCTGATCCTGGACCTGCTCGCCTTACATCACTTGGTCTGGTCTTGCCGCTCTCAGATACACATAGCCCTTCCACCAAAATTGTATACGTTGATTCAAATGAACATCTATTCCTCTTTGCTTTTTTAAAAATTTTATTAGTTTGTGTAGAGATGGGGATCTCACTATATTGCTCAGACTGGTCTCGAACTCCTGGGCTCAAGCAATCCTCCCACCTCGGCCTCCCAAAGTGCTAGAATTACAGGCCTGAGCCACCATGCTGGGCCTTCTTCATCTTTTCTACACAGAGATTCAGAGGGTACAAAAATCTGCATAAATTCCACCAGATCAACTTGATTGGTTCACCTTAAAAGAACACTTGAACTCAGGCTACTTTTGAATTGATTTACTGTTAAGCGTCTTGTGTGCCAAACAATAGGCTTACCTGATGCCTCAGCTTTCACTTGGGAGTGTGGCAGCCTGAAGACCCGACCAGAGACGGAACCTGAGGCAGGACAGGGGAAAGGAGAGGGAGCCGAGGAGGACAGCTCCCCAAAGCACAAAGGGCACACCCTGCACAAAGGGCAAAGGTGTCTCAGGTACTGGTGCCTGCTGGGAAACCAGCCATGCCCTTCTACCCAGCTGGTGGGAAAGTAGCAGGTGTAGTCTTTCTAGCAATTCTGCTGACTTTTTTTTTTTTTTTTTTTTGAGACGGAGTCTTGCTGTCTCCCAGGCTGGAGTGCAGTTGCACGATCTTGACTCACTGCAACCTCTGCCTCCCAGGTTGAAGCGATTCTCCTGCCTCAGCCTCCTGAGTAGCTGGAACTACAGGCACCCGCCACTATGCCTTGCTAAGTTTTGCATTTTTAGTAGAGTCAGAGTTTTATCATCTTGGCCAGGCTGGTCTCAAACTCCTGACCTCAAGTGATCCTCCCGCCTTGGCCTCCCAAAGTGCTGGGATTACAGGTGAGCCACTGCGCCGGGCCTCGGCTGACATTTCTAATGCAGGTTTCCTTTAATTCTGCGCTTCTACCACTAGGTGCCCCCTATGGATACATGCACAAAAAAAATCGAGGTGTGCACACGTGATGGTCACTCCAAAAGTTGGAGGCCACCCAAATGACTCTCAGTTGGTCAAAGCAGGCCAAATCAATTTCAGCCCATCCATACAGCAGAATAGTCTGCAGTGATTAAACATAAGGAGGCAAAGTTCTAGACTCAGTAAAAGACACTGAAGATACATCATTAAATAAATGGGGGAAAGGCCAGATATGGAATAATGTGTGTATATCCTGCTCCCCTATGTAACTGTTTAAAATGATATATATTTCTATGCAGAGAAACGCATACTTTTTTCTGGTGGGATACATAGGAAACTTTGGGGATGAGGATTGGGGTCACAGAAAAGGAGGGAGATTTTAATCATTTTTCTAGATCTTTCTGTACTGTTCAAATTTGTATATCCCGCACAGTTATTGCTTTTATTTAAAGAGTAATAGGAAGAAAGGAAGAAAAGACAAGACACCAGCCTCTAAATTGGTAGAAACCAATTTAGTCCTCCCTTAAACCCTGCCTGCCAGGGACCGATGCCACCATGGAGAAGGTCACTCGGGAGCCTTCCTCACTCTCAACTCACTGCTCACTTGCTGGGGGAGTCGTGGGACTAGGAAGTTTCTCCGTGGGAGAAAGTGTCTTTGTGCCAGAACTAGGCACAAAGGGCATTAGGACACTCGGCTGTCTGTGGCTATGTGACTCAGGACACATAAGTCACAAACTCTTTTCACTGGAAATTTTCAGCTCAATCTGGCAACCCATCTATTGAACACCTACTAAGTGTCAGCACTCTGCCAGGCCTACAGAATGAGCAGGCACAAAGGCAATTTAGCGCCTGCCCCCAGGAACAAGATAAACAAATGAGGCTGGAAACCGCAGATGAGGGAGAAATGCTGCAAGAGATGGGGGCAAAGTGGAGGAAGGGAGAGATTGCCTATGGCCAGAGGGACCAGGAAGGCTTCCTGGAGGAGGTGGGAGTTGATCTGGAGCGTTCCCAGGCCAAGAGAACAGCTTGAGCAAAGATTGGGAAGCAAAAGAGAAACTTGTACAGGGAAGGTGGAGAGGCTGGAACCCAGAATGCTGGGCTGGGGAGGGAGAGGTGGGCAGGGGAGACGAAAGGTTAGATCACTGAAAGCAAGAACACGAAGGAAGACAGGAGCTGGGCCAGAGAGTGCTGAGTGCCCCGCAAAAGGTTTGCACTTAATTCTGTGAACACTGAAAGGTTTTGATTTGGGAGTAAAAGGGTCAGAGCTGTTTCCGAGGCTCATGTTGATGACTGTCTGGTTTGTGAAAGTCAGTGTCGCCTCCTGAAAACATGGAAGTGCCTATGGAGTAGATGCTGGGACGAAGGGCAGGGAGGAGCACCGTGAGCAAAGTCTTTGAGGCTGCCCTTGCAGACAGCGGGGACAGCAGGCTGGGTTCTGGGAAATGGGTCTGCTGGGGTCTGTCGGGATCTGCTGGGGTCTGCTGGGGTCGGCCGGGGCTTTAATGTTAAGCATCAGCTCCTGGCTTGCCTGGAGGCAGGATGAGGGTTTCCGCCTCCCTGGCCTTGAACCTCGGCACTTGCCACTCTAGTTGCGGTTCTAGATAACTAGGCTCAGCTGCCCCCAGTATCCCAGCCCAGGATCACCCTTCTGCTCTCTGTGTTTTCAGCCCTGAGAGTACTGTGAAGATTGATTAGAGAGGAGCTGTCTGCTAGGAGGCAACCGGGGTACCAGTCTCTGGAGAGCAGAGCCCTGTCTAACTTGGCCTCTCATTCCCTAAGCGCCTGCTGAGTGCACCAGGCCGTCTTTCAGGTGATGGAGCACAGTGGCTGCGGGCTCCGCTCTGGAGAAAGACTGCCTGGGCTTCTCTCTCTGCTCACACCACTGGGTGTGGTGTTTCACCCCTATAATCCCAGCACTTTGGGAGGCCGAGGCGGGTGGATCACCTGAGTTCAGGAGTTCGAGACCAGCCTGGCCAACATGGTGAACCCCTGTCTCTACTAAAAATACAAAAATTAGCTGGGCATGGTGGTGCACGCCTGCAGTCCCAGCTACTCGGGAGTCTGAGGCATGAGAATCGCTTGAATCCAGGAGGTGGAGGTTGCAGTGAGCTGAGATCATGCCACTGCACTCCAGCCTGGGTGACAGAACAAGACTCTGTCTCATAAACAAAAACAAAAGCAAAACAACAAGTTATGTGAACTTGGCCAAGCTAATGACCCTCTTGAGCCTTAGGCCTGATGATATTACCTACTTCTTAAAGTTTCTGAGAGCAAGAAATGAGAACATATGTCCACACAAAAACTTGTGCACAAATGTTCATAACAACCAAAAAGTAGAAACACTCCAAACGTCCATCCACTGGTGAATGGATAAATAAAAAGCAGGCTATCTACAGAATTGGTTATTATTTGTCAATAAAAAGGAATGCAGTAATGACACATGCCACCACAAGGATGAACTTTGAAAACATTATGCTAAGTGACAGAAGCCAGCCATAAAGGTCCACATATTGTACAATTCCATTTACCAGGAAATGTCCAGAACAGGGAAATCTAGAGAGACAGAAAGTGGATTAGTGATTGCATGGGGCTGGAGGAGGGGAAGTGGAACTGCCAGTGGATACAGGGTTTTGTTTAGGGGTAATGAAATGTTCTAAGATGTATTGTAGTAATGGTGGCATAACTCTGTAAACATACTTAAAGCCATTGAATTGTACACTTTACTTTTTTTAGACAGAGTCTTGCTCTGTTACCCAGGCTAGAGTGCAGTGGCACAATCATGGCTCACTGCAGCCTTGAACTCCTGGGCTCAAGTGATCCTCCTGCCTCAGCCTCCCGAGTAGCTGGGACTACAGGTGTGCACCTCTACACTCCATTCACATTTTTGTTTGTTTGTTTGTTTGTTTGGAGACAGAGTCTGGCTGTATCGCCCAGGCTGTGTTGCCCAGCAGTGCAGTGGCTCACTGCAAACTCCGCCTCCCGGGTTCACGCCATTCTCCTGCCTCAGCCTCCTGAATAGCTGGGACTACAGGCGCCCGCCACCACACCCGGCTAATTTTTTTTTTTGTATTTTTAGTAGGCACAGGGTTTCACCGTGTTAGCCAGGATGGTCTCGATCTCCTGACCTCATGATCCACCCGTCTCGGCCTCCCAAAGTGCTGGGATTACAGGCGTGAGCCACTGCGCCCGGCCCACTCCACTCACTTTTACATATACATATTTTTTTTGTAGAGATGGGGTTGCCCAGGCTGGTCTCAAACTCCTGGGCTCAAGCAATTCACCTGCCACAGCCTCCCAAAGTGCTGGGATTACAGGCATGAGCCACTGCACCCAGCCAGACTGTGCATTTTAAATCAGTGAGTCATAGCGTATGAATTAGATCTCAATAAAACTGTTGAAAAAATTTTTAGAACAATGCCTGGCATATGTTAAGCACTAAATGAGTATTAGCTACTATTATTTGTTGCTAGGGAAATAAGTGAAAAAGATGGGCAGATGCAATGGCCTGAATGTTTGTACCTTAGCCCCAAATTCCTAGGCTGAAATACCTCACCCACAAGGTGATAGTATTAGGAGGTGGGACCTTCGGGAGGTGATGTGGGCCATGAGGGTGGAGTCCTCATGAGTAAGATGTGCTTCCTTATATAAAAGGCCCAGGAGGGACCCCTTGCCCCTCATGTAAGGACACAGTGAGATGCCATCCATGAGCTGGAAGTGGCCCTCACCAGACATGGAATCTGCCGATGCCTTGATCTTAGACTTTCCAGCCTCCAAAACTGTGAGAAATGAACTTGTGTTGTTAATGCAGTTCCCAGTGTCTGGCATTCTGTGGCAGCAGCCCACACGGACAAACACAGCAGGTTTCCAGCTTCAAGGAGCATGCATTCACCAACTTCTCCTCTGCATCCCGTGCTGGGCCTGGCACCGAGTGGGTACACAGTGGACCCCACCAGCCTCTGCTAGACCATGTGTGTTCTCTAAAGTCCCGCCCCGCCGTGTCACTCCATGTGAAGATGAGACTTGTCACCTCTGCTCAAGGCTGCCTGCCTGGCCCTTCCTGGCCCTCAGCAAGGCTCCCGCTCTCTGGTCCACACAGCCAGATCACCGTCTCACTGAGCCTCGTTGCAGGCTACCGAGTCCTTGTTTGCACCAGTTCTGTTTCTCGATTTTCCCAGCTCCTGACCTTCTGACTTGGTCTCATGTTCTGCGAGGTCCTTGGCCCCGTCACCTCCCACCCCACCCTTGGACTTGACAATGCATCTACTTCTCCGGGTTGGTCCTTCAGTTCTACTGGACAGGCTCTGTTCCCCACCCCACCCAGGTGATAGGACAGTGACAGTGAAACCGACATTCTCATTCTCCAGGCACTGCCAACATGCCAAGTGCACCAGTTCTAGGAACATGGAATTCACAGGGGACTCTGAGTGGGGAAACAAATGAAGAACAGACCTTGTCCCCCAGGAGCCACTCCTTGTTTCACCCCAAGTCACCTGGTGACCACAGAGCCACTTTCCTGGAGAGGCTTCAAGGGAGCAGGGGAGGCAGGACACCAAGGCACCACCTCTAGCCCACCTCCCAGTGACCCCCCTCAGTCCTGGGCCACTCTATTTCACAACCTGGTGGGAGGGGAGCTCTCCTACCAGAGGGTCCTATGGGAGGGGATGTCCCTGCCCCTCCACCCTGCCCCTCTGCTGCTCCTCCTTCTCCGATGCTGGTAACAGATAGAGCAGAAACAGTAATGACAGCAACAGGCCAAAGGCAGAAGGCCAGGGCCAGGCAGCCAGCGCTTGGGGTTATTATAAGACTGGGCAGCCTCGCCTTGCATCCACAGCGGGCAGAGGATGAGGGATCAGAGGAGCTGCCCATGGCGCCACTCCACCGCCAGCCAGGTGGTCCTGATGCAGGAGAGCTGGCTGCCTTCCAGGAATGAGGCAGAGAGGAAAGATGAGGAGGCTGAGGGGCAACTGCATTCCGGGAGACGACCTGAACCAGGGCATCTGTCCTCCCCCAGAGGCAGAACCAGCTCCCGGCCTGTCCGCAACTGCTGCGTTTGCCCTTGTCGTTCTCGGTTTGTGCCTTCGTGTCACACACCTGCCTGGGTAACAGCAATCATCTATCTTCCTGTGCAGGTGGCCAATGGTCATTAGGTGGAATGAAGCTGGCGGGATGGAGCGAGGCGGCCACAGCTGCAGGCAGAGCCGTGGGATCGGGAATAACGAACGCCGAGCACAGAGCCAGGCAGCAGAGAGCCCCAGCCAGCGCAAATGACTGGTCTCCCTCTCTCGCCAGTGGCTTTTCAGGGGCCAGCCCCTCTGTCCAGGAGAAATGGGTCACAGTGTGTGAATTCACAGCAGGCTCGAGCTGATAGGGACAGGCACCCGCGGAGGCCATCAGGACTCCAAGTGCCTGCCGGAGAGCAGGGCGGCGGCCTCTGGCTTGTTTTGTGCTGTGGGGTGGGGCCTTGCCTCTTCCTCAGAAGGAGGGGGTCAGGCAGGAGGAAGAGGAGCCTTCCTGGCTCCTGCAGGGCCACACATACTCTGTCACTTACTCCTCTGTCTCTCCTACCCTACATGGACCAGGGAGGGAGGCTGGGCACGTTGTGTATAGCTGGTTGGCACCATGGGCCCAAGATGATGAGGCCCCTCTCCCTGGTGCTCTAGGCATGGGGTTGGGAGCAAATGCCAGAGGTCATGCCCAGGCTGGCTGCCAAAGCCAAGATGGGCAGTCAGTTCCCACTGTGGTCAGGCGAGAGAGAGGGAAGAATGAGAATGTGCAGTCAAAACAGGGGGGAGGCGGGAGAGCCAAGGACCTAGGAGGACTGAGAGGGAGCAGAGAAGGGGGCCGCCAGGGATGGAGGGTGGGTTTCAGAGGCGGAGCGCCAGGTTCATTTGGGGCCAGAACTGGTCAGACGTGAGATCATTCCTGACACCATCCTGCAGCTGGACGCTTTTTGACACGTGACCATTGCCAGCCCCACGGGGACCTGCAGCTGGATGCTTTCTGACACATGACCATTGCCAGCCCCACATGGACACCAACGGGGTGCAGAGCACAGCCCTGGAGGTCTCATCAGATGTTAGGGCTGGAGTCAGGCTCCACTGCCTACTTGCTGTGTGACTGGGCAAACTAGTTCATTTCTCTAAGATTCTTCACTTGTAAAAACGGGACATGACCCCCACAAGCTGTTATATTCGCTGATGGAGCACACACAAAGTGCTGGCATGTTCTAGGTGTTCAGAAGCAGTTTGTGAATCATACCATTGAAAAGCCCCTGGTGGAAACTGCAACCCTGACCTCTGGGTTTTGGGTGTGAAGGAGGAGCAAGAAGCTTCCAGTTAGGCTCCTGGCATGTATGGCACCCCCTGGCTGAGTCACCACCACCACCCCTGACATCACACCAAGGAGGGGCTGCTCTGAGGTCCTCAGACCCTTTTTTAAAAAAAACAAGTAGTCATTGACGCTTTAGTATAACGTGCTACAATTAGGCTATCGGGTCCTTCTCTCCTAAACCCTAGGAAACACCAACTCTGAGATATCCTTGGAGAGCAGGACTTGGGGGACCTCTCTGCAGCCAGGAACCTGGTGTGGGAAAGATGGGGTGCTGAGAGGCACCGTCTTCACCTCTTCTCACCTGAATTTCCTTCCCTGCTCCCCAAGCTAGAATACCCATGCCCACCTGCAGACCCAGCCCTACCTAGGTCTGAGACCATCCTAATGGGCAGCAAGTATCTTGACAACCTCAGTAATGCCAGCCCTTGAGGCCAGAATGACTTCTTGCTGCCCACAGGCCTAAGCCTATATTTCCAGGTCACCCTTAGTGTCACATGCCTGCAAGTTGACCCCTAGGTTGGCTCACAAAAAAGGACAAGATTCCTGCCTCAGTTTCCCTGCCCAGCACTCCATTGAGCCCTGCTCTGACCCCACTGTCTGCTTATTGGGGGCCTCAGCATCCTGTTGGAGTTTCCCAGTCTCTTCCCTCGAGGCTGGAGCTTGCATCCCAGACTGCCCAGAGCTTCCCACATCCGTTGGAGCCTGGACAGCAGGTCATTTGGTTGGCCTTGCCAGGGCCACACCTGCCCCATTCCCCTGGTCCTGAGGCCTTCGCCCTTCCCATGAGCCTGTCAGCTGGGATTACTGTGGTCCCAGTAGGTCTCACACCCAAACTTGTCTCCTTTCTTCCCTCCTCTTTTCATATTTATTCAGTGGACTAGACAGTGCGGTTCAGTGGCTGGATGATGCAGTCATTGCCTTACTGAAAGCAGAGAAGAGCTAAAAGGGAGCAGAGGCAGGAAGAGGCCAAGTGTCCGTCAGGGGAGCCAGACATGATTGCTCCAAGGAGTCAGAGCAGGAAAGGTTGGGGGTGTGAAGGGGCACTGGGAGGAGGCCCAGTGCAAATACAGACACCAGCATCATGCAAACATGTATTGCATGTTCAATGTCCAAGCTCCACAGTCAGACCACCCGGTTCAAATAACTTTGGGTGATCTTGGGTAAATAAATTTATCTGAGTCTCATCTGAATGTCCTTATCTGAAAAATAGAAATAATGAACCCTTAAAGGGTTGCAATAAGAATTATATGAGACACCCCGTCTCTACTAAAAACATAAAAAAAAATTAGCCGGGCGTGGTGGTGCACACCCGTAATCCCAGCTACTCGGGAGGCTGAGGCAGGAGAATTGCTTGAATCCAGGAGGTGGAGGTTGCAGTGAGCCGAGATCACGCCACTGCACTCCAGCCTGGGCGACACAGGGAGACTCCGTCTCACAAAAAAACGAAACAAAAATTACATGAGACAGCATACAGACTGTGCCTGTCATAGGAGACAGGAGACACTCTAAACAATAAGAGCATTATTTTAATGGAAAATAGATATTAATACATCCTACTTTGGGTATAGGAACACCACCTCCAGGAAGCCTTCTAGGCTTTCTTTCAAGCTTCAAGAAAGCTTTTCAAGAAAGAGAGAGCAAAGAACTAGGGTACGTGCACATAAAGATAGAAACAGAAACAAGCATGTATTTTGCACCTACCTGGGGCCAGGCCCTGTGTTAGACCCTTGGTTTACTATACCTCATTCTACCTACCCAGCATCCAAAAAAATTGACATTCTGGTTGGCCCCACAAAACAGTAACTGAACTTCCATCACTGGCCTGTGAGTTGCTCCTACGTGTTTGATGTGGTGACCTGCAAGGCCCGCAGGGACACCCCTAGGCAAATGGCTCAGGACTGGCATTTGGTGATCTGCGTGGAGAGGAACTGCTCTTTCCAAGGCCAAGGGGTTGTAAGAAGCAGAACGCTGCACTTTTTTCCTGCAGAGCAGTGGGGTGAGGGAGAAGCAGCAGCGTGGGCCCTGCCAATCAAAGGCAAGGCCAGACATCGTGCTCAGATTGGGGATGGAGGCTCAGCTTCTTCACGGTGCTGGGTCATAGGGTAACTGGTGGGGCGGGAGTTCTGGAATGATCTGTTTGGCTCTCTGTGAATGGCTGTTTGCCATGGCAACGAGCACTGCAGAGACTCTGAGCTTGCTCAGTTGAGAACCTGCTCTCCAGGGACATTTCAAAGCTCTTCCCCTTATTGTATGGGAGCACTGCTCACCAAATGCATCCCTGCAGCCTGGGAGAAGCCTGGCGCTCCCCACAGTTCCCTCAGTGGCAGCCAGTGCTCTCGGCTTTCCTTTCTCCAGGAGTCTCAGATCAGCTGACAATGGATGTGCAGAGGGGAGAAAACGCAGTATAGACTCCAGTCGGGACCAACCTCTCTGGGAATTCACCTGCCACAAAGGCTCTCTCCTGATCCCACTCCCACCAGCAGAAGTCAGCAAGCCTAGAAAACACTGTCCCCTCGCCCTCACTGAGCCAAGTGTTACTTTCTACCCCAAGATTTTCTCCCATTCCTTCACCCCATACCCGTTCCACAAGCAGTTAACTGAGAAGGCAAAAATAAGGCAAGGCCACAGGTACATGGTCAGCACTGGGGCTCGTTCCACAGATGAGGGGCATAGCTTGACAGCGCCAGGCGTGATGGCTCACGCCTGTAATCCCAGCACTTTGGAAGGCAGGCAGATCACATGAGGCCAGGCGTTTGAGACCAGCCTAGCCAACATGACGAAACCCCATCTCTACTAAAAATACAAAAATTAGCCAAGTGTGGTGGCGTGTGCCTGTAATCCCAGCTACTTGGGAGGCTGAGGCATGAGAATCTCTTGAAGCTGGGAAGCGGAGGTTGCACAGCTGAGAGCTGCACCACTGCACTCCAGTCTGAGCGACAGAGTGAGACTCCGTCTCAAAAAAATAAATAAATAAATAAAAATAAATAAGTAGGCTTGACATGGTGGCTTACATCTATAATCCTAGCACTTTGGGAGGCCGAAGCGGGTGGATCACGAGGTCAGGAGTTCGAGACCAGTCTGACCAACATAGTGAAACCCCATCTCTACTAAAAACACAAAACATTAGCCAGGTGTGGTGGTGGTGTGCGTCTGTAATCCCACCTACTCAGGAGGCTGAGGCAGGAGAATCTCGTGCACCTGGGAGGCGGAGGTTGCAGTGAATATGGGCAACAGCGCAAGACTCCATCTCAAAATAAATAAATAAATAAATACAGTTCCCCCCAAAAAACAGGGGAGTGGAGGGGCCCAGGCTGTGCCAGCTCGGCTAAGTATGGGTCCACATCACCCCAACAGGGAAAGATGGGGTCCTGGGAAGTTAAGGAGGTGGAATTTTCTGAAGATGCCACCCCCACCCCTAAACTCACTCCTCCTACGGTTCTCCCCATCCCATAATTGCCAAGTCCAGTCTTCCAATTATTCAGGCCCAACCTGGACCAACACACCCCTCTCTTTCTCTTGTGCCCATATCCAACCTGTCAGTAAAACCTCTGAACTTTAACCTTCAAAAAATACTCCACGTGCACCTCCTTTCCCCACCTCTACTGCCATCATAGGCTGTCCCATCTCCCCCTTCACTGCCCCTCCCAACGGAGCAGCTGGAGTGAGCCTGAAGTCAAACTGTGTCCCTCGCTCACTGGTGACTTCCCACTCCACTTGGGGACCAGCCACAGGTTCTAAGGCCCTGAGGGACCTGGTCCCTGCTATCCCCAGATCTCCTTCTCCATCCCTCCCCAGTCTACCTTAGTTGTGCTGACCTTATTGTTTCCCCTCCAGGACACTTCTCCAATGTCACCTTCTCAGGTCTCACCCCACCCCTGTGCCGGAGGCTGGGATGCTCCACCCAGACCCCTTCAGATATAAAAGGTGATGGCCGGGCACAGTGGCTCATGCCTGTAATCCCAGCACTTTGGAAGGCTGAGGCGAGTGGATCACCTGAGGTCAGGAGTTCAAGACCAGCCTGGCCAACATGGTGAAACCCGTTTCTACTAAAAATACAAAAATTAGCTGCACGCCTGTAATCCCAGCTACTCAGGAAGCTGAGGCAGGACAATCACTTGAACCCAGGAGGCAGAGTTTGCAGGGGCCCAGATGGTGCCACTGCTCTTCAGCCTGGAGACAAAGCAAGACTCCGTCAAAGAAAAAAAAAGAGAGAAAGAGGAAGGAAGGAAGGAAGGAAGGAAGGAAGGAAGGAAGGAAGGAAGGAAGGAAGGAAGGAAGGAAGGAAGGAAGGAAGGAAGGGAGAAGGGGAAGGGGAAGGGGAGGGGGAAGAGGAAGGGGAATGGGAAGGGAAGGGAAAGAAAAGGCGACTCCCCCTCAGAATGCAGGACAGCCTTCAGCTATCACCCTCTCTGGGTATGGCCTCAGCTGAGAGAGCCCCCTCACCCAAAATCACACCTCCTTCTTAGAGAGCTTGTGCAGAAGGCATGAAGTGCTCATCCATTCACCCCAAATTGGTACAACCCTGTCTTAGTCTGTTTGGGCTGCTGTTACAGAATACCATAACCTGGGTAGTTTATAAACAACAGAAGTCTGTTGCCAAGAATTCTGGAGGCTGGGAAGTCCAAGATCAAGCCACTAGCAGAATCTGTGTCTTAGCCCATTCCTTATGAACGTGGCTTCTCACTATGTCCTCACATGGCAGAAGGGGTGAGGGGTCTCTCTTGGGCCTCTTGTGCAAGGTCACTAATCCCATTCATGAGTGTTTCACCTCCATGACCTAATCACCTCCCAAAGGCCTGACATCCTAATACCATCACCTTGGGGGTGAGAATTTCAACACAGGAATGTAGCAGGTGCACAAACACTCAGATCATAGCAAGCCCTCAAGGACCATCCCACCTCAGAACTCCCCTGCAATGTCATCTGAAGCTTCCCTCGAAACTTCATCAAAGCTCAACTTCTCCCTCTTCCCCACCCTGCTTTCTTCCCCTCCTTGCCTCCTGCAGGTATGAATCAAATCACCCTTATAGGACGAACAGCAGCATCAGGCTTCATGGAGCTGACTGTTTAAGACACTCCATAGGGGATTCTTCTCTACCAGACTGACTAGGTTTGAATCCCAGTTGCATTCTTTGCAGGCCACGACACTGGGCAAGTTCTTTAACTGCTCGGTGCCTCAGTTTCCCCATCTGCACAATAGAGGTTACACACTAGATCTATTGTGATGATTAAATGGGTTAATATTCAGAGCAGTGCCTGATACATGGGAAACGCTAACAATAAAAAGATGCTATTTCTTAGCTCCCCATCCTTCTGAAAAGCTCCATTCTCCAGAGCAGAGTTTTCTCCCCTTGCCACTGTTGCTGGGGGAGCTGCCCCTCATGCGTGGATATGAATCCCAGCTTTACTGGCATCAAAGGGCCTACAGGGGCCAGCCTCACGTCGCCAAGCAAAAAGGGTTCAGGCAAGGCCACAGGTGCAGGGTCAGCACTGGGGGTCGTTCCACAGATGAAGGGCATAGCTTGATCCAGGCTGGTCGGTCAGCTCAGGACAGAGCTAGGCAAGAATTCCAGAACAAGGAGGCACCACCATGGGAGAAAGCTTAGGTTCTGGGCCAGCCCTGGATTTTAGTCCTGAGCCTCCCACTCACAGCTGTATGTCTGTGACCAAGTTACTTAGTCCCTATGACTCCCTGCATCCCAGTCTCAAAGCTAGGCTGGTGGAGGTGCCTACCTTTCTGGTGTAAGAATTGAATGAGTTCATGGCTGGGCACGGTGGCTCATGCATGTAATCCCAGCACTTTGGGAGGCTGAGGCAGGCAGATCATGAGGCCAGGAGTTCAAGACCAGCCTGGCCAACATGGTGAAACCCCATCTCTACTAAAAAAATACAAAAAATTAGCCAGGTGTAGTGGCAGGTGCCTGTAATCCTAGCTACTGGGGAAGCTGAGGCAGGAGAATCTCTTGAACCTGGGAGGCGGAGGTTGCGGTGAGCTGAGATTGTGCCTCTGCACACCAGCCCCTGCAACAGTGTGAGACTCTGTCTCAAGAAGAAAAGAAAAAAAAGACTTGAATGAGTTCATGCCTGAAAAATATCTGGAAAATGGCTAATAGGTAGTAATGTCCTCCTCCCACCCCTGTATCAATAAGTTATGGCTGCATAACAAACACTCCAACACTTTGTGGCTTAAAACAGCAGCACATTTCTTTTGCAAGTGAAGCTGTAGTCTTTTCTTTTGCATGTGAGTGGCAGGACTTAGTGGGGGCAACCTATCTCTGCTTCACTCAGCAACAGCTGGGGCAACTTGAATGCGGGGAGCTGGAATCATCTGAGGTCTCGCTCCCTCCTGTGTCTGACGTCTGGGCTGGGACCCTATAGCAGCTAGCCGCTTGGGCTCCTTGGGTCTTTTATCTCTGTCTCATTCTCTATCACCTCGGAAGTCACTTTGTCACACGACTGGTCAAGCCAGTTACAAATGTCTGCTCAGTTTCAAGGGGAGGGAACATAGATCCCCTCCTCTCATAAAGGAGCTTTGATGTCACACTGTAAGAAGGGCGTAGGGTGGGGTACCTGTTGGTGCAGCTGTCTTTGGAAAATACAATCTGCCCCACAACACATTTGGCACGGCTCTGTGCCACGCCTGCCTCCCCAGAGGCTTAGGTGGGATCCAGGGCTCCCCAACAGGGTCTGGCTCCCTCTCTCGCTGAACTTAAAAGGGCACATCTGTGTTTTAGGTTCTACCTCCTTAAGCTCTTTAGGCCCTGGCCAAGCATTACCTTTGTTAGTGCCGGCAACTAAGAACGCTAGGACCCGCCTCTTGCCTGCCAGCCAACAGGCCCTTCCACCTGAGCAGGGTTAGGCTGGCAGCACTTCCAGGCCCCCTCAGGGAAGGCCTCCTTCAGAACCATCTGCACCTGAGCCCACATGAGTCAAATTTACATCCCTAACCCAAAACAATTCTACAGCAATTCTTTAGGTTTCTAATTCCTATCATTTACGCCCAACCAGTAGAGATGAAATAAGACTAAAGGAAATATTCAAATGCCCCAGCTCCTTGCCAATGTTCAGAAGGGACGGCTTGTGCCCATTTAAAGCCCCTGCCTCACCTGGTCTGCAGACTCATCTCTTCGCTTTAAAAGCCAGTGAGGTGTGGACAGTGGGCTTGACCAGAAACCTGGCAGGAAAACAGGCCGGATTGACTCCCACCCACCATGGGCTCAGGTGGCTCAGATTACTTATCTAGAGTACCTATAACCCAGGTGTCACCTGGGGTCTCCCTGCCCCTTCAGATCTAGACGTCTTTGCCTCAAACCCCCTCCCATTGCCCAGCCCCGGGCACTAAAAGAGAGCTAGACTAGGCAAGGGTACATCCAGCTCCCCATACTGGCTAAAATATCACTGTAAAAGATCCAAGGTGACTCCAGGGAGGACGGACCAACTTCGTATCAGCTCAAGGGGGTCAATGTGCACATCCCCAGGCTGCAGTCAGTGGTGTGCTGTTGTGAGAACGTGCCATTGTGGACATGCAAAGGGGCTCTGGGCTCTTTGACCCACCCCATCTCTACTAAAAATACAAAATTTAGCTGGGCATGGTGGTGCACACCTGTAATACCAGCTACTCGGGAGGCTGAGTATTTGGGGAGCCAAAGCACTACATTCCCCTTAATTTCCGCTTGCAGCTCCCTGTTCTAGGCTTGCTTCCTTATACTCATGTGGCCCCTGCCCAACCACAGGACACAGACCCCACCGCCCACTCCAGGCTGAGCAGGAAACTGCAATGGCGATTTGGGAACACAAAGGGCAGAAGGATCCACAAAACAGGTTTGAAATTAAATCTTGGATGTGCCTGCCCTCATGGAGAACCTTGGCCATTGCTCCAGCCTGGGTGCCAGCTCCTACCAGGCTACTCAGCCTTCTCTTTCATTGTAGATCCCCCTGCAACTTCCAAAAATTCCCCCACTTTATCATGCAGAGTATCTCAGCTTTCTCCGGCTCCAAACGCCAAAGAGCCCAGGGCCCCTTGGCATGTCCACAATGGCACATTCTCAGAACAGCACACCATTGACTGCAGCCTGGGATGTGCACGTTGACTCCCTTGAGCTGATACGAAGTCGGCCCGTCCTCCCTGGAGTCACCTTGGATCTTTTATAGTGATATTTTAGCCAGTATGGGGGTGCTGGATGGACCCTTGCCCAGTCCAGCTGTCTCACCTGGCCTCACCCACCTGCTTCTCCGCTCAGGTGGGGCTGGGGTGGGTCTGGAGGAGGAGGAAGAGGAGACGGCTAGCTGAGATGGGGACTGGACTTGTATGTGAGCCTGGCCTCTCTAGCACTACACTTAAGGCCATCAGGGGCTAGGAAGCGGTCAGTCACAGCTCCGAGAAGTTAGTCAAACTGTTTGACCTGAGCAGCCAAGCCTGTGGCTCAGAGGGTACAGGATGGGACGAGGAGTTTGTGGACCTGTGACATCATCTGCGGTCCTTCACGCCAGAGAATGGGAAAAGGCTGATCCAGCCTAAAGTCCACCTCTGCTGGGACATCTGCAGGCAGGATGACCATGAAGCAGCCACCACCACCCCCCACCCGGAACACCCTGACACAGGCCTGTGGACTGGGCACACCTACCCACATCTCACCTTTGCCAGTCCTCAGCAATATAGAAGCAGCCAGCTGACAGGTCCCTGGGGATAGTGACAGGCGTGGAAAGGAAAGGCAGCTGGCAAGGTGTCAAGAATAAAAGCTGGTTGGCCCAAGCAGAGGCAGGCAACACCTGGAGCCCTCCCTGCAGCCACGGTCGAGCTCCTTCTGCTTGGCCTCTCCTCACGGCTCCGTGCCCAGGCCTTCCCGGGAGTTTTTCACCCTCCGTTAGCCACCATCTGGCGGTGTCATTGGGAGCCTGGAGGGTGGCCAGGCGCTGGCGCAGGTTGGTCGTGGAGATTGCTGGCCTGTGTGCTGGGCCTGGCTCGAGGGACGTCAACTCTCTCCTGATTCGATGACTGGGGAGGGTTCCAGCTGTACAGAGAGTGGCCTCCCAGGGCCGACAGATGGGCAGCCCCAGGAGGAAGCCACATGGCAGGACCGTGTTGTTGTTAAACGCAGCTCATTAGGTTTTATCAGCAAGATGCTGCTCGGTTGGCAAGAACACAGCTGCCCCCCCGCAGCAGTGGCCCACAGAAGCACCACGGCCCTGGGTAGACTTTGCTGGGGAGGCCGGAGCAGTGGGCCTGTTCTCAGGGCTTGGCAACCCCTCTTAGGCCCCCTTATGCATGGAGGACCTCAGGGAAAAGCTAAAGGGTATGGAGGCACAGTGCACAGAGGCCAGGGAACCCACATCCCACCATCCCCAGGGACGGTCACCAGAGGGCAGCCAAGATGTGGGGGCAGGGCCAACTCTCCCCACTGGCAGCTGCTGCCCCAAGGCTGGACTCTACCAGCAGGCCACCCTGAGGACCGGCAAACTTTGTAAAGGCTCAGATAGTAATTATTTCAGGCCTTGCAGGCCAAGAGCTCACAATTGAGGATATTGTGTAGGTACTTGTAAAAATATTTAAAATTTAACCATTTAGAAAGAGAAACCATTCTTAGTTCACAGGTGGTGGGCCAGATTTGGCTCTTGGGCCACAGTTTGCCGACCCCGGGCTTCAATCCCCTGGATAAAGAAGCCAGCAGAGGCCAGTCACAGCGACTCTCGCCTGTAATCCTAGCACTTTGGGAGGCCGAGGTGGGCAGACCACCTGAGGTCAGGAGTTTGAGAGCAGCCTGGCCAACATGGCGAAACCCCATCTCTACTAAAAATACAAAAATTAGCTGGGCGTGGTGGTACACACCTGTAATACTAGCTACTCGGGAGGCTGAGGCAGGAGAATTGCTTGAACCCAGGAGGTGGAGGTTGCAGTGAGCCTAGGTCATGCCACTGCACTCCGGCCTAGGTGACAGAGGGAAACTCAATCTCAAAAAAAAAAAAAAAAAAGAAGGCAGGGCATGGTGCCTCATGACTGTAATCCCAGCACTTTGGGAGGCTGAGGCAAGTGGATCACCTGAGGTCGAGAGTTCGAGACCAGTCTGACCAACATGGAGAAACCCTGTCTCTACTAAAAATACAAAATTAGCCGGCGTGTTGGCACATGCCTATAATCCCAGCTACTCGGGAAGGCTGAGGTAGAAGAATCGCTTGAACCTGGAAGGTGGATGTTGCGGTGAGCTGAGATCGTGCCATTGCACTCCGGCTGGGGCAACAAGAGCGAAATTCCATCTCAAAAAAAAAAAAAAAAAAAGAAAAAAAGAAGAAGCCAGCAGAAGAGGTTGCCTGTGGCTCTCCTCCAAGGAAGAGCCCTCAAATCTCAAATGTGGGTGCCATGAAGGAGCTGGGGGCTAGAGGAGTTGGCACAGTTCCTGTGCACACCCACCTCTCTCATGACATCTCACCTGGGGCACTGGACCTGCCTATGTGTCAGTCTCTCCCCAGCCACTGGCCTGGCAAGAGTAGTCAGGGAGGCTCCGTCTTCCCCAGAATCCCAGTACCACCCTACGCTATGCTGAGGACTCTTCCCCAACTCAGGACTCCCATTTGGTCCTGCGGGTTCTATGTTGCACTATGGCCATGCTGGCTTCTCATGGTATTACTCGCCCCTCCCCAGCCCCCGCCCCACAGATTGCAGAGATGAGTCCAGAGGGTGCTGCACCTGGAGACTCCAAGCTGTGCTGCAGCCCCGCTAACCCTCCCGCTGTACCATGGCCAGTGCTGGGCTGAACTTGTCTTCCTGACTGCCTCTACTTTAGGGGGCTTTTCTCCCAGCAAATTCCTAAGTCCGTCAGGCAAATACACTTCTGGGTGGGCCCCAGTGCCCCAGCCCAGCCACATCTGAATCCACTTTGCCTCATGCTGGGACCCTTGTCACTACCTTATATTAACCCACCCACCCACATCTTACAGGAAAAACTAGCAGAAAGGGGCCTGAGCATGAGGCCAGGCATCCTGGGCTAGAACTTGGGCCATGGGACCTCGGAGCCAGCTGCTCAGCCTCATACAGTTCCTCCTTCCCCATCTGCTAAGTGTGGTAACTACTATCTGCAGCCCAGGTGCTGTCCATCATCCTCTGTATGGGGTGCATACGGCGTAGGATGCATATACAGCCTGGCATGCATTTAGTCCTCAGTGGCTGCTGATGGGATGTGCATTTGAAATGGAAGTCCAGGAAAAAGATGAGATGTGGAGATGAGGATGCAGAAACAGCCATGGGGAAGGCAGAGAGAGGCAATGATGCGGAGCTGGGGAGGAGGGAGCACGGAAGAAAGCTAGGATCTGAGCACCTGCACCTTGTTTCCCAGAACAGCGCCCATTGATCTGTGGCACAAAGGTTGGGGAGGGGTGGACAGGAAGCGGGGAAGTATGGGAGAACCATCTGACCACCTGTCATGGGTGAGACATTGAGACAGAACCAAATCCAAGCATCCTTACAATCTCCTCCATCCCTGACTGGGAACAGACGCCTTCCCTTCGCTGCACTTGGCCAAGGGCCTCATCACCAACCTAGTGGGAGGAATCAGTGGCTCATTCCAGGCTATTCTGGAGACATACCTGTTGGCAATCAAGGCTATTGCGGCACAATTGAGTTAACGCTTTGTAAACTAGACTGCACGTATTTGATTCCAAAATACAGACTCACTCATTTTTAACCAAGTCTGGTGCTGTCTTTGTAAAGCCTCAAGTTAAAATAAGCATTTCAGAAGGCACTCTACCAAATGACTTGCACAAGAATATTCATAAGGCAGGCATGGTGGCATACACATGTAGTTCTGGCTACTTGGGAGGCTGAGGTGGGATGATCACTTGAGCCCGGGAGTTCAAGGCTGCAGTGAGCTACAGTCACACCACTGCACTCCATTCTGAGCAATACAGCAAGACTCTGTCTCTAAATTTTTTAAAAAGAATGTTCATAGCAGCCTTATTTGTATAGATCAAACTGGAAATAACCCAAAAATCCATCAACAGTTGGGCCAGGTGCGGTGGCTGACACCTATAATCCCAGCACTTTGGGAGGCCGAGGTGGGCGGATCACTTGAGGCCAGGAGTTTGAGACCAGACTGGGCAACATGGTGAAGACCCGTCTCTACTAAAAATACAAAAATTAGCTGGGCGTGGTGACATGCACCTGTAGTCCCAGCTACTGGGGAGGCTGAGGCAGGAGAATCACTTGAACTGGGGAGGTGGAGGTTGCAGCGATCCAAGATCACGCCACTGCACTCCAGCCTGGGTGACAGAGTGAGACTCTAAAACAAAAACAAAAACAAACAAACAAAAAGTCCGTCAACAGTTGGATAAATAAATTTGTGGAATATTCCCACAATTTAATACTACTCACTAAAAATGAATCATTGACGCATACAACAGTATGAATGAATCTCACCGATTCAAAGAGGCAAAACTCATCGATGGTGACGGAGGATGGACTACTGTTCAGCCTCTGTTGGGTACTGGCTGATAAGAGCACAAGGGAGGCTGGGTGCGGTGGCTCACGTCTGTAATCCCAGCACAGCCCTTTGGGAGGCCAAGGCGGGCAGATCACAAAGTCAAGAGATCAACCTGGCCAACATGGTGAAACCCTGTCTGTACTAAAAATACAAAAATTAACTGGGCATGGTGGTGCGTGCCTGTAGTCCCAGGTACTTGGGAGGCTGAGGCAGGAGAATCTCTTGAACCGGGGAGATGGAGTTGCAGTGAGCCGAGATTATGCCACTGCACTCTAGCCTGGTGACACAGCAAGACTCCATCTCAAAAAAATAAAATAAAATAAAAGCAGAAGGGAAATTTCTAAAGTGCTAGGAGTATTTTAGATCTTGATAAGGGGGTGGCCACATGGGTGTATAGACATATATAAAGATTCATCTCACTGTACACTTAAGATTTGGGTTCTCAAAGTTCACTTTTAAGTTAAACCTCAATTTAAAAATATTATTCTTCCAAAAAAATCCTGTAAGAGTTGTTCAAGAGTTCGCACCAGGACAATCCAAGGAACATCCTTATCATAGCACTGGTTTCCCAGGCGACTGACCAGGTGAGTACAAGACCACCAAACCAGCCCGTGGTCCCCCGTGTCTGCCTACCAGGTCTTGATTGCCATAGTTCCTGTAGTACAGGTGGTAGCTTTTGGTCCTTGTTCCTTCTCTTTGTTGGGATGGCTTCAGTTGGGACGGCTTCGGCTGCAAATAACACCCAAACAAACATAGTTTGAACAGTAGAGGTTTTCGTCTCACATAACAATAAGTCTGGAGGTGGAGGTTTGAGAGGAGGTTGACAGCTCTGCAACGTCGGGCTGCACATCACATTCTCTGAGAATCTATTGTGTTAACCTTACCCTCCTGATTCCAATATAGTTGCTGTGGGCATCACTTTCCCAGGCAACTGCATCACAAGATCTGAAGTTGGGGGAGGGGTTCCCTTCTAAATCAAGACCCCAGGAGATTTCCCTCAAGTCTCATTGGCTAGAGCTGGTCACATGCCCAGCCCTAACGTTCTTGTTGGCCGAGGGATGAGGGTTGGGCCAGAGATTCACCCCCACCGAGCATGTTGTGCCCCATATCTGACCACATTTGAGGTTCTGTTGGAAGAAAATGGAAGGAGTGGATGTTGGGTTGGAAACCAGCTGAGCTGCCAGGCCTTGTTGGTTTTTTGTTTTTGAGCTTCTGCATTATTTTTAACTAGAGATATTACACTGTCAAAACAAGTGAGTCATCATGCCCTTCTGACTGAAGCCTGGAGAAGTTTTAATACTTCCATCCAAATTCCCAGGGAGACACAGATGCATGCATGGGATAAGGCAAGGAAATGTTAGGCTGCCCTTGGAAGGGTTGATGTCATCACAGCAGGAGCTGGAATGCTGTGTTTATGGAGAGGGGCTGGGCAAGGGACCCATGCGTAGGGACTTGGTAACTGATGACTTGTATTCATTCACTAAGTGACAAGCACTCCACTAGGACAGAAGGGAAACAGTCCACAAAACATTAAGGGGAAAAAAACAAATTGAATTGTCCAAATACTTCTTACATGACCCCAACAGGGAAGGGAGCCTTCTCTTGACCCCTACAGGTCAGTGAAATGGCTCGAGAAGCCGTGGGAACACCAGGCCGGGAAGCAGGATACCAGCATTCTGACTGTAGCTGAGTCACTCGCTCTGGGCCTCACTTTCCTCACTTGTAGAATCAGCATTTGGTGTCAAGGTCAAGATCCTTGCAGCTCTGATCTTCTGTGACGGTAACCTTGCACTGCAATGGCAAGCAGGATCTAAAGGTCTGAAACCAGCAGCCCTCTGGATCCTGGTCATTTGATTTAGGCTGATGAAAATAATGTAGTGGTGGTGATGATACCCTGCATGCTGAACCCTTGCTCAAAGCCCTTGCCATGCTTTGGTCTACATGTATTACCTCATTTAATTCCCTCAAAAACTATGGAATAGTTATGTTTATTGTCCCCATGTAACAGATGAGGCAGCTGAGGCTTAGGGAAGCTCTTGGCTAGGGTCACTTTTGTTGTGCCAAACCCCTATCAGCTCCCATGGGCATGGCACCAGTTTCAGTGGGCTGAAGAAGAGACCCAGAGCCAACAAATGAGACATGGGATTTTATCAGGGGCTACATACAGGGCAGAGAGCCCAGGAGCAGGAGCTGGACAGGAGAACCACAGCTGCTTGCAAAAGGCATGCACTTTACACAGCATTTTCACTTAGCACCCGCCCCCTAATGACCTCCACCTGCCAACCTTCATCTAGCCCAACTCAAAGGGCCTCAATCCCCTGTATGGCCCACGCTCCACAGGACAGGCTGGGTGCTCAGATGTTCCTCATAGATAAGGAATGGATCTCCACGTAGGCCCCTCCTAGATGCTTCGCTGGGAACTCCGAACTGCACTCAGGGCCGTCTGTCATACAGGGTCATTCTCAGGGTATGCTTAAGGTTTTCTTTAATTTTTATATTTATTTCAGTAGTTTTTGGGGAACAGGTGGTGTTTGGTTACATGGATAAGTTCTTTAGTGATTTCTGAGATTTTTGTGCACTCATCACCCAAGCAGTGTACACTGTACCCCATGTGTTTGCACAGGGTACACTATTCATTTCTATTTTTTAATTTTTTTGAGATGGAGTTTTGCTCTTGTTGCCCAGACTGGAGTGCAATGACATGATCTTGGCTCACTGTAACCTCTGCCTCCCGGGTTCAAGAGATTCTCCTGCTTCAGTCTCCCAAGTAGCTGTGATTACAGGCATGTGCCACCACATCTGGCTAATTTTTTTGTATTTTTAGTAGAGATGGGGTTTCACCATGTTGGTCAGGCTGATCTCAAACTCCTGACCTCAGGTGATCCACCCATCTCGGGCTCCCAAAGTGCTGGGATTACAGGCCCGAACTCACGACCTCAGGTGATCCACCATGCCCGGCCTGTACAGTGTACACTGTTCAAACCATGTGTAGTGTTTTATCCTCACCCTGGCTCCCACCCTACCCTCCCAAGTCCCTAAAGTTCATTATTTCTTATGCCTTTGTATCTTCATACCTTAGCTCCCACTTTTAAGTGACAATATACATATTTGGTTTTCTATTCCTGAGTTACTTCACTTAGAATAATGGCCTCCAGCTCCATCCTAGTAGATGCAGAGGACATTGTTTTGTTCCTTATGTGTGGGTAATATTCCACGGTGTATATTGTATATACCACATTTTCTTTATCCACTCATTGGTTGATGGGCCTTGGGTTGGCTCCATATCTTTGCAATTGCAAATTGTGCTGCTATAAATGTGTGTGCAGGTATCTTTTTCATTTGACTTTTCCTTTGGGTGGGTATGTTTAAGTTATTGTTATCAAGTGCATTTACCACACTACTTAGACTGAATTGTGTTCCCCTTATCCCCACCCCCACTCCTATGTTGGGGCCCTGACCTCCAATGTGACTATATTTAGGGACAGGACCTTTAGGAGGTATTAAGGTTGAATGAAGTTACAAGGGTGGGACCTCAATGCAGTATGACTGATATCCTTATATAAGAAGAGAAAGAGACAAGAGGGGTGCACTCATAAAGAAGAAAAGCCATGTGAGGACACAGCGAGAAGGCACTGTCTGTAAGCTGAAGGGGTGGCCTGTCCCTCCACACCTGTGGGCATATCTTGTCAGGTGGGATGAGAGACTGAGATAAGAAATAAAGTACACAGTATACGCAGAGACAAAGTATAGAGAAACAACAGTGGGCCCAGGAGACCGGCACTCAGCCTACCAAGGACCTGCACTGGCACTGGTCTCTGAGTTCCCTCGGTTTCTATTGATTATTATTTTAACTATCTCAGTAAGAGGAATGCGGTAGGAGAGCAGGGTGATAATAGGGAGAAGGTCAGCAAGAAAACATGTAAGCAAAAGAATCTGTGTCATAATTAAGTTCAAGGGGAGGTACTATGCCTGGATGTGCACGCAGGCCAGATTTATGTTTTTCTTCGCCCAAACATCTCAGTGGAGTAAAGGATAACAAAGCAGCATTGCTGCCAACATGTCTCACCTCCCGCCACAGGGCGGTGTTTTTCCTATCTCAGAACTGAACAAATGTACAATCGGGTTTTATACCGAGACATTCAGTTCCCAGGGGCAGGCAGGAGACAGTGGCCTTCCTCTATCTCAATTGCAAGAGGCTTTCCTCTTTACTAACCCACCTCAGCACAGACCCTTTACAGGTGTCAGGCTGGGGGATGGTCAGGTGTTTCTCATCCCACGAGGCCATATTTCAGACTATCACATGGGGAGAAACCTTGGACAATACCCGGCTTTCCAAGGCAGAGGTCCCTGCGGCTTTTCGCAGTGCATTGTGCCCCTGGTTTATTGAGACTAGAGAATGGCGATGACTTTTACCAAGCATACTGCCAGTAAACATTTTGTTAATAAGGCACATCCCACACAGCCCTAAATCCCTTAAACATTGATTCCATATAACACATGTTTTTGTGAGCTCAAAGTTGGGGCAGTGACTGGGGCAAAGTTACAGGTTAACAGAATCTCAGTAAAGCAATTGTTCAAGGTACAGGTCAAGATGGAATTTCTTTATGTCTTCCCTTTCTACATAGACACAGTAACAGTCTGATCTCTCTTTCTTTTCCCTAAAGTAAGCCAAGGAGAGGGCTCAGGAGAAACCAACCCTGCCCATACTTGATCTTGTCTCCAGAACTGTGAGAAAATAAATGTCTGTTGTTTAAGCCTCCCAGTCTGTGTTATTTGTTATGGCAGCCTAAGTTGACCAAGACATCACCCAATGGCAAAACCAGCATTTGAACCAGACAATCTGACTCCATGTTAAGGCCTTCATCATCTACAATTGAATCCTTTGATAGGAGAGATGGGTAGGAGGCATCCTAATGGCTGGGCCTGCGTGTACAAAGTATACAGACTGTCAGATCTTACCCGCTTCCCTCCTTACTCTACATAACAAAAGACAATCCACCTGGGACTAGCCAAGACCCATGCTTTGGATGGAAATGGTTCCAGGGAAATATGGGCCAGTGTTCAGTGGGTGGATAGAACCATCTGGGTAATTTGCAGAGCTGGGTCCTGCCTAAAATGGCTGTAGGCACCAAAGAGATTTGGGTAAGAGATTTAAAATGGTATCACCATCTGCTTCCCAGGGAACAGTCTTGGATGCTGCTCAAACTAAACAGACCTGGATTTCAGTCCTGCCTTCCCTCAGGTGTGGGACCTTGGACAAATCACTTCACCCTCTCCACCTCAGTCTCCCCATCTGTCACATGCAAATAATCATTCTGACTCTAGAGCAGGGTTTTAAGGGTGAAAGCAGATACACTGTGGGAAACTCCTTCACAGATGGTCTTAATTCAGTAACACCTTACCCAAGGGACCACCTGAAATTCCCCCTTAGCTTCATCAAAGCAATGCCCACAGTTACAAATCCCCTGGCAGGCAGCCGCCAGTCCTTTCTGGAAGGAGCTGGGTATAAATTATAGATCACAGCCTCTCGAATCAGCTGCCATTCTGGCTCTCACCCCCGCCTGCAGGATCTGGCCTGGCTCTCCTCAGAGCGCTGCTTACAGCCCCGGGGAGTCTCTGCCTACCCTGCAGTGCTTACCTCTTGCCCCTAGCTTTCCTTCCGCCAGACAGCAAATGCTCCTTGGGCTGGCGTTGAGGGGATGCTCTGGAAGGACTCCCAGAAAGTGGCCCTCCCATTGACCTCGAAAGCCTAGAGGTGACCACACCCAAGTCCCAAGCTCCAAGCCCCAGCCCCACTGAGCACATCCACACCATGTTGGAGGCTGCAAGAAGCCAGCGTGAAGCAGCCCTATCTTCATAGCAGGGTCCTGCACTGCTTGGGGAACTCAGTCAGTTTCCTTGGCTCCCCTCCTGGGGCCCCACCCTCCCTGCTACCACTCACCCACAATCTGGCCACATTCCCAAGGCCACATGTGGCACTGGGCTTTCTCTCCCTTCCCCAACCCCTCTCAGAGGAACCCTAGCCAGGGCCAGCCTAAGCTAACAGCCGTGGGTAGATGACATCCAATTGCAAGCATTTCTTTGCCTGGGATACCTGGGGCTCAGCTGGAAGAGCAGAGTGGAGCCAGCCAGCCAGCATGTCAATCAAGTCACCATTTTCTAGCCCATGGCTTTCGCAAGTCACTCCTTCTCTGCAAGCTCTGTTTTCCTCATCAGTAAAAATGGAGATACCAATCACACCCACCTCACGAGGGCTGTTTGAGGATTAAATGAGACAATGCAGGAAAATGCTTAGCACGGGGCAGGGAGTAGGTGCGAAACAGATGTTGGTCAGTTCTGATACAGTTCTGAGCCTGGGCTCAGAAGAACAGCAAACTTCCCAGGGCATAAAATATAAGTCTGAGAGTGAGGGCTTCCTTCAATTTTGTGCCCTAGATGCCTTGCTTGTCTAGTCCCAGTCCTGCTCTGTTAATGTGTGCAGGTGACACAGAGATGCAAAAAACCTTGAATCACTGGACATTGGTGTCAACCTCCAGGAGGAAGAGAAAGAAACAGGCTCGCCTGCAGGGGGCGCAGTTCCCAGCTCCTGCACCACTTTCCTCACCTCACTTCCTGGGGCTGTGTTCTCATCTGAAGGGCTAATTGGGTTGGTTCCTCTCTGCCATCCCCATCCCAGAGTTGTGTGGAGACCATATAAGATAAGGGAGTGAAGGGGCTTTGTGTTCTATGGTGGGCTGGACCCCTCAAAACATGACGTTCATGACTGGGATCCTTTCCATTCTGCTTCTTCTCCCCAGCCCAGCCCCATTCCTAACAAGTTGGAAGTCCAGGTATTTAAGGTTTCCATTAAACACATTCAGCTACCACTTGATTCTCTTGCTTCATATCTTTGTAGCTGAGAAAAAGAAAGCAAAATTATCCAAAACCTAAGTTGGTAATTAAGTGCTCCACAGCAAGACTCATTGGTCTCACTTCCAATTTAATTTTTTATACCACTACCACAAATCACCAATCACCACTTTCATTGAGTTAAATTGTAGGGAAAATCAAGGAACAGCTCAGATTAATCAATGTTTGCTTCGACCATGAAAAAAAGAGGTTCCTCTTTTGCCTGTCTCTAATCAGGAGTGTTAATTATCTGGTTACATGCTAGCAAATTAATTATGAACTAATGAAGTTAAAGGAAGTCATTTGTTAAGGAAAACTGATTACATATTGTTAGCTCTGGGGGATTAAATGGAAAACCACTGTCATGAAAGCAGCTTTAAAAACTAGACCCCATATTTGATCTGAGAGGTTGCCCAGCTGAAAGGATGAATAATGAAGGTGTCTATGGCCCGAAGGCCACCATCACTGTACCCTCCAGACCAGAGGGATCATTTATCTGCTTCATCTGTTCCAGGTTAAAAAGCAGTAACTCTAGAAGAGGTTTTCTTTCCTTAGAGAGAGTTGTGTGAGACACAGCAAGTCAGCTGGGGGATGCAGTGATGTGTATATGGCAGGATCCAACCTGTGGCCCTAAGCCAGCAGTGGCTTCCTGGTGGGTGACTTCAGGGAGGCTGAATGGAAACTACTCCTACTTGCTAGGGAATAGAATAAGACCCATCAGCCACTCTGCCCTTCATGTGGGTTTCCAGAGGCCACCTCGGAAGAAGCAGAAAGTCTGAGGCTGAAGGCAAAATGCTTGGGTGTGGTCAGAAGTTGGTAATCAAAGTCAGGGCTGAATGACCTTCTCTGTCCCATCCTCTTATCTCTGTGAACCAGGCCTGTAATACAGGAGAGGAGGAACAGAATGGACTCACTGGGGTCAACGTTCATTTGAGGCTTTGATTGCCATGCTAAGAAACTGCTACTTGCAGAACTGCTGTTTGCCTATCTGTATCCATTCTCTCATTCTCAGAAGCAGAATCCTTATTTAATTCACTCAGCAAGAAAACTGTATTTCACAGCCTCCCTGAACCTGAGTGACTAAATTCTGGTCAATGAAACGTAAGCAGAGGTTGCTAGGTATGATTTCTGAGGAAAATAGAAAGCTGATTTTTGTTCTTCTCTGTTTCTTTTTTCTACCTGGAATGTAGACGTGATGGCTGGAGCTCAATAATCATCTTGGATCAGAGGCAACTACTTTGAGGATGAAAGCCACTCACCAACAATGGTGGAGCAGAAAGGCAGAAGGAATCTGTATTTCTGATCACTGTGGGACCCCATACTAGTTCTGGTCCCTGGACTTCTACATGAGAGGAAAACCAAAACACTTGATTTCATGTGCTTGTGCCATGGTTTTAATTTGGGGATGTGGATGTGGGGAGGCTCTCTCTTTGTTCAGAGTCGAATACTATTTCTAAGTCACGCAACAAGGAACACGGCCATCCTCATTATCAGCAGTGAGTAGCCCCAAAGGCTTGGTCCTCTCAAAGCTTACCAGACTGGAAACAGAAACCACCTAGAAAGGGGAACCCCCCTGTGAAAGCAGAGAGCAGAAGTCTGACCATGGTGACCCCCCAACACACTCTAGACACACTGGCCCTGCTCTTCTTCCTGTTGTATCAGAACATTCTAGTCCCTCTGAGCCCACCTATGTGCTCAGGTAGACAGGACCCACACAGCATTGGGATTTGGCTGGGAGCTGGGCTGCAGGGCCTTAGCTTCCTGTATCCCATCCTCATCCAGCTCTGCTTGGCAGCCCTTCCTCTAAGGCCACTGCCCATTGAGGTGACCTCTTTCTAAGTCCCATAAGCCTGTCTGCCTGCCTCTCTGAGAGTTCAGCCAAGAGCAGCTGCTATCAGGAGCACCCTCTATGACCGTGGTCTTGGAGAACCAGGAAAACAGCCAGTCTCCCTCTCTCCAAGAAGAGACCTTGGAGATGACCTCCTTCATCCATGTCATGTAAAAGGGGAAAACTGAGGACAAGAAGGGCAGGGATGTGCCCAGTCTCCAGCCCAACAGACAGAGAGACCATCTTTGGCCCCTCCAGCTCCTCCTAATCCACCCCTCATTCCAGGATAGGAAAATGCAAAGCTTGAGTCATTACAGCCCCCTTAACTAAGGGTTGGAAAGAATTAGACCCAGACTGAGCTAAACCACACCTCTATATGGCCCACAAAAAGTATTCACTCAGCCATATTCTAGAACAGCACTGCCCACTAGAAATAAACGCCTGTCACATGTCAAATATGTCAGTCTTTTATAGCATCTGGGTTTTGTGACTTGTTGGAGAAGGCTTACACTTCCCCAAGATTACAAAAATACTCTCCTATATTTTCTGCAAATATTATCCTATTCTAGTTTTTTGTTGTTGTTGTTGTTTGTTTAGCTCTTTGCTCCATCTGGAATTTATTTTTGCCCAGTGCTATTCTTAGCTTATAAAAAATTAGCCCCTTAATTAGCCAGGCATGGTAGTGCATGCCTGTAATCCCAGCTACTTGGGAGGCTGAGGCACGAGAATTACTTGAACCTGGGAGGCAGAAGTTGCAGTGAGCCAAGATGGCACTGTTGCACTTAGTCCCTGGTGCTCGCTTGGGGAGGAAGGAGCTCCCTGGAAGGGCCTATTGGGTGCAAAATGCAGAAACATAGCTGGAAGAGAGCCCCACATGGCAGAGGACAGAAGCTTCAGTGAGGATGGAACCCCCAGCTGGTAATCTCAGGCAGATTTCTAATCCCTGAGAACCTCAATTTACCCTCTGTAATACAGGGCTATCAATGCCTCACACCATAGTTGTGGGGATTAAATAGCCTCTCTGTGCCTCTGTTTCCTCCTCTCTAAAGGGGATAAGAATGACTTCCTCCCTGGGTTGCTGCGATGATCAGCACACTCAGCAGCTTGCAACAACCACTATTAATAACAACATCTCTAATGGTTCTGAGAGTTGACTAGGCTCAGTTGGGCGGTTCTCACTTGGAGTTGCTCATGTCCTTGTGGTTAGATACGAGCTACAGCTGCAGTTATCTGAAGGCTTGACTGAGTAGACATCCAAAATGGCTTGCTCAAGTGGCTAGCTATAGGATAAATGTGCCTGACAGCAATAATTGAAACATCCTCAGAATAACCACGCATGGCAGATGCACCTGAATGTGTGCTCCTAGTTAGGGAATCCAGGAATGGCCAACCTGGAGAGTCATTACTTATCTATGGGAAACTCTATGATAAACAATTGAAATATCTGAGCCCCACTCCCATCCCCCAACCCACCCGCTCTGTGTCACATGAAACAGGGGATGGAGGCCCTGAGTTTTGGGTTAAATGAAGGTTACCAGATTGAGGTTGTTAGAGGGAGGGTGTTAAATGAAAATGCTACAAAACTGCATGATGTTTGCAGGTGATTGCAGTTTCCCTGCCCAGCCCACTGCTTCTGGACCATAGGAAAGGGGATATCTTGTCCAGGCCCTGGATTTCTGTATGTGAGGTGGTTCTCCTGTCCAGCCTGCTGCCACTGGACTCTCCCCTGTATGTAAGCCCCGAACAAAACCCCATGTCTCATTTGCTGCCTCTGGGTCTCTTCTTTGCCACTGGGTTCCAGTGCCTTCCCTATTGAGATTCATAGGGGTTTGGCACAGCACCGACAGTGAATGGGACTGCTGGCAGGGGTGGAGGCTGCTTTAGACAGGTGGTCAGGAGGAGAGGTGAGGAGGTGAGGAGCTGAGGCCTGAATGGTGAGGAGTCAGATGTGCAAATGCCTGGAGGAAGCCTCTTTCTAGCTGAACAGCAATGTTGAAAGTGGCTCTGCTGGAAGACCTAAGTCCCATGGGCAGGTGAACCAAACCAGCCAGTGAATGAGGCAGTTAATGCGGTCTGCCTTGGAAGTGAGTTCTACAGAAGAAAACAGAACTGCAATGAAGCAGGGTAGGGCGGGGATGGGGGGACGCTGGCTGCAGGAAGCCTGCCTGGCACACGGCTTGGGAAAGTGAGACTGGGGCCAGGATCCTCCCTCATCTGGGAAACCGCCTCACTTATGTAATCAGGGCCTTCTAAATGAATTAGGATATTTCTCCATTCTTCAAGTTTTATTATTGCCATCAGTGACAAGTCAGTGACAGCTTACCCCAGCAGAAATAGCACGACCGGAGACAGAATGAAGATAACAAGCCTTCTTTTATGAAGTGACCCCAGCAGGCATCCGAAACACCGCTCGCTCTATTCCCTTCTCTTTGACATGAACAGCTGCACTAATGTGAGTTTACCCATCAGATTAAAAATAATTTGCTAAATATCACGGTGGAGTTATTTCTAAGTGGCTTCAGTTACCGTAAGATACATTCGTACTCCCTGCTTAACAGTGAGGTGCAGCTAGACAACAAAAGGAGGGATTTGAAGCAAAACTCCAGATAAATTAGACACATATTCACATTTCAGTTAGGTAGTTTAGTAGCCTGGATTACTTAGCTATTTGTCTTTTTTTTTTTTTTTTTTTTTTTGTCTAGATATATGACTAGAGACTGGAAAGGATCACCATTTGGTTGAATTTTATTTCCTTTTTTTTTTTTTTTTTTTTTGAGACGGTCTCCCTCTGTCACCCACGCTGGAGTGCAGTGGCATGATCTTGGCTCAGTGCAACCTTCCACCTCCTCGGTTCGAGCGATTCTCCTGCCTCAGCATCCTGAGTAGCTGGGACTACAGGCACCTGCCAGGAGGCCCAGTTAATTTTTGTATTTTCAGTAGAGACGGGGTTTCCCCATGTTGGCCAGGTTGGTCTCAAACTCCTGACCTCAAGCGATCTCCCCACCTTAGCCTCCCAAAGTGCTGGGATTACAGACATGAGCCACTGCAGCTGGCTGAATTTTATTGCTTTTGAACAAAAACTGATGAGGCTATCTTGAGTCAGCACCAAACAAGGCTCTTTGGGGAAATCATAAAGTTGAATTAAGACCCAATCCCCGCCCTCAAGTAGCTCACAGCCTGGTGGGAAGGGGTACACAGATACATAAACAAACAAATCTTAAGAAAAAATAGAATGAAATAAGAACTGATAGGCGGTCTCAGTATAGGGTGTATGCACAGAGGAAGAATTAATTCTGCTGGGAGGAGAGGCAATGTGGCTACGCTTACGGAGGTCATAGTCATTGAATTGGGCCTTTGGCTGAATGTTTTTGTTTTTGTAATAATGTTTTTGGTTTTGTTTTGTAATAAAAAGCCAAAGGAAGTCATTTACAAAGACACAGTGTCCTAAAGCCCCAAACATCAGAGCCAGGGTCATGCATCTACCCAAGGAGAGATTTTGACTCAAGCATTCAAATTGGTTCTCCACGCTAGATGCACATTAGAATCACCCAGTGAGTTTTGAAACACTCCCTGAGCCACATTCTGCAAAGATCCTGACCTAATTGGCCTGGGGTGAAACCTGGGCAGCCTTAGAGTTTCAAGAACCCACAGGTGACTCAAATATGCAACCAGATTGTGTTCTTTTCCTGGGGAGAAACAACAAAGTCAGGCTAAGCCGGTGGTTCTCAAAGTGAAGTCGCCAGGCCAGCTTCACCTGGGAAATTGTCAGAAATGCAAATTATGAGGCGCACCTTAGACCCACTGAATCAGAAACTTGGGGTAGGGGTAGACCCAGGAAGATGTGTTTCAACAAGCTATATTAGTCCATTCTTACATTGTTGTAAAGATACTACCCGAGACTAGGTAATTCATTTAGTTTTTGAATATAGGTAATTTATTTAAAAAGTATTTTAAGCTATAAACATTAAACATAGTGTTTTAAAATACTTAATTTTGTATTTTATTTTAATGTATTTTCTTTTACTTTTTTTAAAGTTTAATTTTTAAGTTCCAGGGTACATGTGCAAGATATGCAGGTTTGTTAATTAGGTAAACATGTGCCACCGTGGTTTGCTGCACCTATCAACCTGTCACCTAGGTATTAAGCCCAGTATGCATCAGCTCTTTTCCCTAGTGCTCTCCCCTGACCCTGGCTTGCCCTCCCCTGACAGGCCCCAGTAAGCGTTGTTCCCCTCCTGGTGTCCGTGTGTTCTCATTGTTCAACTCCCACTTATAAGTAAGAACATGTGGTATTTGGTTTGCTGTTCCTGCATTAGTTTGCTGAGGATAATGGCTTCCAGCTTCATCCATGTCCCTGTAAAGGACATAACGTCGTTCCTTTTTATAGCTGCACAGTATTCCATGCTATATATGTGCCAAATTTTCTTTATCCAAAAGACTAGGTAATATATAAACAAAGAAGGCTTAATTGACTCACAGTTCCACATGGCTGAGGAGGCCTCGGGAAACTTACAATCATGGTGGAGGGAGAGGCAGTCGTGTCTTACATGGCGGCAGGAGAGAGAGAACATGAGCATGCAAAGCAGGAAGAGCCTCTTATAAAACCCTCAGATCTCATGAGAACTCACTCATTATTAGGAGAACAGCATGGGGAAAACCTGCCCATGATCCCATCACCTCCAACTCGGTCCCTCCTTTGACACATGGGCATTACAATTCCAGATGAGACTGTGGTGGGGACACAGAGCCAAACCATATCACAAGCCCTCCAGGTGACTCTGTTAAGAGCCATTAAACTAATGATAACAGCAGCAGGACAGTGGCAAAGATGCCTTTGTCTGTTATCCTTACATCTTTCTGTAATTCTGCAATAATGAACGCTGCCATTTATGCGGGCACTTGCTGTATGCCTGGTCCATACACTAACTCACTTTACTGAAACTCTTTCAGGTGGGTCTTATTATCACCCCATTGTACAGGTGAAGAATTTGAGGCTTAAAGCTCCTAAGCTTCCTGAAAGTCATACAGCTAATACCCCATGCAGTTCCAGGTCCAAAGCCAGGTTTCCATGCCTTCACATCTGTGCCTGTTCCATTTTGCCCTAGAATGTGTTCTACAATATGTTTTGTAAATATCGTGTAGGTGTGGGTACTGGTTAGGGGAGCCTAAGAACCCCCTGCCTAGACAGGGATTGAGAGTCGCCTGGTAAAGAGAACAATTCTATTTGCACCTAGAGTTCTGTCTTTATCGAAACAGCATGATTGCTTGAGAAGAGGATGCTGGTCTAGAACTCTGTTAAGCCTCTCTCAGTTCTCTGGACCTTAGGATAACCCTCTTCCGGGGGGAGCAATTTGTTTGAATTGTGAGGTAAGGACCTCAGAGGAAATAAGATATAAACAGCCCCTTTAGTAGCCCTGCTTTCTCCTTCTCTTGTGGTTTTGGTCTGCTAGGACCATCAGCTTGGCAGTCCCATCCTACTGACAAGGAATTCAGAGGATTTTCAGAGATATTCTCCCAGAAATGCAGAGAGGAAGCCTAAGGAGGTAAGTATGGAGGTGACCTGTACTGCCTCTAGCTGTGGTTGGGCTGAAGGGCTGAGAAGAGCAGCTGGCAATGCTGCAGTGGCCAGGCTCAGCCAGCCTGGCCAGCCCTGCAGAGATGGCACCTGCCCACTGCCATCCATCTCCTCTCCCTCCCCACCTCTTCCCCAGAGGCCTTCCTGGTTGGTTCTCCCAAGTTCAGTCCTCTGGCCTCCAGCCAGGACAGCACCTGGGATATGGATGAAGCAGGATGAGTCACAGCTTTCTGGAAAATGATAGGCTAGGCAAACTCCCAAAGGGCAGAGCCTGGGTCCAGTGTGCTCCTCCAAAAGCCAGAATGGGCTATGCCTGGCACATGAGCTGCCATTAGAGGAGATATGGGCACCTAAAGTGACCCTGCATGTGGTCCTGGCTTCTGAGTGTGTCTTTTCTGGCAGGGAGCCAGGATTGGGCTCAAGTGATCAAGGCCCAGGAACTGTTTTCTAAATTTAATGTGTCTCAAACAGTAATGCTCACAAAAGTCACCTGGGATCTTCTAACATGTAGCCTCTAATTCAGCACAGCTGGGCCTCTGCATTCTAACAAGCTCCTACGATGCCAATGATCCTGGCCCGCGGACCTCACTCTGAGTAGTGAGGAGGATCTAACTTAACCTACTACATTCCCAGGTGTGCTTTGGTCTGAAAAGGAGACATTCCAGCAGGGGCTGGCAGACGTGTAAGGAGGACAACCTCAAGTGGTGAAATAGGTGAGCTTGGGAGTCTAATAAGCAGTCACGTCACCTGTCTGAGCCTTATTTTTCTCAGCTATTTTAATGAAAATACTTCATTGGGGTTTCTGAGAAATTGAATGTGCTAAAATTTGTAAGATCTGAGTTACTACTTTTGTCCAATCAGAATATTAAAGATCAAAACATTTGCCTACAGACATGTGTTTGATCCAGAAGGAGTAGTCAGGGCTGCAGTATGTGCCTGGGAAGAAACTACCCAAGGCCAGAGAGAGAATTTCTCAAAGCAGAGCCAGAAATAGTGCCTATTTCCACCAGCCCCACTGGAAAACATCATAATTCACGGGCATTGACTATTCAGAAAAGTCTGGCCTCAGTAGTGGGGAATAATTAACGCCAGCCTGAGCACTGCCTACCAAATCGTAAAAGCAAGACCCAAAGGGGTCAAATTGTAAAGGTCAAGAATTCAAAGATATCCAAAACCCAATAAGGTAAAGTTCACACTCTCTGACATCCAATCAAAAATTACAAGGCATGCAAACAAGAGGAAAAACAGAACCGTAATGAGAAAAATCAAGCAATCAAAACTAACCCGAAATGACACAGATGTCAGAAATAGCACACAAGGACATTAAAACAATTATAATTGTATTCCATATGTTCAAAAAGTTATATAGAAATATGGAAGATATTTTTAAAGGACCAAAATTAAACTTCTAGAAATTAAAACTATAACATCTCAGAATAAAAGCAATACTGGATAGGATTAGTAGATTAGACATTGCAGAAGATTAGTGAACTTGAAAACACAGCAATAGAAATAATCCAAAATGAAATAGTTTTTTTAAAAAAAAAAAGGGATTTTAAAAAACTTTAAGAGCATCAGTGATCTCTGGAACAACTTCAAGCAACCTATAGCAATAATACACATATAATTGGAATCCCAGAAGAAAGTAAAGGCTATGAACAGAAAAATGTTTGTTTCAGAAGATATAGGACAGGGCCCAGAACTTATGTTAAGTTTCCAGGTGATACTGAAAAAGTGCTCCAAGGTAGGATTTGACAAACTACAGCTTATGGGCCAAATCCAACTCACCACCTGTTTTTGTAAAGTTTTATTGGAACACAGTCACTGTGTTAGTCCATTCTTGCATTGCTATAATACCTGAGACTGGGTAATTTATAAACAAAAGAAGTTTAATGTGCTCATGGTTCTGCAGGTGGTATAGGAAGTATTGCTGGGAGGCCTCAGGAAACTTACAATCATGGCAGAAGCTGAAGGGGAAGCCAGCACAACCTACATGACTGGAGGAGGAGGAAGAAAGAGAGAAGGGGGAGGTGCTACACACTTTTAAACAATGAAATCTCATCATAACTCACTATCATGAGAACAGTACCAAAGGGGAAATCCACACGCATGATCCAATCATCTCCCACCAGGCCCCACTTCCAGCACTGGAAATTATAATTTGACACGACATTTGGGCAGGGACACAGATCCAAACCATATCAATTACATTGATTTATGTGTTTTGTTTTGTTTTGTTTTGTTTCGAGATGGAATCTCGCTCTATCGCCCAGGCTGGAGTATAGTGGTATGATCTTGGCTCACTGCAACCTCTGCCTCCTAGGTTCATTCTTCCACAGTGAAAAGAGGGTGAGCTAGCTCTCTGGTTTTTTCTCATAAAGCCACTAATACTAATCCCACCCATAAGGGATCTATCTACCCGCATCACCTGATTACCACCCAAAGGCCCCTTCTCCAAATACCATCGCATTGGGGATTGAGTCTCAATGTGTGAATCTGAGGGGGACACACATTCAGTGCATAACAGCCCCCGAAGCTGGAAGGAGATCAGCAGAGTGAGCAAGGGGCGGAGGTGGACAGCACGAAGGCTGGGAGCAGGAAGGGATGGGGCCGGGCCCTTCCACCAGGTGAGGAGGTATGTCTGTATCCTAAGAGGACTGGGTTAGCCACTAAAAACCTTAAGCATAGACTACATAATTACACTGGCATTTTGAGGCAATCGGTTTGATTGCGTAGACAGTGTGGAGGGTAGATTGGACAAGGACAGAGTGGAAATGGGTGGACGAGTTCGGAAGTTCCTCCAGGTGAGAAGTGATGGTGGCTCAGACTTGGGAGGCAGGGGGAGAGAGAAAACTAGACCATTTCCAAATGCAGGCTTAGATTAGGTTCCATGTGGATTCAGGGGGGGACCTGGGAGAAGAGGGGCTCTGGGGGTGGGGCAGAGGTTGTGGCCAGGAGGAAAAGAGCCTTCACAGGTCACTTCCCTAATTTGCCATGCCTCCTGCCTGTCCATCACAACCAGCTGACCCACCCTGTGCCAGTGAGAAGAGGCTCAGTCCCTGGGTCAGGCCCAGCTGGGGTGACAAACCATCTCATCTGCCCAGGATTGAGGGGTGTTCTGAGAGTCTCCAGCTAAATTGGGGTTCCAGTGCCAGTGCAGCTGACAACCCTGCCCTAATGAGAAATGAAGAGGAGGTGAACGTGTTGTTTACAGAGCACCTTTCACACAATCCTGCTTATCAGATGGCCTAATGTCTGGTTGTCCAACCTTCAAACGGAGGGTGCCCTGCATGGGAAATGTGTTTGTGCTGGCAGACGATCTTGTGTCTTATCTGACCTGTGTCCAGTTTGTGTCTACTGACCATCACTCTGGCCCTGGAAGCCCAACCTTGTGTTTCTCCTCCCCACTCCCATGTCCCGGTGAAAACCCGGCAGGGTAGCCCCTAGTTCTTCAGATGGAAGGTGCAAATTCAATACACCACCATGACAGGAAGTCAGTTCAAAGATTTTTACTTACAGATCCGGGGCAGGCAGGGCACCATGGGTAAGGATGGCAGTCCACTGTCCATAGGTCACGGAAGGCAGGACCAAAGAATCAGGCAGAGGGAGAGAGAGAGATACAGAGACAGAAAGAGGCAGAGAGGCAAACAGTAGTATATAAGGGAACAGGGTGTGGGTCACCTTAAGTTCATGGGCAGCTGCCTGAATGGCCCGTTTAAAGGAAGCAGCAGGAAGGCAGAGGCAGGGGAGCCCATCTCCTGGGTGGGAGAGAGGCCTCTAAGTTCTCACCTGGAGCCACCACTTGAGTCATTTGGGTGTGGAGCTGGAAACTGTCTCAACAGTGACTGAGCCCTGCTTCCGGTAGGAGAAAGTTAAATGTGTATCCAAGATGGATGTTGAGGCAACATAAAATTATAAGAATTCACTGCAAAGGACTTCCCAGAACACAGGACTTTCAGTGTTGGTTAACCGAGGCCCATGTGCATGTCTCTTTATTGAGAGGAAGGTCAACAGTGTTGGTGGGTGGCTTGGGAAGGGTAAGGCCACCTGGCCAGAGTGTGGGCTGAGTGCACGTTGCCCTGGTTCTGGGCCAGTTTGAACACATTTCTTGAGTATTGAAGAGCCCCAGCTCCACCTGCACAGTGTTCTCCAGTGACAGAGTGCTTTTGTGACTGTCGTCTCTCTTGGCCCCACAACAGCCGCATGGGATGAAGAGAACCAGTCAGGTATTAGGAGCCATATATTATGGATGAGGAAATGTTGGCTGGTGTGTGTTGGGTGGGAGACTGTTAAGTGGTTCACCTGAGTGACCCCAGTTGAGGAGGAGCCAGGTGAGAGTCAAAGCTGTGCCCCTGACCCTATCAGCTGTCCTGACCCCTGCGGCTCAGCTGCCCACTCTGGGCTGCCTGTGGAACCAAGTGTGGGCTCACCCCAGGGTTTTGGTGGGGAGACTGAAGTGCACCCCCACACCCAGCCATAGAAAACTCCCAGCCTCAAGGGCCAAAGAATGGTGTTCACAAACTGCCATGCCACAGGACAAACTGAGCTCACTGAGGGGACAAGAGAAGAAACATGGGGCCATGAGGTCTCAGGAAGAAAGGGTGCTGGTGGAGGAACCATTGAGGACAGAGTCCAGAGGAGTAATCCACCCCTGTGTCTCCTCATCCATGCCTTGAGGCACATGGGCCAAATCATGGCTTCCCACCAGCCTGAATGTGCGAATCACTGGGCAACATGTGGACAGAACAGATGCCCAGCCCCACCCCAGACCTGGAAAGAGCAATATCTCCAAGGAATTGCAGCCCAGGGCTTCCTGTTCTTCAAAGCTCAGCAAGTGGGTCTGACGATGACTCAGGTCTGAAACCATTCTCCAGCCAATATCTGTGGCTCCTCCCAGCTGTGCGAGTGCCTTGAAATCCATACCGTTTATGAACCTTCTGTCAGCAGGTTTTAGGAGGCAGCCGCCTTATGAGATGAGTGATATTAATCCATCCATTTCACAGATTAGGAAATTGGCCCTAGCTGAGACCTGCTAGTTCATGGCTCATTTCACTCAGCCTTAATTCTATCCAGAGCCCCAGTTGTCTCAAAGCCATGCTTCTAAATGATCCTAATTCACAGGTTGGCAAACTTTTGCTGTAAAGGGCCAGAGAGCAAATATGTTAGCCTCTGCCATGCACACAGACCTCAGTTGCAGCCTCTTAACTCTGCCATCGCAGCACAAAAGCAATCTTAGACATTATATAAATGAATGGTTGTGTTCTGATAAAACTTTATAGACACTGAAGTAGACGTTCATATGTTTTACATGGCACAAAATATTGTTTTTTTTTTTTCTCCAACCATTTAAAAATAGACTTTTTAAAATTCTTAGCTCACAGGCTATACCAAAACAGGTCTAGATTTGGCCCACAGGCCACAATGGGTCAATGCCTGCATTAATCCACTCATGTATCAGTGATGGCAGCGGCAGGCCATCTGGAGCAGCCACTGCCATCACCCTGGCCACAGCAAGGAGGCACAGCCAAGGCTGCATGCTTCATGGAGCCAGCAGGAGCCAACGACAAGCGAGAGCCCTGCCCCTTCCAAGTTGGGGTGGGAGCTCCCTGGGTGCCGCTGCAGCAACCCAAAACCATGGCTGCTGACCCATGCTCCTGGGGCGCAGGAGCTGGTGGGAACCCCACCCTCCAGGGGGCACAGTTGCAGCCACCCAAACCTCGGCTGTAAACCTGGGCCTCCCACTCTGCGGAGCAGGCAGGAGCCCCGGCCTCCCAGGCACAGCAGCAGCCACCCAAACTGCAGCTGCAGACCTGGACCTCATAGTCCATGGATCAGGCAGGAGCCCGGCGCCCCCGGGTGCAACTGCAGCCGCCCAAACCATGGCTGTGGAACCAGGAAGGCCCAGGCACCCCACCTCCTCCCCCGCCACCACCCTCACAGGCTTGGAAGTGCCTGCTCCTGCTGCCTGGCTTCTCCCTGCTGTCAGTGCCTGCTCCGACCTCAGAGCAAAGTCAGGGCCAAGACTGGGTGCGGTTGTGGCCCAGCTGGGTGTGCACACACTCGGGGCAGTGCTGACATGCCAGGCCCCTGCCTCTTCAGCCCCCTCTGGACTTTGGGTGCCACGACCATAGGAGGGAAGCTGAGTGGGGGCAGAGGGCAATTCGGCACTGGCCTGCAGGCATCCCTTGGCATCTATAGCCTGGGCACCAAGAAGAGCAGCAGGAAGCAGACAGGTCCTTCAGTGGATGGGGGTGGTCCCAGTGAGGCCCCACTTTCAGGCCAGGGAGGGCTGGGCTGCCAGTCCCACGGACCGGAGTGGGAACTTGTGGTGGCTTTTCCAGACCCACCCACGGCTGCCCATGGACCAATCAGCATGCACTTCCTCCCCTCTGAGGCCCATAAAAGCCCCAGGCTTAGCCAGAGCTGAGCAGACATGGGGATGACCAGCTATAGGGAGGAGCTACCCACTCTAGGGCCTCCTCTCTGCTGACAGCTGCACAGAAAACGGGAAGACCAGCTGCAGAGAGGAGCTACCCTCTGTGCCGACAGCTGAACACCTGTCAGGACAACTTGCGTAGCAGAGAGGAGCTATCCTCTCCGCGAGGAGCTGAACTCCAGTTGGGACACTCTGGCTGCAGAAAGGAGCTGCCCCCTGCAGGTTTCCTCTGAGCTGTTCTATGGCTCAATGAAGCTCCTCTTCAATGTAGTCACCCTCCACTTGTCTGCATACCTCATTCTTCCTGGTCACAGGGCAAGAACTTGAGACCCGCTGAATGGTGAAACTGAAAGAGCTGTAACACAAACAGGGCTGAGACATGCCCCTTGCTCACCACATTGTGGCCAATGAGAAGGAAAGAAAAGCTACAGGATGGGCACAGAGAAGGAAAGAAGAGCTGTGGCCCTTTAGGGGGCCCAGACTTGGGAGCTCCTGAGCCAGGGCTGTGACTCCCTCTTTGGGGCCCTGTGATTCCTGGTATCTCCAACCTTCAGGGCATCACCGTGTTCCCTTGTGCCAGCCATGGAAGCTGCCTGTGGTGTGCCTGGTCCAGCCATAACCTCGCAGTGAGTCGACACCCTTGCCAGTACCTGGAGCTAACTGCTTTGCCGCAGCAGCGTGTCTGACTGTGTGCAGTGGCCGGACCCCATGCTGACTCATACACCCCTTGCCATTCCACACCTGACTCGCCCTTGGCAGGCGTGGGTCCTAGGCCAGTAGCATGAGCTGAGTGCAGCCCGCCAGGCCAACTGGGTGAAACGAACCCAGTGGGCCCGAGCGAAACTTGGGCAAAGGCACCACTGGCTACAGAGGTTTCCAGCCAGAAAAATAACACCCCAAAGATCCTGTAACATGAGGCAAGGAACTCTTAATAGCAATGACCTGGGGGGCGGGGTCTGCACCCTGTCAGTAGTGGTGGTCTTGTGCCTATCACTTCATTCCACCCTTGTTCCTCTTGGCTTGTCCTCAGGCCTGGCCAGCCCTTAGCTCTCTGACTCCCAGACTGCACTTGTTTCTAAAGATAGCACTATGCACTCTACCACCCTGCTTTAAGGAGCCTAGCCTCAAGGCCTTTCCTAGAGATCAGACACTTCAGACTGCTTGGAAATTCAAGGTAGGGGCAAGTATTTATTTCCAAAGACAATCCTATCCTCACAGCCAGTTTGCAACCACAGCCTAAAGTGGGGAAGGCGCACCCAGGCCTGGATAAGCCTGTTGTCAGAATTGAATGCTTTAGAAGTCACATTGGTTTGGTGCTTTTCACAAGCAGCTCCTTCTGTATTTTATCCTGAAGTCCTCATGACACTGAAGTCTTTCAGTGGATTATTTTAGCTACCAGCCAGTTCTGTAATCTCTATCCCTGGGGTCAAGTTCAAAGAGAATTCCAGTGTGATTAAGTAAACATATGCAAGTAGTAGATTTATGTGCTACTGTGCTATTCTTTGTAATGTTGGTATCGGAGGAAGGGAATTTTAACAGCTCCTGTGTGCTCAGTTTATTTTCTAAGAAATTAACTCATCAGTCCCCATTGTGGATAAAAGCACTTCTTGGGACATTTAAAATTCAAAGTCATGGCTGTCTTTGAAGAGGAGGAGGTGGGGAAAGGATCTGGAGGAGATGATTAACAAGAAAGGACCGGTGATGAACCTCGGCTGTTTGTGAATGCATGTGGCTTGTGGAGAGGAGCGGAAGTGAGTTTCAGGTATTTTAGTCCATCACGACTGTGAAATTGAACTGTAAATGCTACCTGGAGCAGTGGGCTGGAACTAGCCCCATGCAGGGAGTTAATGGAAACGTGGAGAGCTTTTTTCTTTTAACAAAGTACTTGAGTAATTATTTTAGCCCACCCACTGCTCAGGGGGCCAAGCAGGCTGCTGGGTTACCCAGGCAGTTAGAGGCAAAATAAATTTTCTAACAGCCTTTCCCAGCCAGATACTGTGGTCCTGATTTGCCACTGGCAACAAATGATGCTTGGTGTCCAAACCCCTCCCAGCCACCACTTCAGTCCCGGGGTGCAGAGGCTCCGAGGAAAACAACTGGTCAAGGGATTCAAGGTACAACCTTTTCCCTGTATGAGGAGCTGTTATCGTCCCACCTTTCCATACGAGAATCCCACTTTACAGTTGAGAAAACTGAGACTTGGGGAAGTTACCAAGGCAGAGCTAAGGCTGAAAATCAAGTCAGCTCATCTGAATCCTGTGTTCTTTTCATTATGCCACCATGATATGACCCTCGGTATCCTGAAATATCTCATGCCTCAGCCCTCAAATCAAACCCAAGCAAGGGTCAAGTCCAGACTTGCTGGGGATGCCCTAGCCTTGAATAAGAAAAGAGGGAAAATGGCAGGGAGACAATGTAAAAGCAGCTGGAGTCCCACTGAGATCTGTGAGGGCAGACCTGCATGGGCGTGTCAGGGGGAGCCACTGCAGGTTCCACTAGATCTGTGTTTGCAGGAAGACTGAGCTGCATATCTTGAGATCCATTCCATGGGGAAAAGGGAGGCTAGGTGGAAGTTATTGCCCCAGAAACAGATTTCTTAGAGGGGAGAGAGCTCAATGTGGAGCTCTGTGGATTCCTGATGAAATTTTACAGACAGCAGAAGCTGGGAAGAGAAAGGTAGCTTAGTGCATACTCATTAACACGTTCTAAGACCAAGCAGCCTAAGCCTAGTCCTGCTGCCCACCTCTTACTACCCATGAGACCTCGTATAAGTTATTTGACTAACCTGTGTGTACAGGTTGAGTATTCCTTATCTGAAATGCCTGAGATCAGAATTGTTTCCGATTTTTTATTTTTTCAGATTTTTGAATATTTGCATTAGACTAACTGGTCGAGCATCCCAAATCAGAAAACCTGAAATGCAAAACGCTCCAGTGAGCATTTCCTTTGAGAGTCATGTCAGATGTCAGTGCTCAAAGAGTTTCAGATTGTGGAGCATTTTGAATTTTGGATTTTCTGATCTGGGATGCTCAAGCAGTATCATAGGATGTTAAAAAGTGAATGATTTTATGATTTTCTAATTCTGTCATTCTCAGATCCTTGGCATGGGAGAAAACAGACAAACACGTAAGAGAGAAGAAATCTAGTAAAGGATCTGTGGTCAAATTTGAGGTATCAGTAAGTTATTTCCCCACCCCCGCCTCTAGTTGCCCATGCTGGAGTGCAGTGGCGTGATCTCGGCTCACTGCAACCTCCGCCTCCCAGTTCAAGCGATTCTCCTGCCTCAGCCTCCTGAGTAGCTGGGATTACAGGCGCATGCCACCACGCCCAGCTAATTTTGTATTTTTAGTAGGGATAGGGTTTCACCATGTTGGTCAGGCTGGCTTCAAACTCCCAACCTCAGGTGATCCACCCACCTTGGCCTCCCAAAGTGCTGGGATTACAGGCGTGAGCTACCACGCCCAGCCCAGTAAGTATTTATGACATATTTTATCTTTAAAAAAGAAAAGAACTATTTACAAGATTTACTCACTGAAAAGGCCTAGAAACAATCACCAATCCAGGAAATATAAGCATCCCTCACACCTAGATGGGGCATTTGAAATATCATTTCCCTTCTAAAGGAACCAGGAAATGACTGGTTCCAGAACTGGTTCAGGAAATACACAAGATGAGACTCATGAGGACACAAAGTTGAATGTTGATACGACAATACAACAAACCAAAGAACATGTTAAAGGACACCAAGCAGATGCAACAGCAAAACTCAGATCAGAGGAAGCCCTACGAGGAAAACAACCTGGTTTCTTTCACGATTACACTGCAAGAGGAAAAAAGGGGATGGAGGGGGGAAACAATAGAATAAACTAAAACTTAGAGTCAAGACAACAGGACTCAGAGGCTAACTTCTTGAAGAAGCTGCCACTGGCCAGAGTTGGGAAAGTCTTGAACATCAATAAGGGTAATAAACTGCTGTGGATAGAAACACAGCAAATACATTGAAACCCATGAGGTCCATAATGGTACTAAAACAACTAACTGATTGCCATTGTAGGATGCTGGGGAATCCATTTATTAGTTGATTAAAACTGATTAAAGGCAGGACAAGGTGGCTTATACCTGTAATCCCAGCACTTTGGGAGGCCGAGGCACTTTGGATTGCTTAAGTCCAGGAGTTTGAGAACAGCCTGGGAAATATGGCAAAACCCTGTCTCTACCAAAAAAAAAAAAAAAAAAGTTAGCTGGGTGTGGTGGCGTGTGCCTGTTGTCCCAGCAACTTGGGAGGCTGAGATGGGAGAATCACCTGAGCCCCAGATGTTGAGGCTGCAGTGAGCCAAGATTGTGCCACTGCACTCCAGCCTGGGCAACCAGAGACCCTGTCTAAAAAAACAAACAAACAAACAAACAAACAACAACAAAAACACTGATTAAAGTGAAAGAGTCAAATATTTAACCTGTCTTTCCAATAAGGATTGTGCCACCAGGGAACTCAAGAGTCGATGGGGGGAAGTTTCTCTTTCTAGAAATATCCCAGCTAGTAAATAAGAAAAAATGATAGAATTAGAATGTCACCATTTTGCAATCCCTAGTGAATTCAGATTGATTCATTAACTGATGAAGCATTGATCCTCAATGGCTGCTAACACAGCAGAGACAGAGAGAGAGAACCAGACACTATGTGCCTCTTGGTAGAAGATCACACCAACACCTATGAAGTAGTGATTTTTTTTAAAAAAATGAACCTGAATCAGCTCGAGCTTCTAGATTCAACTACCAGTTTATAGAAAATACAACAAACCAAGGAATGTGTTAAAGGACACCAAGCAGGTGCAATAGCGAAACCCAGACTGGAGGAAGCCCTATGGAGCAAACAACCTGGTTTCTTCCACGATTAAATTGCAAGAGGGAAGAAGGGGAGGGAGGGAGCAAACAACAGAATAAACAAAAACTTAAGAAACAAAACCAATCACAATGTATTGACTTTTTATGGATCCTGATTCAAATAAACAAACTGTTTAGAAAGCATGATATCTATGAAATAACTAGAAATCTGAATATTGACTTGATACTCAATGATACTGAAAAATTGTTATTAATCACTTTTAGAGGTGATAATGCTTTTATGGATTTTTTTTTTAACAAATAGAGTCCTTATGTGATGCATCCTTGTCTCAGATACATGCTAAAATGTTTACAAATAAAACCGGATGTTAGGGATTGACTTCAAAATAATATGGGAGGAATTGGGCAATCAGAAATTGGGCAAAGGACCTAAACGGACACTTCTCAAAAGAAGACATCCAAATGGTCAACAGGGATATGAAAAAAAAATGCTAATTATCACTGATCATCAGGGAAATAAAATTTAAAACCACAATGAGATATCACCTCACACCTCGTAGAATGGCTATCATTAAAAAGATGAAAGATAAGTTTAGGAAGGATGTGGAGAAAAGGGAACACTGCTACACTGTTGGTGGGAATGTAAATTAATACGGCCATTATGGAAAACAGTATGGAGGTTCCTCGGAAAACTAAAAATGGAGCTACCATATGATCCAGTACTCCCACTTCTGGGTATATATCCAAAGGAATTGGAAGCAGTATGCTGAAGATGTACCTGTACTCCTATGTTCATTGCAGCATTATTCACAATAGCTAAGATATAGAAGTAACCTAGGTATCCATCATCAGATTAATCACAGATAAAGAAAACATGCTATATATACACAATAGAATATTATTCAGCCATAATGAGGGAAATCCTGTCATTTTCCATAACATGGGTGAACCTAGAGGATAAGTGAAATAAGCCAGGTACAGAAAGACAAATATACTGCATGCTCTAATTTATATGTGGAATCTAAAAAAGTTGAACTCACAGAAGTAGAAAGTTGAATGGTGGTTATCAGAGGCTGGAAGAAGGGGTGGATGGGGAAAGGGGAAATGTTGATCAAAGGGAACAAAACTTCATTTAGGAAGAATAAGCTTTAGTGATCTATTGCAGAGTGATGCATACAATACATAATAATGCATTGTATATTTCAAAATTGCTAAAAGAGTAGATTTAAAATGTTTTCACCACAAAAAGATAAGTATTGAACTGATGAATTTGTTAATTAGCCTGATTTAATCATTTCACATTGTTCCCCATAATATATACATTATCTGTGAATTTAAAAAAAATTAAAAATGCATTGATATAAGTGTTATTTTTTAAAACAAATAATATGGGCGGAAACGAGATTGGCTATGAATTGATCATTGTTAAAGCTTGATGATGGAAACATGGAATTTGTTATATTATTCTATCTATTATTCTATGTTCAATTTTCCATTATTAAAAAAAGTGGAGAAGCGAGAACAAGAATAAGAGATCATATATGACTAGACACATAAAGTACTTAAAACAATGACTGGCAGGCAGCCCCCCAAACCACTAGCTATTGGAAGAAAGAGCACGTGGCCCGTTTTGTAAGAACTCCATAAAACCTTCTGCATGATGCTTTGGAACTCCTCTGACCCCGATTCTACAACTGAACCCTGAATATACTGACCCCTGGAAGACACAGGGCCTGGGCCTCAATGAGGGGTGATGGTAGAACCCAGGGGAGGCCTGGCCAAAAAGATGGCAGATGCCTAGCAGAACCTTGGGTAGCCCGTGGCGCCACCTGGTGGGAGAGGACTTGATCCTCAGTTTGTTGAAGTTGCTTTATGGGAATTCCCTAAATTGTTTGGGTGGTTTTATAACAGGGCTAAAGATCCTATGTGTAAGGCTGGGGTAGAACTGGGTTAATTGGAATTATTACTTAGTATAAACAGTATATATACAAGCCATATACTATATACACAGCCTATTAAGGTCTACAGAAATTCAAGTGGTTTCTTTCTTACAAAAAGGTAAACATTCTTGCACAAACTTGAAATAATTTTTTGGCAGATATTCAACTTGGTAGTTTCCTATGGGAAGAGAAAAGCCAGTGGCTTCTTCTGTTCAAGGTCATTTGAACCCTGGTGCATTTGGATGCTTGACCTCTGAGTAAAGTCCAGGGTTCACAGAACAGAGCCTCTTCCTTTTTCTCAGCAAATAGTTATCAAACCAGTAGTGCTCCAGCTTCGCAGGGCATCAGAATCACTTGGTAAAAATACAGGTTCTGGGCCAGCCATCCGTGGGCAGGCCTAGGAGAACCAGGGCCCTACACAAACCCTCAGGACTCCAGGATAGGCTGTTTCCGGCTCAATGAAAGAAAGAAGTGTCTTTCTTTTCCTCCACTTCCCATTGGTTCTAACTCAGAACATGTAAGGCCACTACGCCTGTGTCCTGTAAGGCTACCATGCCTGTGACCTATTAGGCCTCCATCCCTCTGTCCTGTGAAGACTCCACATCTGTGCTCTGTAAGGCCTCTCTGCCTCTATCCCGAAAGGCCTCCATGCCTCTATGCCATAAGGCCTCCGTGCCTCTGTCCTGTAAGGCCTCTCTGCCTCTATCCCAAAAAGCCTCCATGCCTCTATGCCATAAGGCCTCCGTGCCTCTGTCCTGTAAGGCTAACATGCCTCTGCTCTATAAGGCCATTGTGCCTGTGTGCTATAAGGCTTGCATGCCTGTGTCCTGTAAACCTCCATCCCTCTGTCCTGTAAGGCCTCCACACATGTGTCCTATAAGGCCTCCATCCCTCTGTCCTATAAGGCAAATGATCCCTGTGTCTTGATGGTGCTGGAACCTCACCGGGTGGGCCTAGGATGACAGGCCCATGCCAAGGCCAACTGATGGTTATTTCCGTGAAGCCAGTGCCTTTACACTTTCCCTGCTGTCCTGAGCAGCTGGCTCAGAGATTCCCAAATGACCCAGGTGCTCTGTGTTCCTGTGGATCCAAGAAGAGGGAGGGACCTCCTGGCAGGAATGTGACTTGCGGAGGAGATGGGTGATCTGCCAGCGCCTGTGCACAGACCTTGGACGGGAAATACCAACCCTAGAGAAGACCCAGCTCCTGCCCCTTAGGGACTCGGCCTAACCAGCCCTCTCTAAGCTCATGTGGCCCTGTTCTGGACCAGGCCTCCCCATGTCCCTTGAGCCAACCTAATAATCTCCACTCTGTTCTTCCCAGCTCTCATCTTCCCTAACTCTTTCTCTTTTTTTAATTTAATTGAGACAGAGTCTCGCTCTGTCCCCCAGGCTGTAGAGCAGTGGTGCCATCTCAGCTCACTGCAACTTCTGCTTCCCAGGTTCCAGCGATTCTCATGCTTCAGCTTCCTGAGTAGCTGGGACTACAGGCATGCACCAGCACACCTGGCTAGCTTTTGTATTTTTAGTAGAGATGGGGTTTCACCACGTTGGCCAGGCTGATCTCAAACTCCTGACCTCAGGCGGTCTGCCCGCCGCAGTCTCCCAAAGTGCTGGGATTACAGGTGGGAGCCACTGTGCCCAGCCTTACTAACTTCTTTTCCTTCTGTCTCACGTTCTTTCTAAAAAGAGCTGGGGAAGCTTCTTTTGGAAAATGGCAAGTCTCATTCATCTCTATTCTTCCCACAATGCCTGGCTCAGTGTGTGTTACATGGTGGGCGATTAATCTGTGTTTCTTGTGCTCACAGAAATTGTCTTCTCTGGTGTTGGGAAAGGGAGAGCTTCTTCTGTAGGAGTTCTTCGGGCAGCACCTGCACCAACCACCACGAATGCACAAAGCGAATGATCCTGGCGATGCGATGGAATCCTCGTGCTTAGGGCATGGAACGGTCATGGCCCAGCAAGGCAATGCTTCTCTGGGAAGGGGATAGTGTTCACTTCAGGCACTGTGGATAGTGTCTTAGTTCAGGCTGCTATAACACATTACCACAGACTGGTTGGCTAATGAGCAACAGACATTTACTTCTTACAGTTCTGGAGGCTGGAGGTCCAAAATCAGGGTGCCAGCTGGCTGGTCCTGACAAGGGCCCTCTTCTGGGCTGCAGCCTGCAGACTTCTCTCTGTGTCCTCCCATGGCAGAGGGGACGGGAGCGCTCTCCAGGGTCCCTTTTTTTTTTTTTTTTTTTTTTTTTTGAGACAAAGTCTTACTCTGTCACCCAGGCTGGAGTTCAATGGCATGATCTTGGCTCACTGCAACCTCTGCCTCCTGGGTTCAAGCAATTCTCATGCCTCAGCCTCCCCAGTAGCTGGAATTACAGGTTCCCACCACCAGGCCCAGCTAATTTTTTGCATTTTTAGTAGATACAGGGTTTCACCATGTTGGCCAGGCTGGTCTCAAACTCCTGACCTCAGGTGATCCACCCCTCCTCGGCTTCCCAAAGTGCTGGGATTACAGGCAGGGTCCCTTCTATAAGGGCATTAATCCCATTCATGAGGGCTCTACTCCCAGGACCTAATCACCACCCAAAGGTCCCACCTACTAACACCATCATGACCTTGGGGGTTAGAATTTCAGCAGATGGCTTTGCAGACGCACCAACATTCATTCCACACAGATGGGGCACATCCTAGCCCACAGAACTCTTCCAGGCAGTGCCCAGCCAAAAAGCCTCTTCCCTCCTTGGGTCTGAAAGGGCTGAGAACCCCCTCCGTGGCCCCAGGTGCACGGTGTTTTCAGAGCACTCTCCAAGGAGCTGCAGCAGCTGCAGAGCCAGCATCAGGTGGATCCGTGCACAGGCGCAGCAGAAGTACAGCCTCCATGCCCATCAGTCAAGGTGGGGGCCAGATTCTGAGCACCGCAAACAGCAGGAGGAGGAGGTCTCTGTCCCTGAAAATACCCACTCTGAATCCTGGAGACCAGGCCAGCCTGTCCCACACTAAACAGCCCTGTGAGCAGCCAGGAAAGAGTTCCTGGCCTCTGCCCTTCTTGATCTGCATTTTACACTAATCCTAGTGTGATTCCAGGTGTCGCTGACCTCATTCTCCACCCTCTCCAGCCAGAAGCACTTTACGCGATTGCTCAAAAAAGATCCGCTTATACAATGCTTCACTAGAGAAAGATTTCACTAACACCTTGGTGGGAAGATCGGAAAGACATTTTATATCACACACTATAAGGGGAAGCTGCATAAAAATCACCTTTAAAAATTCCCTGTTCTCTGAAAATATCCTCCCTGGGCACTAGCCAGCTTGTTTCCTTTTGTCCCTTCTGAAATTCTATTGTCCTCAGCTCTGGCCTTTACTTGAAACACTATTGAGCTAAAAGGGCACAACCATCTATTGTAACTGAAGCTTGTTCCTTGGTAGGTGGGGATGGGGTCCTTACCTTCCATCCATACCCCAGACCTCTTCTCAAAATACTCTTAAGTCCCTCGGAAAAAAGGTTTATTGGCAGAGGACAGATTATGCTCTCAAGAAAATCAGCTGGTCTTCACAGTGGTACAATAATAACAAATGATTTAGGTTTCTTCCATGAATCAGGCACTGGGTTGAGCATCAATGGGCACCACCTCATCTTATGCACCCCAGCAACCTTGTGAGATGAGTGTCTGCTGTTAAGATGAGAAGATTCAGTCCCAGAGAGACTGAGCGCCTAGTACAAGGTTAAACCGCTAGTAAGCAATAACAGATAACCAAATTTTTTTTTAACAAGAAAAGATTTAAGTAGAAATTTCTCCAAAAAAAGATATCAAATGGCCAATAAGCACATGAAAAGTTCCTCAAATGATTCATAATTAGGAAAATCAAAACCACAAAGAGAAACGACTTCGCACCCTCTAGGAAGGCTATAATCAGAAAGATAATGTTTTGCCAAGGATGTGGAAAAATGGAAACCCTTGTACATTGCTGGTGGCACTATAAAATGATGTGGCCACTTTAGAAAACAGTCTGGAAGTTCCTCAAAAAGTTTAACATAAAACTGCCATGGCACAGCAATTCTATGCCTAGGTATATATACAAGAAAATTGAAAACATGTGTTCACACAAAAACTTACATGCAAATGTTCATACAGCATTATTCATGGTAGCCAAAAAGTGGAAGTAGCACAAATGTCTATCTGTTGTATCTCAAGAAACAAAATCCAACCAATAAAAAGTCAGCCAAGAGTCTAACCCAAGCAAACCTCCAGTGCTCTGCACCATTCATGAGGGTAATCCCAACCTAACACAACTGAGTCCCTCCTGAGAGGAATCTTGCTACCCACATCAGCTGCTGAGGGAGGAGGCCCCACCATTACAGCTAACTGGATCAAAGGTGGAGGAACCCCCATAGACCAGTCAGAAACCTAGGACTTCAGTAGCTTGGCTCAAGACGGCAGACCAGGTTGGTCAGATCTTTCTCTCCCTCTGCCTCTGGAATTTGGAACTGGGGGACAAGGATGAAAGAGTTCAACCATGGGAGCTAGGCAGAAGGGCATGAGGTAGACCTGGATTCAGAGCAGTCACTGGAGATGGTGAGCAGGCAGAGGTCGGGAGGGAGACAGCAGCAATGACCTGAAAGCAAAGGAAGGTGTCCAAGGAGAGAACAGAGTGGGCAGCAAGGGAAATAGAGACACTGTGGAGAACTGCCGTCTTTCTTTCTTCCCCATGGCTCCGCGGGCACTATGAGAACAGCAGTGCCAGAATTTTGGTTGTGGAATTCCCATGTGTCCCAGTAGTGTCTTGGCAGTGACCATCTGCCCTTCATTGGGCCAGCTTGAGTAGGGTCTGCCTGTGATGCACAGCAGGCATTTGAAGCCTCCAACTGTGTGCCCAGGTTGGAGAGGCTGCTCCCTGGGTTCAAAGCCTTAGGGATGGGTTATTTCCCTTGCAAAGAAAATAGCAGATCTCAAAAGGCATTATCAGGAGCACAGCCAAGAGAGCATGAGGCCATCTGCCTGAGATCCTGTTTGTAGAACCCCAGGAGCCATTTAGACACTGGCCTCGGAAGCCCTCAGGCCTGCCCAGCAAACAGAATGTGATCAATGTGACGGTGGGTGAAGTGTGTGTTTCCACAACACTGACCAGTTACCATTGTGATGTCTTTCTTTGCTCTTTTTGTCTTCTGATTTATTTGATGATTTAGCCTCTGCAATCACCTCAACTTAGCCCAATATTAATAGGATAAAAATTGGTGTAAAATAATCAAGGTACTCAGACTAGATATCTTATCTAGAGTGACCTAGAACCCTTCTAAGTAAGGAGAAGACATTTCACTGTCACTTTTAATGAGAAAAAACAAAAAAAACAAAAAAACCTGTTCCTGGAAATATTTACCTTTATCTCCTGTGCTGAGAGATGGGGGCAATTTGTCAGCTTTGATCTCCACTTGTTTAGTTACCAGGAAATGAAGTGCAATCGAGCCAGTGGGATCATGAAGTCTCACTCTTGCTGCAAAAGTTGGCAGCAGGGGACAGAGCAGCTTTGTCTTTCATTTTCTCAGATCAAAGCTGAGCCAGCACAAAGACAGAAGGGGTATTCAGATGAGATGCACCTGCAGAAGAACTGATGGTGGGATCCTCACCCAAAAGGTCACTGGACCAGCATCTCCCAGGAGGTCTCCTCTGCTTCTCCTCCCTCCCCATGGAAGGACAGGGTGTAATCCAGGGCCCTGTATGGCCTGCTGAGCCAAGCACCTGCCCATGCACCACACATCAGACTCCATCTCCAGGCAAGCCCAGCACATCTGTGCACTGGTGCATTTATTCTAACACTGTCCTTCATGCCTGTCTTGGACTTTCTAGCTACAACCTCAGGCTGGTCCCTTCCTGAGTCTCACCTGTGCAGCCCAGACAGATGGACACCATCCCCAAAAAAAGACTAGGAGGTGGAAAATGAGGCAGAAGCTGCCTTCTTTGAGGACAGACTGTCTGTTATGAGGAGGCTGGGATTTGACCTCTTGGGAACCCAGAGGCTAACTGGTAACCATGTGCTACAGTTTGAATGTTTGTCCTCTCCAATGCGCTTGTTGAAATTTAATTCCCAATGTTGGCGGTGGGACCTAATGGGAGGTGTTTGTGTCACAGGGTGGATCCTTTCTGAATAGATTAAGGCCATCCCTGAGGTGAGGGCAAATGAGTTCTTGCTCTATTAGTTCTGAGGAGGGCTGGTTGTTAAACAGAACCTGGCACTCGCTCTCTAGCTTCTTCTCTACCACGTGGTCTCTGTACACTCAGCTGCCCTTCACCTTCCACCGTGAGTGGAAGCAGCCTGAGGCCTCACCAGAAGCCAAGCAGATGGTGGCGCTATGCTTCTTGTATGGCCTACAGAACTGTAAGCCAAATAAACCTCTTTTCTTATAAATTGCTCAGCCTCAGGTATTCCTTTATAGCAACACAAACAGACTAAGACACTATGGAAATGTGAGGGTGGGCAATATCTGAGAAAGGGTACTGCCAGTTGAGATCCATAGCACCCAACCCTCCTGAACATATGAGTGACTATGACTCCCTTATGCTCATCTCTTAAATTAGGATGTTGGATTAAACATTCTTTAAGCTCCCTTGCCACTTTAACATCATCTGTTCTTATGATTCCATTTACTGAGCCTCTTCTGTAGCCAGAAGTGAGCTACCTACTGAAGAAGACACATGGGATGACAACAATGATGATGATATTATGCTGGTCTTCTAGGCTCCTGCTGATCTTCCTGTTTTGAATGTTCTCCCTCCTTCTAGTCTATCACGATCCTACACACTATATATTCAGATCCTGCACATTTCTAAGTCACACCTCTGTTACTCCCTCCTAAGGGAGTCAGAGTCACTCATATATTCATTGTCATAATTGATGATGATGATCATGATGATGAGAGCAGCTAACATCGATTCAGCACTCACTCTGTGCCATCTGCTGTGCAAAGATGAACTCATTCAATCTACAGAAATACTTGTGGGGTCAGCACATTATCCCCTTTTAAAAGATAAAGAAACTGAAGCCAGAGAGGTTGAGTAACTTACCCACGTTCACATAGCTGTGAAGTGACAGAGCATAATGTCAAGATATTAAGCTTCCTTTATATTCCAACCATGGAGATAAAACTGATCCACATGAAACAACATTTAAAAAAGTATGGCATAGGGTTAAATTGGGAAGTACAAATGTTAAAGTCTTGAGAATGAGTCAGAAAACTATAGTATGTGGACCAAAATTGGCCCATTGGCTGTTTTTGTAAATAAAGTTTTATTGGAGCACAGCCACACCCATTTGTATTCTCTATGGCTGCTTTCACTCTGTATTGGCAGGATTCACTAGTTGGAACAGAGACCATATGGCCCACAAAGCCTTAAATACTTACCACCTGACCCTTTAAAGTTTGCCAATCCTTTCTCTTATGATGGCCAACTGGCTGGGTTTGCCTGGGACTGAAGGAGTACCCGAGATCCAGGACTTTACATTTTAAAACCAGAAATTTCTGGACAAACTGGGAGAAACTGGTCACCTTACTTGCTTTAGAAAGGCCCCGAAGAAGGCAGGATTCATGGGAGTTGCAGGGATAACAGAGGTGTGCCTTAGAAATGTGCAGGATTTGAATATATAGTGTGTAGGATCATGGCAGACTAGAAGGAGGGAGAACATTCGAAACAGGAAGATCAGCAGGAGCCTAGAAGACCAGCATAATATGCTCATGGAAAAGCAAGGAAAGAGATGGGTGCCCTTGAGCAGAGTGTGTCAGTTGGGAAGCAGAAGTAGGATCCATTAACTGAAAAAGCAAACGTGCTGTTGGAGAAGCTGCAGTAAGTTACCCAGAAGATCTAGCTGAGATCCCTGAGGAAGTTGGCTACACTCAACAACATAGTTTCAATGTAGATGAAACAGCCTTCTTTTGGAAGAAGATGCCATCTAGATCTTTCATAGCTAGAGAAGAGAAGTCAATGGCGGCTTCAAAGCTTCAAATGACAAGCTAACTCTCTTGTTAAGAGATAACGCAGCTTGTAACATTAAGTTGAAACCAAGGCTCATTTGCCATTCTGAAAATCCTAGGGCCCTTAGAAATTACATTAAATCTACTCTTCCTGTGTTCTATAAATAGAACAACAAAACCTGGATGACAGCACATCTGTTTACAGCATGATTTATTGGATATTTTAAGCTCTCTGTTGAGGCCTACTGCCCAGAAAAAAAGATTCCCTTCAGAATATGACTGCTCGTGGACAACGTACCTGGTCACCCGAGTGCTCTGACAGAAATGTATAAAGAGATTAATGTTGTTTTCATGCCTGTTAATACAACATCCATTATGCAGCCCATGGATCGAGGAGTCATTTGAATATTCAAGTCTTATTATTCAATAATCCATTTCAAAATAACTGCCATAGATAGTGATCCCTCTGATGGATCTGAGCAAAGTACATCAAAAGACCTTCTGGAAAGGAGTCACCATTGTAGATGCCATTAAGAACATTCACGATTCATCGGAGGAGGTCAAAATATCAACATTAACAGAAGTTTGGAAGATGTTGATTTCAACCCTCATAGATGACTTTGAGGGGTTTGAGACATTAGTGGAGAAGTCACTGCAGATGTGGTAGAAATAGCAAGAGAACTAGAATTAGAAGTGGAGCCTGAAGATGTGATTGAACTGCTGCAATCTCATGAGAAATCTTGAACAAATGAGAATTTGCATCTTATGGATGAGCAAATAAAGAGTTTCTTGAGACAAAATATACTCCTGGTAAAGATGTTGGGAACATCACTGGAATGACAACAAAGGATTTAAAAGATTACATAAACTTAGTTGATAAAGCAGCTACAGAGTTTGGGAGAATTGACTCCAATTTTGAAAGAAGTTCTATTGTGAGTAAAATGCTGTCAAATAGCATCACATGCTACAGAAAAATCTTTTGTGAAAGGAAGGATCAATTGGCATGGCCAAATTCATGGTTGTCTCTTTTTTGGTCAGGCTTTTTCTTTTTTTCTTTCTTTCTTTTTTTTTTTTTTTTTAATATACTTTAAGTTCTAGGGTACATGTGCACAACGTGCAGGTTTGTAACACAGGTATACATGTGGCATGTTGGTTTGCTGTACCCATCAACTCATCATTCGCATTAGGTATTTCTCCTAATGCTATCCTGCCCCCAGCCCCCACCCCCGACCAACCCCAGTGTGTAATGTTTCCCACCCTGTGTCCATGTGTTCTCATTGTTCAACTCCCACCTATGAGTGAGAACATGTGGCATTTGGTTTTCTGTCCTTGGGATAGTTTGCTTAGAATGATGGTTTCCAGCTTTATCCACGTCCCTGCAAAAGACATGAACTCATCCTTTTTTATGGCTGCATAGTACTCCATGATGTATATGTGCCACATTTTCTTAATCCAGTCTATCATTGATGGACATTTGGGTTGGTTCCAAGTCTTTGCTATTGTGAATAGTGCCACAATAAACATAAGTATGCATCTGTCTTTATCGTAGAATGATTTATAATCCCTTGGGTATATGCCCAGTAATGGGATTGCTGGGTCAAATGGTATTTCTAGTTCAAGATCCTTGAGGAATCGCCACTCTGTCTTCCACAATGGTTGAACTAACTTACACTCCCACCAACAGTGTAGAAGTGTTCGTATTTCTCCACATCCTCTCCAGCATCTGTTGTTTCCTGACTTTCTAATGATCGCCATTCTAACTGGCATGAAATGGTATTTCATTGCGGTTTTGATTTGCATTTCTCTGATGACCAGTGATGATGAGCATTTTTTCATATGTCTGTTGGCTGCATAAATGTCTTCTTTTGAGAAATGTCTGTTCATATCCTTTGCCCACTTTTTGATGGGGTTGTTTTTTTCTTGTATGTTTGTTTAAGTTCTTTGTAGATTCTGGATATTAGCCCTTTGTCAGATAGGTAGATTGCAAAAATTTCCTCCCATTCTGTAGGTTGCCTGTTCACTCTGATGATAGTTTTTTTTTTTTTGCTGTGCAGAAGCTTTTTAGTCTAATTAGATCCCATTTGTCTATTTTGGCTTTTGTTGCCATTGCTTTTGGTGTTTTAATCATGAAGTCTTTGCCAACGCCTATGTCCTGAATGGTATTGCCTATATTTTCTTCTAGGGATTTTATGGTGTTAGGTCTTACATTTAAGTCTTTAATCCATCTTGAGTTAATTTTTGTATACGGTATAAGGAAGGGATCCAGTTTCAGCTTTTTATATATGGCTAGCCAGTTTTCCCAGCACCATTTATTAAATAGGGAATCCTTTCCCCATTGCTTGTTTTTGTCAGGTTTGTCAAAGATCAGATGGTTGTAGATGTGTGGTGTTAATTCTGAGGCCTGTGTTCTCTTCCATTGGTCTATATCTCTGTTTTGGTTCCAGTACCATGCTGTTTTGGTTACTGTGGCCTTGTAGTATAGTTTGAAGTCAGGTAGCATGATGCCTCCACCTTTGTTCTTTTTGCTTAGGATTATCTTGGCTATGTGGGCTCTTTTTTGGTTCCATATGAACTTTAAAGTAGTTTTTTTCCAATTCTGTGAAGAAAGTCAGTGGTAGCTTGATGAGGATAGCATTAAATCTATAAATTACTTTAGGCAGTATGGCCATTTTCATGATATTGATTCTTCCTATACATGAGCATGGAATGTTATTCCATTTGTTTGTGTCCTCTTTTATTTCGCTGAGCAGTGGTTTGTAGTTTTCCTTAAAGAGGTCCAGAAATGGATAAATTCCTGGACACATACAACCCTCCCAAGACTAAACCAGGAAGAAGTTGAATCTCCGAATACACCAGTAACTGGTTCTGAAATTGAGGCAATAATTAATAGCCTACCAACCAAAAAACGTCCAGGACCAGACAGATTCACAGCCGAATTCTACCAGAGGTACAAAGAGGAGCTGCTACTATTCCTTCTGAAACAATCCCAACCAATAGAAAAAGAGGGAATCCTCCCTAACTCATTCTATGAGACTAGCATCATCTTGATACCAAAGCCTAGCAGAGATATAACAAAAAAAGAGAATTTTAGACCAATATCCCTGATGAACATTGATGTGAAAATCCTCAATAAAATAGTGGCAAATTGAATCCAGCAGCACATCAAAAAGCTTAATCACCATGATCAAGTCAGCTTCATCCCTGGGATGCCAGGCTGGTTCAACATACGCAAATCGATAAACGTAATCCATCACATAAACAGAACCAATGCCAAAACCACATGATTATCTCAATAGATGTAGAAAAGGCCTTCCACAAAATTCAACAGCCTTTCATGCTAAAAACTCTCAATGAACTAGGTATTGATGGAACATATCTCAAAATAATAAGAGCTATTTATGACAAACCCACAGCCAATATCATACCGAATGGGCAAAAACTGGAAGCATTCCCTTTGAAAACTGGCACAAGACAAGGATGCCCTCTCTCACCACTCCTATTCGACATAGTGTTAGAAGTTCTGGCCAGGGCAATCAGGCAAGAGAAAGAAATAAAGGGTATTCAGTTAGGAAAAGAGGAAGTCAAATTGTCTCTGTTTGCAGATGACATGATTGTATCTTTAGAAAACCCCATTGTCTCAGCCCAAAATCTCCTTAGGCTGATAAGCAACTTCAGCAAAGTCTCAGGATACAAAATCAATGTGCAAAAATCATAAGCATTCCTATACACCAATATTAGACAGAGAGCCAAATCATGAGTGAACTCCCATTCGCAATTACTACAAAGAGAATAAAATACCTAGGAATCCAACTTACAAGGGTTGTCTCATCTTAAGAAATTTCCACAGCCACTCCAACCTTCAGCAACCACCACCCTGACCATCAACACTGGTTATCAGCCAGTGTTGCCCATGGCAGCCATCAGCCATCAGTCATGCAGTCATCAACATTGAGGTAAGACCCTCCACCAGCAAAAAGATTACAATGCACTGAAGGCTCAGGTGATCATTAGCATGTTTTAGCAATAAAGTTACTATTTATTATATTAACGTATTAAGTTACACCATTATAATAATAACATTACTTAAGATATGTGAATTTTTGTAGACATAATGCTATGGAACACTTCATAGACTACGGTATAATGTAAGCATAACTTTGATATGCACCAGGAATCCAAAAAATGTGTGTGACTAGCTTTATTTCAATATTCATTTTATTATAGTGGTCTGGAACTGAACCTGCAATATCTCTGAGGTATATCTATACTTACTGTTTTAAGCTACTGAGTTGAGGGTTGTTTGTTATACAACATTATCGTGCAAACAGATAACTGACACTGCCTAAACTCTTTCTAGGAACTTATCCCATGGAGCTCATTAGACAGACATGCAAAGGTGTGAATAAAGATTTCTCTTACAGTGTTGTTTACAATCGTTTTTTAAAAAACTTTTTTTGGAACAATCTAAATTCTCAATAGTAGATTGGTTTAAAAAAAAAAAAAAGTAAGTCCATACAATGGAATGTCAGCCATTAAAAAAGGTAATGCTTATCCATATTTATTGACACGGAAAGATACCCACTTTATGTTAAATGGAAAATACAGACTGCAAAATAGCTTTTAAGGTTTGATCTATTTTTATCAAATTTGAGACAGAGACATGCACCAAAATATTAAGACTAACTAGCTTAAAGAAGTTAGGTTTTTTTACTTCTTTATCCTATTCTGTATTGTGTGAATTTTTTAAATGACTATATAATATCTTTACAGACAGGAAAAAAGTGGAAATGTCACCTAGCAAACATATCTCTCTCTTATATAAAAACATGGCCTTTCAGTCCTTAGGAACCCTGCCCCCTCCACCACCCCCTGCCGATCCTCCTGCTACCAACTCCTGTAATGGAATCGGACTGACCTTGGCGTTGCTCTTCCCACTGGCCCAGGAGAATCAAATCCATGCTGTATGTGTGTGGCGGGGATGGGGAGCACCAAGCCCCAGGGAGGCCTTTGTGCAGATGCCAAGGAATAAGTTTCCCTTCCCAGCTGTCTGCAAACAGAGCAAAGAAATTACCCATGAAACCAACTCCAGTCATGTTAGAAAAAAATCCTTCCATCCAAGTCATAATATTTTTAGAGTGAGATTTACTTTACAATATTTTAATAACTGTAGCATGGTGACTGGAAGTCCTTTGTAGCTGGTCTCCGGGGCCTTCCTGGGACGTTGCACTTAATGAGGTTTATAATTCAATATAACTACATCTGCATCTTTAATTATGCCTAACATTTAATCTTCATTGCTGCACTTGAATTGGAAGAGCTAAAATTAGGCCTGCTTTAGTTTAATCTGATAATAAACATCCATGACATTTAGAGCAAAATGTACTCATTTCATTAGAGTGGCCGAAACATTTGCCATTTGCCTGAACTGAACAAATACTCTCAACAGCCCTTCCAACTGTAACAAAGAACATTGTTTTAAACCATCCCCTTGTAGACTCCTGGAACTCTAGAGATGACAATTACCTTGGAGGTTAAGGAGTCCAATATCACCACTTTGCCAGCGAGGGCACTGCAGCCAACAGAGGTTAAGTCATCTGTCCGAAGTCACACAGCAAGTTAGCAGGTATTACAGGAAACAGAAGCCAAGTTTTTTTTGTTTTTTTTTTTTTAGAGTAAAGTGATAGCAAGTTTATTAAGAAAGTACAGGAATAAAAGAATGGCTACTCCATAGGCAGAGCGCCAGGATTCTTAAGTCCCTGGCCAACAGTCTTTGTCATTCTTCTACTGCCTACCTGGGACATCATTTTTTGATGGCCATGCCTCCCTCTGAGCAACCACCACCTCCCTTTTTTTATGGAATCCAGACAGGTTGTCATTCAAGTACCTAAATTGAGCCTCACACCCTGACTCTAAGTGCAAACTAATAAGAAAATATAAAAGGCGAAAAGTTAAAAGACACACCGTCATTAAAACCAAGATAAACATCCCTGTGAACCAAAACCTAAGGAAATAAAGCATAAAATGGGCGCTGAAGCTTGAGCCTATTTGGCTGCAGGTTCAAAAGGAGACAGAGAACCTGTTTGAGCTTTGATTTAACCTGGGCAGTGGCTGAGAAAAGAAATCTGCTACTGACTACTACCATGGGGGATCATTTGTTTCAACCTGATTACATAGAAAGAATAGAGAAGTCAGAAGGAGCAGACAGTTTCTCCAACAACATCTGGGCCAAGCTGCCCACTGAATTAGTGACAGGGACTGTGCATCCCTGGGACGGGGAAGGGGAAGGGGAAGGAGAAGGGGGAAAGAAGAGAGAGAGGGAGGGAGGGAAGGAGAGAGAAAGGAAGGAGAGAAAAAGCAAGGAATTAAATAGACACCACTGAAAATTAAATTACTGACATGTAAGAAAGCTTTGAGATAATCATACTACCGCAGAGGAAATACATGCAGAGATTAGAGCAATTAGAACATAACAGCTATTTTTAAAAAGTGATCTAACATAGAATAGCTGGTACCTTTGAAGTAGAGAACTGTCATGGTTAATGTTATGTGTCTACTTGTCTAGACTATGGTGGCCAAATGTTTGATCAACACCCGTCTAGATGTTGCTATGAAGGTATTCTTTAGATGTGGTTAACTTTTAAATCAGTAGACTTTTAGTAAACAGAATATTCTCATCTGTAATCCAATGTGGGTGGGCCTCAACAAATCAGTTGAAGGCCTTAAGAGAAAAAGACTGAAGTCCCTCAAGGAAGAAGGAATTCTGCCTTCCGACTGCCTTTAGATTTGAGGCTGCAACATTAACTCTTCCTCGGTCTCCCGCCTGCCTAGATTTTGGACTTGCCAACTCCCACCATTGCATGAGCCAATTCCTTAAAATCTCTTTCTCCATATATTTATTTATTTATATTTATTTTTTGTATTTGTATTTATATTTAGTTCTGTTTCTCCAGAGGACCCTAACACAAAAACTCAAGAAAATATTGAAACAATGTATTCACATTCACATGGTTGAAAAATTACATATGTGATAAGTCAAAAGGAAAAGGGAAAATTTTTAATTTTTTAACAGAAAATTACAAAATAAAATAAAAAGTACATTCAGAAGGATAATTCAAGGAGGATCCCCCCAAAATGAAGGAATCACTAAATCTGACCATTGAGAGGGCATACCATGTAACAAATAAAAATGATATTGGATGCTCAATATTAAGGCATATCCTGCTAGAGCCATTGAACTTGAAAATAAAGTACTTTCTTCAGAATGCCAATTAATACACGTTGAGGGAATGACACAATTAGACGACAATTTGCAAACCATCATAATGATAATTGACTCAGGCAAGAATCATTAGCAGAAGCTAAAACTTGTGGGTGAAAACTTCAGGATGAACAAGATATTGTCGTAGTCTCAAAATACCTCCCCACAAAATACCGATTTCTTACAAAGGTGAAAATAGCAACCATGAAAGTGGAGAAGCCCAGCAGACACCACCGTAACCAAGTAACCAAAGTTACTGTCAGAAGCCATGGCGCAAGGAACACAGCACCGCTATGTGACTCATTCCACTTCTCTAGGCTTGCTATTTTGCCATTAGCCCATTCTCACCTGTGAAGCCATCTACTATCTGCTTCACACTATCTCGGACTGTCAGCTTTTAGGAGGCAGGGATCGGTCTGCTTAACTTATCCTGAAGGAGCTGGGCAAGAGGCAGATGTTTCTGACCTCATACAGGTACACCTCAGAAGGACCTTTACACCCAGTCCTTTATTTGACTCTCACAACTTGAAAGCTAAGTCAAACAGGTTTTTCTCTCATTTCTACAAATGCAAAAACAAAGGCTCAGAGAGGTGAAGCCACTTGCCCAAAGTCACACAACTAGCAAGTGATCGAGCCCAGATATCCTGGCTCCAACAAGATGCTACAGTAGACACTGTGGTTGGTGCCCCAACATCCATCGCAGCCCTCTCCCTCTGTGTAGCCACAGTTATTTCAGGGACTCACCCTGCCTCCAGATGGGCCTCACTTAGTCCATATGAATTATGGAATCCCCTCCCTCTTCATCAGGGATTGGATCAAAAGCCCAGCCTGAACCAATCTGCATGTGCCACCTACCTTGTCCCAGGAATTGGTTTTTGCCAGTAAGACATAAGAAGTCTGCTGGCCTGGTGTGGTGGCTCATGCCTGTAATCCCAGCACTTTGGGAAGCCGAGGCGGGTGGATCACGAGGTCAGGAGATCGAGACCATCCTAGCTAACACAATGAAACCCGTCTCTACTAAAAATACAAAAAATGAGCCAGGCGTGGTGGTGGGTGCCTCTAGTCCCAGCTACTTGGGAGGCTGAGGCAGGAGAATGGCGTGAACCCAGGAGGCGGAGCTTGCAGTGAGCCGAGATCACGCCACTGCACTCCAACCTGGGCAACAGTACGAGACTCCGTTTCAAAAAAAAAAAAAAAGACGTAAGAAGTCTGCTGAGGGCTTTTAGGGAATTTTTCCTTACTATTAAAGGACAAAATTAGACCAGGCGAGGTGGCTTACACCTGAAATCCCACCACTTTGGGAGGCCAATGTGGGCAGATTGCCTGAACTCAGGAGTTTGAGACCTGCCTAGGCAACATAGTGAAACCCCATCTCTACAAAAAATACAGAAATTGACTGAGCATGGTGGTGTGTGCCTGTAGTCCCAGCTACTGAGGGGGCTGAGGTGGGAGGATTGCTTGAGTCTGGGAGAGGGAGGTTGCAGTGAGCCAAGAATGTGGCCCTTCACTCCAGCCTCGGCAACAGAGCAAGACTCTATCTTAAATAAATAAATAAATAAATAAATAAATAAATAAATAATTTTTTTTTTTTTTTTTGAGACGGAGTCTCGCTCTGTCGCCCAGGCTGGAGTGCAGTGGCGCGATCTCGGCTCACTGCAAGCTCCGCCTCCCGGGTTCACGCCATTCTCCTGCCTCAGCCTCCCGAGTAGCTGGGACTACAGGCGCCCACAACCGCGCCCGGCTAATTTTTTGTATTTTTAGTAGAGACGGGGTTTCACCGTGGTCTCGATCTCCTGACCTTGTGATCCGCCCGCCTCGGCCTCCCAAAGTGCTGGGATTACAGGCGTGAGCCACCGCTCCCGGCCATAAATAATTTTTTTTAAAAGCCAGTTTTTGCAGTTCTTAATTCCCACCAAAATTAAAAAACAAGATTAGGAAGTTTCTCCATCTTCCTGGAATGAATGAGGAAGAAGATAGACCTGTTGGCTCCTAGCAGCAAATCTACAGAGAAGTGGTTCTAAAATGAAGTGGATGCTCTGGCTGGCAGAAGAGAGGGGCAGAAAGAACTAGGTATCCTTGATGACCTCATGAAGCTCAGTGTCACACAACCTTGAAGCCCTCCCTACCTTGAGCGTCTACTCAGGTAAGACCACAAAGTTCCTTAACCTTTCAGCTGGGTCACGTTGGCTTATTTGTTAATTGCAGCTAAAAGCATCCCACTGGATGCAGCACCCTCTCCCTCTCAGCAGCTTGGCATCAGGGAGCCCAGCATCCTGAAAATCCCACTGAGCTCCAAGGAAATAGTAATATCTGCCTCACCAGCCCCACGTTGCCCTATCTTCCTCAATGGCTGTTTGCCAATTTTATTGCATCAAATCTATTGAAGTTTTTGTTGTTGTTGTTTTAACTTTGCAGGGAAGACTGTTCTATGGTGCTGTGAGTCATCCTGGGAAGCAGCAGCCCTAGTGCTAAGGCAGGATGCAGATCAGTCTGTTCCAGTACCCACCTCCCCTCTCTCCTCCCCCGCAAAGGGCAGTTTTCCTCTGGAATCCATGCACATGCAATTGATTTCTAACTGCTCCAGCAGGTTCCAATCCTGTTGCTTGCTGCTTCTAGTTATTCACTTGGAATCAGAGCTGCTGGAAAGTCAAAATTAGCCTCATTCTACCAGCATGAAATAGAAACACAGAGGCAGTCCCTTGGCTTTAGGGAGGCAAGAATCTAGAATTTTTCTTATCTCTCTGTGAATACCAGAGCTGAGGGTTACACGGGTCTATGATTACACAGTCATTTGGAAATTGTGCAAGTTGGAAGCAGCACTGTCATTGACTTCCTGTAAAGAAGAGGCAGCAGGAGAAGCCTTCCAGAGGAGGGACACAGGGCAGCCATCTGGTTGGAAGTCATTGCACTTACATAAGTTGTCTGTTGACTTAAGGAGGCAAGGGTCAGGCAGGCTGCAAGGCAAGGAGTGTGAATGACCCTAAGCCATGCTTGACACCATGCATTAATCATGTTTTTTATCTTCCGTAGTTTATGAAGCTTTGACATCCTGAGGCATTGCTAATCCTGGAAAGACTCCACCTTCCAGGGTTAATTTCTAGAGGTAGTAAACAACTTGCCTGCCAACATATCTTTCATATACAAACCAACCAATCCAAAACCTGTATCCCCAACCACCTCCTTTATCTAACTCTCACACACCAAGCCCGTATTTTCCTTGCCCTAAATCACCCCAGAGCCAAGTAACAGACAACTAGAGACCATTCCTATAGCCCAGAACCCACAGACATTATTCAAACTCTCTAATTCTAAGCTTGCTCAAACTTGCCTGTCCTGCCTCACCCATCCCTTCCCATGGAATCCCCAATAGGGTCTCTGGGTCCTGCCCTCTCTTCACTCTTTCTGCCTCATGACCAACTCTGGTGCTTTTGCATGTGACCCTGCATGGCATAGCAGGCCCCCTTCTCTTGGGAACTATAATAAACTCCTTTCAAGGCATGTTTCTCTAGGTCTGTCATCTTACTATACCTAATTAAAACAAAATCCCAGATCCTCTGTTTGTTTTTGCTTATTTTTCATTTGTTTGTTTTAGGGACAGGGTCTCACTCTGTCACCCAGGCTACAGTACAGTGGCATGATCATAGCTCACTGCAACCTCGACCTCCTGGACTCAAGTGATCCTCCTGCCTCAGCCTTCTGAGTAGCTGGGACTACAAGCGTGTGCCACCATACCCGGCTAATTTCTTTCTTTCTTTCTTTCTTTCTTTCTTTTTTTTTTTAGAGCTGGGGGCCTCACTATTTCACCCAGGCTACTGGTCTTGAACTCCTCATCCTCCCAAAGTGCTGGAATTACAGGTTTGAGCCACCATGCCTGGCCCCAGGTACATTTTAAAACCCACCAGTACCTATAACTTACTCTGAGCTAGATATGTTTAGATGCATTATCTTAGGTCATTTCGACAACACTGCAAAGTAGAAACTGTTAGCTCCACGTTACCCGTGAGAAAGTGAAGCTTGGTAGGCTCAGTAACTTGCTGATGTTGGTTACAAGGAAATACTGATCATGAGCTAAGGGTGATACAGCAGACTTCTTTTTACAGAGATATAAGAAATTTTAAAGAAATTGGTGTGTAGTGGGGGAGTTGGATACCAGTGACCAAAAGTAAAATAAGTTTTATTTTAGAAGAGAAATGTATGAGGCTTAGTTAGTGGACATGAAATATGCTGTGAGTATATTCAAAGGAGATATTGGGGAAAACTGACGTAATAACTAGAAAATAACTGATGGCACAAGTACATCAAATCTCTTGAGTTTTTGTTGACATTCCTTCAACCTTAAGAGGAGGTAAGCCAAGACGGAATGCAGCCACGTGGAGCAGAACATCCAGCTGAGACTGAACTCTGCAGCCTGCCTCCTCTCTAGGGTATCCCAGATACAAGACATGCCGGCCGTCCCCAGCATGTTAATGACATAAGAGAAAAGCCACATGCAAGAAGTAAATAGTGCTTAGAGGAAGAGCAACATGTGGCCTTACTCCTTGCTACTCAAAATTTGGTCTGTGGACCAGCAGCATTAGCATCACCTGGGAAATTATCAGAACTGCAGAATCTCAGACTCCGTCACAGACTTCCTGAATCTGCATGTTAACAAGATCCCTGGATAATTCACATGCATGTTGCGATTTTAAAAGTTCTGGCCTTTGTAGTTCCACCCTTAGCAATGAGGGGAGTTGGGGAAATGATTCAGATGTGGGTGAAGGATGAGATCAGGCAGAAATGGTCTTAAGCTATAAATTAAAGGGCTGGTACTGAGACTGCACACTTGGTAGTTTGAGGGTGCCACAGACCTAATGTAGCTCCCACTGCTTTGGTCATAGTTAGGTTATCAGAGTATTGCCAGTTCGAGCTGGATCATTATTTGTTATGGGAGCTCTCCTATGAACTGTAGGTGGTTTAATCGCATTCCTGGCCTCCACCCACTAGATACCAGGAGTGCTCGCCATCCCCTATCACTCCATGCCCCAACCCCCAGTTTTGACAACCAAAGTTATCTCCACACATTGCCAAATGTTCTGAGGCAGACAGAAGGGAGAGGGTCTGTATACAAAATCACCCCCCTCAATTGAGAACAACTGAGTTAGATAAAGCAAGGATCATGAATTCATGTTGCCTCACCTGTTCCACGTGGGACCATCAGTTATGGGAGAAGACCCAGGACTAGGAGATGGTGGAATTTGTGTGTGCTCAGGGTGTGAATTTGCTGCTGCAATTGTATACCAGTTCTTTGCCGCCACCAGAAGAGAGGAGAGCCCCCAAAGGGATGGAAGGAAGGTCAACAAAAATTTAGTGGGAAGCCAAGATAAAAAGTCATTTCTCTGGCTTCTAAGCCCATGTTACTTCCGTTGTACCATGCCACTCCAAGTCAGGAGTAGTGGGAAGTGCTCTGGACCGTGAGCTATGAGACACAGGTGTTAAGGCCAGCTCAGTCCTTATCGGCTATTTGTCTTTGGATGAGTCACTTCTATCTATGGACCACAGTTTCCTCTTTCAGGTTGGCCAAGATACTACCCTTCCAGTAGTATTTCATGGAATGTTGTCATTCCATGAAAATCCTAGAAATGATAAGAGCCATATCCATCAACTTCACAAGGCTGAATTTCCTAGTGGAAAACACAGATATAGACAAGACATAGAGTTTGCTGATCTTCAGCTCCCAGATAGGCTGAGAAGAGACAAGTCCCCAGGAGGATCAAGCAGCCCAAGAGGGAAGTCCCACCATTTAATAACCTGGTCCAAATGAGAACATGGGCAGGGTGAGCAAGCCTCAATCAAGGCAGATATTGCTTTCATCTGAAACAGGGGAATGTAGATGGATGGTTGCCCAAGACCTTTCCAGATTCAATATTCCGTGACTCTAAGGCTGTTGAAACGACTCCTCTCCTATGGGACATTCAGATGGAGAACACCGAGTCTCAGTAACTGAATGATTCCCAAGCCTAGAGTTCTCTTCAAATTATTTTCCAGAACTTAAATAAAACTGGGCCTCTTCTAGGCCTGTCTCAGCCCAGAGCTGCATCCAAAGAAACCCAAATCCATTTCCTTAATGCTTTGGAAAGAAACAAGTCCATATAAAAGTTCTCTTGATGAAGCAGCAAAAGGGAAGTTACATCACATGGCACATGCCAAGCCTGCCTAAAAATAATTTACATTCTCTCCTCCTAAACCCTCTCCTCAATATACCTCCTAGCCTACCTCTGCCATGGCCAACCTGGCCTTAACAGCAGTTATTTTTACCTCTGTTCCGTCCTCAGCTAGCCTGTCCTGTGCAGAGCCTTCTGGATTGCCGCCAGCTTCTATCATTCGCCTCTCCACTACTCACCCTGAATAGCACCACAAATCCCTGCAACTGGCTCTATCCATGAGAAACAGATTTGGTTGCGTGAATCAGAAAACTAAAATTATCAGTGGCTTAACCACTCAAGGTCTTAGTCTTACATATCAGAAGTCTGGAAGTTATTAATTCAGGGTTTGTGTAGTAGTTCCCTTATGCCTTACACTCTCTCTTCTGCCACATCTAGGAGCGGTCTCTGTTACCAGGCCTATAAGATGGCTGCTCTAGCACCAGTCATAATGGATGTTTCCAGCCTCAGAAATGAGAAAAGGGGATGAGAGGGCACACAGCCACCTTTAAGGACACTTTCCACAGTTTTGCTGATGTTTAAAGTGCAGAAGAATGAAAAGGCTTTCGATCTTATGGTAAAAACAAGAAAAACATGGACACAATAACTATGCTTTTCTGTGAGTCTAGCAAAGAGTGAAGGATGCAAGCCTTGATGAACTGAATTCCAGAAAGTAATGAGACCTTCATAGGTGAACAGAGGGCCATGGCAGCTTTCCTACCTGAGAAGGGATGGGAAGCTAGTTTGGGTCCATGGGAGCATGTTATGCAGGGAGAGATTTTCTAGCAATGAGGAGGAATCAGCCGAGCCTTAGCTGACTGTGTCAATCAAGGTCATTCCCTGGTACAGAACCAGGGATATTTTTCATGGGTTTGATGTTACTCAAAATGGGGAGCTGGTAGAACAGTTCACACTAATGGTTGCCTCTGCAACTAGTGTTCAGCCTAAAATCACTAGAGGTCAGTCAGACTGGCAGCAAAAAGGAAAACCGAGTGTGGATAAAGACAAGGACAAACTGGAATCACAAGGATGCACTGGTACCCACGAAGACAGCTGAAACCCATAAGGGCAACTTGGAATACATATCTGTCACTCACTCCTTCCAAACTTAATCCTGTGGATCATCTACTGAAAAAGGTAACATGCTTTACTTTCGAGGTACACATGAAGTGGACCCACAACTCAGAGAAGATGAAAGGGATCTCCTGGGAGACAGAGAATCTGGGGGTCAGGTGCTGCCCCATACCTATTAGTATTCTTGGTACTCTCATTCACCTTCAGAATATAAAATAATATAGCTGCAGCTTCATTTCTATCTTCCAAGTTTTATGCAAAATATCTCTTGTGGCCTAAACTAATCCAGAAGCACAGGAAAGGAAATTCTGGAAAACACAGCTTCAATCCAGCCAAATTGGTGAAATATAGAGGTATCACAGATCGTGGGCTGGCAGGACAGGGTGGAATCTGGAAGAGCCCCAAATACAAAAACAAATTGCTCAGAGCAGTAATTCTCCCCCTACAAAAAATTTTGCCAAAAAAGGAGTCACGAAGTAAGGGCAGGTAAGCAGAAATAAAACATTTAGTTCCATTCAACTTCATGGTGATTTAATTTTGGGGCCCTGAGGAGTTGAACACAAAGTGAATCAAAAATACCTGAAACTGCAATCCAACCTCCCCTGAGTCAAATATTGACCCTTCCCTGCAAGACAAAGAAGTGAGTCTGCACTCTCTGGAAAACAAATGAAACAAACAAAAAATATTATGCTTCAGTCTCCACAATAAATAATTATGAAATGTGCAAAAAAGCAAGAACATGTAACCAAAAGTCAGGAAAATCAACAGTCAATAAAAGCAGATCCACAGACTAATTGTTGGAGTTGACAGACAAATTTAAATCAACTGTTATAAATCTGTTAAATAAGTTACAGGAAAAGAGGAACATAATGGCTGAATAGATAGGTAATTTCAAGATAAAAATTGAAAAAAATAAAAGTTAAAAAAGAACCAAATGAAATTCTAGAACTGAAACAATAATATATTATGGGATTTATGACAAATTTAAAAGTTAAATATAACCACAATAGCACAAAATATGGGAGGGGAGTAAAGATTCTTACATTATTCATGAGCTCAAGGTAGACTATGATAAATTAAGGATACATAGTTAATCCCTAGTAAAATCATTATAAAAGTATTAAGAGATATAGCTAAAAGCCAAATAGAATATATGACGTAAAATATAAAGTATACTTGCTTAATCCAAAAGAAGACAGAAAAGAAGGAACAAAAAACAGAACTTAAAGGCAAAAATAACTGAATGGTAAACTTAAACATAACCATATCAATAATTGTATTACATGTAAATGGATTAAACACTCCTATTAAAAAGTAGAGCCTGTCAGACTAGATACAAAAGCAAGACCAAACTATATGCTACCTACTAGAAACAAACTTTAAAAGACAAATATAAATGTAAAAAGATAGAAAAATATACCATGCAAAAATTAATAAAGATGCCGAAGTGGCTATAATATTAGACAAACTAGACTTTATAATAAAAATATTACCAGAGTTAAAGGTAGAATTAATGATAAAAGAGTCAATGCATTTAAAATATGTAACAATCTTCAATGCATATGTACCTAATAACTTCAAAATGTATGTGGCAGAAATTAACAGAACTAAAAAGGAGAAATAGACAAATCCAAAAGTATAAAAGGATATTTTCATATCACATTCTCAGAAATTCATAGAATAAGTAGACAAAATATCAATAGAACCATATAAAATCCGAATAACACTATTAACTAACTTGGTCTAATTGTCATTTACAAAATATACTAAGCCATGATACAAGTCTGAAAAAATGTTAAATGACCAAAGTAATATATGATTCCCTAATCAAATGTAAATTACAAATCAACAATTTAAAAATTTAGAATATTGTTAACTATTTGGAAATTAAGCAACATTCTTCTAAGCAATCCACAGGTCAATAAGGAAATCATAAGATAAACTGAAAATTGTTCTAATGGATAATAATGAAAACACAACTTATCAAAATCTATGGTATGTAGCTGAAGCAGTATCAGAGAGGAATTTATATTCTTAACTGCTTATAGTATAGAAGAAAGATTTCAAATCAATAATCTAAGTTTTCAATTTAATAAGCTAGAAAAATAAGAGCAAAAATGTAAAATAAGTAAATAGAAGAAAATAAAAAGCAGAAATTAGTGAAATAGAAAACACATGAAAAAGAGAGAATATCAGTAAAACCAAAAGTTGATTCTTTGACTAGATTAAGACTGATCAATCTTGGCAAAGCTAAATGAGAAAAACAGAAAATTACCAATATTACAAATTTAAAAAAGCATTACTACAGATCCTATGTACGCTAAAAGGATAATAAAGTAATAATATTAATAACCTTATGTCAGATTTTTACTTTTTAGATTAAATGGACACATTCCTTATAAAATATAACTTATCAAAACTGACATAAAAAATAGAAAATCTGAAGAGCCATATATCTGTCCAAAAAAATGAAGTTGTAATTGAAAACTTTCCCATAAAGAAAACTCCAGCCCAGATGGCTTCCTTGGTAAATTTTCTTCCAGGAAAAAATATTTAAGGAAGAAATAACATTAATCTTACAAAAATTATTCCATAAAATAGAAGAAGGAACATTTACTAAATTATTTTTATGGGGTCTGTATAACTTTGTTACTAAAACAAAGACGTCATAAGAAAAGACCATTACAGATGAATATCCCTCACAAATATAGACACAAAGATCTTTAACAAAATTTTACTAATATATAAAAGGGATAACACATTAAGACTAAGTGGAGTTTATTTCAGGAATACAACATCAATTTAACATATAAAAATAATGAATGAATGCAATGCACCACAGTAACAGAATAAAGGAGAAAAGTCAAATGATCATCACAACAGTCACAGGCAAAACATACAACAAAATTCAATACAAATTTATTATTTAAAACAACAAAACCAAAACAACAAAACTCTAAGCAAAACATACATAGAAGAAAACTTCCTTAATCTTCTAAAGATAGTTACGAAAATCTTACAGCTAACGTCATACTTAATGGTGACATATTGAATGCTTTCTTTCTGAGATTAGCAACAAGGTAAGGATATCTGCTGTCACCATTTCTATTCAATATTATGCTGGAGTTTCCTAGACATTGAAATAATGCCAGAAAAAGAAATAAATAGGCAAGGCACGGTGGCTTATGTCTGTAATCCCAGCACTTTGGGAGGCCGAGGTGAGCGGATCACCTGAGGCCAGGAGTTTGAGACCAGCCTGGTCAACATGGTGAAACCCTGTCTCTAATAAAAATATAAAAAATTAGTGGGGTGTGGTGGTGGGCACCTGTAATCCCAGCTACTCAGGAGGCTGAGGCAGGAGAATCACTTGAACCCAGGAGGCAAAGGCTGCAGTGAGTTGAGATCATGCCATTGTACTTCAGCCTGGGCAACAAGAATGAAACTCCATCAAAAAAAAAAAAAAGAAAGAAAGAAAAGAAAAGAAAAAGGAAAGGTGAGGAAAGGAAAAAGAAAAGAAGAAAAGAAAGAAATAACATAAGGATATAAGGTTTCGAATGAAATAAAAGTATTTTTATTTGCAGGTGATGGTTGTTTACATAAAATCCACCTAAGAAATCACTAAAAAATTACTAAAACAAATGAATTTAGCAACATCTTAGGATAAACAGGCCATATGTAAAAATTGGTTGAATTACTACATACTAGGAGCAAATAATTGCAAAATGGAATTTTTAAAATACCTACAATAACATTTGGAAAATACTTAAGGGCAAATTTAACAAAAAACCTGTAAAATCTGTACATTGAAAATTACAAACATTGCTGAGAAAAAAAATTTAAAGACCTAAAAAATGCAATTATATACCATGTTCATGGGTTATAAAGACTTGCTATGGTTAGGATATCAAGTTTTCCCAGATTCAAAACAATCTCAATGCAAATTCTATTTTTATAGACATTGAAAAAGCCCCTCTAAAATTTGTATGGAAATAAATGCAAAGGATCTAAATAAGCCAAAATAATTTTGGAAATATTTTTTGAAAACTCATACTACTTGTATCTACAACTTACAATAAAGCTACAATAATTAAATTGGCGTGGGATTGGCATAGAGACAAAAATATGAATGGAACAGAATAGAGTCCAGAAGTAGATCCAAATAAACATTGTCAACTTATTTTTGATGAGACATTAAGGCAGTTTGCGGGGTAGGGGGTGGTTCAACAAATTATGCTGAAACAACCACCAGACATCCATGCAGGAAAAAATGAAGCTGAACCCCTACCTCATAGCATGCACACAAATTAATTTGAAATGGATCACAGACTTTAGTGTAAAAGCTAAAACTATAAAACTGCTAAGAGAAATCATTTGAATATTGCTTCACAAATTTGAGTTACAGAATGTTGACTTGAAAAGCACAAAAAAAGTATAAACCATAAAAGACAAAACTGGTAACTTGCATTTCATCAAAATTAAAAGCCTCTGCTCTTTTGAAAAACACTGTTAAGCAAGCCACTGACTGGAAGAAAATGCATGCAAAATATATTTCTGATAAAGGACTTGTATCCTTTATCAGAATACATAAGCAACTCTTGCAACTCAATCAGAAGAAAACACCCTCAGAAATTAAAATGAAGACATAACAACTAATACCACAGAAATAGAAAGAATCATTAGAAACTTTAATAACTATACTCCAACAAATTAGAAAACCTAGAAGAAATGTATAAATTCCTGGACACATACAGCTTACTTACCAAGATTAAATCTTGAGGAAATAGAAAACCTGAACAAACCCATAATGGTAATGAGATCAAAGCCATAATAAAAAGTCTCCCATCAAAGAAAAGCTCATGATGTGATGGCTTCACTGCTGAGTACTACCAAACACTTACAGAAGAACTAATGCCAATTCTACTAAACTCTTCAAAAAAAATTGAAGAGGAGGGAATACCTCCAAACTCAGTCTACAAGGCCGGCATTACCCTGATACCAAAACCAGACAAGGACACACACAAAAAAGAAAATGATAAGCCAGTCTCCCTCATGAACATAGACACAAAAATCCTCAACAAAATAGCAAACCAAATTCAACAACACATTAAAAAGGTCATTCACCATGATAAAATGGGATTCATCCCAGAGATGCAAGGATGGTTCAATATACACAAATCAATAAATATGATATATCACATAAACAGAACAAAAGATAAAAATCATATGATCATTTCAATAGATACTGAAAGAGCATTTGATAAAATTTAACATCTCTTTATGATAAAAAATGCTCAAAAAACTGGGTAACTCAAAACAATAAAGACTATATATGACAAACCCACAGCTAGTATCATACTGAATGGGAAAAAAATTAAAAGCCTTTTCTCTAAGATCTGGAACAAGACAAAGGTGTCCACTTTCACCACTGTAATCAACATAAGACTGAAAGTCCTCGCCAGGGCAACCAAACAAGAGAAAGAAATAAAGGTCATCTGAATTTAAAAGGAAGAAGTTATATTATTCTTTTTCATGGATGACATAATCTTACATTTAGAAAACCCTAAAGACTCCACAAAAAATCTGTTAGAACTGATAAATGAATTCAGTAAAGTTGGAGGATACGAAATCAACATACAAAAATCAGTAGCATTTGTATATGCCAAGAGCAAACAATCTGAAAAAGAAAACAAGAAAGCAATTCTATTTATAATAGCTACAAAAAAATAAGATATGCAGAAATAAACTTAACCAAAGAAATGAAAGAAAAAGAACAAGGAAACAAGGAAAAGTATAAAATTATCATGAAGAAATTGAATAGAATTCAAGAATATGGAAAGGCATTCCACACTCAAGAATGGAAAGAATATTGTTAAAATGTCAATACTATCCAAAGTTATCTACAGATTTAATGCAATCCCTGTCAAAATGCCAATGACATTCTCCACAGAAATAGAAAAAAAATCCTAAAATTTATATGGAACCACATAAGACCCCAAATAGTCAAAGCAATCCTGAGCAAAAAGAAAAGCTGGAAATATCACACTACCAGATTTCAAAATATACTACAATGCTATAGTAACCAAATCAGCATGGTACTGGCATAAAAAGACATATGCCATGAAACAGAATAAAAACCCAGTAATGTATCTACAAATCTACAGTCAGTTCATTTTCAACGAAGGCACTAAGAATATACATTGGAGAAAAAAACAGTCTCTTCAATAAATGGTGCTGGGAAAACAGGATAAAACCATATCAAGAATGAAACTAGGCCCTTATCTCTCACCATACACAAAAATCAAATCAAAATGGATTAAAGACTTACATCTAAGACCTGAAACTATGAAACTACTAGAAGAAAACATTGGGGAAATGCTCCAGGATGTTGGTCTGGGCAAAGATGTTTTGCATAACACCTCAAAAGCACAGGCAACAAATGCAAAAATAGAAAATGAGATAAAATCAACCTAAAAAAGCTTCTGCACAGCAAAGGAAACAATTAACAAAGTGAAGGGACAACCAACAGAATGGGAGAAAATATTTGCAAACTATTCATCTGACAAGAGATTAATAATCAGCATATATAAGCAATTCAAACAACTGCAAAACGCAAATAATTCAATTTTTAAATGGGCAAAAGATCTGAATAGACATTTTCAAAAGAAGACATACAAATGGCCAGCAAGTATATAAAAAAATGCTCAACATCACAAATTATCAGAGAAACGCAGATGAAAACCACAATGAGATCCACCCCAGTTAAAATGGCTGTTATCAAAAAGACAGCAATTAGCAGATACTGGCAAGGATGTAGAGAAAGGGGAACCCTTGTACACTGCTGGTGGGAATGTAAGTTAGTACAACCACTATGGAAAACATTAGGGGTATTCCTCAAAACCTAAAAATAGAGCTACCATATGATCCAGCAATCTCACTACTGGGTATACATTTAAAAGAAAGAAAATCAATATATCAAAGAGACATCTACACTCCCATGTTAATTGCAGCACTATTCACAATAACCAAAATTTGGAATCAACCTAAATGTCCATCAGTGGATCAATAAAGACAATTTGATATATATGCACAATGGAATTTTATTCAGCCATAAAAAATAACAAAGTCTTCTCACTTGCAGCAACATGGGTGGTAGTAGAGGTCATTATGTTAAGTAAAATAAGCCAAGCCAGGAAGACAAGTATCACATGTTTTCACTCCTATATGGGAGCTAAGAAAGTGAACCTCATGAAGATAGAGAGTAGTGTGGTGGTTATCAGAAGCCGAGAAGTGTAGGGAGTGGGAGTAAATGAAAAGAGGTTGATTAATGGACACAAAAATGCAGATAGATGGAGGAAATAAGACCTAGTATTCAATAAATCAGTAGAGTGACTATAGTAAACAAAAATCTGTTGTATATTTCAAAATAGCTAGCAGAGAATAATTTCAATATTCACAGAATAAAGAAAAAATGTTTAAGGTGATGGGTACCCCGATTACTCTGATTTGATTATTATACATTATATGAATGTATCAAAAGATCACACGTACCCCCAAAATATACACATCTATTGTGTATCAGTAAAACAATATTTTTATTAGGAAATAAAAATATTGATACCCTAATAAAAATACCCTAATAAAAAAATACCCTAATAAAAAAGAAACAAAAATCTGAACAGATTTTCCATACAAATAAGGTATCTGGATAGCAAATAAGCACAATGAAATATGTTCAACATTATTAGCCCCAGGAAAATGCAAACTAAAGCCACACTTAGATGTTACTACATACCCATTAGAATAGCTAAAATTAAAATGACTGACAATGCTAAGTGTTGGTGAGAATATGAAGCAACTAGGACTCTTACACATCAATAGCGGAAATGTAAGATGGTACAGTCTCTTTGGAAAATCTTACGGCAGTTTCTTGTAAAATTAAACGTATAGCCTAATAATTCAAGTTCTACGTTTTTACACAAGCAAAATGAAAGAATATGTCCACATTATACATAAATGCTCATAGATGCTTCATTCATAATAGCCCAAAACTGAAACCAATATACCAGTTGATGTGCCATTCATTAACCAGCAAAGGGGTAAACAAATTGTAGCACTTCCATAGAATGGAATATTATCCAGCTTTAAAAAGAAAAAAATTTACTGATACATGCAATTACATAGGTAAAACTCGGAAACAGCATCCTGAATAAAAACATCAGATACAAAAGAGTACATATGATTCTATTCATTTGAAATTCTACAAAAGGCAAAACTCATCTACAGTGGCAAAAGCAGATCAGTGGCTGACTGGGGCCAGGAATGGGAAGGAAGGATGAAGGCTGGCTGCAAAGAGCCATTTAGAGAACTTTTTGAGATGATGGAAATGTTCTGTATTTTGCTTGCAGTGGTGGTTATACAGGTATAAGTATTTTTGAAAACTCTCTGAATCCTACACTGAGAAATGGACACATTTTATTATACGTAAATTATGCCTCAACAATGTAGCTTTTCAAAAAATACAAGCAGTCAAATTTTTCAATGGGCAAAAACTTAAAAACACCTAATGAAAGAATATGAATAGGTAATAAACATATGAAAATATTCAACAGTAAAAGAAAATGCAAATTAAAATGACAAGATACCAACGTATACCCACTAGAATGGCTGAAATTAACAAGAGCTGCAATGCTCGAGCACATGAAGCAAGTGAAATTCTCAAATGTTGCTGATAGGGTGTAAAATAGGACAAACACTTTGGAACTCTCTTTGGCAATTTCTTATAAAGTTAAACATATGTCTACCCACTGATCCAGCAATTCCATTCCTAAGAGAAATAAAAACACATGTCCAGGCCAGGTACGGTGGCTCACACCTGTAAACCCAGCACTTTGGGAGGCCAAGGCGGGCGGATCACCTGAGGTTGGGAGTTCGAGACCAGCCTGATCAACATGGAGAAACCCTACCTCCACTAAAAATACAAAAAACAAAATCAGCCAGGTGTGATGGTGCATGCCTATAGTCCCAGCTACTCGGGAGACTGAGGCAGAAGTATCACTTGAACCCGGGAGGCGGAGGTTGCAGTAAGCCAAGATAACACCATTACACTCCAGCCTGGGCAACAAGAGCAAAGCTCTGTCTCAAAAGAAAAAAACAAAAAAACAAAAAAAACATGTCCACAAAAAATACCTGTACAAGGATGTTCACAGCAGCTTTATTCTACTAGTCCTAAACCAGAAACATCCAAATGTCCAACAACAGGAGAATGAATAAAATATGATCCATCTATACAATGAAACACTACTCCACGATAAAAAGAACAATAGATTCAAGCAACAACACGGATTGATCTCACAGACATTGCATTGAGTGAAAGAAGTCAGATACAAAAAGGTATGTACCATAAAACTCCATTTCTATGAAGTTCAAGAACAGGCAAACTAACCTGTATGCTAGAAATCAGGACAGTAGCTGGCCTGGGGTTAGGGGGTTGTCTGGATTGGGGCATGGTGGGATGATAATTGGAAATGGAAATGAAGGGAACTTTCTAGGATCATGAAAATGTTATTTATCTTTATAGGAGTCTGTGCATTTGTCAAATTCCCTTGAACTGTACAGCTAAGATCTGTATGTAAATTATACTTCAGTTTGTAATAAAGAAAGAAAAAAAGAACAAAGGAAGTTGAACACATCACTTCTGCTTGGATCTCAAAGACCAGAATCTAGTCACATAACCATACTTAGCTGTAAGAGAGACTGGGGAAGTCTTTGTTCCAAGTGGTTTTGTGCCCAATTAAAATTTGGAGGTATTTTTACTGTAGAAGCAGAGACCTGATTTAGAGGAACAACTAACAGTCCCTGTCATTGGCCAAGCAACTAAATTATGGTTTCTTTGTTTGTTTGGTTGGTTGGTTTTGTTTTGAGACAGAGTCTCGCTCTGTTACCCAGGCTGGAGTACAGTGGTGTGATCTCGGCTCACTGCAACCTCCACCTCCTGGGTTCAAGCGATTCTCCTGCCTCAGCCTCCTGAGTACCTGGAATTACAGGCGCATGCCACCACACCAGGCTGATTTTTGTATTTTTAGTAGAGATGGGGTTTTGCCATGTTGGCCAGGCTAGTCTTGAACTCTTGACCTCAAGGGATCCACCCGCCTCAGCCTCCCAAACTGCTGGGATTACAGGTGTGGGCCACCATGCCTGGCCTAAATTATCTTTCTTTTTGAGGGAAGTGGGCTGCAAGGAAATTTCAAATACATGTAATTTAATAATTCTTTTTTGTTGTTGTTTTTTGAGACAGGGTCTCGCTCTGTCACCAGGCTGGAGTACAGTGGCACAATCATAGCTCACTGCAGCCTCAGCCTCCCAGGCTCAAGAGATCCTCCCACTTCAGCCACCTGCACAGCTGGGACTACAGGCACACACCACCACAACCCACTAATTTTTTAGAAAAAATTTTTTGTAGAGATGGGGTCTCATTGTGTTACCCAGGTTGGTCTCAAACTCCTGAGCTCAAGCGATCCTCAAACTTCAGCCTCCCAAAGTGCTAGAATTACAGACCTGTAATTTAATAATTCTTCTAATTCTGTCATGCTACCTTCTATAATTTTTTAGTGTTTCCCTTTCCTTACTGTGATCAGGCAAGACCACTGTTTCTGTAGTGACCATAACCTTGAGAATCTGCCAAGGGCATGCTGGGTGACAAATGGAAGGGGGCATAAAGGAAGAAGGGTACCAAGGCTGGGAAGGAAAATGAAACAGCCTTGAAAGTGTGAATGAAAACCTGCACAGGAAACACAGAATGTGTGACATTTGCCACCTTCCAGTTAGAAGGAACCACCTTTTTTGTGTTTAAAGTCCAACTTGGCTTCCTCTGGGGGCCACGAAGAATTTCGTCTTACAGGTCTATCAATAGACCTGTCAATATAGGTCCTCTCCTGTATGATGGATTCACCAAGAGTAGCATTCCCAATCTCATGAAGCCTTTAGTCCCTGCAAAAGTAGTACTGGGGATGCCTGCCACACAGATCTTTCTCTCAATAGATAATCCAATGTTGATGCTGCTACCATACGAGAATTTTCCTACAGAGAAGCTTGTTCCCTAGGCAGGAACTGGAGAAAAGCACAACTTTCATTTCCCTTGGGAACCATGCATGGTTGATTTCATTGCTGCAAGCAATCCCACACCTGTGCTATCTCAGTCTCCTGCACATTCAGTCAGACAACATTTATTGAGTGCCTGCTCTGCCTGGCACCAGGCTGAAACCTGGGAATACACAGAATGTACAGAACTGTATCCTGGGCTGGGGATTAACCTCCCATTCCTAGCCAACCCTCTGGATTAAGCCCCTTGACACTGATATCAACCAGAACCATACCCAAGAACCCCAGGACCAAGCACTCTGGGAAAGAGCCCTGGCCTATTTCCCCAAACACCTGCCCTATCCCATTCCCCCACACCCACCCCCTGCCACCAGCCTGCTCCTGCTTGAGCCAGACACAACCTCTTTCCCAATATAGACGGATGAGAGATGAGCAGGGTCTGCTTGATGAAATTGGTCCATGGGCTGCCTCCAAGATCTGGCTGCAAGGAGAATGGACTGGAAATTGCATGGCCATTATCTTTGCTGACAACCCCCCCTTCTCATCTTTCCAATATAATGAATTGCATGGAGAGCTCAGCTGTCACAAAAGCTTTTGAATTCCAGCCCTACCATCCTCCAGGACATCCTTGGAGGTTATCTCAGCAAGGCAGGTGGAAGAGGAAAGAGAAAAGCTTAACCCTATAAGAATAATTATGATGTATTATTATCAACTGATGGCAATCTAATGCAGGATTTTCAATATAGACGCTGCTGACTGCAATTTTTCTCTGTCATATGTGCACGCACTAAAAGACTACATTTAATGACTCCAAAGTTCACAGCAGTTTCTCAAACTAAATTTAGTTCCTTAGAAGCAGTGTCTCAATACAGTGCATTTTCATAAAATAGAGATACAGTCTGAATATGGAAGACACTTTTCAGGGTAGATGGAAATGTTAGGATTAGTATGTCTATAAGATAAGACCACTAGTTGGCATTAGTGTTGAGTTTACATGGCCATGCCAACTGCATTATGTGCCAAAATTGGAGTAGCACTGTAAATGACAGAACCTCATGAGCCGTGGGATCTTATTGGTTTCTCTCTATCTCCAGCTCTTGGCACAATCCTGGTCACAAGCAGAGGTTTGAGAAATGATTGCTGACCTCCCCATTCCCAATCTTGTATACCTGCATCTAAAGGACAGTGCCTAATTTGCATGTGGAACACTAGCTATAAGGGAGTCTGGGAAATGTGGTGGTGAACTTTCCAACCTCCCTAACTAGCAGGAAGGTAGAGCAAGTTTGAGGATGCCAACATAGCATACCTACCATACTCTCTAATGACCCACCCTCAGCTTACGCTCCCACCACCTTCCTGAGCCCCTCCCTGAGGGGCAGCACACACACCTATGACCCCTGATCAGCCCACCCATGGACGCTGGTATCAATGAGGACAGGAGAACACAAGGCTGCCTGTCCTGTAGCCATGCAAGGCTTCCTTCAGTTTCTCAAAAGCTCCAAGCTCTCCCTGGCCACAGGGACTTTGTGCATACTATTCCCCTTGCTAGAATGGTCTTCCCATTTCACCCACCATCCTCTTCTAGGTAACTTTATCCTTTGAATTGTAGCTCAAACATCATCTCCTCCAGGAATCTTTCCCTGACTCCCCAGACTAGATCACCTTCCCGTGAGATGCTCATTTATTATCACAGCATTTGTGGATTATTAACAGATCACAGGCTCCCCTGATCAGCCACATACCATGACAGTGTGCCTGTGAGTCTCTTTGTCACCTCGGCCTGTAGGTCTAGACTGAACCTAGCCCAGGCTGACACTGTCTGAGTGTCTCACACCAACAACCACAGCCACAGTCCTTGTTCTCAAAGATGCACTGAAGTTAACAGTGATCTTCATGGCTTGCTTCATCCACACACTGATGAAGATGACACCCTAACATCACAATTTTTCTTGTATAAGTACACTCACTGCTAAGGTATGTTTATACTTTACTGCAACATCCCAGACATGCTACATGTTCCCTAAACACATGGCATAGCAGTTGAAGACATGGGCTTTGGTGTCAGGCAGACCTAAGTTCCAACCTTGGCTCTGACACTTGCTAGTCATGTCACCTGAAACAAGTTTCTGAGCTCTTTTTTTTTCTCATCTTTAAGCAGGAATAGTAAATATCAGTCTTGAAGAGTTATTGTAAGAACTAAGCAAAATAAACCAAGTGAAAGAGCAAGACATTGCCTAGCACCTAAGTGTATGTTATGATAATCATCATCATAAGAGGGTTCTTGGGGTCTTCGTTAGGTAGCATGTTATGTCAGTTTCTTTGGCTGAAGATGTCATATTTAACTCTTCCTCAGGACGATGGGAATGACTTTTGAGACTCTTAATAGAAGAGAGAGCTAGAAATCCCTCTAGACTGTGTCCTGCAGACACGGATCTAACAGGCTGCCTAGAGCCCACCAGTATGGCAGAGGACACTGGCTTACCCTCTTGGAAAGCAATGTGGAGATATTTATCAAAAGCCAAGAAAAACCTCCACCTTTTGACCCAATATTTTAACTCCTGGACGACATGCTAAAGGAGTAATTCAATGAAGCAAAAAGGTTTCTTTTCTTTTTTTGAGATAGGGTATCACTCTGTCACCCAGGCTGGAGTTCTGTGGCATGATGATGGCTCACTGCAGCCTGAACCTCCCAGACTGAAGCTATCCTTACACTTCAGCTTCTCTAGTAGCTGAGACTACAGGGGTGTGCCACCACACCAGGCTAATTTATTATTATTATGCTTAGTAGAGACAAGGTCTTACTATTTTGCCCAGTCTATTCTCAAACTACTGGACTCAAGTAGTCCTCCCACTTTAGCCTCCCAAAGTGCTGGGATTACAGGTATGAGCCACTGCATCCAGCCCCCATAAAGTTTTCTTTGTGAAGATGTTCACTAAAATCACTCAAGATTGGAAACTCTCTTGATTAACAATAATAAGGGATTGGTTTGGCAAATCAGCACACTGAGATTTTACAGCCATTAAAAGGTTCACCGTGAAGTCTCTGTAGAAACATGAAAAAAAGTGTTTCTTCTACAATGTGAAGAGCAAACACCCAGTTTGGCAGAGGGCCTGCCAGACAAAATGAGGGCCAACAGAGAACACCCCAAAATTGAAAGAGTTGGGAAGAGGGAAAGTCTAGGAGATTTTAGGAAAACATCCTTTAATATTCATTTTAATGCTGTGCTGTTTTTACAGGTTTAAAATAACCATCCTAGTGGGCACTTATAGCAGATGATTGAAGCCTAAGGAAACCCCTGTCTCAACTAGTGGAAATAAAAGGGTCCTTCCTCAGTAGAGCAGAGTTTGATGTCTTAAGTCCATGCTGTAGATGAGATTTTCTGGAACAAACAAGGCAAATAATACTGGAAAGACTAGTTACTAGGCAAAATCAGACTTCTTCCAGCCTAGAGTAAAGTGGAACATTTAACATCATTTAAAGCGTTATACACTCTTTAAATGGGTTTTAAAGACTTACGATGAGACCAAAAGTTTTGCTCCTCCCATTCTGATGCACTACAGCTAGAGGAGCCTCACTTCAAGCACCCTAGAGAGAAGGCAGAAACAGCCAGAAATGTGCCGCCCAAACAGAACAGGTTAGTGGTGAGGTCCTGAAAGCTATCTGCAGCTTAATAGCATGGCATTTACGGTTGAGCTACAGGATTTGATTCAAGTATTTATCCCCTAGTCCTTGAACAAGAAACTGTCTCAGGGCTGTTCATTCTATGGAAACGCTCAGAAAGAGGCAATACCCATATTTATAAATGTGGAAACACTCTCAAACTTAGGACTTGAGAACTCTAACCACCTTCAATTAACCAGAGTTCCAAGACTCATGCCCTGGACTCTTAAGGAAGAAGGCATGATGGCATCTAAATGCATTCAGATCCAGTTGGGGCCAGAATCCATTCAGCCCAGTCTCCTAATGGTTCTACCTCTGAGTCTACAGTAAAATTCAATATTCAGAATGGTGCCTCTTTGGCCTTCCAGTCTCCTCAATACCATTTCCAGGTAGCAAAACAAGGGCTGGCCAGAACTGACAGCTGTCTTGGGAATAGACAAGGGATAGCCTGAGTGGGCAGAGGCCATCCTCAGCAATGTCCAGGAGTATGAATTTGGCCAAGGACACCTGGAAGGATTGTGGTACCAAATATGGGACCCTCTGTTCTGAAGCAATGGATGTACAAGGTGGAGATGGGTCACAAGAAACAAAGCTAGAGGCCAGGCATGGTGGCTTACACCTGTAATCCCAACACTTTGGGAGGCTGAGGTGGGAAGATTGTTTGAGATCAGGAGTTCAAGACCAGCCTGGCAAACATAGCAAGATCTCATCTCTACTGAAAATAACTTTAAAAAATATTAGCCAGGCATGGTGGCACATGCCTGTAGTCCTAGCTACTCAGAGGCCTGAGGTGGGAGGATCACTTGTGCCCAGGAGATGGGGGCTTCAGTGAGCTATGACTGTACCACTGCATTCCAGCCTGGGCAACAGAGTGAGAAAAGAAAGGAAGGAAGGAAGAGGAAGGGAAAGGGGAAGGGAAAGGAGAGAAAGAGAAAGGATGGAAGGAAGGAAGAAAGAAGGAAAGAAGGAGGAGAGGAAAGGGGAGGAGAAGGGGGAGGGGGAGGAGGGGGAGGGGAAGGGGAAGGGGGAGAGGAAGGTGAGGAGGGAGGGAAGAGTCAGAAAGAGGGCAAGAGGGCAAGACAGAAAGACAGAAAGACAGAAAAGGATGAATTATCCCTTAGAACAGCAGTTCCCAACCTTTTTGGCACCAGGGACTGGTTTCATGGGAGACAGTTTTTCCATGGACCAGGATGGGGTTGGAGGTTTGGGGACAGGGGGAGGTGATGGTTTGGGAATGATTCAAGTGCAATTACATTTATTGTGTACTTTATTTCCATTAGCATTACATTGTACAGCTCACCATATACACCTCACCATAATGTAGAATCAGTGGGAGCCTTGAACTTGTTTCCCTGCAACTAGATGATCCCATCTGGGAGTGATGAAAGACAGTGACAGATTATCAGGCATTAGACTTTCATAAGGAGCCCATAGCCTAGATCCCTCACATGTGCAGTTCACAATAGGGTTTATGCTCCTGTGAGAATCTAATGCCGCTGCTGATCCGACAGGAGGCAGAGCTCAGGCGGTAATGCAAGTGATGGGGAGCGGCTATAAATACAGATGAAATTTCACTCACTCATCTGCTGCTCACCTCCCACTGTGTAGCCCAGTTCCTAACAGGCCATGGACCAGTACCACCCCATGGCCCAGGTCTTGGGGACCCCTGCCTTTAGAACACAGGCATGATGGCAGAGGGCAGCCAGCAGTAAGTAGTTAGTGGGGCTAATGGGGCCTTGCTGTGACAGCAAAGGGTGTGGGAACAGCAGGGATGATATTATCAGAGAATTATCTCTGTTCTCATTGGGGCAGCAAAGGCCTCTCCCAATATGGTGCCTTGGAGCTCTGGACCCTGTTCCCCAGTCCTGATTTCAAATATGACCCATTGTCAGACCATGGACCTTTTTGTTGTTGGGAGAAGATGGTCAATGTCTTAATGGGGGCTCCTCTAGGAGCAGATCATGAGATAAGAAGATGCAGTTTATTTGGGAGGTAAAGAACAAACGAGTAGACATATGGAAATATGAGGCAGAGAAGGAGAGGCACCCCTAGCCCTAATTCAATATATTTATCTGTTCTCACACTGCTGATAAAGACATACCCGAGTCTGGATCATTTATAAAGAAAAAGGAGTTTAATAGACTCAAAGTTCCACATGGCTGAAGAGACCTCACAATCATGGCAGAAGGCGAAAGTCACATCTTACATGGCAGCAGGCAAGAGGGGTTTGTGCAGAGAAACTCCCCTTTATAAAACCATCAGATCTCATGAGATTTATTCACTATCACGAGAACAGCATGGGAAAGATCCGCCCCTATGATTCAATCACTTCCCACGGGGTCCCTTCCATGACATGTGGGGATTATAGGAGTTACAATTCAAGATTTGGGTGGGGACAGAGCCAAACCATATCACTCAATAAACGGTGCTTTAATCAAGCCAGTTACCACAGGCAACTGGAGCTTAATCCCCCCCCAGGAAAGCTCAAGAAAACAGTGTAGACACAAACACAGAGTAAGTGGGTCTGAGATGTGAGAGGGCTGGAGTACCCACTGGTTACTGATTGACGGTCAGATGAGTAGGGGACATTCATTCCCCACCATTTCCAGCATGGACAGCAAGGCAAGCGGAGTGATCTGAACGACACAAAAATGCCTTCAGGTGCTGATGGATGAAGGTCAGGTCTTCTCACACTAACACGCTAAGGATGGCGGGGATATGGGCAGGTCATCACTGGTGTCACCAATTTAAAAAATAAAATAAAAAGACAGGGTGTCTCCCTCTGTCACCCCAGCTAGAGTGCAGTGGCATGATCATGGCTTACTGCAGCCTTGAACTCCTGGGCTCAAGCCATCCTCCCACCTCACCCTCCCAAGTAGCAATGACTAAAGGCACACACCACAGCCAGCTAAGGCTTTTTTTAACTTTTTCTTTTTTGTAGAGATGGGATCTCACTATGTTGTCCAGGATAGTCTTGAACTCCTGGCATCAAGTGATCCTCCCAAACTGCTGGGATTGTAGGTGTGAGCCACTGCACTTGGCCAGTGTCATTAAAGGTTGTCTGATTCAGTGATGCAAACTGGTAAGGATGCCCTTCCATGGGTTCACCCAGCTCCACCGACAGTTTCCCCTAAAAACAGGGCACTCATTACCCACCTCCCAAGGCAGTCTAGCATTTCCATTCTCAGAGAACTCTCAGTGGTAGAAAGTTCTTCCCCCAGTGAACTGATATTAGGATCCCTGCAGCTTCAACCTGCTGGTCTTAGCATTGCCCTGTAGGCCATGCAGAACCACGGGAAGCCGCCTGACTCCAGGAATTCAATTCTGTTCACGATGGTGTTCTTTACTCAGGCAAGAAAGCAAAGTGAGCAGATGTGCTTTAGGAAGAATCTCACAAAGGACTGCTCGAACAAGAGGGAGATTTTAGTTAATTAACAACAGATTCCAGTAATCAGATGAGTCCACTCCCAGCCTTTCTGCTGAATGGAACTTCCACGGTAGGTGCAGTTGTTATTATCAGGCAGGCCAAGGGCTACATGCATTTATCATAAAATACGAGGCTTAACTTCAATATCAAGATGAAAGTCAAACCCAAGCTCCCTGGGAGACAAGGAGCTCGGCTCTCACAAGCCTAGAGTGGAGAATATTGCCTTTCAGCAAATAATACTTCTAATTTGATCTTGCAAAGATTCCTGCAAAGAAGAAAGCAACGAGATGTCAGGAGAATGTGGAATGTGTACTCTTCTGTATGTATTTTTTTTATCACGGCCACATTCTTCAGGATCTCAGTCATCAATTATTTGTGACAGGCAGTCAATTGTTTATCTTTCAAGAGCATTACCACTTACTTCCCTTTATATATCTTCCCTGTATTATTATGCGGACAAGATCATCTATTTTCTCCTCCCTTCCAAGCCCTTCCGTCATTTGCTATCCAGCATCCTGGTGTAATGCCCTGGAATGATTGGCTTTGTAAGGCTGGAAGAAAAATGACTTTCCGCTCCCCCCTCACCAAGGCATACACAAAAGGGCACCAAACCAGCGTTTAATTCAGCCAAATGTCAGGGCCCTGCAAGTGGAAATTCACTTGTGTGTGTTAGAACAGGTGTTTCTGTGAGATCCTCAGAGAAACCAGAACAGCTAGAAGCAAGAAAATTCCCCCACCCCTTTTCAGGAAATAGAAGCAAGTCTCTGCCATGAAAGCCATTTTTACTTAAAACACCAGGCTGAAATAATTGCATATTTGTTGGGGATTGACAGTTGAGTTTTTTCATGAATTTTGCTATCTTTTGACAGTAGCAAATAAGTAGGTAGTAAATGCACTCTCTTGGGGCTTTTAACAGCAGAAAAAAAAAAACAAAAATAAAAATCACAGTAGGAAAATTGCCCCCAAAGAACATGGCAATATTTCCATACTTTGCTGCACTTAAAGGGAGAAAATGGGCATTAAGTGTAACAGGGTTGTTAGAAAAACAGTGGTTCTATTTCCAGGTCTTTCATTTGCCAAAAGCCTCAATACCCAGTCACTGAAAGTGGAAGAATGCCAACCTGAATTTCTATAATGCGCCTTGCAAACAATTGGATTTATTCTTAATGGACCCTTGCTGCATTTTTACATTATGCAGCACATAATTAGCTATTACATGACTTAGGAATCAACACCTCCGATTTGCTGGGACGGGTGCCTGATGAATGATTTCATGCTGTTCTTTTAAATCGATATTGTGCTGCCCGCAATTCAGTGGTGGATTTGAGGGGTGTTTTGAGGGGAGAGGAGTTAAAGATTTCTCAGTTTTGGAACCTGAAATGACAATGCAATATTAATTATAAATCTTTTAACTAACCTGCAGCCTGCAAAGCAGTTCTGGGCAGCACCCGTTGGATTCAGTTTCTGTAAATAGCACTTCAAATTCGCTCAGACCTTCTGCTCACCAAAACAAACAACAAACAAACACAAACATTTCCCTTTTTATAAATAATGTCAGGGAGGCCGGGCGCGGTGGCTCATGCCTGTAATCCCAGCACTTTGGGAAGCCGAGGCAGGTGGATCACGAAGTCAGGAGTTCGAGATGAGCCTGGCCAATGTGGTGAAACCCCGTCTCTACTAAAAATACAAAAATTAGCCAGGCATGGTGGCATGTGCCTGTAATGCCAGCTACTCCAGAGGCTGAGGAAGGAGAATCACTCGAACACCATAGGTGGAGGTTGCAGTGAGCCGAGATTGCGCCATTGCACTCCAGCCTGGGCGACACAGCAAGAGTCTGTCTGTCTTAAATAAATAAATAAATAAATAAATAAATAAATAAAGTAAGTCAGGGGATTTTGGTGGGGGGGAGGGGGCCTGAATTGTCAACCAACTGGCATGAATTTATGAAACTCCTACCACATGCCCAGAATGGCTGGTGCAAGGGTGACAGGTCATTTATTGAGATGTGAATCTGCATTTTGTTCTTGCCGCATTTTTCTCACAGACCCTCCATCCCCCTTTCCAAGAAGGGAGTCAGAGCCTGAGCACCCCATTGGTTCAAGGGAAGCTCGCACACTCAGGGCCTGAAATAGAGGTTGCTTGCAGAAAAGCTCTTTTCCTGGCTTCTGAGAGTGCCAGCTCACTGAGAGCCTGACGCTGGATAATCCAGAAGGTGAGAAGAGAGAGCTGAGCATCTCTGAAGAGAGCAGAAGCAGCATGAAATTGGGTGGGGGAGGCGATTCTCCAAGCCTGGAAGGAAGGTAGAGGTTTACAGGCTCTGGATGGAGACCCCCAGCAGCCGGGAGGGTAGAAGGATCTCTGGGGGAAGTGATTGTGAAGACCACCCGGGCTGGCTGGGGAGCCGTGACTCCCAGGGCCAAGCATGGGCAGCCATGAAAGCTACAGGAGCCCCTGGTCAGCACAAGACTCCCAGGACCTGCACGGGGCCCTGGGCCAAGAAAAGGAGCCCCAATCAGGACAGAAGACCCTACCAGCCTGGCAGGATCAGGCCTGCCAGGCCTGAGTTAACACAGTTAAACAGGTCAGAGTTAATATGGTTTCAAAGAGGTATTGGGCATTTCTTACATAGCCAAGCTTGCGGGGCAACAGTCATATCCACCAGAGTTATTGCTGCTGACTGGCAGCCTAGGCACCTTCACTTCTCCAGTCATTGCTGCTGCCACCTGTACCAAGGGTCAAGTCAAAGTCAGAACAATGATGACCATGAGTAGGGGTGACTCCAGGCCACCAGCCAGCATAGCCTGGAAGGGCAGCCTGCAAGCCTGCCAGAGCCAGGAGCTGGGACAGGACCGTTCCTGGCTCCCAAGTTCCCTCCTCCCCTCTTCCCATGAGTGTGGGCAACTCCTAGGTCTGACTTTCTGTTCTCACCCCTACCCTGAGATCTGCCAGTTCCTCTGCTCCCTCCAAAGCAGGCCCCACCCTGTGCTGGGTGCTCAGGATCCAACAGGGAGTGACACAGATAAAGTCCCTGCCCTCCCAGACCCTGGAGGCAGCTCTACCTCATTCGGCATTGCCATCTGCCACCTGATCCTGAGCGCTTCAACACCCGGAACTTGAAATCAGACGGATAGCCCCAACGGTCTTCCTTCCCAGCCCTGCGTAGCCCCACACTGCCACCTGGTCCCACCATGCCTTGCAACACAAAGCCTGGCAATGTGCAGGAACTAGGCTTGGCTGCCATCTTGAAATGAAGAGGGAAAGACACTAATTGCAGTGAGAACAAAACTTAAAATCTCGATAAATCAGTGTACCACAAAATGACCCGAGAAAAATGCAGGGCCAAGCAGCATAGAGCACACTCAAGAGAGATCATAGGAGCCAGTCATGGAGGACAGCTGGATGGGCGTGGCTAGATGGAGGGTCCGGAAGCCCAGAGGGGAGTTCACCATGGTTCCCATCTTCTAAAACCTGTGCTTTGAATTCCGGCACATACTATGCAGGAAGACAGGAGAGAGCAACCAGCTGTGACTCGCGCATTGCTGATGGAAGTGAAAGAGGTACGATCTGTTCAAAAGCAATTTGTCAAAACATTTCAAGAGCCATAAAAATCTTCTAACCTTTGATCCAATAAGCTTACTCCAGGGAATATATCTGTAAGGAATGAATTCAATAATAAGAAAAAAATAGGTTATAATAAGTGAGCACCTACGCTATGCTAGCTGCTATTTTAAGCACCTTAAATGTGTATTTTCTAAATTAGCCAGGTGTGGTGGCACATACCTGTAATCCCAGCTTCTCAGGAAGCTGAGGCATGAGAGTCACTTGGACCCGAGAGGTGGAGGTTGCAGTGAGCCAAGATTGCACCACTGGGCTCTAGCCTGGACAGAGCAAGACTCTGTCTCAAAAAAAAAAAAAAAATGTGTATTTTATTGTTTCATTCTCATCACCTATGAGGTAGATCCTATCATTACACCCATTTTACAGATAATGAAACTGAGACACTAAGAGTTTAGACAATTTTTGTATCATAAAAGAGGTAGCATCCAAATTCGGAGCCACTACCCAATGCTGCCTCCCAAAGATCAAGAAAACTCTATATAGCATTATCTATAACTGTGGAACAGAGAAGAGATATAGATATATATATATATATATATATATATATACACACACACACACACACACACACACACACACACACACGTAGCCAGGCATGATGGCTCATATCTGTAATCCCAGCACTTTGGAAGGCTGAGGCAGGAAAATGACATGAGCCCAGGAGTTCAAGACCAGCCTGGGCCAATATAGGAAGACCCTGTCTCTACAAAAAAAATAAAATTAGCCAGGTGTGGTAATGCACACCTGTAGTCCCAGTTACTCAGGAGGCTGAGGTGAGAGGATCACTTAAGCCCAAGCCCAAGAGGTAGAGGCTGTGGTAAACTGTGATCACGCCACTGCACTCTAGCCTGGGCAACAGAGCAAGATCCTATCTCAAAATACATCTAGATCTAGATATATGGTGCACTATGGAGGTGCGGCCAACAGACTCCTTTGCAGGTTTGGAACTGATTATAGTGAAGACAGTATCACATCACAGGCAATGTGGAAGGCTGCAAGGAGGAAGTGGTGTCTGGGATGAATCTGAGGAACCAGCACAAATAATCATTTGATTATAGAAATACTCAGGTGCTGAGGCAGGGGTGGTGTAGAAAAGTGTCCCAAGCAGAGGAATGCAGGCAGAGAAGGGGCTTGGCATATTCAGGGAACCAGGAGGCCATGGAAGGGCCAAGGCACAGAGACCAGAGGGAGCAGTCAGAGCGGCAGCTGAAGTGCCAAGCAGAGGCCCATGGACCAGAAAACTGTGAGGAGGAGGCTGTGTCTCCAGGCAGGAGGTGGTGGGGGATCCCAGAGCCACTTGGGCAGCAGAATCAACAGGGCGTGGTGGTTAATTCCATGTGTGAGGGAGTCACAGAGGACTCTGGGTTTCTCGGTGAATTTGTTGTTCATGGAGACAAAATACAGAAGAAAGGGAGGAACAGGCTCATTGGAGATAGCCCAAGCTTCCCTGAAAAACTGGTTTATGTGACTACAGATATTTACCTGTGCATTGAGAGCTTGTGTGATTTTCTCTTGTGTACACACACACACACACACACACACACTTGCATATAGGTATATATACCCTAATAATTAAACTTTGGCATTCACAGCTATTGAAATAACACTAAGACCTAAAGACAGGAATATCATTTGACCCAGCAATCCCATTACTGGGTATATACCCAAAGGAATATAAGTTTTTCTATTATAAAGATACATGCATGCGTATGTTCATTGCAGCACTATTCACAACAGCACGGACATGGAATCATCCTAAATGTCCATCAATGATAGACTAGATTTTTTAAATGTGCTACATATACACAATGGAATACTATGCAGCCATAAAAAAGAATGAGATCATGCCCTTTCCAGGGGCCTGGATGGAGCTGGAGGCCATTATCCTTAGCAAATAAATGCAGGAACAGAAAACCAAATACCACATGTTCTCACTTGTAAGTGGGAGTTAAATGATGAGAACTTATGGACACATAGAGGGGAACAACACACACTGGGGCCTATCGGAGGGTGGAGGGTAGGAGGAGGGAGAGGGTCAGGATAAATAACTAACGGATACTAGACTTAATATCTGGGTGATGAAATAATCTGTACAACACAACCTCATGACACACAAGTTTGCCTGTGTAACAAACCTACTCATGTGCCCCTGACCTTAAAATAAAAGTTTTTTAAAAAAAAAGTAACACTGTTAAGAGAGCTCACGTGACTATAACCTAACAAAGGTTGAAATAAGGTCCAAGAATGAGTTAAAGGAGAAAAGCAGACCTTAAGAGTGCTAGAGAAGATGTAAGAGCCATCACATGTCACCGGGTCATTTGGGTTACTCAGTAATGCCAGGGACAAAGTAGGTCGCCCCTGGGGCTCCCTGCCCTCCTTCAGCACTTGCAGACCAGGTTGGGGTTAACTCTGATATTCCAAATAACCAAGGCCCTCATAAGGGCCATTGTGGACATTAATCAGCTTATTAATGTCCCTCGGCCCCAACCTGTCTCCCCAGAAGTGACCCCTGCCATAGAACCAGCAATGTGGCATTTGCAATGCTACTTGGTGTCTCAAGATCAGCAATGTGTCTCTGTGGAGCTGGGATGTCATCTGCTGCAGTGCCATCAAGGTCCAGTTGATGATTTAGTCCTGCCCCTCTACAGAAGCCCTCCTTCCCTGGGCAGCTGGGGACTCAGTCCCTAGGGACTCTGAAGACCAGGGCCTGACTTTCCGCTTTCCTTCTAGATTTCTGTTCCTGAGACCCAGGCTGCCCCAGTCCCTCCTGCTTGGAAGTCTTTGGTGGGGGGAAAAAAAAGAAACGGATCCTCTCCACCTTCCCCACATCCATCAGGATAAGAAACTAGTGCCATGGGCCCATGATCCCGGGGCCGCTGGGCTTCATCAGAGCCCCCTAGATTTTCTCAAGATGTTGGAGCCGAGTGGGACCCTGCGGACCATCTAGTCCAACTCCCTCCTCTTGGGTTGGGCTAGATGGTCCCCAGGGTCCCACTCAGCTCCAATATCTTGAGAAAGTCTCAAGGGGAAACTGCAGCCCAGATAAGAGAAGGAATTTTACCAACACACAACAGGGGCTAGAATGTGAGTTTCCTGGCACCCAACCCAGTGCTGGTACAGACTCCTCACTCCCAGAACTTCCCTCAGTTATGCCAAAGGCCTGGTAAAGGTGGCTCCCTTTCATAACGGGGGAGGGTGGACTCTATTTCCAGACCAGCCACCTTGTCCCCAATTATATTGACTTGTTTAACACATTTTCATTCACTGCATACCAAATCCTGTTCTAGGCACTGGGGCTATAGAAATGAAGACATGACTTGTTAGACCAAAGAAGGAGGAGGAGAAGGAAGAAGCGGCCCGGGGAGGTGGTGAAAAGAAATATACTATATCTTCTAAGATTCATCACTGTTGCTCCCATTGGTTCATTCAACCAACAGGTGTTAAGCATCCACTATGAGCCAGGTACTGTGCCTGAGCCCAAGAGCTGTGCCCAGGAGCTCATGGAACAGCAAGAGGCTAGGCCTGCCTCACCACCCGTCCCTGTGTGCTTGTGAGCCCTCCCTGCCCCACTCAGCCTGTTTCCCTAGCTTGAGTACTGACATCTGTTCGTTGTAAGAAGCTACACCAGAACTTTGCCCAGAGCCGCTTCTAGACTCCTCTCTTTGCCCTGTTCTTCCTGCCCCCGGGCACTCCACCCAGACAACTGTGACAGAACTTGATGACAGGGCCACCATCCTGGTGTCCATTTATCAGGGCAGATGGAAGTGACTGATGAAATGGGGCTTTCTCATCTCCTGAAGGGAGAAGCCCTTCCTCCCTCCCCCAGCCCCCACTGTAGACCAGGCACAAAGGATTCAGAATGCAAGGAACTGTCCTGTGAACAATCCCTTCTTTTTGACCTCAGGGTTGCCCTCAACCAGTTGCCCTCAACCTCTGCCCGCACAACTCCAGGGGGTGCCGTTCACATGGGGCTGAAGTAAACTCCAACCCAGGAGTCCGGCCCTGCACAGCTGTGTGGCCGGGCGTGGCTGCCCAGCCCCTGAGATCAGAGGGTGTATCCCAGTGTCTTTGACTTTGGGGAAGCCAAGAGAGGGACTTCACAGGCAAGTGGCAGATGGAAGGGAGCTGGCATTTCAGGGTGCAGAGGACACAATTTGGAGCCAGCCATTTGAGTCCTGTCCAGGCTGTCTGGGCCGCTAACCAAGATGATGCTGGGAAGAGGGTTTGCAGAACTGGATGAGGATGAAGAGGAAAAATCAGTTCAGACAGCTCACTTTAAATGTAATTGCTCCATCTTGAGAATCTGTCTGGCTCCCGGGCAGGTGGACCGTGTGTCTGGGCCCGGCCCAGGCTGGGGGAGGCATTGCACTCCCTGATTGAATTACTGCATCTCCAGGCACTCAGGAGAGTGGCCTCCGAGTCCTGCCACGTCTTGTGCACCCCTGCCTCCCAGCATGCATAGAAAACCTTCACAGTTAATCTAATGACAATCTGCAGCCTAGAATCCCCGGAGCAGGCACAAGACTGTGTCTGACTTGATAGCCATTTCAATTAGCCAGAGGCCAAGGAAGGGACAGAAGGGAAAGAGAGAGAAGGCCAAGTCTGGGGGGATGGGAGCTTGTCTGAAGGCCTCACCAAAGTACTGGTCCCTTCCTGGTGACACACCAGGAACCTCACCCGTCCTCACCAGACAGGGGCCTTTCTCACCATAAATGGGGCCCACAAAAAGGCAAAATAAAATGACCCTCTGCTTTTGTTCACGGTTGCTGTGACAATAAATGAGGACATACACACCATTCTTGGTTGTTGTTTTATCCCTGAGAAGGGCCAGTGAAAAGGGCGCCTGCCTGGGAGACAGCAGCCCAGAGTTTAGCGCTGGCTCTGCCGTCATTCACTGCTCATTACTGGGCCATCAGTTTCCCTCTCTGGGCCTCATTATGTAGGGATTGTACCACATCCATGGTTTTCTATGTTTTTCTTCAAATGAAACCTTTTGAAGAACTCCAATATACAGCAGAGACAAACATACAGCCTCCCAGGTGGAAGGCAGCTGGGCTTCAGAGCAGGCGCCTCCTCATACCCTGTGAACCATCGCAGAACTCCCGGGTGCCGTGGATCACTCGGAACAACCCTGAGTCAGACACCCACTGTGGGAAGCAGAACCGTGGCCCCCAAAGATGTCAGGGTCTTACTCCCCAGAAGCTGTGGATATGTCACCTACATGGTGAAAGGGACTTTACAGAGGGGGTTCAGGGGCTTCATTGGGGGAGATTCTCCTGGGTCATCCCAGTGAGCCCAGTGTAATCCCAGGGCTCCTCACAAGGTGAGAGGAGAACAGTGAGAGAAGAGGAGGTGATGTAACCACAGAGGCAGAGACAGGAGCTGGAGGACGCGGTGCTGCTGGCTTGAAGGATACAGGAAGGGGCCAAGGACTGCAGGTGGCCCTGGAAGCTGGAAGAGGCAGGGAATGGAGCCCTCCCTAGACCCTCCAAGGAGGAAGCAGCACTGTTGACAACTTGACTTTAGGGCTTCTGACATTTAAGACTACAAGGTAATAAGTGTGTATTGCTTTAAGCTGCCACATTTGTGGTGATTTATTAAAACATCCATAGGTAATTCATACACCCCCATTCTATAATCCTGGGGGTAGAGGAACAGACCATAGAAATTCTCCGTCGGCCCCAGTCCCTCTCCTCTGCCTCCGGTCAATCATTAGGAAATGTGACCTCAGGACTTGTCTAATTGGAACTGCCCTGTTCCCATGCGCACACGTGAGTGACCAGCGCAGGCAACCTCTGCAGCAAGCCAGGCCCAGGCCAGAGCCCAGGGCTTCGCAGCACCTGGTAGACTCAGGAAGGAAACAGGCGCCTCACTGGTCCTCCCAGGTCCCTGGGTCCAGAAATGGAGGTCCTGAAACACAAGAGCTTTGTGTCCCCAGCTCCAAGTTTAGTCTTCATTGACTGATTTGTTGGTAGGGCGGTTCCTCCCCTCTTTTTTCAATGTCCTATTTTTGGGAGATTCAAAAAGTTTGGATGCAGCTCAGGGATTAAATTCAAGGACATGAATATCGATGATTCCCCTCCCTCATGCCGCAAATCCACTCATGATGAGGCATTTTCCAGCCACCTACACGAGGACTGCCATTTGTCCCCTCTCATCAGACCCACATGGATTCCAATGGCCAGTTTTGGTAGCTGGCTGCACTCAGCACACACACACCTATAGGATGCCATGGAGGGTGACTCCTGGGTCACACCAGGCAACTGCTATACAGAGGGACTCCAGCACCCACCACTCCAAGGAGCCAGGCCAGGCAGTGGGGCCAGGGGCACTGACAACCACAGGCCAAAGAGCTCGGCGTTGGGTGAGTGGCTGCCAGCCATCCTGCTCCTCTCACTGAGCCTAGAGATATCCCAGCTCCTCCCAGAGGGACACGTTGCCTCTCCCCACTCTGGGTTTACAGAGCTCCGTCCCCTCTTGGGTGAGATTCCCACAAAATTCTTGGACCATATTTGTTTATCCAGAAGTATCTTCCCAGAATTTTTGAAGAACTCATGGATGAAACTACCCAAAGACCATTTCTGTATCTTGGACAGAACTGCAGCTGGAAACACTGTCCATAAACCACTGTGTTCTCCTGTCTTAAAAAAAAAAAAAAAAAAAAATTAACTCTCCCTCCTTGTCCCACCTCTCTCTACAACTTCTCTTCTTTTTTTTTTTTTTTTTTTTTTTTTTTTTTCGGAGTTCGCTTTCTTTCTTTCGCGATCTCGGCTTTTTTTTTTTTTTTTTTTTTTTTTGAGACAGAGTCTCACCGTGGTCTCGCCCAGGCGGTGAGTGCACCGTGCCCGGCCTCTTCTCTTTCTTTCTTTTTTTTTTTTTTTTTGAGACAGAGTCTCAGTGTGCAGTGGCACAATCTCAGTTCACTGCAAGCTCCGCCTCCCGGGTTCACGCCATTCTCCTGCCTCAGCCTCCTGAGTAGCTGGGACTATGGCGCCTGCCACCGCGCCCGGCCAACTTTTTGTATTTTTAGTAGAGACAGGGTTTCACCTTGTTAGCCAGGATGGTCTCAATCTCCTGACCTCGTGATCCGCCCACCTTGGCCTCCCAAAGTGCTGGGATTACAGGCATGAGCCACTGCGCCCAGCCAACTTCCTCTCTTTCTTCTTCCTTTCACACTCAAATTTCTTTTAATGAATTGTCCCCACTCCTCTCTCTCCTCACCTTCCCGCTCATGCTTAAATCCACTAGCTCTGGCTTCAATACCACCACTACCATTGCCACCACCTCCCACTGAAATTGTTCCTGCAAGAGTCATCAGTGATTTCCTTGTTGCTAAATGCCAAAGACATTTTTCAGTCCTTATCTTTGCTGACCTTTTAGTGGCACTTGGCCTAGCTGGCCTTCTTGAAATCCCAATAGCCAGTTTCGACAGCTGGCTTCCGTGGGCCTTCGTAACACTGCACTTGTTTGTGTATCCACCTACCTTTGCTGATAATTTTTCCTCCACCAAGCCATGAGATGTTCGAGTTCTCAGGGTCCAGTCTGAGTCCTGTTCCCATTCCGTCTCTCCCTGGGGCTTTCAGGCAGCCTCCTGACTTTGCCTATATTCTATAGACTGATGACTCCAAAACTTGATCTCAGTTGCCAGCTCTCTCCCGGCAGGCAGCAGAACCATGTGCTGCCAGACATTTCTTCTGGGGTATCCTCTAGGATCTCAAGAACAACCTTTCTACACCAAACTCTATATCCCCCCATTAAAGCCTGTCCCTCCCTCCTGGGTTCCCCATCTAATGAATGCGCATCAACCACCCTGAGTCACCCAAGCATGGAGCCTAAGAGTGACTCTAGATTCTTGCCTCCTTTACCCGCCACATCCCATCCATTCTAGAAGGTGAACACACACTCTCTGGTTTTTTTTCTCCCTCTCTTTTCCCCTAATCCGTCCACTTTTCTCTAAGCAGAGGCTCACTCTAGTCTATGTCACCATCATTCCTCACCCAAGTTCCCGGGTCTCATTGCTTGTAGTTTTGGTCTCCCCTCCAGTCCAAGCTAAAGTCATCTTTCCAAAGCCCAGGTGATCACATCCAGCCCAGCCCTTCAAGGGCTCCCACTGTCTTCAGGCCAAAGTATAACTCCTCTTCAGAGGCTCCCGCTTCTCTCTCCAGCCTTCTCCCTCCCCACTCACCCCTGGCCCTCTGCACAGAGGCCATGGCTGACACCTCTTGCTCTGTGACATCCTCTGTCCCCTAACAGTCTTCACCCCTCACTTTCCACCTAATTTCTTTTTTTGTTTTTGAAATGGGGTCTCACTCTGTCACCCAGGCTGGAGTGCAGTGGTGTGATCTCGGCTCACTGCAACCCCCACCTCCTGGGTTCAAGCGATTCTCCCACCTCAGCCTCCCAAGTAGCTGGGATTACAGGTGCCCGCCACCACGCCTAGCTAATGTTTTGTATTTTTAGTAGAGATGGGCTTTCACCATGTTGGCCAGGCTGGTCTCAAACTCCTGGCCTCAAGTGATCTGCCCATGTCAGCCTCCCAAAGTGCTGGGATTATAGGTGTGAGCCACCACACCCGGCTGACTTCTACCTAAATTCTGAGTGCTTCAAATTTTGGCTGAGTGTCACTTTCCCTAGGAAACTATCTCCCCCATCAACTTCCCCCAGGTCCGGGTTAGATGTCCTTTCAATGACCCACAAAATAACTTGTTTTCCCCTTAAACCACTACTTATCAAATTCTCTTAACAAACACTTTTGGGAGGGGAGGTTCCAAGATGGCCGAATAGGACAGCTCCAGCCTCCAGCTCCCAGTGTGAACGACACAGAAGACAGGTGATTTCTGCATTTCCAACTGAGCCTCTGCTGGTGATACCCAGGCAGACAGGGTCTGGAGTGGACCTCCAGCAAACTCCAACAGACCTGCAGCTGAGGGTCCTGACTGTTAGAATGAAAACTAACAAACAGAAAGGACATCCACACCACAAAACCCCATCTGTACATCACCATCATCAAAGACAAAAGGTAGATAAAACCACAAAGATGGGGAGAAACCAGAGCAGAAAAGCTGAAAATTCTAAAAATCAGAGCACCTCTTCTCCTCCAAAGGAAGGCAGCTCCTCGCCGCCAGCAACGGAACAAAGCTGGACGGAGAATGACTTTGACGAGTTGAGAGAAGAAGGCTTCAGATGATTGGTAATAACAAACTTCTTCGAGCTAAAGGAGAATGTTCAAACCCATCGCAAAGAAGCTTAAAACCTTGACAAAATATTAAATGAATGGCTAACTAGAATAAATAGTATAGAGAAGTCCTTAAATGGCCTGATGGAGCTGAAAACCATGGCATGAGAACTACGTGATGCATGCACAAACTTCAGTAGTCGATTTGATCAAGTGGAAAAAAGGGTATCCGTGATTGAAGATCAAATGAATGCAATGAAGCAGGAAGAGAAGTTTAGAGAAAAAAGAGTAAAAAGAAACGAACAAAGCCTCCAAGAAATATGGGACTATGTGAAAAGACCAAATCTACATCTGATTGGTGTACCTGAATGTGACGGGGTGAATGGAACCAAGTTGGAAAATACTCTTCAGGATATTATCCAGGAGAACTTCCCCAACCTAGCAAGGCAGGCCAACATTCAAATTCAGGAAATACAGAGAATGCCACAAAGATACTCCTCAAGAAGAGCAACTCCAAGACACATAATTGTCAGATTCACTAAAGTTGAAATGAAGGAAAAAATGTTAAGGGCAGTCAGAGAGAAAGGTCGGGTTACCCACAAAGGGAAGCCCATCAGACTAACAGCAGATCTCTCGGCAGAAACTCTATAAGCCGGAAGAGAGTGGGGGGCCAATATTCAACATTCTTAAAGAAAAGAACTTTCAACCCAGAATTTCATATCCAGCTTCATAAGTGAAGGAGAAATAAAATCCTTTACAGACAAGCAAATGCTGATTTTGTCACCACCAGGCCTGCCTTACAAGAGTTCGTGAAGGAAGCAGTAAACATGGAAAGGAACAACCAGTACCAGCCACTGCAAAAACATGCCAAATTGTAAAGACCACCAATGCTAGGAAGAAACTGCATCAACTAACAAGCAAAATAATCCGCTAACATCATAATGACAGGATCAAATTCACACATAACAATATTAACCTTAAATGTCAACGGGCTAAATGCTCCAATTAAAAGACAGACTGGCAAACTGGATAAACAGTCAAGACCCGGCCAGGCGCGGTGGCTCACGCCTGTAATCCCAGCACTTTGGGAGGCCGAGGCGAGCGGATCACGAGGTCAGGAGATCAAGACCGTCCTGGCTAACACAGTGAAACCCCGTCTCTACTAAAAATAAAAATAAAAAATTAGCTGGGCGTGGTGGTGGGTGCCTGTAATCCCAGCTACTCAGGAGGCTGAAGCAGGAGAATGGCGTGAACCCAGGAGGTGGAGCTTACAGTGAGCCAAGATCACGCCACTACACTCCAAACTGGGTGACAGAGTGAAACTCCATCTAAAAAAAAAAAAAAAAAAAAAAAGAGTCAAGACACATCAGTGTGCTGTACTCAGAAGATCCATCTCATGTGCAGAGACACACATAGGCTCAAAACAAAGGGATGGATGAAGATCTACCAAGCAAATGGAAAACAAAAAAAAAAGCAGGGGTTGCAATCCTAGTCTCTGATAAAACAGACTTTAAACCAACAAAGATCAAAAGAGGTAAAGAAGGCCATTACATGATGGTAAAGGGATCAATTCAACAAGAAGAGCTAACTATCCTAAATATATATGCACCCAATACAGGAGCACCCAGATTCATAAAGCAAGTCCTTAGAGACCTACAAAGAGACTTAGATTCCCACACAATAATAATGGGAGACTTGGCCGGGCGCGGTGGCTCAAGCCTGTAATCCCAGCACTTTGGGGGCCGAGATGGGCGGATCACGAGGTCAGGAGATCGAGACCATCCTGGCTAACACGGTGAAACCCCGTCTCTACTAAGAAATACAAAAAATAGCCGGGCGAGGTGGCAGCGCCTGTAGTCCCAGCTACTCGGGAGGCTAAGGCAGGAGAATGGCGTGAACCCGGGAGGCGGAGCTTGCAGTGAGCTGAGATCGGCCACTGCACTCCAGCCTGGGCGACAGAGCGAGACTCCATCTCAAAAAAATTAAAAAAATAAAAAATAAAAATAAAAAATAAAAAAAATAATGAGAGACTTTAACAACCCACTGTCAACATTAGACAGATCAACGAGACAGAAAGTTAACAAGGATATCCAGGAATTGAACTCAGCTCTGCACCAAGCAGACCTAATAGACACCTACAGAACTCTCCACCCCAAATCAACAGAACATACATTCTTCTCAGCACCACATCCCACTTATTCCAAAATTGACCATATAGTTGGAAGTAAACCACTCTTCAGCAAATGTAAAAGAACAGAAATTATAACAAACTGTCTCTCAGACCACAATGCAATCAAACTAGAACCCAGGATTAAGAAACTCACACAAAACTGCTCAACTACATAGAAACTGAACAATCTGCTCCTGAATGACTAGTAGGTACAAAACGAAATGAAGGCAGAAATAAAAATGTTCTTTGAAACCAATGAGAACAAAGACACAACATACAAGAATCTCTGGGACACATTTAAAGCAGTGTTTAGAGGGAAATTTGTAGCACTAAATACCCACAAGAGAAAGCAGGAAAGATCTAAAATTGACACCCTAACATCACAATTAAAAGAATTAGAGAAGCAAGAGCAAACACATTCAAAAACTAACAGAAGGCAAAAAATAACTAAGATCAGAGCAGAACTGAAGGAGATAGAGACACAAAAAAACCTTCAAAAAAATCAATGAATCCACGAACTGTTTTTTTGAAACGATCAACAAAATTGATAGACCGTTCACAAGACTAATAAAGAAGAGAGAGAAGAATCAAATAGACACAATAAAAAATGATAAAGGGGATATCACCACCAATCCCACAGAAATACAAACTATCCATCAGAGAATATTGTAAACACCTCTACGCAACTAAACTAGAAAATCGAGAAGAAATGGATAAATTCCTGGACACATACACCCTCCCAAGACTAAACCAGAAAGAAGTTGAATCCCTGAATAGGCCAATAACAGGTTCTGAAATTGAGGCAATAATTGATAGCCTACAAACCAAAAAAAATCCAGGACCAGATGGATTCACAGCCAAATTCTACCAGAGGTACAAAGAGGAGCTGGTACCATTCCTTCTGAAACTATTCCAAAAAGAGGGAATCCCCCCTAATTCATTTTATGAGGCCAATGTCATCCTGATACCAAAGCCTGGCAGAGACACAACAAAAAAAGAGAATTTTAGACCAATATCCCTGATGAACATGGATGTGAAAATCCTCGATAAAATACGGGCAAACCGAATCCAGCAGCACATCAAAAAGCTTATCCACTATGATCAAGTGGCTTCACCCCTAGGATGCAAGGTTGGTTCAACATACACAAATCGATAAACGTAATCCATCATATAAACAGAACCAATGACAAAAAACACACGATTATCTCAATAGATGCAGAAAAGGCCTTCCACAAAATTCAACAGCCCTTCATGCTAAAAAACTCTCAATAAACTAGGTATTGATGGAACGTATCTCAAAATAATAAGAGCTCTTTATGACAAACCCACAGCCAATATCATACCGAATGGGCAAAAACTGGAAGCATTCCCTTTGAAAACTGGCACAAGACAAGGATGCCCTCTCTCACCACTCCTTTTCAACATAGTGTTGGAAGTTCTAGCCAGGGCAACCAGGCAGGAGAAAGAAATAAAGGGTATTTAGTTAGGAAAAGAGGAAGTCAAATTGTCTCTGTTTGCAGATGACATGATTGTATATTTAGAAAACCCCATTGTCTCAGCCGAAAATTTCCTTAAGCTGATAAGCAACTTCAGCAAAGTCTCAGGATACAAAATCAGTGTGCAAAAATCACAAGCATTCCTATACACCAATAACAGACAAACAGAGAGCCAAATCATGAGTGAACTCCCATTCACAATTGCTTCAAAGAGAATAAAATACCTAGGAATCCAACTTACAAGGGATGTGAAGGACCTCTTCAAGGAGAACTACAAACCACTGCTCAATGAAATAAAAGAGGACACAAACAAATGGAAGAACATTCCATGCTCATGGATAGGAAGAATCAATATTGTGAAAATGGCCATACTGCCCAAGGTAATTTATAGATTTCAATGCCATCCCCATCAAGCTACCAATGACTTTCTTCACAGAATTGGAAAAAACTACTTTAAAGTTCATGTGGAACCAAAAAAGAGCCCACATTGCCAAGACAATCCTAAGCCAAAAGAACAAAGCTGGAGGCATCATGCTACCTGACTTCAAACTATACTACAAGGCTACAGTAACCAAAACAGCATGGTACTGGTACCAAAACAGATATATAGACCAATGGAACAGAATAGAGCCCTCGGAAATAATACCACACATCTACAACCATCTGATCTTTGACAAACCTGACAAAAACAAGAAATGGGGAAAGGATTCCCTATTTAATAAATGGTTCTGGGAAAACTGACTAGCCATATGTAGAAAGCTGAAACTGGATCCCTTCCTTATACCTTACACAAAAATTAATTCAAGATGGATTAAAAACTTAAATGTTAGACCTAAAACCATAAAAACCCTAGAAGAAAACCTAGGCAATACCATTCAGGACACAGGCATGGGCAAGGACTTCATGTCTAAAACACCAAAAGCAATGACAACAAAAGCCAAAACTGACAAATGGGATCTAATTAAAGAGCGTCTGCACAGCAAAAGAAACTACCATCAGAGTGAACAGGCAAACTACAGAATGGGAGAAATTTTTTACAATCTACCCATCTGACAAACGGCTAATATCCAGAATCTACAAAGAACTTAAACAAATTTACAAGAAAAAATCAGACAATCCCATCAAAAAGTGGACAAAAGATATGAACAGACACTTCTCAAAAGAGGACATGTATGCAGCCAACAGACACATGAAAAAATGCTCATCACTGGCCATCAGAGAAATGCAAATCAAAACCACAATGAGATACCATCTCATACCAGTTAGAATGGCGATCATTAAAAAGTCAGGAAACAACAGGTGCTGGAGAGGATGTGGAGAAATAGGAACACTTTTACACTGTTGGTGGGAGTGTAAACTAGTTCAACCATTGTGGAAGACAGTGTGGCGATTCCTCAAGGATCTAGAACTAGAAATACCATTTGACCCAGCCATCCCATTACTGGGCATATACCCAAAGGATTATAAATCATGCTGCTATAAAGACACATGCACTCATATGTTTACTGTGGCACTATTCACAATAACAAAGACTTGGAACCAACCCAAATGTCCATCAATGATAGACTGGATTAAGAAAACGTGGCACATATACACCATGGAATAGTATGCAGCCATAAAAAAAGGATGAGTTCATGTCCTTTGTAGGGACATGGATGAAGCTAGAAACCATCATTCTGAGCAAACTATCTCAAAGACAGAAAACCAAACACCACATATTCTTACTCATAAGTGGGAATTGAACAATGAGAACACTTGGACACAGGGTGGGGAACATCACACACTGGGGCCTGTCGTGGGGTCGGGGGAGGGGGGAGGGATAGCACTAGGAGATATACCTAATGTAAATGACAGGTTAATGGGTGCAGCACACCAACATGGCACATGTATACATATGTAACAAACCGGCACGTTCTGCACATGTACCCTAGAACTTAAAGTATAATAAAAAATAAATGAATAAATAAACACTAAAAACCACTTTTGGAAACCTCCCTGATATGTGGAAAACCAACCAACAGCAAGACAAACCAGACTCCTGTCTACACAGAGCCGAGAGTCAAGCAGGAAACACAGACATTAAAACCACAAAGACCAAAGAGGGAGGAGGTGGGGGAGGAGGAGGGAGAGGTAGGAACGGGAGGAGAAATATAAAAGAAAAAAACAGAAACAGCAAAGAGCACAAATGCTTCCACTCACAAGGCATCAGCTGGTGAGACCAACATCTTGTATACTTCCTCTATTTGCTGAATGAATCAATTTATGTTACCCAATATTCTTTAGATAAGGCCCTGGGTGATAAATTCCTTCTGGAACTTTGTGCCAGCTGGGGAAAGTTTGCCCTCTCTGAACACTTGTTTCTTTCAATTAAACAAAGAGACTAAGAAACCCGTCATATTGCTCTTTTTGTCTTGTCTGCCAAAACGTTCAGGGCCAAATTTAGACCTCAGTCACAAGGAAGTATATAATTTCTGCCTTCTTCACCATCTCTCCTTATCCAGCTAGTTTCTCTTTCTTTTTTTTTTTTTTTTTTTTTTTTTTAAGTGGGGTTCTTCCTCTGTCACCCAGGCTAGATTGCAATGATGCAATCATGGTTCACTACAGCTTCAAATTCCTAGACTCAAGGGATCCTTCCACCCCAGCCTCCCAAGTTGTTGGGACTATAGGTACATGCCACCACGCCCAGCGAACTTTTTAATTTTTTTTTTTTTTTTTTAGAGACAGAGTCTCACTATGTTGGCCAGGCTGGGCTTGAACTCCTGGCCTCAAGCTATCCTCCTGCCTTGGCCTCCCAAAACACTAGGATGATAAGAGTAAGCCACTGTGCCTGGTCTCTTCCATCTTTGTGTACCCCTGTATACCTGTATACACCCCTGTACACACAAATGTGTTTTTACCTTAACCCCTACCTGCCAATCCCTCATGGAAGCAGGTGGAACAGAGGCTCAACATGCAGTCACCCATTCCAGACTGGTCCCAGCAGGAGATGGCACCCTTGTCCCAGCCCAGTACTTCCAGAGTGGCACCCACTCTGCAGTCTGAGGCCTCCTCCTGCCCCCCACCCCTAACCAGCCACGGAGTTCAAGGACATGAGCAGCCCTGGCTGCACCTCCCTCCTCTGGGGTGGTAGATGTGCTATTTAAAGAGGCCAGACCTCCAGAGACTTAACGAAAAGCAGAATGAGAGAAGGAAACATCATATAAGGGATAGGCTGGGGGCAGGAGTGAGCCTAGGTCAGGGCAGGGAGCTTCTAGGTGAGACTCACCGTCAAGCTGTGGTCTCTTCCCTTCATCACACTTGGCCCGAGCAGAGGGGCTGAAGGAGCTGATGCCCAAGAGATGCCAGGAATGCCTTCTGATGCGTCTAAGACTAGGGGCCTAGTGTGACCCTCAGACCAACAGTTTTACACAAACGGAGTGTATTAGGCAGTTTTTGCACGGCTATAAAGAAATGCCTGAGACTGGGTAATTTATAAAGAAAAGAGGTTGCCGGGCGCGGTGGCTCAAGCCTGTAATCCCAGCACTTTGGGAGGCCGAGACGGGCGGATCACGAGGTCAGGAGATCGAGACCATCCTGGCTAACACGGTGAAACCCCGTCTCTACTAAAAAATACAAAAAACTAGCCGGGCGAGGTGGCGGGCGCCTGTAGTCCCAGCTACTCGGGAGGCTGAGGCAGGAGAATGGCGTGAACCCGGGAGGCGGAGCTTGCAGTGAGCTGAGATCCGGCCATTGCACTCCAGTCTGGGCGACAGAGCGAGACTCCGTCTCAAAAAAAAAAAGAAAAGAGGTTGAACTGGCTCACAGTTCTGCTGGCTGTATAGGAACCATGGCCCTGGCATCTGCTGGTCTTCTCGGGAGGCCTCGGGAAGCTGACAATGATGGCAGAAGGCAAAGGGGGAGCAGGCAGTTCATGTGGCGAAAGCAGGAGCAAGAGAAAGTGTTGGGGAGGTGCCACACACTTTTAAACAGCCAGATCTCTCGGGAGCTCACTCACTGTCACGAAGACAGCACCAAGCCATGAGGGATCTACCCCCATAATCCAAACTCCTCCCCCCAGGCCCCACCTCCAGCATCAGGGATTACAATTCAACATGAGACTTGAGCTGGGACAAACATGCAAACCGGGTCGTGAGCAGCTCTGTCTCAGGGATGAGATCACGAAGCTGTCTCCAGCACGCCCTGTGGCCCGCCTCTGCCGTGCTGCTCCTCTGTAGCCCAGCTGCCTGTATAAAAGTCCATCACTTGGTGGCTGCTTTCTGGGAATCCCTGGAGGGCACAGCTGTCCCTACAAAACAGATGCAATCACTGCTCCCATTAGATAGGGATTCTCTCTGAATATAATCCCTTACCAGTGTATGACATTTTTACAAAGTACCATCATGCACTTGTTTTTCTGTAAACTGACTCCCGTAACCAACCCTGTGATGTTAGCAGGGTATATATCATTCCCATTTTACAGACGGGAAAACAGGCTGGAAGAGGCTAAGTGACTTGCCCAAGGCTAAACCTCAGGACTTCCTTCTGAGAGCAGGGCCATGTCCAGCTTATGTGCTTGTAATGCCACTGCCCGCCCAGGGCAGGCACACAGAGGTGTGTGTGCTCAACAAGATGTGGAGTTAAAGCATTCACCTCCCACACTCCCCCAGCAAACTTTGCTGCCGTCTCTGAAAGCCAAAATGCTGCATCAGGAAATGTACCAATACAAATGCCACTGGCAGCCTGCGCAGCTCTCTGCCTGACCTCAACCACACGTAAAAGTCTTCGCACCGAGGCATGGTTGGGGTGGAAAAGTCACCTTTGAGATGCTCCAGCTCAACCTGTGATCAAGGTCAAAGACAGAATCACAAAGTGTGAGGGCTGGAAGGGAGCGTACAGATTATCTAGTGACCCAGTTTGGCGTCTGCCTCGTCCTGGCCGGCGTAGTCCGTTAATCCTAATTTGGGTGGCGGAGCTGGGTCATGAACCCCTTTGCCTGCCAGACCAGTGGTCTTCCTTGGTGGTGGCATATTGTTCCAAACATCACTGGCTCTTGTGTTGTCACTAAACAGCACTAAAGGCTGTCTGGGACCAGCAATGGGATGTGTCTGCCATAGAGGAGCAAATAGTAGGATCTTTCCACGCCTTCCTTTTTGCCCCCACAGGACCCTTCACTGAAGTGACACCTGGTACCTGTGTGTGCCCAGCACCCTTTCCTCTGCCATCTGGTAAAAACACAGTGCTCCTCCTTTGAGAGAACGACCTTCCCCCACTTCATTTGTGCCTGGTTTGCCCATTTCAGGTCCTTCTGCCCCTTCAACAAAGGGCTGGACACATGACACAGACCAGCCAGTCACAATACTCCATCTCAGAGATGCACACGTGGCCTAACCAGGGCCAAACACTTCTCCAAGACTTTGGTGTATGCTTCCTAGTGTGAGAGAGGGCCTCTCTTCCTCCAGAGACAGCAATAAAGACTGGGACAGCCTGGAACTGTTGAAGCCACCTTCTTCTTCTTCTTCTTCTTCTTCTTCTTTTTTTTTTTTTTTTTTTTTTTTTTTTTTGAGACGGAGTCTCACGCTGTTGCCCAGGCTGGAGTGCAGTGGCGCGATCTCGGCTCACTGCAAGCTCCGCCTCCCGGGTTCACGCCATTCTCCTGCCTCAGCCTCCTGAGTAGCTGGGACTACAGGCGCCCGCCACCGCGCCCGGCTAATTTTTTGTATTTTTAGTAGAGACGGGGTTTCACTGTTGTCTCGATCTCCTGACCTTGTGATCCGCCCGCCTCGGCCTCCCAAAGTGCTGGGATTACAGGCTTGAGCCACCGCGCCCGGCCCTTCTTTTTTTTTTGAGATGGAGTTTTCACTCTTATCGCCCAGGCTGGAGTGCAGTGGCTCAATCTTGGCTCACTCCAACCTCTGCCTCCCGAGTTCAATCCATTCTCCTGCCTCAGCCTCCTGTGCAGCTGGGTCTACAGACACACATCACCACGCCCAGCTTATTTTTAGTAGAGACGGGATTTCACTATGTTGACCAGGCTGGTCTTGAACTCCTGACCTCAGGTGACCTGCCCGCCTCGGCCTCCCAAAGTGCTGGGATTACAGGCTTGAGCCACCGCGCCCGGCCCTTCTTTTTTTTTTGAGATGGAGTTTTCACTCTTATCGCCCAGGCTGGAGTGCAGTGGCTCAATCTTGGCTCACTCCAACCTCTGCCTCCCGAGTTCAATCCATTCTCCTGCCTCAGCCTCCTGTGCAGCTGGGTCTACAGACACACATCACCACGCCCAGCTTATTTTTAGTAGAGACGGGATTTCACTATGTTGACCAGGCTGGTCTTGAACTCCTGACCTCAGGTGACCTGCCCGCCTCGGCCTCCCAAAGTGCTGGGATTACAGGCGTGAACCACCTTGCCTGGCCTGCTGAAGCCATCTTATCTAACCGCATTTAAAAAAGGCAACTGCAGGATGAAGCCAACACACTGAAAAGCCAGGCCAAGAGGACAAAAGAGAATCACAGCCCTGAAAACATCATCTGAGTTCTGAATCCAGCTATGCAGTCAGACAGCTCTGAGGCTTCCCAGCTACATGAGCCCAACAACTCCTTTTTAGCCTGGGCTTGTTTGAGAAGGGTTTCTGATGCTTGCAACTAAAAGAGTGCTAATACGATGCTTTATTGCTCTAATTGGTTAACAAGGTGATCAGTTGCATTACTGGCCCCAATTCTTTACCCTTTTCCTATAGCAACACACTTGGTCATGTGACTTTGGGATTTTTCCCATTAAGGAGGAGCATATTTACCTGCCCTTTGATTTTTCAGCTGAGTCATGTAACTTACTTTGGCCAATAGAATAATGCAGAAGCCACAGCATGCCCAGTCCAAGCCTAGGCCTTGAGCAGTCTGGCTTGATTCTGCCCATGCTGGTGAACTTCTACGCATGAGGAGGACATGCTCTGGCTGGCCTGCCAGTCTAGGAGAACGAAAGGCACATGGAGAAGACCTGCCCCAGCCAAGCCACCCCAGCTGTGCCCAGTGTAGATCAGCCAACCTCCAGCCAATTCTTAGGGGCATGAACAAAATAAGCACTTATTTTTTTTTTTTTTTTTTGGAGACAAGGTCTTAACTCTGTTGCCCAGGCTGGAGTACAGTGGCGCTGGCATAGCTCATTGCAGCCTTGAACTCCTGGGCTCCAGCAATCCTCCTTCCTCAGCCTCCAGAGTAGCTAGGACTATAGGCACATGCCACCATGCTTGGCTAATATATATATTATATAGGAGGGACAGATAAGTTGTAATGGTCAGTTATATATGTCTGTGTAATTTGCCCAGGTTTGTCTTGAATTCCTGGCCTCAAGTGATTCTCCCACCTTGGCCTCCTAAAGTGCTGGGATTACAGGTGGGAGACACTATACTTGGCCAGCAGTTACTTTTTTTTTTTTTTTTTTTTTTTTTTTTTTTGAGATGGAGTCTCACTCTGTTACCCATGCTGGAGTGTAATGGTGTGATCTCAGCTCACTACATCCTCCACCTCCCAGGTTCCAGTGATTCTGATGCCTCAGCCTCCCGAGTAGCTGGGATTACAGGCATGCGCCAGCCAAGCCCAGCTAATTTTTGTATTTTTAGTAGAGATGGGGTTTCACCATGTTGGCCAGTCTGGTCTTGAACTCCTGACCTCAAGTGATCCACCTGCCTTGGCCTCCCAAAGTGCTGGAATTCCAGGTATGAGCCACCGAACCCAGCCGGCCAGCACTTAACTCTTGAACCTTTTCTTGAGGTTGTTTACTGTGCCACATAACTGACCAATACAACCTATCTGTCACTCCTACCCTTTGGGCTCCTTGAAGGCAGGAACTGGTGTCTTATACATTGCTGTCTTCCCAGTGATGAGCACAGCTGCTGGCCATGAAAGGAAAGAGGGAGGGAGGGAAGAGAGGGGACAGAGGGAGGAGGGGGACTCTCAGTTCTCTGGCACCTTTCTACCAGGTTTGACGTTCTGATTTCAATGAAGGAGGGACCCCCCCATACACTGCTGAAACTCTGTTGCTGGTATATATTATTTACTTAGGAGATTCTGCTTTGGGGCTATGCTAATAATAGGGTGTTGATTTCTAAGAACATATCCCATATGCCATTGTCCAGGCTGTGGCACCAAGGCTCTCAAATACTCACTCACCAGCCTGCAATTTGAGGGAGGCTATAAAGCCACCTTTGTCCATTTCTGCCCCCGTGATAGTCAGGCAGGATTAGGCTGGTGAATACCTGAGCACACAGTACCACAGCAAACCTGCCACAAAAGCCTGCTAATCACACCCAGCTGACACTTGCCATTCACCAATGCAAGGCATTTTAAAGTGTCTCATTAAAATAGGAGAAGGATTAAGAGGCCCTTTCTTGATTAATGACTTTCTCTGCCTGAGAGATATAATCCTATCTATAACCCCAAATAACTAGAAGCAAAATTAGATTTCTACCATGAGATCATTCAGGGCACGTGTTGCACCGTGCCCCTAAATCTTATTTTCTTTACATATTTTATCCAGCTTAAGGGCATAAGATATTCTGAGCCCCAAAACCAGAACTGTTTTGCAATAGGTAGCAGCAGTGGCAGAAGGGGATTTCCCTGGCTTTTTAAGGCACTAATGAGTTTATATGTTGAAAAGAACAACCAGTCTCCCTTAGGGAAAGACACGCACAGCTGCATATGGAATATCCAGAGCACTCATCTCCTCAGATCCTTTTAGGGAAACAGGCAGCCATCGGTAAATCAAAAATAAAAGCTTCTATTGACTCATTGATTTCCTTCTCTGAATCTGTTATTGTGCGAAAATTCAGAGGCTCATGAACTATTCAAACTGGAAGGGATTTTTAAGACCCTTAGTCACTCAGGCACAGTGGCACGCCTCTGCAATCTCAACACTCGGGAGACCGAGATGGTCAGATTACTTGAGCTCAGGAGTTTGAGACCAGGCTGGGCAACATGGTGAAACTCTGTTTCTACAAAAATACAAAAAAAAAAAGAAACCAATTAGCCAGGGGTGGTGGTGTATACCTATAGTCCCAGCCTCTCAGGAGGCTGGGGTGGGACGATCACTTACTTGCCAGGAGGTCAAGGTTGCAGTGACCAGTGATCGTTCCACTGCATTGGTAGAGTGAGGACCTGGTCTCAAAAAAAAAAAAAAAATTCTTAGTCAAACCCCATAACCCGACAGATGAAGAAAGTGATGCCCAGATAGAGGAGGGGACTTACTCAGAATTACCCACTGGTCATGATATCACCCACACATGCATATGCATTCTCTCTCTCTCTCAGAATGGGTCTCACTCTGTTACCCAGGCTAGGGTACAGAGCCATGAGCATAGCTCCCTGCAGCCTCAAACTCCTGGGCTCAAGTGATCCTCCTGCCTCGACCTTCTGAGTAGCTTGGACTATAGGTGTGTGCCACCATACCTGGCTTTTTAATTTTTTTTTTTGAAACAGGGTCTTGCTCTGTTGCCCAGGCTAGAGTTCAGTGGTGCGATCATGACTCACTGTGGCCTCCACCTCCCAGGTTCAAGCCATTTTCCCACCTCAGCCTCCCAAGTAGCTGGGACTACAGGTATGCAACACTATGCCTGGCTAATTTTAAAATTGTTTTTGTAGAGATGGGGCCTATGTTGCCCAGGCTGGTCTTGAACTCCTGGGCTCCACCCACATCAGCCTCACCAAAGTGCTGGGATTACAGGCATGAGCCACTGCACCTGGCCTACAACACTCTTTGCATAGAGAGGTGCTTTCACACGGCTTTGACTTGTGGGAAGGAATTACATGAGAGAGAAGGGCACTGGGATGGATCCTGGCAGAGTCTGTCTCTTCAGCTACCCCAACCATTCTGTAGACTGGCTAAATTTCTTTCTTTCTTTTTTTTTTTTTTTTTTTTTTTGAGACAGAGTCTCACTCTGTTGCCCAGGTTGGAATGCAATGGTGTGATCTCAGCTCACTGCAACCCTCCACCTCCCAGATTCAAGCGATTCTCCTGCCTCAGCTTTCCTAGTAGCTGGGATTACAGGCACCTGCCACCACGCCCAGCTAATTTTTGTATTTTTAGTAAAGACGGGGTTTCACCATGCTGGCCAGGCTGGTCTTGAACTCCCAACCTTAGGAGATCCACCCACCTCGGCCTCCCAAAGTGCTGGAATTACAGGTGTGAGTCACAGCACCGGGCCCTAAATTTCTTAATAGAGTATTTCTACTTAAGCCAGATTAAATTATGTTTGTCTGCAGAAGAACTGATATGGTTTGGATCTGTATCCCCACCAAATCTCGTGTTGAAATGTAATCCCCAGTGTTGGAGGTGGGGCCTGGTGGAAGGTGTTTAGATGATGAGAGCAGATCCTTCGTGAATGGCTTAGCACCATCTCCTTGATGATGAGTGGGTTCATGCAAGATCTGGTTGTTTAAAAGTGTGTGATACTCCCACACACTCTCTCTCATTCCTGCTCTGGCCATGTGATGTGCCTGCTTCCCCTTTGCCTTCTGCCGTGATTGGAAGCTCCCTGAGGCCTCCCCAGAAGCCGAGCAGATGCCAGGGCCATACTTCCTATACAGCCTGCAGAACCATAGCCAATTAAACCTCTTTTCTTGTTCAATTACCCAGCCTCTGGTATTTCTTTATAGCAATGTGAGAATGGCCTAAGATGAGAACTCTAATCAGTAATAAGGAAACATGAATTATGTAAAATAAATATCAGGATTCAGCTATTTCTCTAATCCAGACTGCTCCATGCACAAGCAGTTCAGATTAGACATGTCTGGTCATATACAGGGGTATTGTGTGAAATGGATACCTAGGGATTTAATACTATTTATACAAGGAAGTAGAAATGTGCTACTTGCAATTTGTCTTAGTATTTGATGGATCATACAATCATGTTTATTTCAATACGATTTTCAGAAGAAAGCATAAAATGTTTAGAATGACACCTGAGTTTAAGAGAGGTAAGTGGGCTTTAATGACCTACAATTAGGAGTGAAGTCCATAGAGGCACCAATTCAAAACCGAGTTACCCACATGAGCAGCCATTTCCTGGATGCAGGAAGGAGTGGCTCCCAGTGTGTAGAACACAATTGTTTGTCTGACATGCAAGCTTCTCAGTCTTCCTTCTTCTGTTACTTACCTCCACACCTGGGACTTGTGACCCATTACAGGAAGCCATGATGCCCAGGCTGGACCAATAATTCCCCCCACCCAACCCCTAGACTTACTGATTTGGAGCTGAAGAACCTGGTGTTAGAACACTGGAGAGTCTGTCCGTGGCCGCCTGCCCTGAAACGTGGAGGAAAAGGCCTGTTTCAGCTGGACAGAATGTGCCAACCAGAGACAAGATGGCGCGTGAGATATTTTGTGCACACCTAATACATACGAGGCTCTCTGAGGTGCCCTGATTTCAGTGCATTTTCACGGAGATTATGGGCTAGGAAGGAGTCAGCAGTCCACAGCTCATTTCAAGGAAAAAAAATGATGGGTACAATGATTAGAGGAGAAAACAAACCCGCCACAGGGGCACAGAGAAGAAAATATATCCAACTGGAAGATGGAAAAGGCTTTATGAAGGAAGGAACTCAGAAACCTTGGGCATAATTTCTGAGTACAGTAGGAGCCACAGAAGATGTGTGAGGTACGCTATGATCAAAACTGTGCTTTACAGAAATACCTACGATGGCATCATGTGTAGAATAGCGGGTCTAGAACAAACAAGGCTATTACGAGCCAGTGATGAGGAAAATTTGGTCTAGATAGTTCGGGGAAAGAAGAAGATGAAGGAATACTCTGGAGTGAAGGTTACAGAAGAGCTTGAAGGGAAGAAACACTCACAACAGCACTCTGGGTAGGAAGACAGAGCAAATGTGTGCATGAAGATGGCAGAGCAGTGCTCCTTGTTCTTTGGCTAACGGGTGGGAGGGAGCATGAAGAAGAAATGCATTGTGTGCATATTGCATAGCATCGATCAAAGAGAAATTCATTGCATTGGAGGATAAATGCCAATCAAGATTAGTGAGTAAAAAGGATGTGTGAAGTCTCAGAATTTAAAGAGAACACGGAGGTAATAAAAACACTGTGGAGAAGTGGATAAGGAGAGAAAGATGGCAAAATGTTCTGATGTTTGCAATCACGACAGTGCGTTTAAAGCAGAAAGTAGGTGGAATCTGACCACATAAAACCCTCTTGCCTGAAACTACTAAAAGTTGGACAAAAATATTTGAAGCTACAGTTGTCAAGAGGCTGAACACTAGGCAATAAAAGATTGTGATCCCAGAGAGTCATAAAACAGACCAGATGAACCTTACAATTGCCCTGGCTTGTTGCCTTGGGACAGTTTCCAGACTGCAGCACGAAGAGGGAGAATCAGGCAGCACCTGGGAGAATTCCTGAGTTTGAGAGGACAGAGCTGAGAGTCCAGGGAGGTCACAGCAGTTAGAATTCACTGGACAATGTACCAGAAAGGAGTGAGGACAGAAAACTCCAGATTTCTGGAAAGTCCTCAAATGTTTGGAGACTAAATGATACATTCCTGAATAACTCATAGGTCTAAGAAGAAATCATAAGGGAAATAGAAAGTATTTTGTAGTTATTTAAAATGAAATATAGGCCGGGCGTGGTGGCTCATGCCTATAATCCCAGCACTTCGGGAGGTCGAGGTGGGTGGATCATCTGAGGTTAGGAGTTCAAGACAAGCCTGGCCAACATGGCGAAACCCCGTCTGCACTAAAAATACAAAACTTAGCTGGACATGGTGGTGTGCACCTGTAATCCCAGCTACTCAGGAGGCTGAGGCACGAGAATCACTTGAACCCAGGAGGCAGAGGTTGCAGTGAGCCAAGATCACGCCACTGTACCCCAGCCAGGGTGACAGAGTGAGACTTTGTCTCCAAAAAATAAATAAATAAAAATAAAATGAAATATAACATGTAAAAATGTGTTCAGTGCCACTAAAGTAGCAGTATTTAGGGAAAAAATTACAGAACTAAATGCCTATATTAGAAAAAGAAAAAAAAAGTCTCAAATTGATAACCTCACCTTTCACCTCAAGAAACTAGATAAAGAAGAACAAACTAAACCTAAAGTAAGTAGAAGAAAGAAAATATGAAAAATCAAAGAATCAATTCCTGGCTCAGATGGTTTCACTGGTGAATTCTATCAATAATTCAAGGAAGGAATAACATGTATTCTACACAAACTCTTTCAGAAAATTACAGAGGAGAAAACACTGCCCAATTCATTTTCCAAGGCCAGCATTATCTTGATACCAAAGCTTAACAGATATGACAGAAAATACTACAGAGCATATAACAGATTATATAACAGATACACTACAGAGCAACAGCCCTCATGAACATACACACGAATATCCTAAACAAAATTTAACCAGTCAATTCCAACAATATGTAAAGAGGATATGCATCCTGATCAAGCAGGATTTATCCTAGAGATTGGCTTAATATCCAAGATTGGCTTAACATTCAAAAATCAATCAATATAAATAATCATATTAATAAAAATTTAAAACCCATGATTACCTCATAGACTCTAAAAAGTATTTGACAAAATCTAACATCCTTCTCTGTGCCACATATTCCAGGGAAAAAAAAGAAAAAAAATCTAACATCCATTCTTAATTAAAAGACAACTCCCTAGGAATATAGGGAACTTCCTCAACCTTAAAAGGGCGAGCCAGTTCTAACTACTTGACAGCACAGGAGGCTGAGGCAGAGGATCACCTGAGCTCAGGAGGATGAGGCTTTTGCTCTCCTCCCAGGGCCTGGTTCAGCGCTGTAAGAAGACATTTATGTTGGCAGAGGGCAGCTGAGCAGAGTTTGTGCTTTTTGTTGTTGTTATTGTTTTGGAGATGGAGTTTTGGTCTTGTTGCCCAGGATGGAATGCAGGGGTACCATCTCGACTCACTGCAACCTTCACCTCTTGAGTTGAAGCAATTCCCATGCCTCAGCCTCCCGAGTAGCTGGGACTACAGGCGTGCGCCACCACACCTTGCTAATTTTTGTATTTTTAGTAGAGACGGGGTTTCATCATATTGGCCAGGCTAGTCTCGAACTCCTGACCTCAGGTGAGCCACTCGCCTCGGCCTCCCAAAATGCTGAAATTACAGATGTGAGCCACTGTACCTGGTCAAACTTGTGTTTGCTTGTTTGTAAAAAAAAAAAAAAAAAAAAAAAAAAAAAAAGATTTGACTGAGACTAAACTGCCCTAGGTACCTCTTCCTATGGTAATAATGTTTTAATGAGGGGGGGAAAAGCTCATGAAAATGTAAACAAATGGTCACAGGGACCTGGCTGGCCCCACCCAGAAGGTGGGGGTTGGGAGAGTTGCCCAGAAGGAACTTGGAAGGGGTTGTGAAGGACAGAGAGGGCTAGAATTGGGCTGTGCGGAGTCTGTGTTCTCTAAGACTTTAGGCCCCACGGACCTGTTGAGTGCCTCATTGATGTGACAATGGGCCAGAAGATAGTACCCCAAATGTTTAGGGGTCCACCTAGTCCACCTCTCCCATCTGATGCCATCCTGCATAGAAAGGAGCCCTCTAGGGAGAAGGGCGGGTGAAACACTTGTGTTTCTAAACAGGCTTTTGAAACCCCAGCTGGTCTCCTTTCCACCTCCCACCACCACTCCCAAGACCCTGCCCAGATGGCTAGAGTCCAGGCCCGCCAGAGAACAGGGTCCCAGACAACCCAACCATGTCTCACTGCTGTGCACAAGAGAAGGCCCTGTCATCTTTGTGCTTTCACAGGGCTTGCAGGAAAGCTGCTCAGAGCACAGCCCTGTGCTGTCCCATCCAGCCTGGCTACACCCACTGGGCTGCCTGCACCAACAAGGATGGTAATCATCAGAGCTGTGACAACATTATTTATTAATGACAGTGACATGTATTAATTTCTTACCCGGAACCAAGTCCTTCCATAGGCATTTTACAGCATTTTCCCATTTGCTCCTCATCACAAATCTCTCGGGGTGCTCTTATTCTCTCTACTGTATAGATGGAAAAACAAGTCTCAGAGGTTAGCTGGCTTTCCGCATGGCTAATGCAAGCTCCTATGGGACACCTGATTTAAATCTAGGTTATTAAGATCCAGGGGGAGATACCTGACTGCAGACGCCATGCCTTGCTCATATTCATTTCAGGCAAGATACAGAACAAGGGTAACAAAGGGCACCTGCGAAAGCTCACCCAACGTCAACGGGGTTAAAAACAGCAGCTGCCACTATAGAAGGCAAATGACCTATTTGATATCCACTTAACACTAAATCAGTGTTGCCTTCAGCCCTATATTTTGGGCTGTAGTATGGATTTTGTACGTTCCCCACAACTGTCTATACCCTACCCATCACTGAAAATCAGGATTTTTCACATCCCAGGAAGGGATTTCCCAGGACACAGGATTTTCAGTACTACAATGTGACCAGTCCCAGGCAAACCCGGATGATTGGTCGCTGTAAGTTTTTCAACCTCATCCTGGACATAGCTAAAAGGCCAGACACGGTGGTGGCCAGATTAAGTCAAGCACATTCCGTGGTCTCATTCCCAAGCAGTCACTGAAAGGGTGACATGGAGCCTTAGTTCAGCATGCCCCAGATTTCTTTCCTTAACATCCGCTCCTCAGAGCGTTAACGGAATTTCCTCTGGCCTTTTCCTGCAAAGGCCTGTGAACTCAACACCCAGCAGATCGTGTGCAGCAGTTCATAATGAATTTATGCCGCCTGACATGTCCCACTAGGTCAGTATCGCTCTTCACCCAGTTAATGAAAGGATTGATCTTAAGAACACGTTTGATCATTAAAAGCATGATTAAGACTCCCTCTGTATTATCCTACTCTAGGAATGAGCAGTCTTCCCACAGCAGAATGCCTCTGGTTCTCCCAACAAATGGACTTGCTGCAATCTTGTGTTTAATTAGTCTCTTTCTTCAGATGAAACAATTGTGTCCCTGCTCTGGATTTCATTCATAAGATCACTTAAAATATGGCAGGTTCTTTATTGACTCGCTCATTTATTGTGGGGCCATATGGTGCACTCAGAGCAAAGCAACGGTGTGTTAGACCTGAACTCAGCAGGGACATGGGGAAAAGCCAACACACTTGAACCTGAGTCAGGCGGCCAACTGGCGTTTAATTGACCACTTACTATGTATCACAAACTGGCCAAGGGATACAGAAATGAGCAAGAGGCACAGACATCACACTTAAGGCAGTTTCTCAGCCTCAGCACCACTGACCTTCAAGGCAGGATCATTCCTATTTGTGGGGCTGTCCTATGCATTGGAGGATCTTTAGCAGCATCTCTAGCCCCTACCAACTAGATGCCAGAATCACTGTCCCTCACCCCACTCCCACCTCAAGATGTGACAACGGTACTTATCCGGAGACATTGCCAAATATCCCAGGGGGACAGAATCACTCTCAGGTTAAAAATTGCTGCCTCGGGGCCGGGCGCGATGGCTCATGCCTGTAATCCCAGCACTTTGGGAGGCCGAGGCGGGTGGATCACAAGGTCAGGAGATCGAGACCATCCTGGCTAACACGGTAAAACCCTGTCTCTACTATAAATACAAAAAATTAGCCAGGTGTGGTGGCGGGCGCCTGTAGTCCCAGCTACTCGGGAGGTTGAGGCAGGAGAATGGAGTGAACCTGGGAGGTGGAGCTTGCAGTGAGCTGATTACGCCACTGCATTCCAGCCTGGGTGACAGAGCGAGACTCAGTTTCAAAAAAAAAAAAATTGCTGCCTTAAGGTGTTTGCAATCTGGAAAAGCAACTAAGACAAGTACACAATTTTTGTGTACTTGTGATGGAGGACATCATGGGGCAGTAATGAAGGAAATGTGCTGGCTGCAAACTCCTGTGGCCTCAGAGGCCAGCGACGGGAACGCCGGGAAGGCGGTGAGGATGTGGCTAACTGGAAAGGACAACTCTGCCCCAAGCTCAGTCCAGCCAAGTATTACCAGATACTATGATATATTTAGGGAATTCTGAAATCTGGACTTTTTTGTGAAATCTCCCGGTTTCTAAATTTCTCAACCACTTGAAAAATATTTTAAACACAATATAAACTGAAATTAATTAAAAGATTGAGGGCCGTATTCAGCCAGATGCCCCTGCTATATCAAAAACTGGGCAGTCTGGGAGGATTCTGGGCATTACCTCCAGCTCACCTCCCAACCCTGGGCGTCGAGGCCCATTTCTAGAAAATGAGTGGTTGTCCATATTTGTTTGCTCATAAACAGTGGTTCTAGATCCTGGGTAAGCATTTGAATCACCTGGAGATATTAAAAAGCTCATCAGTGCACTGACCCCCTCCCAGGCCAATTAAGCTGGAGGCACAGGGTTGGGGCCCAGGTGTCTATGTTTGTAAAATTATCCCCAGGTGATTTGAACATTCAGTCGGGCTGGAGAACCACTGGTGTAAAAAAGGGAAACCAACAAAGGCCCATCTCCAGGTTGACTAAGGTTCAGGACTCTAACCTCAGGCAACCATGGGGTCTGGGAGAAACTTAACCTGGGCCTCAGGGTCTCTATCTGTTAAATGGAGATAAAAACACTACCTCCTTTATTGAATTGGTGTTAAAAAAAAAAAAAAAAAAAGTTAGAATCTCTCAAAGTGGGGTCCAGGCTTTAGGTTTTTTGTTTTGTTTTGTTTTGTTTTTTCCAGATGTTACTAATGAGCAGCCAGGATTGAGAAGCAGTAAGTAGGTTCCTGTCGGCTCTAACTCGCTGGGAATTTCCTTAAGTAGGAAGAGGAAATGAGTATTGAACACCCACTAAGGCTAGGGCCTAGATGCCCCATGGGGATCCCTCAAAAAGATTTGGAGAGAAAGAGCCAGATGCTGACATTACACAACATAAACTCCAAGAAGACACACACCCTAAAACCCCCTACACGCACGATAACTAGCTGCTAGGATTAAGAAGTACCTTGAACATCATTCTAAAGACACGGCTTGTGAAGGCTACCTCTGCTAACATGAAGGGTCTTCCACCAAGAAAATTCAAAAGCCCTAATGTCCAAGCACTGAGCATCTTGAGGCATCTGATCCAGTGTCATCCTGGTAATATTTCCATTATTCACCTGAACTTCTGTTAATGAGGTGGCTAACTATGAGGCTTCCATTTGGGACATACACATTTATCATTTGATTAGGAAAGATTCCCTATTTTTAGATAAAACATATATCCCCTAATGGGGATGGACAGTTATAAATAACTTGGAAAACTCCAGCCGACGCCCAAAATATCATGATTTAGGTTGCAAGAAAAAGCCTTTCTGATCACTGTCCTTTCGTGTTCCCCAGCACATTTTTCATGTTTACTTGCTGTCACCCCAGGTAAGTGATCACCTTGGCTATATCCCATTTCCTCCCTAGCTAAGGTGGGAGGAAGAACTGTCACAATCAGGTGGAAGGGAGGAGAGGCAGAGATTTGAGACCCTTGCCCTGCAATAAGTTAATTAGCCCACCTCCAATTTATGTCTGACCGTTATTGGGGGAGCCACAGAAATGGCTTCAAGTTAGACTTTTACTCAACTTGTCAGGTGGAAGAAGGGCTCAGAAGCCCAGCGAAGGAAGTCAAACCTTTCCTTCCACATTGAAGTGGATGCCTGGCCCTTTCATGAGGTCCCTTCCTTCCCTGGCCCTTGAAGCAACTCAGGGGGATTCTAAGAGGAAAAGAATAGACATTTCCAACAACCATAGCTGAAAAATTTTTTAAAAAAAAAAAAAAGTAGTATTGGATTAGAACCCAAAGTATGAATAAATGTCCATGAGTCCAGAGGAGACTTCCACACTGGGGAAGATGAAGTAGACATAATTTTCCCAACTTCTTCTACTAAATGCAACTAAAAGTCCTAAACTTTATGTATAAAGCACATATAAGAAGAATTTGAAAAGTGAAGAGAGGAAAGAAGACTAGCTAGGGACCCCAGGATCCAAGAAATTACATAGTGGTGAGTTTCTTGGGTTTTCTTTTTGCCTCATACATTCCAAACATGAAGTGGCAGCAGCCAACAACACAGAAGTGCCAACAAATTCTAACAAACAAAAAGTCCCAACAAAAGCCTGCCCTCTCTAGCCAAGGCCCTGAAAGAACTCATCTAGCAAGACAAAAAACTTGTAGCCAATAGCCACACTATTCCATACCATAGTAAAAATGATGGCACCACCCCTATAATATCAGCAAAGGCCAACTGGGGAACCTGAACTTTCACTTTCATTAGGCTGTAATGAGGTGTCCCATTACCCCAGGGTATGTTCTCCAACCACAATAGAACCAAACTAGAAATCAGCAGCAAAAAAAGATTACAACAAAATATCTAAAAAATTGAAAACTAAACAATATGCTTCTAAATAACCCACGGGTTGAAGAGGAAGCCTCAAGAGAAATAAACAAATAGATTGAATGTAATGAAAATGAATATACAGCATATCAAAATTTATGGTCGGGCATGGTAACTCACACCTGTAATCTCAGCACTTTGGGAGGCCAAGGTGGAAGGATCACTTGAGCCCAGGAGTTTGAGACCAGCCTGGGCAACACAGCAAGACCCCATCTCAAAAAAAAAAAAAATAGAAACGAAATTTGTGGGACACAGCTGTATTGAGAAGGAAATTTATAGTACTAAATGCATATGCTAGAAAAGAGGAAAGGTCTCAAATCAATAATCTAAACTACCACCTCAAGAACCCAAGTAAAAAAGAGCAAAATTAACCCAAAGCAACCAGATGGAGGAAATAATAAAGCTAAGAGAAAAAAAGCAATAAAATTGAGAACAGCAAAATAATGAAAAAATAAACAAAACAAAGAGCTAATTCTTTGAAAAAAAATCAATAGAGTTAAACCACTAGCAAGACTGACAAAGAAAAGAGAGAAGGCACAAATTATCAGTGTCAGGAATGAAAGAGGGGATATCACTACAGACTCAGCAGACATCAAAAGGATAAAAAGGGAATGCTAAGAACGACTCTACACACATAAACTTAACAACTTAAGTGAAATGGGTCACTTCCTCAAAAACCACAAACTACCACAACCCATCCAATATGAAGTAGATGAGTGAACAGCCCTCTATCAGGGAAAATTAATGTACAATTTTAAATCACCACCCCCACACCAACAACAACAACAAAAAAAACAGAGATCTCTAGACCTGGATGATTTCACTGGAGAATTTTACAAAATTATTAAAGAGGAATTGACACTGATTCTATACAATCTCTTCAAGAAAATACAAGAAAGAACACTTTCCAATTCATTGTATGAAACTATTATTACCTTGATACAAGAACAGACAAAAACAGTACCAAAAAAGAAAAACACAGACCAATATCCCTCATGAACATAGACACAAAAATTTTTAACAAAATACTGGCAAATAGAACTCAGCAATATATAAAAAGAATTATACTTCATGATCAAGTGTGATTTGATCCATGGATGTGAGGCTGATTCAATATTCTAAAATCAATCACTCAATCATGTAAATTCACCATCATAACAGGCTAAAATTGCTCAGAAAGTAAAATACTTCAGTGTAAATTTAACAAAACATAAGCAGAGCTTCCATACTGAAAACTACAAAATACTGATGAAAGAAATCTAAGGATGTCTAAATAAATGGCAAGATATACTATGTAATTGGATTGGAAAACTCAACAGAATAAAGATGTCAATTCTCCTCAAATTTATATACAGTTTCCTTTCTAAACCCCAGCAAGAATGTTATAGACATAGACAAGGTTATTATAAAATCTATACGAAAAAGCAAAGGAACTAGAAGAGTTAAAAACCGTTTTGAAAAAGAAGAACAAAGCTACTATAATCAAGACTTTGTTGGTTGGTGGAGAAATAGATGCATAGATCAATGCGATATAATAGAAAACTCAGAAATGGACTCACACAAGAACGTCCAACTGATTTTTTACAAAAGTGCAAAGGCAATTTAAAGCAGGAAAGATAGTCTTTTAAGCAAATCATGCTAAAACAGTTGTACATCCATAGGTTAAAAAAAAGCGGGGGTTGTTAAAGAGAACCTCAAGATAAGTCTCACATCTTATATAAAAATTAACTCAAAATAGATTATGGACTTAAGCATAAAATATAAAAACTATAAAACTTTTAGGAAAAAATAGGAGAAAATCTTCAGTATTTAGGAAGAGGCAAATAGTTCTTAGGTTTAACACTAAAAGGAAAAATTGATAGGTTGGAGTTCATCAAAATTAAAAACTTCTGCTCTGCAAAAATATCCTGTTAAGAGAAAAACATATATAAGCTAAAATGTAGGGAAAACATATTTCCAATCAATTTGTCAAGCAAAGGACTAGTATCTAGAAGATACAGAGAACCAAGGGTGAAAAAAATCCAATTAGAAAATGAGCAAAAGATACAAATAGACATTCCACTAAGAGGATACACAATGGCAAATAAGCACATGAAAAGGTATTCCACATCATTAGTCATTATGGAAAGGTAAATTAAAATCATGATGAGATATCACTAGGACATATCAAATGGCTAAGATAAAAAATAGTGACAACACCAAATGCTTACATGGATGCACAGAAACTGGATCATTCATACATTGTTGCTGTCAATATAAAATAGCAGAGTCCCTCTAGAAAACACTGTTAGAGTTTATTTTTAAAACTAAACATGCAATTACCATAAGACCTAGCAACTGCACTCCTGGACATTTATCCCAAAGACTTACGTTCACACCACCATATATGAAGGTTTATAGCAGCTTTATTTATAATAGTTAAAAGTTGGAAACAATCCAGATTTCCTCCAATGGATATACAGGTAAATAAACTGTGATACACACCATGGAATACTAATTAGTAATAAAAAGGAATAAACCACTGATATACACAATAGCACAGATGAATCTCCAGAGAACCATTTTAGTTGAAAAAAGCGAATCCCAAAGGTTATATACTATATGGTTCCATTTATATAACATTCTTAAAATGAAAAAATATATATAAATGGAGAACAGATTAGTGGCTGCTAGGGGTCAAGGGAGGGGTGGAGACAAGAGGGAAGTGGATGTGACTATAAAAGGGCACATGAGCGATCCTTGTGGGGATGGAAATGTTCTGTATCTTGACTGTATTAATGTTAATATCCTGGTAATGATATTGTACACTATAGTTTTACAAGATGTTGCTGTTTGGGGAAACTGGATAAAGGATATGTGAGATCAGGCTGTATCAATTCTTACAACTGCAAGTGAATATACAATTGTCTCAAAATAAAAATATATATAAAAAACAAAACCATGGGAGGTCTTTGCACTTTCCAAAACGGCTCAAAAAATAAAATCTGATGCTGCCCTTGTGCAAATAACAAATGGAAACCAGGAGTTTGCTCAGCTAAGGGATACCAATACTTTCATTCCAATGAAGGGAAATGGTAGTTTCTCCATGATCTGCTTCGAAATGTTGCAGTAGAGTTTAGTGATTCTGGGATGGATGAGAATATTTGACAGAGACATTGCTTTAAAGTTTTCCTCCAAGGCACAAAACAGCTTAAGAATTTCCAGAGCATATTGCTTTACCAAAATTTTTTGTCTGACGCGACAAGCAATCTTGTAGAATGGCTCGAGACCATACTCCTATATTATGGAAAATCCAATTTTGGTAAAGAGCCAAATTTTTTCAGTTGAACTTTTACTCAGACAAAAGAGACAGACAATGTATTTCCAGGACATAAGGAACTATATTAGCTTCCTTGACTCCACATTTCCATGAAGAATCTTGAAACAAAAGATAACTTCTAACTTATGTTACATCGTGTTCAATGATACAAGTAAAATCCAAGAACATACAGATGTTGTCATACACTCTTTCTGTAATATTTCCCAGCCTAAGATGGTATCAAGGTATAGACAGATGGGCCAGGCGCGGTGGCTCACACCTGTAATCTCAGCACTTTGGGAGACCAAGGCGGGCAGATCACAAGGTCAGGAGTTCAAGACCAGCCTGGCCAACATGGTGAAACCCCGTTTCTACTAAAAATACCTAAATTAGCTGGGCATGGTGGCTGGCACCTGTAGTCCCAGCTACTCGGGAGGCTGAGGCAGGAGAGTCGCTTGAACTTGGGAGGCGGAGCTTGCAGTGAGCCAAGATCAAGCCACTGTACTCCAGACTGGGCGACAAAGCAAGACTCCATCTCAAAAAAAAATAGACAGATGTTCATAATTATAGTGACTTGACATGCTACATTCTCAATTCATATCAAAGAAATCTGTTTTGGATATGTCAATGGAAACAATTATTGGACACTGAACTATATACTGCTTTGCATACTATCTTTTATTTATTCTGAAAGCATATTTTAATTAAAATATAATTTGTATGGAAAAACATCCTATGTGTGGATCAGACTTATTATTGTTCAGATGACAATATTCCCCGAAGTTATCTATAGATTTAACACAATCTTTATCAAACTCTCAGCTGACTTCTTTGCAGAAATTGACAAACTGATCCTAAAATCCATATGGAAATTTAAGGCACTCAAAATAGCCAAAATAACTTTGAAAGATAACAAATAATAAATTTGAAAGATTCACACCTCCTGATTTCAAAACTTACGACAAAGCTACAGTAACCAGGACAGTGTAGTACTGGCATAAGAACAGACATCCAGATCAACAAAATCGAATTAAAAAGCTCAGAAATAGCTTTTAATCGACCATAAATGTTTATGGTCAATTGATCTTTGATCAAGACTATTCCATGGGGAAAAAATAGTTTCTTCAACAAATACTGCTGGGACAACTGGATATCCACATAAAAAAGGATGAAGTTGGACCCCTACCCCAACCCACATACAAAAGTCAACTAAAAATGGATTAAAGACCTAAGCGTAAATGCTAAAATTATAAAGATCATAGCAGAAGACATGGGCATAACTCTTCAGGACCTTGGATTACACAATGATTTCTTGAGTTTGACATCAAAAACACAAGCTACAAAAGAAAAAATAAATAAACTGGGCTTCATCAAAGTTTTAAACTTTGTGTTTTATGTTTTAAAGCATACCATCAAGAAAGTGAGAAGACAACTCACAGAATCAAAATCTTTAGCGATCAAGAAAATGCAAATCAAAACCATAATGAAATATCATCTCATACCCATTAGGATGACCACTTAAAAAACAGAAAATAAAAGTGTGGGTGAGGATGTGGAGAAATTACAGTCTTCATGCACTGCTAGTAAGAATTGAAATGGTGCAATCACTTTGGAAAATAGTCTTGCAGTTTCTCAAAAAGTTAAGCATAGAGTCATAAGACTATGACTATGCTGTGCATATACTTGGCAATTCCACTCCTACGTATATATTCAAGAGAAATTAAAAGCATATGTCCACACAAAACCTTGTACATGGTAATTCATAGCAGTATTATTCAAAGTAGCCAAAAAGTGGCAACAATACAAATATCTATCAACTGATGGATAGATAAAATGTGGTATACCAATTTAATGGGATATTTGGCAATAAAAGGAAATGAAGTACTGATCCATGCTACAATTTGGATGAACCTTGAAAACATTATGCTTAAGAAGTCAATCACAAAAGACCACATACGGTACGTATCATATGAAATGTGCAAAGTAGGCAACTCTATTGAAACAGAAAGTCGATCAGTGGTTGCCTAAGGCTGGTGAGATGAGGAGGAAATGGGGAGTGACTGCTCATGAGCAGTCTCTTCAGGGTAATGATAATGTTCTAAAATTCACTGTGGTGGTGGTTGTGCAACTCCATGAATATACTAAATACTGGTGAATTGTAAACTTGAAATGGGTAAGCTGTATAGTATGCAAATTATTATTATTATTATTTAGATACGGGGTCTCACTGTGTTACTTAGGCTGGAGTATAGTGGCAAAATCTCAGCTCACTGCAGCCTTGACCTCCCTGGCTCAAAGAATCCTCCCACCTCAGCCCTCCAAGTAGCGGGACCACAGATCTGTACCACCATGCCTGGCTAGTTTTTATATTTTTTGTAGAGAAGGGGTTTTGCCATGTTGCCCAGGTTGGTCTAGAACTCCCGAGCTCAGGCAATCCACCCACCTCAGCCTCCTAAAGTGCTGCAATTACAGGCGTGAGCCACTGTATCTGGTCATGGTATGCGAATTATATTTCAATAAAATTCTTATAAAAATATTTATGTAGAATTTGTGCCTAAAAACATATGAGTTTCTACTGACATAAACAAATGAGCAAATGAATGAATAAATGGGGGAGAGTAGGCAAATATTCTATGCAGAACAATTCTAAATAATTTATGTAGATACTTGCCCTCAAGGAAGTAGAGTATAATTCTCCACTCCTTAAGCATGGGCTGTACATAGTGACTTCTATCCAAAGAGTATGTATAGAAAGGAGAAGGAAAAAGTAACTTTATGGTGGAGAAATCTGACAAATACAACCTCAACCAAGTGATCAAGGTCAACATCAATAGTGATAGTCGTGCTGATAGCATGTACCCTTGATATAGTGAGAACAATAGTTTACCTCTGTGGTCTTCCGCCCAAAAATGCATAACCTCTGTCTAATTATGAAAAAAAAAAAGACAATTCCCAATTGAGGGACAGCCTACAAAATATCTGACCAGTGTTGCTCAAAACTGTAAAGCTCATCAAAAAAAAAAGGAAAAATCTGAGAAATTATCATATCCAAGAGGAGGCTAAGGATATAAGACAACTAATGTAACATGGGATCCTATATGGGATCTTGGGACAGAAAAAGGGCATCAGGCAAAAACTAAGGAGATCTGAATAAAGTACAGGCTTTAGTTAACAATAATATACTAATATTTGATCATTAATTGTGACAAATGTACCATACTAATGTAAGATGTTTATAACAGGGAAAACTGGATGTAAAGTACATAAGAACTCTCTGTACTATGTTTGAAATTTGTCTGTATTATCTTAAACTGTTTTCAAATAAAATATCTTTTTTTTTTTTTTTTTTTAAAGAAAACACAGCTCTCCTCTTTAGCCTCACAGAAGGCAAAGCTTCAAGTTTCTTTGGTGATCTGTGTTAGTCAGATCAGGATGCTATAACAAATTGCCACAGAATGGGTGGCTTAAACACCAAACATTTACTCCTCACAGTTCTGGAGGCTGGGAAGTCCAAGATCAAAGCACCAGCAGATTTGGTTCCCGGTTATGTCTTCACGCGGCAGGGGTGATGGTGGGACGGGGGAGGGGGACAGCGGGGCAGGGTTCTGTCCTATCTCTTCTTAAAAAGTCACTGATCCCATCATAAGACCTGTACCCTTATGACCCAGTGACCTTCCAAAGACCTCATCTCCAAATACCATCACATTGGAGATTATGATTTCAACATAAATTCAACAAATTCTGGGGGACACAAACTTTCAGTTCATTGGAGTCAGCCCATATCCAGGTTAATTTGACACCAGCTGCTGCTGCCATTCATAGGGAATTGATCCCATGTTTGTCCTGGCTCCAAAGATTGTACCTCCTACTTCTACTCCAAAAAGGGTTGGTGACATCGCCAAGGCAACTGATGATAGAAAAGTGAGATAGTAAGACAGTAACAACAGTCATGAAGTTAACCCTTCAGAACTGGATAAGCAGGACTCTTTTCTGATCCTCAGAGCCCTCAAGGAAGCATCCAGTGACAGAAAGCAGCAGGAAAATATTGAGAAGGTAGAAATGTTACTATTGACAAGACGGTCAGCATCACCCAACATGAGGCACAGAGCCTTGGCTGAAGATCTTCTCTGAAACATTAGTAAGATGGCAGGGGGTAGTGCAGTGCCCAGTCTGTGGTCTACAATGCCCATGGCCCCATCCTCTCAACAGCACATGACATCAGCCAAGTGATCAGACATTGGTGAGCCAAGAGGCATGAGATTGTTTCAATAAACAACCATTCTACCACCAGCAAAGTGAAAGCAGACATGACATTATTTTGTCTGTTTGGTTGGTTGTTGGGTTTGGTTGGTTGTTGGTTGACTGGTTGATTGGTTGGTTGGTCGGTTGGTTGGTTGGTTTTTTTGAGATGGAGTCTCCCTGTGTCTCCCAGGCTGGAGTGCAGTGGTGCAATCTTGGCTCACTGCAAGCTCTGCCTCCCAGGATTAAGCAATTCTCCTGAGTAGCTGGGATTACAGGTATGTGCCACCACACCCAGCTAATTTTTATATTTTTAATAGAGACAGACTTTCACCATGTTGGCCAGGTTGGTCTCGAACTCCTGACCTCAGGTGATCCGCCTGCCTCAGCCTCCCAAAGGGCTGGGATTACAGGCATCAGCCACCACACCCAGCCCATGATGTTTTTTTAAATCTCTATTTCTTCTTTTTTTTTTTTTTGAGGCGGAGTCTCGCTCTGTCGCCCAGGCTGGAGTGCAGTGGCCGGATCTCAGCTCACTGCAAGCTCCACCTCCCGGGTTCCCGCCATTCTCCTGCCTCAGCCTCCCACGTAGCTGGGACTACAGGCGCCGCCACCACGCCCGGCTAATTTTTTGTATTTTTAGTAGAGACGGGGTTTCACTGTGTTAGCCAGGATGGTCTCGATCTCCTGACCTTGTGATCCGCCCGTCTCGGCCTCCCAAAGTGCTGGGATTACAGGCTTGAGCCACCGCGCCCGGCCTCTATTTCTTCTTAATCCAGGAGAGAGTGAGGTGAATCTACTTTTAGAAAAGGAATTAGGCATTGTATATCAAGAAATGTTAATATTTCAGCTCATGTAAACCAGTAGTTTCACTGCTAGGAACCAAACCTGAGGAAATAATCCAAAATGAGGTCAAAGCCCAGGAAATCTTCTTTATTGTTAATAATGAAAAACTGTTAACAATTTAACTATTCATTAGAGATGAATGACTAAGTAAATTATGGTACATATAATTATAGATATATGACAGAATCTTATGTCATCATTAAAAATATTTATGGGCTGGGCACGGTGGCTCACGCCTATAATCCCAGCACTTTGGGAGTCCGAGGTGGGAGGATCACAAGGTCAGGAGCTCAAGACCATCCTGACTAACATGGTGAAACCCCATCTCTACTAAAAATACAAAAAATTAGCCGGACATGGTGGCAGGTGCCTATAGTCCCAGCTACTCAGGAGGCTGAGGCAGGAGAATGGTGTGAACCTGGGAGGCAGAACTTGCTGTGAGCCGAGCTCACACCACTGCACTCCAGCCTGGGTGAAGAGCAAGACTCTGTCTCAAAATATATGTGTGTGTGTGTGTGTGTGTGTGTGTGTGTGTGTGTGTGTGTGTGTGTGTACACATATATATATTTATGAAGATTTTCAATGACATGCAAAAATATGCAGTGAAAAAGCAAGATATAAAACCAAATTTAAGACATAACCTCAATATTGGGGAGGTGGAAAACTTTTGTCTATAGTGCTAATAATGTTTATCTCTAAGAAGTGAAATTAGTGACCATTGCTCTTTTGAAAATTGTCAATATTTTGCAAATTTGTATCCGTGAGCATGATGGACTTTCAAGTTTTCAAAAAATAAACGAAGAAAAAGTATCTTGTCCAAAGTAAAGTAAGGGGCACTGTGGCAGACTGCTGGTGACCTCTCCGTACCGTGTCTCCATCCTCCCCTTCTTCCTTCAGAAGAGAGCCTGATGTTCAGGTGAGCTCAAAAACAGCCAGTTAGCAGACTTACCACCCGCCTCCCTTGCAGCTGGGAGAGTCATGTGACTGAATTGCCAGGATGTATGAGCCTTATAGGTAAAAGGGTTTAAAGCTGATGGGGGACTGGCACGGTGGCTTATGCCTGTAATCCCAGCCCTTTGGGAGGCTGAGGCAGGTGGATCGCTTGAGGTCAGGAGTTCAAGGACAGCCTGGCCAACATAGTGAAATCCTGTCTCTACTAAAAATACAAAAATTAGCCAGACATGGTGGCACATGCCTGTAGTCCCAGCTACTTGGAAGGCCGAGGCAGGAGAATCTCTTGAATCCAGGAGGAGGAGCTTGCAATGATCCGAGATAGCATAACTGTACTCCAGCCTGGGCGACAGAGTGAGACTCCATCTAAAAAAAAAAAAAAAAAAAAAAAAAAGATGATGAGTTTTGCCTGAGTCCTTGGGTCTGGGTGGGAGGGTGGTTGCTGGGCAGAGTTAGCCAGTGGGTTTTGGTGGCAGAAAGATAAAGAGATTAAAGGTGATGGCTCCAGCAACAGGCAACCCCCAGCCCCTGGCCCCAGGAGCCCAGCTGAGCTCAAGTACCTGGGAAGGTGTGATCAAAGCTCCTCTGCAGATCAGATTTGGCCCTGGAGGACCTGGAAGCAGAGGGAGATGAGAGCCTGAATGGGCAACTCCACCTCCCTGGGGCTCTCGCAACCCCTCCTCTCCAGGCAGTCCCCAGGCTGCCTACAGGACTCTCACCAGTTGCCTTAAATTAGGTGACATCTCCCAGACAGGTGCAATGCCCCTTGCCTTCCATACCAAATGCCTTGATCAGCCTGTCATTTAATAACCGAAATCTCAACACTGTGCAGTCTGACAGTCTTTTGTTCTTTTTTTTTTTTTTTTTTTCTTTTGAGACGGAGTCTCGCTCTGTCACCCAGGCTGGAGTGCAGTGGCGCAATCTCCACACACTGCAAGCTCCGCCTCCCGGGTTCACGCCATTCTCCTGCCTGAGCCTCCCGAGTAGCTGAGACCACAGGCGCCCGCCACTGCGCCCGGCTAATTTTTGTATTTTTAGTAGAGACACGGTTTCACCGTGTTAGCCAGGATGGTCTCGATCTCCTGACCTCGTGATCCACCCGTCTCAGCCTCCCAAAGGGCTGGGATTACAGGTGTGAGCCACTGCGCCCGGCAGTCTGACAGTCTTATCCAGGATCGGAGCCCCCCCTGAAATGTCTGGCTTTTGGTGAGGGACTATATTCATTAACAGTCATGGTGTGTTACTCAGTGCTGTGTTCATGCAATGTTAGTTCCCCCCAAAAGAGCCATGGGAGGGTTCTTACGGCCAAAATTATTTGTAAAAGACTCCAGTGGCTGGGCGCGGTGGCTCACGCCTGTAATCCCAACACTTTGGGAGGCCAAGGAGGGTGGATTACCTGAGGTCAGGAGTTTGAGACCAGCCTGACCAACATGGAGAAACCCCCATCTGTACTAAAAATACAAAATTAGTCAGGCATGGTGGCACATGCCTGTAATCCCAGCTACTTGGGAGGCTGAAGCAGGAGAATTGCTTGAACCCAAGAGGTAGAGATTGCGGTGAGCCGAGATCACGCCATTACACTCCAGCCTGGGCAACAAGAGCAGAAACTCCATCTCAAAAAAAAAAAGATTCCATGTTCTATCTCCATTTAGGAAATTCACACTGTATACTAACATATTAAAGGCTCTGAAAAGTCCCACAGTAAAGACGGCATTCATACTTGAATATTTTCCCAAATTATGTAACCAGGAACCCTTTTTTGGTAGAGTATCTATTAACTTCTTTTAGAACACATCCAATTAGAAATGCTATCCTAGATGCTTGAAAAACACCTTATTTTGTTCCCTAATTAGATAAATTTCATATCTGTTGGGATCTGAAATTATTATGTCTGTCATTATCATTACATTTGGAATTACCACTTCATCTTGGAGTAAATTTCCTTCTGACTGAAAAATGCATAGTTTATTCGACAGCAGGGCCGGGGAAGACCTGGAAACATTGTATCACCTTCTTTTCTGATTACATCCTTGTGGCATGGGGAACTTTATTTGCATCTGAACTGTATCTCCTGTTTCAGCTGGAAGTGATACAAAGTTCCAACCACTAGCTCACTCATTTGTGCACCATACACTTATTACCTCTCTACCACATGCTAGGACTGTGCTGGCCACTTTACACGTAGTATTTCAAGCCCTCACAGTTCTGAAAGGAACTGTTATTATACCCATTGCACACGAGGGAAACTCAGGTCAGCCAAGACTGAGTTACTAATCCAAGAGCACACAGGGGTCAGGGCAGTGGTTGCACGGTTTGCCCGGCTTCCCTCCAGGGGCCTGCACTCTCCCGCCCTCTCCGCTGTCACAGGGCTCTCAACTATTGCCTGACCTGCATCTTTGATGCTGCATGGGTTTCAATTTGGTGTCCCTAATTGGAATCAAATATTTCTGACTCTGGAAATAAATACTGTTAAACAGTGGCTTGTGCACAGAATAAATAAATGTCTGTTGCTAAGGAGACGTCGGGAAGATGAAAGAGCAGGAGGAGGATTCCAGAGTCTCAGAGGCCCCCAGACTTGGCTCCACCTGAACTAAGGCAGGGGCTGGGCAGGTGAAGAACTGAGCAAAGTACCCAGGGAAAGGGGGCAGCTGCCTTTTCACCCCAGACAATTGCAGGCCCGTGGGCCAGATGCATTGTTCAAGAGAAGTTAGGAATCTCTATTTTTTGTGAAATCCATCAAGTTGTAACCACTGGCAACTATAGTGGGTTGAACAGTGTCCTCCAGAAATCCATGTCCACTTGGAAACTCGGAAAGTGACCTTATTGGGAAGTAGAATCTTTGCCAGACTAATTAAGGTAAGGATCGAGATGAGATCAATGCATGCACAAGCCAAAGACCCCGAGGATGCCAGCAGCCACCACAAGCCAGGAGGGAGGCATGGGGTGGTCTCTCAGAGTCTCCAGAAGGAACCACCCTGCTGGAATCAGAAGGCATCGACACTTTCCTTTCAGGTTCTTGGATGTCTGGCCTCCAGAACTATGAGAATACATTTCTGTTGTGTCAAGCCATCCGGCTTGTGGTAATTTGTTACAACAGTCCCAGGAAAGTAATAGAGCAATGAACTTTAATTTTTAGTAATACCACTTGAGCCAGCAAAATCAACCTGTGAGGCAGATTAGGCTGCCAGTCATCCTCACCCCAGTTAGAGTCACAGGACACTCATGCCATGTCATCATTATCTCATCATTATCTTCTCCAAAAATGATGCTGCTGCCTCCCCAACAACTCTACGTAAGCTGAAACTCTCCTGAGTCCCAGAGCCATATTTCCACATCCTCTGGACATCTTCATTTGCAGGACCAGAAGGCAACTCCAAGGTATCCAAAATTCAGCTGCATTCCTTATTGTGTGAAATCACCATCACTTTGGATCACTGGTGTGCTGGAGCGGGTTGTGCTGGCTCCCAAGAGTCAACTATGAAATTTTCAGGAATTTTCCCTGCTGGTTGCTAAACTGTTGGTCCCTTGAAATCTGCCATGGTGGCAATATTTATGCCACAAAAATTGGCAAACACTACACTCAAGGGCTCTGCTTTTGGAGAAAGCCAGTTCACCAGCAAACCACCGAAACTTCCACCCTATCTTTCAGGTGAGAAAGCCCACTTCTATTTTATTTCACACTCTCTCATTATACCTCACACCCAGCCAGCAAATCCCATTAATTCTCTCTCTGCAAAGCGTTACCTGTGTCAACTCCTCTCTGCTTTCACTGTCCTGCCTCTCCTATTTCTGGTCTCATCACTCTTGTGTTTGAATTACTACAAGAGTTTTCTAATTTTCACTCTACCCCCAATTATATTCCTCAAACAGGGAGTTAGATTATATTGGTTCTCTCCTCAAGCATTTTCAGCATTCAAACGTCTTTGCCTGGCATTCAGAGCAATGATAGTTAGGCTTCTTTCCATTGCAACTGGCAAGAACCCAATTCACCAAGCTGAATCAAAAAGGGAACCCGCTAATTCATAGAAGCCCAAGGGGAACAAGACTGCAGGTAAAGCTGGATCAGGTCTCTGGCTTGTTCCCCACTACTTGGCTCATCCTCTTTTTGCCTGGTTTCATTCTCTGGTATGTTCTCTCCCTGTAGGAGGCAAAATGGCCAGCAGCTACCCTTGAATCACATCCTCCTAGCTCAGTGTAGTGTGACAGAGTAAATTGCCTTCATCTTCCCAATCTTTCAACCCTCCTAAAGCTATGCCTTGTCTATGTGACTCTGCAGTTCCTCTTACTGAGGATGTGGAGTCTATTTCCCCATTCCTTGAGTCTGAGTTTGGTCATGTGACTTGCTTTGACCAATGGGATGTTAGCAAGAGAGCCTTGAAAAAGCACTTGTGCATTTCCACTTGCTCCATCAGGACATGCTGGGCTAGCCCAGTGGGGATGGTGCACGTGGGGCTGCACTGAGCTATTCCAGCCAAACCAGCCACAGCCAGCGCAAATCAGCAGACATGCAGCCAATGTTCAGCCATGTGAGTGAGCCCAGCCAAGCCCCACCAAGTCACACAGACTTGGGAGCTAAATAAATGTTCATGGTTGTATGTCACTGAGGTTTTGCGGTTGCTCATTACACAGCATTATTGTGGCAGTAAATAACTGATACGTTTAGTGAAGTCATTGGAAAGAGAATTTCTCTCCTTGTCTACACAGCAATCTCAGGGAGCAGCGACTAGCTCTGCTTGCACCTCATGCCCAGCCCCTGAACAAGAGGATCACAAGGTTTGCTTGAACGTGCTGTCCCAGGAGCGTGGGTCACCACGATTGACAACCTTACAAGAACTGTATGAGGCTGGGCACGGTGGCTCACACTTGTAATCCCAGCACTTTGGGAGGCCAAAGTGGGCAGATCACCTAAGGTCAGGAGTTCGAGACCAGTCTGGCCAACATGGTGAAACCCCGTCTTTACTAAAAATACAAAAATTAGCCAGGCATGGTGGTAGGCACCTGTAATTCCAGCTGCTCGGGGGGATGAGGCAAGAGAATCACTTGAACACGGGAGGCAGAGGTTGCAGTGAGCCGAGATCACACCACTGCACTCCATCCTTCTCTCTTATCTGCCTCTCTGCCTTATCCCCTGATCTCCCTCCACAAGCATCTTGGATTCCCTCATTCTAACTACTTGCCATTTCCCAAACCTGCCACCCGCTTTTGTATCTCTTTACCTTTGCTCAACTGCTCCTCCCACCTGGAAGGCCTTCCCCCTCCTCCCTCTGCAAATCCAGCTCTAATCTTTGCTTGAGGAAGGACTCCAGTCCCAAAGAGAGAGAAGACAAGGGGTTAGCAGAGAACACAGAGCCAAACCAGCAGCCAAAGAACAGGGCCCAGGGCACAGGGCAAGGCTGTGCAAGGGGCCACTGCAGTCCATTCCGGAATCTAGGACCCAGATCTGGAGCAGTGACAAGAGTTAAGACCTGAGGGCAGGATCAGCTCAGGGGTGGGACAGAGGCTGCAGGGGTGCAGACAAGCCAAGGCAGAGGAGGCAGGAGTGACAGGGGTGGTAGCAAGCTCACATTGGACAAAGGCTTGGAGGCAGGATCAGAATCTGAGGGATTTAAAGCAACAGAGAAATAATGAGGACACAACTTTTCAAGCCCTTAGGGCATGCCAGGTACTGGGCTAAGAAATTAATTACATTATCTCTGTAATTCTCACAACTGCCTTATGAGGCAAAATACAACCAACATCCACATTATACACAGGAGGAAATTGAGGCACAAAGAGGTGGCATGGCTCCCCAGGGTCACCCAGCTGGAATGCAAGTCCGGGTCCCCTCTACTCCAGATCCCTTTTTTTTTTTTTTTTTTTTTTTTTTTTTTTTTCGAGATAGAGTCTCTCTCTGTCCCCCAGGCTGCAGTGCAGTGGCACAATCTTGGCTCCCTGCAACCTCCGCCTCCCAGGTTCAAGTGATTCTCCTGCCTCAGCCTCCCAAGTAACTGGAATTACAGGCATTTGCCACCATGCCCGGCTGATTTTCATATTTTTAGTAGAGACGGGTTTTTGCCATGTTGGCCAGGCTGGTCTGGAACTCCTGACCTCAGGTGATCTGCCCGCCTCAGCCTCCCAAAGTGCTGGGATTACAGGCGTGAGCTACCATGCCAGGCCCACAGCCCATTCTTAATCATTCTGCTTTCTTGCCCAGGATGGGGTTGAACTTCCCCACTTCTCTGATTTTTTTATTTTAACTGAAGGGAAGCTTCTGCTAAGTCCAACTCAGGACAGGCCAAGGTCTCAGCCTCCAGGCAGCTTTTCTAATGTTAACTAATCTGATTAAATTCACAGACACCTCAAAGATCAGCTGAGAATCCCCCTCCTCCAATAAGACATCCCAGACTCCCCAGATGAAATTCATCTCTTCTTTCTTTCTGCTCCCATGGCATTTTGTCTCTGCCTCTTCTTGGCCCTTGGCTCTGGCTACTGGTTTTAAGGTGACATCTGTGCTCAACTCTCCCAACTGGCAAAGCCATTCTTGAGGACTGATCAGCCTCTGGCTTTGGATCCACCAAGACATTTGACCAAGGGCCCTGAATGCTAAATTCCCACATGCTGAATTGAAAGTGTGTCTCAGTATTTACCTAGCTCCATCAACCTGAATCCAGTAAAGTTGTCTAATGAAGGCATCGTCTGCCAGTTACCAGATTTCTGTGAGTTGTGTTGCAGTAGAGATTACAACAGCAAGGTTGCCCTCAGCCAGGGTCAAAGTTCACAGAACCCCACCTTTTTGGTTCTAGATTGAACATCACACCACACAGATAAGCCTCAGGCCTTTCCTCTGGCCCAGCTCCCTAAAGAACTGGGGATGGGGAGTTCTTCCCCTAGAAGGAGGTCCAAACTGTCTTTCAGTAGGAAAAAAAAAAAAAAAAGAAACAAAAGCTTTCCCCCATGCAGTGGCCATGCCAAGTGCGTGTCTGGCCGTTTCCAAGTGAGCGACGTTTTTTGAATTTCATTTTGTGGGTGCTTTCAGCAAATTAGAGCCACAGTTACACTGTGACTTAACAGGATTAGTCATGCACACACATCCTGTGCACACACTTCAGTCCCCTATTAAAGGAAGCGCAAGCCAGAGGCTGGCGGGAGAGGTTAGAGAATTACCACCCATCTCTTCAGACCCTTCAGGCACAGTGCGGCAGAGTAAATACAGGGCACGGGCACATCAGAATTCCAGATAATCAATGGCTAACTTCAGTATAAGTATATCCCATGCAAAATTTGGCACATACTTACACTAAAAAATATTCAAATTTAATCGGGCATCCTGTATTTTGTATTTGATAAATTTGGTCATGCTACTCAGGCAGGATCTTAAAATGCTGAAGTCCAGGACCCCTGAGCTGCTTCCAGGGAAAGTCCTCATCGATGACAGAAGCAAGATGAGAGAAACCGTAATACGGAAATCATCTGGGCTACATGGGGCTCACAGATGAATGTCCAAACACATGGCATAAAAAGCCTGATCAGGTACTCAATGCAATTTACACAAAATACTTTTCAAGGGTATAATAGCTTAGATAAAGCCCATTTGCATCCTTAAATTAATTCTTCACTCAGCATAATAACACATCCTCTCTCCCTTGTTTTTCCCAGGGGAAATATTTGATCACTTCCGTCAGTCACCTGCTTGAATGTGCCGTATACCAACTGTGTGACAGTTATTGATTTTTGATGAATGATACAGCCTCTCTTCTGGGCTATGACTGCTTTGTTTTCAAACCTTACTTAATTGTGCGATGATTTTGGGGGTTTTTTTTCCCCTTTCCAGAGAAATAAATGCAAAGTGTTTATTCTCCAAAGACCGTAAACAGAGCTTGCAGGTCTGGTTTCTATGACAACCCCACTTGATACAGCAAACCTAGATTATCTCTAATGACAGACATGAAGTTTAAATTGCACATTCTGAACAAACAGTGCTCTGCTGACCTTTTATTGAAAAATGGAATACAGGGTGATTAGCATAATGTGTTATATAGAAAGGAAAAACGTGTATTCAGGGGCATTATGCACCAGCGATTAGCCGCACTGCTAGTCTTTAACAAACTGCTTGCCGGGATGGAGAGCTTGGGAAATTAAGATTTGCCATCTATCATTTTCAAATTCAGTAAAATCTGCAGCAGTAATTGCACTAAACAGTTTTCAAATAACACATGCTGCTGTTTCTCTTATTCAATTGAGTCTTTTAGCAGGGGAGCAAAGAAGGAGAGGAAAATTTTACCCATTCTACAAAAAATAATAATCGTTGGCAATAGCTAGTTTGAAACAATCTCTGCTTCTTAATTCCCTAACGCAATTCCTAGAGGAAGCCTAGGGACTGGTGCAGCCTGGCAGCTACCTCCTGGAAACTGCTTATTAGCAGTGTGGTGCAGTGGGGGTCCTGGTTGGTTAACCAGAGGTGGGGGCTAAGCGTAGTCCACCCACAGGTTAACTGGGCCCGCTCTTAGCAACCACAAAATGAAGGGTGGGGGAGTTTGGGCTCTGAAGTAAATGACCTGGTTCAAATCCTAGCTTTTCCTCTAGCCTGCTTATGGGCAAATTACCTAGCCCCTCCAAGACCCAGGTTCCTTGTCTACACTATGGGAATGAGAGTAATAAGTCCCACTTCATAGGATCATTGCAAAGATGAAAGGAAGCAATACCCAAGAGCTGGCAGGGCCAGCCCCCAATGACCATTAGCCACTCATTGCTCAGAGTTCAAGTTCTCTTTTCTATTTCCATGACAGCGTGTTCATATCAGGACTTCGCCAGCTGGTACTTTTGAGCACTAATGAGATAATATGGAATGATGGGAAAGAGCATTTGTTTACTCCTTCAACCACATTTACTGAGCACTGGCTCTGCAGGAATGCAACCTCGAACAGGACAAGGTCAGTCGGGAGCCACCACCAACGCTCTTAGCTGTGTTACTTTGCGCATGTCATTTCATCTCTACAAACAAATGATATTTACCATTTGATTCTCATAACAACCCTAGGTGAAGGAGGTCATCATTTTACACATGGGAAAACTGAGGCTTGGAGTCACGAAGAGGTGGCTGAGTGGGGTGCCCTGGAGTTTGTCATGGTACCTTTGAGTGGTCAGAATGCCTTGTTACAGATGCTGTCACTTGACCCCCAGCCTAACACGGCAGGTCATAGAGTGGCCCAAGTGTCCTTGGCTGCCCTGCAGGTGGGGAGGGTCTCAATGTCCAGACACCACCCTGAGGTTCTCAGCCTCACCTTGAACCTCTGTCCTGGCTGCTCCCAGCTATTCTTGTGTCTCCCATGGGCTTAGGCACAATCTGTCACCTTTCTCCACTCTGGCCTCCTCACTGCAGCCCACAAGCCACTCGGGTGACAGGCTTCACCTGCCCTCATGATGGTGCTCAAGACGTCATCTCTCAATGTGCCCAGCGCACAGAACCTGCCAGGGGCCAGCCAGCCCTTGCTCTCTTGGCCCCTCTGTATCCAGGCTCCAATGGTATAGAGGCCCTCTCAGTCGGGGTCACACATGGTCCCCCCACAAGCAGGTGCCTAAGCCCTAAATCTCACGATGTTTCACCAGAGCAGCTACCTCTGTTTCCTGTTTCTAGAGGGGCTCGAAACCAGTTGTTCCATCCAAGGGCTGCGGGAGACAGACAACATAACCCCTCCCCAGTGTGTATCTCTGCCCCAGGCGCACCTCAAAAGAAGCCTTGTTTCCCTTCCTTCCACCAAACAGAAAATATCCTTCATGCATAATTGTTTTTAAATTTCCTACCTCAAAGCCAAATGGCCGTTGAGCTGTAGGGCTATGTGGCTGCGCTATTGTTATCCCCATTTCTCAGAGAAGACATGAGGCTCAGGAGGTCATGTGGCTTGCTCGAGGTCACATTAGACTAATAAAGGGTACACCCAAGGCCTGAACTTACCTCAGCTGACCCCAAACCAAATCCAGTGTTCTCTTCTCAGCCTGTCCTTCGATGCCGATATGAACTAAAGTGACTGAATTCCATCAGAGGTTTGAATCACACAATTCTCCAATTTTTCAGGGTCATCAACCACAGTTATTGCAACAGGCTGTGCTTCTTCTAAAAGCACGGAGTCTTACTCACTCTGACAACTGCTTGTCCTTGGAACGTAACTGCAAACAAGACCTGAATCTGCAAATTGTGTCACTTCCAGAGCAGTCACAGGTCAGTGGATGACCTGACAAACAGGCTGTCACACATGGCTTCCAAGTTGGGCCAGGGCTAGTGTCATGGGCCCTGATCCCTGTCCCTTAACTGTGAGCCCTCCACTGGGGTCACCTGAAGTACCCCCACTCACACCATCCCTTCGTTTCAATAGAGACATCTATTTCCTCCCAGCAAGTGAGAAGCCACCAGCTGCCCTCCTAGATAACTCCAATATTCCCAGCTCCTTTGAGCAAACCCTCTTCATCACTGAGAAAATATACTTTTGCTAGGAAGTTGGGGTGAGACTATATCTGGCTTTGGGTCAGGTTTTCCAGTTAGTAGCCAGATGTGCACAACTTAAGCCCCAACCAGCTGCATTTGAAACACACCAGTTCTGGCCGGGCGCTGTGGCTCACGCCTGTAATCCCAGCCCTTTGGGAGGCCGAGGCGGGCGGATCACGATCTCCGGCCAAGGCAGGAGATCGAGACCATCCTGGCTAACATGGTGAAACCCCATCTCTACTAAAAATGCAAAAAAATAGCCGGGCATGGTGGCAGATGCCTGTAGTCCCAGCTACCCGGGAGGCTGAGGCAGGAGAATGGCGTGAACCGGGAGGCAGAGCTTGCAGTGAGCTGAGATCACGCCACTGGACTCTAGCCTGGGAGACAGAGCAAGACTCCATCTCAAAAAAAAGAAAGAAACACACCAGTTCTGTTAAAGGGCAGACAGTGCAGCCCATTCTCCCCATCATGGGAGAAGGATAGAGCTGAGATTCAGAGCCCCTCATTGCCAAGAAGCCACAGCCAGCCTTCCTGGAAAGTGACAGAGAACACAAGGCTAGTATCTGCTCCAACATCTGGTGGCAGATGTAAGTGGAGCCCTGTTCCTGAGAAGAGCAAGAACCGGGGAGAGGAAAGAGAATGTCGGCTGCTCCCTTCCTATGGAGGGCAAAACTCATCCACATCCCAGCATTCCAAATAGAGTATGGAAAGAGAAAAACACTTCACAGAGAAACCTGGCAGGCACCCCTGAACCAAGTGAGCACCTGGTTAACATCACTAGTGATAAGGCATGTTGCTATCTCATACCCCTGTGATATGATGCACTGAAGACACTTCCCCTCTGTGAGCTTCTTCCCCAAATCCAATCCTCAGTCTACATATCAGAAAACATCAGCTGGGTGCAGTGGCTCATGCCTATAATCCCAGCACTTTGGGAGGCCGAGGCAGGTGGATCATGAGGTCGAGATTGAGACCATCCTGGCCAACATGGTGAAACCCCATCTCTACTAAAAATACAAAAATTAGCTGGTGTGGTGGCACACACCTGTAGTCCCAACTACTCAGGAGGCTGAGGCAGGAGAATCGCTTGAACCCGGGAGGCAGAGGTTGCAGTGAGCCAAGATCGCACCACTGCACTCCAGCCTGGGTACAAAGCCATTTCAAAAAAAGAAAGAGAGAAAGAAAAAGAAAACAAAACATCAGGTCAACTCAAATTGAGATACATTCTATTCAACACCTGACTGCTCCTCTTCAGAAGTATCCAGGTAATGAAAGCCAAGGAAAGATGAAGAAACTATCGTAGACCAGAGGAAACTAAGAAACAAGGGCCAGGTGTTGTGGCTCACACCTGTAATCCCAACACGTTGGGAGGCTGAGATGGAAGAATTGCTTGAGGCCAGGAGGTTGAGGCTGCAGTGAGCCAAGATTGCATGACTGCACTCCCAGCATCTTAAAAATAAAAAAATTTAAAAAAAAGAAAAAGAAAAAGAAAGGAAGGAAGGAAGGAAAGAAGCTAAAGAGACATGACAACTAAAAGCAATGTGGGATCCTAGATTAGCAGATTAGCTCCTGGAATAGAAATGGACATCAGTGGGGAAAACTCAAGGAATCTGCATCAAGTCTGTAGTCAGTTAATAGTAATGATACACCAATGATCATTTCTGAGTTTTGATAAATGCAGCATGCTATGTAAGATGGTAATATGAGACTGGGTGGGGGTGAATAGGAACTCTCTGCATAATCTTTGAAACTCTTTGGCAAATCTAAAATTATTTCAAAATTAAAAGTTGTAAAACAAACCCCAAAACAAAGCGAACTCTTTTTTCCCCCTTAATTTTAAAAAACTCCTTGCCTTCTCATAACAGAGCATCAGGGCAGGCATCTGACAGACTGGGCTCCACAAGAAAGCCCTCTGCACCTTTCCCTCCCCTCTGCCTGTGGCTTGTGCCTTCCTCTCTCGATTGCCCTATGCTCCTTTGGCACTTGTCAATCCAACCTGCCCATCCTCATCAGCTGCTTTCACTTCCCATGCCCTCTTTCACAGGCAACAAAGCCCATCTTTCAGGAAGAGACAATGCTCCCTTCTCAAACTCCAGGGTTCAGTTCTTAGGAACTGATCCCATCCCCCATGGTGGGTGGGTCCAGGACCTCACTTGGCCAGTCAGTCCACTACCTCCGCAGCCTGGCCTTTGGGATTGGTTCAGAGGTGGGTCCTTTACTCAGGACTTTGAGAGTGAGGACTAGAACTTGTGCTAAAATTACTGGAAAAGAGGAATGGTCTTTCCGTTGGGGTTGCTAAGCAGGTGGAATATAAACTTGGGGCTAGGGTAGGGGGCACCAAGTGGAGAATCCCTCTGCCTGAGAGTGAAGACAGCCACAAAGAAAGCCGAGCTGGGTGATGGGAAGAGATGCAATGACTTTGTTTGAGCCGCTAGGATCCAGTTGTGCCTCAAGCTGGTGCTGTCATTAGAACTTTTCAGTTGCATAAGCCGGTATTTCCCTTTTTGGTTTAAACCAAAACTCAAGTTGAGTTTCTGTTGCTCACAACCTCCAATGTTGAGCCTTCCCTGGTGGCAAACTGTGAGTCTCTCCTCCCTTCTCCACCAGCTCCCACTCCTTTCTTCCCCAGGCCCTGGGACCAACTCTGCCTGAAGCAGGAAGGAGGAACAGGCTCCAGCCAGCCCCCTGAGGTCTGACCCCAAGATAAGGCTGTGAGTGCCAGGAGTTTATTTGGGAGGTACTCCCAAGAAGCACAGCTGTGGCAAGGAGGCAAGAAGGGTGTGTTCCAGAGCAGGTTCTCACCCAGCAAGGGGGGCCCAAGCCTGCTGGGGACCTCCAGAAGATGGCACAGACCACTCCTCAGAGTTACCCACCTGAAGGGAAGAAACCTGGGGGTAAGGGCACGTGGCAGGTGGTGGGGGGATGTTATACACCAAATTTCATCCATCCTGGGTTGAGGGCTGCTCCTGGAGGCATCGTTCATCTGTTAATGTCTCAGAGCACAAGCCCAACAGAGCAGCAGGTGCTTCTGGAAGGACTCACCTGCGTACAATGGAAAGGGGAGTGCACAGGTGAGATGGCCAGGGACCAACAGCAGCTGTGACATCTGTGGACCGTATCAAGGACCCTGGGCTCCTGGTTTCCTGCTTGATTCTCCAGCCTCTGGGGAGTCCCTCTGGTTCCCCTCCCCAATTCCCAGGTCTGTGCTCTGCCTTCCCATCAACACCCAGATCTCCTGTGACAGTCATTTGGGACCATGCCCTGTGGACATGGGCACACCCTGTTCATATGGACTCCCTGTTCCAGCAGCTCAGGCCCCACCCCAGCTGGAAACTGCAGCTCCAGGGTGGCCCCCCGCAGGTGTCAGTGAAAAAGGCATCTGACAGCAGTGTGGTGACTTCCTCTGAAGTCCGACTGTTCATACCCACCTGAAGCCACACAGCACAGAGCATAAAAACCAGGATGGCGCAGGCACACAAACCCTGGAGTTAAACCCCAGCTCACCCCTGACTTGCTGGGCCATTTAACCTGGGAGAATGATAGACCCCAGTGCTCAGGACTGCAGTAAGGTTCCATGAGATGGTGTCTGTAACACAGCCAGCATGCAGTAGACACTCACTGGACATAGTGGCATCACTGCCAGGTCTCGGAAAGTAGAGAAAGCCCCTGGGATGGTTACAGTAACTCCCAACCCAGAACCAGCTGCTATGGATTGGTTTTTGTTATGGTTCAAATTATGTCTCCCAAAAAGATACGTCTTAACCTCCACTCTCTTGAAATGTGATCTTATTTGGAAATAAGGACATTGCAGATGGAATGAGGTTAAGACGAGGTCACACTAGAGTAGAGTGGGTCCCTAATCCAATATGACTGGTGTCTTTAAAAGAAGAGGAGAAGACACACAAAGACAGACACACAGAGGCAAGACAGCCCAGTGAAGACAAAGGCAGATATTGTGTGATGCCTTCACACACCAAGGAACACTCAGGACTGCCCATAGCTGTCAGAAGCTGGAAGAGCAAGAAGGATCCTCCCCTGCAGGGTTCAGAGGGGGCCCGGCCCTGCGGACACCTTGATTTTGGACTTGTAGCCCTTGGAACTGTGAGACAATCATGTTCTGCTGTTTTAAGCCACCCAGTTTGGAGTACTTGGTTGATATTAGCTCTAGGACGTTGAGACAGATTTTTACCGATTTCAAGTTTCAAAAGGTAGATTTAACCATTTGAATGGAAACCACGTGCCAGCCACTTTTGAGGGGGTTTCCCCAAGTGTGTTCTGGAACTGCAGGATGTTGATGGTTGTGACCTGGAAAAATATGTGAAAAGGGGTTCCACGGTCGACACGGTTTGGATCTGTGTCCCCGCCCAAATCTCATGTCAAACTGTAATCCCCAGTGTTGGAGGTGGGGCCTGGTGGGAGGTGACTGGATCATGGGAGTGGATTTCTCAGGAATGGTTTAGCACCATCCCCTCAGTGCAGTTCTCACGATGGTGAGTTCTCACAAGATCTGATTGTTTAAAGGGGTGTATGACCTCCCCTCTCTCTCACTTGTGCTCCCGCCATGTAAGACACCTGCTCCCATTTTGCCTTTCGCCATGAGTAAAAGCTCCCTGAGGCCTCCCCAGAAGTAGATGCCACTACACTTCCTATACATGCCTGCAGAATCATGAGCCAATTAAACCTCTTTTCTTGGCGGGGCAGTTTGGCTCATGCCTGATATCCCAGCACTTTGGGAGGCCAAGGCGGGTGGATCACCTGAGGTCAGGAGTTCAAGACCAGCCTGGCCAACATGGCAAAACATCGTCTCTACTAAAAATACTAAAATTAGCCGGGCATGGTGGTGTACACCTGTAATCCCAGCTACTCGAAAGGCTGAGGCGCAAGAATTGCTTGAATCCGGGAGGCGGAGGTTGCAGTTAGCTGAGATCATGCCACTGCACTCCAGCCTGAGAGACAGTGAGACTTCTCAAAAAAAAACCTCTTTTCTTATGAATGACCTAGTCTCAGGTATGTATTTGTAGCAATTCGAGAACAGACTATTACAGTGGTCAAGTAATCAGGGAATGGTTAAACAGTTTCTTGCAGGACTTCTCAGGGCCTTTAACATGCTAGTGTGCCTTGTGAATACCCATGAGAGGATACAGGAGTGGTTGTCCTACCTTTATTTTATTTTTTTTTTTATTTTGATTTTTTATTTTGTCCTAAATTTATGTAACCACAGAAGCCTCTGGTGGGATTTGCCTCTGCAGAGTAGAGCTGGGAAAACGCTGCAAGAGCGAGGCTAGTGGTAACAGAAGAAAAGACCCCGTGTTCAGGGAGTTCAGAGCTCCCCATATGGAAGATGCATTTGCCTCCCCGTGGGAGAATCTCAGGGCCGCTTTAGGTTCATGGGACTGCAAGCTGGTGCTCTACAGATTGGCAGCAGGAGTGCGACTTCCAGTCCTGTGTTGCACTGAATTCCAGGGACTGCATGTGTCCCCGTTCCCCTCCCCAGTCACCCCCTGCCACCCCGCATGCACATAGTTGGCATTTGACCTTGCCAAATACCTTTGGTATGGCAATAGAATGATCTGGCTCCTGAAGAAAGAAGTCAGATTTCAAAATGCTGAGTCATTCATCATGAGAGCGGTGCCTGAGGAGAAGTAGGTCAGCCCGGGCCGAGCCTCCCCACCCCTCCTTGGCATAAAAAGCACCCAGCACAGTAACAGCAGCTCACACGTGGCCAGGGCTGTTCTACAGGCTCTACCTGTATCCACTCTTTTAAGCCTCATGACAATGCTACATGGGGGAACTGTGAGTCTCCTGAAATTCCAGACAGGAAACTGAGGCACAAGGAAGGGAGGAAGGATGGAGCCCCGGCAACCTGGTCACATCGCTAACTAGAAACAAAGGGTGGATCATCCCAGACACTGCAGCAAAAGACAAGAGTTAAGCAGACACTTATTCCCCAAACATAGGAGCAGGCCCTACCCTTGAGAAGCTTGCACTGATGGAGACGGACAAGCAGCACCCCTGTGGCAACAGCAGTGGGCAGCAACCTGCTAGGAGGAGGCCCGATGCCATGGGAGTGCCCGTAGGGGTACCCTGCCTGGACTTTGGAGGTGGTGGCACTCAGGGAGAGCTTCCTGGAGGAGGCAGTCTCTAAGCCAGGTTCTGAGAACAAATGGGAGTTAGCCAGGTTGAAAGGGCATTTCAGCCCAAGGATGACTTGTGCAGAAACTTAGAAGCCAGGAGACAGCAAGAAGGGCCTTTGGGGGAACTTGGGGAGGAACAGAGCAGCAAGAAGCCGAAGCCAGCTGCCATCAAGGAAGCTCTCTGACCCACAGCCACGCTGCAAGTTGGAAAGTCTGGATTCAAATCCTGACTCCATTTATTCCTAGCTGAGTGATCTTGGGCTGTTAAACAAACTGTCTAGGCCTCAGCTTCCATATCTGGAAAATGCAGAAAGGAATAGGGCTGTTGTGTGGGTGAAAGGATCTGCTGTGTATCAAGCACTTGGCCTGTGCATAAGGAAGCACTCACTAAGTGGTGTCCTCGTCATCATTGGGTAGGAGTCAGCCCAAGCCCTCCAGCAATTCAGCAAAAGTTACACAAAGTTACATTCAGCCCTGCAGACCAGGTCCATCTAAGTGCAAATGCAGGCTTGGGGCTTCCAGGAAAGGGAGAAGCAGTCAGTGAGACCACAGGAACATCCGCCCTCCCAGCCCTGGCCCCAGGCCTCCGGGTTGCCTCCTCCTTCCCAAGGTAAGGCCCTGCCAAGAAATTCCACTGAAATTCCAAGAAAGTTCACTTTGAGTTTCACCCAGTCCCTAAATGGAAACACGCATGCGCACATGCACACACACACAGCACGAGGGGAAACCTAGAGCGTCTTTATTTTATCCCCACCTTGAAGCGGACTAGCTTGGAAAAGCATACCACCCGCCTCTTCACGGGGCCGGGCGTGATCCTGAGCAAGATGGCAGGAGGTGGATGTGAAACCCATTTCTTCCCCAGCCGTGGGGACATCCTTTCTCATTGGGAGTTGGCAGAAGGAGCTGTGGCAAGGGGCATCCTCTCTCCAAGCCTTGGGGACCTGGAAGGGATGCAGGCGATTCCACCCATAGAAAGCATCCTGGCAGATCCCCAAGCTGGGCCACCTGTGCCTGCAGCATTTCTCACAAGGCCTCCCCAGGAAGATTCATGGAAAACTTGGTAGGGCACTTTTCAAGTGGACATTTGATTATCCTAAGCAGGTGCACCCCTTTAAAATGGGATCTGGAGCTGATTACGCCCCCCACCCCCACCCAAGTGAGAAGTGCACCTGATGGGGGAACTTATCACCCATGGCCTCGGGTTAAGCGACAGCTCCAGCCCTTGATCTTGGTGTGCCCTCAGCTCTCCAGACTGGTAGCTCTCAGGTCAGCAGCAGCCACGGGGAAGTGTGCCTTGTTCTGGTTTAGAAAACACTCTGGTGCTTCAGCTTCTGAGCACCTATCCTTTAAAACACCCCCTGGTTACAATGAATTGTGCAGAAGAAATGTTGTACTTTGCCAAAGACATTTTTAATCTCATATATTTAAAAAAATAAAATGACTCGCTGACTCATGAATGCCACCAACCCCACTTAGTAACACCGGGATTTGGAATTGTGCCTCACCTGTCAGAAGAGGAGAGGGGACACTGAGGAGAAAGGTGAGAAATATCCAGTGAGGTTTGTGAAGCTTCGACCCCAAGCACCCCCTCGCTCTGACCTCTGACCCCCCAACATGGGCTGCTCCTCTCCCATTCTGTGCTGAAAAAGCTCACTGAACACTCGCCTCATTCACCACCCTACACCTTGCCTCCGCTTGGCCTTGAGGGACCCTAAGACAAGTCCCCTCCCATCTGCCTCACAGCCCTCACCTGACCCCCTGCCCTCCTCTAATCCATCACTGAGATTCACTCCTACAAAGTGCAAGGACACTCACCACCCCAACGCTTGCCTCACACTGGAGTTCACGGGCATCTGCTCCAGGGGCCCAGCAGGATCGCTGGCGCATGGAAGGCAACAGACAGGGAGCCACGCTTGGTTCTCAGGTCCTGTAGGGCTCTCAGGAGTCTGTGAATGGAGGGCAGGGGGGTAGTTCCAAGAAACTGAAAAGGCCCAATGTACAAAACTGAAAGAGTACTTACTGGAAGTTTCCATTTAATAAAAGTCTAGAAAATGCAAATTAATCTAATAGTTGCCTGGGGTGGGAGGTGGGGCAGTAGTGAGCACAGGGGCAGGGGAACCTCTTGGGGGAGTGCTCTGTTCATTATCTTGACAGCAGTGACAGTTGCCTGGTTGTGTACACGTGCCAAAATTCAAGTTACACACTTTATGTGCAGTTTATTGAAGTCTATCATACCCCAATAAAGCTGTTTAAAAACTGGTTATGTAGAAGGCAGGTGTGGCTGGAGCTCACAGAGGGGAGGGGATAGGCAGAGATGAGGCCGGAGGAACAGGAGGGACCAGCTCAGTGTGCTTTAGAAGCCCCTGGGACTAGGCTTATGAGCAGCATTGCAGTTTTCTAGCGATGCAGTAAGAAAGGGACCACAAACCATGTGGCTTAAGGAACAAACTTATTGTCTCCATTCAGGAGATGAGAAATCCAAAATCAGAGTGTCATAGTGTCAGAGGCGTTTGAACCAGAGTAACTCCATCTTGAATAGGAGCTGGGTAAAATATGGCTGAGACTTGCGGCGCTGCATTCCCAGGAGGTTAGGCATTCTTAGTCACAGAATGAAATAGAAGGTCAGCACAAGATACAGGTCATAAAAAACTTGCTGCAGGTTGCAGTAAAGAAGCCGGCCAAAACCCACCCAAACCTAGATGGCCGCGAGAGGATGACCTCTGGTCGTTCTTGCTGCTGTACTCCCACCAGCGCCATGACAGTTCACAAATGCCATGGCAACGTCAGAAAGTTACCATATATGGTCTAAAAATGGGAGGCCTGAATCATCTACCCCTTGTTTAGCATACCATCAAGAAATAACCATAAAAATAGGCAACCAGCAGCCCTTGAGGCTGCTCTATGGAGTAGCCATTCTTTTAATCCTTTACTTTCCTAATAAACGTATTTTCACTTTACAGACTTGCCCTGAATTCTTTCTTGGGAGAGATCCAAGAACCCTCTCTTGGGATCTGGATGGGGACCCCTTTCCTATAACAATAGGATTGGCTCCTTCCGAGGGCTGTCGGGAGAATTCTTTCCAGGCTTCCCTCCTGGCATCTGCGGGGGGCTGGCAACGTGTGGCATTCACCCCATCTCTGCCTTCATCTTCGTGTGGCCTTCTCACTGTGTGCATCTGTCCAGATTTCCCGTTTTTATAAGGTTCACCCTAATGCAAAATGCCCTCATCTTAATTACATCTGCAATGACCCTATTTTCCAGTAAAGTCACATTCTGAGGTACTGGGGATTAGGACCAAAACATGTGAATTTGGGGTGGGGTAGGGGAGCACAGTTCAACCTTTAACAGGCCATTTGTGGAATAAAAAAAAAAACTGGGTGAGAATGGGGGAGAGTAGGGGAGAGGCAAGTGAGGAGCCCAAGTCCGAATTCTGCTCCGAAACCCCCCCACCCCCAGCTCCCCGGGAGCCTGGGCAGCCCCTTAACTTCTCCACACTGCTGATTTTTCTTCTGTGAAATGGGGACTGTGATCTGTGTTTCACTGTTGCCGAGACAGTCCACACACCCATGGAAAGGGTCCATGTCGGTGTGCTTAGTGCAGGTCCTCTCTGCTCCCACTGAACCCCCAGAAGCCCTCGGATCCCCCCAAGCTTCTGAGTTTGTTCCCCAGGTCAGCGTCTTGCTCATCTGCCACCCCGCAGACACCGGGCACCCCGGGAAAAGAAGGTGAGGTCTCTACCTGTCTCATGTGTCCGTGTGAAGAGACCACCAAACAGGCTTTGTGTGAGCAACAAGGCTGTTTATTTCACCTGGGTGCAGGCAGGCTGAGTCCGAAGAGAGAGTCAACAAAGGATGGTGGGATTATCATTAGTTCTTACAGGTTTGGGGATAGGCAGTGCAGTTAGGAGCAATGTTTTGCGGGCAGGGGGTGGATCTCACAAAGTACATTCTCAAGGGTGGGGAGAATTACAAAGAACCTTCTTAAGGGTGGGGGAGATTACAAGGTACATTGATCAGTTAGGGTGGGACAGAAACAAGTCACAATGGTGGAATGTCATCAATTAAGGCTATTTTCAGTTCTTTTGTGGATCTTCAGTTGCTTCAGGCCATCTGGATGTATACGTGCAGGTCACAGGCGATATGATGGCTTAGCTTGGGCTCAGAGGCCTGACATTACCCACCTGTTCCCAATTAATAGGGGAGACCTACCCACGGGCACTGTCACACAAGCATGACAAGTGTGCTGGGGGTGGTGGTTGCCTGAAGAAGGGCAGTCACTGCTGCCTGGTGCAATCACAGAGGGTTCCAGAAGGGAGGTGCCCTCCTAGCACCTGAGCGGAGACCCCAGAGGAAAACTATCATGGTGGCCTGCCCAAACCCCAAGCCTCAGATTGGGTGGAATAGTAGGTAGAAGAATGCTCCCCGCAAAACTATCCCCAGCCTAATCGCTGGAACCCATGAAAAGGTGTCTTTACATGATCACAGGACTTGCAGATGTGAAGAAAATTAAGGCTTTGAGATGAGGAGATTATGTGGCATTACCCAGATGGGCCCGACCTAAACCATGAGTCCTTAGAAGTGGAGGAGGCAGCAGAGTGGGTTAGAAATGCAATACAGGAAGGGTGACAGAGACCCAAAGCTGGCTTTGGAGATGGAGAAAGGGGCCATGAGCCAAGGAATGCAGGCAGCCTCTAGAAGTTGGAAAAGGCAAGGAAGTGGGTTCTCCCCTTGATATGGATTGGCTGTGTCTCCATCCAAATCGCATCTTAAATTGTAGCTCCCATAATCCTCACATGTCATGGGAGGGACCTGGTGGGAGGTAATTGAATCATGGGGGTGAGCCTTTCCCATACAGTTCTCGTGGTAGTGAATAAGTCTCACAAGATCTGATGGTTTTATAAATAAGAGTTCCCCTGCACAAATTCTCTTGCCTGTTGCCATGTAAGACGTCCCTTTGCCCTTCCTTTGCCTTCCGCCATAATTGTGAGGCCTCCTCAGCCATAGGGAACTGCGAGTCCATTAAACCTCTTTTTCTTCATAAATTACCCAGTCTCAGGTGTGTCTTATAAGCAGCATGAGAAGAGACTAATACACTCCTAGAGCCTCCAGAAGGAGCCAGACCTGGCAGCACCTTGGTTTTAGGTCAGTGAGACTTGTGTCAAACTTCTGACCCTCCAGAACTGTAAAATAATACAGTGTGGGGATCTGAGCCACTACGTTTGTGGTAATGTGTACAGCAGCAACAGAAAGCTAGCTCAGGTGAGGTCTGCCAGAAGGGGACAGGCTTAGGCAGGGGTCTAAGGAAGTCACACAGCACAAGGCTCCTCCAGGGAGCGGGGAGGCCAGGCTGCCATGCTGCAGAATTTCCGGGAAGTAACAAGGTCATAAGGGTTGAGGCACAGGGAAGCCTTGGAAACAGCTAGGGAGCCTCAGATGTGCTGAGCTGCAGTTACTGGTCTGGGACCGGGATGTCAGCAAGGGGATCCCAGGGTGACAGTGATGCTGGGCTATCTGAGCCAGGAGGGACCCATGTCGTTACCCAACTCCTGGCATTACTGATGAAAAACTTGAAGGGAAAAGGAGACTCCTCCAGGGTCCCAGCAGAAGCCAGAGCCAGAAGAGAACCAAGGTATTCTAGAGTCCAGATTGGAAATTACGGATCTGCACGGGAATGCTGCAGCCCCCGACTTCAGAGCCGGACTCTCTGGACACAGTTCTCTGCCTAAGCACAGATCTCAGACCACACAAGAACTGTGGCCTGCACTCATACCTTCTAAAGACCTGGCTCAGAGACTCCTGCCAGGCACCCCACAATGGGCCACCCCCATCCCAGTGAAGCCTCCTGCAGCTGTCCAGAGCTGTCATCCCAGGGCAAAGGCCACCAGCTAAGCTGTTACTCATTCCCAGGTCGGGTTGGAGAGGCTTATTCCGTACAAGGATTCATTTCCACCCTTCAGCCAGGAGGGAGTCAGCAGGCCAGGTGGGGACGTGAGGATCAGGCCATCTGGACAGGCAGAGCTCTGAGGTGGGCTGTGTGCTGCAAAGGGAGGGAATGCACACATCTCAGAGCCCGGCGATCCAGCCTCCTAACGGCATCTTTCAGGTCTCCGAAAATGTACTGAACATTCCCCAGATGCATCTACTGGCAGCATCCTTCCCATTCCGTAGACTGACTGGGCCAATTCACCCTCAGTTCTTGGCATTTTGTGTTCAGTTGGAAAAGACATTAAAACAAGGGTCAGATGTGGGCCATTGTGTTACTCAATGGGGGAAGGTGGGTTTTGCACAAATGTCAGAGGACTTATAAATGCAGCATTGGATGGGGCCAAAACAAAAAGAGCCAAGGCGCCAGGGGAGGGAGCCTGGGAATGAGTCACATTAGTGATTTCATAGGAAGACATCGGGGCAAGCGAAGCATCACTCGAGGCAGCTTCTCCTTCCTCCTCCAAGCACCAGGATATTTTATTGCAATTGCGTGAAGGTCCATTAGCAACGGTCCTGGAAAATGGCTCTTTCAAGGTCAGGGAAACATGAGCAACGGCACGAACAGAGCAATTATTCCAAATGCAAGGCTGTTCGGTTGCCTTAGAATTAGAGAAAGGAAGGCAGCCAGTTGAAAATAAAGCCACACACCGAGTTCTGGGCCTGGCACATTTTCTGATTAAACAGGAGGTCATATGGTTGCAATATCAGGCTGCTGCCCTCTGTACCAGACATGGCCATGGGAAAATGCAGGCCAGACCCCCAGGATCCCCACTGCCGGGATGTTCTCTGCGGACTCCCCACGTCCCTACCCGGCTCTGTGCCCCAGGGCTGACGTGTCTCCGGCCTCACTTCCTGGTTGGGCTCACCCAGTGGAAGGCGCCAGCCAGAGGCGGGAGGGTAGGAGGAGAGGGCGTCTGGGGAATGTGCTCCCTCCTAGGTGGGCTGCAGATTGGCTGGGGCTGGTTCCTCGCCTTCTGGCCAGCAGCTCAAATAGGAGACGCTCTGCTGCAGCTCCAGGCTCCCATACCAGCTCTGCTGTCCCTGCATCTTCCGGCCAGGGTGATAAGAGCTTCACTCCCTGTGCTAGCGATGAGGAACTGCCCCATCCTAGGTGGGTTTTCTTATGTCCCCACCTCCCCTTTGCAAACAGTTCCCAGTCTCTCCTCAGAGACCCTACTTGTGTGTCCCCTGTTTCCTGCCAGAGCCTAATCTTTGCTTCTTCGAGAAATTCTCCCTGGACTATCCAGCCTCCTTCCTGAGCTGCCACCAACACTTAGAGTCTCTGTCCCTCAATTTAGAACAGAAATGTCCTCAGCCTCGAGTGGTTTGCAGTTGTTCCAAGGATGCCTATCTGGTTTGTCAAGCCAGTTTCTGCCCTTCAGGGTAGGGACCAGGATGTACATCCCCTTCCCATCTGCACAGTGCCTCCCAAGCGTGTTGAGCTGGTCACACCTTCCATGGAAGTCCCCCTTTTCCCGGCCAAGTTCATGGAACCTGAGGGCAGTGGCTAAATGCCAGGTGGAGCCGTAGGTGGACCTGGGAAAGAGGAACCGGCCTGAGTGCCCAGAGGCAAGGTGGAGGGATAGCATCTCCTCTCCCCACCACCCACCCCCATTTTTCCCCCTTCTGCCAATAGCCTGACCTGAAGCCAGAGGCAGCAGGTATCCTCAGGCCTCCTCTGGCTTCCAGGAAAGCAAACACCTTCAGTCAGCAAACACCTACTGAAAGGCCACCCAGGCCACCCTGAAGTCCATTGCTGGGGTGGCCCTGCTGACCAGGGGCTTCTGACCTAGACCTGACAAGCTTCTCCTGATCCAGCCACCACCAAGATGTGAGAGGCTAAGCATCAGCCTGACCTGGCTCAAATCGAATCGCCCCCCGCACTTGTGGGTTCTCAGACAAGGTTCTCAGTTTGAGTTCCCCAAAAGTCAAGCCTGGCGCAAGGATGTGGGTGCAGGTGGCTTCTCTGGGACATGATCCCAGGAAGCACAGCTGGGGGAGCCATGAGCGTCCTCCACCGTGGCTGCCTCACCCCACAGGGAACCCTTTGGAGAAAGGCTGGAGCGCCCCTGAGCTGTCCCACTGAGGTGGGACTGTGGCGTTGATCTAGCACCTCCTGCCCTCAGTGGTTGGGGATTTAGGGGATGCACCAGGATGTCAACTCCCTGGCACTTGGCACTTCAGGCCAGGCCAGTGCTGAGACGAGCACACTCCTTCAGCCAGAGGACACCCTCGGAAGAGAGACAGGAAGCTACCAGTGTGTGCAGGGACTGTTTGCGGGCGACCTCAGGGGTGGCCCAGGGAGCTCACAGACAGCTGGCCACCTCCCCTCTCTGAGCCGCACTGTACACTGGGGTGAGGAGGCTGCTGTGAGCACTGAGCTCTACGCGTTGCCAGGTGCACCCTCAGCACTGTGCCCGCGCTCAGCCGCACTCTGGGCACAGCTGCTGTTATTCTGGGTCACAGCCATACCCTGTACACAACGTGGCTCGGAGCTTGGAGGTCCCAGAGAGGGAATCTGACTCGGAGCTGGAGGGGATTTCAGGGGAGGAGGCATTTAAGGAATGGGTGGTGGGTTTTAATCAGCCCAGAAAGGATCTCATTTGATAACCAAACATGTCCTTTGCAGAGTCCCTGACGCTATTGCTCTGGAAGGGACCTCAGAGGGAACCTCAGAGTGGGGCACTTAAGTGGGAACAGGACGGGCCAGGCCCACAGCGGTGAGGTGGCTCCCCAGTGAGTCCCCTGCCTCCGAGTGGGGTCTCCAGATTTGGATTCAGCCCTCCTCCTGCCCTCAGCCTCACAGCTCCACCTCCTCCAGATGGCTGCAGTGAGCCTGGGGCACTGGCAGAACGGGTTCCAGCTCTTAAAGGACCAGCTGCCTGGTTCTGCCATCCAATTCTCTCAACTCGTGAGAATCTCACAAAACTGCCCACTTACAACTGCAATGAAACCAAAGGCGAAAACCCAGGAGGGAGGTGTCCGACTGAGCCCAGAGGCTTGCTCCCTGAAACCTACCATGTGATTGTCATTCTTTTGATCTACATCCCTTTCATTCTGTAAACATTCACAAAGCATGTTTAGGAGCCAGACATTGAGGACCAAATCCAGACAGACAAACCCAAATCAGTGACAATAATCTCACAGAAGTATATATATGGCCAAGAAGGGTTGAAGTGCTATGGGAGTGCAGATAAGGGAGCAGCTAAGTGTCTGGCAGACAGAGGAGCTGACAGTTGAGCTGGGCTTCAAAGGATGCATAGAAGTTTGCCAGGGAAAAGAAAAAAAAAAAAAAAAAGCTTGGGGAAGTCCATTCCAGGTAGAAGAAAGGGCATCAACAAAGAAAAGAAACGTGGGATATTCAAAGAAGGTGGAAACATTTGTCGTGGCAAAAGCCCAGGTGCAGGGGAGAGCCTGGGCCAAGGCTGGAGAAGTCGGCCGAGGGGCCTTGTAGCCGCCACCTGCCCTGATTGGCCAGTGCCTGTGCTTGTACCTGATTTTAAATAATTGGGCTATCACGTGTGTTTGTACAGCAGCTGGGGCGCAAATTATCAACAGAACATTGACAGGGTAAGACCCATTTTTACAGAAAAATCCCTCTTTGCGCATAGGCAGAATGGGCCTGAGGCTGTGGAAAGAAGGGGCGAGGGGTGAGGGGCAGCCCACAGCTCCTGGGCTGTTAGCTTTTCCTCTCCCCTGCTCACAGGAGCCCTCCAGGAGGTCCAAGAAATCCACACACAACTATAGAAGAAGCAAATCCCCACATTGCTCTGGGAATTAGAATTGCAGCACACGAGGCTGGGTGTCGTGGCTCATGCCTGTAATCCCAGCACTTTGGGAGGTTGAGGCAGGCAGATTGCTTGAGGTCAGGAGTTCAAGACCACCTTGGCCAACATGGCGAAACCCTGTCTCTACTATACAAATACAAAAGTTAGTCAGGCGTGGTGGCAGGTGCCTGTAATCCCACCTACTTGGGAGGCTGAGGCAAGGGAATTACTTGAAACCAGGAGGTGGAGGTTGCAGTGAACTGAGATGGCACCACTGCACTCCAACCTGGTGACAGAGCGAGACTCTGTCTCAAAAAAAAAAAAAAAAAAAAAATTCTCAGAACATGACTTCTTCAAGGTCTTCTGTTTCACAGATGAGCTACCAGAGATGAAACTAGAACTAATAACACATCCACTCATTCAGCCAATATTCGAGTGGTTGTGCTCTGCCCGGCACTGCCATAGGCCTAAGAACACAGCAGAGAATAAAGCAGCCCAGTCCTCAGCCCTTAGGGAGTTCACATTATGGCAGAGGAAACAGAAAATAAACAGAGTAAGACTTCAGACTGTGAGAGGCTCTAGGAGGGAAATGGGCGGTGTGGCACAGGGACTGGCTAACTGTAGCCCTCAGGCCAAATCCAGCCTGCAGCCTCTTTATATGACCAGCAAGCCAAGAATGGTTTTAAAGGGTTGTATAAAACAAAAAGGCTGGGCACGGTGGCTCACATCTGTAATCCCAGCACTTTGGGAGGCCGAGGCAGGAGGATTGTTTGAGCCCAGGAGTTTGAAACTAGCCTGGGCAACATAGCAAGACCCTGTCTCTAATGAAGAGAGAGAGGGGGAGGGGAGAAATGTGGGGGAAAGGGGGGAAAAGGAAGATGAGAGAGAGAGAAGAGAAAGGAGAGAAAGGAAAATGCAACACAGACCTTAAGGACCACAAAACCTAAAACTGTTCGCCATGTAGTACTTTACAGGTCGTACTTTACAGGAAAAGCGTGCCCAGATAGTAAGACGAGGGCCCTCTTAATAGCAAAGTCTGGGTTCTTTCTTATGACATGGACTCCTTCCCCTTCCTTAGAGTTGCTTCTACCTTAGGGAGGATGAGACACTGAAATGGTTCATCAAAAGTTCACTGTGCTTGGCCAGCTGCCAAGAGTCCGGATTTCTGGGCGTCTCATTCCCCACCTGCTGTCTGGGGTCTTACTCAAGAAACCTGGTCTTCAACCTGGCCACAGCTGTGCCTACTCCCTCCTTGACTGGCAGACCAGGAACCACACAGGCAGCAGCTTCCCCAAGGACCCCCGGTCCCTCCGGTTACCCCTCCTCCTGCCTGAACCACTTGGTCAAAAATAGAACCACATGGATCCCTATTTCAAGACACCGCCCTGGAAATCCACTGCCTGGAGACTCTATCTTCTTTTATTTCAGTTAAATACATTTCTGAGTCCATGGCTCAGAGTTCAACTTTATAAATCCTGGCACTGGTCAACAGAGGAAGAAATGTTTACATCCAAACAAAACCAAATACATAACTCTAGCTCTCCCGGGAGGGGAAAAAAAAAAAAAAGTCTGTAAAGCACATACCAGCAGCCATTGTGACATTGTGACTTGAAACCAACACAGAAGAAGAAGTGTGACAAATCCCCAAGCAGCTTCTCTGATACTTCTCTGATACTCAGCATCTTCTCTGATACATTCCATTACACGTCTGAGCTAAACAAGAATCAGGTTGGTTCTTAAAAAGTGTGTCCCATCCGAATACCTAATGCATGTGCAGCTTAAAACCTAGATGACAGGTTGATGGGCACAGCAAACCACCATGGCATATGTATACCTATGTAACAAACTTGCGCGTTCAGCACATGTATCCCAGAACTTAAAAAGTGTGTCCCATCAATGTTCAATACAGTCTTCAGACATCAGCCATGACCTGCAAGGTTCACAGTGAAACCTGTGCCTCACAGAAAATAAATTACATCTGAACAGTTAACTTTGCAATTGTTAAAAAGCCTTTTCCCAAAATTAAAATAACTCCCATGTCCACACAAAGTGATAGGACAAATTCTTTATATGGTAATGGTGAACACATGTGATGAAAGGTAACAGCCAAACCACATCCACCTGCAATTCCTCCCCGAGTCCCACTAAAACAATAAAGGGATTCTTTAAATGAATAAACACACGAGAACAAAAAGGATAAGAAACAGCAGGAACAACTTTTTGGAATCTGGTAACTGATGAACCAAGAAAACTGAGTGGGGAAGCTAAGACTCAGCTTGATTTACACCAAGAAATTCCACTATGGAGAGGTGGGCAGTGCTGGCTGCCCCTGGTGGCGGGGTGAAAGTGAGGTTGAAAGCAGGAAGAGCAGCTGAAAGTCTGTGCAAGAAGCAGGCAGACCCTAATTACTTCTCCCACTCCTCATGGTTGGCCAAACGCACCTCCTGCCCCAGCAGGAGACTGGACACTGATTCTCTGGAGAAAGTAACACGGCTGTCTCTGCAATGGGGGGACACCAGGGACCCTGGGGAGGGAGGAACTGCACTGAAAACAGGAAATTAAAGCTTACATATTGGATATCAAGACCCACAGTCTCCTTCCCCCACTCAGATCTCAGAACGCTGGCCAAGGAAGCAGGAGACTGGAAAATTCTTCACAGGGGAATATGGCCAACTCAAGAGAAAAGAGCTATGGGTGCTGACATTGGTTTTTTGTCTTTTTTTTTTTTTTTTTTTTTTTTTTTTTTTTTGAGACGGAGTCTCGCTCTGTCGCCCAGGCTGGAGTGCAGTGGCCGGATCTCAGCTCACTGCAAGCTCCGCCTCCCGGTTCACGCCATTCTCCTGCCTCCGCCTCCCGAGTAGCTGGGACTACAGGCTCCCGCCGCCTCGCCCGGCTAGTTTTTTGTATTTTTTAGTAGAGACAGGGTTTCACCTTGTTCGCCAGGATGGTCTCGATCTCCTGACCTTGTGATCCGCCCGTCTCGGCCTCCCAAAGTGCTGGGATTACAGGCTTGAGCCACCGCGCCCGGCCGGTTTTTTGTCTTCTAAGGATGAATGATAGAGGTGAAGACAAAAAAGTTTTCTCTGCTTTTAACTTGGAATTAACTCCTGTCAGAGAAAACACAATTTCTTACACCCACTCTGTATTATTTCCCACATTTTCTATGTTAGAGGGTGGGAATCACTATACCATACTTGACAGGTATGACTACAAGTTTCCAGAATCTGCTTATGTTTCTGCTGTTATGGTTGTTTCTCGAAACAGCTGAACTCAATCACGTTGGAGCAACGTTCTCAACTGACTACAATCAGAACCACCCGGGGAGCTTTAAAAACTACCAATTCCAGAGCCCCACCCTCCAGAGATTCTGATTTAAGTAATCTGAGGAGGACCCAGACACCCTCGTTTGAAAAGCTCCCTCTCTTAAAAAAGAAAAAGCTCCCCAGGTGATTCCAACGTGCAGCAAATTTGAACATCACTGCCATCCAGTGAAGCCTGCTCTTGATAAGCCCACTCATGCAATCAGAGTGCCCAATCAGCATCTTAGTACATAATTTTAAATATGACTGGATAGGCAAGGGTTGCCAGGATAGCAAAGTAAAACTTTGTACCTGAAAGACAGACAAAAAAATCAACTATATAAAAACTTGAAGAAAACAAACTGCAAGGAGGGAAAATCTTTGGAGGAGGAGGGACGACTAATTTTTCAGTTAGATCTTAGATTTTCAAAGAGAATAGCAAAAATATTAACTCCAGGAAATCTGAACAAGACACTGTTTTTATTTTTTTTATTTTTTTTTGAGACAGAGTCTCACTCTGTCACCCAGGCTGGAGTGCAGTGGCCGGATCTCAGCTCACTGTAAGCTCTGCTTCCCGGGTTTATGCCATTCTCCTGCCTCAGCCTCCCAAGTACCTGGGACTACAGGTGCCCGCCACCTCCCCCGGCTAGTTTTTTTTTTTTTTTTTTTTTTTAGTAGAGACGGGTTTTCACCGTGTTAGCCAGGATGGTCTCGATCTCCTGACCTCGTGATCCACCCCTCTCGGCCTCCCAAAGTGCTGGGATTACAGGCTTGAGCCACCGTGCCCGGCCAACACTGTTTTTAAAAAAAGAAACATTTAGCAAACCAAAAATAACCTTAAGATAGCAGAAATAAACTCAATAGAAGTCTTAGAAGTTAAAGATAAGCAGAGCAAAAGGTACAGAAAGCAGAGCAAAAGGTAAAGAAAAATAGAGAAAATGAGAGGACAACTTCAAGAAGTCCAGCATGAAAATAATAGGCACCCCAGAAAGAGGAGAACAGAAAAAACAGAGGGGGAAAACATCAAAGAAATATTTCAAGACGAAGGCCTCGAGCTTCTGATTGAAAAGGCTTACCAGTTACCAGCATAATGGATGAAAGCACACCTACATGAAGGCATGTGATGATTAAATTTCAGACCAAGACAAGATTCTACAAGCTTCCCACAGGGAAAGAGGGGAAATACCTACATGCAAAGGGCCAAGATTATAATGGCATTGAGTCTCTCCCCATTAGAAGCCAAAAGACAATAGAACAATACAAAATTCTGAAGAATAAGTATTTCCCATCTAGAACCTTGTGTCTAGCTAAATTGCATTATCAATTACTTGTAAGAATAGTATGGACATTTTCAGACTTGAAAAATCCAAAATGTTATCTCTTATTCCCATCTCAGAATGTTATTGGAGGAGATGTTCCACCAAAATGAAGAAAAGGAAGACTTGGAACCCAGGAAAAGGGTCCAGCCCAGGAGAGAAGCAAAGAAAATATCCAGAGAGATGCAGGGAGATCCCAGATGACTTCTGTGCAGCAGACCTGGAGAACAACTAATCCAGATGAAACTGTCCCAGCCTCCCTTGCAGCTAGGTGTGAACATGTGACCTTAGCTCCAGCAATCAGTTGCATCCATGTGAGATTTCATTTGTGGATAAAACAATGTAAAGAAGCAAGTATCAATGGGAAGCCATTTTCAAGAAAAGGTAGAGGGAGAGGCATCTAACCTTCAGGGACAGCATGGGTGGCAGTATTCATCTCTCTGACAGCCAGTAGTTCAATCTGAGGACTGTCCTTGGTCATGCAGTCTCCAAGGCTGCCTCTCCTTCCTCCTGGGGATTCTGAAGCTAGTGAACACTCTGTAATGAATTCTCCTTCTAGCTAGAGTGCTTTTTTTTTTTTTTTTTTTTTTTTTTTTTTGCAACTAAGCACCTGATGGATAGAATGTGACCAAACACTTAGGGCTGAATTCATAAGTACCCAGAAGATGAAGCAAACAAAAAGGCAATTATCATCTCCAAGGGGGAAAAAAAAAAAGTATAAAAAAGGAATGTAACATAGTACATATACTACATGCATCAGTTGGGAACAATATGTGTTTAACCTTATTAATGTAAACATTGAAATTTGATTTAAAGTTATAAATATATCAAAAGGAGAGGGCACAGGGAAAGTATGTATGTCACAGTGGGAGGCATACCCCAGCTTCTTATGTCTGCTATAACAAATTAGCTCAAACTTTGTGACTTAACACAAATTTATAATCTTACACTTACAGATCAGAAGTCAGACAAGGGTCTCCCTGGGCTAAAGTTGAGGTGCCGGCAGGGCTGGGTTCCTTTCTGGAGGCCCTGGGGCAGATGGATCCACATGCTTGCTCATTCACAGAATTGGCAGAATTCGGTTCCTTGCAGGGAGGGGTAGGACTGACTGCAGTCACGTTTCCTTGTGGGCTCTCGGCTGAGGGCCGTTTCCAACTCCTAGAAGCCACCTGCAGTCCTTGACTCACAGCCCCTTCTTCCATCCTCAGAGTCATCAACAGTGGGTGGAGTCCCTCTCACACTTCGACTCTTTCCTTCCTTCCTCTTCTTTCTGGCATCTCTGGCTCCTCCTTCTGCCTTTTGCTTTTAAGGACTCATGTGATTAGATTGGGTCCACCTGGATAATCCAGGCTACTCTCTCCTTTCAAGGTCCTTAATTTTAATCACATCTGCAAAGTCTCTTTTGCCACATAAGGTAACATATTCACAGGTCTTGGGGGTTTGGACATGGATTTATTTGGGGAGCCATTATTCTACCTACCGGGGTGGAGAGGTACAAGAATGTGAGATCCCCATCTTTCAGAATAGGAAGTCATCAGACAACACCTACAATAGAAAACTCAAGGAAGAGCAGCATCAACATTGGTATATGTAAGTAGAAACCAGAAGACATTTCCAGAAAAGTGTTGAACACTGAGCAGCAGGATTGGGGGTTGGGGGACACGGCCTTGCAGTTTTTACATTATAACCCTTGCAGGACTCTACATAATTTTTAACTTGTACATGTATTCCCTCCCCAGGCTCTGCTGATGGCCCCGGGACCTGTGTGGCTCCTGAGTCTTTCCAGTTCTCACCCCCAGCTGTTATACATCCTAGCTCCTCCACTGGGCTTCCCTTTAGCTGTCACTGACCCTTCCTCCAGCTAGTAACCCCACTCAGTACTCTCACAGCACCTCACACATCCCCCATTACCACTCCCCATTAAATTGAATTCATACCAGTCCACCTGCTGGAGAAAGCTTATGTGTCAAATGGAAACAAGCACTGGCAAGACAACCAGAGATAGCGAAGGCAAAAGCACCAATGAGATGCAGTGGATCATCCGCTGGACATCTAAGGAGAGAACCTCCCCCTCTTTCCAGGACTCAAAGCTGAGGGGATATGAGGGATAGAGCTGCTGCAGCTATTCTGTGACGCTGAAGTTAGGGCTTGAGGTAGGAGCCAATGTAGAAGAGAGTAGGAAAAAGGAGAGCCGTGCCATGTCCTAGTGATATCACTGTTGCTAACTACTGTTCCCCTTCATTGTCTGTGGCCTCTGTGAGATTTCTGGTCCTAATGACAATTTCCCCAAAGCAGTGGTTTTCAGCACTGGCTGCCCATAATAATTACCAGGGATATATCAATGATAGACTGGATAAAGAAAATGTGGTACATATACACCATGGAATACTGTACAGCCATAAAAAGGAATGAGATCATTTCCTTTGCAGGGACATGGATGAAGATGGAAGCCATCATCCTCAGCAAACTAACACAGGAACAGAAAACCGAACACCACATGTTCTCACCCATAAGTAGGAGCTGAACAATGAGAACACATGGACACAGGGAGGGGACATCACATACTTGGGCCTGTTGGGGGTGGGGTGAGGGGAGGGAAAGCATCAGGACAATTAGCTAATGCATGCGGGACTTAATACCTAGGTGACGGGTTGATAGGTGCAGCAAACCACCATGGCACATGTTTACCTATGTAACAAACCTGTACATTCTGCACATGTGTCCCAGAACCTAAAGTAAAATAAAACTTTTAAAAAGTCTTCATATTGCCGGGCGCAGTGGCTCAAGCCTGTAATCCCAGCACTTTGGGAGGCCGAAACGGGTGGATCACGAGGTCAGGAGATCGAGACCATCCTGGCTAACACGGTGAAACCCCGTCTCTACTAAAAAATACAAAAAACTAGCCGGGCGAGGTGGCGGGCGCCTGTAGTCCCAGCTACTCGGGAGGCTGAGGCAGGAGAATGGCGTAAACCCGGGAGGCGGAGCTTGCAGTGAGCTGAGATCCGGCCACTGCACTCCAGCCTGGGCCACAGAGCGAGACTCTGTCTCAAAGAAAAAAAAGTCTTCATATTTACAACTGGAAAAAAAAAAATTACCCGGGATACCTAAAAAAAAAAAAAAAAAAAAAAAAAAAAAACACCACCAACCTGGTCCCATCTCCCAGAGATTCTGATTCACTTGATCTGTGATGGAGCAGCCTGGAAGGATGGGGAGAAGAGAAGGGAAAGTCCCCACTGACCACGGTCTGCAGACAGTGCCAGATTGGAAGGCGTGAAGAAAGGAGAGGTTCCCTTTGGGCTTGACACGGTGCTTCATGAACGCCCAACACCATCTGTGTCCTAAAAGAAGAATCAAACACCAAAGGGCCAGCCGATGGAAAAGTCTGGCCAGGTGAGTGTGTGGGAGGTTTGTAACCTGCAAAGGAGTCCAAGGACTGCCCCCCAAAAAGGGGTCTGCAAGGTCCCCAAACCCAGGTGAGGTGATGCTGGTGGCTCTCCGTGCTCAGAGGCCTTGTTCTCCTGTCTGGAAGAGCTCAATTCCCAGCCCGAGGCGGAGGCTGTGCTCACTCAGCCCTGACCCAGGCTCCCCCAGGCTTGAGGGTGACTGTGGCTCTCACAGCAGGTGCCCCTCATGCAGGAAACACTGCTGGATTGGAATTGCTGAGCCAAGCAGGGAGGAAGTCTGAGAGGTCATAAGAGCAAACCAATGCAGATAGCAATGCATTACTGTTCATTTCATTATTTTTTAATTTTTCAAGATAGAGTCTTGCTCTGTCATCCAGGCTGGAGTGCAGTGGTGCAATCACAGCACACTGCAGCCTCGACCTCCTGGGCTTAAGCAATCCTCCCACCTCAGCCTCAAGAGTTGCTGAGACTACAGGCACATGCCGCCACACCTGGCTAAATTTTTTACTTTATTTTTGCAGAGATGAGGTCTCACTATAAATTTTATTATTTCTGACAGCTGATAACATTTATGCACAGAAACAACCTTCCAGGTAGGTACTATATTTTTATTATCGACATTTTGCAGGAAAGGAAACTGAGGCCCAGAGAGGTGCAGTGACTTGCCGAAGGTCACGCTGGTTGTCAGTGGCATGGGTTGGAACCAGGACCGCGGTGCCCTGACCCTGACTCCATGGCTGCGGTCTCCTTTGTTGTTACGTGTTCAGCCACTCCCGTTGCCTTGTGTCACAAACCCCCAAGCAGAGGACAGCTGTGCTCTCTCCGGGCTGCAAGTGGTCAGCATCCCCAGATGCCTTAGGCTCTGACTGCAAGACCAGGGGCCAGTTACCTCGCCCCACCCTGGCCAGCCCTCCCAGGGACCTAGGGCAGGTCACTCACCTGGCTGTTGCCCATGGAAAGCGGGGTTGTGCAGGAAGTTGTGAACAGGGGCAACCCTGCCCTCACTTCCATTCTTCTTGAGCCTCTTGACCCACCCATCCCTATCCCAAGGCATTCTAGCCACCTCCTAGATGAAGCACACGGTCTCTGGCTTTGGGAAGAAAACCAGACTTTCTGGAACTGGGTGTCAGGCAGATGCCCTGGCGTGCTGGGTGATGACTGCAAAGTCTCAGAAGACAGAGCCAGAAGGGGCAGTGATGGCTCCTTCCAGCTGCAGCAGGTGACTCAGGGCAAGACCGCTCACATTCCTCCCGGCTTTGAATTCGGTGTGGGCCGCTCACACCACTGCGCTCCAGCCTGGGCGAAGAGTGAGACCTTGTCTCAAAAGATTGAAAAATAATAAGGCTGAGGTTGAGCATGCAAGCGGGTAGCAGCAGAAGCCTCTCAGAGGACAATGAGCACGCGGAGATCTCAGAGCAGAGCCTGCCTGGAAGAGCTGCGTGGGCTTCGTCCCCAGGTACCCGCGGACTCACGTCCCCACCTCTGTTAGGGCTGTCCGCACAGGCCCCCCAGTGACACCACGGACACCTACTCCAAAACCGCCACCGCCTCTTCTGCTTTTTCTCCCAAGCACTTTCTCTATCTGTCCCACTTTTTAGTTTATCTTCTCAGCAAGGTCAAACCCTGCTCACCTCTCCGTGAAGTTTTCGTGGGTCCTGAAGACCCTGCTCCAAGCTCCAGACCTGTTGGGCCATTTTGGGTGGGTTACCCTGGTGACCACCAAACCGGGGCTTCTCAAACTTGAACGTGCAGAGGATCACCTAGGGATCTTGTTAAATGCAGAAATTAACTCAGTAGGACGGGACAGCCTGAGAATCGGTATCAGCTCCCAGGTGGTGCTGCGGATGCTGGCCAGGATTCAGGCTCTAGAATTTAGCCTGAGGGTCAGTGTTCTTTCCATTTTCTTTCTCTCTCTCCCCACTCCCTCTCTCCCGGCTTCCTCTCTCCTTTTGCTCACTGTCTGTTGCTGTCTCTCCCTTCCTCTCTCATTCCCTCTTCCCATCTCTCTCCATCACGCCATCTCTCCCTGTCACCTCTGCCCCCCCCACCTCTTCCTTTTCCCACCCCAGCCCTCCCAAGAGCTACCCCAAGAGTTAATGGGCACCCGCAGGTATTGCCCCATCCTGTCGGGCTAAAAGGCCAAAACCCCTGATTCAAGAACCTTCCAGGGAAGGGGCCTGGCTCCTTATTTGCAGAGGCAAAAACAACTAAGCCAGGAGACCTCTGAACTTAGCAAGTTGGAGCTGGACTCATCAGGTTCCCTTCTTAATAATCACATAATGATTCCTATTGACAGCCCATCAAAGGCAAATACTCCTGTGAAGGAACAAAGGCTCCAACAAGCCTTTTTCTCACCCTGTAGCAAAGGCCTTCCACTTGCAGCCTGGCTGCTGCCCCACCTTCTGAGGGCAGACCCCACTGACTCGCCTTCTTCGTCCAGCGCAGGCTCCTCACCCATCCCCTCCCATCAGGATGGGCTGGGCCCCTGCGGGGTCTTCATAGTCCTTTCCTCCACTGCATTGTATTTCTCAGGGGACATTTGACAAGGCACAAGGAATCATGGGGAATCCATCAGCCCTGCAGGAAAAACAGGTGCCTAAGTTTATAAGCATGTGTGTGTCGTAAGAATGGAAAAACGTAAATGACCTAAAGCATCAGCTCTGTCAAACAGAATACCTAGACGGCGGCGAAAACAAACAGTGGGTCCAGATCAATACTAAGATCCTACACTGAGTCTGACTTTCTCTCTGCCGCCCCTTGTCTGGGCGGTTTAGATGTACTAAGTCATTTAATGTCACAACGTTGAACGCAACGGAGGTGAGACAAGCAAGAACCCCTCTTAGGGATCTGTGAGCCCCCAGCATGGAAATAAAGGAAAATGTTGAGTTATTTTAAGGGAAAGTTCAGGCACCTAGCTAGCCCTGGGAAGTAAATAAGCAACTTGATAAGCAAGAAGGTAATAGTAGCCTAAAACAATAGCCAAGGAAGCTAAACTCAGGAGACGTTTGGTTCCCCTGTAAAAACTAAGAATAATCCAGCCTGGGCAACAGAGCAAGACCCCATCTCTTTTAAAAAAAAAAAAAAAAAAGTTGAATTAGCTGGGCAGGGTGGCACACGCCTGTGGTCCCAGCTGCTCTGGAAGTTGAGACAGGAGGATCACTTGAGCCCAGGAGGTCGAGGCTGTGGTGAGTTGTGATCCTGCCACTGCACTTCAACGTGGGCAACAGAGCAAGACCCTGTCTCAAAAAAACAAAAAAGAAGGAAGGAAAAGAAAGAGAGAAACTAAGGGTAACATCTTTTTTATGTTTTATTTTTTCTTTAAGAGACAGGCTGGAGTGCAGCGGCGTGATCTCAGTTCACTGCAACCTCCGCCTCCCAAGTTCAAGCGATTCTCCTGCCTCAGCCTCCCGAGTAGCTGGGATCACAGGCACACCTGGCTTATTTTTGTATTTTTAGTAGAGACAGGGTTTTGCGATGTTGGCCTGGCTGGTCCCAAACTCCTGACCTCAGGTGATCTGCCCGCCTCAGCCTCCCAAAGTGCTGAGATTACAGGAGTAAGCCACCATGCCAACTAAATATAACATCTTAACATGTATAGTTGTTTTTCAGAAACTGGGACCTTAGATAAGGGAAAACCAAGGACTGAACTCTGATTGCCATTATTTGTTCTAAATTTCTTCTTGCAGGATCTGGAGGAGGTCACTCCCATGAGCCAGAGCTAACATTCTTTTCTGATGATCCCAACGTTTTAGACAAAGTTTTGCATCCTTAACCAATCGCAAGTCAGAAAAATCTTTGAATCCACCTATGATTTGTGGGCTCTGCTTCAAGATATCCTGCGCTTTTAGACCAAAACCAGCCTGTAACCTCCAGGCATTGATGTATGTTTTGTCCATAACTTCTGCTTTCCTGAAATTTATCCCTGCCTTTAAAAACCCCTACCTGGGCCGGGCGCGGTGGCTCAAGCCTGTAATCCCAGCACTTTGGGAGGCCGAGACGGGCGGATCACGAGGTCAGGAGATCGAGACCATCCTGGCTAACACAGTGAAACCCCGTCTCTACTAAAAATACAAAAACTAGCCGGGCGAGGTGGCAGCGCCTGTAGTCCCAGCTACTCGGGAGGCTAAGGCAGGAGAATGGCAAAAAAAAAAAAAAAAAAAAAAAAAAAAAAAACCCCTACCTGCGGCCGGGCGTGGTGGCTCACGCCTGTAATCCCAGCACTTTGGGAGGCCAAGGCGGGCGGATCATAAGGTCAGGAGATTGAGACCATCCTGGCTAACACGGTGAAACCCCATCTCTACTAAAAAATACAAAAAATTAGCCGGGCGTGGTGGCGGATGCCTGTAGTCCCAGCTACTCGGGAGGCTGAGGCAGGAGAATGGTGTGAACCTGGGAGGTGGAGATTACAGTGAGCCGAGATCACACCACTGCACTCCAGCCTGGGCGCCAGAGCAAGACTCCGTCTTAAAAAAAAAAAAACAAAAAAAAACCCTACCTGCAAGCCATCTGGGAGGTCAGGATTTGGGCATTTGCTGCCTGGTTCCCCTTGCTGGGTACAAGGAGAAACCAAATAAACACCCTCCTTTCTATCAAAGGAGAACCTCGGAGTGGTTATCTGGTCATACTGTGCCAGGAAGACAGACCCCAGTTTGGTCTATAACAGAGAGGCAATGATTACCCCCCATTTCCCAGCTAAGGAAATCAAAGCTTAGATATTATCTTTTTTTTTTTTTTTTTTTGTCCTAAATTAAGTTTCACTGCACAGCAGCCAATTTCTAAACACATTTTAGTGTTTGATTTTTCTTTCTTTGTTTAGTTACGAACCATGAAAAGTAAAACAAAAGCTTCTAGAAATTAATGTAAGAGAATATCTTCATGACTTTGGGTTAGGCAGAGATTTCATAAAGAAGACACAGAAAGCGTAAGCTTCCCAGACTCAAGAACAAGCAGCGGTATTTATTTTATTTATGAGACACGGTCTCGCTCTGTTGCCCAGGCTGGAATGAAGTGGCGTGATCTCAGCTCGCTGCAACCTCCGCCTCCCACGTTCAGACAGTTCTCATGTCTCAGCCTCCCGAGTAGCTGTGAATACAGGCATGCACCATCACACCCGGCTAACTTCTTTTTTGTAGGGATGGGGTGTCGCCATGTTGGCCAGGCTGGTCTCAAACTCCTGACCTCAAGTGATCCATTTGCCTTGGCCTCCCAAAGTGCTGGGATGACAGGCGTGAGCCACCACGCCCGGCCCAGTGATACTTACCTATTTGCCCCTGCACATGTTCTACTTTGGTACAGAGAAAAGCAGGAGGGCGCTACACCAGCACTTTCTCAGCATATGCAGTCCCACCTTGCATCTCAGTCTGGGCCTGAACTGGGAGAAGAGAAGGTTATAAGTTCACGGAGTGTGGAGCCCATCACCATGGCAGACACAAACAAGGCTGATGATCTGGGGCAATGGGCACCAGGGAGGCCCTTCAGACCCTGCAGTCTCCGTTGCCCCAGCCCTGGCTGGAGTCAATCAAGTCAGTCATTTCCCTGCAGTCTCTGGTCCTGCTTGTCTCTTGGCAGCAGGGCTGACAAAGAATCAGGATTTCCTGGAGAGATCAGCAAATAGGAGGAAAGGCCAGGGCACTGCTGCACCCCCCACATTGCTCTATGGTCTGCAAATGCCTTTGCCTACACACTCATTTTACCCTCACACCAGCCTGGTGGAGAGTTAGTGCCCCTCTCCAACACCCCATGGTACTGAAATGACCTGCTGAGGCTCCCAGCAAGTGCCAAGCTCCTGCGCATGCCGCCCGGGAGGCTGTTCTGTGCCTTGCTGCGATGCTGCCCGCCCTGGGGCACTGTGATCCCAGCTGCCAGGAGGCTCTTTGGAAGCATCGCCACGTGGCTTACAGAATTAAGTGTGGGCAAATAGATGGACCTGGTGAGGGTGGAGGGTGGACAGTGGAAGAGAGGTGTCTACAGGGCATGGTGCAGCTGATGGGGACCCTGGCTAAAGGGTAGGGGGGACACTAGCTAGCCAGGGCAAGAGAGGGGGTAGAAGTGTGGACCATCGTTACCAGGAACTTGAAGGACATGTGTGTGGCCAGCCGGGCCTCAGGAGCCTCTTATCTCCCACTGCAGCAGGGGCTGCTGCCTTTTTGCAGGGCCATGTCACAGAGCCCATTTGGCTGCAGGGAGGGGTATGAGGATATCTCAGGGCCTTGTGGGAGAAGCCCGGGCCAGAGAGTGGATCTCAGGCTACTGCCCCCAGCCACAGCCTCATCCCCAGAAACGCCCAAGTCTCAGGCAAGGGAAGGTACCAATACCTGGTGGGAGGCTGTGCTTTTGTGTCTCCTTGGTGGAGATAAGGGCCAGGCTCAGAAACAAGGCAAAGGATGAGTTGAGGAAACCGCTGCCACCCTGGACTCCTGCCTGGAGAGTGTTCAAGCTAAGACGGTGAGCTGTGAATAGGCCCGGCTGCCTGGCCCAGGGACAGGCCTGGATTCACTCAGGTTCAGAGGTTGAGGCCAGCACTTCCATCAAAGTCCTTTCACAAGTTCTTCTGTGCCTGGAAACACTTGCAAGGGGGTACTGCCCCTGCACTCAGACAAAGCTGGGTTCAAATCCCGGCTTCACCGCTAAACAGCTGAGACCTTGGGCACATTATTTCCCTTCTCTGAGCCTCAGTTACACCCTAAACGAAAAGAGGAAAATAATCCAACTTAATCCATGAGAGTACGCAGGGGGAACACATGGTTCACCAGGGCTAACTGCAATGACAGATCTGTTTCTCAGATCCACAACTGAACTGAACTTTTGTTTAACTTAATTTCTGTTATAAGCCTCCTTTTCACTGGCTAGTAGAAACTTCCAGAGGGGTCCCAATCCTCTCAATTCTCCCTGGGTTTGCTTCTAAATTCGATGTGGTACTAAGGCCGGAGAAGGAAGGGGCAGTGATAAGCCCCGGTGTTCTCTGTCCAGCTGACATCTTCTGAGAGACCCTCACGCTGTCTGGGTCATTGGGTCCCATACGTCCCTGCTACGTTCTCCCCTCCACACAGGCCAGGGCCCTTCGAGTGATCAGTGCTCACCCTGGCCAGGGCCTCCCACCTTGTCGCTAATGACATTTGAGGCCAGATAATTATTTGCCATGGAGCACTGTCCTGTCCAGTGTGGGATGTTTAGCAGTATTCCTGGCCTCACCCACTCCATGCCAGTAACAACACATCCCCCCATGCCAATGTGACAACCAAAGATGTCCCCCAACATTGCCTCTGGAAGGCAAAATTGTCCCCAGTTGAGAACCACATCCCTAGGCTACCTGGCAGCTCCTGCTCCTCCTCTATGCCTGACTCCCACCCAGCCAGCTCTTCTGCTCCGATCACTCCAGGCTCTCCCCACATTCCCTGAGTAGCCCAGAGACTCTAGAGCTCTGTGAGGACACTGGGCCCCAGCTGCAGGTTGATAGTGGCTGGCACAGATGATACAGCCCCAGGCACTTGGGAGGAACAGGTCAGAGGGCTACCCCATGGGAGACAGCTCCACCAGGAGAAACAGGTGGGCCCCCCTGCCCCGTGGGAGACGGGTTCCACCAGGAGGAACAGGCGGGGGGCCACACCCAGGTGCTGCCACTCATCCTCAACCACAGCAGCTGTTGCGATACGGTGCCTGTGCGGAGTGAGACCGTCATAACCAGGATCTCACGTGATCCTCTCACAGCCTTGGATCAGAGAGGAATCAGGGTCCTCATTTGGCAGAGGAGGAAGTGACTCCTCCGAGGGTCCAGGGTCGCACAGTTAGAACCATTAGACCACCTGGGCCTGTGACGTGGACTTGAAGGGTCTGTGTCTTTTCTGAAGCCCCTCACCCTGGCCGAAGGCACAGCTCCTCTCCCTAGCAAGCTACTTCTCTGTCCCTCGGTTTCCCCGTGGATAAAACAGGGATGATAATAATAGTCACTGCTTCATGGGACTACTAGGAGAATTCAATGACATTCGCATTCCTGAAGCACTTAGCATAATTCCTGGCACGTCAAAAATCCTAGCAGCCACTATTGCCGTTGCTGCTGTTACCTTGACGTCAGGCTGCCTCCCCTGCAGCCTCCTCCAGCTTCATCCTGCAGTGAGGGAGTCCCAGGGACTGAAGTCAGTGCTTTGGAGTCGTTTTCCTTACATGCACTTGAAACATCAACAAAAAGACAAACAACAAAAATCCACAATTACTCCACTTCACTACCTGATAGGCCCAGGGAGCTGGGTCCCATGGGAGAATGGCCTCATTAAATCACAGACATCCTTAAGCATTAGAAGCCAAACAAGGAGCGATGTAGCAATTGAGTTAAATCTGTTTCAATTAAAATGTGTTTTGCCTCCTTCTCCTGGAGGAGGATTTTCTCCTAAGGGCAGCTCCTAATCTCGCAAACCTAAGGGCAGGTCTGTTCTCCCATCTGGACCACGGGTGCCTGGGGTGGCCAGGTGCCCTGTATCCAGAGGGATGCCTTTAAGATAACCAAGGCAGCCGGATGCGGTGGCTCATGCCTGTAATCCCAGCACTTTGGGAGGCCGAGGTGGGCGGATCATGAGGTCAGGACTTTGAGACTAGTCTGGACAACATAGTGAAACCCCATCTCTACTAAAAATTCAAAAAATTAGCCAAATGTGGTGATGTGTGCCTGTAATCCCAGCTACTCGGCTCAGGAGACTGAGGCAGGAGAATCGCGTGAACCTGGGAGGTGGAGGTTGCGGCGAGCCAAGATCGCGCCATTGAACTCCAGCCCGGGCGACAGTGCGAGACTCTATCTCAAAAAAAAAAAAAAAAGAAAAGAAAAGAAAAGAAAAGAAAAAAAGATGACCAAGGCCTTGTCCTGATCCAAATTCTCAGACAACTCACTGAACCTTCCACCTGCCCCTACTGTTGAGCTTGGAGGACCCTCCTCCCCAGCCCTTGAGAAGAGACCTGGATCTTTTAGAACTCAGCAGAGCCACAGGAAGGACCAGAAAACACAATGGAATCAGGAGAAGTGAGTTCCTAAGGGCTATCAGGTTTGACAATGACAACCAGAGGCAACCAACAGCTATGGACAAAGCACAGCACAACAGAAAACACTACAAACCCCAACAAACTGCACAGGCAGACCGAAGCAGCTACTGCCAGCACACCCTGGGAAAGCCCCGTACCCCACGTCTCCCGTGGCAGGTCTCCCAGGGGCTAAGGGCTTTCACTGCTTTCCTTCTGCTCCCGGCTCTCTCCCCGACAAAATGGGGCCAGTCTCATCAAAATTCATTCATTTACCTAACGTACCCCGAGTGCTGGCTCCCTCCTGGGCCGGGGAGCTGCAGCATGGACAGGGCCGCCTCCCCGACTCCCACTCTAAGCAAATCATCATCCTTCAGTGTGAACAATGGGAATGGTTGCTCCCCAGACCATGAAAACCGCAGCTGGAAGGCGGCAACCTCTGCCCTTCAAAATCAAAAGGTGCGTTTTTGCCATTTGAAGGGATAAACTCCGGTAAGCACAGAGGGCAGTTTGTGTCTAGGGTGGGTGAGATGGGGGTGTGAGTGGGACCACCACCAACTCATTCTGTGCACAGCATCGGGACTCTCCTCTGAATACATGTTGCGTAGGAACCTAAGGGTTGTCAGTGTATAGGTCCCCATGGGATTAGCCTGCCTGGGGCAGTCCCAGCCCAAAATCTTGGCCTTCTTGCAGAAGATTCCCCAGAAGAAGTGTGAACCTTCTCACACCTGTCAGGCCCTAGCAATGCCACTCTGCTTCCCTTACCCCATCCGTACCCAACGCCGTGAAGGAGGCAGACCAGGGAATGCCTCTCCCATTTTGCAGATGAGGAAATGAAGGCCCTGGAAGGTCATATGACTCTGTAGTCCCTGGGTCTCCAGATGCCCTGGCTAGAGCGCTCTATCTGCCCAAATTTTTTTTTTTTTTTTTTTTTTTTGAGACGGAGTCTCGCTCTGTCGCCCAGGCTGGAGTGCAGTGGCGCGATCTCGGCTCACTGCAAGCTCCGCCTCCCGGGTTCACGCCATTCTCCTGCCTCAGCCTCCCGAGTAGCTGGGACTACAGGCGCTCACAACCGTGCCCGGCTAATTTTTTGTATTTTTAGTAGAGACGGGGTTTCACCGTGGTCTCGATCTCCTGACCTTGTGATCCGCCCGCCTCGGCCTCCCAAAGTGCTGGGATTACAGGCGTGAGCCACCGCGCCCGGCTATCTGCCCAAATTTCATATGTTGAAGCCTTACCCGAAAACACTGCAGGATATGGCTTTATCTGGAGATAGGGGCCGTAAAGAGGTAATTAAAGTTAAATGAGGTAACTGCAGTAGGCCCCAATCCAAAATAACTGCTGCTCTTACAAGAATAGAAGATGAGACTGGGCGCAGTGGCTCACGCCTGTAATCCCTGCACTTTGGGAGGCCAAGGAGGGTGGATCACTTGAAGTCAGGAGTTCAAGACCAGCCTGGCCAACAAGGTGAAACCACATCTCTACAAAAAACACAAAAATTAGCTAGCCATGGTGGCATGCGCCTGTAGCTCCAGTTACTCAGGAGGCTGAGACACGAGAATCACTTGAACCCAGGAGGTGGAGGTTGCTGCACTCTAGCCTGGGCGACAGAGCAAGACTATATCAAAAAAAAAAAAAAAGAGAGACAACGAGGGAGGCTTCCAGGAAGATGTCAGTGCCGGGAGCACAAGGAAGCTGCCCCCACCTAGACAATAACTGCACTGGCAGAATCTGTCCTGTATAACTATCTTGGGACTTGAAAGGAGCCTACTGGAGGAGCCTATTTTAAATACAAGGTGACCAGAAGCTTGCAACTTCCAGGGCAAAGCTTGTTCTGTACATTGTGGTTAATTACAACCAACCTCAGCTTTTAGTACAGCAGCAGCTACCATCCGCCAACCCCAGCTCTGTGGCAGACAGCTGTACATTTGTTCCGGGAGCAACCTGCAGATAGCTTGTGGGAACCAGGTTAAGCAAAAATTGACCCTGGCCTCCAAATCCCAGGATCTGTGCTCTGATTGCTGATTGCCACTTCTGATGACAGCGGTGCAAAGGGGCAGGGAGCCATTGTTGCACCTCCCCCCATTGTTGTAAGCCCCTCTCCCTCACGCTGAATTGACTTCCAGGAGACTTAAAGAGCCAGTGTCCTTCACCCCTTCCCTTCAATTTTCTTCTGTTTTCCTTTTGGCAGCCATACATTAAAGACTACGACATTCAAAAGCAACTGGATATACAGGGAAAATTAGAAATTGACCATGTATGCCCAAGGAAAGAAATAGGTTCAGAAAAAAAAAACCTGACTCACACCTGTAATCCCAGCACTTTGGGAGGCTAAAGCAGGCAGATCATGAGGTCAGGAGATCGAGACCATCCTGGCTAACAAGGTGAAACCCCATCTCTACTAAAAATACAAAAAATTAGCCAGGAGTGGTGGCGGCCGCCTGTAGTCCCAGCTACTCAGGAGGCTGAGGCAGGAGAATGGCATGAACCTGGGAGGCAGAGCTTGCAGTAAGCCGAGATCGTGCCACTGTATTCCAGCCTGGGCGACAGAGTGAGACTCTGTCTCAAAAAAAAAAAAGAAAAAAAAAAAACCTGAGAAGATCTTAAGTTTACACCTCAGGCTGATCCTTGGCACAGAGACAGCCTACAGTAATTTTGAAAATAAATCAATAAATACCTAGCAACAATGACAAAATAAAAAACAGCAAACCCTAGGGGAAGGGGAGAATCTGATTTCGAGTTACTATATTATTAGATTCAAATGTCCAGTTTTCAACAACAAAAAGAAAATCACAAAGCATAGAACGAAATAGGAAAGTGTGACCCATTCAAAGGAAAAATGTGACTCAACAGAAACTGCCCTGAAAAAGACCTGGTAGCAGATCTACTAGACAAAGACTTTAACATGACTGTCTTACAGGTGCTCAAAAACTAGAGGAGATGTAGAAAAGTTATAAGAAATGGTCTATAAACAAAATGGAAAAATCAATAAAGAAATAGAAAACAAGAAACCAAAAAGAAATTTCAAAGCTGAAAAGTACCATAACTGAAATGTACAATTTACTAGAAATACTCAAAGCCTTATTTGGGCAGATAGAAAAAAGAATCAATGAACATGAAGACAAGACAAAGGAAATTATTGAGTCTAAGGAACAGAAAGAAAAACATTAAAGAAAAGTGAACAGAGCCCAAGGGACTTTTGGGACACAATGGACCAACATATACATTGTAGGAGTATCAGAAGAAGAGATAGAGAAAGAGGAAGAAAGAATAATTGAAGAAATAGTGGCTGAAAACTTCCCAAATTTTATGAACACATGAATATAAACATCCAAGAAGCTCAATAAACTCCAAGTAAGATGAACTCAAAGAGACCCACACTGAGACACATTACAATCAAACTTTCAGCTGGGCATTGTGGAACATGCCTATAATCCCAGCACTTTGGGAGGTCAAGGTAGGCAGATCGCTTGAGCAGCCTGGGCAAAACAGCAATACCTCGTCACTACAAAAAATACAAAAATTAGCTGGCTGTGGTGGTGTGCACCTGTAGTCCCAGCTACTTGGAAGGCTGAAGTGGGAGGATCGCTTGAGCTCGGGAGGTCAAGGCTGCAGTGAGCTGAGATCATGCCACTGCACTCCAGCCTGGGCAACCAAGTAAGACCCTGTCTCAAAAAAAAAAAAAAAAAAAAGAGGAAGAAGAAGAAGAAAGAATTTTGGAAGAGATAAGTGGCTGGTCACATAGGGGAGCTTCTCAATATGATTATCAGCATGTTTCTCATAGGAAACTTTGGAGGCCAGAAGGCAGTGGGCCAATATATTCAAGGTGCTAAAAGAAAAAAAAAAAACCAAACTGTCAATCAAGAATTCTATATTCAGCAAAATTGTCCTTCAAAAGTTAAGGAGAAAGGGTGAATAGAGAAAAATTGTGGTTATTAGAGGCTAGGAAGAGGAGGAGGAGGGAAGGATATGGAGACTTTAGTCAATGGATACAAAATTACAGCTAGATAGAAGGAATGAGTTCTGATGTTCTACAGCACTGTAGGGTGAAAATGGTTAACTATAATTTGTTGTATACAAGAGAGGATTTTGAATGTTCACAACACAAAGAAATCATAAATGTTTGAGGTAATGGATGTGCTAATTACCCTTATTTGATCATTCCACATCATACGCATATATCAAAATATTACTCTCTATTCTGTAAATATGTATGATTATGTGTTAACTCAAAAGAAATAAATGTAATTTAAAGTGAAAAAAATGTTAAGTGAAGAGAAATTAAGACATTCTCAGATAAAAATTAAGAAAGCATCCACTAGTGGTTTTATCACTAGGCCTACCCTGCAAGAAATGCTCAAGGGAATCCTGCAGGGTGAAATGAAAGGACACTAGACAGTAACTTGAAGCCATGTGAAGAAATAAAGATCTCAATAAATGTAAATATATGTGCAATTATAAAAGATATATTATTGTAACAATTATATGTAATTTCATCTGTTCTTTACGTGATTTTTGTGTAAATACTGCATTTTTTAAAATTAGTCTAAAAGCTAGTATTATTATAACTTTGGTTGGTAGCCCTACATTTTATTATCTACATAATTTAAGAATCTAATGGATTTAAAACAGCCATTGGCTTATATTTTTAGATACACAATGTATAAAGATGTAGATTTGTAACATCAGCAACTGAAAGGAGTGGGGCTAGAACTGTAAAGGAACAGAGTTTGTGTGTTACTGAAGTTAATAAGGTATAAATTCAAATTAGAGTGTTATAATTTTAGGATGTTAAATGTAATCAAATCCCATGGTAACTACTAAGAAAATAGCTATAGAGTATGCACAAGGCCAGGTGTGGTGGCTCACAGCTGTAATCCCAGCACTTTGGGAGGCTGAGGCAGGAGGATTGCTGGAGCCCAGGAATTTGAGACAGCCTGGGCAACATAGCAAAACCCTGTCTCTATTAAAAAAAAAAAAAAAAAAAAAAGAGTACAAAAATTAGCTGGGCATGGTGGCATGCACCTGTGGTCCCAGTCACTTGGGAGGCTGAGGTGGGAGGATTGCTTGACCCCAGGAGGTCAAGGCTGCAGTTAGCCATTATGCCACTACCCTCCAGCCTGGGCAACAGAGTGAGACCCTGTCTCAAAATAAATAAATAAATAAATGCACAAAAAGAAATGAGAAAGGAATTTAAACATTTCACTACAAAAAAATTAAACACAAAATAAAACTATCATACAGGAAATGAGAGATTAAAAAAGCTATGTCATATCAAAAAGTAATAGAAAAATGACAGAAGTCCATCCTTAAGTAACAAAAATCAATAGAACAAAATTTGGCTCTTTGGAGAGATCAACAAAATTGACAAGCCTTTAGATAGATGGACTAAGAAAAAACAGAAGAAGACTCAAATTACTAAAATCGGAAATGAAAGTGAAAACATTACCACAAATTTTACAGAAATGAAAAGGTTATAAGCGGGTACTATAAACAATTGTATACCCCAAAATTAGATAATTTAGAGAAAATTGACAAATTCCTAGAAACACAAAAACCAATACTAAATTTCTATTTTCAGAAATAGAAAATCTAGGCTGAGCACGGTAGTTCATGCCTTTAATCCAACACTCTAGGAGGCCCAGGCAGATGGATTACAGGAGACCAGGAGTTCAGGACCAGCCCAGCCCACATAGCAAAACCTCATCTCTACCAAAAAATACAAAAATTAGCCAGGCATAGTGTTGCATGCCTATAGTCCCAGCTACTTGGGAGGCTGAAGTGGGAGAATTGCTTTGAACCCAGGAAGCAGAGGAGGTTGCAATGAGCCGAAATCGTACCACTGCACTCCAGCCTAGGCTACACAGTGAGACTGTGGAAGGAAGGGAGGAAGGGAGGAAGGGAGGGAGGGAGGGAGGGAAGGAGGGAGGGAGGGAGGGAAGGAGGGAAGGAGGGAGGGAGGAAGGGAGGAAGGGAGGGAGGGAGGGAACCAGTAATCAAAACATCTCCTGACAAAGAAAAGCCCTGGTAGACCTGATGGCTTCACTGGTAAATTCAATCAAACATTTAAAGAAGGGCAACAATCCTTCTCAAACTTTTCCAAGAAATTGAAGAGGAGGGAACACTTCTTTACTCATTCTATGAGGCCAGCATTACCCTGATACCAAAGCTAGATAAAGACACTACAAGAAAAGAAAACTACAGACCAATGTCCTTTATGAACATGGATGCAAACATTCTCAAAAAATACTAGCAAACCAAATTCAGCAGCTTATTAAAAGCCTTATACACCATAACCAAGTGGGATTTAGTCCTCAAACAAGGATGGTTCAACATACAAAAACTGACCAATGTGATATACAACATTAACAGAATGAAGGGGGAAAAATCACATGATCATCCCAATTGATGCAGAAAAAAAAACATGTAACAAAATTCAACAGCCTTTCATGACTTAAAACAAACAAACGAACAAACAAACAAAAACACACACACACACTCAACAAAATAGGAATACAAAAAAAAAAAAATACTTCAGTTGGCCAGGTGCAGTGGCTCACGCCTATAATCCCAGCATTTTGGGAGGCCGAGGTGGGCAGATCACCTGAGGTCAGGGGTTCAAGACCAGCCTGGCCAACATGGTGAAACCCCGTATCTACCAAAAATACAAAATTAGCCAGGCATGGTGGCACATGCCTGTAATCCTTGCTACTTAGGAGGCTGAGGCCAGAGAATCGTTTGAGCCTGGGAGGCAGAAGCTGCAGTGAGCCAAGAGTACACTACTGCACTCCAGCCGGGGCAACAGAGTGAGACTCCATCTAAAAAAAAAGGCCGGGCGCGGTGGCTCAAGCCTGTAATCCCAGCACTTTGGGAGGCCGAGACAGGCGGATCACGAGGTCAGGAGATCGAGACCATCCTGGCTAACACGGTGAAACCCTGTCTCTATTAAGAAATACAAAAAATTAGCCGGGCGAGGTGGCGGGCGCCTGTAGTCCCAGCTACTCGGGAGGCTGAGGCAGGAGAATGGCGTAAACCCGGGAGGCGGAGCTTGCAGTGAGCTGAGATCCGGCCACTGCACTCCAGCCTGGGTGACAGAGCGAGACGCCGTCTCAAAAAAAAAAAAAAAAAAAAAAAACTCAATATAATAAAACTCATTATGAAAAACCCACAACAAATGTCATACTCAATGGTAAAAAACTAAAAGCTTTTTATATAAGATCAGAAAGAAGGCAAGGATGCCCATTTTTGCCATTTCAACATAGCAGTAGAAGTTCTAGTGAGAGAAATTTGTCAAGAAAAAGAAATAAAAATATCCAATTGGAAAAAAAAGAAGTAAAATTATCTCTGTTAACCGGTGATATGATTTTGATATGTAGAAAACCCTAAGTATTTCACCCCAAAAAAAAATAGTTGGAACTAATAAATGAATTCAGCAAAGTAGCAAGATACAAAATCAACACACAAAAACTAGTTGCATTTCTATACACTAACAATGCACAATCTGAAATGGAAATTACAAAAACAATTCCATTTACAGCAGTAACAAAATGGATAGAAAACTTAGGAATTAACCAAGGGGGTTGAAAGATTTGTAGAAAGAAAACTACAAAACATTGTTGAAATAAAGAAGACATAGGCTGGGCATGGGGGCTCATGTCTATAATCCCAACACTTTGGGAGGCTGAGGTGAGAGGATCACTTGAGCCCAGACGTTCAAGACCAGTCTGGGAAACATAGTGAAACTCTGAAGGGGTGGCCTGCCCCTCCACACCTGTGGGCGTTTCTCATTAGGTGGAAGGAGAGACTTGAGAAAAGAAATGAGACACAGAGACAAAGTATAGAGAAAGAAAAAGTGGGCCCAGGGGACCGGCGCTCTGCATACAGAGGACCCACGCCGGGCACCGGTCTCTGAGTTCCCTCAGTATTTATTGATCATTATCTTTACCATCTTAGAAAAAGGGAAGTGGCAGGATAATAGGATCATCGTAGGGAGAAGGTCAGCAGTAAGACATATGAATAAAGATCTCTGTGACATGAATCAGTTTAAGGAAAAGTGCTGTGCCTTGATATGCATATGCAAACATCTCCATAAACCTTTTTAGTGCATAAAGAGCAGTATTGCTGCTAGCACGTCCCACCTTCAGCCCTAAGGCGGTTTTCTCCTTTCTCAGTAAACAGAACATACAATCAGGTTTTACACCGAGATGTTCCATTGCCCAGGGACGGGCAGGAGACAGATGCTTTTCTCTATCGCAGCTGCCAAGAGGCCTTCTTTCCTCTTATACTAGTCCTCCTCAGCACAGACCCTTCACGGGTGTCAGGCTGGGGGACAATCAGGTCTTTCCTTCCCACGAGGCCATATTTCAGACTATCACATGGGGAGAAACCTCGGACAATACCTAGCTTTCCTAGGCAGAGGTCCCTGCGACCTTTGGCAGTGTATGTGTCCCTGGGTACTTGAGATTAAGAGAATGGTGATAACTTTTCACAAGCATACTGCCTTCAGGCACTTGTTTAACAAAGCACACCCTGCACAGCCCAAAATCCATTAAACCTGGAGTCACCACAGCACATGTCTCTTGCAAGGACAAGGTTGGGGATAGGGTCACAGATTAACAGCATCTCAAATATAGAACAAAATGGAGTCTCTTATGTCTACTTCTTTCTATATAGACACAGTAACAGTCTGATCTCTCTTCCTTTCCCCCACAAAACCCCATCTTTACAAAAAAATATATATATACAAAAATGCGACAGATGTGGTGGCACACACCTGTAGTCTCAGCTACTCAGGAGGCTAAGGTGGGAGGATTCCTTGAGCCCTGGAGGTTAAGGCTGCAGTGAGTCCTGATTGCACCACTGCACTCCAGGCTGGGCAACAGAGTGAGACCGTGTCTCAAAAAAGCAAAAAAATAAGTGAATAAATAAAATAAAGAAGACATAAATAAATGGAAACACATCCCACATTCATGGATTGGGAAACTTACTACTACTAAGATGTCAGTACTATCCAAAGCAATCTACAGATTCAATGCAATCCCTAACAAAATCCCCACGATGTTTTTCAAAGAAATAGAAAACCCCATCCTAAAATTCACATGGAATCTCAAGGGACCATGAATAGCCAAAACCATCTTGAAAAAGAACAGCAAAGCTGGAAAACTCATACTTCCTGATTTCAAAACTTACTACAAACCTATGGTAATCAAACCAGCATGGAACTGGCATAAAGATAACATAAAGACCAATGAAACAGAGCCCAGAAATAATAAACCCTCACATGGGGTTTATTAATTTTTTTTTCTTTTTGGAAACAGAGCTTCACTTTTGTCGCCTAGGTTGGAGTACAGTGGCGAGATCTCGGCTCACTGCAACCTCCGTCTCCTGGGTTCAAGCGATTCTCATGCCTCAGCCTCCTGAGTAGCTGGGGTTACAGGAGCCCACCACCATGCCTGGCTAATTTTTGTATTTTTAGTAGAAACAGGATTTTCTCATGTTATCCAGGCTGGTCTCAAACTCCTGACCTTAGGTGATCCACCCACCTCAGCCTCCCAAAGTTCCGGGATTACAGGCATGGGCCACCCTGACCAGCTGGATTTATTGATTTTTGACAAAGATGCCAAAACTATTCCATGGCAAAATGACAGTTTATTCAACAAATGGTGCTGGGAAATCTGAATATCCACAAGCAGAAGAATGAAATTGGACCCTTACCTAAAAATTAACTCAAAAATAAATCAAACACCTAAATGTAAGACCTAAAACTATAGATACTTAGAAGAAAACATAGGGCTCAGAGAGTGCTGGAGAAAGGAGAATAGAGAGTTAGTGTTTAATGGGTATAGAGTTTCAGTTTTACAGCATGAAGAGTTCTGGTGGTAGATGATAATGATATTTGCACATCATTATGAAGGTATGTAATAGTAGATGCAAAAGTAATTGCAGTTTTTGCCATAATGCCAAATTAATACATTGATACAATTGTATCCTTAAAAATGGTTGAAATGTTAAAATTTGTTATTTGTATTCCACTACAATTTTTTAAATGGAAAAAAAGAAGAAGGAGATGAAGGATTAAGACAGACACACAGGGAGGGAAGACGGCAACCTACAAGCTAAGAAGAGAGGCCTCAAAAGAAACCAACCCTGCCCACACCGTGATTTTGGAATTCTAGCCTCCAGAATTGTGGGGAAAGTGATTTCTGTTGTTTAAGTCACCCAGTCTGGGGTACCTTGCTAGGAGATCCCTAGAAAACTAATACACTCATCTATGAGCCTTGCTGGGAGACAGAGCCCAACCCCCACTGTAGAAGCAAAAAAATGATCTGGGATTGGTCAAACAAACACATCTCCTTGAACTTTTAAGCGGGAGGCTGGTGACATCGAAAAGCAGAGAATCCAGTTTGGTGGATGTCACAGGAACACTAGATTTCCAGGAACTGCACAACATATAGTTGCTGTGGTCCCCTGTCTGCAGCAGACACTGGTATGTCCATACACCTGGCCATCCTTTGGTGGTCCCTCCAGAGTGCTCATGGCATAGTGCCTGATTGTGCTCAAGTGAGCTGGCATCCTCACTGTACAGAAAAGGTCCACATAGCAGACCTGAGACTTCTGTCCTTAGAAAGGGCTGCTTGAAAGACTGTCCCTGGGCTGGCATCTGGGGACTCGGATGTGGGGAGCATTTTCCCTATTTGCTAACTGTTAAGACGGGCTAATCAGTCTGTCAATTAGGGAATGTTAAAATGTTTGTACAATGTGGTTTATGCTAGACATCTGCTTTCCTTCTGAGGGTCTGGTAATTTGATACATGCTAGGCAAAAAGTGCCTATGAAATTGACCCTTAATAAAAACCCTGGACTCCTAGGCACAGACAAGCTTCCCCAGTTTACAACATTCACACCTGCTCCCTCAGTCTGATGCTGGAGAAATTAAGCATATCCTATGGACTCTGCTGGGAGAGGAGGCTTAGAAGCTTGCACCTCGCTTCCTCCAGGTTTTGTCCAAAGCATTTTTTCCATTTACTATTTCTCTTTGTATCGGTTTGCTGTGATAAATCCTAGCCATGGGTATGACTGTATGTTGAGCCCTATGAGTCCTTCTAGCAATTCACCAAACCTGAGAGTAATCTCGGAAACGCCTGTAAGGACATACTGTGAATCCAAAATATCTGAGACAGATCTCAATCAATATTGAAAAGCTAATTTTGCCAAGGTTAAGGACGTGCCCACAATACAGCCTCAGGAGGTTCTGAAGACACATGCCCAAGGTGTTCAGGATATAGCTGGCTTTTATACATTGTAGGGATACATGAGACATCAATTAATATGTGTAAGATGTACATTGGTTTGGTCCAGAAAGGCAGGACAACTCGAAGCGGGAGAGCTTCCAGGTCACAGGTACATAAGAGACAAAAGGTTGCCTTCTTGATCAGCCTTTCATTGGATACAGTTTAGTCCGGCTCAGGGAATCTGCATTTTACATAAGCAGAGGAAGCAATCAGATATGCATTTGTCTCAGGTGAGAAGAGAGATGGCTTTCTGTGAAGATAAGCTGTCAGTTTACATTGCCAGGGTGAAATTCAACAGAACTGGTTTAGGGTAAAGATCTTAAGGCCACAAGGAATTTCTCTGTAGGCAAATTATGTGGGAGGTATGTAGCTTTTTATCTGTATAGCCATCTTATTTAAGAATACATGGGAGGCAGGTTTGCCTAACATTGTTCTCAGCTTGATTTTTCCCTTGGCTTAGTGATTTGGGGTCCTGAGATTTATTTTCCTTTCACAATACCTACTTACCCATCCCTATCGAAGAGGGCTCCTTTATCCTGCACTCATTTGGAACATGTTCTTGAATGATGGACCCAGATCTTTGTCCCAGCACCAGTTCTGGTGACCAGCATTAGAACCACTCAGGGAGCTTGTTAGCCATACAGGATCCTGGGGCTCACCCATTTCCTGATTCAGCAGGTCTGGAGCCAGCCCAGGAAATCAGGTGGTGGCTGGCTAGTCCCCCAGGGGGTTCTGATGCTCGGTCAGGCCAGGGAACCCTGGCTCAAAGGAAGACCTCCCCAGCCCAGAATGTGGACACCTGAGGTTGGGCACCACTTTGGACAATGACCTGAGGTGCTCTCGGGCATACCTTCTCCTCGGGATCCATTTATCTCCACCCCCAATTGAGGGTCTTGGCCCCAGCTCTGGGTTCTTAGTGTTTTGGTGGTCACAAATCCCTTTATGAATCTGATGAAAGCAATCAACACTCTTTCTAGGGAACATGAACACACACACACGGAAGCACAATTTTACCTGTAATTTAGGAGCCTATAGACCCCATGTGAAGATCCCTGACCTAAATCCCACCTAAGGCTCCCAACTCACACGTTCTGTGATTCTATCAACAATCAACCAAACAATGAAGCATCTTCTGTCACCTCAGACCCTCAAACTCATGAACCAATGTTTTGGCACCAGCCCCCTAATGTCTGTAAAACTGCAAATACCAAGACTAATTTTCTCTCTGGAGTGGTGCAGATAAAGAGTTATATCAAGTATGGTTATTAAATTTCCATATTTAGATGTGCAAAGCCAGGCTCCTCCAGGAGTCCTTAGAAGCCATTCAGTTCCCAATAATCAGATTCACAGCTGCTGCAGCCGATGCTTGACATTTTTCCTCAGGTGGAGTGGAGGCTGAGGTCCTGCTCCCAGGCTCAGCCCTGAGTCACCCACAGGGCTTGGCCACCCATGAGTGCAGGCAGAAAGTAAAGAGAGAGATGCAAGCCAGAAGACATGTCACCTCCTCTGAGGAGCCCTCCCTAACCCCCAGTAGCAGTTAATCATTGCTTCCTTTGCATTTCAACAGTATATTATGTGAGCTGCCATCACAGGCTTTGAAATGATTTGCCTGGTATTATAGTTCATTGTGTACTCATGTGCCTCCTCCAAGTGTAAGCAAGTTAGGATCCAAATTTATTCCGCATTCAGGTCAGATGCCCAGGAACCACCTGTCCTGCCCCAGGCTGCTGCCTGCTGCTTCTCTAATATCCTGTACTTCTTGGGAAACTGCTTCCCTCCACTCCTGGGATGAGCTCACGACCATGCTCTGGACAGTCAGAGGGTTCCAATCCTCTGCCACAGTGATTGGTTCAGGGATGGGTACATGACCTGACAGGCCAGTGAAATTCAACCCTGGGATGTTTACTGAAACTGTCAGAAAAGAGGCATTATCTTTCCACTGGGGCTCCAAAGCCGATTGGATTGAAGCCTGGATCTGAACTGGGGCCTCGAAGCTGATTGGATGGAAGTCTGGATCTGTACTGGGGCCCCAAAGCTGATGGGATGGAAGCCTGGATCTGCACTGGGGCCTCAAACCTGATTGGATGGAAGCCTGGATCTGCACTGGGGCCTCAAAGCTGATTGGATGGAAGCCTGGATCTGCACTGGGGCCCCAAAGCTGATGGGATGGAAGCCTGGATCTGCACTGGGGCCTCAAAGCTGATTGGATGGAAGCCTGGATCTGCACTGGGGCCCCAAAGCTGATGGGATGGAAGCCTGGATCTGCACTGGGGCCTCAAACCTGATTGGATGAAAGCCTGGATCTGCAGATGCCATTCCTGCTGAGAGTGAAGAGTATGAGCCTCAGCAGAAGCTAGCGCAGAACACGGCAGTGCTGGCAGATGGAGACAGGGACAAAGTCCTAATAATGGGCTTGTTTGAGGCTCTGGATCCTGCCAGACTGAAGCCAGCGCCACTCTTGAGCTTCCCAGTTTCATCAGCCAATCAATTCCCTTTTTGTGTGAGCCAGTCTGAGATGGGTTTCTGTCCCTGGTAACCCAGAGTCCTGGATAAGGCCCCCAGAGTCCTAACTTGCCTCTGAGGTAATGAGTAGCTTGGTAAAGGGTATGCACTGGGGCATGGGGCAGTGGTGACTTGTTTGAGGCCATGGAGCATCTTAGGGAAGGGCTGAGACCAGAACTCAGGTTGCTTGAATCTCAGACCATTCTCCATATGACCCACTGCCTCTCTTCCTCTGCCTGGGTGTCCAGCATTGGACCAAACCAAATGGCCAAACCCAAAGCTGCCCTAAAGCCACCACAGAGTGAGATGCTCCCTCAGCACTGACCCTAAAAGGCCCAATGGGGTGCAGGCCACAGACAAGCAAAGGTCAAAACAGGCTGTCCCCATAGCCCTCAGAGCGGAGGCTGCTTCTAGCCTGAAGATGGGTTTCCATCCAGAAGGGAATCTGGAGTATGCAGGGAGTTCAGGGAAAAGCCAAAGAGGAGAGCCCAGAAGTGACATCTCCACTTTGTCCAGCACTCCAGGTGCTGCTGCCACCGGAACCAGCCTCAAGGACACCAGCTGGGTCATGCTTACGACACACTTTCCATCCTTGGACCCTGTCACCTGCCCAGGAAGGGGTGGTTTATCCCAGGAATAACAGAGGGTATCTGCCCACAGTGGTGACTGTCAGTCTGGGTCCCATGCCCTTGCCCACGATGTGAGTGTGGTTGAGAAATACTGAGCATAATCATCCTTCTTTTTGGCTTTTTGCTATTGATTGATTTGTAGTTTTATTGGATTGTGGTTTAAGACTGTGTTCTGTATATAGTAGTTCTTTGGTATTTATTGAGACTTGCTTTGAGCTAGTAAATAATCAATTTTTTTAAATTTCCACATATACTCCACTATATATATATATATATATATATATAATTTAAGTGACAAATACAGGGCTAGGGTTCTCTATGTATGTGTCTGACTGAGATTGATAAAGATGGTTTTTAAAACTTCTATATCTATGCTAATTTGTTTCCTTATTACAGGTCTCATTTTCAAGAAGACCATGTCAAAATCTCCCACTAAGAATGCAAATCTTGGCCGGGCGCGGTGGCTCACGCCTGTAATCCCAGCACTTTGGGAGGCCGAGGCGGGCGGATCACAAGGTCAGGAGATGGAGACCACGGTGAAACCCCGTCTCTACTAAAAATACAAAAAATTAGCCGGGCGCGGTTGTGGGCGCCTGTAGTCCCAGCTACTCGGTAGGCTGAGGCAGGAGAATGGCGTGAACCCGGGAGGCGGAGCTTGCAGTGAGCCAAGATCGCGCCACTGCACTCCAGCCTGGGCGACAGAGCGAGACTCCGTCTCAAAAAAAAAAAAAAAAAAAAAAAAAAAAAGAATGCAAATCTTCCCATTTCTTCTTCTATTTGCTATAAATATTTGAAACAAATGCAGGGAGAGATCCAAATCCAGGTGAATCTTCCTGGTGAATTGTTCCTTTTACATGATGTAAGGTCTCTTTCTCATGCATTGTGTCTGATGATAATATTGCTACACTGGCTTTCCTTTTTTTTTTTTTTTTTTTTTTTTTTTTTTTGAGACAGAGTCTCGCTCTATTGCCCAGGCTGGAGCACAGTGGTGCGATCTCAGCTCACTGCAACCTCCACCTCCTGGGTTCAAGCAATTTTCTGCCTCAGCCTCCCAAGTAACTGGGATTACAGGCACCTGTCACCATGCCCAGCTAATTTTTTTTGTATTTTTAGTAGAGACAAGGTTTTCACCATCTTGGCCAGGCTGGTCTTGAACTGCTGGCCTTGTGATCCACCTGCCTCGGCCTCCCAAAGTGCTGGGATTACAAGTGTGAGCCACTGCGCCCGGCCAACACTAGCTTTCTTTCGGTCAGAAGTTGTTGGATATACGCTTTCCGTTTCTTTCAAACTTTCAGTGCCCTTGTCTTACAGGTGTGCCACTGTTAATAGCACAAAGCCAGATTCGACTTGGTGGTGGGGGTGGTGTTGTTAGTGTTGGTAGGGCTGGTTTGATGTTTGGGGGTGTTTGTTGGTTTTGTTTTTTGAGACAGGGTCTCACTGTCGCCAAGACTGGAGGGGAGTAGCATGATCACATCTCACCGCAGCCTTGATTTCCTGAGCTCAAGGGATTCTCCTGCCTCAGCCTCCTAAGTAACTGGGACCACAGGTATGCACTGATAGGGTTTTTAATCCAGTCTGAGAATTTCTGTTCTTTAAACGGTAAGCACTATCCACTTACATGTATTGTGATAACTGAAGACTTCAGATTTCCTTCCAGCATCCTATTTTTTTTTCTTTTTACTTTGCTTTTTCTTTGCTTCTTTTTTCTCCTTTCTGATTTCTATTTGGTTTATTATGGTTTGTTATTGGGTATTTTGGGTTTTTTTCCAACAATAGTTGTTTGTCCTGAATTCAGGGTTATTTAAAAGATTCTTTTTCTACTGACTTCAAATACTTAAATGACTTTAGTTTCTATCATTTTAATAAATATGTAACAAGATTCCAAGTTACACAGTGTCACGTCAATGACACAAAGACTTTAGGATCTTTCCTCAAATTTCCACCACCGTTTTCCAAGTTGTTGTGGTCTAGTACTTTTGAATTCCCAAAACGGGCTGCTATTTAACCACTGTTTTTTATATACTCCATGCTTATTTAGATTTAATTACTAAATTATTGTCTCACAGTTACTTCTTACGTCCTATTTTTTTCCTTCTAGGCTTAAATTATATCTTAATGGAATGCATCCTTTAGTGATACTTTCAGCAAGGATCTGTGAGTGCTACAGTCTCTTGGACTTTGTCAGAACATGTCTTTTTTTTCACCCTCACTCGTAGCTAGCTACAGAACTTTTGATTAACAATTATTTGCAGCGGCACGTTTATTATATAGTTCCATTGTCTTCTGGCCTCTATTGTTACTAAGCGTGCTGTGAGCCAGATCATTGTTATTTTGTAGGTAATTCATTTATGTCTGGTTGCTTTTAAGATTCATCGTTGTTTTTGGTTTTCTGTAATTTTACTCCTTGTATATAAGTGTAGATTTACTTGTTTTTACTTTCAGAGGTAAAACACTCTCTTTTCTCCACTTTCAGTATGAAGATTCATATCTTTCATCAATTCTAGAAAACTCTCAGCCATGATCTCTTTAAATATTACTTCTCTGCCTGGCACAGTGGCTCACGCCTGTAATCCCAGCACTTTGAGAGGCTGAGGTGAGCAGATCATTTGACCTCAGGAGTTCAAGACCAGCCTGGCCAACACGGTGAAACCCCGTCTCTACTAAAAACACAAAAATTAGCTGGGTGTGATGGCGCATGCCTGTTAATCCCAGCTACTTGGGAGGCTGAGGCAGGAGAATCGCTTGAACCCAGGAGGCAGAGGTTGCAGTGAGCTGAGATCACACCACTGCACTCCAGCCTAGGCAACAGATGAAGACTCTGTCTCAAAAAATAATTAAAATATTACTTCTCCCATGCTATGCTTCCTGGAATACCTATTAGATGCATGTTGGACTTTCTCATCATATCTTCCATATCTCTTAACCTCTCTTTTATACTCTCTTTTTTTAATCATTATGGATTGCATTTGGGAGAATCTCATCACTAACCTGCTATTTAACCTATCTACTGAGTGTCTTCATTTCCTTGTTTTAAGCTATCTCTTACAGAAGGATGAACGGCTTCATTTCAATGACTGTTTTTCTAGAAATTAAATTAAATTTGGTTATTTTACAAATCTGTTTTTTCTTTTATTATGGTACCCTTTTTTCCCTCATTGTTTCTTTTCCATTTTTCTTCTCTCTCTCTTTAGTAAATTCAAATGGCCCCAGGTTCTTAGAATCCTTGTCCTACGTCTGATCTCTTCCTCCTGGTGATTCTTCATGTCCCTTGTGATTCTGGACTCTGAGCTCATCTTCAGCAGTCCCATGGGCCCTGAACTGTGAAAGAATTACTGTTGACAGTCTTATATTTGCTTCTACAAAGGGCCCCAGAGGGCCTATATTTTACATTAATATCTCAGCGTAGGAAGTTCTCTATCACACACCTTAACTCAGACTCTATACTGAAAGGTGTCATAGACAGAAGGCTTCCAGTTCTTATTGGCTTGATTCTTGGATCTTAAATCATAGACCCAAATGTGTCTATATCAAATGAGTTTGAGGTGATAAAACTTCCTTGTTGTACCCTAGAGAACTATATCCAAAGGCTCAGGGTATTGGAATACTGGAGTGTGTTTCCTGTGTGAGACTTCTCACCTGCCCTCCAACTATGTCCCCTGGAAGCATCCAGAGGCCACTCCCTTCACCCAGGCTTTGAGAAATACTTTGGTGGGGTTACACCACACCCTTGAAGATCTCCACGTGGTCATTTTCAGTAGACCAGGAATGACAATGGTGTGAAACTGGGTTCCCTGAATTCAACAGGAAAAATGAAATCCCAGAGAAGCAGAAGCCCAGGGATGGCACAGAACCACCAGAAGCCAGGCTGGCATGATTTCCGTAATGAGCAACAGAACCAAAGTGTTAATGGTTTGACAAGACTACATCTATGTTATAGGCTGAAAGATCATGTTTTCCCTTAGAACTGAAAGAAATGGGCAACCCACTACTCACTAGGTTCATATAAACAGACAAGTTGTAGATCAGAAGTTTGACTTGAATTAGCCCAGTAGTCAAAGTCAAAGAGTCTTGAGGAAGGAGTCTCAATATCACATCATAACTAGAGCATGTGAAATGGATTGGATTTAATGCAGCCATGTTTGGATAATATAGTCTACCCTGCCCCTTGAGAAAGAACTCAGCTACATTCCAATATACCTTTCCCAACATGACCTGCAGCCATTGGCCAGGTTACTGTGCATTGGAGAAGAGGAAATAACTAGACTTTTTAGAAATTATCGAACACTGGCTCTGAACCGACATCAACCATTCCCAGACTTGAGCTAGTCCACGGGCCCAAAGCCTCTATAAATAATGCAATGTAACAAACTACATCAGAATTTAGTGGCTTAAAACACCACCATTTTTTCTGCTTATAAATCCGCATTTGGGGCAGGGCTTCATGGGAACAAGTCATCTCTGTGCTACTTGGCCTCAGCTGGAACAACTCAGGCTGGGGGCTGGAATCCTCTGAAGGCTTATCCAGATGTCTGGGGTTTGAAGCTTAAAGGACTGAAAGAGCTGGGGACTAGAACAGCTGGGACCCTTCTACCACCTCTCTCTGTGTTTATGTGGCCCTCACTTGTGGTCTGTCCAGGATGGCAGCGTCAGCATAGCCAGACTTCTTATATGTTGGCTCAGGATTCCAAGGCACAATGGTGAAGGGAGAGAGGGAGAGGGAGAGGGAGAGGGAGAAGAAGAGGGAGAGGGAGGGAGAGGGAGGGGGGGAGGGAGAGAGAGAGAGAGAGAACAGATGAAAACTAAATCTAAATCACCTTTTAGTGCCTAGTTTCAAATTCCAAGCAGCATCACTTCTTCTAAGTTCTGTTTTTTAGAAGTGACAGCTCATATTTCAATAAAGAGATGTAGACCCCACATCTCAATGGAGGAGTCTCAACATCACACACAACTAGAGCATGTGAGATGGGCTACATTTAATGCAGCCATGTTTGGATAATACTATCTACCCTGTCCCCTTGAGAAAGAGCTCAGCTACATTCCAATACAGCCTTCCCAGCGAGACCTGCAACCATCGGCCAGGTTACTATGCACTGGAGAAGAGGAAATAACTAGACTTTTGAGGGATTACTAAACACTGGCTCTGAACCAACACCAAGCAAAGTGGCCATGGCATCATGGATAGAGGCTCTACATGGGCTCATGTAGAACATGTTCTTCCACTCCTTAAGGCCACCTGGCTACAGATATATCACCCTTCCCCAGGGGAACCAGCTTGCCAACAGGTGTCAATGCTATGGCTTGGGGCTTTCTCATTGATCCAGTGGCAAGTTGATGACATTGTATCATTTCAATCATGGGAGGGGCAAAACTTTTCTAATTGGAATAGAATATTTAGATATGGATTTGCTTTCCCTACTGGCCACACTTCTGCTAAAAACCAGCATATGTCGGCTTACTGAACACCTAATTCACAATCATGGTATTTACTTGGAGGCCAATGTAAGGAAGAGAGGATGATTTCCACAAATCCAAATAAAATATAAGCAAATTGTAGCATTAACATTTTACCTTCATCAATTTCATATTTATTAAGGTACTTTTCTGGCAATTTGAGACCAGCAGATGTAATGTTTCAGGGAAGAATTATTTTTTTTAATCCCACCCTACTGTGATCAAATTTATCATGAAAGATTAGCTAGAGGAAAAAAGCAAACACTTTCTAATTTATTATAGAAACATTTCTTCGACTGTCCGCCAAGCTTTCTACAAGTTGCAGACCTCGAAATATATTGATCATTTGATTCCATTTTCTTTAAAAAACCCATCATGGCCGGGCATGGCGGCTCACACCTGTAATCCCAGCACTTTGGGAGGCCAAGGCGGGTGGATCACAAGGTCAGGAGTTCAAGACCAGCCTGGCCAATATGGTGAAACCCCATCTCTACTAAAAATACAAATATTAGCTGGGCATGGTGGTGAGCACATGTAATCCCAACTACTTGGGAGGCTGAGGCAGGAAAATCGCTTGAATCCAGGAGGCAGAGGTTGCAGTGAGCCGAGATTACACCACTGCACTCCAGCCTGGCGACAGAGTGAGACTCGTCTAAAAAAAAAACAAAAAAAATCATAACTTTTATCTGGCAGCTACACTGAAAACAGTGCCTATGTCCCGGGATTGCATCACACTAAATAGATCTGAACTTTTCCTCGGGAGCTGAAGTTGTGCGTGGTCAAGATTCCTTTCCAAACAAACCTGTCCATGACACTGCCCCATTTCCACCAGCGGACCTGCTTCAGACCTCCTGGCCAGCTCCTGGCTGCCCTCCAGGAGGCCAAGACATGCCCTGAATGCCAACAGGTGTCAATGCTATGGCTTGGGGCTTTCTCATTCACCCAGAATCAGCTTTGTCTGTGCTCTAAGCCGTGGCAGGTCAGAAGCCAATCTCCAAGGCACTGCTCAAGCCCAGCCTCATTCCTAAAGTAGGAATGCCGGCCAGTAGTACTAGATCTCTGTGTGTGTGTGTGTGTGTGTGTGTGTGTGTGTGTGTGTGTGTGTGTGTGTGTGTGTGTGTGTGTGTGTGTGTGTGTGTGTGTGTGTGTGTGTGTGTGTGTGTGTGTGTGTGTGTGTGTGTGTGTGTGTGTGTGTGTGTGTGTGTGTGTGTGTTTGGTTTGGGGGGGGTAGCGTTGTTTGTTTGTTTTTGAGACAGAGTCTCGCTCTGTCGCTCAGGCTGGAGTGCAGTGGTGCAATCTCCACCTCCTGGATTCAAGCAATTCTCCTGCCTCAGCCTCACAAGTAGCTGGGATTACAGGGGTGCACCTCAATGCCCAGCTTTTTTCTGTATTTTTATTTTTATTTTTTTTATTTTTATTTTATTTTTTTTTTTTGAGACGGAGTCTCGCTCTGCCGCCCAGGCTGGAGTGCAGTGACTGGATCTCAGCTCACTGCAAGCTCTGCCTCCCGGGTTCACGCCATTCTCCTGCCTCAGCCTCCCGAGTAGCTGGGACTACAGGCACCCGCCACCTCGCCCGGCTAGTTTTTCGTATTTTTCAGTAGAGACGGGGTTTCACCGTGTTAGCCAGGATGGTCTCGATCTCCTGACCTCGTGATCCGCCCGTCTTGGCCTCCCAAAGTGCTGGGATTACAGGCTTGAGCCACCGCGCCCGGCCTTTTTCTGTATTTTTAGTAGAGATATGTTCTCACCATGTTGGCCAGGCTGGTCTCCTGACCTCAGGTGATCCGCCTGCCTTGGCCTCCCAAAGGACTGGGATTACAGGTGTGAGCCACCACACCCAGCCTGTTTTTTTTTTTGTTTTGTTTTGTTTTTAAAAAAAGCCTCCTTGCAGGTAAGTTAAGACCCAGCCTGTCCTTGAGCAGAAGTGTCAGCAGCTGCAGAAAGGGTCTCAAGGTGGCTATATCCACACACATCTCCTCTGGTTCACTCAGTCACCCTTCACTACCTACCACCTATGGCGTCAGAGCTGTGGGCTCGAAGAGGGGCAGGGAGTCCTGCTGAGGAAGGCAGCAGCAAGGAGCAACAGTGTCACACAGAAGTAGATACATGAGTTACTAACTCGAGCAGAAGAGGACTGTGGGGAGTCACGGAGGTTCTCCCACTCAAGTCTCCTTCAGACTCAAGGAACAGAATCCCAAATCAAATCAGCTCAAACAGGAGACTTACTGGCTCACCTCATTGGGAAGTCCAGGGTTATCCTGCTTCAGGCCTGGCTGGATCCAGGGGCTGAAGCAATGATGTCATTAGGGCTCTGTACATGGTTTACTTCTGCAGGGAGATGCTCTTCCTGTGGGGGAAAGATGACCACTGCAGTCACAGACTCATCATATCCCATGTTGAGGACAGCAAAATGATCATCTGTCTCTGTCATAACATCATTCCCAGGGAAGGGTCTGACTTGTCACATGCCCATGCCTGAACCAATCTTTGTGACCCCAGAGACAGGATCTTCAAACTGATCAGTCTGTGTCATCTGCTCACCTGTGGTAGGAGCAGAGCTGTGACTAACAACCCTACCAGGAGCCTGGGGCATGAGGGAGGTGTTGTGCAGAGAAAGCCAGAGGAGCGCACGAAGGCTGCTTCAATCACTGAAGGCCTGAAATGGCACGTGACCTGGCCTTGATGACTGAATGCAATCTACTAGTGAGGAGGCAGAGCAAACAGGCATGGGGCAGGAGTGATCCCAGAGAATGGCTGGAGAGGGAGAAGCAAGCAGAGCAAGCCACAGAGCCCCACTCCCCCGGGTCTCGTCTGCTCCGCCTCTCACCCCTCCTTGGCTGTCTGACACTTGATTCTGGGGGTGGGGCAGGGTGCAGCGATGACAGATGAGGAAGCAGATAGCATACTGACTTCTAGTTAGGCTATTTAAAAATGGAGATTGGCACGACCAAATCCTAGCTGAAAGCACACTCAGGTGTCCAATGCTACAATCATTAGGAAGACAGAGGCCAAACTGGCAGGTGCAGCTACTGAGACCATTCTGGCAGGAGAGCCCAGTGCCTGAGATGAGCTGGCTGCAGTCTCTAGAGGCAAGGGAGGCAATCATTGTCAGGCTTTCAGGGTGAAGGCAGCAGCAAGGATAAGACAGAGCCCAGGATTTAGAACCCAACATCCTGCTTTCAAATTTTTTGTATTTTAAAAAAATAAAATAAATAAACAGGCCGGCGTGGTGGCTCATGCCTCTAATCCCAGCACTTTGGGAGGTCAAGGCAGGAGGATCACCTGAGGTCAGGAGTTCGAGACCAGCCTGGGCAACATGGTGAAACCCCATGTCTACTAAAAATACAAAAATTAGCTGGGTGTGGTGGCGGGCGCCTGTAATCCTAGCTACTTTGGAGGCTCGGGCAGGAGAATCACTTGAACCTGGGAGGTGGAGCTTGCAGTGAGCTGAGACTGTACTACGGCACTCCAGCCTGGGTGACAGAGTGAGACTGCACCTCAAAAAAAAAAAAAAAAAGTAAACATATAACTATGCAAAAAAGCTACCCATAATTCTACCACCTGGAGAAGATCACTGTTGGCAATTTCATGTATATCCTTCTACACTTTTACATACGTTTTCTTATGTATCTCCATATTTTTTACACAAAATATATAGAAGCAAAGATACATAACAACTGTTTCATTTAACAAAAACAACAAAAAGTGGAGGTGGGGATCAGACTGTGTCCTGGTGTCAGTGTGGTTCCATGCCACTGTGTGCCCTCTTATTTACGGGTGAGGAATCTGACATCCAGAGGAGAGAAATAACTTGCCATTTCTGTGTAGCAGGTCACCAGTGGATCAGAAACAAGGACCCCGGCTCTCACTCACTCTGGTACTTTCCAGCCACGATGCCGCTGCATGGTGACCTCCCTTTGAAAGTGACACTTTATCAACATGGGGGGCCTGTGGCCTCCAGCTGCAGGCAGCAGCTAGGGGCAGCTGGTGCAACATGCCTTGGACTTCCCCAGCAGATCCCAGGACTCACAGCCCTCAGCCTCAGGGCAGCCTGCAGAGCAGCCACTGTGACTGCCTGGCCAGGACCCTGGACCCCACTTCCCAGGAGCTATCACCTCCCGCCCTCCAGCTAGGTCCGGTCACTACACAGAGAGATAAACCTGGACATTGCCTCTGGCCAAGAGACAAGGTGTGGCTGGTTCAACCACAGGCCATGGGTACACCCGCCTAGGCACGTCCAGGCAGTCAGGATTCATCTTCAGGTCGTCAGGGGACATGGGGCAGGCTTTTCTTGTGGCCAGACAATGAATGCTCTTTGGCTCCAGGAGGGGAGCTGTTCATCACCAAATGTCACAGCAGTGGACACAGGGGCCCTGATGATGAAAGGCATCCTGAAAGGCAAGCCCACCACCCTGAACCTTCCCAGGGAACTGAGGGAAATGGAGAAGTTAAAGGACAGCTGGAGACACCCACCAAGCTGCAGACACACCCACTAGGCTACAGTTTGCGGAAACAAGAGGGGAAAACCTTAGCAGTCAAGACAGCTGATGGGTGAAGGGCACCAGCTTTGGAATCTGCTAGCCTGGGTTCGAATTCCCATCCAGCTCTTGCTGGCTGTGTGACCTTGGCTGTGTTGCATTCCCTCTCTTAGCTTCAGCCTCCACATTTATAAAATGGGATCACTCATGATACCTTCCTCCCTGGGTTATTGGAATTTAAATAAGGAGCCAGGGGAGAGCTCTTAGCACACTTCTAGGTAGGTCACTTATGGGTTTTTTGTTTGCTGTTTTTGAAATAGGGTCTTGCTAGGCCAGGTGTGGTGGCTCACGCCTGTAATCCCAGCACTTTGGGAGGCCGAGGCAGGTGGATCACTTGAGGTCAGGAGTTTGAGACCAGCCTGGCCAACATGGTGAAACCCCGTCTCTATTGAAAATACAAAAATTAGCTGGGTGTGGTGGCGCACATCTGTAATCCCAGCTACTTGGGAGGCTGAGGCAGGAGAATTGCATGAACCCAGGAGGCAGAGGTTGCAGTGAGCCAAGATTGCGCCATTACACTCTAGTCTGGGCGACAGAGCAAGACTCTGCCCCCCACCCCCGCCGCGAACAAAGGAAAAGAAACGGGGTCTTGCTATGTTATGCTGGTCTCCAACTCCTGGGCTCAAGTGATCCTCCCATGTAAGCCTCCCAAGAAGCTGGGACTACAGGCATGCACCACCATGCCTGGCTAACCACTGGTTTTATTATTTACCTGGTGGTGCTGAGAAAGGAGAGATACCACCTAAGTGAATGTAACCGTATGATAGACACTCAAAACACCAAGTAGTGTGCTCAACATTTTCTTTTCTTTTCTTTTCTTTTTTGAAACAGAGTCTTACTCTGTCACCCAGGCTGGATTGCAGTGGCACAATCTTGGCTCACTGCAATCTCTACCTCCCGGGCTCAAGCTATTCTCTTGTCTCAGCCTCCCAAGTAGCTGGGACTACAGGCGTATGCCACCATGCCTGGCTAATTTTTGTATTTTTAGTAGAGACAGGGTTTTGCCATGTTGGCCAGGCTGGTCTCAAACTCCCGGCCTCAGGTGATCCACCCACCTTGGCCTCCCAAAGTGCTGGGATTATAGGCATGAGCCACCACGCCCAGTCAGGTGCGCTAATCATTTTCTAAACTAAATGTATTAGGCATTTTGTGCCTTTTTAAACAAAGTAAATGAAATTTAACATGTTCCCAATAACTCAGAATTAACATTACCAAATTACTACATTCTGCTATCCCAGTACTATCCATAGAAGTAGCTGAGTTTATGTCTATCACCACCTCTTCTATCACCACCAACTCAATGGCCTGAGCTGACCATGAGTCATCAAAGAAAATGTTACAAATGTAGGCCAGGCGCGGTGGCTCAAGCCTGTAATCCCAGCACTTTGGGAGGCCGAGATGGGCGGATCACAAGGTCAGGAGATCGAGACCATCCTGGCTAACATGGTGAAACCCTGTCTCTACTAAAAATACAAAAAACTAGCCGGGCGAGGTGGCGGGCGCCTGTAGTCCCAGCTACTCGGGAGGCTGAGGCAGGAGAATGGCGTAAACCCGGGAGGCAGAGCTTGCAGTGAGCTGAGATCCGGCCACTGCACTCCAGCCTGGGCGACAGAGCGAGACTCCGTCTCAAAAAAAAAAAAAAAAAAAAAGAAAATGTTACAAATGTATGTAAAGATTTAATGGGTTCCTGGAAAGGAACTGACTCTTCTGTATAGCAAAAATACTCAGTAGAACACGAGAGAGTTACCCAAAGCCTTTTAGTCACTCCCAACTTCTCAGCCTCTTCCTAGATGGCTGGGCTTCTGAGGGTCAGATTCCTAGAAAGGGGACCATTATTCTGTTCATCCAACATGACTTTCAACACGGAGAGTGCTTCAAGATGCTTTGTCTTTTAGATACACACATAATTACTATCACTGAAATATTAGGCTGGTGCACAAGTCATTGCCATTTTTGCCAAGAAAAGTAACGGCAAAAACTGCAATTACTTCTGCGCCAGCCTAATAATTAGCATCTTCCATTAATCTTTTTCTAGAAATTTGAGAGACACTTCAGCTGAGTTGAATTCACGTCTCTGACACTGGGTTTCTCTTTCCAGCCTGTAAAGACCACTTTGAGGATGACGAGACGCACCCTGAGCAGAGCCAGCTAGGCGCGGCCCCTTGAAAACAGCCCTTGTTTCCTGATCACATGATCTCAGCTGCTTCTCCAGTGGCACTCATCGCATTATTCTGCAGTCACTAAGCTTCTCTCACCCAACAGATATTCGCAAAGTCCCACGACGTACCAGGCACCAGGAGGGCACTGAGGGTCCCTCTTTCCGGAAGCCCCACCAGTGAAGGGAACAGACAGTTGGCAGCGGTCTGTCCTGCCTTGTGGCCAGGAGGTAGCAAGTACAAAGTACCTGGGGTCTTGGAGGACAAAGTGACCAGCTCTGCTGCATGGGAAAGGAGGAAGCGTTCCTGAAGAGGGGATATTTGAGCTGAGCCTCGAAGGCCAAAAAGGAGGAAGGGCGCCTATAATCTCAGCTACTCGGGAGGCTGAGGCACGAGAATCATTTGAACCTGGGAAGCGAGGTTGCAGTGAGCTGAGATCGCACCACTGCACTCCAGCTTGGGCGACAGAGTGAGACTCCGCCTCAAAAAAATAAGTGAAGGGTATTCCTGGCAGAGGAAGTGGCTTGTGCAAAGCACAGAGGTGTGAATGTTTGCAGTTTCTGTGGAACTGAGGCAGGGGCTGAGGCCAGACTGCAGATGTCCATGCATCACCATAGAGACAGTCAGAGCAGAATTGGAAAAGAACCCGAGAATCCCCCTCCAGTCCCTTACCTTTTGGCTGGAGCTCATCCCAGGAGACCTGCAGCCCTGCTTTACAATCCAGGAATTGAAGGTTCCACAAAAGCCTGCGAGACAGGTCCCCCCAAGCCCAGGCACATCTTAAAGAGCTCGTGATCGTCTGCTGGAGACCGCGCCTGCAGATGGCCAACTGGACCACAGAGCGGCAGATCCCCTGGCCTAACAGGCTAAAAATAGTCCCAGTGTAGATTTCCAGACAAGACTGACACACTCAAACCAAAAAGACTCACAGATTTGCACAGTTGATAAAAACTAAAATACCAACAGGCTCCTCCAGCCTGCAAAGCACCTTACTCAACCAGACAGAGATTTAGCAAGAGAGATTCGTTCACTGGGCTCCTGCCAGATCCTAGGAGGAGAGGCCGGGGAGTTTGACATCATCTCTTAAATAAACCATGATTCATCCTCATAGCAGAAAAAAGAATGAGGTGGCAGTAAATATACTGACTTGGAAATATTCTAGGACATAGTAAATGATAAAACCAAACTAACCATACTGCAGAATATACGGAATCACAGATATACTAAATTAAAAAGTGTGTGTGTGTGTGTGTGTATGCATGCGTGTGTGTTCATGTATAAATGCATGGCAAAGAGCCTGGAATTCCTCACAACCACGCCATGCAGTAGTATTGTTACCCATTTAAGCTTTTGTGAGGTTAAGTAACTTGACCATATGGCATAGTAAATATGGCTATTATAACCAGACCATATGGAACTGGTTTATAATAACAATCGCTGAGATTTATATAGCAATTTTTTTTTTAAGAACTGAAGTATACTCACTAAACTCATTCATTTTACTGTGTGCCTGGCACTACTCTCGCCTCTGGAGATAAAGTGATGAAAAAGTACAAGTGAAGTCTCTGCCTTCGTGACACTAACACTCCAGCGTCACCTCCGGGAGGTAATGACAGAGAGTGGGATTGAAGGAGATAAAGGAAAATATTATCCTTGTCTATAATGTTTGAATTTTTTATAATAGGAATTAATCCACTATTTGAATAACTAAAATTTATTTTTAGTGTTCTCAATGAAAAGGCACCCTTTGCCTTTTGAGGACATTTTTTTTCTTTTCTTTTTTCTTTTTTAGAGACACAAGGTCTCATTATGTTGCTCAGGGTGACCTCAAACTCCAAGGCTTAAGTGATCCTCCTGCCTCAGCCTCCAAGTAGCTAGGACTACAGGCAAGTACCACCATACCAGGCTGCCTTTGATGGTATTCGCTCTTCAAGTCTGCCACCCAACTACTAAGAGTTGATTTTCAATAACTTTAATTTTTGGGGTGTTTTCTTTTTCAAAATAGAGTCTCACTCTGTCACCCAGGCTGGAGTGCAGTGGTGTGATCTCAGCTTACTGCAACCTCCACCCACCAGGTTCAAGCAATTCTCCTGCCTCAGCCTCCCGAGTAGATGGGACTACAGGCGTGTGCCACCATGCCTGGCTAATTTTTGTATTTTTAGTAGAGACGGGGTTTCACTACGTTGGCCAGGCTGGTCTTAAACTCCTGACCTCAAGTGATCCACCTGCCTCTGCCTCCCAACGTGCTGGGATTACAGGCATGAGCCACCGTGCCCGGCCATAACTTTAGTTTTAATGACTATAACAGTAATGTGCATTCAGAAAAGTGAATTTAGGGGCACCTTACCACGCACTGTCTCTATGTTAGACCTTTTCCAAATACCATCTTGTCTGATCATCTGTACAACTACACTAGGAGTGGAGAACTATAGCCACTTTGTAGATCCGTTCTTAAACAGGGGTGACTTTGCCTCCAAGGGACATGTGGTAAATCTGAAGATGTGTTTGGTTGCCACATTGTGGGGGACAGGGCAGTTACTACTGGTATCTAATGGAGAAAGGCTGGGGATGCTGCTAAACATCCTACAGGGCACACCCTAGTCCCACAACCAAGAATTATCCAGCCCAAAACGCCAGTGGTGCTGGGGTTGAGAGACCATGTCACAGACGAAGAAACAGGTTCGGGGAAATGACTTCCCCCAGGTCACACAGCTAGTGTGATAAGCAGAATAACGGCCACTTAAACCTGTGAGTACGTTACCTTACATGGTAAAGGGGAATTAAAGCTGGATTAAGGTTGCTAGCCAGCTGATCTTAAAATAGGGAGATGATCCTGGATTATCCAGGAAAGCCCAGTGTAATCACAAGGGTCCTTATAAGCAAGTGAGGAGGCAGGAGGGTCTGTGTTAGAGATGAAGAGTGAAAAAGACCTCAATCAGCCTCCACTGGCTTTGAAGATGGAGTTGGGTTTGAGCCCAAGGCCTAGCTCTTGACCACTATACTAGAAGGGTTGGGGAGGAAGAACAGGGATCTTCTATAACCCCACCGCCCAGGGAGAACCATTGTTAGTATTTTGGAATTAGGCCAGGCACAGTAGCTCAATGTGATCCTCATGCTTTGGCCTCCCAAAGCCCTTTGGGAGGCCAAAGCAGAAGGATCACTTGAGCCCAGGAGTTTAAGGCTGCAGTGAGCTATGATCACACCACTGTGCTCCAGTCTGGGCAACAAGAGCAAGACCCTGTCTCTAAAATAATAACAATAATGTTTTGGAATTATACCATAGTTACAGATGTATATCACGAGCATTCACCTCTGTCATTAAAAATTAATAGAGGCCGAGCACAGTGGCTCATGCCTGTAATCCCAGCACTTTGGGAGGCCAAGGCGGGTGGATCATGAGGTCAGGAGTTCAAGACCAGCCTGGCAAAGATGGTGAAACCCCGTCTCTACTAAAAATACAAAAATTAGCCAAGCGTGGTGGCAGACACCTGTAATCCCAGCTACTCAGGAGGCTGAGCCAAAGAACTGCTTGAACCTGGGAGGCGAAGATTGCAGTGAGCCAACATCATGCCACTGCACTCCAGGCTGGGCAACAGAGTGAGACTCCATCTCAAAAAAAAAAAAAAAATTAATAGAAAGCCTAACTTTCATTAACCATGTGATAGTTTATCGTGTGTTTGTAGCATCATTTGACTTCTTATGTGGGCATGAAGTTGTTTTCAATTCTGTACTGAAACCACCCTGCAATAACTATTTTTACTGGAATTTCTGACTGCATTCTGGGTTATCTCCTTAGAACAGATTCCTAGAAGTCAAATTGTTGATCCAATAGGAAATGAACATTTGAGGTTCTTAATAGATAATGCTAAATAGCTCTCCAAAAACGTAAGTACAGGAAAGTATCCACTTCATCGAATTCTTCAAAATCTGATCGATTTTAAAAAATCATTTGATAGGTAAAAAGAGTATCTTGTTTTAATTTGCCTTTCTTTGGTTGTTACAGTAGTTAACCTTGTTCTTATATGTTTACAAATCATTTTTATCTATGATCATTTGTTCACATTTTTTGCCCACTTTTCTACTTTTGTGTTAATAATTTTCTAATCAGTTTATGTTTTATGTATATAGCAATATCAACATTGAAGCTAGTAACCCTGTGTTCTTGTATATAAGACAAATATATTTTGGAAAATATTTGCCATGCGTATTTGTTAGGGGAAAATGTTTGCCATAAATAGTTATTGTTGCTTTTTAGCATTTTGTTGTTAATGTTTTATACCTTTTTTTTTAGGTTTTGTTGGGTTTTTTTGTTGGTGGTGGTTTTGGGGTTTTTGTCTTTTGTATTTTTAGTAGACACAGGGTTTTACTATGTTGCCCAGGCTGGTCTCAAACTCACGACTCAAGCAATCCCCTCGCTTCAGCCTCTCAAAGTGCTGGGATTACAGGTGTGAGCCACCATACCCACCCACCTTTTTTCCTTTTTTCATATTGTCAGATCCTGTTCCCTTTGGGATATCAGCCATCATCCAAATGCTTTGAAAGGCCCTCCTAATTCAGAGAGATGAGGTAAACATTTACATGTATTTCCTACTAGGTTGTGTGTATGTGTGGAGTTTAACTTCTTAATTTTGACTTTAATTTATAACTTCATTATGATCATGAGATGCCCATCATGAGGGCAAAGTTCCTGCAACTTTTTAAGGTTGTCAACAGATGAAAAGGTCAAATTACCACCCCAGGAAATATACAAGTTCAGGCAAAAGTGAGCCTAAATGGGACACACAGTAACTCACAAGCACCCATGCTGTGGTCCAGCAAGGCCGTCAGGCATAAAGGGTGAGCAGATCTCGGAAGGACGCCAAACAGCATCTCCTTTCCACAGGCCAAGCCACGTTCAGTGTTTCTGCTTTCACAGTGAGATTCCCCAGTGCTTATCATCAGCACATCCTGAGGGTTTTCCTGGACTCCCTCCTCCCACCACACCATGCTCAGCCTCACAAAGATGCAAGGGTCCTCGCTGGGGGTCCCTGAGCTCCACTTCCCTACTAATCTCCCACCAACACCAAAAGGAAGGATGAAACTCCTCAAACCCATCCTAAGTGGTGACTAGTGTCTGCCTGGATGGAGAAGCCCAGTCATCACCGAGAGTGATGGATTCGAGCCTGGAGCAGCGATTCTCAGTAATTCTCAACTGCAGAGCCCAGTCAGCTCTGAAGTGTCATCAGCAATATCTGTGATAATAATTAAGGGATTTGGCCGGGCATGATGGCTCATGCCTGTAGTCCCAGCACTTTGGGCGGTGGAGGCTGGTGGACTGGTTGAGCCCAGGAGTTTGAGCCCAGCCTGGGCAGTGTGGTAAAACGCCATCTCCACAAAAATACAAAAAAAATTAGCCAGGCGTAGTGGTATGCACCTGTGGTCCCAGCTACTCAGGAGGCTGAGGTGGGAGGACTGTTTATTACTTGCTTATTAATACTGCTCATGGGTTCTATTGAATAGACATACCACAGTGTTTTTATGCATTCTACTGCTGATGAACATTTGAGCTGTTTCCAGTTTGGGGCAATTAGGAATAATGTTACTGTGAACATTTCTAACAACTTTACTGAAGTATAATTTATATGACTATAAAATGTACCCATTATAAATGGACGATATACAGTTGTGGCTGGGCACAGTGGCTCACACCCGTAATACCAGCACTTTGGGAGGCTGAGGCCGGTGGACTGCTTGAGCTCAGAAGTTCAAGACCAGCCTGGACAACGTGGTGAAACCCCATCTCTACAAAAAATACAAAAATTAGTCACGCATGGTAGTGCACCTGTAGTCCCAGCTACTTGGGAGTCTGAGGTGGAAGGATGACTTGAGCCAGGGAGGCAGAGGTTGCAGTGAGCCAAGATCATGCCACTGCACTCTAGCCTGGGTGACAGAGCCAGACCCTGTCTGAAAAAAAAAAACAAAAAAAATTATATAGTTGGGTAGCCATTACCACCACCTAGTTACAGAACATTCCATCACCCCCAGAAGTTTCCTCATGCCTATTTGCAGGCAATCCTCCCTATCCACCCATCCATAGCCCAGGCAGCCAACGATACGCTCTCGGTCTCTACAGTGCTGCGTTTTCTACAAGTGTAATCAGATAATATGTAGTATTCTGTGTTTGATTTCTTGCACGGAGCATAATGTTTTTAACCTTCAGTATCTATAGTCTGTTCCTTTTAATTCTGAGTAGTTGATATGGTTTGACTGTGTCCCCACCCAAATCTCAGCTTGTAGTTCCCATAATTCCTAGGTGTTGTGAGAGGGACCTGGTGGGAGATAATTGAATCACAGGGGCAGTTTCCCCCATACGGTTCTCGTGGTAGTGAATAAGTCTCACAAGATCTGATGGTTTTGTAAGGGCTTTCCCTTTTTGCTTGGCTCTTATTCTTGCTTTGCCTGCCCAACCATAATAAGACGTGCCTTTCCAGCGGGTGTGGTGGCTCACGCCTGTAATCCCAACACTTTGGGAGGCCGAGGCAGGCAGACCACAAGGTCAGGAGTTGGAGACCAGCCTGTCCAACATCGTGAAACCTCATCTCTACAAAAAATACAAAATTTAGCTGGGCGTGATGGCAGGCGCCTGTAATCCCAGCTACTCAGGAGATTGAGGAAGGAGATTTGCTCTGCCTGGGAGGCAGAGGTTGCAGTGAGCAGAGATCACACCACCGCACTCCAGCCTGGGCGACAGAGCGAGACTTTTATCTTGAAAAAAAAAAAAAGGCATAGTGGCTCATGCCTGTAATCCCAGCACTTTGAGAGGCTGAAGCAGGTGGATCATCTGAGGTCAGGAGTTCGAGACCAACCTGACCAACATAGAGAAACCCCATCTCTACTAAAAATACAAAATTAGCTGGGCATGGTGGCACATGCCTGTAATCCTAGCTACTCAGGAGGCTGAGGCAGGAGAATCACTTGAACCCATAAGGCAGAGGTTGCAGTAAGCCAAGATCATGCCGTTGCACTCCAGCCTAGGCAACAAAAGCAAAGTTCCTTCTCCAAAAAAAAAAAAAAAAAGTCCCAGTTTCTTCATGTCCTCACTTGGTTTTTCCAGTTTCTTTTACTACAACCACTTTAGTTTGGTAGGTAGTATGTAAACATTCTTAATCGTGTTTCCTGGTGCTCAGGAGCATCTGTCTGGCTGACTGCTAGGCCATAAATTATTTTTGCCTTCAACTTTTCTAAATATTTCCAAGTTGTTTTCCACATTGATTATACCAATTTAATTCTCTCTAGTAATGTATGAGTTCCAGTTATAGCACATTCTTGTCAATGTCTGATGTTGACAGAATATTTGATTTTGCCAATCTGATGGTATAAAGTAGTATCTCATTTAGTTATAATTTGAATTCCCCTGATTATAATCTAGTTTATTCTTTTATTATCCATTTACATTTCTTCTGCTATAAGTGCCTTTTCACACATTTCACCAATTTTTCTATTTGCGTGTACATCTCATATCAATTTTTAGTTATTTTATATCTTCTGGGCACTAAGACCTTAGTCAATTACATGTATTACAAACAGCTCCTCTCACTTTGACTTTTTTTTTTTTTGAGATGGAGTCTTGCTGTGTCGCCCGGGCTGGAGTGCAGTGGCCGGATCTCAGCTCACTGCAAGCTCCGCCTCCTGGGTTTACGCCATTCTCCTGCCTCAGCCTCCCGAGTAGCTGGGACTACAGGCGCCCGCCACCTCGCCCGGCTAGTTTTTTGTATTTTTAGTAGAGACGGGGTTTCACCGTGTTAGCCAGGATGGTCTCGATCTCCTGACCTCGTGATCCACCCGTCTCGGCCTCCCAAAGTGCTGGGATTACAGGCTTGAGCCACCGCGCCCGGCCCAATCTTTTTACTTACTGTGTGGTGTCTTCTAAGAAACAGAAGTTCATTTTAATTAAGTAACATTTATTAATTCTTCTCTTTATAGTCAGTGGGTTATTCTGTGTGTTCGTCTTGTTTAAGAAATACTTCTTTGCCTTGAAATCATAGAAATTGTCCCATATTGCCTTCTAAAAGCTAGAGTTTTAACTTTCACAGCTAAGTCTTTAATCTACCTGAAATTGATTCTTATCTAAAATGTGATGTAGAAGTCTGATTTGTTTTTTCCATAAGGATTCTCAATTATCCAAACACTGTCTATTGTAAAGTCCAGCATAGATCAAGTTCCCACCACAGAACAAGTTTTTTTATATGCGTGGTCTGATTTTGCACTTTTAATGCTGGTCCATAGTCAGCCAATCTACGGGTGGTCAATAGCATCTGAATTATTAAAGCTTTAGAATAATTTTTATCTTTGGCATGGCAAGCCCCACCCCCTCCCTGCCCATCTAGTTCTTTTTCTTCAAGAGTGTGTTGACTTTCTTGGTCTTTGTTTTTCCATGTAAACTTTAGAATTGGCTTGTCAAGTTTGACACACACACATAAACACACAAAAAGTAAGGATTTTGATTTGAATTACATTCAATCTAAATAGGTGAATTTGGGAGAAATGACAACCTTATAATAGTGAGTTTTCTAATACACAAACATGGCATATCCCCAGTTTAGTTTTCTTTAATCTCTTTAAATGGAGGTTTATAATTGCCTCCATAAAGGTCTTGTACATAGTTTATTAGATTAGAATTATTTGTTCCTGGCTGGGCACAGTAGCTCACACCTGTAATCCCAGCCCTTCAGAATGCCAAGATGGGTGGATCACCTGAGGTCAGGAGTTGCAGACCAGCCTGGCCAACAGGGTGAAACCCCATCTCCACTAAAAATACAAAAATCAGCCAGGTGTGGTGGTGTGCACCTGTAATCCCAGCTATGTGAGAGGCTGAGGCAGGAGAATCGCTTGAACCCAGGAGGCAGAGGTTGCAGTGAGCTGAGATCAAGCCACTGCACTCCAGCCTGGACTACAGAGCGATACTCCATCTCAAAAAAAAAAACAAACCAAAGGGCTGGGTGCAGTGGCTTATGCCTATAATTCCAGCACTTTGGGAGGCCAAGGCGGGCAGATCACCTGAGGTCAGGAGTTGGAGACCAGCCTGACCAACATGGAGAAACCCTATCTCTACTAAAAATACAAAAAAATTAGCTGGGGCATGGTGGGTCATGCCTGTAATCCCAGTTACTCAGGAGGCTGAGGCAGAAGAAGCTCTTGAACCCGGGAGGTGGAGGTTGCAGTAAGCCGAGATCGTGCCACTGCACTCCAGCCTGGGCAATAAGAGCAAAACTCCATCTCAAAAAAATATATACATATATTTATTCCTTGACTAGAACTTGTCTGAAAAGTCAGATGGGTCAGGTGTTTTCTTTACGGGGAGTTGTTTGGTTTTTTATTTTTTGTTTTTTGGTTTTTGGTTTTGGGGTTTTTTGTTGGGTTTTTTTTGGTTTTTTGGGTTTTTGTTTTTTGCATAAACAAGTTTAATTTCCAACGAGGGCCACAGTCATTGTGTTATCCCACATTTTGAGGAAGGATAGAGAATGTGAATTATTAAACATACATGATCTACATTCCAGAGCAGGATAAAAGAAGAGAAAAACCAGTCCAGGACTATAGTTATCACTATAATACCACAAGCAAACTTTGGGAGTGGTAGGGAGGGCGAATCCCCAGAAAGTAGAAAGCTAGGCCCAGGGGCCAGGCACGGTGGCTCACGCGTGTAATCCCAGCGTTTTGGGAGGCCAAGGCAAGAGGACCACTTTGACCTCAGGAGTTCAAACTAGCCTGGGAAACATGGCAAAACCCTGTCTCTACAAAAAATACAAAACTTAGCTTGGCATTGGTGGCTCAAACCTGTAGTCCCAGCTACTTGGGAAGCACCACTGCACTCCAGCCTGGGTAATAGAGTGAGACCCTCTCTCAAGAGAAAAAAGAAAGCTGGACCTGGGGAAAAGATAAAATTAAACCTACCACAGGAGAGCAGGAGAAGGAGTGGGCAGAATTGGATAAAACACTCTAGGGAGCTTTCTTAATGCCATTATAAATAACATTTTAATCACATTTTCTGTTTGTTTTGGTATATTGAAATGCAATTAATTTTTATGTATTGATTTTGTATCCAGCAAACTCACTACACTCTCTTATTCATTTTAGCACTTGATTGTAGTTCTTAGTTTTTTACATAGAAAACACGTATGATCTTACACAGTTTCGTTTATTCCTTCCCGATTCGCTTAATGTTAATTATTTCTTCTTGCCATACTACAGTAGCTAGGACCCGTGAGACCTCCAGGAACACGATGATTAGAGGTGTTAAATATACTTGCTACAAGGTTTGTAGACACGCTGTATCAATTAAAGAAATCCCCTTCTTTTTCTAATTTTCCAAGAGTCTTAATCATAACTGTACATCGAATTATATCAAATGCGTTTTCTGTATCTGTCAAGGTAATCATATTTTTCTTTAATATATGAATGTGGTGAATTATATTGACTTTTGTTTTTTTCAAGACAGAGTCTCGCTGTGTCACCCAGGCTAGAGTGCAATGGCATGATCTCAGGTCACTGCAACCTCCCTCTCCCAGGTTCAAGCGATTTTTGTACCAGGCAGCTGAGACTATGGGACTGCAGGCCTGCACCACCACATCTGGCTAATTTTTGTATTTTTAGTAGAGACGGCGCTTCATTATGTTGCACAGGGTGGTCTTGACCTCCTGAGTTCAAGTGATCCACCCACCTCAGCCTCCCAAAATACTAGGATTGCAGGCGTGAGCTACTGAGCTGGGCCTTACATTAATTGACTTCTAATGTTAAACCAACATTCCATTCCAGATGCAAATTCATCTTAGACCTGATTAATTATAAATTTTTGGCTCAAGCCTGTAATCCCAGCACTTTGGGAGGCCGAGACGGGCGGATCACGAGGTCAGGAGATCGAGACCATCCTGGCTAACACGGTGAAACCCCGTCTCTACTAAAAAAAAAAAAATACAAAAAAACTAGCCGGGCGCGGGTGGCGGGCGCCTGTAGTCCCAGCTACTCAGGAGGCTGAGGCAGGAGAATGGCGTGAACCCGGGAGGCGGAGCTTGCAATGAGCTGAGATCCGGCCACTGCACTCCAGCCTGGGCGGCAGAGCGAGACTCCGTCTCAAAAAAAAAAAAAAAAAAAAAAAAAAAAAAAAAAAAAAAAAATAAATTTTGTAATTACTAATTTGGTTTAATATTGTGTTTCAGATTTTTACACATATGGTTCATGAGTGAGCTTGGTTTGTAATTTTCTTTTTTTATGCTTCTTGTGCTTTATAACAGGTTATACTAGCCTCATAAAATGAATTAGAAAATGCTCTTTTTCCTATAAAAGTTGGGTGTAGAATTAGAATTATTTGTTTTTTTAAAAGCAGAATTTATCTTCAAAGTCATCTAGATCTAGTGCTTTCTTTGTGGGGAAATTTTTTTTTTTTTTTTTTTTTGAGACGGAGTCTTGCTGTGTCACCCAGGCTGGAGTGCAATGGCCAGATCTCGGCTCACTGCAAGCTCCACCTCCCGGGTTCACGCCATTCTCCTGCCTCAGCCTCCCGAGTAGCTGGGACTACAGGCACCCGCCACCTCGCCCGGCTAGTTTTTTTTTTTTTGTATTTTTTATTAGAGACGGGGTTTCACCGTGTTAGCCAGGATGGTCTCGATCTCCTGACCTCGTGATCCGCCCGTCTCGGCCTCCCAAAGTGCTGGGATTACAGGCTTGAGCCACCGCGCCCGGCCTTTTGTGGGGAAATTTTTAACTCCGATTAAATTTATTAACTGGTTATAGGATTACTGAGGTTTTTAAATTATTGTTTTACTTTTCCAGCAGTTTGCCCATTTCATATACATTTTTAATTTTTTTTTTTTTTTGAGACAAGAGTCTCACTCTGTCACCCAGGCTGGAGTGCAGTGGTGGGATCTCAGCTCACTGCAACCTCCACCTCCTGGGTTCAAACAATTCTCCTATCTCAGCCTCCCGAGTAGCTGGGATTACAGGCGCCTGCCACCACACCCAGTTAATTTTTGTATTTTTAGTAGAGATGGCACTTCGCCATGTTGGCCAGGTTGGTCTCGAACTCCTGGCCTCAACTGATTCACCTGACTCGGCCTCCCAAAGTGCTGGGATTACAGGCATGAGCCACCACGCCCGGCCACATCTTAAAACTGATGAAGTATCTATAGTCACGGAATTGTTTGTCATGCCTTTATTCTTGATAAATCTTGCTAAATATTTGTTAATGTTATTAGCCTTTTATAAGAATCAACTTTTTTAGGCTGGGCACCGTGGTTCATGCCCATAATCCCCACACTTTGGGAGGCCGAGGCAGATGGATTGCTTGAGACCAGCCTGGGCAACATGGTGAGACCTTGCCTCTACAAAAAAAGATTAAAAAATCAACTTTTGGGCTTTGTCAATCATTGATCATATCTTTTCTTTTCTATTTCACTAATTCCTTCACTTCTCTGTATTGTATCCTTTCCTGGTTTCTTCCATTGTTGATTCCTAATGAAATGTACTTGTGACCAGAGAATCTTATGTGACACCAATCCTATGAAATTTGTTAATACCTGATTGATGGCACAGAATCCCATCAACTTTTTTTTTTTTTAAGAGATGGGGGTTGCCGGATGCGGTGGCTCGCGCCTGTAATCCCAGCACTTTGGGAGGCCGAGGCAGGCGGATCACCTGTGGTCAAGGGTCAACCAGCCATGGCCAACATGGCGAAACCCCGTCTCTACTAAAAATACAAAATTAGCTGGGCATGGTGGCGAATGCCTGTAATCCCAGCTTCTTGGGAGGCTGAGGCAGGAGAATCGCTTGAACCTAGGAGGCAGAGGTTGCAGTGAGCCGAGATTGCGTCACGCCACTGTACTCGTCTGGGCAACCAAGAGTGAAACTCTGTCTCAAAAAAAAAAAAAAAAAAAAAAAGAGGGGTCTCACTAGGTTGCACAAGCTGGTCTCAGACTCCTGGGATCTAGCGATCCTCCCACATAGCTAGTATTTCAGGCATGCACCACCAGCCCCAGTCAACTTTTATAAATGCTCTGAGTGCTTGAAAAGAATGTAAATTCTGCAGTTATTTAAGGCAGTGTTTGTATATTTATATGTATATGTAATTGTATACATATCATTATTCAATATTACTAAATATCTTCTATATCCTTAATAATATTGTCTACCTATGAAAGAGTTGTCACATCTCCCACTAATGTAGATTTGTCTATTTCTCCTTGTAATTCTATCAGTTTTCTATATATATACTTTGAAGTTAAATTATTAAGTATATATTACCTTGGAACCGTTATATCCTCCTGGTAAATTGAACCTTTCACATTACGTAGCCAATAAGGGTGTTGGCCATAGGTTCCATTTTGTTGGCTGTTGGCACAGCAACATCAGCTGTTCGTTGGTGGTGTCTCCTCCCATGACTTCTTGCATCCTTCTACCTTTCACCCTTCTGTATCCTTATGTTTTATTATAGTTTCTTAAGGAGGACATATAGCAGATTTTTAAATCCAGTCTGAAATCTTTGTGTTTTAATAAAAACATTTAGTCCATTTGTATTTATTACAGTAACTATATGTTTGGATGTACTTCAACCACCTTATTGTGTATTTCCAATTTGTTCTACCATTTCTATGATTATTTTTCCCTCTGTCATGCTTTCTTTTATAATTATTATTCTTTCTTCATTCCATTTCTTTACATCTATTATTTTGAAAGTTATAATCCCAGCATTTTGGGAAGCCAAGGAGGATGGATCACTTGAGCCCAGGAGTTCAAGACCAGCCTGGGTAACATGGGGAAACCCTGTCTCTACAGAACATACAAAAGTTCGCCGGGCATGGTGTTGTGTACCTCTAGTCCCAGCTACTCGAGAAGCTGAGGTGGGAGAGTCACCTGAGCTGGGGAGGTTGAGGCTGCAGTGAGTTGTGATCATACCACTGCACTCCAGCTGGGGTGACAGAGCAAGACCTTGTCTAAAAAAAAAGAAAAGAAAAGAAAGTTACACCCTCTATTTCCTTTCTCTTTTTTTCCAAATTGGTTCCCTAAAAATGTTAACATACATGCTCAACCTCTCAAAATCTAAATTTAATTAATATTGATAGTCAAGATTTTCTCCAAAATAATCCATGGTATGGGAGATAGGGTTAAAAAAAAAAAATAGGTGCGGAGATAAAAATAAGAGTAGCCGGTTATTAAGGGCAAACTGGGTTAAGATTCATTATGCTATGATCTTTACTTTTGTAATTCTTAAAATTTCCCATAGGTTATAAAATATTAAAGTTAGTATCTTTCCCCTCTCCTTGAACAATATAAGGATTTTAGAGCACTTCACTCCAGTCTCTCATTCCTGGTGCTTGTTCTATTATTGCTGGGTATTTTTGTTGTACTTGCCTCTTTTTTGTTGTTGTTTTAATGACAAATTAAATAACATCATTATTAGGTTAGTGCAAAAGTAATTGCGGGTTTTGCCATTAAAAAAGTTAAAACTGCAATTATTTTTGCACCAACCTAATATTTTAAGTATGTTGAGTCTCCCACACAAGTACGCCTTTCTTTGCTCACTAATCCTCTTTGCAACTCAGACCCTTCCTCTGCAATCACTTTCCATCTGCCTGAGGGCCACACACATGCACACACACACACACACACCTTGTGTAGCACTCCCTCACCTCACAGCTTCCCCTGTACTGTGTCAGGTCCTGACTGACAGAGGAAACCTGACCTCCCCAGCCCAGCTGCACTCTGGCTATGCCAAGGTCTTGGGAGCCATGACACACCCATGTGTGGGTGGGGTGCTCTTGCCAGGGAGTTCACAGCCCTCTGTACTTTCCCCGTGGTAAGCTGAATAATGACCCCAAAAGGCATCTTAATTCCACAACCTGTGGATCTGTTACCCAACATGGCCAAGGAGAACTGAGGTTCCAGGTGGAATTAAGGTTGCTAATTAAATGATGCTAGAATAGGGGGCTGGCACAGTGGTTCACACATGTAATCCCACCACTTTGGGAGGCCAAGGCAGGTGGATCACTTGAGGCTAGGAGTTTGAGACCAGCCTGGCCAACATGGCAAAACCCTGTCTCTACTAAAAATACAAAAATTAGCTGGGCACGGTGGCATGCACCTGTAATTCCAGCTACTCGGAAGGCTGAGACAGGAGAATCGCTTGAATCTGGGAGGCAGAGGTTGCACTGAGCCGAGAACGAGCCACTGTACTCCAGCCTGGGTGATGGAGCGAGACTCTGTCTCAAAAAAAAAAAAAAAAAGTTAGAATTGGGAGATCATTCTGCACATTCAGCATTATCCCAGTGAACCCAATGGGACCACCAGGGTCCTGGAAGGTGGAGGAGGGAGGCGGGAGAAAGAACAGAGAGGTGCCACGTGGAAAAGACTCAGCTACCTGCTATCCCTGGCTTTTGAGAAGGGAGGGGCCACGAGCCACAGGAATGGCAGGCAGCCTTCGGACACTGGGAAAGGTAAGGAAACAGGTTCCTCCCACCAGAGCCTCCAGAGGGAATTCAGCCCAGTGAGACCCACTGCAGACTTCCCACATCCAGAGCACTGAGAAAATCAGTGTGTTTTCAGCCACTACATGGGTGGTAATTCGTTACAACCACAACAGGAAGCGAACCTGCCCCCACCAAGTGTCATCACCTGTTAACTTGTCTGTGCCCAATTCGAGTGTAAGCTCCATGAGGTCAGAAGTATGTCAGTCTTATCTGCCACTTATCCCCAGAACTTGATGGTAAAGAAATGAACTTTAGAGATGGAAAGGGCCAAGAAATCACTTAGGCCAACCCGATTATTTTAAACTGAAATTTAAAACTAAGATCCAGAGAAGGGAACTGATTTTGCTCGAGGCTACTCGATTTACACAGAGCTTGGATCCTCCATCCGCTCCCTGGGGCCCACCTGCCTTCTGGTCACTAAGCCGTAGAAGCCTAAAGACAGACACAACTGTGGAGAAGCAGCTCCGAGCACACAAAATCCCTGGAGAACTCAGGAGAGCTGGGAGAGGGTCAGTGCAAATCAGGTAAGACCAGAAGATGGCTAAAATGACTTGAGCAATCTTTTTGTTTGTTGTTTGAGATGGAGTCTTGCTCTGTCACCCAGGCTAGAGTACAGTGGCGCAATCTTGGCTCACTGCAACCTCCGCCTCCTGGGTTCACGCTATTCTCCTGCCTCAGCCTCCTGAGTACCTGGGACTACAGGCGCTCGCCACCACGCCTGGCTAATTTTTTGTATTCTTTAGTAGAGACGGGGTTTCACTGTGTTAGCCGTGTTAGCCAGGATGGTCTCGATCTCCTGACCTCGTAATCTGCCCGCCTCGGCCTCCTAAAGTGCTGGGATTACAGGTGTGAGCCACCGCACCCGGCCGACTTGAGCAATCTTTAAAATGTTAGTCCCGGCCGGGCGAGGTGGCTCACGCCTGTAATCCCAGTACTTTGGGAGGGTGAGGCTGGCGGGCTGCTTGAGCCCAGGAGTTCGAGACCAACCTGAGCCACATAGCAAAACCCCATCTCTACTAAAAATATGAAAATTAGCCAGGTGTGCTGTTGCATGCCTGTAGTCCCAGCTACTCAGGAAGCTGAGACAGAAGAATCGCTTGAACCCAGGAGGCAGAGGTTGCAGTGAGCCAAGCTCGCACCACTGCACTCCAGCCTGGGCGACACAGTAAGACAGAACTCAAAAATAAAGTTAAATGTTAGTCCCACAGGGCAGCTGATCCACCAGTAACAACCAGGGCAGAACTGTGCCCAGCACCTGATCAGTTCAATTCAGGAGACTCTCCACCTGAAGCTCCAGAATGGTGAAACAAGGAAAACAGGCACTAATGTCAAACTTGAGGCCCGCCTTCAAGAAGCTTAGCATTTCACACCTTGGCCAGAGCCAAAGCTATGGGTTTTGAGCAAATTAGGAAAAGACACTTCTTCTACAAGATATTGTTTTCCATCTGTCATTAAAGTGTCATAATATGCTGATTTCGTTAGCAGATACTTTACTCGAGGTTGGCCAGAAAACGATCAGAGTTACTATGCCTATGAAGTAAAGGTGCCCCCTTAGATGGGAAGCGGTTGTGCAGTACACAACCTGCAGAACCATATGTAGCATTCCCTGCTTGGCAGTCTGGTCCCATCCCTTCCATGGCCCTCATATCCCCGCTTCCCCTCCCTCTGCCTAGAGCCCTCAGACCTGTTGGAGAACAATCTCGTTTACCATTTTATGTATAACTCCTTCCTGTCAGCTTTCTACTCCCCTCCCCCTGCAGACAGCAGGGATTAACAACAGGTGAGAGAAGGCTGATGGCCCCATTTAGGGAAGCACAGGAGGAGGTGGGGAGGCCGGACGTAGTGAATTCCAAATGCATGAGTATCCACGGGCTGGGGGATGATCAAGGAGGTGTGAGGGTTAACAGTGCGGGCCTTGAAGAAATGCCACCCACTAGCTAGCTATGAGCTGCTGGGCATGCTTTTAGCCTCCCAAAACCTCATTTTCCCTTTTGTGAAATGCTTATCATTGTAGGCCTGCTGGGAGGATTTCAGAAATGATATGAGTGAATGCTTAGTGCACGGTAAGGGCTCAGCACCTGTGAGCTACTGTTATTGCTATTATCAGCATCATCAGCCCAGGGACATCTGCCCTTCCGCCTGTCAGCCTCCAGGCAGCTCCTGCTTTAAACAAAATTGGGACACTCCAGATTTCTAAAAGAAATCCACATGGCAGGGAGGAGGGCAAGTGCTGGAGGGAGAAAGGATTACTCACTTTACCAAAGTACCCACTACTGGATAAATAGAAACACCCAGACTGCTTTTAAATGGGGTTGGTTTTGTTCAGGGGACATTGCTGACATGGACTGGAATGTGTCCTCTCCTGCCCCTGCCGCTGTGTGTTGCTGGCCAGCCTCCCCCACATCTGGACCCCAGAAGCCCCAGGAATGACACGGTGCATCCAAGGAGACACAAACCCGACTTCAGGGAGTGACAGAAACACGGGTACAAACCTCAGCCCCGCTGTTTCTGAGCTTCTCAGCCTTGGACTCCACGCTGAGCCTGGCCCCCATCTCCAACAGAAGGTCACCAGAGCACCTGCCTCGCAGGGCAGGGTGTGGGGTGGGGGGCACGTGGGATGGTGCATGTCAAGCACCTGGTGCTGATGGTGGTGGTATTATTACCAGCTGGGAGAGTTTAGCCCAAGGTAGGGGGTGTGAGACCACACCACAGCACCCATATCCCATTCTCCGCATCCCCTTCCAGCCCTGTCCACACACAGAATTATGACATGGTCGTCACCTCCACCTGGCCAGAATATGGTAGCCTACCTTTTCGACGGAATAACCAAATGTATTTTTTTCATAGTATTGAGAGGTGACAACGTGCTAGTAGCCCTTGCTCACTCTCTGCGCCTCCTCACCCTTCGTGTCCACTCTAGTCACACTTGAGGAGCCCTTCAGCCCGCCACTGCACTGTGGGAGCCCCTCTCTGGGCTGGCGGAGGTGGGAGCCGGCTCCCTCTGCTTGGGGGGAGGTGGGGAGGGAGAAGCGCTGGCGGGAACTGGGGCTGCTGGGCAACCCTCGCAGGCCAGCGGGGAGTTCTGGGTGGGCGCCGGCTCCACCTGCCCCACACTCAGAGTGGCTGGCCTGGCGCCGTGGCCGCCCCTGGCAGTGAGGAGCTTATCACCCAGGCCAGCAGTTAAGGAGGATGGGCCAGGTCCCCAAGCACTGCGGGCCCCACCGTACTGCGCTTGAATTCTCACGGGACCTCAGCCGCCTCCCCGCGGGGCAGGGCTTAGGACCTGCAGCCATGCCTGAGCCCCATCACCACCGTGGGCTCCCGCGGGGCTGGAGCCTCCCAGGCGGGGCCCCCTGCTCTGCAAGGCCAGGCCCCATCAACCGCCCGAGGGCTGAGGAGTGCTGGCCTGCAGCAGGAGGACTAGCAGGCAGCTAGCGGCCTGGGGGTGAGATCCACTAGGTGGGCTCCCTAGTTGAGCGGGGACTTGGAGAACTTTTGTGTCTAGCTAAAGGATTGTAAATGCACCAATCAGCACTCTGTCAAAATGGACCAATCAGCTCTCTGTAAAATGGACCAATCAGCAGGATGTGTGTGGGGTCAGATACAGGAATAAAAGCAGGCTCCCCTAGCCAGCAGCGGCAACCCGCTTGGGTCCCCTTCCACACTGTGGAAGCTTTGCTCTTTTGCTCTTTATAATAAATTTTGCTGCTGCTCACTCTTTGGGTCCACACCACCTTTATGAGCTGTAACACTCACTGTGAAGGTCTGCAGATTCACTCCTGAAGCCAGTGAGACCACCAACCCACCAGGAAGAACCAACAACTCCAGACGCGCAGCCTTTAAGAACTGTAACACTCACCCTGAAGGTCTGCAGCTTCACTCCTGAAGTCAGTGAGACCACAAACCCACCAGAAGGAAGAAACTGCGGACACATCTGAACATCTGAAGGAACAAACGCCGGACACACCATCTTTAAGAACTGTAACACTCACCATGAGGGTCTGCGGCTTCATTCTTGAAGTCAGCGAAATCAAGAACCCACCAATTCCAGACACGGTATTACATGTTTCATTTAGAACAGGGGTGTCCAATCTTTTGACTTCCGTGGGCCACACTGGAAGAACTGTCTTGGACCACACGTGAAATACACTCATGACAGCCGAAGGGCTTAATAAAACAAGGTCTGTGCATAATCTCATAATGTTTTAAGAAAGTTTACAAATTTGTGTTGGGCCGCATTTAAAGCTATCCTGGGCCACATATGGCCAGCAGGCCACAGGTTGGACAAGCTTAAGAATGAAGTCAACTGCAAGTATAAAAGGATACCTGGACGGGGTGTGATGGCTCACGTCTATAATCCCAGCACTTTGGGAGGCCAAGGCAGGTGGATCACCTGAGGTTAGGAGTTCAAGACCAGCCTGGCTAACATGATGAAACTCTGTCTCTACTAAAAATACAAAAATTAGCTGGGCGTGGTGGTGCATGCCTGCAATCCCAGCCACTCGGGAGGCTGAGGCACCAGAATCGCTTGAACTTGGGAGGTGGAGGCTGCAGTGAGCCAAGATCACTGCACTCCAGCCTGGGTGACAAAGCGAGACACTGTTTCAAATAAATAAATAAATAAATAAAAGGATACCTGACTGGAAGTGGCTGAAACAATAAATATGTTTAATTATCTCATGTAACAAGTCACCAAGTCATCAACAAAAATATCACTAAGGTTTGTTGTTTTAACTTTTCCGGTAAGCCATCACCTTGTGCCAGCTTTGTGTCCTTAAGCCTTATCACCTCAGCTCTACAGCCTGAGCTGAAGAAGGTGAGGGCCCTGGTTCTTGATTTCTTCCCCCTTTTTATGTAAGGGAGCAAGACCCTTCCCACTATCCTCCCAGCAGACAGCAGACGTCCGCTGAGATCTCCAGGGCCGGAATGGGTGACCAGCCCTCCCCTTACCCAGTGGTGACTAGGGGAAATGGGATATTTCTGCGTGGCTTAAACCTGTCACAGTTATGGCCTGAGGCTGAGAGAGGGAATCAGAACAAAGTTAAGTCAGCAAGGAGGGGGAGTGGCTGCCATTTTACTTGACAAGAGCCCTTCACTGACCCAAAGCAGCAGCCCGGGCCCAGAGAGGTCCACTACACGTGACTTTGTACCAGGGCCAGGGTGCAAACCCAGCCCCAAGGCCCAGTAAGTTCTCCCCACTTCACCATATGGCTTCTCCACAACAGCAGACCCTAAGCCCAAGCCCCCCAAGGGCAGGACGCCCATCCGAGGACTCTCTGAGCTTGTCAGAGCCATGATGTGGACAAAGTCTGCCAGGAGAGGGCCCCTTGTGCCCAAATGCGCCTCACCCACCTCCAGGCCCACAGCTGAAGGAGCCAAAGCACCTCCTGTCCCTGGCAAAGGCCTGGCAGGGGGTCAGCGGGAACCCAGAGCCTGACAAACAGCATCTCTGTAGCCGCCTGGACCCTGGCCAAGCTGCCTCATTCCCCAAGGCTGACCTCATGTTTCTGAAGAGCCTCAGGAGCCTGAGGTCTGTGAGCTGCCTCACAGGGTTCAGTGCTGCTGCCAGCAAAGGAAATGGCCCAGGCTGGAGGCCATGAGGAGAGGTGGGAGTACAGAACCCAGGCACCCTCCCCACCACCCACCCCGGCCCTGCCAGAGCCCTCAGCCTGTGCCAGGCAGACCCCACTCCAGAAGAAACCAAGCAGCACCCTCTAACTTCTGAGGTGTGGCCCATGTCCACCTGTCTTCTCGCCTCTGCCAGAGACCTGAAGAAACGTTCACAGACTGGCTATTTCCATCTGTTTCATTCCAGACTCCTGGAAAGTGAGCAAAAGGCAATGAGACTTCTTCAGAGGTGCTAAGAACATCTCTGGAGTCGGTGCCAGCACCTCAAAGAGCTAGTCACAGCCAGGCTGATGCCTGTGCTGGGTGACTAAAGTCACTGTTTATTTAACCCAGAGCTGGGCCAGGTGCCCACACTAGCCTTTCTATGGTCACTGAAAGCAAAGGCTCCCAGGGTACCGAGGCCCAGCGTGTGCTCCAGGACAAAAGCCTTCATGCACTTGGTCTCCACTTCCCGACTTCCCTTCTGGGTCAAATGTCTACTTACCTCGTATAGCAGTCAAGGGGAGCAGCCTGGGGAAACAGCATGTGGTGGACCCCAAGACACACTCACTCCTCCACCTCCTTCTGGGGCATCTCCATCCCAGCTCCACTTCCCACACACCCAGGCTGCAGGTCCCAGCCAAGGTGTTTGTTCCTATTGTTATCTCTGAAAAGTTTTTATTCTCCCCATACAACCACAAGGGCTGAAAACCATGTGGGGAGGAAAGAAGGCCTCTGCTTCTGTGCCGTCGCCTCGCTGGCCTGACCAAGGGGGATCAGACACAGCAGCTGACAGTTTTAAACTTTTCCTGCCAAAGTTATTCTCAGAACTGTGGCTCCCCATCTTCAGAGCTTGAAAAGTCTGCATATCTTGAAAGGATGCAGGCTGCAGGGCTGTGTGAACCAAGTGGAATTTTCCATTCATAGAATAATCATCTTCATACCACTCTGGGGGGCTGGCGTTCTCGTGGTAAAAGCTCCAAGTTCAGGGTCAACAAACCTGCCAGGCTTCTGCAGGAGCCCTGCGGCATGGAGGTTCTTTTATTTATTTTTGGTGGAGAGGGGGAGGAAATAAAGGAATGACTTTCTACCTTGCATGCCAACACAAACTTGGAAAAGGAGCTGGGTTGGCAAGCGCTGAATATTACTGCCTGGTTTCATGACTTACATCAACCATCAGGGGCTAGGAGGAAGAGGCCGAAACATGGATCTTTAACCCCTAACCCAGAGAGGCAGCCAGAACAACAGGCCTCACTTCACTGCTTCAAGTCCTTTTCCGTGCCTGCCAGCCAGAGCCCTGGATTGCTCTTTGAGGGCAGGGGCCCCAGCCAAGGCCATATCACCCCACCTCACTTCACTTCTTTCCAGCTTCCCCTGTGTTCTGCCTTAGAGTTCTGCTGATGCATGCACAGACTCATTGTCTGAGTCCCTTGCGGGTCCAGGGTGTAGTGAGAAGGCCACCCAGCCGGGAGTAACAGGACCAGAGTCTTAGTTTTGTCACATAGTCACTGTGGCCTCAAAGAAGTCCTACTTGACTGGGTGCAGTGGCTCACGCCTGTAATCCCAGCACTTTGGAAGGCCAAGGTGGGCAAATCACCTGAGGTCAGGAGTTTGAGACCAGCCAATATGGTGAAACCCCATCTCTACTAAAAATACAAAAATTAGCTGGGCATGGTGGCACATGCCTGTAATCCCAGCTACTCAGGAGGCTGAGGCAGGAGAATAGCTTGAACCCAATCGTGCCATTGCACTCCAGTCTGAGTGACAGAGTGAGACTCTGTCTCAAAACAAAAAAGAAATCCTACTCTTCTCTAGGTCTCATTTTCTTCATCTGTAAGGACTGGATAGAACTGGGTGTGGTGGCTCACATTTGTAATCCCAGCACTTTGTGAGGCCAAGACAGGAGGATCACTTGAGGCCAGGAGTTCAAGACCAGCCTGGGCAACATAGCGAGACCCCGTCTATTAAAAAAAAAAAAAAAAAAAAAAAAGCAAGAAAAGATCAAATAGAATGATCCCAAAGATCCCTCCCCATGCTGACATTCTGATTCCCTCACTCATTCATTCTAATATTAACCAATGCCAGCACTAGGTTCTGGGCATCTCCTGCTGAGCCATTCTAAACCTGCTGGGCACAGCCAAGACCTGTGAGTGTGTCTTCAGGCCTAGTGAGGGCTCATTGTTTCCACAGCCACTGCATGGTCCAGAGTGGGGAAGGAAAGCCCCACCTGCCCCATGAAGCCCACGCTGCCAGGGCCCACCTGCCAGGGGAGGCATTTTCCTGATCCCAGTTCTAGGTTTCGTCCTAGAAGAGCCCTCAGTATCTAAAGCTTTTCCTACTTTCAATTTTTTAAAAAGTTGGAAAGGGTAAGACCACCTGCCTGCCATCTTCCTAATCAAAACTCATCTTCTGGCTCTTATTCTCCGTGGCTTTTCCACAACATGTTTTATTCATTTCAAAGTATTTAATTATAACGTCGAGGCAGGTGTGGTGGCTCATGTCTGTAACCCCAGCACTTTGGGAGGCCAAGGCAGGAAGATCGCTTGAGGCCAGGTGTTCAAGACCAGTCTAGGCAACATAGTGAGACCCTGTCTCAAGAAAATAAAAAATTAAAAGAAAAAAAAGCAAGAAGATAAAAGAGAGAGAAATAAAGAAAGAGGCCGGATGCGGTGGCTCACGCCTGTAATCCCAGCACTTTGGGAGGCCAAGGTGGGCGGATCACGAGGTCAGGAGTTCAAGACAAGCCTGGCCAACATAGTGAAACCCCGTCTCTACTAAAATAAAAAAATTAGCCGGGCGTGGTGGCGGGCATCTGTATTCCCAGCTACTCGGGAGGCTGAGGCAAAAGAATTGCTTGAACCCGGGATGAGGAAAGAAAAAAAAAAGAAAAGGAAGGAGGGAAAGAGGGAAGGAAGGAAGGAAAGAAGGAAGAAAGGGAGGGAGGGAGGGAGGAAGGGAGGAAGGAAGACAAAATATAACATTGAACACACGTTGTTTTTCAAACTGCACATATAACCCACATTTTGACTCAGGCCTCTGGGTCGAGGAGGTACACACACACACACATCCCAGTCACTGTCCTAGGCTCTCCAGCCATGAGGTTTTCCGGCCCAGTCCCAACCCCGACCTAAGTCACCGGGTATCGGCCACCCATCGGCTGAGGTCCCTGAGCACCTGTTGGGAGGAAGGCTGCTGCGAGGAGCGGGAAAGTCCTGCGTCCCTCCGCTCTTACCGCGGCAGGAACCACAGCCTCCCCGAACCTCACGGTGTGTGTGGATTTCGCTCAGTGGAAAGCGCTCCAACGCGCGGTGCAAACGGAAGCCACTGGCTGGTTGGGCGGCTGTGATGGGAGAGCTGCATCCTCCCATCGCGTCCAGCTTTTCATGCTGATGTTGGTGAGAAGAGGGTGGATAGCGGGGATTCTCAGGATGCGGACCTGGGGCCATTAAAGGCCGGGAGGTGGAGGCGTAAACCTGTGGCCACCCTGACCCCTGTCCTCGGTGGGCCTCACCACCAGGCCGAGGAGACCCAGGCCTGGTCACCTGCTCCAAGGCCAGGCCCGGCGCGCGAACGAAGGAGGACCTCAGCAGCAGTCCCTCCCCGGCCCTTCTCTCCCCTACTTTCTCCTCACCTACCAGCTGCGTGAAGAGCACGCCCCCTCCCCAGTCCCCACCAATCAGCGTCCGGAGCGGCGCCCGAGGCGCCGGGGGGCTCTGGTCTGCAGCCAATGAGCGCCACGGCCCGAGGCGGCGCCTCGCCCGCCCCCTCCCGGAATGAAGGCCTCCCGACAGCTGGCGAAGCTGGCGCGGCGCGCGGGGCGCGGGACCCGCGCGGGCCGGAGTGGAGCGCGCGCACAGCCCGCCCGCCTCCGCTCCGCCTCCGTCCGGGGCGCGGGCGAGGTGGTCGGGGCGGGGGAGCGCAGGGGGCAGGGCTGCGGCGGCGAGGCCGGGGGGGCGGGGAGGAGCGGGCCCGATAAAAGGCGGCGCGGCGGCCCCACCCCGCGGCAGGCCGGCGGGCAGGCTCGGCGTGTCCCTTCCGTCCGGCCCGCGCCGGCGGCGGGGAGGCGGCGCGCGGCCCGCAGCCCGCCCATGGAGGCTTTCCCCTGGGCGCCCCGCTCGCCCCGCCGCGGCCGCGCCCCCCCGCCCATGGCGCTCGTGCCCAGCGCCCGCTACGTGAGCGCCCCGGGCCCGGCGCACCCGCAGCCCTTCAGCTCCTGGAACGACTACCTGGGGCTCGCCACGCTCATCACCAAAGCGGTGGACGGCGAGCCGCGCTTCGGTTGCGCCCGCGGTGGGAACGGCGGCAGCGGCTCCCCGCCCTCCTCCTCGTCCTGCTGCTCCCCCCACGCGGGGACTGGGCCTGGGGCGCTGGGGCCGGCGCTGGGGCCGCCCGACTACTACGAGGACGACGACGACGACGACAGCGACGAGCCGGGGTCCCGGGGCCGCTACCTGGGGGGCGCGCTGGAGCTGCGCGCGCTGGAGCTGTGCGCGGGCCCCGCCGAGGCCGGGCTGCTGGAGGAGCGCTTCGCCGAGCTGAGCCCGTTCGCAGGTCGTGCCGCCGCCGTGCTGCTGGGCTGCGCGCCTGCCGCGGCCGCCACTACTAGCGAGGCGACGCCGCGCGAGGAGCGGGCCCCGGCATGGGCGGCCGAGCCCCGGCTGCACGCGGCCTCCGGGGCGGCGGCCGCCCGGCTGCTGAAGCCGGAGCTGCAGGTGTGCGTATTCTGCCGCAACAACAAGGAGGCGATGGCGCTCTACACCACCCATATCCTCAAGGGCCCCGACGGGCGAGTGCTGTGCCCAGTGCTGCGCCGCTACACGTGTCCCCTGTGCGGCGCCAGCGGCGACAACGCGCACACCATCAAGTACTGCCCGCTCTCCAAAGTGCCGCCGCCGCCCGCCCGCCCGCCGCCCCGCAGCGCCAGGGACGGCCCGCCTGGCAAGAAGCTGCGCTGAGGGCCCGAGCTCCCGGCCACCCAGGGTCGCCGCCGCCGCCCCTCGCACCACTAGGTCTGCGCACCATCTTGCCCCCGCCGTGGGGAGGCGTGCGGCTCAGCGGTCGGCTCGACTTTGGGACGTCGTCCTGGTGGTTTTTCAAAAGCAGCCGACCGTGTGGAGTACTTCCGTGCCGAGCAATTGGGACTAGACGGTGAAATCACCATGTCTTCAGTTTCTAGTTTGCACATCCAGAACGGCGAAGGCTGGGTGTGTATTCCACTAACTGAAATACGGCAACTTAGAGGCGCTGTTTATTTACTGTATACGTGGACCTATTTTAGATGCGCATCAGTATGAAATTGTCTCAATCTAATCTTAGATGTTTCATTTTATGAATGGAGGCACTTTACTAGGTCTAGAATATTTTTTTAAAAGCCTCTGAACTGAGCTTAAAACTGGCGATTTTATGAAATGTCGGCAAAATGACTATTTTATTGTTTGAAGCGAGTAATATTCTTAGTTGTCCTTAAAAAATCAGTTACTCTAATTCCAGGTGAAGCAAGCCGCTGGTAGCATCACCCTTATGAGAAGTGAAGGTTTTGTAAACTTTCCAGTATTAATTTGGGTGGGTATTCCCTCCTTGTGGCTTGTTTCCGTCCTAGATGGAGGTGTAAAATGCACAATCTGTAGCAGGTAGAATACAGCTCCTTATCCTTTTATGTACCAGATATTTTATTACTGAACTAGCAACTAGCCTTTTCCACCTTTAAAAGTTGTGCTAAGTCATAATCATATTGTGTATAACTTGGAAATGGTGCTGTTTAAAAAAACTGTGTATTTATACAGTAACTATGAATTCATCAGTCTCACCTGTAGCTTTTCTACTTGGCCTTTTCTCGACGCACTCACTTCCAGTTCTCTCAAAACGTTTGATATTAAGATCAAAGGGAAGAAGGGAAGACAGCAGTCTTCACCCTAGATTGCTCAATTTCAGGGTTCCTAGTGGAGGAAAGCCCATTCCAACTGTTGCCTCTTAAATAGAAGATGGATCTCTAGCTCTGAGCTATTCGTGTATTAACTCGTATTCAAGAAGGTTCCACCGTGGGCTGCGTCTGACTTTAATATAGGCAGTGCTCAAACTAGAATAAGCACTAATTAAAGGAATTGTTGGGGGTCTTTCATGTTCCCACTCCTACTGGAAGACCCATGTCCATTTCCGGAACCCCACCAGTTCCCCATAAGCAAGACTAAACCTGATGGGCAAAAGTTCCTAACCCCTACTTTACCCTCCCACCCTCACTTTTAAATCCACCATACTGAATGCCACACTATGGAATGCAGCTACCTGCCAATCAAGACAATAGAAGGCAAAAAATAGAAGTGAATTAAGATGAACTCATCTGAAATACACAAATGCATCACTATCTGAAGATACCAGCAAGAGATTTAGTCTACATGTATAAGGCTCCCAGTAGGATTTAGCTAGGCTACTATAAGTTAGACTGCTTTCATAATAACAGCTAACTTCCTCCACAGCAAATTGGCTCAATCAGGAACCTTCATTTGAAGGTGTGTTAGAGGGTGGAGTAAATACCCAATAGCTGTCTTTCTGGTCAAAAGGTGCAGCATATCAAGAACTTGGGGGCGGGGGAAAACACTTTCTTAGCCGGGAAAGAAAAATAATCCAACGCTGCTAGTCTTAACCCCAGACCAGAGAACTGCTGATCTGATTGGGCCTAAATTAAGTAGCTTAATGAAACCCTGTAATTACTTGTTCTCCTTTCTTTTGCTAGAAAATACACCGGTTTAAATGAGCTTCACTTTCTGGCTGAAGTTTCTAAGGCCAACATGAATCCTCTTACCTCTCCCACTGCTGCTGTTCTGCCTTTTCAAAAGGACCACCATAAACAGATCAGTGCATTCTCTAGGCCAAAAGGGCTAACCAGGTGGCAAGATCAATTTAGCTCCTGTGTATTTCTAGAGTCAAATTACAGACGGTTTCCAAAGGTCTTGGAGGCTTTGACATAGCCTGAATATATGGGAGTCACTGTGATGAGATGGGTCTAATGTTAATTTGATAGTCTGACACCGCTACTGTTCTACCAGAACTAAGAACATACTGAGCTGGAGCTTCCTGAGGGCAAGAGAGTATTGGAAAAGGTATCCAGAAGACCCTCTCGCCAACTAGTCAGGCAGCCACTATTCCTCTGTTTTTAAAGTACCCCATTTTCAGGCTGGGCGTGGTGGCTTATGCCTGTAATCCCAGCACTTCGGGAGGCAAGGCAGGTGGATCACAATGTCAGGAGACCAGCCTGGCCAACATGGCGAAACCCTCTCTCTACTAAAAATACAAAAATTAGCCAGGTGTGGTGGTGGGCACCTGTAACCCCAGCTACTTGGTAGGCTGAGGCAGGAGAATCCCTTGAACCCAGGAGGCGGAGGTTGCAGTGAGCCCAGATCGTGCCATTGCACTCCAGCCTGGGCAACAGAGCGACTGTCTCCAAAAAAGAAAACAGTACCCCATGTTCAGCCCCTGTGCCAAATTTGCCTGTTTTCCAGCTGACAATACTGGGAGTTAAAACACAGAATATTACTATAGTTAATTTTCTAGCGTTCTCTTATGAAAAGCATATGCAAGCAAACACATCATTTAAAAATCCTTGGAACTCAATATGAAACTTTCAACATTTTGCAAAATTACATTTAGAGAAACCCAATTTTTCAAAGTTTAAGAAATATACAAAGTAATTATGACAAAATTATCTTAAGAACATGCTGCATACTTGGCCAAGTACACAAAACAATACAGGGAATAGTCAAAAGGGCTTCTCCAACTGTAGAGGTACAGATTGTCTTAACCTGTTCTTTTCTGTACAGACTTAAATTTCTAGTGGCTTTTTTCTTTGTATTTTAATTTTCCTACAAAGTCCTTTTTGGAAGTTGCAGAATTATTAGCTTTGATGAGAACAACTTTTGTCATAGATTTGATTTATTAAACCAAAATTATACATATTAAAATTTTATCACAAATATATATGCTTCCAGACAAAGAAAAGTTTGTTAGTCCTGATTTTCTAATCGTAGCCACTCAAGCAACAGTCCTTTCACAGTACCCCATGTATTTCAATTAGACTTATAAAATTATAAATCAATCTATGGTCAGTGTCTTTGGTTTAAAAAAAAAAAAAACAGGCATTTCTTGACATAAAAACGTCCCACACATTATAGATGCCAACCACCTCCTGGTAGCCACTATGGACAACTAATGAGATGCAGAGTCTTTTTCGGACCGATGATGTCTCTACTATCGGATCTATCTGGATTAACAGCAATGTTACTCTCAATGAAACTGCAGAAGCCACCAGGAACATGGAAGACCACCTAGCAGATCGGTGAGTAGGCTGCTTGTTCAGCTTTCCTTTAACACCTGTTGGTAAATACTAGTGGGAGTAGACAGAGTTGTACAGCCTGGACAGTGGAAACCAAGAGCAGGATCGCAAGGTAACAGCATCAGACTCTTCTGCCCTCCTCTTGCACTTGGGTTCTGCTCCCAGGACAAAGAACTTGGGAGAACAGTATGGGAAACTGAGCAGAAAGAATGGGTTTCCTGACTAGCCTTAAAACCTAACCCTAACGTGGCCAACAGTAACTCATCTGAACAAATCTGATTAAATAAATTGTTGGGGCTTACCCGTGATGTCACACATACAGATCTACTCTCCAGGAAGCAAACTCTTAGCAGGTTACTGCCCCACTGATAATCACTGATCTGAAATTCTCTTGTTATGAAAGAAAAGTCCTTCTCCCCACAAAAGACCTTTAAAGACTTCTACATATTTGAAATACCAGATACTAAGAAAGGTGTTTAAAATGATTTCTGTCATTGGTAACATCAAACAAAAAAGGCTGTATCTGGTTAAGTTAAAAAGCATCAATACTCCCTCTTCTGGCCCTCCACCTGTACCAATAGGAATTCTCACCACTACTCAATAACAGAAATAATAAGTGCCTACAGCCATGATGAATTTGTAACATTTTCTCAAATTAACTATGATTTTTCTAATTTCAGGTGAAAACCCAAGGTGGTACTTCAAACACGCACATGCACACACAAACTCAGAGGACAGCTTTACAAGGAAACTAAGGAGTTTCTGCATTAACAAAGGAAGACATTTTAGGGGAGACATCCTAGCCACATATGCTTTCTTTGTTATATTTAGGTTCATATTCATTGATACTAAACACAGACATTTAATGGCACTGATAAAAATTCAAGTAAAAAAACTCAACTGAAGATGCAAACTTACCATTATAAACAAAATACTATAACCACAAATCAACACTAAAATTCTGTAAGTATTTTATTTATCACTGAAGAAAAAACACAGCAGCAAGTTCTGTGTTGGCTTCAATGAGACCAAATAGTTAATCTTTAACATAGCTACTACACTCCAAAATTGAAGTCAACACAGTCATTACTACAAATTACTTGTTGAAAGAATCTATCTTGAAGAGAAAGAAAATTAGGAAAGAATTTAAACGATTCCTCCAAACCATACATTTATAAATATTGTCATATTTAAAATGCTTGAAAGGCATGAATTCTCCATTAATGGAAAAGCAGTTTACTATTGGCAACAGAAAAAAACTCAGCGATAGTTTACCAAATGCTTTAAAATTTAAAAGCTATGCTGTTTGGATTCACACTTGCGCAGTATTCTTCTTGTCATTACAACAGCTGCAAATTGCTTTGTACTCACCTTCTCTCAAGTAAAATCTAAAGAAAACCCCACCGTATCCAATGTTTGTAATGTTTACTTCAAGTGAATCTAAAAACTTTCTAAATTTAGTTTATGGTAAATACCTCAAAATACCTAAAATAGGTACATATCAACCACTTAAAAGTGTGAAAATTGTTTCAGATTCACTGCTTTAAAGGGTCTTCAAATATATTTTCTTTAACAGAACCTTACTTCATTCCAAATTAATATCAGATATTTCAAAATAAAAAAAAATATATCAGTTCTATACCAAGATAAAGGTGTTACTCAATACCTGAAAGTTCACATTTTAAATTTATTTTTTAGTTTTTCTTTTTTGTCAACAAATGATTGATGAAATAATGCAACACCCTTAAATTCCAGAAAATGGCATGGTTTTTCCAACCTCCTGTGGATATGGTGCATGATCAATCTATTATATAGGATTAATACAAGTTCATGCTTTTTGTGTTATGGTGAAACATTAAAGAATCCAATTTAGATTGGTTGAAGCACAAGTATAATAATCCTTGAATGTGATCAAACCTATTTAAGACACCAGTTTAAATCCATTATCTTGAGACTTAACGTCGTACTGTGGTCCATCCATCTTCATCAGTCTCATTTTTAGTACGACGAAGAGACTCCCTATCTTTTTCAGCTCTCCATGAGGCCTTCTCTTTTTCACCTTCTCTTTCTCGGTCTCGGTCTCTTTCTCGGTCTCTTGAAAGAGCTGGGGGAGGAACTCGACGAGGAGGGTCCCGCTCTTCTGCCCGGTCATCTTTCCTGTCATCAGCACGTCTCCAAGAACTTACTAGAAAGTTTAATTTAAAAAAAAAAAAAATTTAGTACTATATTCTATTGGCACAAATTAACAAGCAGAAGAAATGCCTCAAATTACTCAAAATTCCTGTACTAAAGACTGACAATACAGAAATCATAATTAAAGCTCGTACAATTTCTCACAATCTTTAACATACAGATGTACAGATAAAACTCGAAATTTGAAAACAGGCAGCAAACCCTGGCCTGGGAAGGGCTGCAGCTGGTATAAACCCGTAAGACAAGGTAGCAAAAATCTGGCTGAATGAAAATGTAACTGAAAGGATTTTTGGCTCTTGAAGAATTTTAACAGCAAATTAACCACATAAAATACAGGAGTTTTTAAAGTTATGGCTATGATAGAAAAATTCTCTAACAGGATGTCAAGACATACGGAAAATAAATTTTTAAAAACTAAGAGAGGCCGGGCGCGGTGGCTCAAGCCTGTAATCCCAGCACTTTGGGAGGCCGAGACGGGCGGATCACGAGGTCAGGAGATCGAGACCAGCCTGGCTAACACGGTGAAACCCCGTCTCTACCAAAAAAAATACAAAAAACTAGCCGGGCGAGGTGGCGGGTGCCTGTAGTCCCAGCTACTCGGGAGGCTGAGGCAGGAGAATGGCGTAGACCCAGGAGGCGGAGCTTGCAGTGAGCTGAGATCCGGCCACTGCACTCCAGCCTGGGCAACAGAGCGAGACTCCGACTCAAAAAAAAAAAAAAAAAAAAAAAAAACCTAAGAGAAAAATTAGTATTTTAAAAATGAAAAATACATATATTTTAAGAAAGAAACTTCTGTTACAATTTCAGAGAAAATGTTTCTACTTTGTGCTTAATTTCTCAAGAAGTTGCTTTTAAATAACAATTTTTTTCATTTTTATTAAGTAAACTTTATATATATTGCCTACTATCCAATTTAGTCTACTACTGTACTTTGAATTTAGAGATAAGTGCACTTCACAACACGACCATTAACTGTATGAAAATCCTGAATTCTAAATGGAATAAACATCAGCTCTCTTATTGTTGGCATTCATACAAGTTTACGATATAATTAAATAACCCAAATCCCCCCCCAAGAAATGACGGTTCTCCAATACTTCAGTTGTATGTAACATCTATACCTTCTTCACGTTCTGATCTGAGCGGAGGTCCTCTTCGGTCCCTATCGTCTCTTAGATCTCGTCTTTCTCTTAGATCACGCCGGTCATCCCTCTCACGGCGACGGTCATCCCTATCTCTATCATCCCGACGACTTGAGTCTCTCCAGCTTGAAGATTCCTCAGCTGGTCCTCTTCTCCAGCCACCTTCATCCCTGTAGCCATTTACAATGACAAGTCAGGTTCTTACTACTGTTAGACCAAATGGGATAATTATAAGTACATCCAATCCAAGCTGGCTGGGGCTTAGAGTTTACAAATGTAACAGGACAGTTTAAACTCATAACCTGACCTTACCTGATACCTGGGGCATGGAGAACAAACGAGAACACTCAGATCTGTGCCATCCCACTCAGTAGCCACTACTCATATGTGGTTACTTAAATTTAAAGTAAAATGGAGATATTTCCTTAGGAGCACCAACCATATATTCTAAGTGTTTGGCAGCCAAATGTGACTGCTGACTACCATACTGGCCAACACAGACATTTTCTTCCTTGCAGAAAATTGCATTGAACACTGCTGGTCTACATTTATATGTGCAAGGACACTTTGGCAGAGGGAGCAAGCTAGAACTTCTACTACCAATAAAATCGAAGGGCTTTTGATAATTTAAGGGCAAAAAAACTGACTGCCCTAAACCACAGGTGGAAAAGCAATGGACTGACAAAGACAGCTGGACTGGTTCCACTGCCCAACAGTCATACAGCCTATAGACAGCCACGAAGTCTGGGCCGCCATTTTCTTGCTTTAACAGGGAATGTTTGGTTAGATAATCGATAAAAAAAAATTTTTTTTTTTTTGAGATGGAGTTTCACTCTTGTTGCCCAGGCTGGAGTGCAATGGCACGATCTTGGCTCACCACAACCTCCGCCTCCCGGGTTCAAGCAACTCTCCTGCCTCTAAAGCCTGCATTATGATTCTAAGAGATAAGGGGGGTGCTGGGGAATAGCAAGGAACATCATTTCTGAAAAACAGTTTGAAATACACAGGCCGGTGTCTAAAACAATCCCAACTGCAGCTCTACAAACTTTTTTTTTTTTTTTTTTTTGAGATGGAGTTTCGCTCTTGTCGCCCAGGCTGGAGTACAATGGCACGATCTCTGCTCACTGCAACCTCTGCCTCCTGGGTTCAAATGATTCTCCAGCCTCAGCCTCCTGAGTACCTGAGATTACAGGCGCACCACCACCAAATCTAGCTAATTTTTGTATTTTTAGTAGAGACAGGGTTTCACCATGTTGGCCAGGCTGCTCTCGAACTCCTGAACTCAGGTGATCCGCCCACCTCGGCCTTCCAAAGTGCTGTGATTACAGGCATGAGCCACCGCGCCCGGCCTCTACAAATAATTTAATTAGAACATCACACCTAGGTCTTCTGAAGCGATCCTCTCGATCCACATCTCTCTCTCTCTCCCTTTCTCTCTCAGGTTCCTTGTCATTCTCCTCTCGATCTTGATTATCTCTATCTCTTTCTTTTTCTCTGTCCCATTCACGTTCTTCTGATGGCCTTGATTCTCGAGGTGGACCCCAGCTCTCCTCTCTGGCTTTTTCTTTCTCTCTCCATCCACCTATTTTTTTGAAAAAGCAAAATATTTTTAAAAGAAGAAACAGATTGGCAATCATGAATAGACGCTGGCATTAATTCATCATCATTCTAAATGCTACTTTAAGATACTGATTAAAAAAACACTAAAGCTATGTATATCACTGCAGAGACATCATTAACAGTATTTTAAACTTATATAAGAAACTTAAAATGGGCCGGGCATGGTGGGGCTCACACCTGTAATTCCAGCACTTTGGGAGGCCAAGCCAGGTAGATCACTTAAGGTCAGGAATTCAAGACCAGCCTGGCCAACATGTTAATAACCCTGTCTCTACTACAAATACAATTAGCCAGGTGTGGTGGTGCGCCTGTACTCCTAGCTACTTGACTTGGGAGGCTGAGACACGAGAATCGCTTGAACCTGGGAGGCAGAGGTTGCAGTAAGCCAAGATAGTGCCACTGCACTCCAGCCTGGGCGACAGAGTGAGACTGAAAAAAACAACAGGGGGAAAAAAAAAAAAAAAAAAAAACCTTAAATGATCTGGCTTGAGTGCTCCATAAAACAAAAATATCACTAAAAATTTCATAATTTTTCCTATTGCACGCAGATTTCAGTATAGTATCTGTTGTGATGTTAAACAGATCACTCATTTAAGCAGAAAACTTCAAGAGTATTCTCTGAGTCCCAATTTTAAGGTATTTATACCTTGCAACATTTTCAAGGCCTTCATATTCAAAAAAGAATCTTTCCTTTTACATTCCTATCCTCCACCATTTACCACCCACCATTATCTAGTCATTAATCATGAATAAATCCTTTAACCCTGTAGAGTGACTCACACTTATCCATGGAATACATGAATCTAGGAACATTTCACATAGATTACATGGAGATATAAATTTGTTGGTGACCTCACTGTTTAAAATGGCTTCCAAGCGTAGTGCTAAAATGCTGTCTAGTGGCCAGGCGTGGTGGCTCATGCCTGTAATCTCAGGAATTTGGGAGGCCGAGGAGGTGGATCCCTGGAGCCCAGGAGTTCAAGACCAGCCTGGGCAACATGGCAAAACCACATCTCTACAAAAAATACAAAAATTAGCTGGGCTTGGTGGTGTGCACCTATAGTCAGCTACTCAGGAAGCTGATGTGGTAGGATCTCTTGAGCCCAGGAGGCAGAGGTTGCAGTGATCTGAGATCACACCACTGCACTCCAGCCTGGGAGACAGAGTGAGACCCCGCCTCAAAAAAAGAAAAAACAAATGCTGTTTAGTGGCCCCAAGCACAAGGTGGCTAAGGACAAAATACATGTATTAGATAAGCTTTGTTCATGAATGAGTTACAATGCTGTTGACCATGAATTCAATGGTAATGAGTCAACAACATATCAGAAATACGGGGTCTTTAAACACAAACACATAAAAGACATTTTATGTATTGACTAGTTGACAAAAATATCATGACTACAAGCTCACAAGAACCTAACCTTGTATTTCCCCTAGGAACAGGAGTTCAGTATTCATGGCAACTTTATAAAATATAATTAGCAAATCAGTAAGAATCTGCTACACTGTTACCCCATTTAACATGAGGCAAAGAAAAATTAAATGGCTTACACAAGGTAACAGCTGAACAGTGGAATGGAGTGAGACTAAAAGAGATGAAGTAGGCAACAGAAACAACTGGGGAAAGCAAGGAAGCAGCTCACTTAGATCTGCACTTAGAACAACTGCTCTAGTTATTTCCCCCACACCCAAAATTAAAACTGGGAGTAAGAGAGGAAGCAAAAACCAGTTAGGGGGTGAGGAAAACGATGCTGAGCCAGGACCAAGTACAAGCAATGGGAATGGAGAAGAGGGTGGATTTCAGGAACATCAAAAAGGCCAAACTGAACTAAACAAACATTTAACACAAAAGATGAAACAGAGACAAAACAACTCCCAGATTCGTAGCTCAGACAGTTAGATGGACAGTGATGCCCCTGAAGAGAATCAGAGGGATGGGTGTTCATGAATTCATGGTCAACAGCATTGTAACTCATTCATGAACAAAGCTTATCTAAATACATGTATTTTCTCCTTAGCCACTGTGTGCTTGGGGCCACTAAACAGCATTTGTTTTTCTTTTTTTGAGGTGGGGTCTCACTCTGTCTCCCAGGATGGGAGTGCAGTGGTGTGATCTCAGATCACTACAACCTCTGTATGTGATGGTGATGAGTCCAGTTTTGGATAGGCTGTGTTTGACATTCAGTAAGACTACCAAGTGGAAATGCGCTATATGCAGTAAGCAGCTGTCACCTGTGTGCAGTACGCAGAAATTCCCTAGAGAAAATTGGCCGGGGCAGTGGCTCACGCTGTAATCCCAGCACTTTGGGAGGCCAAGATGGGTGGATCACTTGAGGTCAGGAGTTCAAGAGCAACCTGGCTACCAAGGTGAAACCCCGTCTCTACTAAAAATACAAAAAATTAGCCAGGCGTGGTGACGGGTGCCTGTAATCCCAGCTACTCAGGAGGCTGAGGCAGGAAAATAGCATGAACCTGGGAGGTGGACCTTGCAGTGAGCCGAGATCACGCCACTGCACTCCAGCCTGGGTGACAGAGTGAGACTCCATCTCAAAAAAAAAAAAAAAAAAAAAAATTGGCCATGTATGGTGGCATGTGTCTGTAGTCCCAGCTACTTGGGAAGCTGAAGCAGGAGAATTGCTTGAACCCAGGAGGCAGAGGTTGCAGTGAGCTGAGATCGCACAACTGCAGTCCAGTCTGGAAGACATCTCAAAAAAAAAAAAAAAAAAAAAAAGAAAGAAAGAAAATGGTAATAGATGTGTGTCACAGACATGTATACAACTGCTCACAAATAATAAAGTGTTAAACAACAAGCAGGCCCAGGACTAAGAAAGAAAACGAGGCTGGGCGCAGTGCCTCACACCTGTAATCCTAGCACTTCACTTTGCAAGGGAGAGGCAAAAGGATAATTGAGCCCAGGAGTTTGAGACCAGCCTGGGCAACATGGCAAAACCCTGTCTCTCCAAAAAAATAAAATATTAGCAGGGTGTGGTGGCATGCGCCTGTAGTCCTAGCCACTCAGAAGGCTGAGGCGGGAGGCTCCCTAGAGTCAGGGAGGTCAAGGTTGCAATGAGCCATGATTGCACCACTGCACACCAACCTGTGCAACAGAGCAAGACCCTGTCTCAAAAAAAGTAAAGTGAGTTCCTCCGTGCATATCTCTCATTTGGCAGAAATAAATATATAAAGTACATTTTGGTTTCAATTATTTATTTTTAAAAGGAGGCTAGTTCCCAGTAAAACCTGAAAAACACACCAATACTGAAGGGATGAGTACAGGAAGAGCCTTGAAAGAAGCAGTCAACGAAGCAGAAGGAAAATAAAGAGCACATCACAAAAGAAGAAAGAGGGGTTGGGTTATTTATGTTTTGGATGGTAGTATTCTGAAGGCAAACTTTGGACAGGTAAGTCACTGCAAATGATACTGAAGATAAAAGACCAGTTTATCTGGAAAACAACAATATAGCCCTGACATTTATCTATCAGAACTTCACTTTTGGCCGGGCGCGGTGGCTCAAGCCTGTAATCCCAGCACTTTGGGAGGCCGAGACGGGCGGATCACGAGGTCAGGAGATCGAGACCATCCTGGCGAACACCGTGAAACCCGGTCTCTACTAAAAAATACAAAAAAAAAAAAAAACTAGCCGGGCGAGGTGGCGGGCGCCTGTAGTCCCAGCTACTCGGGAGGCTGAGGCAGGAGAATGGCGTAAACCTGGGAGGCGGAGCTTGCAGTGAGCTGAGATCCGGCCACTGCACTACAGCCCAGGCTACAGAGCGAGACTCCGTCTGAAAAAAAAAAAAAAAAAAAAAAAAAAAAAAAAAAAAAAAAAAAAAAAAGAACTTCACTTTTACAGGTGAACACGTAAGCATATTCTAGGAAATAGACTTTTACCTGGCTTGACTAATGGTCTCCAAGGACCAGGCCTTGAGTCATCACCCCGTCTGGGAAAGCGATCATCATCAGCACGTCTTGAAAGCCGATCATCATCCATGTTTCTCCAAGGGCCCCTGTCATCCTCTGCACCACGCCTGGGAATTCTATCTTCATCGGCATTTCTCCAAGGTCCTCGATCATCATCCAACCCTCGCCTGGGACCCCGGTCATCATCCATGCCTCGCCTGGGACCCCGGTCGTCATCCAGCCCTCGCCTGGGACCCCGGTCGTCATCCAGCCCTCGCCTGGGACCCCGGTCGTCATCCAGCCCTCGCCTGGGACCCCGGTCGTCATCCAGCCCTCGCCTGGGACCCCGGTCGTCATCCAGCCCTCGCCTGGGACCCCGGTCGTCGTCAGCATTACGCCAGGATGATCGCTCATCATCAGCGCCGCCTCGCCTCGGCCCCCGGTCGTCATCCATCCCACGTCTTGGTCCTCTGTCCTCATCAGCTGTTCGCCAACTTCCTCTGTCCTCATCCAGTCCTCGTCTAGGTGGTCTGTCATCATCCGCGTGACGCCAGCTTCCCCTGTCTTCATCAGCAATTCGTCTGGGAGGCCTGTCATCATCTGTGTTACGCCAAGAAGGCCGGTCATCGTCTGCCCCACGGCGAGAGAACCGATCTTCCTCAGGACCACGTCTAGGGCCTCTGTCATCATCCATGCCACGCCGGGGAACCCGATCATCATCTGGTCTAAGAGAGGACTCTCTATCTTCATCATCCCCCAGACGCCGGGGCCGCTCTTCATCTCTTCTATGAGACCTGTCCTCATCTCGCCCTTCTCCACGTCTCCACTCCCTACACAGCAACAAGAACAATTAAAAATACATAAAATAAAAAAGCACACGATCCTTTGGGGATTTTTTTTTTTTTTGACGTGCTTTTTTAAAACTTCAGTATGGGCCGGGTGCAGTGGCTCACGCCTTTAATCCCAGGACTTTGGGAGGCAGAGGCAGGCAGATCACCTGAGGTCAGGAGTTCAAGACCAGCCTGGCCAACATGGCAAAACCCCATCTCTACTTAATTGTAAGACAAGTGGCTTGGCGCAGTCGCTCCCACCTGTAATCCCAGCACTTTGGAAGGCCAAGGCGGGAGGATTGCTTGAGCCCGGGAGCATGAGACTAGCCTGGGCAACATGGCAAAACCCCATCCCTATAAAAAAATAAAAATTGACCAGCCGTGGTGGCTCACGCCTATAATCCCAGCACTTTGGGAGGCCAAGGCAGGCAGATTACTTGAGGTCAGGAGTTCAAGACCAGCCTAGCCAACATGGTGAAACCTCGGGTCTACTAAAAATGCAAAAATTAGCCAGGTGTGGTGGTGCATGTCTGTAATCCCAGCTACCTGGGAGGCACAAGAATTGCTTGAACCCAGGAGGCAGAGGCAGTGAGCCAAGATCCCGCTACTGCAGTCCAGCCTGGGTGACAGAGCAAGATTCTGTCTCAAAAACAAAGAAACAAACAAAATTAACCAGGCATGGTGGAGCGCACCTGTGGTCCCAGCTACTCAGGAGGCTGAGGCAGGAGGATCGATCACCTAAGCCCAGGGAGGTTGAGGCTGTAGTGAGCCGAGATTGCGCCAATGCACTCCAGAGTGAGATACCATCTCAAAACAACACCAACAAAAAAAAAAAAGAAAGAAACAAGCCAAGTGCAGTGGCTCAAGCCTGTAATCCCAGCAATCTGGGAGGCTGAGACAGGCAGATCACTTGAGGTCGAGGTCAAAGCCAGCTTGGGCAACATGGCAAAACCCCATCTCTACTAAAAAATACAAAAAGTAGCCAGGTATGGTGGCACACACCTGTAATCCCAGCTATTCGAGAGGCTGAGGCACTTGAACACAGGAGGCAGAGGATGCAGGGAGCCGAGATCGTGCCACTGCACCCCAGCCCGGGCAGCAGACCCAAAAAAACAAAAACCAAACCCACACACAATCAGACATGCACACAATTCTTCATGGCTCTCCTTTCCCTGCCTCTACAAAATGAACCAAATTTTAAAATCACCAATAAAATATTAACAAGAGGCGGGGCACGGTGGCCCATGCCTGTAATCCCAGCACTCTGGGAGGCCGAGGCAGGCGGATCACAAGGTCAGGAGATCGAGGCCATCCTGGCTAACATGATGAAACCCCGTCTCTACTAAAAATACAAAAAATTAGCCGGGCGTGGTGGCAGGCACCTACAGTCCCAGCTATTCAGGAGGCTGAGGCGGGAGAATGGTGAACCCGGGAGGCACAGCTTGCAGTGAGCCGAGACTGCACCACTGCACTCCAGCCTGGGCAACAGAGCGAGACTCCGTTTCAAAAAGAAAAGAAAAGAAAAAAGATATTAACAGGAACTGAGGAACTGGAGCAGCATTATTTTCCTCAACTCTACTTACTTCTCTGGCAGGCCTCTTCTCCACTCAGAATCTGCTTCAGGTCCTTTTCTCCAGGTGCCTTCTGAATCTCTATCTCCCCAACGAGAGTCCTCCATTGACAAAGTGAAAAAGAGGCATTATATTGGTAACTATTTACTATTACAACTACTGGTATTACCATTCAAATATTTTTTTGTACTTGTAACAATATGAAGCCCTTAAATAAGCAAGTTTTAAAATTTTATTTATTTTTTAATCTGAGATCAGACTGATGCTACAGGGAAACTAGTAGTCTCATATATTGTGGGTGACCTTACAAACACCGCTGGAAAGCAACCTGGGAACACACACCTCTACAGATTTCCTTCAACTAGAAATCCCCTTTGAAGAATGTGAAAAAAGCCCCGTACCCTGAAATGGACATCACAGTGCCTACTAAGCAAAGAAAGGTGGAGACATTTTATTTAATGTCTAATGACGGTGGTTAAATTAAAAGTACTTCTCTATTCAAAGTACTCTGATGGGTCAGATGCAGGGGCTCACACCTGTAATCCCAGCACTTTGGGAGGCCGAGGCAGGTGGATCACGAGGTAAGGAGATCAAGACCATCCTGGCTAACACGGTGAAACCCTATCTCTACTAAAAATACAAAACATCAGCCGGGCATGGGCCAGGCGCAGTGGCTCACGCCTGTAATCCCAGCACTTTGGGAGGCCAAGGCGGGCGGATCGCAAGGTCAGGAGATTGAGACCATCCTGGCTAATACGGTGAAAGCCCATCTCTACTAAAAAAATATAAAAAATGAGCCGGGCATGGTGGCAGGCGCCTGTAGCCCCAGCTACTCGGGACGCTGAGGCAGGAGAATGGCATGAACCCGAGAGGGGGAGCTTGCAGTGAGCCAAGATCGCGCCACTGCACTCCAGCCTGGGCAACAGAGACTCCATCTCAAAAAAAAAAACACAAAACAAACGAACAACAACAAAAAAAAAGTACCCTGATGACATTAAGAACTGTGAAAAGTAAATCTGGTACAGCCTTTGCAGGGGACGATGCATGCACAATTTTAATCATAAATATCCTCTGATATATTGTGGCTGGTCATACAAATGTAACCTAAAGCCATTATCAGACAAGTGAGAACTCTGGAAGATATTTTAAGAGATCTGATGATAGGGTGGGAAGACTAAAATAAATATTTAAAAGCTGGCCAGGAGCGGTAGCTCACGCCTATAATCCCAGCACTTTAGGAGGCTGGGGTGCGTGGATCATTTGAGGCCAGGAGTTCAAGACCAGCCTGGCCAACATGGTGAAACCCTATCTCTACTAGAAATATAAAATAATTAGCTGGGCATGGTGGCGGGCGCCTGTAATCCCAGCTACTTGGGAAGCGAGGCAGGAAAATTGCTTGAACCTGGGAGGCAAAACTTGCAGTTACCCAACATCGCACCACTGTACTCCAGCCTGCACCAGAGCGTGAAGCTCTGTCTCAAAAAAAAAAAAAAAAAAAAAAAAAACAAAAACAAAAAAAACTACAAAGCTAAGAATAAGCTACAGCCTCTAACAATTTGTGAATAAAAGAACCTTTATTTATTTATTTTTTTTTTGAGATGGAATCTCACTCCGTTGCCCAGGTTGGAGTGCAGTGGCATGATCTCAGCTAACTGCAGCCTCTGCCTCCCACGTTCAAGCGATTCTTGAGCCATAGCCTGCCAGGTAGCTAGGACTACAAGCGCCTGCCACCATGCCCAGCTAATTTTTGTGTTTTTAGTAGAGGTGGAATTTCAACATGTTGGCCATGCTGGTCTCGAACTCCTGACCTCAACTCATCCACCTGCCTGGGCTTCCCAAAGTGCTGAGATTATAGGCGTGAGCCACCACGTCTGCCCCTCTATTTGAATTTTTGAAAAAATGTCTTGGCAATGAAAGTCTAAAATAACAACTAGAGATGAGAAGCAGTGGGGCCGGGCGCGGTGGCTCAAGCCTGTAATCCCAGCACTTTGGGAGGCCGAGACGGGCGGATCACAAGGTCAGGAGATCGAGACCATCCTGGCTAACACGGCGAAACCCCGTCTCTACTAAAAACACAAAAAATTAGCAGGGCGAGGTGGCGGCGCCTGTGGTCCCAGCTACTCGGGAGGCTGAGGCAGGAGAATGGCGTGAACCCGGGAGGCGGAGCTTGCAGTGAGCTGAGATCTGGCCACTGCACTCCAGCCTGGGCGACAGAGCGAGACTCCGTCTCAAAAAAAAAAAAAAAAAAAAAAAAAGAGAAGCGGTGAAAGACAAGAATGGCCAGAAAAAAAGTTAGTCCCAGGTCATCACAGCTAATGATTCTGGGCTGTCTCTCAAGGTGGGGGTTGTTCTAAGAGACTTTCCCAAGTAAACACTTTGAGAGACAAATAGAAACGTAACAGTCAAAGGAATTTATGGGCACCGTAATCGAGGGAACAAACACAGCCAGAAGGCCAAGTTTCTCCCACCCCCGATGCCTGCCTTGCCAATTTATACTCAACAAAGAAAGCAAGATTTTAGAGGATATAGTACAACTATTACAACCGCCAAAGACTTTTGAAGGATGGCTGTTATAGCCATTAAACAAGCAAAAAGAAATAACTCTGCCTCCTGGGCTCAAGCCATACTTCCACCTCAGTCTCCCAAGTAGTTGGGCATGCACCACCATGGCCAGCTCATTTTTGTATTTTTTGTGGAGACAGGGTCTCACTATGTTGCCAGACTGGTCTCGAACTCCCAGGCTCAAGTGATCCGCCCACCTGCCTTGGTCTCCCAAAGTGCTGAGATTATAGGCGTGAACCAATGTGCCCGGCCCAGCAAATCCAAGAGCAGAATGGTCCCAGCTGATGAGCAAACAAATTGAACCAGGATCTCAGAGAACCTGGTACAAACAACAGATGAAGAGAGTAAAAGAAACATTAAAGATATAAAGAGGACTTTGAAAGAGCAAGAACAGAGAAAAAGGAGAAAAGTTTCCTTAAATTAGGAGATTTTTGTCTGCTCTAAGGAAACTGAATCCTTAGACCAAAAGGCCAAAAGACCAAAAAGAAACAAAGATGACCAAACACTCAGGTGTCTAAACACAGTTTAGCGACAGTTTTAACTTCCTTTACTGCAAGTACGGAGAAAAATTACATTCCCAAGGAATGAAACAGTATCTACAGAATAAGACGAAAACTAGTATCAAAAATCTTCCCCACTGTATCACTGTGTACTACAAAGAGAAGCAAAGATCTCTATTATTTCTGAAAAGATGATTTTGAACTGGCCAAATAATGAACCATCCATTGTTCAACCGTGAGAGAAAAAACTTGAGGCATACACAAAGACATTCTGAAAACAACTGATTAAGAATCAAAAAGTACTCACAAAGGGAAAACATGATGCAGTGTAAACATACCTGAGACTAAATAATGTTTGCTAATATGGATATAAAATTTTAAGTGAATACTAAGAGGAAAGATAATATGTAATGATCTAGAAACAAAAATACCCAGTTCACTGCAATAAAATATAAGTCAAGGTATGCTCATGACTTTGTTTTGTTCTGAAAGGCAAAGGAAAGTTGTATTTTATACTTTGGAAGTTTTTTTAAAAACTTAGGAAAAAATTAATGGTGGCTGGGCAGAGTGGCTCACGCCTGTAATCGCAGCACTTTGGGAGGTTGAGGTGGGTGGATCACCTGAGGTCAGGAATTTGAGACCACCCTGGCCAACATGGTGAAATTCATCTCTACTAAAAATACAAACATTAGCCAGGCATGGTGGCACACGCCTGTAATCCCAGCTACTCGGGAGGCTGAGGCAGGAGAATTGCTTGAAACTGGGAGGCGGAGGTTGCAGTGAGTCGAGATTGCGCCATTGCACTCCAGCCTGGGCAACAGAGAGAGACTCTGTCCCAAAAAAAAAAAAAACCTAGAAAAGTTCTTCAAGTTTGGCTTAAAGAAAAAGGAAGGGGTGCCAGGGACATAGAAGCAAATAAAAAGCTCCAAAGCAAGTGTTAGGAACAAAACCAAATACACTAGTTACCATGTTAAATGCAAGTAAATTAAAACTATACTCTCCCAAAAATAGGGAAGGTGTGTGTGGGGGGCAGAGGGGGCATAAAACAGAAACAAGAGGCTGAAAATGTACAAAAGGGTGGACAAACACATTTGCAAATGCTAACTAAAAGGATAATCTCAGAAGGTAAGCTTCCTCACATTCCTAAGGAGACATTTCCATAAACTAACAAGATGCAGCAGATTTAAACAACAAAACAGCTGATTTCATGCATACACAGAACTTTGTGCCCAACAGAAAAAAACATTCATAAAAACCTGACCATGGTTTTAGAACACAAAGGAAAATGTATTATTAAATTCCAAAAACTTGTAAATCATACAGACCACATTTACTGAATACCAAGGAATTAAAATTACAAATTAGCAGTAAGAATAACCTAAATTGAAGACACATAAATAACTAGTATCAAGTCTAGGCATACAGATAAGCATTTGATACAGGTGTGGCAAAAACAGAGGAGCAGATCGAGACATCCTTGAGCTTTTTGAGTGAAAGGTAAGCAAGCAATACTTTAAGGGGCAAACAGGGCACCTCCCAAGCAAAAGGAAGAGCGTGCAGACAGATGCCACAGACACAGAATAAAACAGAAAACTTGCTCTCCAATGGTTGGAGCACAGGTGACTAAGAAGAAAATAGTGTCAGACGAAACTGATGAAAACGGCAGCAACACGAAAGACTGCTAAGGCGCGTTTTAAAACCTTTGGCTCTCAGTAATGAGTATCAGCCAATGAAAGGTCTGAAACCCAACAGCAGGCACAGTGATCACACATGCTGTATTATGAAAAATCAAGCAGGCCACAACGTAGAGGAAGGTCTGAAGCTGGAGGAAGATGATGATGAGGGAGACTAGTAAGTAGACCAACAAGTACTGCAGGTAAGAAAAATCTGAATTAAGGCAATAATGTAGGAAAAGAAAAAAGGAAGAGTAGGTTCAAAGCTGTGACAAAGCAGATACCAGTAACATCAATCAGGAGAGGGAATTCCAGACACAAGACAGAGAAGGGAACACAGGTCCGTTCTGAACCTGAGTGCAATTAAAAATGAGCATTTAGAGCTGAGTTTGAATCACTTAGGAATCCTGTTAAATTGCATACTTTGATTCAGAAGTTTTGGGGCTGGACCTGAAAGTCTGCGTTTCTAACAAGTTCCCAGGTGCTGCTGACAGCTGCTGGCCACCAAACACGTCTTTACCTCCCAAGGAGCTACAGAACTCATCATCCTCTAAATTCACGATGATGTCTTTTTTTATCCCCGAGACAGTCTTGCTCTGTCACCCAGGCTCGAGTGCAGTGGTGTGATCTTGGCTCACTGCAACCTCCGCCTCCTGGGTTCAAGCAATTCTCCTGCCTCAGCCTCCTGAGTAGCTAGGATTACACGAGCCGCCACGGCGCCTGGCTAATTTTTGTATTTTTAGTAGAAACAGGGTATCACCATGTTGGTCAGACTGGTCTAGAACTCCTGACCTCGCAATCCGCATGCCTCAGCCTGCCAAAGTGCTGGGATTACAGGCATGAGCCACCACGCCCAGCCAGACGACGTCGTCTTTCAAGGAACTCAGCAACAGTCCCTCTTCTGTAGCAAACTCAGCAGTGCCATGGACAAAACTTTCATGACACGCACACGCAAAAGTATGCTTAACCCTATAAAATTCCATCTTTGCTAAGACAAGTATAATTCTTTCCCCCTTAGGTGCCTTCTGTTCTTTGGGAAGAGAAAACTACCACATTAAAAAGAGAGGTGAACATGGGGTGGGTGCAGTGGCTCGCACCTGCAATCCCAGCAATTTGGGAAGCCGAGGCAAGCAGATTGTTTGAGGTCAGGAATTCAAGACCAACCTGGCCAACATGGTGAAACCATGTTTCTAATTTTAGTAGAAAATTTTGTGTTTTCTACTAAAAATACAAAAATTAGCCAGGCATAGTGTTGGGTGCCTATAATTCCAACTACTCGGAAGGCTGACGCAGGAGAATGGCTTGAACCTGGGAGGCAGAGGTTGCAGGGAGCCGACAGAGAGATCACACCACTGCACTCCAGCCTCAGCAATGAAGTGAGACTCTGTCTCAAAAAAAAAAAAACACACAGAGAGAGAGAGAGAGAGAGAGAGAGAGAGATGTGAAAATAACTGATTTAAATACATTTACATCAGTATCATGGAAGAGAACTGAGTAATAAAAATACATCACAATTACAAAAATCAGCCAGGTATAGTGGCATGCGCCTGTAATCTCAGCTACTCAGGAGGCTGAGACACAAGAATCACTTGAATCCGGAGGCTGAGACTGCACCACTGCACTCCAGTCTGGGCAACCTGGGTGACAGAGCAAGACTGTGTCTCAACCAAAAAAAAAAAAAAAAAAAACCACATTAAAACAAAATAAAATCAATAAACCCTATACTCACCTTTCTAGAAAGTGAACTATCGCCAAGTCTTCTCTCTTCCTCTCTACGACGTTCTCGTTCTTCAATTTCCAACTCCCTTTGGCGTTTTTTCCTTTCCACTTCTTCTAATTTCTTCACCCGCTCCTGATACTCTCGTAGCTCTTCCTCGCGTTTTGCTCGTTCAGCGCGCTCTCTCTCTTCCCGCTCTAGACCATTGATTAGGTTACTAAGTGTGCCTCCCAGCCATATCTGCCCCCTAATGCTAGTTCTACTTTTCTGGTATTAAACAGGTAGCATAATGTACAAGTAAAAGAATTTAAAAATAGTTTGTAATCAGCTACATGACAGAACACAGTCAATAAAACAAGTACTACACCCCTCAACTATAGTTTTGTAATAAGATACTAAAATTCCTGAGCAATCTGGGATTCCAGATACAGCATCATTTAACAGCCATCATCTGGAATGTATTCCTCAATAAATGTTAATACACAGAACATGGTGATAAAAAACAAAAAGTATTAATTTTTAAAAGAACATCAAATGTGTGGGGAAATGTTGGTAGATGATGTAACAACTTCACATACTGGGTTCTGAGATCCAGTTAATTACAGTGCTAAAAGGCCAATTACCTTGATTCCTGTATTTTCTACATAAGATGACTAAAAACCAGATCTAACACCAACCTTGCATTAGCACCCCTCCAATCCTTTTCAACCTGTGTACCTTTTAGCATTTGTTCTTCTGCCCTTCTTTGCTCCTCCTCTTCTTTTTCTCTATAATATGTTATTCTGCGTTCTTCTTTACGTTGCCTTTTCCGTTCTTCCAATCGATTATGCCTTTCTTCTGCTAATCGCTCTTCAAACTGTTTAAGTTTTTCCTGCAATCGAGGTAACCCCCAACCCAAAAAGGACACATTTCGTCAAGAGCAACAAACTAGCAGAAAGCTATTAGGTTTACAAAAGACTCTCAAGTGTGTTAGAATCATCGAAAGCAACCTCTCAGAACAAAAACTCTAACTTCCAAATGACCACTAACTTGTTAGCAGGCCGAATTTTAAAAAATTTAAATTGTTGATATTATCTACATCCAGTGGGTTTATCTTTATACAAAATAAATTCAATGATCAAATTAGAACCTAAGCCCGGGACATTTTGATCTAGTTTTTTTATTTCTAACAAAAACAGTACACAAAACTTGTATTAAACTGTGCGTTCAACTTTCACCTTTAGAACAATTTCTTTAGGTGATTGTTTTGCTTACGAAATATCCAAAAAGTTCTACTATTATTTGAATGACCGTTATACATAGTAACTCAAGACAGAATATACCAATTTGTTAAGGGAGAACACTTCAGCCAATACTAGAAAGCTCACGAATCAACATTTCCCAAAAATCAGCAAGCTCACCTCATAAACAGACTGCCGTGCAGCTTTGAGTCGCATTACAAATAAATCTCTGTCTTCAAGCATTCGTGACATTCGATTCTTATGTTCAAGAGCCTTTTCACGTTCTAGCTGCATTGTAGTAATCTGCAAGTACAAAATACAGTGAAATTTCAAAGCATCACTTTTTTTTACTCATCAACCCCAAATTACTGACAAATACTCTTGAAAAATTAGAAGCTGCTTCATTGCCCCTTCTATCATGCCATAAAAAAAGCATTAACTACCATCCATGTCAACAGGTCCCCAGAAGACAACTAGGGGCAAGAGGTAGACAAAGTAATCCTGAGGCATTTAGGAGAGACAGTTTTTATTTAGCCCCATGACACCAGGAACTTTATAAAGGAAAAAGTATGATATACGGACACACCTTGGAGGCACTGCAGGTTTGGTTCTAGACCACCACAATAAATATTGCAATAAAGTAAGTAACATAGATTTTTTGGTTATCCGATGCATATAAAAGTTTACAATCTATCAAAGTATACAACAGCATGTCTAAAACACCAATGTACAAACTTTAATTTTAAAATACTGTAAGTGGGATGCAGTAGTATGCTGAGGCAAGAGAATCACTTGAGCCCAGCAGTGCAAGATCAGCCTGGACAATATGGTGAGACTCCTGTTCTCAAAGAAAACAAAAAATACTTTATTCCTAAAAAATGCTAGTGATCACCTGAGCCTTCAATGAGTCATCATCTTTTTGCTAGTGGAGTCTTGCCCCAATGTTGACAACTGTTGACTGATCAGAGTGGCGGGTACTAAAGGATGGGGTGACTATGGTAATTTCTTAAAATAGGTAACAATGAAGTTTGCCACACCAATTGCAACCTCTTACAAAAGATTTATCTAGCATGTGGCACTGGTTGACAGTTTTTAACTTAAGAGCAGAATTTCAATTTGATCCAATCCTCTCAAACCCTGTTGCTGCTTTATCAACTACACTTATGGAATATTCTAAATCCTTTGTTGTCAGGTCAACAATGTTCATAGCATTTTTACCAGATTTCAAGAAACCACTTACTTTGCTCATCCATAAGAAGCAACTCCTCACCCAGTCAAGCTTTATCATGAGATTGCAGCAATTCAGTCACATCTTCAGGTTATAGTCTTTTTTTGTTTTTTGTGGGTTTTTTTTTTTTTTTTTTGAGACAGGGTCTGTCTCTGTCACCCAAGCACTGGAGTGCAATGGCACCATCTCAGTTCACTGCAACCTCCACATCCTCCCACCTCAGCCTCCCAAGTAGCTAGAACTGCAGGCACACTCCACCACACCTGGCTAATTTTCCAATGTTTTTGTAGAGACAAGTTTTCACCATGTTGCCCAGGCTGGTCTCCAACTCCTGGACTCATGCAATCTGCCTACCTCAGTCTCCCAAAGAGCTGGGATTAGAGGTGTGAGCTACCCCACCCAGCGTATACATCTAACTCTACTTCTCTTGCTGTTTTCACCACATCTGCAATTATTTTCTCCACACTACTCATGTACCCCTCCAAGTCATCCATGAGGCTTGGAATCAACTTCTTCCAAACTCTTGCTAATGTTGATATTTTGACCTCCTCCCACAAATCACAAATGGTCTTAATGGCATCTGGAATGAAGAATTCCTTCCAGCAGGTTTGCAATGTACTTTGCCCAGATCCATCAAAGGAATCACTATGGCAGCTACAGTCTTATGAAATATATTTCTTAAATAATAAGACTCAAAAGACAAAAGTTATTCCTAGATCTATGGGGTGCAGAACGCATACTGTGTTAACAGGCATGAATACAAACATTAATCTCTTTAATACATCCCCATCAGAGCTGTCATATGATCAGATGCATTGTCAATGAGCAGCAATATTCTGAAAACTCTTTCTTTTTTTGAGCAGTAGGTCTCAACAGGGGGCTTAAAATATTCAGCAAACCATGCTATTAACAGATATGCTGTCATTCAGACTTTGTTCTTTCATGCACAGACCACAGAAAGGGTAGATGCAGCATAATTCTTACGGACCCTAGGATTTTTGGAATGATGAGAATTGGCCTCAACTTCCAGTTAGCAGCTGCATTAACCCCTAAACAGTGAGCATACCCTTCAATGCTCTGAAGCTCGGCACTGCCTTCTCTCTACATATGAAAGACCTAGTTGGCCATCTTCTTCCAACAGAAGGTCGTTTCATCTACCCTGAAAATCTATTGGCTGGGCACCATGGCTGATCCCTGTAATCCCAACACTTTGGGAGGCTGAGGCAGGCGAACTGCTTGACTTCCAGAGTTTGAGACCAGCCTGGGAAGCCTGGCGAAACCCCATCTCCACTAAAAATACAAAAAAAAAAAAAAATGCTGGCATGGTGGTTCACGCCTGTGGTCCCAGCTACTCAGGAGGCTGAAGTTGGCACTTGAGTCCAGGGGGTAGATGTTGTAGGGAGCTGAGGTCGCGCCACTGCACTCCAGCCTGGGTGATACAGCAAGATCCTGTCTCTCAAAACAGCAAGAAAATCTCTTGTTCAGTGTAGCCACCTTCATCAACTATCTCAGCGAAATCTTCTGAATAACTTGCTGTAGCTCCTCCATCAGCACTTGCTGCTTCACATTGTACTTTCATGTTATAAAAACAGTTTTCCTTAAACCTTATGAACCAACTTTTGCTAGCTTCATACTTTCCTTCTGCAGCTTCCCTTATTTATTTATATATATAGATATATATTTATACATTTATTGATACAGAGTCTCCCTCGGTTGCCCAGGCTGGAGTGTAGTGGCGCAATCTCAGCTCACTGAAACCTCTGCCTCCCAGGTTCATGCAATTCTCCTGCCTCAGCCTCCTGAGTGTCTGGGATTACAGGTGTCCGCCACCACGCCCGGCTAATGTTTGTATTTCTAGTTGAGATGGGGTCTTACCATGTTGGCCAGGCTGGTCTCAAACTCCTAACCTCAAGTGATCCGCCCACCTTGACCTCCCAAAGTCCTGAGATTACAGACGTGAGCCACCGGGCCCCGCCTTTTGCAGCTTTCTAACCGCTCTCAGCCTTTGTAGTATTGACTGTTGAGCGTTAGAGCCTTGCTCTGGATTAGGCTTGGCTGAAGGGAATGTTGTGGCTGGTTTGATCCAGACCAATGAAACTTTTTCCATATCAGCAATAAAGGCTGTTTCACTTTCTCACTGTTTATGTGTTCACTGGAGTAGCATTTTTAATTTCAAGAACTTTTCCTTTGCATTCACAACTTGATTAGTTCAAGAGGCCTAGCTTTCAACATGCCTTCCTCACTAAGCTTAATCATTTCTAGCATTTGATTTAAAGTGAGAGACAGGCAACTCTTCTATTCACTCGAACACTTATTTAAAAGCCATTGTGGGATTGTTAATTAGCCTAATTTCAATATTATGTCTCAGGAGCCAAGCATATAGTGGCTCACGCCTATAATCCCAGCACTTTGGGAGGCTGAGGCGGGCGGAACACTTGAGGTCAGGAGCTCAAGACCAGCCCAGCCAACATGGTGACCCCGTCTCCACTGAAAACACACTTGGGATGTTGAGGACGGAGAATCACTTGATCCTGGGGGGCAGAGGTTGCAGTGCGCCAAGACTGCACCACTGCACTCCAGCCTGGGCAACAGAATGAAACTCTGTCTCGAATAAATAAATAAATATATATATATATATATATAAAAATAAATGTCTCAGGGAATAATAGGAAGGCTCAAGGACAGGGAGAGATAGTCAGGGAATGGCCAGTCAGTAGAACAGTCAGAAGAGACACAACATTTACAGATTAAGTTCTCCGCCTTATATGAGTGTGGTTCGTGGCACCCCAAAATAATTACAACAGTAACATCAAAGATCACTGATCACTATAACAAATATAATAATGAAAAAGTATGAAATACTTTGAGAATTACCAAAATGTGAGAGACATGAAATGAACACATGCTGTTGGAAAAATGGTGTCAACAGACTTGCTCAATACAAGGTTACTACAAACTTTTAATATGTAAAAGAAAAAATAAGAATAAAAATAGTAATATAGGAGGGCTGGAGGAGGCATGGTGGCTCACACCCATAATCACAGCACTTTGGGAGGCCCAGCCAGGAGATTCACTTGAGCCCAGGACTGTGAGACCTGCCTGGGTAACAACACAAAAGCACAATAAAGTGAAGCACAATAAAACGAGGTTTGCCTATATATAATAAAATAAAACAATAAATATGACATGGTAACACCAAACACCATGGTTTAATTTTTAAAGGCATTTTAATCAATGCAAGATGATATATGGCTATTTCCCTTCTGCCCTATGTGAAAAAACGGAAGGCTCCAAATAACCCAATTTGGTCTGCAGCACTTTTCTAATTAGTTTTTAATATTTACATGTTAAGAGAATTATCACAAAAATTCCAACTTCTCCTGAAAAAATGGGAAGAGCTGGCAATCCTAGGTCCATTAATCTCCAGGTGACAACATTCAGATAAAACCAAGAAAAGGCTGCATTCTATTACATTCTACACAGATGTTTGTCTCCTGCTTATGGTTACTTTTTTAAACCAGATCTGTTCACTCACTTTTACTACATATTTGGTGCCATAAGCATTTGTAAACCCTGCTTTTGTATCAAGTAAATATAATATACACTATAAATTAACAAAACTATGGAATGACCTGTTTAGTCACAAAAGACCACATAGTACACAATTCCATTTATATAAAATGTCCAGAAGCAGCAAATCTAAAGGAGTAGTTTAGCAGTTGCCTAGGGCTGGGGTGGTAGGAAAAAATAGGGATGACTATTGCTAATGGTTTAGAACTTCTTTTTGAGATATGTTTTAAAATTAGATTGTGGAGATGGCTGCACAATTCTGCAAGTAAACTGAAAACTATGAGTTGTATAAACATGCCATACAATTTACCCATTTAAAGTGTACATAAAGCAGTTTTTTGTAAAATGGGCTTTTCAGTTGTCCTTTGTTTTCCAAGTTTCATTTGTAATCTCTATCGTGAAATGTTCCATCTTTCTACCAATCTGTTCATAGGCAGCCATTAGAGCACCATTTCTAGCAGAAGAATACAAAATAAAGCAATTCTGAATGCTTGGTTCCATCACTGGCAGAGGATTTAATTACAATCTAAAAATATTACAATTAAATTAAAAACTTACTCTTTCTTCCTCTTGTTGCTCCCACAGATCCATGTCTTTAATTCTCTGTTCCTCGTAAGCGCTCTTTATCAAAGGAATTTCTTCCAAACGTTTGGCTCTTTCAAAATAGTCAATCTGAATGACACGATAACACATGTAGTTTTTAAAAATCTCTTAACTTGGTATGTTAAAGGTTTACCAATCCTTTCATTTACCTTCTTTTCTTGATTCTTTAGGCGTTCCTGAAGTTCTTTCTTTTCTTTCTCCAGTTGTTCAACCTGTTTAGCCATGATAAAATCTGGATCCAATTCTTCAAGGTCCTAAAAGGTAATACAAATGCACAATTGTTAACAAGGATAAACAAGCAATGCCTAACATAACTCACTGCTTTCTAGAATAAAATCCTAAATTGCTTTCATTGTTACAATGGATGATAATTTAGGAAATGTAAAAACATCATACAATAGCCTTATTTCCACTTGACCACAAGGAAAAAATTATCCATACATCTTTTTCTCACTCCTCCAACCTACATCTACCCACATTCTACTAAACAGGGTAAGCAAACCTAATCAGAAAACCCAAAATCTGAAATGCTACAAATTTTAAAGCTTTCTGACCACCAACATGGTGCCACAAGTGTAAAATTCCACAACTGACCCAGGTGACAGGTCAGTAAAAATGCATTAAAACTTTGTTTCACGCACAAAATTATGTAAAATAGTGTATAAAATTACTTTCAGGCTACGTGTATAAGATGTCTATGAAACAGGCCTCGTGTGGTGCGTCGCACCTGTAATCCCAGCAATTTGGGAGGCTGAGGCAGGTAGATCACTTGAGGTCAGGAGCTGAAGACCAGCCAGGCCAACATGGTGAAACCCCATCTCTACAAAAAATACAAAACCTAGCCAGGCGTGGTGGCACACCCCTATAATCCTGGCTACTTGGGAGGCAGAGGCTAGAGAATTGCTTGAAGTTGCAGTGAGCCAATATCATACCACTGTACTCCAACCTGGGCAACAGAGTGAGACTGTCTCCCACAAAGAAAAAAAAAAAAAAGTCTTATAAAACGAATTAATTTCGTGTTTAGACTTTACTCCAATCCCCAAAATATCTCATTATATATACATGCAAATATTCCAAAATCCAAAAAAATCCAAAATCTAAAAGGTATCTGCTCTCAAGCATTGTAGGTAAGGGATATGCAACCTGTTCTGTGATTAATATATAGTAGTTAAAACTGCACAGAGCAGGCTGGGTGCGGTGACTCACTCCTGTAATCCCAGCCCTTTGGGAGGCTGAGGCAGGCAGGTCACCTGAGGTCAGGAGTTCGAGACCAGCTTGGCCATCGTGGTGAAAAGCTGTCTCTACTAAAAATAGAAAAAATTAGCTGGGTGTGGTGGCAGGTGCCTGCCATGCCAGCTACTTGGGAGATTGAGGCAGGAGAATCACTTGAAGTTGCAGTGAGCCGAGATCACATCACTGCACTCCAGCCTGGGCGACAAGAGACTCCGTCTCAAAAAAACAAACACAAAACTTCCCAGAGCAATAAACATATGCTTACTCACAGATTTAGTCATGACCAGCTGTACCAAAATGTGTGAAATAACTCAACAAGCCAACAAATGGTATAGGACTATGGTTCTAAGAGTACAAAATACCTGGATAAAACTAGCTTTTTAATGACTAAAATGCTACATACTTCAATGTCAATATCTTTGAATGCTTTGGCACCCAGTTCTGTTTTCTTGATCTGCTCCAAACGCTCTCGAACAGTTTTCTTTTTGATTTGTTCATGTTCCTGTAAGATACGCTCCTTCTCTCTCTCCTTCGCTTCCTGGCGCAGCCTCTCTTCCTCAGCCTTCCGTACTTTCTGGAGTTCAGCTTCCCTCTGTTCCAATTCTTCTTTCTCACGCTGAATATTCAGACTCTCAAGGCGCTCTTTTCTTTCCTCAATTGTCTGGCGGCGAGCCAGAATTCGCTGGTGCTCTTTTCGTGAATTTTTAAGGTATGCAGTAACAGCCAACTGATGCTGTTCTTCTTTCTCTTGCTTCAAAACCAAATGAATTTTTTTAAATGACCAAAATTAACATCCTCTGGTATTAGACATTAAAGAAATTACAAAATAATCCTGATGCATTTTCTATGTATCTGCATTTGATAATGGAAGATGACACTATTCAAGCTGTTTGTTTTCAGTATCAAATGCTATGGTGTTGCTCCTACTCAGTCTTTTAATAGCAATGACGCAGCTAAAGAAGCTCTCCTAGCTAAGACAACTTTTCACTGCACCAAACCTACCTTAGGTGTTCATTAACAGAGCTCACAAACAAGAAATAACTTGTTACAGGTAGTGGCTCACGCCTGTAATCCCAGCACCTTTGGGAGGCCAAGGTGGGTGGATCACTTGAGGCCAGGAGTTTTGAGACCAGCATGGCCAACATGGTGAAACCCCATCTCTACTAAGAATACAAAACATTAGCTGGGCACGTGGCACGTGCCTGTAGTCCCAGCTACACAGGAGGCTGAGGCACAAGAATTGCTTGAACTCAGGAGGTGGACACTGCAGTGAGCCGAGATGGTGTCACTGCACTCCAGCATGGGTGACAGAGTGAGACTCCATCTCAAACAACAAGAAAGGAAGGACGGACGGAAGGAAGGACGGACGGACGGACGGACGGATGGAAGGAAGGAAGGAAGGGAAAGAAAAGAAAGAAAGGAAAGGAAAGGAAAGAAAAGAAAAAAGAAAAGAAAAGAAAAGAAAGCAAGCAAGCAAACAAGCAGGAGGGAAAAATCCACTCACTGTACTTCACTATTTGAGGAATCCTATGTCTACTCTGCTGTTTCTGTAACATAATCCACACTTTTACATTACCTACACAGAGAAGTATTTTGTTCGACGGAAGAAAGCTCAATGATTTGTGTATTTGATCAAATAACAAAACTACCAAGTACAAGTCTATAGGAAATATATCATAAATCCCTTCTCTCAGATATTGTCTCAAACCTCTTTGTGAAAGACATGGCCCAAGAGTCCCTCAAAACTTCTGGGATTTATTTCCCCGAGAAGATGCATACCAGTATATGAGCTGGTTTAATGACTTCAAGTGCTTTTGCAAGTACTGAGGACATGGCTGTCAGCTGATTTCTTATCTGCTCTGAAGGCATGCTTTGCAAATGAGGACCAATCGGAGCATCTTCTCGAGTAGCATAATTCAAATCAGATCCAAAACTCAGGGTCCGAGAAGTGTGATCAATACGAACCTTAAAAATTAAATTATCAATGGTTAAATCCATAAGTAAGCATGAAGTCAAAAAGTAACAGAAGAACGTCATATACAAAAGCTGGAAAAGTTCACTCAGTAAACTTTAAAATGGTATCACTGTACCAAAAGCCGAGAAACAAAAGATACGTGTTTTTCTAGTCCTCAAGGGCCTTCTCCTATCTCCTTACAGCACATACCTACCTGCAAGTCGCAATGCCTGGCTGCGTCTACTATGGCCCGTTCCAGTTGGAAAGCATCAACGAAAGGAACCAGAGAAGTCAAACGAGAAAACTCAATGCTCTGATAAATCTGTGACACCTGCATAGAAAACATAGGGTTAATAACACGAGTCACTATTTATTCAGCACTTTTTATGTGCAATCTCATGACAGTCATGGGAAGTAGAAATTATGCCAGAGAATTTATGTTAGCAGTACATTGTCAAAGCCAGAATGCTAATCCCAGACTATCAACTCTAAACCCCATGCTTTGAGAACCATTACCATACTATTCTCAAACCTATAATCTTTTCAAATCCTAGTTGTCGTAAAACAAAAAAGCCTAAAAACCTGCTACTTACCGAATATATTTAAACACTACTTATAGAATTTTTGTCTGAAGGAGACTGGCAGCATTACTTTTTATAGTTATACTGCTAATTAGCCTTCAATTATTTGTATAGCACATAAGAAATAACACTGCTCACATATACAGAAGAAAGCAGGTCAATGACATGTGCACAAATACTGAGATGAAAATATAATAAGGCCGGGCGCGGTGGCTCAAGCCTGTAATCCCAGCACTTTGGGAGGCCAAGACGGGCGGATCACGAGGTCAGGAGATCGAGACCATCCTGGCTAACACCGTGAAACCCCGTCTCTACTAAAAATACAAAAAACTAGCCGGGCGAGGTGGCGGGCGCCTGTAGTCCCAGCTACTCCGGAGGCTGAGGCAGGAGAATGGCGTAAACCCGGGAGGCGGAGCTTGCAGTGAGCTGAGATCCGGCCACTGCACTCCAGCCCGGGCTACAGAGCAAGACTCCGTCTCAAAAAAAAAAAAAAAAAAAAAAAGAAAATATAATAAAAGGCCCTCCTTCCCAAATGAAACAAATGGAAAACAAAATGGGAGCACTTACTTAAGCCCCTGGACTAAAATAAATGAAAAGGCTGTCTTATTCACTCACAGTGGGAGGATCTATTAATCCAGGCTTCTGAATAGCTATTAAAGCTTTAAATCCATAAACACTATGACTAATTCCACTTCTTATGCCACGGAAAGTAATAGAAGTGTGCAAAGATACATGTATGAAAGATGATCAATGCTACAAGACTTCTAACAAGAAAAAAAGAAATCTAATAATATAGGTTTTCATCAAGAGAGTCTGAATAAATACACCACGGTACCTTAAATGGAATAAGGTAGCCCGTACATTACTAACAAGGAAAAATGCCCAAAGACAGTGTTTGACCAAAAAAAAAAAAAAGTGCATTACAAAATACGTGAATATAATAACTCTGATTTTCAAATTAATAAATAGACTAATTTTTGGCAGGGGCAGAACATGGGGAGGTTCTCACTTCCTAGGCAGGTCTAGATTTTTCCAGTTTTTAGTTTCATGATGAGCACATACAATCAAGGAAATTCTAGTTCTTCCACAAAACACTTTATTTTTACCTGCTGCAGAAGGCGGAGGATGGTGTTGTTTTGCAGTTGTGGCACATACTGTTGCAATTCCGGTTCCTTTTCAGGTTGTTCCCTAACCCAATTTAGAACCTATAAAATTCATTAAGTTGAAAGAGAATCATACTTTCTACATAATAGATACTAAAACATCTAAAACTCTTTCAGTTTTTTTAATATACAAAAACATCATCCAATGCAAAGAAATACAAAATGTATCATGAAGCTACTGATACTTGTTTGAAGGTGACTGGCAACAATGGCTAAATTAGTCATGCTGCTAATTAACCTCCAAATGTTTGTTTAGCACATCAGAAATATCTTTCCTCTTGAAATAAAGAAAAAAGACAATGAAATGTGCCCTGAATTCCAACACATAGGACAAAACTTCTCTCTTAACAAGTATCAATACAACCCAAAACTGCAATAAGGCCAACTGTGTGGTAACAACCAAAACTAAAATACAAAGGCTTACCTTTGTGACTCGCTCACAGAGTTTTAATGGGTTAAATTCCACTTCAAGCCAATTGTAAAGGTCTTTCACTTCTGGGACAACATATTGTAGTACATTAAATCTGACCTACAGTAAGCAAAACAAAAGATGTAACTGCCAAAGGAAATTTTCCAACTAAAATTCTGAACTTAGTATAAATGATAGCATTGGAAATCTGGAAAACGATTTAAAAAATCACCAAGCCTCAATCTCCTCTAAATTTACCAAAAATGAATCCAAAGTACAACTATGCTGGGTCTCTTGCCCCACGCTATGCACACTAACCTACAGTGAAAAGCCCCACAGGTATGCAGAAAGGAAACTCTAAAAAACACAACCACAACCAATTAAATATTCACAAAGACAACTACTGTGGTCAATGGAATATTTTATTACCAATAACAAGGAAAATACCGGAATTTTACTTTTATATACATTGTCACACAAAAATAATCACGACAGCACTATTTCTAATAGCTCCAAACTGGGGAGAATTCACATACTCATCAATAGGATAGTGCTGTGTTCATAAAATAAACAAAAATGCTCAAAAAAGAACAACTACATAGAACACATGAATAAATCTCACAGACATAACGGTGAGAAAAAGAATTTCACATATCACCCCATTTATATAGACTTCAATTTTACCATGGAATATGTCATTTTTTAGGAACGGTTAACCCAAGGACAGAATAACTGCTGGGACAGAGCAAAGCACAGAAGTGTGCACCCATAGAGAGTGGGTAACAAAACCGAGGCAAACGTTGGCAGATCACATCCCCAAGTCAGGAGGGCGCCCACACACGTGAGCACTCAGGGCTAAGGTTAACTCTAATGTAAAATGGGTACAAGACTGACACCATTCTAACACTTCCCCCTTATAAGCATCCATTTATCTTGACTGCAATAAGGTGTGGTATATGCATACAAATAAAATTCCCTAACTTGGAATCTACCTTTAAGAGGAAAAAAAAAATTTAACAGCTCTAATTTCATTCCTATCAAGTTATTTTAGATTATTCATGTAGCTCCCCTTCCAAATAGGGAATGTGAAAGGTTGCCATAATCTACTAAATTATATTTCTCACTAAAATACACAATTGGTTTACTTTCTGATTTAAAAGTCACTCTTAGGAATGTTTGAGTCTTTTCCTGAGATAAGGGAATCACTCTGTCTCACAAATTTGGTCATGGAAGCCTAACGCTCAGGTATTGACCTTGGATATATGGTCAACTCAAGAAGTTGATAAATGCCTCTTGGCAGTCAGCTAATCCATTCACGTGACACTAACGGGTATCCTCCTAAAAGTTTACACTCTATGGGCACAATGAGGACCCTAATCTAGACGCCCTAGCTGCCAGTCCAATGCTACCCATGAGTGATCACTGATTGACTTGCTCACAGACCTTTAGTGGCTTAAATTCTACTTCCGGACAATTGTAAAGGTCTTTCGCTTCTGGGACAACATATTGCAGTATGTTAAATCTAAGTCTAAGAGAACATCTTTTTTTTTTTTTTTTTTGAGATGGAGTCTCGGTCTGTCACCCAGGCTAGAGTGCAGTGGCACGATCTCAGCTCACTGCAACCTCTACCTCCCAGGTTCAAGCGATTCTCCTGCCTCAGCCTCCCGAGTAACTGGGATTACACGCATGCACCGCCATGCCCAGCTAATTTTTTTTTTTTTTTGTATTTTTAGTAGAGATGTGGTTTCACCACAGTGGCCAAGCTGGTTTCGAACTCCTGACCTGAAGTGATCCACCCGCCTTGGCCTCCCAAAGTGCTAGGATTAAAGATGTGAGCTACCACGCCTGGCCGAGATCAACTTTAACAGCAAGGTGACGTGGATTATCCTTCCAGTGTGGCACATTTCTTCAGCTTTAAAAATTAGAAGTCAATTTTGTATTAGCAAATGTTTTATTTGCTAATGAAACCTCTTCCCCAAGACACTGCTATTGCTTTATTACACTGAGTCCTGCATCTATCCCATAAACAGTTGAACTCTGTGGGCAGCGGCAGCAGAGAAAAACATGGAGGCATACAAAGTAGAAAAAAAGCTGCTCTGCAGGAACTCTTCGCAAAAGTTAACTACAAAGCAAATCTGCATTACTATGTCATAAAAGAAAAATGCCACTATCTAGAAAACCTATTTGTTCTTACTTAAATTGACTATTGCAGAAAATTTAGGCCTTTTATCTAGCTTTTACCAGAGTGAATATAGGTGATTCCTCAGAACACATTTTTAAAATATCTGAGAGAGCTTGCCATTATCTTTTTTATTTAATTGCTATATTCATGAATTAGAGACTGTTAATGATTTGAACTCCATTCTTGGTAAACATACAGCCAAGTTGATTTTTCCTTAATACTTTTCTCTAATACTTATCCCTCCTTCTCTTATCCCAAAGTAATCTACTGGAGGTGACTCTAATAACCAAGTCAGACTGTTTCAATGAGAATCCCTAGAATTTAAGCTCCCCTAGAATACAACTTCTCCCTTCAGTTTCACTTGCTAGGCACATAACAGGCACTCAACAAATTTCCACTGAATGGAAAATTCCATCAATGTGAAACAATGAAAAGACACACAAATCTGGCCAGTGTGGTGGCTCACACCCATAATCCTAGCACTTAGGGAAGTCAAGGGGGGGGGTGGATCACTTGAGGCCAGGAGTTCCAGACCAGCCTAGCCAACGTGGCAAAACCCCATCTCTACTAAAAATATAAAAAACCACTGTAGTGGTGTGCGCCTGTAATTCCAGCTACTTGGGAGGCTGAGGTAGGAGAATCACTTGAACCTGGGAGGTCGTGGTTACAGTGAGCTGAAATCGCACCACCGCACCCCAGCCTGAGCAACAGAGTTAGACCTCGTATCAAAAACACCACCACCACCACATCTTAGGCTCCACACTCTAAAACTTTTGTATTATATTTGCTAGGTAAAACCTAGAAATCTGCATTTTAAAAAGTATTTCACATACAATTTCACTGAATAACCCTAATTAAGTCCATACTATTTAATAACATAAAATGAAAGTTTAAGAGAAAAACGTTGAAAATATTTTAGTTGTTCAGACACTGAACATCAGACACTGAAGGTAAGTCTACCTTACCTTCTCCCCTACTGATATGGTTTGGATCTGTGTACCCACCCAAATCTTGTGTTAACTGTAATCTCCAATGTTGGAGTGTGGCCTGGTGGGAGGTGACTAAATCATGGGGGCAGTTTCTAATGATTTAACACCATCCCCCTAGGCCCATCCCCATGATTAAGAGTTCTCTCAAGATCTGGTTGTTTAAAAATGTGTGGTACCTTCCCCCTCTCTCTCCTTCTCCTGCTCCAGCCATATAAGCCATACCTGCTTCCCGTTCCCCTTCCACCATGGCGGTAATTTTCCTGAGGTCTCCCCAGATGCAGAAGCCACTATACTTCCTATACAGCCTGTAGAACCATGAGCCAATTAAACCTCTTTTCTTTACAAATTACCCAGTCTCGGGTATTTCTTGTTTGTTTATTTCTTTGTCTGTTTGAGAAGGAGTCTCACTCTGTCACCCAGGCTGGAGTGCAGCGGCACGATCTCAGCTCATTGCAACCTCCGCCTCGCAGGTTCCAGCAGTTCTCCTGACTCAGCCTCCTGCGGAGCTGGGATTACAGGTGTGCGCCACTACGCCCAGCTAAGTTTTTGTATTTTTAGTAGAGACCAGGTTTCGCCGTGTTTGCCAGGCTGGTCTTAAATTCCTGACCTCAGGTGATCCACATACCTCAGCCTCCCAAAGTGCTAGGATTACAGGCATAAGCCACCACACCCGGCCTCGGGTATCTCTTTATAGCAGTGCGAGAACATACTAATACCCCTAGCCTCTTCATATTTCCCACACACAGTTTAATTAGTTTTCCTAGAGCTCCCATGAAATAAGCCATGACCCTTCTTGCCCATCATTACTTTTTCTCTCACTGACTGGCCCACAGTATTCCCCAGAGCCAACCCAAGTCCTGCTACACCAAAACTCCCAATAATTTAACCCCGCTCACCTACTGGGACGGAACTGCCTCAACTGAACAGTGACTGACGCCAGTGCTTCCCCGTCCATACATCAGAACCCTCGGCACTGAATCAGAATTCCTAGTATTTAATCATGAGTTATTAAACCTGACCACAAAGTTTTCTGCCCAAAGCTATAAAAATCCTCAAATTAATACTAACCATATCATTAATAAGGCCAATTCGTGTCGGTGGGGCTTGAAGACCTAGTAGTGTTGCAAGGCGACGCTGTTTTTCAACTATAATGCCATCCATATCCAGAAGTCGAGCAATATCCGTACGCTCAGGAGTAATAGGGATGGAAAGAGTGGCTAAAAGGACTCTAGTAGACATTCTATGGAGAACAAAGTTTTCAATCTGTTAGGCTTATAAATGATACTTGATAAGCGGAAAAGCACTTCTCTTTCATCTTAAGGCGTGCTAGTGACAGAACGTGTACATCACCATGGTGCACAATATTCATAAATATTATTCCATCAAAGCACGGGAGTAAGAGAAATGGACTGTGTTTAAATGAATACTTAGAGAATCAGAACTTCATCTATCCACTCAGTACTGTCAGTGTTTTCTAGCTTCAGAAAGATTGCGATTAAATGGCAGAAAAGGCATATTCATATACCTCAGATTTCCTTACAAAATTAAGGCAGGTTTAAAAACTAAGGAAATAACTAGGCGCAGTGGCTCACACCTATAATCCCAGCACTTTGGGAGGCCGAGGCGGGCGGATCACCTGAGGTCAGGAGTTCCAGACCAGCCTGGACAACATGGTGAAACCCCATCTCTACTAAAAATACAAAAATTAGCCAGACACGGTGACAGGCGCCTGTAATCCCAGCTACTCAGGAGGCTGAGGCAGGAGAATCACTTGAAACCCAGGAGACGGAGCGTGCAGTGAGCCAAGATTGCACCACTGCACTCCAGCCTGGGCGGCAGAGTAAGACTATCTCAAAAAAAAAAAAAAAAAACCCTAAGGAAATAAGTGGCAATAAGGGAGAAAAAAATTGTAAGAATCACAAGTGAACACTATTATGGTAGTGAGGGAGATGGGCAGACAAAAACAAGGAGCTAATTTTTCACATCCCTGGAAAACAAGAAGTCAGGCTGCATTCAGAGCATGGCAGGACCCCAAACCCTGTGAGCCCTGGAGCTGAAGGGCTAGCATTTCCCCTTCGCCATTTCCAAGACTGTGACCTTAGGCAAGATACTCAATTTTCTGAGTCATAAGGCTATTGCAAAGATTAAACCAAATAATGTACTAAGAGCTAGACAGCCTAATGCTATTATTATAGTTCTCTCTGAAAGCAAGTTACGTGTCTGGAAGAACATGTTTTCCCTTAAAACAAACAGATGTGGGCCAGGCACAGTGGCTCACGCCTGTAATCCCAGCACTTTGGAAGGCCGAGGCAGGTGGATCACCTGAGGTCATCAAGACCAGCCTGGCTAACATGGTAAAACCCTGTTTCTACTAAAAATACAAAAAAAAAAAATTACAAAAAAAATTAGCCAGGCGTGATGGCTGGCGCCTGTAATCCCAGCTACTTGGGAGACTGAGGCAGGAGAAGCGCTTGAACCCAGGAGGCGGAGGTTGCAGCGAGCCGGTATCACGCCATTGCACTCCAGCTTGGGCAACGGGAGCGAAATTCTGTCTCAAAAAAAAGGATGTGAATTACATAAGTGACAGTGGATGCCATAATGGACACCATCCTCAAGAGTTTCTAAGAAAGTATACTAGTGGCCAGGTACAGTGGCTCATGCCTATAAATCCCAACACATTGGGGGCCTAAGGCAGGTAGATCACTTGAGACCAGAAGCTTTGAGACCAGCCTGGGCAACATAACGAGACCGTCTCCACAAAAAAAATTAAACATTAGCTGGACGTGGTGGCGCTCGCCTGTAGTCTCTGCTACTCAGAAGGCTGAGGTGGAAGAATCGCCTGAGCCCAGGAGTTCGAGGATGCATGCGGCGAGCTACAACACACCACTACACTCCAGCCTGAGCAAGGAAGCAAGATCCTATTAGAAAGGAAAGAAAGACCGTATCAGAAAGCAAAGAAAAAGAGAACAAAGGAGAGAAAGAAAGAAAATATACTAGCGGGACTCATTTAATTGGTCCCATGAATTGCTCTAAAATAGTTTTACATAAGAAAGACAATTTGCTGTACACAATTCTACTGGATAACAAAATAATTGGTCTACCAATACAAGAAAACAGGTGGTATGTGTGTTACGTAAGTTCAATAGCTTTTTTTTTTTTTTTTTTGAGACGGAGTCTTGCTCTATCGTCCAGGCTGGAGTGCAGTGGCACAATCTCAGCTGACCACAACCTACGCCTCCCAGGTTCAAGCCATTCTCTGGCCTCAGCCTCCCGAGTAGCTAGGATTACAGGCGTGTGCCACCACACCCAGCTGATTTTTGTATTTTTAGTAGAGACAGGGTTTTGCCATGTTGGCCAGGCTGGTCTTGAACTCCTAACCTCAAGTGATCCATCCACCTCAGCCTCCGAAAAGTGCTGGGATTACAGGCATGAGTCACTGCGCCCAGCCAGAAATGTATTTTTTTTTAAGTGACAGGAAACAGGTTATATGTAATGTTATAAATAATAAAATGGAAGACTATGCCGTCGGGGCTCATTTCTGTAGTCTGTTGCTACAGAAGTTTCTCTGAACGTGTGGAGCACGAGGAAAAAATGGTCTGTAGGTTGTTGGGTTACAGACCCTTCTTTTTACATTCATATGTATTTATATAAGAATAAATATGTCCCATATATTCTACAGTTAATATTTTGCAATCAGGAAAAAAATGACTTGTATTTACCTTGCTGGGCGTGGTGGTTCACACCTGTAATCCCAGCACTTTGGGAGGCCGAGCCAGGAGGATCACCTGAGGACAGGAGTTTGAGGACAGCCTGGCCAACATCATGAAATCCCATCTCTACCAAAAATACAAAAAATTAGCCGGGCATGGTGGTGCACACCTAAAATCCCAGCTGCTCACGAGGCTGAGGCAGGAGAATTATTTGAACCCAGGAGGCGGAGTGAGATCGCACCACTGCACTCCAGCCTGTGCAACAAGAGCGAAGGCTTCTGTCTCAAGAGGAAAAAAAAAGTTGGGTGCAGTGGCTCACACCTGTAATCCCAGCACTTTTGAGAGGTGGGGGCAGGTGGATCATGAGGTCAGAAGTTCGAGGCCAGCCTCGAATATGGTAAAACCCCGTCTCTACTAAAAATGCAAAAATTAGCCAGGCATGGTGGTGGGTGCCTGTAATCCCAGCTACTCCAGAGACTGAGCCAGAAGAATCGCTTGAACATGGGAGGCAGAGGATGCAGTGAGCCAAGATCGCGCCACTGCACTCCGGCCTGGGCAACAAAGCAAGACTCCGTCTCACCAAAGAAAAAAAAAAAAAGAAAAGAAAAAAGGGTTTTTCTTAATTTTCTATCTGTTCTAAGAATAGACTCTAAATACCTGTATGTGGATAGAAAGCTCATCCGTTAAACGTGTTTTTGCTAATATTCAAATTTCTCAATTGGGCTTTTAGTGGAATTACTTATCGCCTGAGGTGAGGAGTTCAAGACCAACTACTAAAGTCCAAGAATACTGTTCAGGAAGGGCAACGTCTTGAGACGTCTATAATTGTCACAACTGGGGGTGGTTGCTACTAGCATCTAATGGGGAGAAGCTGGAGATGCTGCTAAACAACCTGCAGTACACAGGACAGCCCCACGACTGAGAATTATCTAACCCAAAATGTCAGCAGTGCAGAGGCTGAGAAACCACGGCCTAGAATATACCATGTCATATAACAGGTATTTGTTACAAAATTTCAACATTATCCAAGTATAACTTTCTTACCTTTGCATCTCATCTTGTGTAAGATTCTTTCTCATTTCTCTAGAGAGATGGTAAAGACGATGGAGTGTAGATGCATGAAAAAGAGCATTTCCAGATTTCCAAAACACAGTTGAGACTTTGTTATAGTAATTTGCCATCAACTGAGGTTTAGGTGGTTTTTTAGACAAGGAGAATAGCCCATGAATATCTTCCACAGCTTTGAATGCTTCCTAAAATTAGTAGTACAAATTAAAGTCATTGCATTCTATAACATGAAAAAAATCTAATTCAAATTTCTATGAAACCTACAACACAGAAAACATAAAAATAGCAAATAAAATACCTTTGTGTGGTTCTCTTTACTCATGTATAATATCTATTTTAGAAAACTGCCACAATTACAAAAACACTAACTCCTTAAACTTTTTAAAAGTTCTTTAGGAAATATTGGAAAGTAGACAGAACAGACTCAAGAAAATATCGGCATATTATCCCATCACTTGGGACAATATAAAGAAAAAAATCTAGAAAGACATACAACAGGTTATTTCTGAGTGATAAGATAATGGATGAATATGTCTCTTCTTTTAATTTATGCATTTTTTTCTATAATGGAGCATGTTTACTCATCTTCTACAGGTAGTATTTTAAGATGGGTGTCCCTATAGAAAAGGAAACATGGGCAAGAACAAGACATCGAATCACACTTTCACTGGGCTCAAAGACTCCCAATCTTTAGTTTCTTCCTCTATAATTTCAATCAAATATTGTCCATCAAATATACAAAAGACTTCAAGGTCACATGACTACAAAATTATATAGAATGTTTTTGGAGGATTCTTAGAGAAAAAGGGCCAGGTGAGGACTAACTTCCTACCACCACCAAGATCTCCAATGCAAGACAGTCAGCTAAAGCACTACTAAGAAATCTAGAATAATCTACAGCAGCGCTTCTCCAACAATCAGTAGTAAAGGATTCTTTTTTTTTTTTTCTAACCTCTTACCGAAGAATATAAAATACAAAATTACCACAAAAATGAAACAGAAAAAGTTCACTTTTTATCAGAGTAAACACACAAAAAATTTACAATAAAACTGCAACTAAGAAACTTTGCATATGCTTCTCTATGCTATACTTATTTCATCACAGACCAGACAGTTCACAAATGACACCAGTCATGAAACCACACTTCGAGCAGCAGTGGCAATGTCTTGTTTTGTACATCAAGAAACTTGCGTCTGAAAGAGATTATACGGTTTGGTCCACAATTCATAGAAGGCAACTAGAAACAAAATATTCTGAGATTTCTTGTTCAGAACTTTTCCCAGCCCATCAGGCAACTTTAATTCCTTAGCTTATCTACTGAAATTAACCAATGCATACCAAGATGAAGCTATTCATTAAGGGGGGAGAAAAATAACACAGACTATTATTTCTAGAAAGAAAAGCTAATAGGTCCAACATACCTGCCACAATTCCATGCTGATAGCACTGTCCAACTGAACAAGTCTGGTTTCCAAATGCATGGACTGGCTCTCTGGATTATTAAGATTGATTGCCGTACTTTGGTTATGGTGGCGCTGAATCTGCGATAAGTGCATTCTCAAATTGTCACACAGTTTACGGAATTCAGCCTTACGCGTGTATTGGAGGCAGAATTTGAAAGCTATAAGCATAATTGTAAAATATATTAGGTATCTTCCACTATCTATTTAAATATTTGACTAGGTTTTATTTCACACATTAAAATCAGTTATTTTAACAGGACTCATCAAACTCATCATTAGTCTTTGTGATGCAATGAAAATCAACTTATTTCATCCAGACTATCTTTTGAGTGAACCCTAACAAAACCAAAAACATAATCATCGGTCCTTGCCTAGAACTAAAATGTGGTGCTGGCAGAGTTTACAAACGGGAAACTAAAATTTAGATCTAAGAGTCACCTTTCAAAGACCCACCACTTTAAATCCTAAGAGTAAAAATAATCTAGTCTGAAATATAATGAACTTTGATATCTAACTTACATGGAAAGCAACAAGGTTCTGTACTAATTAAAACTACATAATACAAATTGAGGGCTTATAGTAACCTAATTTCAACTGATTACAGATGGATGAACTATTTGTTCCCTGTCATTTAAATGGACACGTTAATTTTTTTACTGTCACATATGCGATACTGGATTATTTTTTAGATTTCCTTTCCCCTTAAAAACAGTATGTCTATTTTAACAGACCTAAAACAGAGATGCAGTTTAACTTCAAATTAATATTTGTATCAACAGCCGCCAAAGGCCGGGCGCGGTGGCTCAAGCCTGTAATCCCAGCACTTTGGGAGGCCGAGACGGGCGGATCACAAGGTCAGGAGATCGAGACCATCCTGGCTAACACGGCGAAACCACGTCTCTACTAAAAACACAAAAAATTAGCCGGGCGAGGTGGCGGCGCCTGTGGTCCCAGCTACTCGGGAGGCTGAGGCAGGAGAATGGCAGGAACCCGGGAGGCGGAGCTTGCAGTGAGCTGAGATCTGGCCACTGCACTCCAGCCTGGGCGACAGAGCGAGACTCCGTCTCAAAAAAAAAAAAACAAAAAAAAAAACAAAAAAAAAACAGCCGCCAAAAAGTCCAAATTTACTTGTGTTAAAGTGAAAATTCAGGCTGGGCAGAGCTGTAATCTCAGCACTTTGGGAGGCCAAAGCAAGAGGATCACTTGAGTCCAGAAGTCTGAGACCAGCCTGGGCAACAATGCAAAATCCCAGTTCTTTTTTAAAAAATAAAAATAAATTTTAAAAAAACCCAAAGTAGAGAATTCAAGTTTACTAAAAAAAAAAAGGGAAAGTTTATTTTTTCAGTCACATGGAGAATTCCAAAAGGACTTTAAAATGTCTTTCATTGTTACTGATATTTGTGTAAAAAGAAAAAAAATTGGCCGGGCGCGGTGGCTCAAGCCTGTAATCCCAGCACTTTGGGAGGTCGAGACGGGCGGATCACGAGGTCAGGAGATCGAGACCATCCTGGCTAACACGGAGAAACCCCGTCTCTACTAAAAAAATACAAAAAACTAGCCGGGCGAGGTGGCGGGCGCCTGTAGTCCCAGCTACTCGGGAGGCTGAGGCAGGAGAATGGCGCAAACCCGGGAGGCGGAGCTTGCAGTGAGCTGAGATCCAGCCACTGCACTCCAGCCTGGGCGACAGAGCCAGACTCCGTCTCAAAAAAAAAAAAAAAAAGAAAAAAGAAAAAAATTTTTCAGGTATCAATAAAATACAATTCACACAAAACTCCTTTAATGAGCAAAACAAATTCCTTACTCAGTCATTTTGGTTTTGTTTTTTGTTTTTTGTTTTTTTTTTGTTTTTTTTTTGAGACGGAGTCTTGCTGTTACCAAGGCTAGAGTGCAGCGGTGCCATCCTGGCTCACCGCAACCTCCGCCTCCTGGGTTTAAGCAATCCTCCCACCTCAGCCTCCTGAGTAGCTGGGATTACCACAATGCCCGGCTAAATTTTTTGTATTTTTAGTAGAGAAGGGGTTTCACCATGTTGGCCAGGCCGCTCTTGAACTCCTGACCTCAAGTGATCTACCCACCTTGACCTCCCAAATTGCTGGGATTACAGGTGTGAGCCACCACATCCAGCCGCAGTCATTTAATATCATGTGAATGCCAACATTTCAATAAGGATAAAAACTAGTTCATTTTAAGCACTTTTCAGAAAATTTACTCCTCAATTTCAAAGCACTTCACTCAGATTTGATCTTCTCATCTTACCTTGCTGGGCAATATCATGATAAAGGCGCTCTACTCTAGAATTGTTTCTAAGAAGGTCCAAACACTGCCTGTAAGACTCCCACAGGAATTTAACCCATGGAGTTAAAAGTAATCTGTCAGTACGATCCTGAGTGTCTTCACCACTTACAGCACTTAGGAGAACACTACAAAGACAGAAAAAAATGTTGAAAACAATTTTAGACAGTTTCCTACTTTGCCATGTGATTAAAAACCAAAACCAACAATGTTCATCGGAAAACAGCGCAAATTCTTCCCACAACTTTGTACACACTGCAAAGGTGTCACTAACCACTCCCTGAATTCCCAATCTGCATTATGATCGTTTAAATTAGTATTTGCCCTTCTATCTTACGGCCGTCATTTTCCACTTCTATGAATTTTTATTACCTACATAAATTTATTGGTTACTATGCATTTAAAACTTCGAAGATTTGCATTTTTTTCTGATAAACATCTACTTCAAAAGGAAATGAAGACCCATGTAAAGGAAAATACTAAGTTAACTATCAAAGCATTTATTAGAGGTCTAACCCACATACCTCTCAGGAGTTTGAATATTATCCAGATCTTCTATATCTAAGACCATCTGCTGAGATTCTTCTTTAGCAGCTTCAGTTTTTTCCTCTGCCATTTTCAAATATGCCCTAACAACATCCTCCAGAGATTTTATGTTCACCTAATCCAAAAATACAAAAACTCTTCAGAACTTATTTTTCCATTGAAACATAAGATGTTTTAAAGGCAAATTTTAAGAGAAATACAATATATTAACTTTGAAAGGTAAGCTCTCCTGCAGATTACTAAAAGCATTTGTTAAAAATATACAACCCAGTTCTGTTTGTACCTGTTGACAAATGTTCTTATACTGGTACAACCCCTCCTTTGCCAAGTGGCTCTTGCGAAGATCCACGCAAAGTTCCAAGTATTTCAACATAATTGGTTCGTGTATCTTTTGCCATGTTCTATGTTTTTTACTTTTCATAACATCATAAAGAACGTCCAGAGCAGGCTGCTTTTTGCCAACCTCAAGAAATTCTGAAAAATTCAGGAGAATTAAAATTAGTTATGTACACTACAGAAGAGTCTAAACTTTACTTTTTTAAATGGCTATTTCAATTCCCCAACTCATTACCAACTTTTTACTAAGTTACATTTATTTTTGACTTCTAAAGCTATGCCATAATTATCAAAAGTAAAACAACAGAAAGACTTGTACTGTGTTGCAATATGATCTACAAGTAAAACTGAATTTCACTGTATTCCACTGTGATTTAAAAGTTCCAGGCCAGGAGCAGTGGCTCATGTCTGTAATCCCAGCACTTTGGGAGGCCGAGGTGGACCAATCACTTGAGGTCTGGAGTTGGAAACCACCCTGGCCAGTATGATGAAACCCGTCTCTACCAAAAATACAAAAATTAGCCGGGCATGGTGGTATGTGCCTGTAGTCCCAGCTACTGAGGAGGCTGAGGCAGGAGAATCGCTTGAAACCAGGAGGCGGAGGTTGCAGTGAGCCGAGATCATACCACTGCACTCCAGCCTGGGCGACAAGAGTGAAATTCCATGTCTCAAAAAATAAATAAATAAATAATGTGTCAGTATTGGTTCATTAGTTGTTACAAATAAAAATCAACAGGGGAGGCCGGGCGCGGTGGCTCAAGCCTGTAATCTTAGCACTTTGGGAGGCCGAGACGGGCGGATCACGAGGTCAGGAGATCGAGACCATCCTGGCTAACACGGTGAAACCCCGTCTCTACTAAAAAATACAAAAAAAAACTAGCCAGGCGAGGTGGCGGGTGCCTGTAGTCCCAGCTACTCGGGAGGCTGAGACAGGAGAATGGCGTAAACCCGGGAAGCGGAGCTTGCAGTGAGCTGAGATCTGGCCACTGCACTCCAGCCTGGGCTACAGAGCGAGACTCCGTCTCAAAACAAACAAAAAAAAAAAAACAAAAACAAAATCAACAGGGGAGAAAGTGGGTGTGGTGTCAATGAAACTATATACTCTCTTCCCAACACTCTGGAAATCTCAAACTGCTCTAAAGAAGGTTTTTTTGTTTTTTAATAAAAAAATAGAAAAATGAGGCCGGGCGCAGTGGCTCACGCCTGTAATCCCAACACTTTGGGAGGACAAGGGCAGATCACTTGAGGTTGGGATTTCAAGACCAGCCTAACCAAAATGGAGAAACTCAGTCTCTACAACCAAAACCCAGTCTCTACTAAAAATACAAAGTTGTTAGCAGGGCGTAGTGGCGCATGCCTGTAATCCCAGCTACTCAGGAGGCTGGGAATAGCATGAACCTGGGAGATGGAGGTTGAGGTGAGCTGAGATGGTGCCACTGCACTCCAGCCTGGGCAACAAGAATGAAACTTGAAAAAAAAAAAAAAGAAAAAGGGGAAAAGAAGAGTATATGTGTGAGACAAGAGTCTCGCTGTGCCACCCAGGCTGGAGTACACTGGCGTGATCTCAGCTCACCACAACCTCCACCTCCCGGGTTCAAGCGATTCTCCTGCCTCAGCTTCCTGAGTAGCTGGGATTACAGGCACCAGCCACACGGCCCAGCTTATTTTTGTATGTTTAGTAGAGACATGACTTCACCATCTTAGCCAGGCTGGTCTCAAACTCCTGACCTCATGATCCACCCGCCTTGGCCTCCCAAAGTGCTGGGATTACAGGCGTGAGTCACCATGCCCAGCCAACTTACATTCTTTTGAATTTATTATCCCCTGAGCCCGAAGGCATTCTATGTGATAACATTTCAAAATCTAGTTCCAATTTTAAGTTTTATGCATATTGTTTGTTTTGAAATACAGTCAAAAGCAATATCTCTACCATTACATTATCTGACCAAGGTTAAAATTTATCTTGTATTTCCTCATCTTTTCTTTTGTACACTTAATAGACTGGGGGAGAAAGAGGTTATTTACCCTAAGTCAACTGGTTAAATTCATCTTAACATTCATAATTGCAAATTTCGGCCGGGCGCGGTGGCTCAAGCCTGTAATCCTAGCACTTTGGGAGGCCGAGACGGGCGGATCACGAGGTCAGGAGATCGAGACCATCCTGGTTAATATGGTGAAACCCCGTCTCTACTAAAAAGTACAAAAAACTAGCCGGGCGCGGTGGCGGGCGCCTGTAGTCCCAGCTACTTGGGAGGCTGAGGCAGGAGAATGGCGTGAACCCGGGAGGCGGAGCTTGCAGTGAGCTGAGATCTGGCCACTGCACTCCAGCCTGGGTGACAGAGCGAAACTCCGTCTCAAAAAAAAAAAAAAAAAAAAACCACATAATTGCAAATTTCTCACACACACACAAACTTCCCAATGAAGATTTAAAAAATAATTTGGTGGAACTAAAACACTACATTTTTAAAAAGGTTTAAAACACTATATATATATATATATATATATCTCCTTTATAAAAATATCATTGCTTATTTTCCTTGGAACAAGACTTTTTTTTTTTTTTTGACGGAGTCTGGCTCTGTTGCCCAGGTTGGAATGCAGTAGCTTGATCTCTGCTCACTGCATGATCCGCCTACTGGGTTCACGTCATTCTCCTGCCTCAGCCTCCTGAGTAGCTGGGACTACAGGCGCCTGCCATCACGCCTGGCTAATTTTTTTTTTTTTTCGTATTTTTACTGGAGACGGGGTTTCACCATGTTAGCCAGGATGGTCTCGATCTCTTGACCTCCTGATCCGCCCACCTTGGCCTCCCAAAGTGCTGCGGTTACAGGCATGAGCCACCGTGCCTAGCCAATACTTTTTATTTTAAGAGCTACCCAATAATACATAGCATTATCTACCATGTAACTCTGTGCTAGGCAAGCAACCAGCAAACATGTTCCTTATTTGGGGGTCTTATTAGATCCACAGATTTAGTAATTCTCTTTCTTTCAACGATCCCATCTTCCAGAAATGATGCTTCCCAACATTCTTTCCTCCAGGAAAACCACAAACAATACCCCACCTCTCCAATATATCAAAAAGTTTGCGGCCGGGCATAGTGGCTTACGCCTGTAATCCCAGCACTTTGGGAAGCCGAGGTGGGCAAATCACCTGAGGTCGAGTTCAAGACCAGCCTGGCCAATATGGTGAAACCTCATCTCTATTAAAAATACAAAAAATTAGCTGGGCCATGGTGGTGCACACCCGTAATCCCAGCTACTTGGGAGGCTGAGGCAGGTCAATTACTTGAACCCAGGAGGCGGAGGTTGCAGTGAGCCGAGATAGTGCCACTGTACTCCAGCCTGGGCAACAAGTCTCAAAAAAAAGTTTGCAACAGGATAAATCACAAAACATACTGAAATATTTGCACAATACCTTATATGAAATCACATTTTTCACATGCAAATAATGACAAAACCCTTCACCACTGCATGAAAAAGTCCATCTTTCTTTTTTTTTTTTATTTTTTATTTTTGAGACGGAGTCTCGCTCTGTCGCCCGGGCTGGAGTGCAGTGGCCGGATCTCAGCTCACTGCAAGCTCCGCCTCCCAGGTTTACGCCATTCTCCTGCCTCAGCCTCCGGAGTAGCTGGGACTACAGGCGCCTGCCACCTTGCCCGGCTAGTTTTTTGTATTTTTTTTTAAGTAGAGACGGGGTTTCACGGTGTTAGCCAGGATGGTCTCGATCTCCTGACCTCGTGATCCGCCCGTCTCGGCCTCCCAAAGTGCTGGGATTACAGGCTTGAGCCACCGCGCCCGGCCAAAAGTCCATCTTTCATCGAGTCAATCTTACTATCAAAAAAAAAAAATCTTACTAAATGAAACAAAGATGTAATACAACTAGATACTTTGTTGAAATAAGCCTTTCCTTGTTGTCAGGGGTGGAAGTGGGAGGGAAAAAACTTGCAGTCTTCTCCTGGTCTTCTCCTATAGTGCATGCAAAGTTATTTTCTAAAATGTAACAGTACAGCCAGGTGCCTTGGCTTACACCTGGGTAATCCCAGTCCTATGGGAGGCCCAGGCATCACTTGCGATCAGGAGTTGGAGATCAGCCTGGGCAACTTGGTGAAACCTTGTCTCCATTAAAAACACAAAAATTAGCCAGGCACGGTGGTGCACATCTGTAATCCCAAATACTCTGGAGGCTGAGACTTTAGAATCACTTGAAACCAGGAGGCAGAGGTTGCAGTGAGCCAAGATTGCATCACTGCACTCCAGTCTGGGCAATAGAGGGAGAGACTGTCTCAAAAAAAAAAAAAAAAAAAGAAAAAAGAAAAGAAAATGTAACAGTACATTAGGTGTTCTTCCTAACAAAAACACTCTCTTATCAGCAAAAAACTTGGGAGTAAATGTGTTTAACAGAATTTATACTTTAAGAAAATCACAGCAGCAGCACTAAAACTACCTATTGTATCCAATTCCTAATCTAAAAAGGGCTTTTTAGAGATGGAACTGAAACTATTTTTTACTTCTTGAACAGTCAATTAAAACTTGATTCCTTAGCCACGTGCGGTGGCTCACGCCTGTAAATCCCAGCACTTTGGGAAGCCGAGGGGAGCAGATCACTTGAGGCCAGGGGTTCAAGATCAGCCTGGGAAACATAGTGAAACCCCATCTCTACCGAAAAAAAATAAAAAAAATTAGCCGGGCATGGTGGCACATGCCTGTAATCCCAGCTACTTGGGAGGCTGAGGCAGGAGAAGAGCATAAGCCTGGGAGGCAGAGGTTGCAGTGAGCCGAGATAGTGCCACCGCACTCCAGCCTGGCCAACAGAGCGAGATTAGAGATGGAACTGAAACTATTTTTTACTTCCTCAACAGTCAATTAAAACTTGATTCCTTAGCCACGTGCGGTGGCTCACGCCTGTAAATCCCAGCACTTTGGGAAGCCGAGGGGAGCAGATCACTTGAGGCCAGGGGTTCAAGATCAGCCTGGGAAACATAGTGAAACCCCATCTCTACTGAAAAAAATAAATTAGCCAGGCATGGTGGCACATGCCTGTAATCCCAGCTACTTGGGAGGCTGAGGCAGGAGAAGAGCTTAAGCCCAGGAGGCGGAGGTTGCAGTGAGCCAAGATAGTGCCACCGCACTCCAGCCTGGCCAACACAGCGAGATTCTGTCTTAAATAAATAAATAAATAAATAGTTGGAATGAGAACAGATTTTTCATAATCCATGACAGTCAGTCTTCTGCCTTTGTCCTAATTTATATACAAGAATTTAGTTCCTCTGAATTATTTAATGGTGGCCGGGGGAAGCTTTGGAGGCTGGAAAGAACTATCGTAAACTAAAGGTTCTATTTCAATACTTAAAATATTGACTTCCAGATTAATATCATAGAAATAAAAATTAAAATCTAGAATTATAAACCTTACTGGATGGGTGAGCATTTGGAGCATACCTTTCAAATTTATTATTGAAAGTATGTATAAAGAAGTTTACATCAGCCCTTGATGTTTACTAGTTTATTTGTGCAACATACCAAATAGATACGCTATAATGTTACTCAATTTGTGGACTTAATAACAGCTTTATTTCTTAAAGGCACTGGTTGTAGAACATACACTATAATAAGGTCAGCAGCAGTTAGTTTGGCACTACTAACAATATAATACGAAAAAGGGGCCTCCTCTAAATGATTACAGGATACGGAATTCTTGCCTGTAACTGCTGGTCCAAGTTCTCACCTTCCCGAATGACTACTATAATTTTTCCCCAAAAAATTGCTGATATATATGTTTAGGGTGACCTGAATGACTATTCTACTTAAATTTATTTACATTTTATTAAGATAATGCAATAGATTAGGTCTAAATATTGTTGGGATCACAAATGTTACATATTAAACATTTAGATAAAATGAGATTATTTCCAATTAGGTGAATGCCCTTTGATCCTTCACTTATGTTTTGGAAGCAGTGCCCTAGACCATCCACGATCTGCTCACTTTGAGAAGGGATCCCTCAAGATCAAAGGTATGAGTTTCTACTCTGAAGGTAACGCATGCATCCCCATCCAACAGCTTCAAAGGGCTGCAAGCAAGGCGTCCCCACAGTCCTTTTCAAAAAGCTACACAAACAAAACTCAAGTTTCCCCCGGTGTCCCTCATCTTGCCTACTTTAATTTCAGATCCTTTCCTTAACCTGCCCTTCATGAATCAAGCCTGTGCCAATTTAGAAACAGGAAAAAAATGTTTGATGCACATTACATATCTTTTCTGTATCAAGTTCTTATGAAGATTCCAAAAAGAGAAGCGATAAAGGAAACAAGGCCCGTAGTATGTAGGCCATTACAGTGCTTTGGCCTACTAGCACAGGAAAAAAAATACCTGTTGGGCAAAGCATGCAAATGACTGTAAAACATCCACAACAGCCATGTAGAGTAGTCATTTCATGCAAATCATTTCGTATACTACAAATTCTAAGTTTTGAAACGTCGAAAAGTCATAAACTTTGCTACAGTTTGGTTGATAGTGACAAAGTTCCATTTCAATCTCTTCTTTCCGATATATTAATAAACATCTTAAAACTTCTTGTCTGCTCTAACCATTAGATCACTGGTTATCATTAGAATGAATTAGTGATCACACCTATGTTGTAGTTTGAATAAGTTTTTAAAACAATTACTCCATCCACACAATGTGGAATTAGCCTGTTCCACAGACCAGTTCCCTCCCCCACAAAAGTGTTACTTTTACTTTAAAAAGTATATGACCAACATATCTCTGGTCCTGCCAGATTATCAGTTTATGTGCTGACTCAAACTGCCGTTTTCACAAGATAAATTTTCAAAGAAGCTAACAAAATAAGCTCTGCAAACATAAAACTGTAACTCACAAGGTATATTCATCTACAACATGGGTAAAACCCAAAACTTCTATTTCGGTGAAGGAAGGATGAAAAGAAGAGCTATCCATGCCCTAACGATTATTAAAATTGTCCGGTTAGAGGGAGAACAAAAAAAAACCCTAAACAAAGTTTCTTAAGCCCAGACACTAGGCAAGAACATGTGCATCCCCAGAACGCCAATGTAACAAATGCCTTGGAGAGATCGGGGCACACAAGTTTTTCCCTCAAGCGCCAATGGCCGAAGTACTCATATGAAAATCGAAATCGCAGAAAGCAGCACTGTGGCAGAAAAAAAGAAAAAAGGACTGATCTGGATGTCAAGAGACGTTGGTTTTAAGTCTCTTGGCTCAACAACTCCCGGAGTGACCTTGGGGAAACCTCTCCCTAGGCCTGTTTCGTTATCTTTAAGAGGAGACGTGAAGTCCCTTTACATTAACTCTATTCCAACTTCCAGTGATTCGAAACAGGCTTTCGGAATGCTTCTAATCAATGCCAGGAAAAAGGAAAAAACAAAAACAAAACAAAGCAAAAAAACAGGAATCAGGTTAAATGGGTCAAGAGGCCCCTAAGTGGATATAAAGCGGCTGGGTGAAGAGTAAGTGGACCCTGACCCAGCAAAGTACTGAGCGCGGTTTGGAGAGCGGGGGTGGCTGCGGGAGGACCGGGGGTGGGTCCGTAGTGCTCCCGGCCCGGGCAGGAGGTGGAGCCGAGGCTCTCGCGTGCATTGTCCCCGGGAGGGAGCCATGTTTCTTACTCCCCGGCACTCCCAGATGGCGGCCGGGGGCGCGGGGCCTAAGCAGACCAAAGCTCCAGGGACCTGGAGAGCCAGCGGAGGCAGGCAGCGGTGAGGGAGCTCCAGCCCGCGTAGGGGCTGTCTCCCGGGCTGCGGTCCCCGCGACGCACCCGAAGGCGGCAGGGGGAAGGAAGGGCCCCCGGGGCGACGGTTCCGGGCTCCGCGCCTCCCAGACCCCAGTCGATAAAGTGAGAAGGAAACCCATGCCCAACCACGGGCTGGGACAGCAGCTCGCAGGCCGCATCGGTCTCCTCTCCCCGCGCGGGCCGGGCGGCAGAGCAGTGGGAAACAGGCCCGCGCTCTCGACCTCGGAGGCCTCGGGCCGCCCCAACCCGGCGCGCCCCGATCAGCTACTCACCGTTGGCGCGTTTGAGGGCATTTTCCGGCCTCTGAAAATAGGCCGGCATCTTGGCGGCAGGCTCAGCTCACCCGGCGTCAGCGAACTCTCTAGTGGCCCGGGCCGGGAGAGGAGACGAAGGGGAACCAGCGTAAGGTTCCACGCGCCTCGCCAGCAGTCGCCCGCGCCCAGCCGGCCAGAGACGGAAAGGAAAGAGCCACGTGACCTCCGCGCGGCGGCCCTGCTGCCGTCCAGGCCCCGGATGTAGGGGCGGGCCTCCGTGCGCGCAAGCGCGCTGGCGTCACGCACGCAGACAGACGTGGCGGCGCCGGGATCCTAGGCGCGCAAGGTCCAGTTCCCCTCTTGGGCCAGTCCTGGGTAGTGTTAGGGAGACGGTTCCCAGGCTCTTCAATCTTCGAGCGAGAATTGGGGTGGGAAGGGTGAGTGTGGGTTCAGAGTTTCTGTCTGGAGATCAAGCAAACGTCTGCAGATTGATTTTCAAAGCGGCTTGTGCGGAGTCGTGCTGTTACAATAAGGTCCCATCCAACCAGGGAATGGCCTGTCTTGGCTATCTGAAAATGCTGAGTTTAACGACAGTAAGCAGGTGTCATCAGGTCAGCGCCGCTCAACCGTGAGGGACAAGCATGGGGAAGAGTGACGGCTAAAATAAGCAAGCAAGGTTATTTTATGTCTTGGTAATGTAAAAAGTTGGTGTTACAGGGATTGCCTTGAGAAATTGAGGCTCTCCGAGTGGGGACAGAGCGACCTGGTAAAGGGCGAAACGCCCTGGAGCACTGCAGACTTGCTTGGTGTTTGAAAACACAAGGAAAGGAGTGTCGTCACTTTTTACATACAGCGCACGTCACAAACAAATTAAGAAAAATTAGTGTTAGTGAAAAAAATCATTTTGAGAGGCTCTGTCTTTTATTGTTGCTTAACAATTTTAATGTTCGCAGACGAAGTACTTTACCTAGAACTTGAAAACTATTTGAACCGAATCTAATTCTCAAGCCCTTGGTATGAAATAAAGATGAGCTCAGAAGGAAAATTTAGAAGGCAACAGTGAAATCGATTATCGTCAATGTATTACACATTTAATAGATGAGATATGTGAATTAATGAATGAGGAAATTGGCCGGGCATGGTGGCTCACGCCTGTAATCCCAGCACTTTGGGTGACTGGGGCGGGTGGATTACCTAAGGCCAGGAGTTCGAGACCAGCTCGGCCAAGGCGAAACCCCGTCTCTACTAAAAGTACAAAAATTAGGCCTGGCGTGGTGGCTCACGCCTGTAATCTCGACGCTTTGGGAGGCCAAGGCGGGCGGATCACGAGGTCAGGAGTTCAAGACCAGCCTGGCCAACATGGTGAAACCCCCGTCTCTACTAAAGATACAAAAAATTAGCCGGGCGTGGTGGCAAGCGCCTGTAATGCCAGCTATTCAGGAGGCTGAGGCAGGAGAATCGCTGGAACCTGGGAGGTGAAGGTTGCAGTGAGCCTAGATTGTGCCACTGCACTCCAGCCTGGCTGACAGGGCGAGACTCCGTCTCAAAAAAAAAAAAAAAATTAGCCGGGAGCTGTGGCTGGCGCCTGTAATCCCAGCTACTCAGGAGGCTGAGGCAAGAGAGTCGCTTGAACCCCGGAGGCAAAGGTTGCAGTGAGCCAAGATCGGGCCACTGCACTCCAGCATGGGCGACAGAGCAAGACTCCGTCTCAAAAAAAGAAGAAAAAAAAAGAATGAGAAAAACCACAGGATATACACAAAAAGCATTTCCCCCTCATTACTTCTTCCTCCACAAAGAGGTTTTTCTTTTATTTTTCAACATGAACAGTTCTACTACAGGAGAGGTTTTTCTATTTAACTAAATTGATCACTTTTTTTTTTTTTTTTTTGAGACGTAGTCTTGCTCTGTCACCCAGGCTGGAGTGCAGTGGCCGGATCTCAGCTCACCGCAAGCTCCGCCTCCGGGTTTACGCCATTCTCCTGCCTCAGCCTCCCGAGTAGCTGGGACTACAGGCGCCCGCCACCTCGCCCCGCTAGTTTTTTGTATTTTTTAGTAGAGACGGGGTTTCACTGTGTTAGCCAGGATGGTCTTGATCTCCTGACCTCGTGATCCGCCCTCTCGGCCTCCCAAAGTGCTGGGATTACAGGCTTGAGCCACCGCGCCCGGCCCTAAATTGATCACTATAAAGAAAGAAGATTTGGAAATGTAAACATGGACCCAAAAGAATCACAAATTCTAAAGAAGTTTATTTTAAAATTAGTTTCAGAGAGCTCTTCCTCCAGAATGCTTAGACCATTCTGTGTCTGAGCTTACTCGACAAAAAATTAAGAGTCAGGCAGGGTTGATATAAAAACAACAAGTAGTGAGAAGCTGTAGTAACTTTTATGGGCAGGATCAAGAGACTTGTCTGTGTATATAATTATTAAGTCAAAATTAAAGAGTGAAACATATGAGCACGTACTTCTTTTAAGAGATGTAGACAGAGAACCATTTAGCAGATCATAGAGAGATGCAAACAAAATAAAGGAAAGTTGGCCTAAAAAATCAGAAAAAAAAAGCTTGCTGACATTCTTAACTTTCTGTTATCATTTCTCAAAGAAAATAGTAAAATGGGCCAGCATGATGGCTCATGTCTGTAATCCCAGCACTTTGGGAGGCCGAGGCAGGCGAATCACAAGGTCAGGAGTTTGAGACCAGCTTGACCAACATGCTGAAACCCCGTCTGTACTAAAAATACAAAAATCAGGCGTGGTGGCGCGCACCCCTAATCCCAGCTACTCGGGAGGCCAAGGCAGCAGAATCACTTGAACCCTGGAAGTGGAGGTTGCATGAGCCAAGACTGTGCCACTGCACTCCAGCCTGGGCAACAGACCAAGACTCCGTCTAAAAAAAAAAAAAATAGTAAAATGGCTTCATTCGTTATTACTCATTATTTGGTGTGCCCACAACAACACAGACACTAGAAACTTGGGAGATAGGTGGGGCACGGTGGCTCATGCCTGTAACCCCAGCACTTTGGGAGGCTGAGGCAGGTGGATCACAAGGTCAGGAGTTTGAGACCAGCCTGGCCAATATGGTGAAACCCTGTCTCTACTAAAAACACAAAAATTAGCCGGGCGCGGTGGCTCACGCCTGTAATCCCAGCACTTTGGGAGGCCGAGGCGGGCGGATCACAAGGTCAGGAGATCGAGACCACGGTGAAACCCCGTCTCTACTAAAAATACAAAAAATTAGCCGGGCGCGGTTGTGGGCGCCTGTAGTCCCAGCTACTCGGGAGGCTGAGGCAGGAGAATGGCGTGAACCCGGGAGGCGGAGCTTGCAGTGAGCCGAGATCGCGCCATTGCACTCCAGCCTGGGCTGGGCGACAGAGCGAGACTCCGTCTCAAAAAAAATAAAAAATAAAAAAAATAAAAATAAATAAAAACACAAAAATTAGCCTGGCGTGGCGGCAGGTCCCTGTAGTCCCAGCTATGCGGAAGGCTGAGGCAGGAGAATCACTTGAACCCCAGAGGTGGAGGTTGCAGTGAGCCAAGATCGTGCCACCACACTGCAGCCTGGACGACAGAGCGAGACTCTGTCTCAAAAAAAAAACAGAAACTTGGGAGATAAAATGAAATCCAGTATCTCTACATATTGATCCTTTTCCTTTCAAATTATTTAAAGTATATAAAGCATTTAGTAATATAACAAATGATCATATACTTGTATTTAAATAAAATTATGTAAAGTGTAGTGGCATTTTGGGAATGAATAAAGGTCTAACATCAATTTCCAGGATAAATTTACCTATTAAATTCAACCAACGTGGCCAGGTGCGGTAGCTCCTGCCTATAATCCCAGCACTTTGGGAGGCCAAGGCAGGTGGATTGCCTCAGTTCTGGAATTCGAGACCAGCCTGGTCAACCTGATGAAACCCTGTCTCTACTAAAAATGCAAAAATAAAAAGCAAAAAAAAAAAAAAAAAAACTAGCCGGGCATGGTGGTGCACACCTGTAGTCCCAGCTACTCAGGAGGCTGAGGCAGGAGAATTGCTTGAACCCAGGAGGCAGAGGTTGCAGTGAGCCAAGATGGAGCCACTGCACTCCAGCCTGGGCCACAGAGTGAGACTCCGTCTCAAAAAAAGAAAAAAAAATTTTTTTAATTAAAAATATGTATCTACCACAAATATTCAGTACCAGCTAATAGTCATTGGATGCTGAAGATAAAAAGATCAAGATGCCTGCTTTCAAGGAGTTAATGATTCACTGGTGAAAATAAATGAATACACAATGAGCGACAAGATAGGATCTAATCTGGGCCAGGAGAAAAGGATAATTATTTGCCATTGATTAATGCTTACTTAGTAGAAAACAGGCAACCTGAAGATGATAGAAACCACTTTGGGAAATGGTAAGAGGAAGTAATCAGGCTCATGGTTTTTTCTAACTAATCAAATTAATTTTGTATTACATATGACTGGATCATTAATATGTTTTAGGGTTTTTTTCTGACTTGAGTAAACATGATTCCCAGAAAGACAATTTTTAGCACAACAGAGGTACTGCATTATACATATTTGCAACATAGTATCATACAGCGTTAAAACAAGTAGCATGTTTTACAATTTACAAAGTGTTTTCACATTTCTAGTTTTATTTACAAGTTTGCGGTAATAAAGGTATTTGTACCCCATGAGCATAATGAATTTCAAAGAGGTTAACTAAGGTTCACAGTAATACATTCCTTCAACCGGCCATTATCAAGTGCATTTCATGTACCAGGCACAGTCGGCCGGGTGCGGTGGCTCACGCCTGTAATCCTAACACTTTGGGAGGCCAGGCAGTGGATCACCTGAGGTCAGGAGTTCGAGACCAGCCTGGCCAACATGGTGAAACCCAGTCTCTACTAGAAATACACAAAATTAGCCAGACATGGTGGCTCGATCCTGTAATCCCAGTTGCTCGGGAGGCTGAGGCAGGAGAATCGCTTGAACCCAGGAGGCAGAGGTTGCAGTGAGCCGAGTTTGCACCACTGTACTCCAGCCTGGTGACAGAGCAAGATTCTGTCTGAAAAAAAAAAAAAGATACTGGCTTTCCTATACCTAAATACCCCTTTCCTCCTCCCCATCCCACTACCTTCACCCCACTATCTGCTGCCAATACTTCAAGCCTCAGCTCAAAGACTTCCTTTGCAAAGCCTTTCCTGACTGCTGAGGGGTGACTGAATTGCCCCTTTGTTTGTGCTCTTGGCTCATGCAACCGTTAACTCTATCATCACCCATTCCTGAGCACTCTGCTACTCCTGCGACCTTCACAGGCAGCTGTATTCCTCCCTTGAGCCGCTGACTCCTGGAGGTGGCATCAGTGACCACCTGTGACCTGACCTTCCTGGTTGGGTCCTCTGCCTTACCTTAGCCACTTGCACACACGGTCATACCCTAGAGTCTAGACCAGAGGTCAGCAAACTTTTTCTGTGAAGGGCCAGGATGGTACATATTTTAGATTTTGTGAGCCAAGAGGCAATGTCTTCAACTCTTTGAGCAACTGTGCTTGCTGAAGGGATAATAGTCTGTGTGTGTATATATATGTGTGTGTGTGTGTGTGTATATATATATATATATATATATTTTTTTTTTTTTTTTTTTTTTTTTTGAGACAGAATCTCGCTCTGTCACCCAGACTGGAGTACAGTGGCATGATCTCGGCTCACTGCCAACCTCTGCCTCCTGGGTTCCAGTGATTCTCCTGCCTCAGTCTCCCAAGTAGGTAGGACTACAGGCATGCACCTCATGCATGGCTAATTTTTGTATTTTTACTAGAGACAGGGGTTTCACCATGTTAGGCAGGCTGGCCTCGAACTGCCGATCTCAGGTGATCCATCCGCCTTAGCCTCCCAAAGTGCTAGGATTACAGGCGTGTGCCACCACCGCCAGCCTTATATTTTAAAATACAAAGATTATTCTTAGCTCAAGCCTGAAAAACAACAGACAGTAGACCAAATTTGGCCCACAGGCCATAGTTTGCAGACTCCCATGCTAGGCCTTGTCAAACAATCTTAGGGCCAGGCGCAGTGGCTCATACCTGTAATCCCAGCACTTTGGGAGGCTGAGGCAGGTGGATCACTTGAGGTCAGGAGCTTGAGACCAGCCTGGCCAACATGGTGAAACCCCATCTCCACTAAAAATACAAAAATTAACCAGGCATGGTGGGGTGCACACCTGTAATCCCAGCTACTCCAGAGGCTGAGGCAGGAGAATTGCTTGAACCTGGGAGGCAGAGGTTGCAGTGAGCCAAGATTGTACCACTGCACTCCAGCCTGGGCAACAGAGCAAGACTGTCTCAAAAATAAAAAAGCAAACAACATGGTGAAACCCCATCTCTACTAAAAATACAAAAATTAGCTGGGCATGGTGGTGCATGCCTGTAATCCCAGCTACTCCAGAGACTGAGGCAGGAGAATTGCTTGAACCTGGGAAGCAGAGGTTGTAGTGAGCCAAGATTGCACCACTGCACTCCAGCCTGGATGGCAGAGCAAGGCTCCATCTCAAAAAATAAAAAATAAAATAAAATAAAATAATAAAAATCTTAGTTCCCAGCAGGGCGAGATGGCTCACACCTGTAATCCCAGCACTTTGTGAGGCCAAGGCAGGCGGATCACATGAGGTCAGGAGTTCGAGACCAAACTGCCCAACATGGCAAAACTCCATCTCTACTACAAATAGAAAAAAATTAGCCAGGCATGGTGGCAGGCACCTGTAGTCCCAGCTACTCGGGAGGCTGAGGCAGGAGAATCGCTTGAACCTGGGAGGTGGAGTTTGCAGTAAGCCAAGATCACACCACTGCACTCCAGCCTGTGCAAGAGGAGCGAAACTCAATCTAAAAAAAAAAAAAAAAAAACTTAGTTCCCAGAATCTCAATGTCAAGATTCACTTTTCAGCCACCACCTCCTATTGTTAACTCTATTGTGCTCCAACTCTAATGACCCTTCTGCTTTATCAGGACCTGCAATCCCTTTATCAATTCTGCTTCCTTTTCACTGCTCCTCATTTCCCATGGCCTCTATTTCCCCCTTTTCCAACTCAGATTCTACAGTTTTGTTCTTTTCTTCTTCACTTCTCTCTTTATTCTACTCAGCAAACCCCAACCCTGGTTAAATCCAACCCTCCACCCACCCCTTGCCTGCAGCCTAATGTGGCCACAAAAGAATGTATAAGCACATTGACAGGTCTCACCTTAAATTCAAGACCACAGGCCTCAACAAGCACGTTGTTGCTGCCCAGTCATCCTACTACACTGCTCTCGGCCCTATCCCATTCTCCCAGATGACTGTTTCATAGTTTTTCCTCTCTCTTCAATCCTCTAATGCTCCTTGCTCTACTTTACTCTCAGCCATGTCCTGCTTTCCCATAGCACTTGGGGCAGCTAGAAGAGAACTTTGGCACCCTGCCATCTCTTCCCCAACTCACACCTGCAGCTGTGCTCAGACGTTCTGCCTTCCCTCCTCCCACTCTGCAGTCTGGGGCTCCTGTCTCAAGCCAACCCCTATACACCAATGCATTTGATTCCATCTCTTACGTGCAGGGGTGACCCCTTCATGTCCTTGAAATACTTCCTTCACTTGACCTGCACTCTCACCCTTTCCTGATGTTCTCCTTACCTTGCTAACTACTCTTTGCTGGTGTCTCCTCATCTCTGTGACCTCTGAGACTGAAATATCCCAGGGCTCAGCCCCTGGACCTCATCCTTTCTCTAACTATGTTCATCAGTTGGTTCTAGCTTATAGCTTTAGAAATCACCTCTAGGTAGGCCGGGCGCGGTGGCTCAAGCCTGTAATCCCAGCACTTTGGGAGGTCGAGACGGGCGGATCACGAGGTCGGGAGATCGAGACCATCCTGGCTAACATGGTGAAACCCCGTCTCTACTAAAAAAAAAAATACAAAAAACTAGCCGGGCGAGGTGGCGGGCGCCTGTAGTCCCAGCTACTGGGGAGGCTGAGGCAGGAGAATGGCGTAAACCCGGGAGGCGGAGCTTGCAGTGAGCTGAGATCCGGCCACTGCACTCCAGCCTGGGCGGCAGAGCGAGACTCCGTCTCAAAAAAAAAAAAAAAAAAAAAAGAAATCACCTCTAGGTCCAGGCACGGTGGCTCAATTCTGTAGTCCCAGCACTTTGGGAGGCTGAGGTGGGCAGATGAGCTGAGGTCAGGAGTTCGAGACCAGCCTGGGCAACATGACGAAACCCCGTCTCTACTAAAAATACAAAAATTAGCTGGGTGTGGTGGCACGTGCCTGTAATTCCAGCTGCTCCAGAGGCTGAGAAAGGAGAATCGCTTGAACCCAGGAGGCAGAGTTGGCAGTGAGCCCAGGTCGCGCCACTGCACTCCAGCCTGGTGACAGAGCAACACTCCATCTCAGGAAAAAAGAAAAGAAAGAATCTCTAGGGACTGGCACAGTGGCTCATGCCTGTAATCCTAGCACTTTGGGAGACCAAGGTGGGCAGATCACCTGAAGTCAGGAGTTCGAGACCAGCCTGGCCAACATGGCAAAACCTCGTCTTTACTAAAAACACAACAATTAGCCGATCGTGGTGGTATATACCTGTAATCCCAGCCACTTGGGAGGCTGAGGCAGGAGAATCGCTTGAACCCAGGAGGCAGAGGTTGCAGTGAGCCAAGATCATGCCACTGCCCTCCAGCCTAGGCAACAGAGTAAGACTTCATCTCAATAAAGAAATCATCTCGCCGGGCGCGGTGGCTCAAGCCTGTAATCCCAGCACTTTGGGAGGCCGAGACGGGCGGATCACGAGGTCAGGAGATCGAGACCATCCTGGCTAACCCGGTGAAACCCCGTCTCTAGTAAAAAAATACAAAAAAAATAGCCGGGCGAGGTGGCGAGCGTCTGTAGTCCCAGCTACTCGGGAGGCTGAGGCAGGAGAATGGCGTAAACCCGGGAGGCGGAGCTTGCAGTGAGCCGAGATCCGGCCACTGCACTCCAGGCTGGGCGACAGAGCGAGACTCCGTCTCAAAAAAAAAAAAAAAAAAAAAAAAAAAAAAAAAAAGAAATCATCTCAGCTGGGCACGGTGGCTCACACCTGTAATCCCAGCACTTTGGGAGGCAGAGGCGAGCAGATCACGAGGTCAGGAGTTCGAGACCAGCCTGACCAATGTGGAAACCCTGTCTCTACTAAAAATACAAAACTTAGCTGGGCATGGTGGCGCGCACCTGTAATCCCAGCTACTCAGGAGGCTGAGGCAGGAGAATCGCTTGAACCCAGGAGGAAGAAGCTGCAGTGAGTTGAGATCAAGCCACTGCACTCCAGCCTGGGCAACAGAGCAAGATTTCGTCTAAAAAAAAAAAAAGAAAAAAAATTATCTCTAGGCTTATAAGTTACAAAATTGTATCACCAGCCCTAGACCTCTCTCCTGAAAGCCAGATCTCTCACATTCAGATGCCTGTTTGCCACATCTATTAAATGTTCAACGTACTACACACATTCAAACTGCCAAACACCTGTCTCCTCTACCTCCAATCTTCTCCTCCTGTCTGTCATCTTTCCCATGTTAATAATGGCAACCTGGTTCTTCCAGTTGCTCAGATCAAAAAATGTTGGAAGCATCCTTGAATCTTCTTTTCTTGTTACCTCCCCATGTCCAATCAACCCATCAATGAATCCCATATCTACTACCCCAATGGCTACCACCTGGTCCAAGTCACCACCATTTCTCAACCAGGGTATTGAATAACCTGCTAACTTGTCTGTGAGTTTCTACCTTTGGAAACCTTCACTTTACTCTCCTAATAGCAAGCAAAGGAATCCTTTTAAAACAAAAGTGAGATTATGTCAGTCCCCTGATCAAGACCCTCTTGTGGTTCACCAACTCAGTGAAAGCTAACATCCTTACAACAGCCTGCAAAGCCCTACACAGTTATCCATCACTCCCAGTGTCACCTTTTCAGCCATGATAACCTTCCCTCACCTCATTAAAGTCATAATAACATCCCTTCCACCCATGCTTCCTAGCAACCTTCTCTTCTTCTCTTCTTGATTTTCCTTCTCTCTCTTTTTTTTTGTTTTTTGTTTGTTTGTTTGTTTTTTTGGGACAGAGTCTCACTGTTGCCCAGGCTGGAGTGCAATGGCACTACAACCTCTGCCTCCTGGGTTCAAGCAATTCTCCTGCCTCAGCCTCCCAAGTAGCTGGGATTACAGGCGCCCACCAACACACCCGGCTAATTTTTGTGTTTTTAGTAGAGTTTGGGTTTCACCATGTTCGCCAGGCTGGTCTTGAACTCCTGACCTCAGGTGATCCACCCGCCTCTGCCTCCCAAAGTGCTGGGATTACCGGGGTGAGTCACTGCTCCTAGCCTTTCCTTCTCTTCTTGATCAGGTTTGTCACCATCTGATTCCCATATATTTTATGAATTTATTTCTTTATTATCCACCCCTTTAGAATACAATGAGCTTGATGAGGGCAAGGATTTTGTGTCTGTTTCATTTACTGCTGTATGTCTAGCACCTACAACAGTGCCTGGCACATAGTAAGCACTCGCTAAATTTCTGTTGAATAAATAAACTGATTAAAGGAGGCTTCCTGTATTATGATTGCCTATCTCCATGCTGGTCTCCTGTATGCCACTGGGAGTCCTTTGAAGGTTGTCACCAGGACAGTTCATTTTTGCATGTAGATCGTGCCTGGCACATAGTCAATACCAGAAAGTGGTTGTTCATTTTATGTTTCATAGCACCTTGACGGTTCCGACGGTGTGATAACAAGGTCTGAAACCTTATAGCTGTGCATTCTATTTTTTTTTGAGACGGAGTTTCGCTCTTTTTGCCCAGGCTGGAATGCAATGGTGCGATCTCGGCTCACCACAACCTCCGCCTCCCGGGTTCAAGTGATTCTCCTGCCTCAGCCTCCTGAATAGCTGGGATTACAGGCATGCACCACCACCCCGGCTAATTTTTGTATTTTTAGTAGAGACGGGGGTTTCTCCATGTTGGTCAGGCTGGTCTTGAACTCTCGACCTCAGGTGATCCACCCCCCCGCCCTCGGCCTCCCAAAGTGCTGGGATTACAGGCGTGAGCCACCGTGCCCGGCCTACAGCCTTGCATTTTTTTTTTTTTTTTTTTTTTTTTTTTTGAGACTGAGTCTGGCTCTGTCGCCCAGGCTGGAGTGCAGTGGCCGGATCTCAGCTCACTGCAAGCTCTGCCTCCCGGGTTTACGCCATTCTCCTGCCTCAGCCTCCCGAGTAGCTGGGACCACAGGCACCCGCCACTTCGCCCGGCTAGTTTTTTGTATTTTTTAGTAGAGATGGGGTTTCACCGTGTTAGCCAGGATGGTCTCGATCTCCTGACCTTGTGATCCGCCCGTCTCGGCCTCCCAAAGTGCTGGGATTACAGGCTTGAGCCACCGCGCCCGGCCACAGCCTTGCATTCTTAATCATGAAAGTGTCCAACCGAGGTTGGAAATTTTCAACAGTGGTCCATGAAGTGCAGATGTGAGGTGCACTGTACCTCAGCCAGACGGTTCTCATTGGACCTTTTGGGTTCTGCAAATTCAAAGCAGGTAAATTGGAATGCAGCTTCAGTTAAGTGTATATTTAGTAAAAACATGTCCTGGCAGTATTTGTTACCTCCCGGGAGAAATGCATCTTACACTTGACTGTCTTCAGCCTTTAAGTTTCTGCCAGACTCCAGGAGAAGGCTGAGGGGAAGGAGCGAGCATGTTTGTGGGATCAGTGCATATACTCACACATGCCATTATCCACATGCTGTGAAGTGCAGCTCTTCCTTGGGGATTTAGGAGGTTATGCCCAAAACCACACAGACCAGTCAGGGCCAACAAAGCAGAGTGAGTAATACACTGTGCATAGTGGTTTTGGGTGTGGTTAGAAAACAAGCATCTCTGTTAAATATGTTAAATACGATTAAAAGGAAACCTAAAACCACAGGGTGTGGACTTTTATGTTGGGGGTGTGTGTATTAGATAATCTTCACATGGACCTATTCATTGTATTAGCTACTCATGGCGCAGCTTAAATGGCACCTCCTCAAGAGCCTTCTCGTGGTCATTTGCTCTAAGTCTGTTTTAGCCCAGCATAGTGTCATAAGCCTGTAATCCCAACAATTTGGGAGGCTGAGACAGGAGGATCACTTGAGCCTAAGAGCTCAAGACCAGCCTGGGGAACATAGGGAGACCTTCTCTCTACAAAAAATAAAAAATTAGCTAGGTGTGGTGGTGCACCTGTGGTCCTAGCTACTCAGGAGACTGAGGTAGGAGGATCACTTGAGCCTGGGAGGTCGAGGCTGCAGTGAGCCATGATCACACCACTGTACTCCAGCCTGGGTGATGGAATGAGACCCTGTCTCCAAAAAACAAAACAAATAAAAAATAAAGGCTACTTTTTTTTTTTTTGAGATAGAGTCTTGCTCTGTTGCCCAGTCTCGAGTGCATTGGCACCATCTTGGCTCACTGCAACCTCCGCCTCCCGGGTTCAAGCGATTCTCCTGCCTCAGTCTCCTGAGTAGCTGGGATTACAGGTGCCCACCACCATGCCCAGCTAATTGTTGTGGGTTTTTTGTTTGTTTGTTTGTTTGAGACTGAGTCTTGCTCTGTCACCCAGGCTGGAGTGCAGTGCTGTGATCTTGGCTCACTGCAACCTCTGCCTCCTGGGTTCAAGCAATTCTGCCTCAACCTCCCAAGTAAATGGGACTACAAGCGTGTGCCACCACGCCCGGCTAATTTTTTGTATTTTTAGTAGAGATGGGGATTCACCACGTTAGCCAGGAGGATCTCGATCTCCTGACCTCGGGATCCACCCACCTTGGCCTCCCAAAGTGCTGGGATTACAGGCATGAGCCACCACGCCCGGCCAAGACTACCTGTTTTAATTGTCTCCCGAGGGGTTGTCAGTATATTTCAGAGTATATTTGATGGTTCTAACTGCATGATGACAAGGTCTGGTTGCTGTCTCTCTCACTACACTGGATGGTAAGATTGAAGGAATCAAGTGTGTCTTGTTTACCATTGTATCTCCGGCTCCCGGAACTATGCCCAGTGCAAAGCAAGTACTCCATAAATGTGTGATGTGTGAATAAATAAAGGAATGAAGAGTTTGGTAAGCAAAATTCTTAGACGTCTCCAGGAGTCCTATCCCTGGTATACATGCCTTGTCCCTGGGGCTGTAAATGTGAGGGATATCACTCTTGTGATTAGGCTATGTTATCTGTCACAATTGATTTTAAGATAGGGAGAAGCTGGGCTGGGCGCAGTAGCTCAGGCTTGTAATCTCAGCACTTTGGGAGGCCAAGGCGGGAGGATCACTTGAGGTCAGAAGTTTGAGACCAGCCTGGCCAACATGACAAAAGCCCTTCTTGACCAAAAATACAAAAATTAGCCAGGTGTGGTGGCTCACATCTGTAATCGCAGCTACTTGGGAGGCTGTGGGTTGCAGAGGCAGGAGAACCACTTGAGCCTGGGAAGCAGAGGTTGCAGTGAGCCAAGATCACGCCACTGCACTCCAGCCCAGGTGACAGAATGAGACTCTGTCTCAAAAAATCAAAAAAAGAAAAGAAAAGAAAAAAAAGATAGAGAGAAACTGGGTGTGGTGGCTCATGCCTCTAATCCCAGCACTTTGGGAGGCAGAGGCAGGAGGATCGTTTGAGCCCAGGAGTTCAAGGCTGCAGTGACCTATGATCCTGCCACTACATTCCAGCTCTGGGAACAGAGCAAGACCCTGTCTCAAAAAAAAAAAAGAAAGAAAGAGGAAGAAAGGGTAGGTTGTTCTTTGGTCTTGGCAGCAGAAGATAACGAAGGGAGTGATATTCTTTGGAAAGCGTCGCAATAAGATGCACACATTGAGCCTGTGCTGTGGCTCTAGGCCTACTACTTCAAAAGTTGACCTGTGGCAAATGTGGCTACTCGGCCAAGCACAAGAGAAAGTATAATTGGAGCTCCAGGGATTAAAAAAAAAAGAAAAAGAAAAAGAAAAATACTAGGACCAGTTCAATTATGCACCTAAAAATTGTACACAGGTTGCTGGGCGCCGTGGCTCATGCCTGTAATCCCAGCACTTTGGGAGGCCAAGGCGGGCAAATTGCTTGAGTTCAGGATTTTGAGATCAGCCTAGGTAACTTGATGAAACTTCGTCTCTATAAAAAATACAAAAAAATTAGCCAGGTGTTGTAGTGTGTGTGTGTAGTCCCAGCTATTTGGGAGGATGAGGTGGGAGAATCACCCGAAACAGGGAGATTGAGGCTGCAGTGAGGCAAGCCGTGAACGCGCTACTGCACTCTAGCCTGGGTGACAGAGTGAAACCCTGTCCTCAAAAATAAAATAACATAAAATAAAATAAGCATTTCAACAATTAGCTATGCAATGAGTGTTCTGTGTTTTTTTGTTTTTTGTTTTTTAAAGATTGAGGGGGAGAGTATTTGGGTGCGGCTTACTCAATCAGGTAAGCCTTTTACATCCATCCGTGTGGAGAGGTCAGAAGCAAAGGAAAGGATTCCAAGCGTGAGCAGGCACACAGAAGGAACCCAAGGCAAGAAACTGCAGGCACTTCCAAGGGCTGAGGTAAGCCCTCCAGCCAACACCCAGCCAGAGAACAGGGGCCTCAGTCCTACCCCTGCAACGAAATTATTCTGTCAACAATCTCAATAAGCCTGGAAGCAAACGCATCCCCAGAGCCTCCAGAGAGGACTGCAGTCTGATCAGCGCCTGGATCCACAGCCTGGCAAGACACTAAGCAGGTCATCCAGTCACACTCTTCCTAGACAACTGACCTACAGAACAGTGAGCCAATGAAAGGGTTTTTGTTTGTTTGTTTGTTTGTTTGTTTGAGATGGAGTCTTGTTATTATTGCCATAACAAACCATATCCCATAAACATGCCATATTTGGACCTTTTGGGTTCTGCAAATTCAAAGCAGGAAAATTGGAATGCAGCTTCAGTTAAGTGTTTATTTAGTAAAAACATGTCCTGGCAGTATTTGTTACTTTGTGACATTGGGCACGTAATCTCTCTGTAAGCCTCCGTTTTCCCATCTGCAAAACAGCCACAATATAGGTGTGGTAGGGTTTAAATGAGATACTACATATAGTACTTTTTTCTTTCCTCTTTTTTTTTTTTTTCCCCCGAGACAGGGTTCTTGTCGCCCAGGCTGGAGTACGGTGGCATGATCTCGGCTCACTGCAGCCTCCTCAACTTCCTGGGCTCAAGCAATCCTCCCACTTCAGCCTCCTGAGTAGCCGGGACCACAGAAATGCGCCACCATGCCTTGCTAATTTTGTTACTTTTTTGTTGAGAGGGGGTTTCTCCATGTTTCCCAGGCAGGTCTTGAACTTCTAAGCTCAAGCAATCCATCCACCTTGGCCTCCCAAAGTGTATAGAAAGCGTGAGGTCCTCTTAGGACAGTCCCCGATGCACTACTTTTTAGAAATCATCTTCACATATATGCATGTAAGATGGAAAAAACAACCAACACATGAAACACAGCCTTTTTCTACCCCTCAACTGCAAGTATTCTGATATTGACTAGTGGGTGGGCATTGCCCCCTCTTCCTTTATAAAACCTATACTTTATCAGGTAGATGTGATAATCAATTGGGAGGACCCCTGGAGAAGTGGGGTGAGAGATTCATGTAGATAAGGTGGGTGGATGTAGATATTCATGTAGATATTCAATGGATAAGGTGAGAGAAAGAGGGGTAAGAGATATATTTTGGCTGGGTGTGGTGGCTCGTGCCTGTAATCCTAGCACTTTGGGAGGCTGAGGCAGGCAGATCACTTTAGCTCAAGAGTTCAAGACCCGCCTGGGCAACATGGCTAAACTCCATCTCTACTAAAAATACAGAAATTAGCTAGGCATGGTGGCGCACACCTGTAGTCCCAGCTACTCAGGAGGCTGAGGCAGGAGAATTGCTCGAGCCCAGGAGGTAGAGGTTGCAGTGAGCTGAGATGGCACCATGGCACTCCAGCCTGGGTGACAGAGCCAGACCCTGTCTTAAAAAAAGAAAGAAAAGAAAGAAAGAAAATAGAAAGAAAAAAGAAAAAGAGTAACTTTACAGCAGAGAAATCTGGCAAACATAACCTCAGGCAGGTGATCAAGGTCAACACCTTGATGAACCCTTCATATGACTTAATGAGAATGGCACTTTACCTCTGTGATCTCCTTTACAAAAAATGTTTCATTCAGTCCAATCATGAGAGAAACATCAGACAAGTCCTTATGGAAGCATAGACTACAAAATACCTGACCAATCCTCAAAACTGCCAAAGTCAGGCCGAGCTTGGTGGCTCATGCCTGTAATCCCAGCACTTTGGGAGGCCGAGGTGGGTGGATCACTTGAGGTCAGGAGTTCGAGACCACCCTGGCCAACATGGTGAAACCCTGTCTCTACTAAAATACAAAAATTAGCCAGGCATGGTGGCGCATGCCTGTAATCCCAGCTAGTTGGGAGGCTGAGACAGGAGAATCGCTGGAACCCAGGAGGCGGAGGTTGCAGTGAGCTGAGATTCAGCTACTGCTCTTAAGCCTGGGTGACAGAGAGAGACTCCATCTCAAAATAAATAAATAAAGAGCCACCATGCTGGGCCTAGGCCTATTATTATTATTATTTTGAGACAGAGTTTCGCTCTTGTTGCCCGGGCTAGAGTGCAATGGTGTGATCTCAGCTCATTGCAACTTCTGCCTCCTGGGTTCAAGGAATTCTCCCACCTCAGCTTCCCAAGTCACTGGGATTACAGGCGCCCACCACCACGCCTAGCTAATTTTTGTATTTTTAGTAGAGACGGGGTTTTACCACGTTGGCCAGACCAGTCTCAAACTCCTGACCTCAGGTGACCTGTCTGCCTTGGCCTCCCAAAGTGCTGGAATTACAGGCATGAGCCACCGCCCCCGACCTAAAAGGTTTATTTTTAAAAATCTGAGAGGAAAGGAATTTTAAGACATTTCACTGTAGGTAATAAATTCTGTCCTCTTTAATGTTTTTTGGGAAACGGAAATAAGGATCAGAATTATTTTAATTACATTTTCCTTGCTGAACTATGTCGTATTCTTTTTTTTAGAGACTGCTTTATTTTAGAGGCTGAATTTTGCTTTGTCACACAGGCTGGAGTGCAGTGGCTCAATCATAGCTCATGACAACCAGTGACTCCTGGGCTCAAGTGATCCTCCCATCTCAGCCTCCTGCGTAGATAGGTTCAGGTGCATACCTCCAAGCCTACCTAATTTTTTTTTTTTTTTTTTTTTTTTTTTTTGAGACGGAGTCTTGCTTTGTCCCCCAGGCTGGAGTGCAGTGGCCGGATCTCAGCTCACTGCAAGCTCCGCCTCCCGGGTTCACGCCATTCTCCTGCCTCAGCCTCCCGAGCAGCTGGGACTACAGGCGCCCACCACCACGCCCGGCTAACTTTTTTTTTTTTTGTATTTTTAATAGAGACGGAGTTTCACCGTGTTAGCCAGGATGGTCTCGATCTCCTGACCTCGTGATCCGCCCGCCTCGGCCTCCCAAAGTGCTGGGATTACAGGCGTGAGCCACCGCGCCCGACAAGCCTACCTAATTTTTAAATTATTTTTGTAGAGACAGGGTCTTGCTATGTTGCCCAGGCTGCTCTCGAACTCCTGGGCTCAATCCTTTTGCCTCAGCTTCCCAAAATGCTGGGACTACAGGCATGAGCCATGGTGCCCAGTCCATGAACTATTTCTTTTAATGCAACATAGTAGCCAGGTGTGATGGCTCACACCTGTAATCCCAGCACTTTGGGAGGCTGAGGTGGGAGGATCTCTTAAGGCCAGGAGTTCAAAACCAGCCTGGGCAACATAGTGAGACTCCCATCTCTACAAAAATAAAATTAAAATTAACTGGGCATTGTGCCTCATGCCTGTAGTCCCAGCTACTCTGGAGGCTGACGCATGAGGATTGCTTGAGCCTAGGAGTTCAAGGCCATACTGGGTAACATAAGGAAATCCCATCTCCACAAAAAGTTTTAAAAAATTGCCGGGCATGGTGGCACAAACCTGTGGTCCCAGCTACTTGGGAAGCTGAGGCGGGAGAACTGCTTGCGCCTGGGAGGTCGAGGATGCAGCAAGCTGTGATTGAACCGCTGTACCCCAGCCTGGGTGACAGAACAAGACCCTGTGACATAAATAAATGAATAAATAAGAAAGAAAGAAAGAAAGAAAGAAAGAAAGAAAGAAAGAAAGAAAGAAAGAGAGAACGAGAGAGAGAGAAAGAGAGAGAGAAGGAGGGAGGGAGGGAAGGAAGGAAGGAAGGAAGGAAGGAAGGAAGGAAGGAAGGAAGGAAGGAAGGAAGGAAGGAAGGAAAGAAAGAAAAATGCAACATGGCTCGAAACCTGGGCTTCTTAGGGCTGGAGATCTACCCAGCATCCTGAAACTCTGGAGAACACAAGAAGGATGACTGCATCTTGGGAATGTTCTGGAAGCCTCACATATGCTAGAAGTGAGGACAGAATGTCAGAGCAGTTGACTGAATCCCCTTCCGGTTCCCAAGTGAGACTGAATCCCTTAAATTAAAAGAGCTTGGCCAGGCGTGGTGTCTCACGCCTGTAATCCTGGCACTTTGGAATGCCAAGGCGGGTGGATCACTGAGGCCAAGAGTTTGAGACTAGCCTGGCCAACATGGTGAAACCCCATCTCCACTAACAATACAATTAGCAGGATGTAGTGGTACACACCTGTAATCCCAGCTATTCAGGAGGCTGAGGCAGAAGAATTGCTTGAGCCTGGGAGGTGGAGATTGTAGTTAGTGGAGATCACACCACTGCACTCCAGCCTGGGTGACAGAGCAAGATTCCGTCTCAAAAAAAAAAAAAAAAAAGGGCTGGGTGCAGTGGCTCACACCTGTGCCTGTGATCCCAACACTTTGGGAGGCCAAGGTGGGTGGATCACCTGAGGTCAGGAGTTCGAGACCAGCCTAACCAATGTGGTGAAACCCTGTCTCTACTAAAAATACAAAATTAGCTGGGCGTGGTGGCCTGCACCTGTAGTTCCAGCTACTTGGGAGGCTGAGACAGGAGAATTGCTTGAATCCAGGAGGTGGAGGTTGCAGTGAGCCGAGATTGCATCACTGCGTTCCAGCCTGGGCGACAGAGCAAGACTCCATCAAAAAAAAAAAAAAACATAACAAAACTTCCACTCTAATGGCTCCCTTGGCTGACACATAACCAATCTATGATGGAATCCAATTACAGAAACAAAGATGAAAAATAACCACATTTGACTCACAGGAACCTGGGATTGGACTTTGTGGGGTCTGAAGTGCACTTGTCCACGTGGCCGGTTTAGGCACTTTCCAAATCTGCTTCAGTGCCAGTAACTTACTCTTTTTCTGCAGAGCAAGGAGTGAGCAGTCTGTGCAAAAAAGAATTCACACGACAGGCCTGAGGGTGATATCCATAGAAAGTCTACTGGCCAGGTTGGCCCATGGCTGTGCCTGGAAACTTGGACTTCTGCAGTGTTCCCAGCATTTCCAGAACTGATAGAACTGATCAGAGTGATGGACTATGCCTGAACTATTTGTACATACAATGTGGTTCATGAGAGTCTGGAAATTTGGTATGAGCTAGGCAGAGGGTACTTATGTGACTGGCTCCCAGTAAAAACTGAGTTACTTGGTGACTGAGTTCTAACAAACTTCCCTGGTTGATAAATATCACAAGTATTGCCACAACTTGTTGCTGGAGGAATTAGGTGTGTCCTATATGATTCCACCAGGAAATAACTCCTGGGAACTTGGCCCTGGTTTCTTCCAGACATCACCCCATGTGTTTTTTCCCTTTGCTGATTTTGCTTTCTATCCTCTGGCTGTAATAAATCATAGCCCTGAGCTGGGGATGGTGGCTCACATGTGTAACACTAGCACTTTGGAGGCTAAGGTGGGTGGATCACTTGAGGCCAGAAGTTTGAGATCAGCCTGCACAATAAAGTGAGATCACATCTTAAAAAAAAAAAAAAAAAAGAGCTAGGCATGGTGGTGCCTGCCTGTAGTCCCAGCTACTCAGGAGGATGAGGTGGGAGGATCACTTGAGCCGGGATCAAAGCTGCAGTGAGTCGTGATCGCGTCACTGCACTCCAGCCTGGGTGACAGAGTGAGACCCTGTTTCACAAAAATAAAAATGTATATTATAGCCATGAGTATAGCTATATGCTGAATCCTGAGAATCCTTCCAACGAATCATTGAGTTTGGGGGGTGGTCTTGGGGACCCTTTGTATTCTTATCTATAAAATTAGACTATTCTTTTTTTTTTTTTTTTTTTTTTTTTGAGACGGAGTCTCACGCTGTTGCCCAGGCTGGAGTGCAGTGGCGCGATCTCGGCTCACTGCAAGCTCCGCCTCCCGGGTTCCCGCCATTCTCCTGCCTCAGCCTCCTGAGTAGCTGGGACTACAGGCGCCCGCCACCGCGCCCGGCTAATTTTTTGTATTTTTAGTAGAGACGGGGTTTCACTGTGGTCTCGATCTCCTGACCTTGTGATCCGCCCGCCTCGGCCTCCCAAAGTGCTGGGATTACAGGCTTGAGCCACCGCGCCCGGCCTAGACTATTCTTATCTATAAAACTAGCATAAAGATTTTCCCTGATTCAAATCTTTATTGGGAGAGTCACAGAGGAAAGTATGGTTAGCTCCATTTGATCACTGAGAAAACATGCACAGAAAAGATAGGCAACATGTGTGAGGTTTTGCAGCTAAGATGGGCAAGGGGGGTTGGAACTCAAGTTGTCTGTTTCCACACCCCAGCTCCATCTGTCTGTGACAGCGCAGAGGTCATTCTTACTTCTAAAGGTTGGGGATGCGTCGCCTCTACTCTCTCCACCTTCTATTCTCTCCACCTTTTCCCTTCACTCTGGTATACCTGTCTGGCAGGTGAGACAGCACATGTGGAGAAATAGGAGGGAAGGAGGTGTCAATTCCAGGTATCATCCCACTCACTGGAGCCTGGACACACCCCTCATTATCTTTCCCCTCCCTGCACCCACTGTCACCTCCCTCTCCTTTGTTTTATTATCTGTTCATCATCATCTTCATCCTCATTTCTTTTCTTTTTCTTTTTTTTTTTTCTGAGATGGAGTCGCTGTCACCCAGGCTGGAATGCAGTGGTGCGATCTTGGCTCACTGCAACCGTCGCCTCTTGGGTTCAAGTCACTCTGCCTCAGCTTCCTGAGTAGCTGGGATTATAGGCGCCCACCACCATGCCTAGCTAATTTTTGTATTTATAGTAGAGATGGGGTTTCACCATGTTGGCCAGGCTAGTCTTGAACTTATGACCTCAAGTGACCCACCCACCTCGGCCTCCAAAGTGGTGTTATTACAGGCATGAGCCACCACGTCCGGCCAGTCCTCATTTATTTTCTAAATGCTTCCTGTTACAAATATTTGCACAATGTGCAAAGGAAATCAAGTTTTACTGATCTTGTGTTCTTGCTAATTTAATGGAAAATGACTCTCCAAGCCCAAATGCCACACATAATTATATCATGTATTGTGGGGTAAATGTGTCTCTGTAAGACTCAACAAATGACCTTGGTGAAGCAAAAAGGATAGGAGATCTAGGGCATTTTTTTTTTTTTTTTTTTGAGATGGAGTCTCGCTCTGTCACCCAGGCTGGAGTGCAGTGGCCAGATCTCAGCTCACTGCAAGCTCCGCCTCCTGGGTTCACGCCATTCTCCTGCCTCAGCCTCCCAAGTAGCTGGGACTACAGGTGCCCGCCACCACGCCCGGCTAATTTTTTTTATTTTTAGTAGAGACGGGGTTTCACCGTGTTAGCCAGGATGGTCTCAATCTCCTGATCTCATGATCTGCCCGCCTCGGCCTCCCAGGGTGCTGGGATTACAGGCGTGAGCCACTGCGCCCAGCTGGGCATATGGTTTTAACATATTTTCTCATCATTTCTGTTTATCATGTTTCATCAAATCTAGAAATGCTATCAACGATGATGTATCATTATTTTATACACCACTTGGGAAAAGAAAACACTATGAATTATAATTGTAAAATGCATCCCAATTTCAGAGACTTTTTATTTAAACAACTGGAAGCAGCCAGCATGGTGGTTCACACCTGTAATCCCAGCACTTTGGGAGCGTGGGGCGGGTGGATAGCTGGAGCTCACAAGTTCAAGACCAGCCTGGGCAACATAGTGAAACCCCATCTCTACTAAAAATTCAAAAAGAAAAAGAAAAAAAGTATTAGCCAGGCGTGGTGGCGCACACCTGTAGTCCCAGCTGCTTGGAAGGCTGAGGTGGGAAGATGGCTTAAGTTGGAGAGGCTGGCCGGGCGTGGTGGCTCAAGCCTGTAATCCCAGCACTTTGGGAGGCCGAGACGGGCGGATCACGAGGTCAGGAGATTGAGACCATCCTGGCTAACACGGTGAAACCCCGTCTCTACTAAAAATTACAAAAAAAACTAGCCGGGTGAGGTGGCGGGTGCCTGTAGTCCCAGCTACTCGGGAGGCTGAGGCAGGAGAATGGCGTGAACCCGGGAGGCGGAGCTTGCAATGAGCCGAGATCTGGCCACTGCACTCCAGCCTGGGTGACAGAGCAAGACTCTGTCTCAAAAAAAAAAAAAAAAAAAAAAAAAAAAAAAAAAAAAAGTTGGAGAGGCTGAAGTTGCAGTGAACAGAGATTTTGCCAACTCCCAGATCATTCAGGGGAACAAGCTGCCCCAGGAGCAACAAGTTAGGGCTGGTCCTGAGGTCCATGACTCCACACACACACACACCCCTTGTTGCCTTCTCTCTGTGGTATTGGTATTCCTGTGGGTATCTGGCACATTTCCTCTTAAACCCTTCTCACAAAGGGACGTAATTGTATGTTTTAATTCCAGACAAGGGACTGAGTGGCTGGCCAAGGAAGACTAAGCAAACTCAAGGGGCCCACACCTTGACTGCAGAGAGAAGAGAGGGGTTACCTTCAGTAATTCAAAGTTTTGCCGGCTCCTCTTTTGCAAGAGAAAAGGAGGAAACCCCCACAGAAATACAATCTCTGGCAAGGCAATCCATATACATCGAATACAAATTACCAGCCAGGCACAGTGGCTCTAACTTGTAGTCCCAGCACTTTGGAAGCCAAGGTGAGTGGATTGCTTGAGCTCAGGAGCTTGGGACCCGCCTAGGCAATCTAGTGAGACCCTGTCTCCGCTAAAAATACAAAACAATAGCCAGGCTATTTTGCACACCTGTGGTCCAAGCTACTCCAGAGGCTGAGGTGGGAGGATGGCTTGAGCCCAGAGGGCGAAGGTTGCAGTGAGCTGAGATTGCACCACTGCACTCCAGTCTGGGTGAAAGAGCCAGACCCTGTCTCAAAAATAAGTAAATAAATAAACAAATAAATAAAGAAGACATAAATAAATGAGCTCAGGAGTTTGAGACCAGCTTGGGCAACACAGTGAAACCCCATCTCTACAAAAAATACAAAAATTAGCAGAGCGTGGTGGCGCGTGCCTGTAGTCCCAGCTACTCAGGAGGCTGAGGTGGGAGGATCGCTTGAGCCCAGGAGGCAGAGGTTGCAGTGAGCAGAGATCATGTCACTGCCCTCCAGCCTGGGCAACAGAGTCAGATCCTTTCTCAAAAAGAAAACAAAATCAAATGACCCCCAAACCCTCCAAATTACCTAAGGGTAGCTACATTCGTTTTCTCAGGCTGCCATAATGAAGTAGCACAGAGTGAGTGGCTTGAACAACAAAAATGTACTTTCTCACATCTCTGGAGGCTAGAAATCCAAAATCAAGGCATGTGGGCAGGTTAGTTCCTCTGCTGCCTCTCTATTTGGCTTGCAGATGGCTGCCTTCTGGCTACCTCTTCACATATGCTCTTTCCTATGTCCACGCAGGCCTCTGGTGTCTCTCTGTGTCCACATTTCTTCTTCTTTTTTTTTTTTTTTTGACAGTGTCTCGCTCTGTTGCCCAACTGGAGTGCAGTGGCGCGATCTTGGCTCACTGCAACCTCTGCCTCCCGAGTTCAAGTGATTCTCCTGCCTCGGCCTCCTGAGTAGCTGGGATTACAGGCACCTGCCAATATGCCCAGCTAATTATTTTTGTATTTTTAGTAGAGACAGGGTTTCACCATGTTGGCCAGGCTGGTCTCAAGCTCTTGACCTCAAGTGATCCACCTGGTTCAGCCTCCCAAAGCGCTGAGATTACAGGCTTGAGCCATTGCACACGGCCCACATTTCTTCTTTTAATAAGGACATCCATTAGATTGATTAGGGCCCACCATGAATGGCCTCATTTTAACCTAAGCACCTCTTTAAAGGCCTCCAATACAGTCACTTTCTGAGGTACTCAGGGTTAGGGCTTCAACATATGAATTTTGAGGGGACACAATTCAACCCAGAATAATAGCTGAAACATGTTAAGTTTTTTTTTTTGAGACGGAGTCTCGCTCTGTCGCCCAGGCTGGAGTGCAGTGGCATGATCTCAGTTCACTGCAAGCTCCACCTCCCGGGTTCACGCCATTCTCCTGCTTCAGCCTCCCGAGTAGCTCAGACTACGGGCACCCACCACCACGCCTGGCTAATTTTTTGTATTTTTATTAGAGACAGGGTTTCACCGTGTTAGCCAGGATGGTCTCGATCTCCTGACCTTGTGATCCGCCCGCCTCGGCCTCCCAAAGTGCTGGGATTACAGGTGTGAGTCACTGCGCCCAGCCGAAATATGTTAAGTTTTATATAATACTCTGGAAGGTTAAGGCAGGATTGCTTGAGCCTAGGATTTCAAGACCAGCTGGGGCAATATGGCGAGACCCTATCTCTACAAAAAATAAAACAGGCAGAGAGCGGTGGCTCATGCCTATAATCCCAGCACTTTGGGAGGCTGAGGCAGGTGGATCACCTGAGGTCAGGAGTTCGAGACCAGCCTGGCCAACATGGTGAAACCCCCATCTCTACTAAAAAAAAAAATTAGCCAGGTGCAGTGGCTCACGCCTCTGATCCCAGTACAATAAGAGGCCAAGGCAGGAGCATCACTTGAGGTCAGGAGTTCGAGATCAGACTAGGCAACATAGTGAGACCCATCTCTACAAAAAACATTTTTAAATTACCTGGGCGTGATGGTGGGCGCCTGTAATCCCAGCTACTCAGGAGGCTGAGGCAGGAGAATGGCTTCAACCCGGGAGGCAGAGGTTGCGGTGAGCCAAGTTTGTGCCACTTCACTCCATCCTGGGCAACAAGGCGAGACTCTGTCTCAAAAAAAAAAAAAAAAAAAAACCTTGACAATACAACACCAACTCGTATCAATCTGCACCTCAAATATCTGCTTTGGATGCAGGGCACTGCCATCCAGCAAACTGGGACAAAGATGTACTTTTTTTTTTTTTTTTTTTTTTTTTTTTGAGACGGAGTCTCGCTCTACCGCCCAGGCTGGAGTGCAGTGGCCGGATCTCAGCTCACTGCAAGCTCCGCCACCCGGGTTTACGCCATTCTCCTGCCTCAGCCTCCCGAGCAGTTGGGACTACAGGCGCCTGCCACCGCGCCCGGTTAGTTTTTTGTATTTTTTTAGTAGAGACGGGGTTTCACCGTGTTAGCCAGGATGGTCTCGATCTCCTGACCTCGTGATCCGCCCGTCTCGGCCTCCCAAAGTGCTGGGACTACAGGCTTGAGCCACCGCGCCCGGCCTTTTTTTTTTTTTTTTTTTTTTTTTGAGACTGGGTCTCACTCTCTCACCCAGGTTGGAGTGCAGTGGTACAGACACGGCTCATTGTGGCCTCAGCCTCCCAGACTCAAGCGATCCTCCCACCTCAGCCTCCCAAGGATCTGGGACCACAGGCACACATCACCACGCCCAGCTAATTGTTTTATTTTATTTATTTATTTATTTATTTATTTATTTATTTATTCTACTCACCAATTGTCTGTCTTCCCCAGTGGACTGCTCTGTCTTGTTCAGCCCTATAAGGTATCCCTAATGCCTTATTAGGCCCTCAATTTTATTTTTGTTTTGGGGATGGCTGGATGAAGGAATGAATGGAGACCCTTCCTCCATCCTCAGGACGCCCCTTTTCAGGAACAAGGTGACCTGTTCTTTTGAGCTTGACTAGAGGGCAGAGGTAGAACAAGGAAAGCCTAAAACGGGAAGAAAGATTGGAGTGGATTGAGAAGAAGGATGAAGAGCTGGATTAGAGAAATTGAGGGAGGCTGCGGAGACTCAAGGAGGTTTCCAAGGGCGAAGGGCCAAGGGCAGAAGAGGAGGGGAGCTGCATCCAGCACGTCCTGACAGGACTGGGGCTGGAATAGGTGGGCCTGCGCATGGGGTGGGGCCGACGTGGAGGTTGATGGTCCTGTGATTGGGCGGGGCGGGAGGGAGGCGGGTCCTACGGTGGGAGGCGGGGCCTGTGTTGGGCCGGGGAGGGAGGCGGGGCCTGTTATGGGGCGGGCCCTACGGCGGGCGGGCGGGGCGGGGCTCGGGTGAGAGGCGGGTCCTGCAGGCGGCAGCCAGAGCTGCGCGCCGCTGCGGCGGAAGATGGCTGCGGCCGAGGTGGTGGACACTCAGCTGATGCTTGGAGTCGGGCTGATCGGTGAGGACGTAGGCGCCCTGCTTGGCAAGCCCGCACCCTGGTTCTGCCTCTGCTCCACCTCGGCCCGGGGCAGCCCTGGCTCCCGCGGCCCCTGGCGCCGCCCGCATGAGGAGGGCGCGGCCCCCTCCCTGTTGGGCCTGGACTGGGGGCTGCGGAGCCCGGCCTCCTTGGAACAGGGGACCCGGCCCGCCGCCGTCGCCCGCCCGCCCGCGGCCGCCTGTGGGGCCCTTCCGGCCTGAGGGAACCCGGGGACCTCCAAGATCCCAGGGTGGAGCTCCCCCTGCGCGCCCAGGCTGGGCGGCTGCGAGGGGCGCTGCGCGGGCAGGGCCGGGCCGGGCGGGAGCGGCCGGCTGGCGGCGCGGCGCGGCGCGGCTGGGAGGAGGTAGGGCCCGGTTCTCCCGAGCCGCGCGCGGGCGGCTGCCTCGGAGCCACGGGTGACTGTGGGACCGGGCAGCTGGAGACTTCTGGGCCGGGTGCTGCGCGTAGTACACACGTTGTCTCCTTTTAGCTCTCACCAAGGACCCAGGGGCCGTGGGAAACGTCTGACGCGCACTTCACGGAGGAGCAAATGGAGGCCCAGGCCGTCATTGTGCACCGACACACTATAGGCAGTACAGAGCCGGGCGTGGGACCCTCGCAGTGTAGCCCAGAGCCCCCAACCCCCACCAGTGGAGAGCTCCTGCATCATGTGATCGAGCTTGTGCATAAAGCAGGAGTTTCTACACAATCGTGTGAGGTGGAATCTCGGTTAGCTCTGAGGAATGTAATTATCTTCCATAATTAAAAAATATCACATTGGGATCTTTGGGCAGCCTCGTGCAGTGTTTAGGGGGTGGAACCCCTTGGTTCCCTTCGAAAAAGTTTTATTTTCCCGAGATTTTTGCACACCCCTAAACTCTTTCTATTCCCCAAGTGCACAATAACATTGCTTAGGCTTTAGCAAAACTGAAGAAATATGCTGATTATTTTTCACTGCCTCGAAGCAGTGCGTTTATGTGGGAATCGCTTACTGTATTTCTTTTTCTTTCGTCTTTTTTTTTTTGTTGTTTTAGGCAGGGTCTCCCTCTTATCCAGACTGGAGTGCAGTAGCGCAATCACCGCTGTCTGCAGCCTCCACCTCCCAGGCCCAAACTATCCTCCCGCCTCGGCCTCTGAGTAGCTGGGACCTCAGGCGTGCACCACCACCCGATTATTTTTTTTTTTTTTTTTGAGACGGAGTCTCGCTCTGTCACCCAGGCTGGAGTGCAGTGGCCGGATCTCAGCTCACTGCAAGCTCCGCCTCCCGGGTTCACGCCATTCTCCTGCCTCAGCCTCCCGAGTAGCTGGGACTACAGGCGCCCGCCACCTCGCCCGGCTAGTTTTTTCTATTTTTTTAGTAGAGACGGGGTTTCACCGTGTTAGCCAGGATGGTCTCGATCTCCTGACCTCGTGATCCGCCCGTCTCGGCCTCCCAAAGTGCTGGGATTACAGGCTTGAGCCACCGCGCCCGGCCACCCGATTAATTTTTGTATTTTTTGTGGAGATGGGATACCGACATGTTATCCAGGCGGATTACTGTATTTATTTCTAATGTGATTTTCAAACTGCTTCAAAACAAAACCTAAGTAACTTAGTTTCTCCAGAAGGTACTTTTGAACTAAGGCTAAGTTAAACTGTCTTTACTAATAGCAAATAAAAAAATGACATACAATCATGTTTTGAACTCAGCAGTTTTTTTATTATTCACATTAATATGAATTTAGGCCGGGCGCGGTGGCTCAAGCCTGTAATCTCAGCACTTTGGGAGGCCGAGACGGGCGGATCACGAGGTCAGGAGATCGAGACCATCCTGGCTAACACGGTGAAACCCCGTCTCTACTAAAAAAATACAAAAAAAAACTAGCCGGGCGAGGTGGCGGGCGCCTGTAGTCCCAGCTACTCGGGAGGCTGAGGCAGGAGAATGGCGTAAACCCAGGAGGCGGAGCTTGCAGTGAGCCGAGATCCGGCCACTGCACTCCAGCCTGGGCGACAGAGCAAGACTCTGTCTCAAAAAAAAAAAAAAAAAAAAAAAAGAATTTAAAAGGGGTTTGCAGCCAGCCTGGGCAACGTGGTAAAACCCTGTCTCTACAAAAAATACAAAAATTAGCCAGGTGTGGTGTGCCTGTAGGTGGGAGGATTGCTTGATCCCAGGAGGCAGAGGTTGCAGCGAACTGAGATCATGCCACTGTACTCCAGCATGGATGACAGAGTGAGATCCCCCACCCCGTCTCAAAAAAAGAAATAATAAAAAAAAAAGAGGCCAGGTGTGCTGGCTCATGCCTGTAATCCCAGCACTTTGGGAGGCTGAGGCAGGTGGATCAATTGAGGCTGGAAGTTGATCAGCCTGGCCAATATAGTGAAACCCTGTCTCCACTAAAAAGGCAAAAAGTGAGCTGGGTGTGGTGGTGCACGCCTGTAATCTCAGACACTTGGGAGGCTGAGGCAGGAGAATCACTTGAATCTGGGAGGTGGAGGTTGCAGTGAGCTGAGATCGTGTCACCGCACTGCAGCCTGAGTGACAGAGTGAGACCCTGTCTCTACAGAGAAAAAAAAAAAAAAAAAAAAAGTGTGGGTGTCTTTTTTAATATAATGATTTCTTTTCCTTTCGGCAGATACCCAGTAGTAGAATTACTGGGTGGAATGGGAGTTCTGTTTCAATAACAATTTTTTATTTGTAGTTTTGAGAGACAGAGTCTCTCTCTGTTGACTAGGCTGGAATGCAGTGGTGTACATAGCTCATGACAACCTCTGAATCCTGGGCTAAAGTGATCCTCCCACCTTAGCTTCCTGAGTAGCTGGGACCATAGGTGTGCACCACCATGCCCAGCTAATTAAAAATTTTTTTTGTAGCGATGCAGTCTCACTATGTTACCCAGGTTGGTCTGGAACTTCTGGTCTCAGGCGATCCTCCTGGCTTCCCAAAGTGTTAGAATTATAGGCATGAGCCATTGTGATTGGCCTAAACAATTTTATTTTATTTTATTTTATTTTATTTTATTTTATTTTATTTTTGAGACGGAGTCTCGCTCTGTCGCCCAGGCTGGAGTGCAGTGGCCGGATCTCAGCTCACTGCAAGCTCCGCCTCCCGGGTTTACGCCATTCTCCTGCCTCAGCCTCCCGAGTAGCTGGGACTACAGGCGCCCGCCACCGCGCCCGGCTAGTTTTTTGTATTTTTTAGTAGAGACGGGGTTTCATCGTGTTAGCCAGGATGGTCTCGATCTCCTGACCTCGTGATCCGCCCGTCTCGGCCTCCCAAAGTGCTGGGATTACAGGCTTGAGCCACCGCGCCCGGCCAACAATTTTAAATACAAAATTCATACAGTTGGTATGCAACATGGTTTGAAAGATTTCACTGTTCATCTCCAGTTTTGTTTTCGACAGACCTTTTCTATGTATTTATTAAGAATTATTCAGCTTGGCACAGTGGCTCACGCCTGTAATCCCAGCACTTTGAGGGGCCGAGGTGGGCGGATCATCTGAGGTCGGGAGTTCAAGACCAGCCTGACCAACATGGAGAAAACGAAACCCCCTCTCTACTAAAAATACAAAATTAGTCAGACGTGGTGGTGCATGCCTGTAATTCCAGCCACTCGGGAGGCTGAGGCAGGAGAATCACTTGAACCTGGGAGATGGAGGTTGCGGTGAGCTGAGATTACTGCATTGTACTCCAGCCTGGGCAATAAGAGCAAAACTGCATCTAAAAAGAAAAAAAAAAAAATTATTCCACCCAGCACTTTGGGAGGCCGAGGTGGGCAGATCACCTGAGGTCAGGAGTTCAAGACCAGCCTGGCTAACATGGCGAAACCCTGTCTCTACTAAAAATACAAAAATTAGCCGGGCATGGTGGTGGGCACCTGTAATCCCAGCTACTCCGGAGACTGAGGCAGGAGAATCGCTTGAACCTGGGAGCCAAGATAGCACCAGTACACTCCAGCCTGGGTGACAGAGTGAGACTCCGCCTCAAAAAAAAAAAAAGAAGAATTATTCCAACTAGATAAAAACTTAATATAATTTTAGTTTATAAGCATTTGTGTGGGAGGAGATGGGGAGAAACTCTAACAATCTCTCTTTTTTTTTTGAGACCGAGTTTCGCTCTGTTGCCCAGGCTAGAGTACAGTGGCGCGATCTTGGCTGACTGCAACCTCTGCCTCCCAGGTTCAAGCAATTCTTGTGCCTTAGCCTCCCGAGTAGCTGGGATTACAGGCATGCCCCACCACACCTGGCTAATTTTTGTATTATTAGTAGAGACGGGGTTTTTCCAGATTGGTCAGGCTGGTCTCGAAGTCCTGACCTCAGGTAATCCACTCTCGCCTTGGCCTCCCAAAGTGATGGGATTACAGGCATGAGCCACTGTGCCCGGCCAAAACTCTACCTTATCTCTAAGGCTGAATTTTCATTCATGGTTTGTTATAAAAACTTTTTACTCAGGTGGCCTGTAATTCAGGATCATGACAGCTAAATAATTTGAGCCGTAGAGATAGGTGGGAATTTGGGGTCTCAAGTACTCTAAGTTGCTTTGTAAAATGGGGTGTTAAAACTGATTCCACTAAGTGTTTCTGAGTAACCAATCAATTCACTTCCTTGCTGCTGTTTGACATTCTCACAGTGACCATCTTTCCACCGTAGAAAAGGACACAAATGGAGAAGTTCTGTGGGTGTGGTGTTATCCTTCCACGACAGCCACATTAAGGAACCTGCTGCTGAGAAAATGCTGCCTTACAGATGAAAACAAACTTCTCCATCCCTTTGTCTTTGGTCAGTACAGAAGAACATGGTTTTATATCACAACAATTGAAGTTCCAGAGTCTTCCATTTTGAAAAAGGTATGATTGCATGAAGGTAAAAAAAAAACCAAAATAGGCTGGGCACAGTGGCTCACCCCTGTAATCCCAGCACTTTGGGAGGCCGAGGTGAGCGGATCATGGGGTCAACAGATCGAGACCATCCTGGCCAACATGGTGAAACCCCGTCTCTACTAAAAATACAAAAATTAGCTGGGCGTTGTGGTACATGCCTGTAGTCCCAGCTACTCAGGAGACTTAGGCAGGAGAATCGCTTGAACCCAGGAGGCGGAGGTTGTAGTAAGCTGAGATCACGCCACTGCACTCCAGCCTGGTGACCGAGTGAGACTCTGTCTCAAAAAAAAAAGAAAGAAAATATTAAATATTATTTTCATTGGGAATATTCTCTTTCACACTTCACTCTCATTCATTCTGTAAATATTTATTATTGTCTATTATATGACAGACCCTGTAGTTGATATAGTGGTGAGCAGTACAGCAATATGTGGTCTTTTCCCCTTTTTTTTTGTTTTTGTTTTTTTGAGATGGAGTTGTTCTCTGTTGGTCGGTCTGGAGTACAATGGCACAATCTCGGCTCACTGCAACCTCTGCCTCCCAGGTTCAAGCGATTCTCCTGCTTCAGCCTCCCGAGTAGCTGGGATTACAGGCACCCACCATCACGCCTGGCTAATTTTTTGTATTTTTAGTAGAGACAGGTTTTACCATGTTTGTCAGGCTGGTCTTGAACTGTTGACCTCAGAAGATGTACCCGGCCAGGATAAATTCAGAATTTAGAAAGGCAAGCCGAGTGCGTTAGCTCACGCCAGTAATCCCAGCATTTTGGGAGGCTGAGGCGGGTGGATCACCTGAGGTTGTGAGTTCAAGACCAATCTGACCAACATGGAGAAACCCCACCTCTACTGAAAATACAAAAAATTAACCAGGCGTGGTGGCGCATGCCTGTAATCCCAGCTACTCGGGAGGCCTGCGGCAGGAGAATCTCTTGAACCTGCGAGGCAGAGGTTGTGGTGAGCCGAGATTGCGCCATTGTACTTTAGCCTAGGCAACAAGAGTGAAACTCTGTCTCAAAAAAAAAAAAAAAAAAAAATTTAGAAAGGATGTTTAAGGCAACTCAAGTATGAAGTAGACTTTTCTTGGTGTGTTGTTTGGTATGAACAGTATCAGTGTGACGTGGAAGACTAGGATGTGGTAATTGTGGACTTTCCTAATCCCAAGCAACCAGCAGGTTTTTTCAAAGAATAGAATATTGGAACAAAGTGGCTGAGCCTCTGGCATGTACCCAGACAGACATTTTTTCCTGTTTTAGGGCTAATGTATAGCCAATAGTGGGACTCTGAAACGTGACTAGAATACCAGCTTAAATTTAAGAAATTACATTTAAAATAGCAGGAAGGTAACAATTTAGAAACTGTAGAAGGCTTAAGACAAAGCAGATTCATAGTTACAAAATATAAAAAATACAAATTTGCAAGAAGATAGGTTGTGTTTTTTTTTTTTTTTTTCCGATGCGAGTTTTGCTCTTGTCGCCCAGGCTGGAGTGCAGCGGCATGATCTCGGCTCACGGCAACCTCTGCCTCCCAGGTTCAAGCCATTCTCCTGCCTGAGCCTCCTGAGTAGCTGGGATTACAGGCATGTGCCACCACATCCAGCTAATTTTCTTTCTTTCTTTTTATCTTTTAACTTCAATTTTTAATTTTTATTTTTTGAGTCAGAGTCTCATTTTGTCACCCAGGCTGGAGTGCAGTGGTACAATCATGTCTCACTGCAGCCTTAATCTCCTGGGCCCAAGTGACCCTCCCACCTCAGCTCCCTGAGTAGCTGGGAGCACAGGCGTGCACCACCATGCCCTGCTAGTGTTAAAATTTTTTGTACTTTGGGAGGCCGAGACAGGTGGATCACGAGGTCAGGAGATCGAGACCATCCTGGTGAACACAGTGAAACCCCGTCTCTACTAAAACTACAAAAAACTAGCCGGGCGAGGTGGCGGGCGCCTGTAGTCCCAGCTACTCGGGAGGCTGAGGCAGGAGAATGGCGTGAACCCGGGAGGCGGAGCTTGCAGTGAGCTGAGATCAGGCCACTGCACTCCAGCCTGGGCGACAGAGCGAGACTCCGTCTCAAAAAAAAAAAAAAAAAAAAAAATTTTTTGTAGAGATGAGGTCTCACTCTGTTGCCCAGGCTGGTCTTGAACTCCTGGGTTCAAGTGTTCCTCCTGTCTTTTCTCCTAAAGTTCTGGAATTACAGGCGTGAGCCACTGCACCTGGCCAAAAAGATAGGTTTCAATATGTAATGAAATCTTTGGTTTATTGCTCAGTAAGTTCTTTTTATTTATTTTTTTCTTTTTTTGAGATGGAGTCTTGCTCTGTCACCCAGGTTGGAGTGCAGTGGTATGATCTCGGCTCACTGCAACCTCTGCCTCCCAGGATCAAGCGATTCTCATGCCTCAGCCTCCCAAGTAGCTGGGATTACAGGCATGCGTCACTACCTACTCTTCATTTTAAATGTATCTCTTCAAAGTTTTGTATTTCTAAAATTCTGAATTTTGTCTCATTAGTGGAAATATTAGGTATATGATTATCAGAAATTTATAATAATAGAGGCATATAAGTAAATGAAGCTTCTTTTCTTTTTTTGAGACAAAGTCTCACTCTGTTGCCCAGGCTGGAGTGCAGTGGCACGATCTCGGCTCACTGCAACCTCTGCCTCCTGGGCTCAAGCAATTCCCTGCCTCAGCCTCCCAAGTAGCTGAGACTACAGGCGCTCGCCACTACGCCCGGCTATTTGTATTCCTTAGTAGAGACGGGGTTTCACTGTGTTAGCCAGGATGGTCTCGATCTCCTGACCTCGTAGTCCGCCCGCCTCGGCCTCCTAAAGTGCTGGGATTACAGGCGTGAGCCACTGCGCCCAGGCGGTCTTTTTCTTTTAATACTGTTATGTCTTAAAAGGTTTGTTAGAATATGGTAATAAAAATTCTGCTAAAGCGTCTTTAAAAAGTGTGTTTTTTTGTTTGTTTCTTTTGAACAGGTGACTCATTTTTCTATTGTTCTGACCACCAAAGATTTTAACCCAGAGAAGTATGCTGCCTTCACTAGGATATTGTGTAGGTCTGTATAAAAATTGTATTAAATGCTAATATATAAAATGAAGACCTTAATATAGTTAAATAGCAGATTTCTATACTGAGAAAGCAAAGTTCAGCCTTGTGTCTCCCCAACAAAATCTTTAGTAGCCCTTCACAGACTGTAAAGAGGGCATTTCTCTTTTGCTTTGTTGATACTTCTCTTATTTGGGTAAATGATCTAGGGGAAGAGAAGAAGCAGTTTGTGTAGCTATTGTAGCTCCTGGGTGTTCTGAGTCACTTCCTACTTTTGGTCTGTTACTTCTGTTCACTTCTAGTCTAGAATTCCCTTAGTAGGTTGGATAAGTTAAGTGCCTTATGACACGGTAAACTGGTTTGTATGTGTCAAGGTCTGTGTGTGCAGTCATTTTGGGGAAAGAATTATGCCGAAGCACAAGAACACATTTCTTAGCTGGAATGTTGAGAAGCTAGGGAATTCTGATTAATTGGTTAGTCGTGATTCAGCTAGACTGTTTTAGTTTCATCTCCATTGTTGAAAAATTTATCAAAAATGGCCTGGCATAGTGGCTCACACCTGTAATCCCAGCACTTTGGGAGGCCGAGGTAGGCGGATCACGAGGTCAGGAGATCGAGACCATCCTGGCTAACACAGTGAAACCCCGTCTTTACTAAAAATACAAAAAATTAGCCAGACGTGGGGGCAGGCGCCTGTAGTCCCAGCCACTCGGGAGGCTGAGGCAGGAGAATGGTGTGAACCCGGGAGGCAGAACTTGCAGTGAGCCGAGATCGCGCCACTGCACTCCAGCCTGGGCCACAGAGCGAGACTCCGTCTCAAAAAAAAAACCTCAATAAATGGTTGCCTTTTGGCTGTTTTTGTGCATCAATGTATATACACACACCAGAAAAAGCAAAAAAATAAAAAAGAGAAAAACTATCGTAAGACTATCTTCTCATTACCTAAGGGTTTCAGTTAGATTATATCTTGGCTAAATGAGATTTCACCATTTTTGCAGCCAGCCAGAATAAAAAAGCTTCCTACTCTCATAAGAAATTCCAGGTGAATGTCTCACTCTGGATAAACAGCTGTCTGCTAATGTGGCACTTACACAAAGGGAGATTATTATTGCCAGAAAAGACGCTATCCAGAAGCCATAAACTGAAACACTACAGAGGTATTTTTGAACAAACATTGGACTCCCATTTCATTTGGTTGCTCAACTGAATTCACTGGGAAATATTCTGGAGTCCAAAAGGCAAGGTTGCTTCAGACCCCACTTCCTGCCCAGAAGGAGGCCCAGATGGTTTCTCAGCTTCTGCGGTGCATGGCATTGTAGTATCCCGGATTTCCTCTCCTGTCATGGTGCAAGAGAAGTGGGAACTCAGAGCTACTGCCAGCCGCCTCCTCTGCTTCCTGCCCTTTAATGCAGCACTATGCTCTCTCTTGCATGTATGCACGTCCACGTATTTGTACACACACACACACACACACACAGGTCTGCGTGTACATGCACACACTCATAGGCAAAGACTTCTTTTCTTCATGACAGTGAGATTGATGGAGTTGTCTCCTTCCGTTTCTGGTGAGAGGAGCAGGCAGGCGTGCGTTCCACACACAGCTTGCTGCGCACAGCCGCAGCGGAAGTCCGCAGGAGGGAACCTCATTCCCTGTGTGGCTGCAGGTTCACTGCCGTGGTCCCCTTCAGCCTCTAGTCGCTTGCAGCTAGTGGCCCTGCTAGAGAACCAGGGTTTCATGCACACTTGCAGTCAGCTGTCCAGGCCAGGTGTGGCAGCCTATGGATGTCTATCTGAACAAGGCCCTCTGGGTCACACTGTGGGCTTTTCCTGTGGAGTGCTTTTGGGGGGATTTTCCCCTCTGTTTTATCTCTCTTGGCCCAGGGTTGTCATGTAAGAAGTCATCTTATCCTACCAACCTTATGTTTCTCTTCTCTATTACTGTGTATTGTTTATATTTCATAACTTTTTTTTTTTTGACACGGTCTCACTCTGTCACCCAGGCTGGAATGTAATGGCGCCATCTCGGCTCACTACAACCTCCACCTCCTGGGTTTAAGCAATTCTTGTGCCTCAGCCTCCCAAGTAGCTGGAATTACAGGCACCCACCACCACGCCTGGCTAATTTTTATATTTTTAGTAGAGACAGGGTTTCACCATGTTCACCAGGCTTGTCTTGAGTTCCTGGCCTCAAGTGAGCCTCTTGCCTCGGCCTCCCGTAGTGCTGAGATCATAAGCATGAGCCACAGCGCTCGGCCTCTATTTTAGAAAGTTAATGGCATTTTGCTTTTTTTTGTTGGTGGTGGTAATAAAGCACACTTAGAAATACAGGAGATTATACAGTGAAAACTAAGCTCCCTCCTCCTCCTGTTCCCAGACTCCAGTTCTACCTCCTGACCCCCACTCCACACAACTCCTGTGACCTCCTTTTTTATATCCTATCAGAGAAGTTTTTCTCCCCGTGTGAGCTTGTGTGTGAGTTCCTGGGTTTGAATGTATTTTACGTGTGTGAAAGCTCACCACATTCCTTGTTCTTTACCTTTTTTCCCTCAAGTTATGAACTGAATTAGTAGTTTTTTTTTTTTTTTTTTTTTTTTTTGAGACGGAGTTTTGCTCTTGTTGCCCAGGCTGGAGTGCAATGGCGTGATCTCAGCTCACCGCAACCTCCACCTCCCAGGTTCAAGTGATTCTCCTGCCTCAGCCTTCCCAAGTAGCTGGGATTATAGGCATGCGCCACCAAGCCCGGTTAATTTTGTATTTTTAGTACAGATGGGGTTTCTCCATGTGGGTCAGGCTGGTCTCGAACTCCTGACCTCAGGTGATCCACCCACCTCAGCCTCCCAAAGTGCTGGGATTACAGGCGTGAGTCACTGCACCTGGCCTGAATTAGTAATTTTTTAAAAACACTGATGATTGACAAAAGGTGGCAAGCAGTTAAAACACTTGCTTTTTTCATTTAGTCTGTGATAAATATAATTTTCAAGTGATCTGTCTTGTTTTTTTTTTTTTTTTTTTTTTTTTTTTTTTTTGAGACGGAGTCTTGCTGTGTCTCCCAGGCTGGAGTGCAGTGGCGTGATCTCGGCTCACTGCAAGCTCCGCCTCCCGGGTTCACGCCATTCTCCCGCCTCAGCCTCCCAAGTAGCTGAGACTACAGGCTCCCGCCACCACGCCCGGCTAGTTTTTTGTATTTTTAGTAGAGACGGGGTTTCACCATGTTAGCCAGGATAGTCTCGATCTCCTGACCTCGTGATCCACCCGCCTCGGCCTCCCAAAGTGCTGGGATTACAGGCTTGAGCCACCGCACCCGGCCGTTTTTTTTTTGAGACAGAATCTCACTCTGTTGCCTAGGCTGGAGTGCAGTGGTGTGATCTTGACTCCCTGCAATCTCCTCCTCCTGGCTTCAAGCGATTCTCCTGCCTCAGCCTCCCAAGTAACTGGGATTACAGGCATGACCCACCAGGCCCAGCTAATTTTTGTTTTTGGTAGAGACAGGGGTTCACCATGTTGCCCGGGCTGGTCTCGAACTCCTGGCCTCAAATGATCTGCCCGCCTTGGCCTCCCAAAGTGCTGTGATTACAGGTGTGAGTCACCGTGCCCAGCCCTCAAGTGATCTGTGTTAAATATGTTTTATTTTCTTCCCGATTTTCTATCCCACCAGCTCCTGAAAGGCCCAAATAGACCCAGTCATGTTTCTCAAGCAAAATTTAGTTTTCGTTGCTCACAGGAAGAGATTTCAAGGGGAAGAGAGGGATTCCACATGTGAGCTATAAATGCATCCAGTTTCCTGTCAGCATTTTCTGGAAGCTTTAACTTGATGATGAATATCTAATGTGCATTTATCACCAGAAACCTAAAGGAATGTTGATTTTTTTTTTTTTTTTTTTTTTTTTTTTTTGAGACAGAGTCTCGCTCTGTCGCCCGGGCTGGAGTGCAGTGGCCGGATCTCAGCTCACTGCAAGCTCCGCCTCCCGGGTTTACGCCATTCTCCTGCCTCAGCCTCCCGAGTAGCTGGGACTACAGGCGCCCGCCACCTCGCCCCGCTAGTTTTTTGTTATTTTTTAGTAGAGACGGGGTTTCACCATGTTAGCCAGGATGGTCTTGATCTCCTGACCTCGTGATCCGCCCGTCTCGGCCTCCCAGAGTGCTGGGGTTACAGGCTTGAGCCACCGCGCCCGGCCTGATTTCTTAATTAGCTAAATGTAGCTACCTCTGGGAACTCTAATAATAAGTATGGGTTCTACAACTAATTACTGCTTTCTCTGTGAACAGTGCATAAAACTCCTTTCTTGTCAAAGGAAATCTTAGTAATAAAACAGAGTTGCATGACTAAGAACCCCAGTTGGGAATGTGAGACACAGGATAAGTGCACAACTTTTTTTTTTTTTTTTTTTTTTTTTTGAGATGGAGTCTCCTCACTCTGTTGCCCAGGCTGGATTGCAGTGGCGCGATCTTGGCTCACTGCAAGCTCCACCTCCCGGGTTCACGCCATTCTCCTGCCTCAGCCTCCCAAGTAGCTGGGACTACAGGCGCCTGCCACCACGCCCAGCTAATTTTTTGTATTTTTAGTAGAGACAGCGTTTCACCAAAGTAACACTACTTTCTACATGAAAAGATTCAAGCATTCAGGCCAAGTGCGGTAACTCATGTCTGTAATCCCAGCACTTTAGGAGGCTGAGGTGGGTGGATCACCTGAGGTCAGGAGTTAGAGACCAGCCTGGCCAACATGGTGAGATCCCATCTCTACTAAAATTACAAAAATTAGCGGGGTATGGTGGCGCACACCTGTAATCCCAGCTACTCGGGAGACTGAGGCGGGAGAAACACTTGAAGCCAGGAGGTGGAGGTTTCAGTGAGCTAAGGTTGTGCCACTGCACTCTAGCCTGGGTGACAGAGTGAGACTCTGTCTCAAAAAAAAAGAAGAGTGAAGCATTCAGAAGGGCATAGCAAGGTGGCTTCGGATTCTTAAGAAAGCACCCAGACCAGCCTGGGTGCATATCTCCACATGATTTATGCCAAATGGAAGCATAGTTGCTTTGTTGTCCTTTCTTACAGAATGTACCTGAAACATGGGAGCCCAGTTAAAATGATGGAGAGTTATATTGCAGTTCTCACAAAGGGGATATGCCAGAGTGAAGAAAATGGCTCTTTCCTTAGTAAGGATTTTGATGTCCGAAAGGCCTACCTGGCTGGCTCCATCAAAGGTAAGAAGGGAAAAAACAAAACCCATCCAACGACAAAATCCCCAAGCCAAGAACAGTCTCATTAGATCCTATTGTTCCTACTAGAGTAATCAGATAATTAGATTATCTAATTAGAATTATCTAATGACTAGATAATTCTAATCCTTCCATACGTTATTTTCATTTACATAATATTTTTCATATCATTTGTACACGAGAGGGTAACTTTAACCCCTGTATTTCCTTATTGAGTTAGAATTCTCTCACAGGAAAACAGGTTTTTGTGGTGTTTGTTTCCATATTATTCTATTGGCTATTTTAGAAATGTTTTCTCACTGGTAAGCTTAATTTTGTGGCTCGAGGTCTTCATGGATTACATTTCTTTTCTTAGATCTTAGCAGTTATCTCTGTCATCTGAAGAGCCCAAGTCCTTGACCCCAAGCCCCTAATTTAAGTTCCAGCTGGAAAATCCAAAATGCAGACAGCCCAGGCCTAAGCCACAGACTTCAGTGTCCCTGAGCAGGAGGCGAGGGGATCTCTGAAGGCGAGGCTGCTCTCTGTCATGTCCCCCCACAGTGCCCATCTGTCTTTTCTTTTGATCCCGCTGTTCTTTGAGTTTTCTCAGCATCCCTGTTGAGGTGTTAGCTGTTTGTCAGGCTAACTTAAGGACTTAAGTAATGATACTGGGGGACATGATGGAGTTAGTGGACTTACTTTTTTTCCTTTTGAGACAAGGTCTTGCTTTGTCACTGAGGCTGAAGTGCAGTGGTGGTACAATGACGGCTCACTGTAACCTCAACTTCCTGGGCTCAAGCAATCCTTCCACCTCAGCCTCCCGAGTAGCCCTGCCCAGCTAATTTTTTTTTTTTTTTTGAGACAGAATCTCACTGTGTCACCCAGGCTGGAGTGCAGTGGCATGATCTCAGCTCACCGCAACCTCTGCCTTCCAGATTCAAGTGATTCTCGTGCCTCAGCCTCTCAGGTAGCTGGGACTACAGGCAGCTGCCACCACATCCAACTAATTTTTTTTTTTTTTTTTGAGACAGAGTTTTGCTCTTGTTGCCCAGGCTGGGTGGCGCAATCATGGCTCACCACATCCTCTGCCTCCTGGGTTCAAGTGATTCTCCTGCCTCAGCCTCCCTAGTAGCTGGGATTACAGGCATGTGCCACCACGCCCACCTAATTTTGTATTTTTAGTAGAGATGGGGTTTCTCCATGTTGGCCAGGCTGGTCTGGAACTCCTGACCTCAGGTGATCCACCTGCCTTGGCCTCCCAAAGTGCTGGAATTACAGGTGTGAGCCACTGCTCCCAGCCTAATTTTGTATTTTTAGTAGAGATGGGGTTGCACCATGTTGGCCAGGCTGGTGTCAAACTCCTGACCTCAGGCGACCCGCCTGCTTAGGCCTCCCAAAGTGCTGGGATTACAGTGTGAGGCACTGTACCTGGCCCCATATACTTTTTAAACATTTTTTAGAGACAGAGTCTCCCTGTGTTGCCCAGGCACATTTCAAACTCCTGGGCTCAAGTGATCCTCCCACCTTGGCCTCCCAAAGTGTTGGGATTACAGACATGAGCCACCCTGCACCTGGCAGACACTTTATTATTATTATTTTTAATCAGGAAGTTTTAATGATACAGAAAGGTGCTGGTTCCCTTCACATCAGTTGTTTCACTTTTTTGTGAATCTAACTTCCTCTCTGCATCCCACCATAGAGTCTCATGTGGGGCAGAGCACACGTCCTGGGAAGCCGACATAGGATAGATCCCCTCGTCCACCAAATAAAGTGTTTGTAAGCTTTACAACATTTGCCTAAATTCTCTGTATTAAAAATAATTTTGTAGGCCAGGCACTGTGACTCACACCTGTAATCCCAACACTTTGGGAGGCTGAGGTGAGTGGATCACTTGAGGTCAGGAGTTTGAGATCAGCCTGGCCAACATGGTGAAATCCCGTCTCTACTAAAAATACAAATATTAGCTGGGCATGGTGGCTTGTGCCTGTAATCCAAGCTACCCAGGAAGCTGAAGCAGGAGAATCACTTGAGCCCAGGAGGCAGGTTGCAGTGAACAAAGATCATGCCACTAAACTCTAGCCTGGGTGACACAGTGAGACTCTGTCTCAAAAAACAAAAAAAGAAAAAAAAAAAACCTTTGTTTCCTTACATGATGTGTAATGCAGTAACATTACAATTTCTCTTTCTTGAAGACATTGTATCTCAGTTTGGAATGGAAACTGTTATCTTACACACAGCACTGATGCTAAAGAAAAGAATTGTGGTGTATCACCCCAAAATAGAAGCGGTCCAGGAGTTTACCAGGTATCATCTCTAATTATCAAAAAGTGTTAACTTTCTTGGCAGACAGTTTGTGGTACTAGATGTTACTGTGTGCTCTGTTCCGTTGCACATTTGCTATAAATAGCATGTGGTGAAATACCACCTTTGGTCTGAAGTTTCTGTTTAGCTCTAGTAGTTCAAGGCCACTGATTTGGACTATTTATGACTATTCTAGAGCAGGGGGTTAGCAAACTTTTCCTTGCCAGACAGTAAATACTTTAGGTTTGTGAGCCATATGGTCACTGTCCCAACTACTCAACTGCCTGGGTAGCACAAAAGCAACCATGGATGACATGCACTTAAATGACTCAGCATGGCTGTGGTCAATGAAACTTTATTTTCAAGGACAGGCAGCTGGCCCACGGGCCATAGTTTGCCGACCCGTTTTAGGTAAATTGTTCCTTCTGTTCAATTTTATCAAAGACTCTTTTTTTTTCTTGTTTTAATTAAAAAATGTTAGAGCAGGACAAAGACTTATTTTGAGAGTACATATAGATTTTTAAAATTTTATTTTATTTTCATTTTTAGTAGAGATGGGGTCTTGCTGTGTTGCCCAGGGTGGTCTCAAACTCCTAGGCTCCAGTGATCCTCATGCCTTGGCCTCCCAAAGTGCAGGAATTATAGGCGTGAGCCACTGTGCCCGGCCAAAATACATATAGATTTTGTTATTGTTAATAATTTTTTTGCCGGGGGGGTCAGCTCAGGGCCAGGAGGTGTCTGCCAGGCTCCGTCCCCTCTAACAGCCCCCCCACCTGCCATACATATTTTAAAAGAGTTTTTGTTTACTAAATCTAACTTGTTACTAGGTCCTTGTAAATTTTTTTCTTTTTTATTTTATTTTATATTTTTTGTCAAGATGGGGTTTCTGGGGTCTCACTATGTTGGCCAGGCCGGTCTTGAACTCCTGGGCTCAAGTGATCCTCCTGCCTCCGCTGAGATTACAGACATGAACCACCACACCCAGCCATTAGGTCTTTTTTTTTTTTTTTGCAACAGAATCTCGCTTTGTCGCCAGGCTGGAGTGGTGCAGTGGCGCAATCTCGGCTCACTGCAGTTTCCTGGGTTCAAGTGATTCTTCTGCCTCAGTCTCCCGAGTAGCTGAGAGTACAGGCACGCACCACCACGCCCAGCTATTTTTTGTATTTTTAGTAGAGATGGGGTTTCGCCATGTTGGCCAGGATGGTCTCGATCTCTTGACCTCATGATCCTCCCGCCTCAGCCTCCTGCTGGGATTACAGGCATGAGCCACTGTGCCCGGCCAGATCCTCTTTTATTTATTTATTTATTTATTTATTTTTTTTTTTTTTTAATTTTTTTTTAATTAATTTTTTTTTTTTGGAGACGGAGTCTCGCTCTGCCACCCAGGCTGGAGTGCAGTGGCCGGATCTCAGCTCACTGCAAGCTCCGCCTCCCGGGTTTACGCCATTCTCCTGCCTCAGCCTCCCCAGTAGCTGGGACTACAGGCGCCCGCCACCTCGCCCGGCTAGTTTTTTGTATTTTTTAGTAGAGACGGGGTTTCACCATGTTAGCCAGGATGGTCTCGATCTCCCGACCTCGTGATCCGCCCATCTCGGCCTCCCAAAGTGCTGGGATTACAGGCTTGAGCCACCGCGCCTGGCCCAGATCCTCTTTTAAAAGAAAGAGGACTTAGCATTCGTGTTGGGTTTACTGTATGCCAGGCATTTTATAAGATATCTTAAATTATTGAATGTACTTATAACAAGAACCCTGCCAGGAAGTATTTTTACCCTGTTTTATGAATGAGAAAATTAAGGTTGGCAGAGGATAAGTATAAGGTAATGAAAAGAACAAAGGCTTCATAGTCAGAAAGAACTGAGTTGAAATCTTGGGAGGGCAACTTATTAGCTCTGTGAACACATAAAAGATACTGAATGTTGGCTGGGCATGGTGGCTCACACCTATAATCCCAGCACTTTGGGAGGATGAGGCTAGCAGATTGCCTAAGACCAGAAGTTCAAGACCAGCCTGGGCAACACAGCAAAACCCCATCTCTATAAAAAAATACAAAAATTAGCCAGGCATGGTGGCATGTACCCTTAGCCCGAGCTACACAGGAGCCTGAGGTGGGAGGATCGCTTGAGCCCAGGAGGTGGAGGCTGCAGTGAGCCATGATCATGTCACTGCAGCCCAGCCTGGACGACGGAGTGACACCCTGTCACAGAAACAAAACAAAAGAATTGATTGTTTCTGAGCCTGTGTTTCTTTATCTGTAAAATGATCATAATATCTACCTTACAAGTTTGTTTTTAAGACTGGAAATAATTTGTGTAAGATGCTTAACATGTACCTAGCTTAACATGTACCTAGCCTCTAAGACACACTTTAGGAGTTATTGTTATGATCATGATTGCATCAGATTTTAAGTGAGAGGGCCAGAACTTTTACCCTGCCCTCTCTGGGTCCAAAAGCCTGTATTTTCTATCCCATCACCTTTTCCCCCTCTACGTATGCTACTCAAACTGGACCGGTCATAGCTTCTGACATATTTAGCAGGGCACCGGGGGTTCATGAAGCCACAGATAAATTTGATACATCTTGTTGCAGTCATTATTCTACCATAAGTTTTTTTCAAAGAAACCTGTGTTATAGGAAAACAAACACATGTGGTTTGCGAGTTTTACTAGAATTTTAAATATAAACAGGAGACTTCCAGAAAATTTCTTGCTTGCAGAGGTAACTTTGAATTTTACCTTCAGACTCCCTTTCCATGGCAGTCTCCAGAGTGGGATGTTCAGAGGAAAACCTTAGAAGCATCACTCCTTGCTACCACAGGGATCTTTTGAAATTTCACCTTGAGCTTTCTGTAGCTGATCTGATCCCCAAGAGCAGAGTTTAAAACATTGCATAGAGGATGGGTGCAGTGGCTCACGCCTGTAATCCTAGCACTTTGGGAGGCCAAGGCAGGCGGGTCACCTGAGGTCAGTTCAAGATCAGCCTGGCCAACATGGTGAAACCCCATCTCTACTAAAAATACAGAAATTAACCAGGCGTGGTGGCAGGCACCTATAGTCCCAGCTACTTGGGAGGTGAGGCAGGAGAATCACTTGAACCCCGGAGGTGGAGGTTGCGGTGAGCCAAAATCGCGCCATTGCACTCCAGGCTGGGTGACAAGTGAAACTCTGTCTCAAAAAAATAAATAAATAATAAAACATTGCATTGCTTTAATTTGAAGCCCAGAGGTTAACACATTTGGGACTTGGTCTCACCTCTGTCCCTGATTAGCTATAAACTCTACCCTCTTCATTTCCTCCTCAGGAAGAGGAGAAGGGGCAGGCTGAGTCTTTAAGGTGTGGACCAGCAACAACTTGAGTTCTTGCCTTGATTCCCCAGGACTCTGCCTGCCCTGGTGTGGCACCGACAGGACTGGACCATCCTTCACTCTTACATGCACCTCAATGCCGACGAGCTGGAAGCCCTGCAGATGTGCACAGGTAGACAAGAGGATCCCAGGGGAGGAACTGTTTCACTTTTTTTTTCTTCCTGAGACGGAGTTTCACTCTTGTTGCCCAGGATGGAGTGCAATGGCATAATCTCAGCTCACCGCAACCTCTGCCTTCGATTCTTCTGCCTTAGCCTCCCAAGTAGCTGGGATTACAGGCATGCGCCACCATGCCCCGCTAATTTTATTCCACTTGTTTTTATTTTGTGCATTCCTAAGTGGAATACTGATCCTTTATTATTTCTTTGGCACATGCAATCAATTTTTTGCCCTTACATTTTTTTTTTTTTTTTTTTTAGTTTAAAAAAAAATTGTGGCCGGGCGCGGTAGCTCACGCCTGTAATCCCAGCACTTTGGAAGGCCAAGGTGGGTGGATCACCTGAGGTCGGGAGTTCAAGACCAGCCTGACCAGCATGGAGAAACCCAGTCTCTACTAAAAATACAAAAAATTAGCCGGGCATGGTGGTGCATGCCTGTAATCCCAACTACTTGGGAGGCTGAGGCAGGAGAAACGCTTGAACCCAGGAGGCGGAGGTTGTGGTGAGCCGAGATCACGCCACTGCACTCCAGCCTGGGCAACAAGAGTGAAACTCCGTCTCAAAAAAAAAAAATTTTTTTTTTGGTAAAATGCATGTAGAATTTACCTTTTCTTGGCCGGGCGCGGTGCCTCATACCTGTAACCCTAGCACTTTAGGAGGCTGAGGCAAGTGGATTGCCTGAGCTCAGGAGTTTGAGACCACCCTAACCAATGCGGTAAAACCACATCTCTATTAAAATACAAAAAAAAAAAATTAGCCAGGCTTGGTGATGGGTAGTCCCAGCTACTTGGGAGGCTGAGGCACAAGAATCGCTTCAATCCAGGAGATGGAGGTCGCAGTGAGCCAAGATTGAGCTGCTGCACCCCAGCCAGGGCGACAGAGCGAGACTCTTGTCTCCAGAAAAAAAAAGATTTACTTTTTTTTTTTGAGACCGGGTCTTCCTATGTTGCTCAAGCTGGTCTTGAACTCCTGAACTCAAGCGATCTGCCCATCTTGGCCTCCCACACTGTTGGGATTACAGGCATCAGCCACCACGCACAGCTCCATTTACCTTTTTAACCATTTTTAAACATAGAGTTCAGTGGCATTAAGTACATTCACATTGTTGTTCAGCCATCATCAAAATGCAGCCTGTTTTTGGCTGGGCACAGTGCCTCACACCTGTAATCCCAGCACTTTGGGAGGCTGAGATGGGGTGATCGCCTGAGCCCGGGAGTTCCAGACCAGCCTGGGCAACACAGGAGACCCCGTCTTTTAAATTTTTTAAATTATACTTGTAAAGTTCTTTTTTTTTCTCTTGAGATGGAGTTTTGTTCTTTTTGCCCAGGGTGGAGTGCAACGGTGTGATCTCGGCTCACTGCAACCTCCACCTCCTGGGTTCAAGCAATTCGCCTGCCTTAGCCTCCCTAGTAGCTGGGATTACAGGCACCTGCCACCATGCGCAGCTAATTTTTATATTTTTAGTAGAGACAAGGTTTCTCCATGTTGGCCAGGCTGGTCTCAAATTCCTTACCTTAGGTGATCCTCCTGCCTCGGCCTCCCAAAGTGCCTGGATTGCATGAGCCATTGTGCCCAGCAGAACTTGTAAAGTTCTAGTCTTAAAAGTTTACCAGTGACTTTTTTTTTTCATCTTAACTTTTTAATTATTATGGGTATATAATAGGTATATGTATTTATGGGGTACATGTGATGTTCTGATACAGGCCTACAATGTATATAATGATTACATCAGGGTAATTGCAGTATCCATCACCTCAAGCATTTATGATTTCTTTGTTTTAGGAACGTTGTGATTCCACTTCTAGTTTTTTTTTGAGTTGGAGTCTCACTCTGTTGCCCAGGTTGGAGTGCAGTGGCACAATCTCAGCATACTACAGCCTCCACCTCCCAGGTTCAAGCGATTCTCCTGCCTCAGCTGCCCGAGTAGCTGGGATTACAGGTGTGCACACCATGCCCGGCTACTTTTTTTGTATTTTTGTTAGAGAATAGAGATGGGGTTTTACCATGTTGGCCAGGCTGGTCTCAAACTTCTGACCTCAGGTGATCCACCTGCCTCAGCTTCCCAAAGTGTTGGGATTACAGGTGTGAGCCACTGTGCCCAGCCAACTTCTAGTTATTTTTAAATATACAATAAATTATTCACTGTAGTCACCCTATTGTGCTATCAAATACTAGGTCTTATTCATTCTAACTATATTTTTGTATCCACTAACCATCCCAAATTTTCCTCCTCTCCCCACTACCCTTCCTAACCTCTGGTACCCACCATTCTACTTTCTATCTCCCTGAGTTCCATTGTTTTAATTTTTAGCTCCCACAAATAAGTGAGAACATGCAAAATTTGTCTTTCTGCCCTTGCTTCTTTTACTTAACATTGATGCCTCCAATTTCATCCATGTTGTTGCAAATGACAGAATTTCATTCCTTTTTATGGCTGTATAATATTCCACTGTGTGTATGTACCACATTTTCTTTTCCATTCATCTGCTGATGGACACTTGGTTGGATTCCAAATCTTGGCAGTTATGAACAGTGCTGCAATGAACATGGGAGTGGTGGTATCTCTTTGATACACTGATTTACTTTTTTGGGGGTAAATACCCAGTAGTGGGATTGCTGGATCATATGGTAGTTCTATTTTTAGTTTTTTGAGGAATTTCCATACTGTTCTCCATAGTGACTGTACTAATTTACATTCCCACCAACAGTGTACAAGAGTTCTTTTTCTCTACATCCTTGCCATCGTTTGTTATTGCCTGTCTTTTTTTGAGACGAAGTCTCGCTTTGTTATCTAGGCCGTAGTACAGTGGCACGATCTCAGCTCACTGCAAACTCCACTTCCCTGGTTCAAGCAATTCTCCTGTCTCAGCCTCCTGAGTAGCTGGGACTAGAGGCACCCACCACCACGCCTGGCTAATTTTTGTATTTTTAGTAGAGACAGGGGTTCACCATATTGGTCAAGCTGGTCTCGAACTCCTGACCTCAGATGATCCACCTGCCTTGGCCTCCCAAAGTTCTGGGATTACAGGCATGAGCCACCGCGCCCAGCCGTCTGTATTCTTTTTTTAGATACAAGGTCTTGCTTTATTGCCCAGGCTTGTCTCGAATTCCTGGAATCTGGGATTATAGGCATGAGCCACTGTGCCCGGCCATTTTCTTATGAAAATTTTTCGTTCTCTTTTTCTTTTTTTTTTTTTTTTTTTTTTTTTAAGACAGGGTCTTGCTCTGTTGCCCAGGCTGGAGTGCAGTGGCTCAATCTCAGCTCACTGCAACCTCCACCTCCTGGGCTTAAGCCATCCTTCTACCCCAGCCTCCCAAGTAGCTGGGACTACAGGCATGTGCCACCGTGCCTGGCTAATTTTTGTATTTTTTTTTTTTTTTTTGTAGAGATAAGGTTTTACCATGTTGCCCTGGCTGGTCTCAAACTTTTGAGCTCAAACAGTCCACCCGCCTTGGCCTCCCAAAGTGCTGAGATTATAGGTGTGAGCTACTGTGCCTGGCCCAAAATTTTTTAATGTTTTTTATTTCCCAGTTAAGTTATTAATTTATCTGGAATAATTTTTTGTGTAGTGTGTGAGTTTGGGATCTGACTGAACTTTTTTACCCTATAGATAACCACTTGGACCAGGACATTTATTGAATAATCTCTTTTTTTTTTTTCAGTAATGAGTAATATTACTTGTCATCTGTCACATTTTCTCATTCATGGGTGGGCCTGGGTCTGGCTCTCAGTAGTAGGTTTTGTTTTTGTTGTTTTGTTAATTATTTTATTTTATTTTACTTTTTGAGACAGAGTCTTGCTCTGTCACCCAGGCTGGGGTGCAGTGATGTGATCTTGGCTCACTGCAACTTCCACCTCCCAGATTCAAGCGATTCTCGTGCCTCAGCCTCCCGAGTAACAGGGACTATAGGCATATGCCACCATGCCCAGCTAATTTTATATATATATATATATATATATTTTTTTTTTTTTAGTAGAGATGGGGTTTCGGGTTTCACCATGTTGCCCAGGCAGGCCTGGAACTCCTGAGCTCAAGCAATCCACCCGCCTCAGCCTCCCAAAGTGCTAGGATTACAGGCATCAGCCACCGCTCCTGGCCACCAGCTAATTTTTGTATTTTTAGTAGAGACAGGGTTTCATCATGTTGGCAGGACGGTCTCAAACTCCTGGCCTCAAGTGATCCTCCCACCTCGACTTTCCAAAGTGCTGGGATTACAGGCGTGAGCCACTGCCCCCACCTGTTGTTTTCTAAAGTAAAACTCTAGGAATGATAAATTGGTCCTTGTATTAGTGTGTTCTTGCACTGCTATAAATAACTTAAGGCCGGGCATGGTGGCTCACACCTGTAATCCCAGCACTTTGGGAGGCCGAGGTGGGTGGGTCACCTGAGGTCACGAGTTCAAGACCAGCCTGACCAATATGGTGAAACCCTGTCTTTACTAAACATACAAAACTTAGCCGGGCGTGGTGGCATATGCCTGTAGTCCCAGCTACTCAGGAGGCTGAGACAGGAGAATTGCTTAAACCCAGGAGGTGGAGGTTGCAGTGAGCCAAGATTGCGCCACTGCCCTCCAGCCTGGACAACAGAGAGACTCTGTTTCAAAAACGAATGAACAAAAAGGCCGGGTGCGGTGGCTCGCCTGTAATCCCAGCACTTTGGAAAGCTGAGGCAGGTGGATCACGAGGTCAGGAGTTTGAGACCAACCTAGCTAATATGGTGAAACCCCGTCTCTACTCAAAATACAAAAATTAGCCAGACGTGGTGGCACATGCCTGTAGTCCCAGCTACTCAGGAGGCTGAGGCAGGAGAATCACTTGAACCCTGGAGGTGGAGGTTACATTGAGCCAAGATCATGCTACTATACTCTGGCCTGGGTTACAGAGTGAGACTCTGTCTCAAAAAAAAAAAAAAAAAAAAAAAAAAAAGATAACTGATACTAGGTAATTTATAAAGAAAAGCAGTTGAATTGGCACATGGTTCTGCAGACTGTACAGGAAGCATAGTGGCTTCAGCTTCTGTGGAAGCCTCAGGAAACTTACAATCATGGCAGAGGGTGAAGGGGAAGCAGGCACGTCTTACATGGTTGGAGCAGGAGGAAGGTGGGGGAAGATGCTGTATACTTTTAAACCAGATCTTGTGAGAACTCAATCATGAGAACCACACTAAGGGGATGGTGCTAAACCATTCATGAGAAATCACCCCCATGATCTAGTCACCTCTCAGCCGGCCCCACCTCCAACATTGAGGATTACAATTCGACATGAGATTTGGGTGGGAACACAGATCCAAACCATACCAGTCACTCCTCAGATAATTTTTTTTTTTTTTTTTTTTTTTGGTAATTGTATTGCTCTGTGAAATCAAAAAAATCTGGGAATCATTGTTCTAACACCAATCCCAGAGGTCTGCTAATTCCTGATTTGCCTTGAATCCTTAAAGATGATGCCATTTCTACCCTGAGAACCCAGGCATTTGGCATTGATTTCCTGAAGGCAAAGACCTGAAGGGGGAACATCAGTCAAGAGATTCCTTGCTGCCTTCTGCCCCAGCTATCATTCTTGACCCCAAGAGCAATGATTGGAAAGTAAATGCCCTACTTCAGTCTTGTCTTTGACACTGACGGATGATTTTGGAATATTTGGAGTTGTGTGAATTTCTTCAGGCAACTGATAATAATGTAGTCTAAGTAACTGCCACAGGGTGCAGCTAATGTTCCCAAATGAATAAAGCAGTGAAAGAGAGCAGTCAATGAGCTTTTAGACCCAATGCTTTTGATGGGTTCACCATATTTCTTCCTACTCCAGTAAGGTTGGTCATGTTTATGATGCAGGTTACATCGCTGGATTTGTAGACTTGGAGGTGAGCAACAGACCAGACCTCTATGATGTGTTTGTGAATCTGGCAGAGAGTGAGATTACCATTGCTCCCCTTGCAAAAGGTTTGTTCTCTGTTCTGTTCTGTTCTTGATACAAGATATAAGCCAAACAGTTGTACATTTTTAGGCTGATTCTCTAAAACCAGTATTTGAGGGCTGGCTTACCCACTCTGCTGAAGATGGATATTTCCGTGTCTAGAACACAACATTTATTCCTGCAGACATAGACATATGAGCAGAACATCCCGGGTGCTTACAAAGCAAAGTATATGCTAAGAAGTTAAATAGTCTGTTCATCTTGTTTCACCACTTTTGTGTTTAAACAAGGTGTATTATCTATTGCCACGTAACAAATTACTTCAGAACTTAGCGGTTTATTTTCTTAATTTTGAAATGTCTCTGAGTCATACAGAACTTGGTGGTTTAAAGCAACAAATATTCCTTTCTTTTTTTTTTTTTTTTTTTTTGAGGTGGAATCTCGCTCTGTCACCCAGGCTGGAGTGCAGTGGCCTGATTTTGGCTCGCTGCAGCCTATGCCTCCCGGATTCAGGTGATTCTCATGTCTCAGACTCCCGAGCAGTTGGGTTTACAGGCGTGCACCACCATGCTTGGCTATTTTTTTTTTTTTTTCAAGTTGGAGTCTTACTCTGTTGCCCAGGCTGGAGTGCAATGGCACAGTCTTGGCTCACTGCAACCTCCGCCTCCCAGGTTCAAGTGATTCTCCTGCCTCAGCTTCCCAAGTAGCTGGGATTACAGGCGCCCACCACCGCGCCCAGCTAATTTTGTATTTTTAGTGGGGATGGGGTTTCACCATGTTGGTCAGGCTGGTCTTGAGCTCCTGACCTCGTGATCTGCCCGCCTCGGCCTCTCAAAGTGCTGGGATTACAGGCGTGAGCCACTGCGCCTGGCCTAATTTTTGTATTTTTAGTTGAGACAGGGTTTCACCATGTCAGCCAGGCTGGTCTTGAACTCCTAACCTCAAGTGATCCGCTGACCTCAGCCTCTCAAAGTGCTGGGATTACAGGTGTGAGCCATCATGTTCTAAAACAACAAATATTTATCTCACAGTTTTGGTGAATCAGGAATGGCTTATCTAGAGGTAGTTTTGGCTCAGGAAGTTTCAGTCACGATATCCCTGAGCCACAGTCATCTGAAGGCTCCACTGGGGCAAGAACACCCGCTTTCAACGTGCATGTCTGTTGGCAGGAGGTCTCAGTTCCTCCTGCCATGGGCCTCTCCATAGGGCTGCTTGAGAGTTCTTACAGTATGACAGCTGGCTCCCTCAAGAGTGAGTGACCCAAGAGAGAGAAGGAAGCTACAGTGCGTTTTATAATCTTGTCTTGATAAAGACATTGATAGTCACATCATTACTTCCTCCATATGCTATTTGTTAGAAGCAAATCACTAAGTTTAATCAACATTTAAGGAGAAAGGAGTAAGTCTCCAACTCTTGAAGAAAGGCGTATCAAAGAATATGTAGACGTTTATCACTACACAGGGTTAAATGTGACTCCAGTATGGAAAATCTTTTTGAAGCACGTCTCGGTAAGCACAAGGGAATGAAACTGTTCTTAGAGCTAAGGATCAGGAAAGGGTGTACTAGTGTTAGAGTGGCATTCTTAGACATTTTAAATTGTCCCAAATTACAGCTACATAAAGTAGAAAAGATTGGCTTAAATGTGTGTTGAGCCCAGAGCACTACTCAGGTAGTGGTTTTAGATGGGATTACTGCTAACAGCTTTGTTTTGTCACTTATCTTTCTCCTAAAAGTGGGGACAGCTGAATGCTGACTGATTGGGAATTGAATTGGGAATTGTTAGATTCAATTATGTGAGGTTTTATTGAACAACTTCAAATTAATAGAACCATAACTGACTTTCCTTTAATTCATTGTAAAATTGCAAACATAATGCACACTCATGGTGAAAAATTCAAACTGTGGGTTCAGATCTTTAGGAAATAACTGCCTTTTGCAAAGCGAAAGTGAAAGAAAACTGGCTGTGGCCCGGGCCACTTAAGCAGCTGAAGCGTTAGGACCAGAAAGAGTGGCCATCTCCCTGCTGCCCTGTGTTGCTCTGTGTCTATAAAATGGGCTCATCCTAATCAGCACCGTTTGAATGGAGTTTGTCTCTTGAAGTGACAAACAAGTTTCTGTTAACCTCCTCAGTGCAGACAGTAGCAGTGTTTGTAACCAAGCTAACTTAGGTGGCTTCCTTTGCTCATTTCTAAGAACCTAAACGAACTGAGTGCCCAGCTGTCTTCTGCAGAACTGACAGGAAACTCCTCTTTCACAATATTCCCACCAAAAAGATAAATTTCTTAACTGAAAAGAGCTGGACTAGAAGGTCAGGCTCTTGGCTTATAGTCACAATTTAGTTGTAGTCAGAATTGTTCATTATGCTTTGGGAAGAAAAATAAAAGTTCTGGTCAGGTGGGTGTGAAGGGGAAATCTGGTTTGGTGTGATGTGTTTTTATGTTGGCCAAGAAGTATAAATCACGATTATATTATGCCTTTCCTCCCAGCATGTTGTCATATTTGTGGCTAGTGAAAAAACGGACATGTGGGAGGTTGTCAGCTGCTGTTTGAAAATTTCCTCAGTGTGGTCTTTCAAGTTTTCAGATAGGTGGCATGATTAGTTTTTATTATGTCAATTTCTAAATATTCACCTTCTTGATCTCACCAGAGGCCATGGCAATGGGCAAACTGCACAAAGAAATGGGTCAGCTAATTGTTCAGTCTGCAGAAGATCCAGAGAAATCAGACAGCCAGGTGATACAGGTAACTCCTTCACCTTCTGACTTACTGGAAGTCCTGACCCGGTGCCGCTGGGTGGTGTGCGGCAGAGGTGTGCACATCAGCAGAGTGGGGGGGCTGTGGGAGAGGCCAGCGGGCAGGTGCTTAGAGGAGGGTTTGCAGATGGCCACAGCGATGATGGACAAGCAGGTGCAGGCTGGCCTGATCTAGTTAGTTACCGGGCTCGAGGGCAGGTATACACTGGGGCTGGTGCTGACGCCGACCGTTGGCAAACAGAAATGTAACTCCCGAGTGGTCTGGAAGGCTTTTCTGGGCCAGCCAGTGCGTTCTCTCTTCCTAGGAGAATTTCCCTGGAGGAACAAATTATAAAGGGGAGGTTGTTGCTGAACATGGGGAACTAGATAGATTGTCAAAATTTGGCTTTGCGTGTCTCCAGGACAACAGAAATGCAGTCAGACTCCTGTCCCACTTAGTGACTGTTGCCACATGCCACAGAGCCAGCTCCTTGCTGGGGTCTACCTGGCACGTGGACCAGAGTCCATGTGGACCAGTGGACACCTGCTCTGCTCTTGCCCAACTGGAATGGCAAATGGGTTTTATTTCTTGTACTTTCTACATAGTGGCCTGCATCCTTGCATTTGGCCTGTTCCCAGCTCCTTGCTCCTCTCCTGAAGGATAAACTTCCAGTGTTGCCTCATCTAGATGCCTGACTCATAACCTGGGGCTGGAGGGCCCAAAAGGACTGTCTCTGTCTGCACCTGTCCTCCCTGGGGGCACAGGGGCACCTCTGATATGCAGGCTATACTCATTCGGCCCAACCTGGCGCCTTCTCCATTTATCCATTCATTTACTCAGTGTTTCTTGAGCTCTGTTTGTCAGGCATTGCACTGGCAGTGGGGATGCAGTGGTGAGCAAATCCCTGCCCTCATGGAGCCTGTACTTCAGTGGAGTAGATGCACAGAAAATAATGAATGACAAGATAATTACAACCCATGATAGGTGCTGTGACAGAAGGGGTTGAGGTGGAGAATACTGGGGGAGGGGTAGGCCAGCTCTCTAAGGAGGTGACATGTCAGCAGAAAGATGAGAGGGGCCATTTCTCTGCAGTGCTGATGGCCTGGCCAGCTGTGAGCAGGAAGAGTGGGCTGATCTTGCCCTGAGGACCTGAACACTGGAGACTCTGGGGCTGCTGCCTTCCTACCATGTGAATCCTCACTGCCCACCTAACCCCCAGCATTAAAGACATACTCTTAAAATATCGGCAACATATGTGAACTTGAGTTTTGCATTACTGTGTTGTTCACAGACTAAAAGTGCTACCTAGATGACTTAGTATAATATATGTGACCTTGGGGAGGGCAAGTGAAAGTGCTGGGAATGCTGTGAGGGTTCAAAAATATATGCATGAATTAATGATGTCAGCAAACAAGAAAGAAGACATGATTTTTTTACTTTTTTTCTTCATTGAGTTTCACTGTCACCCAGGGTGGAGTGCAGTGGTGCAATCTTGGCTCACTGCAGCCTCCACCACGCAGGTTCAAATGATTCTCCTGCCTCAGCCTCCCAAGTAGCAGGCACCAGGATTACAGGTGCCTGGCACCGCACGTGACTAATCTTGTATTTCTAATAGAGATGGGGTTTCACCACGTTGACCAGGCTGATCTTGAACTCCTGACTGGAGCCAGTGCTCCGCCTGCCTCGGCCTCCCAAAGTGCTGGGATTACAGGCATGACCCACCACGCCTGGCCAGAAGACATGATTTTAATGAGCGCTTTAGTGAGTCCTCAGCCACCCAAAAGGAATAAAGCCTGCGTGGCAGGTGCTGGGTTACTTATCCCAGGCAGACAAGGACTTTTGGGAAGAGATTCCTTCAAAAAACAGTAGCAGCATTTCTCAAAAAGTTAAACATCGAGTTACCATATGATTTGGCAATGCTGTTGCTGGGTATATACCCAAAATAATTGAAAGCAGGGACTTGGCCGGGCCTGATGGCTCATGCATGTAATCCCAGCACTTTGGGAGGCCGAGGTGGGTGGATCACCTGAGGTCAGGAGTTCGAGACCAGCCTGGCCAACATGGCAAAACCCTGTCTCTACCAAAAATACAAAACTTAGCCGGGTGTGGTAGTGGGCACCTGTAATCCCAGCTACTTGGGAAGCCAAGACAGGAGAATTGCTCGAACCCGGGAGGTGGGGGGTTGCAGTGAGCCGAGATTGTGCCATTGCACTCCAGGCTGGGCAACAAGAGCGAAACTCCATCTCAAAAAAAAAAAAAAAAAAAGAAAGAAAAAGAAAAAGAAACAATACAGTAAAAATATAGCATTATCATCTTATGAGACTACCATTGTATATGTGGTCCCTGGTTGACCAAAACGTCATTATGTCGTGCATGACTGTACTTGTATGGAAATATCCATAGCAGTGTTACTCACAGTAGCCTTTAAAAGGTGGCAGAAGCAACCTAGTGTCCTTCAGCAGATGACTGGGCAAACAAAATGTAGTCTTTATATACAGTAGAATATTACTCAGCTGAAAAAGGAATGGAATGTTTTGAATGTGGTTTTTGTTGGGGGGCGAAAAAAGGAATAGAATTCTGATACATGCTATAACATGGATGAACCTTGAAAACATGCTAATGAAGTAAGCCAGACACTGAAGGGTAAATGTTGTATGATTCCACGTATATGAGCTATCTAGAGAGACAAATTCACAGAGTTAGAAAGCAGAGGTTACCAGGGCTAAGCGAGGGGAAATGCGGTTATTTAATGGGTACAGAGTTTCTGTTTGTGATGGTGAAAAGTGCTGGAAATACGGATGATGGTTGTGCATCGTTGCAAATGTACTTAATGCCACTGAATTATACACTCAGAAAATGGCTAAAATGGTAAAAAAACAAATAATAAAAATATGATTTTTCTAAGTTAATTTGTTTCATTTTTCCTAATTTTTTTCTTTAAAAAGAATTATCAGGCCAGGTGCAATGGCTCAGATCTATAATCCCAGCAGTTTGGGAGGCTGAGGTGGGCAGATCGCTTGAGCCCAGGGGTTTGAGACCAGCCTGGGCAACATGGTAAAACCCCATCTCTACAAAAAGTATTAAAAAATTAGCTGGGTGTGGTGGCGCAAGCCTGTAGTCCTAGCTACTCAGGAGGCTGAGGTGGGTAGATCAGTTGAGCCTGGGAAGTCGAGGCTGCAGTGAGCCATGATTGCACCGCTGCACTCCAACCTGAGTAACAGAGCAAGACCCTGTCTCCAAAACAACAAAAAAAGGAGTTACCTTTTTTGTTGTTCATTTTGGAGACAGGGTTGTCCAGGCTGGAGTGCAGTGGTGCAATCATGGCTCACTGCAGCCTCTAACTTCTGGCTCAAGCCATCCTCCTGCCACGGTCTCCCAAAGTGCTGGAATTACAGGCATGAGCCACCATGCCGAGCTCATTTTTCATAGTTTATAGACAGTCTGAAAAAAATAGCAGGAAGAATTCTACAGAGTAAATATTCAAATTTCGGATACTAACATGTTGCATATTTTCCTGTTCTATTAAAGGATATTGCTCTAAAAACAAGAGAAATCTTTACCAACCTAGCACCATTTTCAGAAGTTTCGGCTGATGGAGAAAAGAGAGTCCTTAATTTGGAGGCACTAAAGCAAAAACGATTTCCACCAGCAACAGAAAACTTCCTTTATCATCTAGCAGCAGCCGAACAAATGCTGAAAATCTGACTGTGCGACAGAATGTATCACTGATGACTGATAGAAAGCCCTCTTTCACTCTGATTATCCATTAACTACATAAAGTCCTGAAAATAACAGAGAAACTGTTATATATTTTTAATGATTTATTTGCAGGTATTGAGATTTGACCTGAAAAACAATGAAACACATGAACATACTTCTGATTTTCTCCTAGCTGATTAGTTTCCTGCCTGCTGTCAGTGCTGGACAAAGTGCTGTTACTACTTTATATAACATTACAAAACAGCTAAAGGTCCTGGGGTAAGAGAAAAAAAGCACATTATGACAAATGCGAAAGCCTTCATTATTACACATTCCAGTTTCTCACTGTGTAGTCATAAGCGAATGGTTTACTTTCAGAAAGCTGCCTGAAATGTCCCTTTGTATTCTAGGAAGAACTTTAATTCCTCCTGAGGAACTCTACTTTCTGAGCCCAACTGCTGAGTTTTCTGCAGAACTGTCTAGAAGATCATTCAAGAGAGCCTGCAGTTGCACTTTCTTGTAAAAGTTAAAAAAACAAACAAAAAGGTTTTTCCCGGCTTTTGAACATTTTGCCTATATTATGAGAGTTTTGCATATATTTTATACTTGAGTAGACAACTTTAATAATCCAGATTTATACTATCACAGATGTAAGCATTTGGCAAACGTTCAGCCATTAGCACTCATTTAACCCTGTTAGCAATATTCTTTTGAAAAAGGTGCCAGTCCTTATGTGGTAAACTAAGAAGCCCATTGAATATAACAGTGTGTAGGACTGAAACAGTGACCTTATATTATTGCTAAGGGAATATGAGATTAACTTCCTACAGGGGCCAAAACCAGAGAAAGGCTTCCAACAACTTTGGTGAAAGTAATTTGGCCACATGTCAAGCCAACTGTTTGTATTCATTTATGTACCTTTTTCACAACTGGAGACCTTAACATTGCCAAATCATCATGGAGGCCTCAATTACGTGCTTGTTAGTGTGTCATTCATGTTGATTGTAAGGGATTACTTTCACTCAGTACTGATGTCCTTGGAAATCTTACCTGGAAACATGTTTGCAAAAAACATTATTGGATCTTTTTTTTCTTGGTATTACATATTTGTTAAATAAAAATTAAACACCCTCCCTTTTTGAGTGAGGGCAGGGGAGGACCTGAAATAAGACGATGTTTACTAAGGCAAATAATTGAAAATTAAATCTGCACTTTATGGAAATGAAAAATACTAATATCTTTTTCCTCATTTTTTTGTATTACTATATTAGCTAATGATCAAAGTTGTTAAAATTATAAATTTATGATGCAGAAATAAAATGGAAATATTTTGATATTCAACTACTTTTAGGTGGGTGACGAATTGTCCCCTCTTTCTCTAATTCTGCTCATTCCAAAGAAAACGGAGAAAAAAAACTGAGGGCACTAGGGAATTATTAAAAGACCTGTCTGAAAGTTCAAGATGGCCAAGGGTGCAGTGGCTCATGCCTGTAATCCCAGCACTTTGGGACGCCGAGGTAGGCGGATCACCTGAGATTGAGTTTGAGAATAGCCTGGCCAACGTGGTGAAACCCCGTCTCTACTAAAAGTACAAAAATTAGCTGGGTGTGGTGGCAGGTGCCTGTAATCCCAGCTACTCAGGAGGCTGAGGCAGGAGAATTGCCTGAACCTGGGAGGCGGAGGTTGCAGTGAGCCGAGATTGCACCATTGCACTCCAGCCGGGGCAACAAAATGAGACTCGGTCTCAAAAAAAAAAAAGTTCAAGCCGTCCCTCGCCACACACCCTTTCCTCCCGCCCTAGCCCTCCTCCACTCGCCTTCCTGGAGCTGCCTCTGTAACTTCAGTCTCCTGTCCTTGGAAGGTGCCTTCACATTTCTGTCATCTGGTAGTGGTTAAGCCTCCACCTGCAGCTGTTGCCCATCTTGTTCTCTAACTTTAATTTTGGTTAGTGTCAGCCTGTGGTCAGACTGAGCCATTTACTGATTTTGTCCTTTTAGGCTGTTGTGAAACTCTCCTCACCAGATTTGGAAATTAACCGTCATTCTGGCCTTGGGGAAACAAAACCACAGATAATTCTTTGGTAATTTGGGGTAGGGTGCATTGAAAACGTTAGTCCAATACTCAAATGTTGAGGTACCTACTCTGGGCCATGCCTGTGTTGTATTTTGGGCTACCCTTATGGGCAGCAGTCCCTGCTCTCGCGGTGCTGCGCAGTCCGCTTGGGGAATAGGGTCAGCAAACAGGCTGCTGTCGTGCGGCTAGTGCTAGGCGTGATGTGTGAAACAGAGTGGTATCGGAGCACACAGATGGGGACCCAGTTCAGTGCTGTCAATCCTGGAAGGCCTCTCAGAGGGAGTGATCGATGTCAAAGTCAGACCTGAAGCATAAGAAGACATCTACTCAGACCAGAGGAAACAGCTGTGTGAAGGTCTGGAGAAGAGACCACAGCCCATGTGAGGACCTGAAGGGTCTAGAGGGAGGGGAGGGAGTGGCAGGATATGAGTATGGGAAAGGCTTGCTGTGGTGAGGAATGTGGGCTTGATCCTGACGCACTGGGAGGCCATTTAAGGCTTTTCAGGCCGGGTGCGGTGCTCATGCCTGTAATCCCAGCACTTTGAGGGGCCAAAGCGGGTGGATCACGAGGACAGATGACAGCCTGGCCAACAGGGTGAAACCCCATCTCTACTAAAAACAAACAAAAATTAGCTGAATGTGGTGGCTGGTGCACACCTGTAGTCCCAGCTACTCAGGAGGCTGAGGCACAAGAATCACTTGAACCCAGTGTCGGGCCTCTGAGCTCAAGCCTGCATGTATTCATCCAGATGGTCTGAAGTAACTGAAGAATCACAAAACAAGTGATAATGGCCTGTTCCTGCCTTAACTGATGACATTACCTTGTGAAATTCCTTCTCCTGGCTCATCCTGGCTCAAAAGCACCCCTACTGAGCACCTTGTGACCCCCACCGCTGCCAGCCAGAGAACAACCCCCTTTGACTAATTTTCCACTACCTACCCAAATCTTATAAAACGGCCCCACCCCTATCTCCCTTCACTGACTCTTTTTGGCCCACCTGCACCCAGGTGATTAAAAAGCTTTATTGCTCACATAAAGGCTGTTTGGTGGTCTTTTCACATGGACGCGTGTGAAACCCAGGAGGTGGAGGTTGCAGTGAGCCAAGATCGTGCCACTGCACTCTACACTCCAGCCTGAGTGACAGAGCAAGTCTCCGTCTCAAAACAAAAAAAACTGTTCAGCAGGTGTGATTTAGAAGAGCAGGCTGGAACGTGAACCAGAGGGAGTAGGCAGGAGATGGGCCAGGCAGTGCCAGCAGGGGACGCTGTTGGACTGCGCTGGGCGGTAGCAGCGGGCATACATGGGTTCCAGACTCCATGTACTGGGCCCCGTCTACTGAATACGCTGGGGTTAAGGTGGGGAGAGGGCGTCTCCAGTGATCCTGTCTGGTGCACCTGGGTAGGTGGTGGTGTCAATTCCTGAGACTGGGAGGGAGAGCTGCTTTCAAGTTTGGATGGGTTGAGTTTGAGGTGTCTGGGACATCCATATGGCAAAGTGCAGCCAAGTAAGCAGCTCAGTGACCAGCCTGAGTGCCCAGCAGTGTGGCAGTGCCACATTCAGGTGGGTCACGGATGAGAGCAGTCTTAGTAGAATTGGAGGTGGGGCAGAGACTGTGAGGGCGACAACTCTTTTAAGGTCTGGCTACAGCCGGGCGTGGTTGCAGGCGCCTGTAGTCCCAGCCACTCAGGAGGCTGAGGCAGGTGAGTCCCTTGAGCCCAGGAGTTCAAGGCTGCAGTGAGCTATGGTTGTGCCACTGTACTCCAGCCTGGGTGACAGCAAGATCCGGTCTCTAATGAGGCAGGTGACAAGCAGTTTATTTCTTTTTGAGACACAGTCTAGTTCTGTCACCCAGGCTGGAATGCAATGGCGCGACCTTGACTCACTGCAACCTCTGCCGCCAGGGTTCAAGTGATTCTCGTGCCTCAGCCTCCAGAGAGGAGAAAGGAGGCACTGGGCAGAGGGCAGCAAAGGTTTTAAGCAGCCGTCTAGATTGGAGGACGCTGAGTAAGGAAACAAGATTGCTTTTGGGGTCGGAGGCCATAAACAGCGCCCCAGGGGTACGTGTTCCACTTGAAATGGCCTATCCATTGGACGCCTGTGTCCTGGGCACGGTGGACTCTGTGTTCTTTCTTCAAATACTCAACTTGAGACAGGTTTATTAGGTAATTAGTGATTTCATAGTATCCTTTCGCAGGCCGATCCCCACTCCAACCATCTCCTTAGCAACCCCAAGGATGTCAGACGGGGCACCCTCCCACCGTCTTCTCCAGCCAGCCTTAAAAACCCCAGACATGCCAGCCTGGGAGTGATCTCAGTGTGGAACTTTAAGTCACCTTGTCAGCACAGACACCTCTGGGGTCCCCAGAAGACCTCTGGCAGAGTTCTCTAAACCGAACCTGGAGAGGTGAAGGTTTTCAAGCAGGAAGCACATAAATTCACCTGAAACTCATGCCTACACCCCTCTGTGATAAAAGATTTCTGTTTCTTCTGTTGAAGGCTGAACTTTCTCTTCATGACTACGGCACTGTATCTGAAAAATAGTTAAATTCACAATATTTCTATTAATAGTTTTTCTTGCCTTAGAAGCCAAGCTAAAAAAATCATTTTCTGAAAGCCACCATTTCAGTCTATCTTTTTCAATAATGTCTAATCTATAGCAGAAAATGTAGCCTATTTTTTTTTTAAATCACCCAAGTAGTAAAGAAACTTTTTAAGCTTTTTTTTTTTTTTGATACAGAGTCTTGTTCTGTTGCCCAGGCTGGAGTACAGTGGCACCATCTCAGCTCACTGCAACCTCTACCCTCCAAGTTCAAGTGATTCTCGTAGCTCAGCCACCCGAGTAGCTGGGATTACAGGCGCGCACCACCACCTCTGGCCTATTATTGTTATTTACTTATCTCTATATTTGTTTATAATTGAAACTTTCCATTAAAAAGTTTTAAGATGGCTGGGCACAATGGCTCATGCCTGTAATCCCAACACTTTGGGAGGCTGAGGCGGGTAGATCACTTGAGACCAGCCTGGCTAACATGGTGAAACCCCATTTCTACAAAAAATACACAAATTAGCCGGGCGTGGTGGTGGGTGCCTGTAATCCCAGCTACTCCGGTGGCTGAGGCACGAGAATCGCTTGAACCTGGGAGGTGGAGGTTACAGTGAGCCAAGATCAGGAGGATTGCTTGAGGTGGGGAGTTTGCAATCAGCCTGGGCAATACAGTGGGACCCTGTCTCTACAAAAAATAAAAATGAGCCAGGTGTGGTGGTACGTTCCTGTAGTCCCAGCTACTTGAGAGGCTGAGGCCAGAGGATCACTTGAGCCTGGGAGTCAAGGCTGCAGCAAGCCGTGATTATACCACTGCCCTCCCGCCTGGGCAACAGAGAGAAACCCTGTCTCAAACATACAAACAAACAAAAAACAAATGTGGAAAGAATGTAATGAACTCACATGTGCTCACTCAGGAATAACTATTAACAATTTGCAGATCTCATTTCATCAAGCACCTCCCACACCCAGCAGTAGGGTTTTTTCCCTTGAGTATTTTAAGGCAATTCTCATGTCATGTCACTATGCCATTATCATACGCAACAAAATTAGTAGTAACTCCTTATCTCATCTAAGCACCTCCATGCCCGCCTTGAGCCAACAGGATATTTTCTTTTTTTTTTTTTTTTTTGAGATGGAGTCTCACTCCGTCGCCCAGGCTGGAGTGCAGTGGCACAATCTCGGCTCACTGCAAGCTCCACCTCTGGGGTTCATGCCATTCTCCTGTCTCAACCTCCAAAGTAGGTGGGACCACAGGAGCCCGCCACCACACCTGGCTAATATTTTGAATTTTTAATAGAGACGGGGTTTCACCGTGTTAACCAGGATGGTCTCAACGTCCTGACCTCGTGATCCACCCGCCTCGGCCTCCCAAAGTGCTGGGATTACAAGCATGAGCCACCACGCCCGACCCCAACAGGATATTTTCAAAGTCCAGCAAGCAAGTCTTGGCATCTGGGGTCATGTGTGTAACTGACTCCCTTTCCTGCCTCCACTCTGGTCTCTGGGAGTTCTGCCCCTTCCAACCTTGAATGACTCACCTGCCGCCCACCTCCTTGGCCTGGCTGTGCAGGCCCTGCCACCTGGCCCCCAGCATCCTGCCTGTTCCTTGTAGCCTCACGTGCCCATTCAGCCCTTCCCATCCTCCACTGGGAATAAACTCTTCCTCTCCTTCCTGGGCTCAAGTGATCCTCTCACCGCAGCCTTCTGAGTAGCTGGGACTGCAGCTGTCTGCCACTTCACCCCACTAATTTTTTTTTTTTTTGAGACAGAGTCTCACTCTGTGGCCCCATTGCAGCCTTGACCAAAGATCAGGTGATCTTCCTACCTCAGCTGCCTGAGTGGCTGGGACTACAGGCACATACCACCATGCCTGGCTAATTATTACTATTATTTTTTCTTTTTAATTTTTTTCAGAATAGAGATGAGGTTCAGGCTGGTTTCAAACCCTGAGCTAAAGTGATCCTCCTACCTTGGCCTCCCAAAGTGCTGGGATTACAGGTGTGACCCACCGTGCCCAGCCAAATTTTTATTTTCAGCAGAGACGAGGTCTTGCTATGTTGCCCTGGCTGGTCTTGAACTCCGGCTCAAGTGATCCTCCCACTTGGGCTTCCCAGAGTGCTAGGATTACAGGCATGAGCCACAGCCCCCGACCTAATTTTTAGAACATTTTATGTAGAAACGGGGTCTCACTGCATTCCCCAGGCTGGTCTGGAACTCGTGGCCTCAAGCAATCTTTCCAGCTTGGTCTCCCAAAGTGTTGGGATTACAGACATGAGCCACCATGCCTGGCCTGAAATTTTATTCTGAGATGCTGCCTCACTCCCCAACCCCTCGCCCATAGCATAGTAATAAGCATAACTATCTAAAATAATTTGAAACTTCTACGTTGTGCTGGCAAAGTTGCTTGAATGAATGATCCTAAAACCTAAACCTATAAAATGTGGATTCTGAACAAGATCATTCCATAAATATGCTTTTGAGGACATATATATTTATAGTGACAGAAACAAGCACTTAAAATATTTAGCCAAGAAATTGCTGATATCTGCTAGCATCAATAATGTCCTTGACATCTGCTAGAAATTTATGGCAGAGCTTCGGAAATTAAAAAAACTGGCTTTCTGACTTAAAAAAAAAAAATGTCCTTGCTGCCTACTGAGCAACAACCCTTGGTAGAGATGCCATTATCTTCAGCTCTCTTTAACAGATAAGAAAATGGAACAAGTTGACCAAGGTCGTGGAGAAGCTGGAATCTGAGTCCAGGCAGTCTGACTCATAATAAATTATATTATAAATTATCTACAGAACTGGGCTGTCCAATAGCCACTAAGCACACAAGAGTACCTAATTTAAAATTTAACTTAATTTACAATTCCATTCCCTAGTCACACCAGCCTCTCCTGAAGTGCTCAGTAGCACATGTAGCTCTTGGCTACCATACTGGACAGCACCAATCTATTATAGAACATTTCCAGCACTGCAGAAAGTTCTATTGGAGAGGGCGTAGTTAGAGAACATTTTGGAGTATTTAAAATTTATTTCATTAAGTAGTTTTAAAACATTTCTTTTTATGCCCCAGAAAAAAATGCTTATGAAATAGTGTTAAGAAAAACAGAACCCAAAACTGCACCAAGAGAATTGAGGGACAGAATTAAATATAAATATCATTACAGTTAACCCTTGAATAATACAGGTTTGAACAATGCAGGTCCACCTATACACTGATTTTCTTCCTCCTACGTCACCTGTGAGACAGCCAGACCAACCCCTCTTCCTCCTCCGCAGCCTACTCGACATGAAGATGACGAGGATGAAGACCTTGATCCTTACTGAAACTGATGACTCACCTTCATGTAATAAACAGTAAATACATTTTTTCCTCCTTATGATTTTTTTTTTTTTTTTTTGAGACAGAGTCTCACTCTGTCGCCCAGGCTGGAGTACAATGTCATGATCTTGGCTCATTGCAACCTCCACATCCCCAGGTTCAACCGATTCTCCTGCCTCAGCCTCCTGAGTAGCTGGGATTACAGGCACCACCACACCTGGCTAATTTTTGTATTTTTAGTAGAGCTGGAGTTTTATTTTTTATTTATTTTTTTTTTTGAGACGGAGTCTCGCTCTGTCGCCCAGCCCAGGCTGGAGTGCAGTGGCGCGATCTCGGCTCACTGCAAGCTCCGCCTCCCGGGTTCACGCCATTCTCCTGCCTCAGCCTCCCGAGTAGCTGGGACTACAGGCGCCCACAACCGCGCCCGGCTAATTTTTTGTAATTTTTAGTGGAGACGGGGTTTCACCGTGGTCTCGATCTCCTGACCTTGTGATCCGCCCGCCTCAGCCTCCCAAAGTGCTGGGATTACAGGCGTGAGCCACCGCGCCCCGGCCCTGGAGTTTTATTTACCATGCTGGCCAAGCTGCTCTTGAACTCCTGATCTCAAGTTATCTGCCCGCCTCAGCGTCCCAAAGTGCTAAGATTACAGGCATGAGCCACCGCACCTGGCCTGATTTTCTGATTTTCTTTTTTTTTTTTTGGACGGAGTCTCGCTCTGTCGCCCAGGCTGGAGTGCAGTGGTGCGATCTTGGCTCACTGCAAGCTCCGCCTCCCAGGTTCAAGCCATTCTCCTGCCTCAGCCTCCCAAGTAGCTGGGACTACCGGCGCCCGCCACCTCGCCCGGCTAGTTTTTTTGTATTTTTAGTAGAGACGGGGTTTCACCGTGTTAGCCAGGATGGTCTCGATCTCCTGACCTCATGATCCACCCGCCTCGGCCTCCCAAAGTGCTGGGATTACAGGTGTGAGCCACTGCGCCTGGCCTGATTTTCTTAATAACATTCTATTTTCTCTAGTTTATTGTAGGAATACATTATATAACACATACAGAATATGAAATATGTGTTACTTGACTTTTTATGCTATTGGTAAGCCTTCTGGTCAACAGTAAGCTATTAATAGTTAAGTTTTCGGGGAGTCAAAGGTTATACTTGGATTTTTGACTACTAACCCCCAAGTTGTTCAAAAGTCAACTGTATTTTGTTTTACTATTTTATTTTTTGAAATAGGGTCTCACTCTCACCCAGGCTGGAGTACAGTGGTGCAATCACAGCTCACTGCAGCCTCAACCCTGGGCCCAGGTGATCCTCCCACCTCAGTCTCCCGAGCAGCTGGGACAACAGGTGTACATCACCACACCCAGCTAATTTGTGTATTATTTTTTGTAAAGATAGGGTCTTACTATGTTGCCTAGGTAGGTCTTGAACTCCTGGGCTCAAGCAATCTTCCCACCTTGGCCTCCCAAAGTGCTGGGATTACAAGTGTGAGCCACTGCACCTGGTCTTGTTTTATATTTTTATAAACCTTGCAGATTTGTAAGAATAACTTATTTACTTTACTCTTATAACCGCAAAATAAAAAACTTTGAGAGAAAAGTGGAATGGGGGCACTTACCTGTCCAATCTGTGGAAATATACTAAAAGAAACTGGCACCATCAGTCCCATTGTCAGGAAAGTACAAGACAGTTTCAGGATCCACAATGACCCTGGGTTTTTCAGGAAAAACTGGGTCCTGTAAGAGACAAGGCATGGCTCACTAGTGATGTGAAACTATCAGGGCTTATTTTCTTTTTTTTTTTTTTTTTTTTGAGACGGAGTCTCGCTCTGTCGCCCAGGCTGGAGTGCAGTGGCCAGATCTCCGCTCACTGCAAGCTCCGCCTCCCGGGTTCACGCCATTCTCCTGCCTCAGCCTCCCGAGCAGCTGGGACTACAGGCGCCCGCCACCTCGCCCGGCTAGTTTTTTTGTATTTTTAGTAGAGACGGGGTTTCACCATGTTAGCCAGGATGGTCTCGATCTCCTGACCTCGTGATCTGCCCGTCTCGGCCTCCCAAAGTGCTGGGATTACAGGCTTGAGCCACCGTGCCCCGCCCAGGGCTTATTTTCTGAACAGCTGAATCAGGGCCTGGTTTTTTTTGCTTTGTTTTGTTTTTTAATTTTTATTTTTAGTGCACCTGAACAGCTGGATCAGGGCCTGTTCTTTTTTCTTTTTATTGTACCTGAACAGCTAGATCAAGGCCTGTTTTCTCTATTTTTTTGAGAGAGTCTTCCTCTGTCACCCAGGCTGGAGTACAATGGTGCGATTTTGGTTCACTGCAACCTCTGCCTCCTGGGTTCAAGCGATTCTCCGGTATCAGTCTCCTGGGTAGCTGGGATTCTAGGCGCCCGCCACCACGCCTGGCTAATTTTTGTATTTTCAGTAGAGGCAGGGTTTCACCATGTTGCCTAGGCTGGTCTCAAACTCCTCCTGACCTCAGGTGATCTACCCACCTCAGCCTCCCAAAGTGCTGGGATTACAGGCGTGAGCCACCGCGCCATCCCATCCCTCCTTCTTGGAAATGTGCTCTGTGTGTGGTCCTAGCAGGCGAATCCCAGCCTCGCCACACTGCAGCTCAGGCACACAACCCAATTCAGGCCTACAGAATCCTTCCCCAGGAGTCTGCCCTGAGGGGAAGACATTTGTGCCTCCCCTGGGGTTTGCTGTAGTCCACCTCTGATCAGGAGGCTGTGAGGCCATGAGCTGGGAGTTACTAGCAAACGGGTCCCTCATCAATATGAAGAAGCCAATCTGGCAGGAGAGAAGGAACCAACATTCACGAGGGTGACAGGGAGGCGCGCCCAGCAAGGGAGCTTCTGTTCAAGCTGCCATGGTCTGCAATCCTTGCCCGTTCCGGCCCTAAAGCCCCACATCTCCCCTCGAGCCTGAGCTCTTGCAGGTTAGGCTTCTCATACTGGGGGCCACAGGAACCCTGATGGATGCCCAGGTCCTCCACCTCATAGACCATTTCTGGCTTCTTCAAAGGGATGAATCTGAATCCGGAGTCGCTGAAGCTAATTTAAAACATGCTTGGAATGGGGGTGCAGAGGGGCGGGCTTGAGCAATATTCACAGCACATCAGAGCCACGGGAACGTGCACGTCATCCAAGCTCCTCATTCTAGAGGTGAGGAAATGGCCGTGGAAGGTCCTTGGACACGTCAAGGACGCGGGGTAACTGGAGGCAGAGCCTGGGCTGGATTCCCCATTCAGTGGAATCCACACACCTGGATTTCCATGCCTGCCACAATCTGACTGTCTTAGCTGTGATGCGTGTTTACGGGAAGGTTACTCCTTCCACCCTCTACCACGGTCAGTATCTGACAGGTTTTTATAAGGATTTGACTTTCAGATCCCTACCTGGGGATAGGACCATGCCTCTTACCTTTTAAAAAAGTAGGTGAAGATTTCAGGAATCAGAGCAGAGGTCCCAAACAGCACTGTCCTGGATACTGCCGTTTCTCTAACAGCCTAGCAAAAATGAAGAGAAACAGCTTAGGCCAGGCACGGTGCCTCACACCTGTAATCCCTGCACTTTGGGAGGCTGAGGCAGGTGGGTCGCTTGAGGTCAGCAGTTTGAGACCAGCCAGGCCAACGTGGTGAAACCCCCCTCTCTACCAAAAAATACAAAAATTAGCCAGGTGTGGTGTTATGCGCCAGTAGTCCCAGCTACTCAGGAGACTGAGGCACGAGAATCACTTGAACCTGAGAAGCGGATGTTGCAGTGAGCCGAGATCACGCCAATGCACTCCAGATTGGGCAACAGAATGAAACTCTGTCTCAAAAAAGAAGCTTAGTACAGGAGCAAGACGATTTCTAGGGATCCCACAACTCCTGCCAGAGACAGGCAACAGCAACCCTCCCTTCTCACTCAGAAAAAGGATGCCCGTGGAGAGGGGCGGAGGGGATGCCTTCCACGTTCCTTTCCACATACAGGTGTGTGCAGGTCGGCCACACTTGGTGCCAGAAATAGCTAGGAGGGGATTTACCTCCTCGACTCCACAGTGGTCTCCATCCGTCTGCCAAACGACCCCAAATAAACTATCCACTACATACAAGCAAAGGTGGCTTCTAGACAGACCCTCACTGAGAACAAATCGTTCCTCGGTGGAAATGCTGGATTTGCCACAGAGGTTCACTCCGTATTTCCCGTCCAAGCCACATCTCCGCCACCGGCCTGTCCTGTGCCTGGCTCGGCAGCAACTCCCATACCTGCCAGTGGGGGAGCCTCCAGATGCCCAGCTCTGAGGACACGGGCACGGCATGGGACCCACACGAGGTCGCCTGTCTGTACCCATTTCACAGCGAATTAAAAGTGTTGTACTATAAAATTGTGTTATGTACAGGTTATGTTTGCAATCTTTTCTATAATGTACATTACTCCATACATTAAACATTTACACATACAATTTACTGTATGGGTGAATATGCACAAAACCATGTACCCCTTAAGGGCACTTTAAGGGACTTGTAAGGGAAATTTTGACTATAAAACAGCTCACGTTAACTTTTTTACTACTTGTATTTATTTATTTATTTATTTATTTTTAGAGACAGGGTCTCACTCTGTCATCCAGGCTGGAGTACAGCGGCATGATCACGGCTTACTGCAGCATTGACCTCCCAGGCTCAAGTGATCCTCCTACCTTAGCCTCCCAAGCATCCAGGATCACAGGTACACCCTACCACACCCAGCTAACTTCGAATTTTTTGTAGAGATGGGGTCTCACTATGTTGCCCAAGCTGGTCCTGACTTCCTGGCCTCAAGCAATCCTCCTGCCCCAGCCTCCTAAGTAGCTAGCATGTTAACTTTAGAACCCACCCCTGGGTAAGACACATACACCACAAACAGCACATGGTATACCCAAGAGGGGCAGGCACACCTGCACCCATCCTTCCCTGAACTCTGTCCTTCCACTTCCAGCTTCCCATGAATGGCTTTGACCTACCTTCCCAGGCTCCTCCTACTGGCCAGCCCCTGCTCTCTGCTCACACCTCTGCCCTGCTGCGGGTGACAGTCACGCTTGTGCGGTTCCCTCTGCAGGGAATGCCTTTCCCCCCACAAAAGAGAGGAAGCCGAGGAGGGCTGTTTTAAAAATAAGGTCTCAGGGGCCAGGTGTGGTGGCTCACGCTTGTAATCCCAGCACTTTGGGAGGCCAAGGTGGGCAGATCACCTGAGGTCAGGAGTTCAAGACCAGCCCGGCCAACATGGTGAAACCCTGTCTCTACTAAAAATACAAAAATTAGCCGGGCATGATGGTAGGCACCTGTAATCCCAGCTACTTGGGAGACTGAGGCAGGAGAATTACTTGAACCTGGGAGGTGGAGGTTCCAGTGAGCCGAGATCACACCATTGCACTCCAGCCTGGGTAATAGAGTGAGACTCAGTCTCTAAAATAAAAGAAAGAAAATAAAATAAAAGTCTCAGGGACATAAAGTAAAATTGCTTGACTTCTGGAAGGGAAAAATGGCTGTTGGTGTGCCGTGCGTCCGTGTCAATGGGGCGAGGCCCGTCTCTGTCCCTTGGTCCCGTGTATGGGGAGGACACCCCAGGTAAGACGCCATCATTAGGAGGCGCTGTGTGCAAAGGAGTGGCTTATGGGGCCAGTAGGGGGAATAATAGCCACGAGTCACCTGAAATCGGACCAACAGTGCCCTCTCACCATCAGATATTGCTGGTTACGCAGTTTCTGAAATTTTAGCTAAAGGAAATGACCTTCCGCGGACAGGGAAGTGATAGACGAATGCTTATTGCTTATGCACAGATGCAGACAATTTATTCTTCAGAGAAAAAAGACTTTTTTTAAAGCAGGCCAGTAAAGCTTTTCTTTGACCCTAATATGCCCCTCATGCGAAAAACGGAGTTTCTTCTGGTGAGATGGACTCCAAACAGCCAGTCAAGCCTGAGGCTATCTTCCCGCGGGGAGGCTGGGGCTCCTGTGGAGACGGGGCTCTCACTGGTCAGGGTGTGCGCCTCCAGAGCCTAGCACCAAGCCTGGCAGGCAGGAGGCGCTGGGAATAACTTGCCGTTTCAATATTTGCTTTAAACTGGGTGCAGTGCCTCACACCTCCCAGCGCTCTGGGAGGCCAAGACAGGAGGATCGCTTGAGACCAAGAGTTTGAGACCAGCCTGGGCAACATAGCAAGACCCCCCTCTCTACAAACATTTTTTTTTTTTAATTAGCCATGTATGGTAGTGCACACCTGTAGTACTCAGGAGGCTGAGGCAGGAGGTTTGCTTGAGCCCAAGAAGTTGAGGCTGCAGCGAGCCATGTTCGTACCATTGCACTCCAGCTTGGGCGACAGAGGGAGACTCTGTCTCTATAAATAAATGAATAAATAAATGAACAAACTTAAAAAAATTTGCTCTCGTTCTCCTCTCCAGCTTTACAAATACGTCACAGCAATAGTAACACCTTAAGTTCACACGGAGTTGCAGAGAAATACAAACACACATGTACATAAAGATGTGCAAGTGAACGTCAGAGCAGCCTGATTCATGATAACCCAAGGGTGGACACAACCCAAACATCCACTGCCTGCGGAATAGAGAAGCAAAATGCAGCACATCCAGGTATGGAATACTACTCAGCAGTGAAAAGTAACAAATGACCAACATGTGGTACAAGATGGATGAATCTCAAATGTGAAAGAAGCAAGACACAAAATACTACTGTGTGATTCACTTATGTATAATTTCTGGAAAAGGCAAAAACTAAGAAGACACAAAAGCAAGTCAGTGGCCGGGCACAGGGGTTCATGCCTGTAATCCCAGCACTTTGGGAAGCCGAGGCCAGTGGATCACAAGGTCAGGAGATTAAGGCCATCCTGGCTAACACGGGGAAACCCCATCTCTACTAAAAATACAAAAAATTATCCGGGCGTGGTGGCGGGCGCCTATAGTCCCAGCTACTCAGGAGGCTGAGGCAGGAGAATTGCTTCAACCTGGTAGACGGAGGTTGCAGTGAGCCAAGATCACACCACTGCACTCCAGCCTGGGCGGCAGAGCGAGACTCTGACTCAAAAAAAAAAGAAAAAAAGAAGCAGATCAGTGCTTCCCTAGGGCTGGGGGTAGCAGTGGGCATTTGGGACATTTTTAGGATGATGAAAATGTTCTACAATTGGACTGTGGTGATGGTCACACAACTGTTTCACTTATTTATTAGTATTATTTTTTGAGACAGAGTCTTTTTCTGTCACCCAGGCTGGAGTGCAGTGGCGCAATCTCAGCTCATTGCAACCTCTGCCTCCTGGGTTCAAGTGATTCTCCAGCCTTAGCCTCCTGAGTAGCTGGGATTACAGGCATGTGCCACCACGCCCAGCTAATTTTTGTATTTTTAGTAGAGACAGGGTTTCACCATGTTGGCCAGGCTGGTCTTGAACTCCTGACCTCAGGTGATCTGCCTGTCTTGGCCTCCCAAAGTGCTGGGATTACAGGCGTGAGCCACCGCGCCCGGCCTATTTTTTATTTTTTGAGATGAAGGTCTCTTTCTGTCAACCAGGCTGGAGTATAGTGGTGCAATAACGGCTTGCTGCAGCCTCAACCTCCTAGGCTCAGTTGATCCTCTCACCTCAGCCTCCTAAGTAGCTGGGACTACAGATGCACCCCGCCACGCCTAGCTAATTAAAAAAAATTTTTTTTGTAGAGACAGGGTTTCGCTATGTTGCCCAGGCTGGTCTCGAACTCATGGACTCAAGTGATCTGCCTCCCAAAGTGTTGGGATTACAGGCATGAGTGAGCCACCGTGCCTGGCTGCACAATTGTTTTAAATTCACTAAAATTCATCAAACTTTCCTCTTACAATGGGCAAATTTTACAGTATGTAAATTATATCTCAATAAAGGTGTTTGAAAAAATGTCTCAGCCGGTGTGGTGGCTCAAGCCTGTAATCCCAGCACTTTGGGAGGCCGAGACAGGCGGATCACGAGGTCAGGAGATCGAGACCATCCTGGCTAACACGGTGAAACCCTGTCTCTAATAAAAATACAAAAAACTAGCCAGGCGAGGTGGCGGGCGCCTGTAGGCCCAGCTACTCGGGAGGCTGAGGCAGGAGAATGGCGTAAACCCGGGAGGCGGAGCTTGCAGTGAGCTGAGATCCGGCCACTGCATTCCAGCCTGGGCGACAGAGCGAGACTCCGTCTTAAAAAAAAAAAAAAAAAGAAAAAATGTCTCTTTCGGGTGTTCTTTCCTTCCCCAGGGGAAAGCACAAATGCAGTCCTGGGTGGTTTGTTTTTGTTTGTTTGTTGTTTTTGAGATGGGGTCTTGCTCTGTTGCCCAGGCTGGAGTGCAATGGCACGATCTCGGCTCACTGCAACCTCCACCTCTCAGGTTCAAGTGATTCTCCTGCCTCAGCCTCCCGAGTAGCTGGGATTACAGGCACCCGCCATCACATCTGGCTAATGTTTTCATTTTTAGTAGACATGGGGTTTCACCGCGTTGGCCAGCATGGTCTCAAACTCCTGACTGACTGCGAGTGATCCAACTTACGGTTGGTTTATTAGGTCCAGAACCTTCATTTCAAACTTGTGACCTATTTTCTTTCTGGCAGCAATTTCTCTGTTACTTATAATTATTTTGTCTCTGTCACAATTCGTTTAGGTCAGGAGCTATGCTACTAGACGGTCTGGTGGAAATACCATTAGCATGTATCTGATGGTTTATAATTCAGCTTTGTCAGTCAGTGATAGGATTACTTTAAATCGTAATACGTTTGGTGAGCTGAATAATGACATATTTACCGATGGAACGAACAGCCATCTTTTCTGACCTCCTCTGCCACCAACACGCTGGCCAGTAGAGAGACGTACCCTGGCTGGCTAAGGGAGTGCCCGGGATCCCCCACTGCCAGAAGCCCGGTTAGTCTCTTCACTTTGTATCAGGGCTGTTGCACTCCGCTTGATATGTCATTTGCAAACAACTAAAGTCTTCAGCTAAAGTCATTTCACAGGGACCAAAAAAGATCTCACCTGCTAAAAACATTATTTTAGAAGTCTACACCCAAAATGAAAACACCATAGACTATACTAGGTTCTCACAGCTGAATGCACTCAGTAGTCACTGTGCTGAACTGAACGAAAGAATACTTTGGCCAGGCCCAGTGGCTCACCCTTGCAATCCCAGCACTTTGGGAGGCCAAGGTGGGCAGATCACTTGAGCCCAGGAGTTTGAGACACAACTGGGCAACATGGTGAAACCCCACGTCTACAAAAAGCACAAACATGAGCCACGCATGGTGGTGCGTATTTAGAATCCCAGCTACTTGGAAGGCTGAGGTGAGAGAATCACCTGAGCTTGGGAGGTTGAGGCTGTAGAGAGCCGTGATCACACCATTGCATTTCAGCCTGTGCAACAGAAGGAGACCCTGTCTCAAAAAAAAAGAAGAAGAAACTAATAGTAAAAAGCATTCAAAATTGAGGCCTTGAGAAGGAGTTTTGGATCAGAAAATTCAATTTTCTAAATCCATTCTTGATGAAAGTAGTCCTTAGCAATGAAGACTATCAGGACATCTGCTGAAGTGGGAGAAGCAGGGCTTCTCTTAACCCCAGAGAGGGGTGTCCACTGACCTCTGTAAGTGCAGAGGAGGCTGGGAGGGGAGTGGCCCCCAATCACCACACACTGGGAGGGCAGATATTGAACTTGAAGGACAGGATCTCACTCTCAGAGGTGCCTAGCACTTGTCAGATGCCTGTCTGTGGCAGTCAGCCTCATGGGTCACCATAGCAACACTACCCAGTTATTTAATCCAGCACTCATCTAGTTGTTGCTGTAGGTATTCTGCAGACATGGAGCACATCTGCAATCAGCTGACTTTAAGAAAAGCAGGTTACCACCAAGCACGATGGCTCACACCTGTAACTAGTACTTTGGGAGGCTAAGGCGAGCAGACCACCTGAGGTCAGGGGTTCGAGACCAGCCTGGCCAACATGGTGAAACCCCACCTCTACTAAAAATACAAAAATGGGCTGGGTGTGGTGGTATGCACGTAATCCCATGGTGGTAGCTGGTAATCCCAGCTACTCGGGAGACTGAGGGAGGAGAATCGCTTGAACCTGGGAAGCAGAGGTTGCAGTGAGCCGAGATCACGCCATTGCACTCCAGCCTGGGTGACAGAGCAAGACTCCGTCTCAAAAAAAAAAAAAAAAAAAAGAAGGTTACCTTCCACAATGTGGGTGGGCCTTATCCAATCAGTTGGAGGCCTTACAGGCAAAAACTGGGGTTTCTCAAAGAAGAAATTCTGCCTCAAGACTGTAGCAGCAGCTCCTGTCCAAGTTTCCAGCCTCCAGGCCTGCTCTGCAGATTCCCACAGTTGTGCAAGCCAATTCCTTAGAACAAATCTCTTAATAGACATGCACTGCCCAGGTGTGGAGGCGCACACCTGTAATCCCAGCACTTTGTGAGGCCAAGGTGAGAGGATCACTTAAACTCAGGAGTGAATGGGAGGGACAATGGAGACAGAGGTACATGCTTTTCTTTTGAGAGATTTCAAAAAGGAATTGGGGGCCAGGCATGGTGGCTCACGCCTGTAATCCTAGCACTTTGGGAGGCCAAGGTGGGTGGATCACTCGAGGCCAGAAGTTCGAGACCAGCCTGGCCAACATGGTGAAACCCTGTCTCTACTAAAAATACAAAAATAAGCCAGATGTGGTGGTGTGTGCCTGTGGTTCCAGCTACTTGAAAGGCTGAGGTGGCAGGATCGCTTGTGTTAGGGAAGCAGAGGTTGCAGTGAGCCAAGACTGCAGCACTGCACTCCAGGCCGGTGCGACAGAGCAAGACCCTGTCTCAGAAAGAAAGATTATGTACATATATCCCATTGGTTCTGTTCCTCCAGAGAACCCAGACTAATACCCCGTCTTTTACACATCAGGGGGCAAAATGAAAAATTTCTCTCTCAGCACACTAAGGAAAGATGGGTAAAGAAAGGTTGAAGGTAGACATGAATTTGTCACTGGCTTCCAAACAGAAAAGTCAAGTCTTTGCCCAAAAGGCAAGCAGCTATAGCTCCATCGTGTCTCTTACCTTTGTCCCAGCAATTGTGGAATGGCCCAGGACATTGCCTTCCTTGTCCATGACCGCAATCCCCTTAATGGATTCAATAGTTCGGGACATGTAGACATTCATTCCACTGGCTTGCACTGTAGATGTAAAGAAGTAAAGAACACCCAACATGGGGGTGAGTCTTGTTCCAGCAAAGGAACATCTCTTTGGGTGTCTGCCTACTGCAAGCCTCTTTCTCTGACAGCTGGCCTTTCTCGACCCTCAGGTGGACACCTGCCACAGGCTGGGCCAACCAGGTGCTCTCCTGGGGCTGTGGAAGTAGGCTCAGAGCTGCTGACCACTCAGTCTTGGATCCTGACCACAGCCTGGGACCAGCTTCCAGCACCCCTGCTTCCTTACCGGATTCCAGGAGAAACCCTGGGATCCTGGAAACATATCCCTCACCTTTGCTTAAGTTGTAAGGTTTCCTTTTCTTTTTGAGACAGAGTTTCACTCTTGTTGCCCAGGCTGGAGTGCAATGGTGCGATCTCAGCTCACTGCAACCTCCGCCTCCTGGGTTCAAGCAATTCTTCTGCCTCAGCCTCCAGAGTAGCTGGGATTACAGGAACCCGCCACCAGGCCTGGCTAAGTTTTGTATTTTTAGTACAGACGGGGTTTCATCATGTTGGTCAGGCTGGTCTCGAACTCCTGACCTCAAGTGATCCGCCCACAATGGCCTCCCAAAGTGTTGGGATTACAGGTGTGAGCCACCATGCCTGGCCAAAGCTGTAAGGGTTCTATAACACCATTTCCTCAATTTCACCACTGACATCAGTCTGCCAACTCTTCAAACTGCTATGATTCCCAAACTCAAATTTGGAGCATGACATAGTAAACTTGCAGGCTGGCAGAGTCAAAATATTCAGCTAATATCTCTGTCACCCCACTGGGTTGGAATCCCTATACTAACCATTTGCTTGCTGTGTGACTCTAGGCAAGTTACTTAACCTCCCTGTGCCTCAGTCTCCTCATCTGTAAATAGGAATAATAATATTTCCTATCCATAAGTTGTTGTCGGGATTAAGTAAAATAATGTATGTAGAACGTTTATATAGATAATCTTTAAAATGTAGGGCCGGGCGTGGTGGCTCATGCCTGTAACCCCAGCATTTTGGGAAGCTGAGGCAGGCGAATCACTTGAGGCTGGACGTTCAAGACCAGCTTGGCCAACATGGTGAATGCCTATCTCTACTAAAAATACAAAAAACCAATTAGCTGGGCATGGTGGCGCACGCCGGTAATCCCAGCTCCTCGGGAGACTGAGGCAGGAGAACTGTCTAAACCCAGGAGGCGGAGGTTGTAGTGAGCCGAGGTCACGCCACTGCACTCCAGCCTGGGTGACGGAGCGAGACTCCGTCTCAAGAAAAAACTGTAATTTGCGTTTCCAGTCTTGTGTTCATTCTTTGGCCGTTAATGTGGGTATTTACAGAAAGTGTCACCTCTCAGAGCAAGGACCTAATTTGGGCTTTGGGGGCCTGCAGGGCCGCAAAGGCCACCTGTCATCAGTCACAATGTGCCAAGGCAGCCAGGTGCCTCTGGAGATGAAGGAAGGCTCACAGACCACAAAGAGAGCCCCCGCCCAGACTGCAGGCTCCAGCCCTTCTTGCTCACCGAGGAAGACCACAGGTAAGAGTCTCTTAATCCAAGGGTTAGTCAGGCCATACTTTATCTGGATAAAGTGAGGCACTACCTAGAAAAGAAGAGAGAAAAATCATTATTTCATGGGACTGAAAAATCAGCAGAACCTACTCACTAGCAGAGAGGCCGCCCTGACCTAGTTCCTGTTACAGGTCAGACCGCTGCCAGGGCCCTTCATGTATTTTTCAAATTCCTGCAACATGGAGGTCCTCTCCCTGTTCATCTAAGGAGTCAACAGGGGCTTAGAGAGAGGTATGAAAGTTGTCGAGAGTTGGCCGGGCGCGGTGGCTCACGCCTGTAATCCCAGCACTTTGGGAGGCCGAGGCGGGCGGATCACGAGGTCAGGAGATCCAGACCATCCTGGCTAACACGGTGAAACCCCGTCTCTACTAAAAATACAAAAAATTAGCCGGGTGTGGTGGCGGGCGCCTGTAGTCCCAGTTACTCGGGAGGCTAAGGCAGGAGAATGGCGTGAACCTGGGGGGGCGAAGCTTGCAGTGAGCCAAGATTGCGCCATTGCACTCCAGCCTGGGTGACAAGCAAGACTCCATCTCAAAAAGAAAAAAAAAGAAAGTTCTCGAGAGTCACAGAGCCATTAAAGGTTTGAGCCAGGATGAAGGCCCAGGCTTGTCTGATGCTAACATCTCCATCTTTCACCAGTACAGTGTCCTGACATCCAAAGCAATACACAAATTATATAACACAGTTTATATAACATATTTATAACACACAATTTATATAACAATTTTTAAAAAGATAACAGTACTGGCCAGGCGTGGTGGCTCACGCCTGTAATCCCAGCACTTTGGGAGGTCGAGGTGGGCAGGTCACCTGGCCAACATGGTGAAATCCCTCCTCTACTAAAAAATACAAAAAATTAGCTGGGTGTGGTGGCGCGTGCCTGTAATCCCAGCTACTCGGAAGGCTGAGGCAGGAGAATCACTTGAACCCAGGAAGCAGAGGTTGCAGTGAGTTGAGATCATGCAATTGCACTCCAGCCTGGGCAACAGAGCGAGACTCTGTCTCAAAAAAAAAAAAAAAAGAAAATAGAAAATAGAAAAAAATAAAAAGATACCAGTACCATGTATATGCCTGGAAACTTAGACTATTAACATGATTATTTTGGGATAATAGGATTACAGGCGACTTTTATTTCCTATTCATACTTTCTAAATTGTTTAAATTGGAACATAAATTTGTAACTAGAATAAATAAAGCTTCCTGGATTCTGAGGAATAAAGAAGATTTGACAGATTCTAAAAATACTTACTCCTAAGAAGGTTGAAGCAGCAATGGCTTCCGCCATTAATAATGATCTTTCTAGTGGTTTACAAGTCTAAGGAGAAACAAAAGTACTTATTTAGCAAATATCACAGTTTTATCCAGCAAGGATGATTTTAAAACAAATACATACAACAAATTCCAAAAGAAATAACAGAAAACCCCACACCCTCTGCGTCTCATAATACTCACATAACTTCTGTTTCCATTGATGCTGTTGAACGTTGTCATGTAGGTATAGAGGAAAACCTGTCGAGAGAGGGGCAAATGGATCGCGGTTTGGTTTCAAGCATCACAGAATTTAGTAATCGTGAAACAGGAAGAATGGCTACCTGAGGTAAAATCACGGACTTGATCCCTTTTGGTGGCATCATTGACAAAAATACCTTTTAAGAAGAAAGTGGAACACAGTTACAAGTGTTTCTGTGGAGGGAGAACTTGCGGTAGCAAAGAACTTCCCAGGGGAGACGGAGAATTGAGCCCCAGGGAGCTGGGGCAGGAGAGGCTGGTAGTGGGTACAGGGGCTGCCAGTTGGTAGACAAGGTTGAGTGAGAGCACCTGCCAAGCACCAAACTAGCAGCTCTAAGGACATCCAGGAGCACACAGCAGGCCGTCTCAAGGGCCTTAGTCCAGCAGGGTGGCTAAGATGTACACATTTGTTAGCTGGGTGTGGTGGCTCACTCTTGTAATCCCAGCACTTTGGGAGGCTGAGGTGGGAGAATCACCTGAGGCCAGGAGTTCTTGACCAGCCTGGCCAACATGGTGAAATCCTGTCTCTACAAAAAACACAGAAATTAGCCGAGTGTGGTGGTGCACACCTGTAATCCCAGCTACTCAGGAGGCCAAGGCAGGAGAATCACTTAAATCTGGAAGGTGGAGGTTGCAATGAGCCAAGATCGTGCCACTGCACTCCAGCCTGGGAGACAGAGCAAGACTCCGTCTCAAAAAAAAAAAAGAAAAAAAAGAAGAAGTAGTACATATTTGCTAGGGGAAGCAGACAGGAGCCAGCCTGTGATGTGGACAAGTACCTCCTGGGCTGGGAGTGGTGGCTCACGCCTATAATCCCAGCACTCTGGTAAGCCAAACTGGGAGGATCCCTTGAGCCCAGGAGTTCAAGACCAGCCTGAGCATTGTAGCAAGACTCTGTCTCCGGTAAAAATTAAAAAATTAGCCCCATGGTGGCGAGTACCTGTAGTCCCACCTACTCAGAAGGCTGAAGTAGTGGGATTGATTGAGCCTAGGAGTTTGAAGTTACAGTGAGCTATGATTGCGTCACTGCACTCCAGCCTAGGCAACAGAGCAAGACCGTATTTTACAAAACAAAAAACAGTCCAGGCATGGTGGCTCATGCCTGTAATCCCAGCACTTTGGGAGGCCAAGGTGGGTGGATCACCTGAGGTCAGGAGTTCGAGACCAGCCTGGCCAACATGGCGAAACCCCGTCTCTACTAAAAATAAAAACACTAGCTGGGCGTGGTGGCGGGCGCCTGTAATCCCAGCCACTCAGGAGGCTGAGACAGGAGAATTCCTTGAACACGGGAGGCAGAGGCTGCAGCAAGCTGAGATTGTGCCACTGCACTCTAGCCTAGGCGACAGAGCGAGACTCTGTCTCAAAAAACAAACAAAAAAACAAAACAAAAAGCACCTTCCGAGGACTAAGGTGGGAAAGCCCCACGGGGACAATGCCAGGTCCCAGGTGAGGGGCTGTGTCAGACGAGGACTTGGTGGCGAGGGGTTTGTGCAGGGAGCGCATCCTAACTCACTGGCCGCTTCTCCAGTGCTCTGCGCATACTTGGTGTTCGGGAAAGGGATGACCTTGCCAAGCTGTGGCCTTCCAGGGGCCTGGATGCCTGACTGGGAGGGTGTGGGGAGGGGGAGGGAGTGGAGACAAGGACATATGAATAGCAGCCACGGGTTGTCAGTGGGGGTCCACAACCATCTATCAGGCAGTCATGGGACAGGGGTCTGGAGCTGGAGGGACACAGCCGAGGTTAGGAGGAGAGTGGCCATCTTCCCAAGCTCCTACTCTCCTAACGGCGAACGTCTGCTTGCTCACCGTGGGCGCCATGAAAGGCAGGAACGCTGGCAGGAAGAGAAGAGAGGAGGTGTCAGTGACCACAGTTGCCCAGGCAGAGGGGGCCAGAAGGGGACCACCCACCTAAGCACCTCTTCCCCAGCTTTCAGAAGGCACAGACCTCAAAGGACTTTTTCCACTCATTCTTTTTTTTCTAATAAAATGGTGGGTCAAGGTCTCAGCACTTTGGTAGGCTGAGGCTGGAGGATGGGTTGAGGCCAGGAGTTTGAGACCAGCCTCCATTTTGTAGAGGTAGTGAGACCCCCATCTCCACAAAACATTTAAAGAAGGTTATGGCAGGATGACCCTGTGGTCCCAGCGACTCAGGAGGCTGAGGAGAGGAGGATCCGCTGAGCCTGGGAGTTGGAGGCTGCTTTGAGCTATTATGGTGCTACTGTACTCCAGTCTGGGTAACAGAGTGAGACCCTGTCTCTAAAACCGATAATAATAATAATGATGTACATAAAATTAGTATAACATGGCCGGGCACGGGGGCTCATGCCTGTAATTCTAGCACTTTGGGAGGCCAAGATGGGTGGATCACAAGGTCAGGAGTTCGAGACCAGCCTGACCAACATAGTGAAACCCTGTCTCTACTAAAAATACAAATACAAGCCGGGGATGATGGCGGGCGCCTGTAATCCTAGCTACTCGGGAGGCTGAGATTGTAGTGAGCCGAGACTGTGCCACTGCACTCCAGCCTAGGTGACAGAGTGAGACTCTGTTTCAAAAAAAAAAAAAAAAAAAAAAAAAGAAATCCTGCTGGGGGAAAAATAATTGAAGCAAAGCAGGCAGAGTTTTCTTTTTCTTTTTTTGAGATGGAGTTTCACTCTGTTGCCCAGGCTGGAGTGCAATGGCTCGATCTCACCTCACTGCAACCTCTGGCTCTCAGGTTCAAGCAATTCTCCTGCCTCAGCCTCCCGAGTAGCTGGGACTATAGGCATGTGCCACAACAATGTCCAGCTAATTGTTTACATTTTTAGTAGAGATGGGATTTCACCATGTTAGCGAGGCTGGTCGCGAACTCCTGACCCCAGGTGATCCGGCAGGCAGAGTTTCCTAAGTGTTAGAAACTACATCTTCCCAACCCACTTCTCAAAATTAGAGCCAACTCACCCGCAGGTCGAAAAAGCTTGGGGATCAGGTTGCTGCTGTCGGGATGCACTGTGGCCTTCAAGAGGAGAGATGCAAGGTTAGATGCAAGAGGAGAGATGCAAAGATGTCTGGTTTTGTTATTTTAGGACACTAAAAATTAGGAAGGGACTGAAACTTACAAGACTCCGCTTCCAAGCTTCTTGTATCTTAAAGGAGAAAAAAGAACAGCTTTGTTTCATTTTAAATATTTTTTAAGAGACAAGGTCTTGCTCTGTCACCCAGCCTGGAGTGCAGTGACACAATCCTCACTCACTGCAGAGCAGCCTCGAACTACTGGGTTCAAGCGATCCTCCCACCTCACCCTCCTGAGTAGCTGAAACTGCAGGCTCACGCCACCATTCCCAGCTAGAGATGGGGTCTCGCTATACTGCCCAGGCTGGTCTTGCACTCTTGGCATCAAGTCATCCTCCCAAACCACTGGAATTACAGGGGTAAGCCATCACACCCAGCCTTAAAAAAAAAAAAAAAAAAAAAAAAAAAAAAAAAAGGCTTTTAAAGGTGGCTCAGCACCAAAGAATCTCTTTGCCAGTCTCATTTCTGGGACCACCTTTGCTCTACCTTTCAGAAAGTGAAGCCCAGAGCTGTTTTCCACCACATCGACAGAACAAATCAAAATCAATGGATCGTATGAATAAACAAATGAACTAATGGCAAGCAGAGATGAGCCACACAGAGAAACTGACCAGAACATTAAAAAGTCCTGTCTCTACCCTTGGAGAAGACCAATACCTAACTTATGCCTCAGATGAGTCCCCGAATCCGGCTTGCCTCTGGCTCAGAGCAGAGCAGGCCGTGTGCTGATGACACACCGTGCCATAAGACAAGTTACTTGCAACAGAGCCAAGCTGTCAGCCCAGGGTCCCCAACACATTCTTAGAAAAAGTAAGTTAAATATGTGAGCTCTCCAGAGGCTGCCTTGAGGAACTGGTGTCTGTGAGCTCCAGAAAGCCCCACACACTGCGAGGTAGATAAGGAACCTCGACAGGCTCCTTTGAGCCTATCAGCAGGAACACCGCCTGCAGTGCAGAATGAATTCTGACGTCAGAGGCCTGTCTGAATTCTGGAGTTTGCCATGGGCCTCCAGGAATCAGCTGCAGGGAATCCCCACAAATGTCCACTGCATAGGAGGAATCTTGCTGTCTGGTTTACGGGACAGAATTCTAACTACATTTTAAAAACTAACCCAGTTTTGCAAAGCTGGTCCTCTGGGCAGTATATAACAATGACAGCATTAATAGCCAATAGAACAGTGGCTCCCAAGGGAAGGAAAAAAGAAAGAAAAGAGATGGAGAGAGAGATTAATGGCCAAATTCCACCTGACCATGCAGGCAGAACCATCTGAGGGCAACTACACCCAGCCTTCAACCAGCCAGACCTGGGCACATGGAACATACCCTTTGGTCCTCCGAGGCAGGGTTGGAAGCATCTTCATTTGTGCACAATAGGTGCCTCGAGTTTTCTATACTTTCCTAAAATTAGACATCAAGAAATCAAGTAATGATCTCAAATTGTTCAGGTTTATCCCCAGATGTAGGAATCACCAGCTCACTCACTAGCATGCACTGGACTTCAACTGCATGCCTGATTTCAAGCCACAAGGTGCCCTAGGCTCTCTAGCCATTAGGATAGCCCTGAGTGCCATCCAGATTTATGCCTTCCTCTTCCTAGATGCTCCAGCAGCTGCCCGCAATCGTGCTGTCACGTCCCCCACTCTCTGATGTCAACTGTCTCACTGAATGGTTACCACCATCCCCTGGCTATGCATGTCAGAAACCCGGAAGTCTTTCTCCCTCACCCACTTCCACGTCTAATCAGTTCAGTCTTACCTCTTTTTCTTTCTTTATTTTCTTATTTTTTTAAGAGACAGAGTCTCACTCTGTTGCCCAGGCTGGAGTGCAGTAGTGTGATCACAGCTCACTGCAGCCTCGAACTCCTGGGCTTAAGTGATCCTCTTGCCTCAGCCTCCCAATTAGTTGTGACTACAGGCACAACCCACTACACCTGGCTAACTTTATATTTTTATTTGTACAGATAGGGTCTCGCTATATTGCCCAGGCTGGTCTCAAATTCTTACTCTCGAGAGATCCTACCATCTCAGATTCCCAAAGTGCTGGGATTATAGACACGAGCCAGCCTCCATTTCTTAATTTGAGAAAAAATAATTAAATACAAAAATTACAAAGAATGGCTACACACTATAATCCCCTCACAGAGAATTAACAACTGTAAACATCTGGTTATATTTGCTTCTCATTTTATTACATTTTCTTTCTTTTTTTTAAAGACGGAATTTCACTCTTGTCGCCCAGGATGTGACCAGTTTAGCCAGTCTGTCCTCCATCATGTGGAAGATTTGTTTCTCTCTGAATCACCAGCACCCGGCCTGGGCCTGATATTACCTGTTAAACAAATGTACGCTTTTCTTTTTCTTCTTTTTTTTTTTTTTTTGGATGGAGTTTTGCTCTTGTCACCCAGGTTAGAGTGCAGTGGCGCGATCTCCGCTCACTGCAACCTCCGCCTCCTGGGTTCAAGTGATTCTCCTGCCTCAGCCTTCCAAATAGCTGGGATTACAGGCACCTGCCACCACACCCAGCTAATGTTTGTATTTTTAGTAGAAATGGGGGTTTCGGCCGGGCGCGGTGGCTCAAGCCTGTAATCCCAGCACTTTGGGAGGCCGAGACGGGCGGATCACAAGGTCAGGAGATCGAGACCATCCTGGCTGACACAGTGAAACCCCGCCTCTACTAAAAAATACAAAAAACTAGCCGGGCAAGGTGGCGGGCGCCTGTAGTCCCAGCTACTCGGGAGGCTGAGGCAGGAGAATGGTGTAAACCTGGGGGGCGGAGCTAGCAGTGAGCTGAGATCCGGCCACTGCACTCCAGCCTAGGCGACAGAGCGAGACTCCGTCTCAAAAAAAAAAAAAAAAAAAAAAAAAAGAAATGGGGGTTTCACCATGTTGGTCAGGTTGGTCTAGGACTCCTGACCTCAGGTGATCCATGTGCCTCGGCCTCCCAAAGTGCTGGCATTAAAGGCATGAGGCATGGCACATGGTCAGATGTATGCTTTTCTTTACCCCTTCCAATCTGACAAGCTCATTCAGAAGGAATACACACAATAATATATGCAGATTGTTATTTCAACTGCTTTTAAAAGGGACATGTGGGCTGGGCCTGAGGTCAGGAGTTGGAGACCAGCCTGACCAACACGGAGAAACCCTGTCTCTACTAAAAATACAAAATTAGCCGGGCATGGTGGCGCATGCCTGTAATCCCAGCTACTCTGGAGGCTGAGGCAGGAGAATCGCTTGAACGTGGGAGGCAGAGGTTCCTGTGAGCTGAGATGGTGCCATTGCACTCCAGCCTGGGCAACAAGAGCAAAACTCCGTCTGGAAAAAAAAAAAAAGGGACACGCGGTCTTTAAGTTTCAAAATAAAATGTGAAATTCATTAGCTCTGAAGACAATACTTACAACTGAAATGAACACATTTGTAGGATCTAATAATTCTGTCCATTGAAGAAATCGTCGAATAAAGGACTTATGAGGGAGAAAAGCAACAGAGAGGTTAATAGCAGAAGAAAAATAAAGACATAGTAGTAACAGTTGGCTTTTTTTTTTTTTTTTTTTTTTTTTTTTGAGAACCTGCCAGGATCTGTGATCTGCCTTTTACTGGCATCAACTCCTGGGATCCTCCCAACCTCTCCATTCTCCAGGTGAGGAAGCTGAGGCTTAGAGGGACTCATGAATGTACTCAAGGCAACACCGCCAGTAAATGATTCAGAAGTCTCTGCCCTTAACCGCTCAGTATCAATTGCCCTTGAGGGCGAAAATCCCAGACTTTGGGGTTCAAATGGTCCTATGTTCATATCTCACATATGACCTCGAAGCAACGGCCTAGAAGATCTCAGAATCTGTGGCCTCACTCTCTGCTTGCTATAAGGCTTCACTCCAGTGAAAAAGGATGGACGCCCCATTAAGGGCTCAATGGTGCAGCTGGGGTCACACTAGGTAAAGGAGGTTTGCTCCAGCAAACCCCAAACTTTGTAGTGGTTCTGGCTTTAAGCCCTGGTTCTGCTGGAGCAACCGGAGCTCAGTTTCCCCACCTTCTCAGTTTCCCCACCTAAGAAAACAGGGCTGGACCCCACTTTAGGAGAGGCCTAAAAGAGAACCCTGTAAAGCCCTGCTCCCTGATTCGCCACATGCGGCTAAACCCAGATGTGCTGCGAGTGTAACAAACGCCGGATTGGAAGACTTCGCACCAAAAAAACGAGTAAGATATCTCAGGAATGTTTTGTACTGATTACATGTTGAAATGTTAGTATTTTGCACCTGCTGGGTTAAATGTACTGTATTGTTAAAAATTTCACCTTTTCTTTTTATCTTGTTTAACGTGGCTACTGGAAAATGTTTAATTGCCTGTAAGGCTCACACCTTATTTCTATTGGACGGTGCTGCCCTAGACGCCGCAGGGAGGTCAGTCCTGCTTATTTCCTGTCCAAGGGTGGCTTCCCAAAGCCTCGGGGCTCTCACCGAGAGTGGCTGGGCTTACCAAGGTGGGAGGGCCTGTTTCTCCCCAATCTGTTGCTCAGCCACAGCTCAGGGAGTAGGGAGCAGCCACCTGCGCGAACTGGGCCCCTCCGAGAGGGCGATCTGGAGGATGACGTTGTGGTCATGGGCAGCTTGGGTTTCCCCTGCGTCCCCTCCCGCTCCCTAAGGGGTGAAGGCCGGTGGTGCGCGTACCCCGCACAACTCCGGAACGAGGAAACGGAGACGGGGGGCGCCCACGTGGCCTGGCCAAGGTCACCCGGGCCAGCCCGACACCACGCGGCCCGACCCGCCCCCTCCCCGCCCCCAGCCGCGCGGGGCCCGGGGCCGTACTTGGCGCACGGTGGTGATCCAGAAGCGCACGTTGGGCTCAATGAAGGCGGGGACGGCGTCGCTGCATCCTAGGAGCAGCCCGTGTTGCGTTTCCTCCTCTTGTTCTAGGGACATCTTGCGCTGGGTAGAGTGGCCGCCGCCGCCAGGCCGCGCGCGGAGGAGGAGCCGGGCGGCGAGCCCCGCCCCGGGCCGCGCGCACCCGCAGTTCCCGCCCCAGGCCCGCGCGCCCGACGTCCCGCGTCACCGCGCCTCGGGGCCCTTGCGCGCCCACTGTTCCGGCGAGCCCAGCTCTCACACAGGCCATGTCCTCCCAACCCTGCTTGCCCTGCTCCGCACATTTGGGGAGCCGGGCGGTCTCCAGGCCCCAAAGGGTCAATATCGGAACCCCATATCACAGCATCTAATGCGAAGATCCCCAAAGGTTTGAGTGAGGCCCTCCGCAACCTCACCCTGCGCTCCTGCCGCGCCCTACCCGTGGTCATTGCCCTCGAAAATCCCTCCGATTGCCCACGAATTCCAGGGTGCATGGTGTTGCGCAGTCAGGCCGGCGGCATCATGGGCTCAGCCCAGTGAAAATGTCAAATGCGGTGCCCCTTATTCAAGTTACTGAGAATTTCAAGAGAGTAACACCAGAGCATCAAACCAAGTATAGGGCCCTGGGCACAGTGCACTATCCCTCAGCCCGACAGGTTTTTGTTTTTTTTTTTTTCCAGTGTTGGGGCAAATTCAGTTCCTTTTGTTGACTACCAAATAGGGACCATTTGTAAAGAAAAACCCGCCTTCCCTTCCTCCTCCCACCTGCCCTTCCCTAGCACAGGAGTGGGTGGGGTCTGTGTGTGTGCACTTAAATTCATGGAAGCCACAAGCGTGCCTAGGTCATTCAGGGGGCCTCCGGAGTCCTGGACTGGGGGACCCAGCACACCGCCTAGGTGTGTGACCCTTGCCAAGTCAGTATCTCAAAGTCTATTTTCTCATCCGCAAAATGCGGATAACAATTGTACCTATCTCAGGGTTTTGTTTCGGATCAAAGGAAATAAAATATCCCTAACACAGCACTGAGCTCTCACAAGTGCTCAGTATTGGCCATTAACCTCCAGCGGGCCAATTCCTTCCCTTGCCCTGCCCCTCCTGGGACAGGAAATCGGCTCATGTTGTCCTTCAGGCCTGTGTGACTCTGCTTCTGTATTTGCTCAGTTTGCCTCGCTCACTTTTCTTAACCTCCAAGGGTTCCTCCTCTTCCAGGAAGCCTTCCCTGACCCTCCCAGTTGAGTAAGGTGTCCCCTCCACTTCTACCCTTATGCCGCAGAAATCCACCTAAGCACCGGTGCAGCAGTAGCGTGGTGTTCTATTCTGTTGTCTCTACCCTCCAGGATGTCACAAAGCCAGCCCGCTGGCCTGCTTCCCCACTTTGGACCGCTATGTCCAGTCTTTAACAAAGGAGCCAGAGTGATTATCTTACAAGTTGATGTCACGCTTCTTTTCAAATCCTTCCTGACATTCCCCACCCCAGAACAGAACCTCAAGTCCTTGGCTTGGCCAAAAGGCACTCTGGGACCCCCACCACCGCCCTAGTCATCGGCATCCTAGTAAATCTGCATCCGCTCTGAGTCCACTCTTGCCTTAGGGCCTTTGTGTTTTCCATGCCCTCTACCTAGAAGCCTCTTATCCCAGTAACACTCTCACTTCCTACACGTTTTCTCTCCCTTGAGGCTCATCAAAACCCCGAGATAGGTACAATTACTGTCCTCATTTTACGGATCAGAAAATTGACCCAGAGACAGGCTCTCCCTTAAGGCCTTCCTTAACAACCCCATCTAGAACACCTACAACTCCGCTTCAGCAGAGCTTCACTCCACATTATTTTCCTTCCAAACACTCTACTTTTACTACATGTATTGTGTTTCCCCTGTAGAACGTAAGAGCTTAAAAGCAGGGGTTTGTCCTTTGTTCCCTCCTGTGCCTGGAAAACAGCACCTGGTGCAGGGTAGGCACTCAAGGATTTACTGAAACAATGAGTAAATGTTTCCCTATCTGTCTTGCCCCTAAACCGAGTTCCTTGAGTGTGGAACCAGCATCTTATTCTCTTTGTGGCCCCTGCGGTAAATGCTCAATAAATGTTTGTTGATGTAACCTGAGAAGGAAAGGAGAGCCCAGAATAAGCTGATCCAACAGTTAATGGTGGTAAAATGTAAATATTTTAAAATATGTTTATTTTGTTTTACAATGAATACTTCAGCAAAGAAAATAATTGTAATTTCAAAATGCAATCCCTGAAGTTAATAAATATCCTTTATAATCAATTACACTAATCAATATCTAGAAATGTACATAGACAAAGTTAGCTAGTGAATAAAATAAGTAGAATGACTATATAAACTATCAATTTCAGGGATGAGGGATCATGCATGATCAGTTAAGTCACTCTGCCACTTTTAAAAATAATATGATTCACATTTGCTTCAATCACATAAACATTCATTGCAAGAGTTAGACGGCTAATTGAAAATAGTGATCTTTGTTAGCTTAAAAGAAAATTCAGTTTAATACAAAGACATTCAAATTGAAAATTTCAGGACCCTTGATCAGACGCTTTCAATGCATGTTGCTCTACTTTGTTATAGGCAAGATTCAAGTAAGGCTAAGACAGAAGACTGTTCCCACTGAAGACATGATCTAAGAATCGCTTTCTATATAGGCAAATTATGTTCTGTAGAAACTAGCTAGCTAGCCACCAAGACGTTACCAATAAAGGATTCCTTGTACTAGCAACTATCATGTTTAAAAGGTCTTAGCCAGAATTACAAAAACAAAACATTTAGAGTACTATTTATGAATACAAGCATAATTGGTTCCTTGCCTTCTACAAATAACCATCTTTAAAATGATAAAAGCAGGTTTCAACTGTGGTTCTTCTCTGGGGTGAGAAGGTGCAGATACACATGGGCGATCTACTGATTTACCTTCTGAAAGTACTCTTTGGAAGCAGCTGGATTTGGCTTGATCTGAAAATACAAAAGCCTAATTAGGTAATTGTGACTTTACCATAATAATATGGTAAATATGCCCAAAAGTGAATGGCAATCCCCCAATTTTTAACCTAAAGTTCTTTAAACTTTTAAAGATTTCCTTTAAAACACAAAGATCAAAGTTTCATTAAGGCCTGCCTGTCTCTAGGCCAGGTGCAGTGGCTCACGCCTGTAATCCCAGCACTTTGGGAGGCTGAGGCAGGTGGATCACGAGGTCAGGAGATTGAGACCATCCTGGCTAACACAGTGAAACCCCATCTCTAGTAAAATACAAAAAATGAGCCGGGCGTGGTGGCAGGCGCCTGTAGTCCCAGCTACTCAGGAGGCTGAGGCAGGAGAATGGCGTGTACCCAGGAGGCGGAGCTTGCAGTGAACCAATATCGTGCCACTGCCCTCCAGCCTGGGCAACAGAGCAAGACTCCGTCTCAAAAAAAAAAGTCTGCTTGTCTCTGATAATTGGTTCCTGGCTCCCCACCCCACCCCCTCTACCCCACAGCAGCTTCACCCATTTGCACATCATCTGCACGCTTGCTCCAAGGGTGGGCTCCCTTTTGTGGATACTTCAGGTCAATAGCTCTTGAGGCTGAGAGAACATGGACCTCACTGCTTTTGGGGGAAAAAAACCTACCGTAGGAGAATCCGGTGTCCAGTCCGCTGGGCAGACTTCTCCATGGGTTTCTACATACTGGAACGCCTTCACCAAGCGGAGGGTTTCTTCCACACTTCGGCCCACTGGGAGATCATTGACGCTCAAGTGCTTGATGACTCCATTGGGGTCAATTATGAAGAGACCTCTGCATGATCGTTTATCGTCGTCAGTGCCTCAACAGTACCAGAACTAGAACAGTCTAACTTCTTCCCCTTTAGGTCTTTAATTCTTTTAATAAAATATTAAGCATAATCATATGCTTAAAGGTAGGGTTTTCACTGTTGTGCAAAAAGTTTATCATCTCTTACTGACGACAGATGCTTTAACAAAGGCAGTACTGGACCAGGTCACCATAAAAAGCTTGCAGTATGGTCACATTTACAAACTCACACAGTGCCCTGAATGTTACAGTGTCGGAAAGTCACTGAACTAGACAGAGCGAAGACTATTAGTGACATGGCAAGCATTCTTTGAGCTACTGTATCACATCTTGGCAAGAAATTCATAGGCAACTGGGAAGACACTGATATGTATTTTATCTGGATTCAACAACTGTTTATTATGAATGAATTCTTGGGTAAATGGGGGGGGGGGGAATCCCATGGGAAAAATCTTTGTAGAAAGAATGTACAGGCTGTAAGTCTACACAAAACAGAAAACCACGCCAATCACTTTTAATCATGTAGCAGCATGTAATGAGATGAACCACGCCACCACAGTGGTCTGTGTTTATCTTCTGTGTTGGTGTTACTGTGACAGATGCAGATATGTTTAGCCCAGAAGTTTTTTTGGTTGTTTAGTTTAAATACAGGGTCTCACTATATTGCCCACGCTGGAGTGCAGTGCTATTCTCAGGTGTGATCACAGCAGGCTGCAGCCTCGAACTTCTGGCTCAACTGATCCTCCCACCTCAGACTCCCAAGTAGCTGTGACTATAGGTGTGTGTCACTGTGTCCAGTTATTTAACCTACAGATTTTAACAGTCTGTCTTAAAAGGATGTGGAAATTCCAGGTATCAATCACTCATGGAAAAGGCAGGTTAGAGAAAACTCAGGGTAAAAAGGTGCTTCTCCCACCCTCGGTCTGGCACTAGGGGCCTGGGGTTTCAGGTGAAACTGTTCCCACAGGGTGCAGCCAGCTGAAGTCCACCAATAGAAGCAGAGGCAGAGCTGGGACAGAGCAGGGCCCACAGACTCCTGGAAGTCTTATCTTATAAGCCAGACTCAGCTTCTCTCTCTTGTTAATCTCGATATTAAAACGGGTACGGAAGTTAACTGCAAAATTAGTGAGTTCTCATAGGGAAGGGGACCATAGGAGAAAAATAGCCAGTACCCTTTCTCTGGCCATTGCCAATTCTGAAAGACCTAGGCATTCTTTTGATAATCTCTTTACAGTTAAACAAATAAACAAAAAGACCCGCCAGGTGCGGTGGCTCATGACTGTAATCCCAGCACTTTGAGGGGCCAAGGCAGGGAGATCACAAAGTCAAGAGTTCGAGACCAGCCTAGCCAACATGGTGAAACTCATCTCTACTAAGAATACAAAAACTGGCCGGGTGTGGTGGCGCGTGCCTGTAATCCCAGCTACTCGGGAGGTTGAGGCAGGGGAACTGCTTGAACCCAGGAGGCAGAGGTTGCAGTGAGCCGAGATCACGCCACTGCACTCCAGCCTGGGCGACAGAGCAAGACTCCATCTTGAAAAGAGAGAAAAAAAAAAGAGAGACAGAGAGAGAAAAAGGCCCAAACTCTAAGATGCCACCCAGCACTAAAATCCAAGGTGTAACCCAAGAGGAGCAGGCCAGAGATCACCTACAAAAGAGGCAGGTGAGCTGGCTTTAAGCTGACCAGCCCCCAGCAAAACTGTGAGGCACAGCATATCAAAAGGAGGGCCCTCTCTTCCTTCCTGGAGGTCAAGTTCTGCCCAATCCCTTCTTCACTCCTATTCTCAGCAGACTTCAAGATGCCAGTTCTAAGGCCCAAGTTCTCACCCCTCCCAGGAAGGTTATGTTTGAATGTGGAGCTGCTGAGGACTGAAAGCTTTTCACACTCAAAGGAATAAAGGTTTAATAAGGGACTGAATACAGATAGAAATGACATTCTGGGGCAGAAATCCTAACAGCTGCTGCCAGTAACTATGCTAAGAACTCTAGCTGTGTCACTTATTTAATCCTCACACCCACCTGTGAGGTACCTCCTCATTTTAGTTATGGAAAAACTGGGGCTCAACAAGGTTAAATCAAATCACTTGCCCAAAGTCACATAGCTATTAAAAGTAGCTGAGTTTAAAAAAAAAAAAAGAAAGAAAGAAAAAAATCAAACCCAGGACTGTTTGGCTCCAGGGCTGAAAATGGTCACCGTTCCAAGAGACTACCTCTTACCCTGCCAGTCCCCCCTTCTGCAAACAGTCTGATGGCTTCACTGTCAGGTGTGTGTCCCCATGGAAGTCGCTCCCACATAGGGAGTATGGAGCAGTGTGGCCTCAAGACACAGATAGCCTTCTTTAGAAACAGACCCAAGGTGGTGGAGGGGACACGCATGTCTCAGCATTTCTGAGAGACCGCCAACCGTTGCAAGAGGCATTTTATCAGTGCTTATTAAAGACTAAAATTAAGGATTTTTTGATTATTATAAATTTTAACTTTTTAAAATATAACAGGGATGAGGTCTCACTATGTTGCTCAGGCTGGTCTTGAACTTCTGAACTCAAGTGACCTTCCCACCTTGGCCTCCCGGAGTGCTAGGGTGACAGGCATGAGCCACCATGCCCAGCCAGGATCTTCTGGATTTAAAAATGCCTTACCAAGGTCTACATAAATCCCCTAAGAAGTAGAATGATACTAAACATGAAAAATAATTTAAGTTCATCAGAAACAGAATCTTACCTTAGCGCAAGACCAGGACCTTCTAACAGCACACCGTAGTCTCGGGAAATCTGCTTAGTTAAATCTGACAAGAGTGCGATGTTCATGTGGCCCAAACCACCATTCTAATCAAAACGCAAACACCACTGTTAGACGGCGCGGCCTCGCCGCATTCCTGACCGTGTACCACACTGTCTGAGACCAACAGTAATGGCAACAGGGAACAGTAATTGAACAATGGGCCAAGACGGCGCGGCCTCGCCGCATCCCTGACTCTGTACCACACTGTCTGAGACCAACAGTAATGGTAACAGGGAACAGTAATTGAACAATGGGCCAAGCCGGCGTGGCCTCAAAGCATTCCTGACCGTGTACCACACTGTCTGAGACCAACAGTAATGGTAACAGGGAACAGTAATTGAACAATGGGCCAAGACGGCGCGGCCTCGCCACATCCCTGACTCTGTACCACACTGTCTGAGACCAATAGTAATGGTAACAGGGAACAGTAATTGAACAATGGGCCAAGACGGCGCGGCCTCAAAGCATTCCTGACCGTGTACCACACTGTCTGAGACCAACAGTAATGGCAACAGGGAACAGTAATTGAACAATGGGCCAAGCACTGCTATTAACTTACTGCCTCCTCGAAACCACCCCGGAGTAGGTATCATCAAAATGAGGAAACTGAGGCACAAAAAAGTTAAGTAACTTGTTCCAGGTCACAGCTAGAAAGGAGCAGAAGGAAGATTTAAACCTGGCTAATACTATAGGCCTTTTCAAATTGTTTTTTCCTTTTTTTTTTTTTTTTTTTTTTTTTTTTTTTTTTAAAGACACAGAGTCTCGCTGTCACCAGGCTGCAATGCAGTGACGTGATCACAGCTCACAGCAGCCTTAAACTCCTGGGCTCATGCAATCATCCTACCCCAGCCGCCTGAGTAGCTGGGACTACAAGTGCTTTTTCTAATTCTTTATTTATTTATTTAATCTTTTTTTAATTGGCTGGGCGTGGTGGCTCACGCCTGTAATCCCAGCACTTTGGGAAGCCGAGGCAGGCAGATCATGAGGTCAGGAGATCGAGACCATCCCGGCTAACATGGTGAAACCCCATCTCTACTAAAAATACAAAAAAAATTAGCCGGGCATGGTGGCAGACGCCTGTAGTCCCAGCTACTCGGGAGGCTGAGGCAGGAGAATGGCACAAACCCGGGAGACGGAGGTTGCCATGAGCTAAGATCGCACCACGGCACTCCAGCCTGGGCAACAGAGTGAGACTCTGTCTCAAACAAACAAACAAACAAACAAAAACCCTTGAGTAATTTAATCTCGATAGTCCAGCAGCCTAGCTAGAAATTTAGATTCTTCCAAGCAAGTTCGTAAGAGCAAAAGCTAGGGGTGCAATGCGATACCTTTCTTGGCGTATTTATCCAGGCAAGATGGCTAAAGTGGGAATCCACTGAGACTGCAACAACTTCACAGTTCACGTCGTGAAATTCGTTAGCTTTGTCACTAAAAGCAACAATTTCTGTAGGACACACAAAGGTGCTGGAAAAAAAGGACAGACATTCTCATTAAATAATTCAAAAGCAAGGATTTTAACAACTAGTAGTCTAGCAACTAGTTCAACTTGCAAAGGGTAAAAAAGGCAAAATGGTTAACCGTCCTCACTGGACTATAGTGTTGCACTGCAAAAGTACTATTACCTCCCCTCACCTTTTTATTTTAGGAATTGTATCAAAAAATGGGGAAAGGGAACATACATTTTAAGAATAAAAATTACAGTTCAATGAAGTTGCTTTTTGAAAAAAATCATTTTATTATGCCTACTTTTCTCATTTTTACCCAGACCAGCGAAAACTTTCATACACTGGCTTAGGGAAGCACTACTGCAGAGCACAGAGTCACACTATCCCACCCCTGAAGTTTATCACTTGTAAACCAGCTACAGACCCCAGCTGTAATCAACAAGGCCATGGGTGATAAATGGTCAGACAGAATCCTTCCTTTCACAAGAGTATCTAGGGGTAGACAATTCAGTGCGGGAACAGGATATGTGCTTGCTCTCAGAATGACACGAAAGCATCATAGAAATTACACTTACAAATCCAAAGGATAGAAGAAAAGCACCAAATATTTCCCCTTAAAGTCATCAAGGCTTAGGTCTTTGAACTCTCCATTGACAACGGCTGTACCCTTAAAATAGGGCGCATGCTGGGTGACAGCAGGTGCATGGTATGAGGAACCTGAAAAAAACCCACACTCATATGTAGTTCATCATTTGCTACGTCAAGCACTTATGATTTTATTTAAACTTCTCATGATAATTAGTAGTATAAATCAAAACATTCAGTTCAACTGTACAGTCATCCTTTGCCACCTGTGGGGGATTGGTTCTAGGATATCAAAATCCACAGACGCTCAAGTCTGCTACATAAAATGGTGATTTGCATATAATCTACACACACCCTCCATTATACTTAAATCATCTCTAGATTACTCATGATACCTAATACAACGTAAATGCTATGGAAATAGTTGTTAAGCTGTATTGTTTAGGAAATGACAAGAAAAAAGTCTTTGTGTTCGGTACAGACACAACCATCCATTTTTCCCTCCCAATAATTTCGATTCAACCAACCACAGATACAGAACCCAGATTCAGAGGGCCGACTGTAATTTCTCCTTCTATAGTTTTAGATTGTGCACAAATTCAACTCCAAGTGCTATGGAAACTTAAAAAAAGGAAGACAAAGATAGTAGGGATAGAATTAAGGAAGACATGAGACTAGAGATGGATTTTAAATATGGTTCAGATTTTGTCAAGTCTAGATGGGATAGGGCAGATGGCATGGAGGAAACAGCAGGAAGGAAGACAGGGCATGTGTTGGAGCAGCCTGTGGCACAGTCTAATGAGAACAGAGAGTGTCTAAGGGTACGGAGTGAAGAGCAGGCAGCAGGCAGGAATGGTTGAAGGCCATGTTGCAAGAATCCTTAAATACTAGGCTGCTGGGTCTTCTTAACAGGAAAGATAAGAGTTAAGGGTGGAGTCTTGCTCTGTCGCCCAGGCTGGAGTGCAGTAGTATGATCTCGGCTCACTGCAAGCTCCGCCTCCTGGGTTCACACCATTCTCCTGCCTCAGCCTCCCGAGTAGCTGGAACTACAGGCGCCTGCCACCACGCCTGGCTAATTTTTTGTATTTTTAGTAGAGACAGGGTTTCACCGTGTTAGCCAGGATGGTCTCGATCTCCTGACCTCGTGATCTGCCTGCCTCGGCCTCCCAAAGTGCTGGGATTACAGGCGTGAGCCATTGCGCCTGGCCGAGATGGCAGTTTTTAGAAAGATTAGTCTGGCAGGAGGGAAAGAGGAGCAGGAGAAAGGGAGAGATATGTTAGGAGGTGGTTTCAGTGATTTTTTTTTTTTAATTTTTTTTTTTTTTTTTTGAGACAAGAGTCTCGCTCTGTCACCTAGTGACACAGTCTCGGCTCACTGCAACCTCCGCCTCCCTGCCTCAGCCGAGTAGCTGTGATTCCAGAAGCACACCACCCACCCGGCTAATTTTTTAGTATTTTTAGTAGAGACGGGATTTCACCATGTTGGCCAGGATGGTCTTGAACTCCTGACCTCAAGTGATTCACCTGCCTTGGCCTCTCAAAGTGCTGGGATTACAGGTGTGAGCCACCGCGCCCAGCCTCGATTTCAGTCATCTTACGCATATTGAGGGGAGGGATGGGGCAGAAAGAACAGAAAGGAATGGATGCAAGAGAAGTGTCAAAACTGAGAAGGACTTGCTTCTACCTGGGAATGAGGGACAGAGTAGTTCCAATGTCAAAATGCCTGAGACTGCCACGAACAGAAAAAGGAGGAGCTGCTGGGGATGGGGATGGGGATTTGAAACCAGTGGAGTAAACTTTAAGCCTGTGGTATCACATCACTACTAGAAATATTTTAAAGCTCCAGGGTAGTAAAATTGCAAAACCTCTTAGAACATTTAGCCCACAAAGGCTTTACTAAAATATATATGCCCCCAAACCATTACATATTAAATACGTGCTTTTTCAAAGGCTAGTAAAATCCAGACAAGTTATTTTCAAATATCACTCATTATCTGAGGCTGATCTTAGCAAAGCCCATATCCTAGAGAAGGGAATGTAAATCTCAAGAAACAGCTAGGCCGGGCGCGGTGGCTCAAGCCTGTAATCCCAGCACTTTGGGAGGCCGAGATGGGCGGATCACGAGGTCAGGAGATCGAGACCATCCTGGCTAACACGGTGAAACCCCGTCTCTACTAAGAAATACAAAAAATAGCCGGGCGAGGTGGCAGCGCCTGTAGTCCCAGCTACTCGGGAGGCTGAGGCCAGAGAATGGCGTGAACCCGGGAGGCGGAGCTTGCAGTGAGCTGAGATCCGGCCACTGCACTCCAGCCTGGGCTACAGAGCGAGACTCCGTCTCAAAAAAAAAAAAAAAAAAAAAAAAAAAAAAAAAAAAACAGCTAAATTTCACTCGGATTACAGAAGATACCATTAGACAGGTCTGGTTCCTAAGTGGCCATCTGGGGCCAGTACACAGGTTTGAATCTTAGAGCAGCTGCCCTCTCAGGTCCCCAGAGGCTGCCCACCACTCACAGCTCTTCAGACAGTAGATCCAGAAGGCATCTGAGCTCCCAGTAACCCCCTCCTCAACACAGTGGATTAGAAGCTCTGGCAACCAACATGGAAATGTGACAAGGGCAGTTTGCCTCAGTGATTCTCAACCCTGGCTGCACACTAGAATCACCCAGCATGTCCTGGTCTCACCCCGGAGACTGACTTAATTTGTCTGGGGTGGGACTGGGGCAGTGCTGTGTTTCTGAAAGCTCCCAGATGAGTGTAACATATGGCCAGGGTTCAGAGCCGCTGTCCAAAGACCATGGTTCATTTTTCCTTTACCTGGCCAGCCAAGACATGACATAACACTTACTGGTGCTGAATAATTTTGCTTGACTGGAACCAGAACACAGTAAGTTTGTCAAGCTCGTTCTTCTACATGCAGCAGGCCTGAGGGCTGCAGTGGCAGAAATGCCCCAAGGAATGGCACTCACATGTCGGGTAACCTGGAAAGAGAAACTTATTAGAAAGTTTTTCCGTACTCGTGACTGAAGGCTGAAACGGCATCGTGCCAAGGGTGGTTTCAGCTGTCCCTGTTCCTGTGAACCAAATAGCAAACCCCAAACTCTAAGAGCATGGATTGGGTCTGCACATTCTTAACACTCCCTTCTGCTTCCTCCTCCCAGGAGACTGGAAGGTAGAGGGGAACTATAAGAAAACAAAGACGGGCTGGGCGCAGGGGCTCACGCCTGTAATCCCAGCACTTCGGAAGGACAAGGCGGGTGGATCACGAGGTCAGGAGTTCAAGACCAGCCTGGCCAAGATGGTGAAACCCCATCTCTACCAAAAACACAAAAATTAGCCAGGCGCGGTGGTGGGCACTTGTAATCCCAGCTGCTTGGGAGGCTGAGGCAGAAGAATTGCTTGAAGCCGTGAGGCGGAGGTTGCAGTGAGCCGAGATCGAGCCACTGCACTCTAACCTGGGCGACAGAGCAATACTCCGTCTCAAAAAAAAAAAAAAAAAAATCAAACTCCATGTGCTTAAAAGCAACACAGGGTTCAAAAGCCAGGGGACTTGGGCAGGCCTTTCCCAGCACTATCTGCTGAGTATGTTCTACCATGTCAAGGTTTTCCTTAGAAAAAAACAAGGCCCCTCCAGGACCAGCGACCAGTAAACAAGTAGAGCCAAGTTCAGTCTCTGGGAGTCTGGAAAAGGCTCAAGGGAAATGTTTACTCAATTTTTTTTTTTTTTGAAACAGAGTCTCGTTCTTTCACCCAGGCTAGAGTGCAGTGGCGCGATCTGGGCTCACTGAAGTCTCGACCTCCTGGGCTCAAGTGATCCTCCCACCTTAGCCTCCCCAGGAGCACTGACCACCACGCCCGTCTATTTTTTTTTTTTTTTTTTTTCTGTAAAGACAAGGTCTCACTATTATTGTCCAGACTGGTCTCAAACTCCTGGGCTCAAGTGATCTGCCCGCCTCGGTCCCCCAAGGTGCTGGGATTACAGGCATGAGCCACCGCACTCTGCCGGTTTGCTCAATTTTAATGTTCAAAATGACTCAGGAGAACGAAAGGGAGTGTGTTGAACCCCACCAGAGAAAGCCGTGTACCAAAAGAGCACGACGCATTGCCCACAGTTAAGCAGGAAACAGCAGCAGAAACACGCGGGAGCGGGATTGGGAGGGAACGCCTTTGTGATTTGTTCAGCACTTTGCGCGTTTTTATCCAGTATTTAAGGGGCTGTTCACAGCAACGCCTTGACGTAGGCATCATTCTTTCCATCTTAAGTACATAGGCTGAGAAAGGCGAAGGTGACTGCCTAAGGTCACAGGCTCGGTGGCAGAAGCAGGGTCAGGAGATGGGCCTGGGGACCCGGGACGGCGAACGAGGAGGGACTCGGGGAAGAGACCTCGAGGAGGGACTGAAGAAGGGCGGTTCTGCGCATGCGCATGGAACCTTCCCCGGGGGAGGCCTCTGGGTCCGTTATCCGCGGAAACCCTCCAAGAAGGGCAAATGGCCCTCAAGCCCAGAAGCGCGGGATCCTGTCTGGGAAGCACGTTCCCGAAGCCACCAGTGTCTCCGCGCCTGTCCCCAGCCGACAGCCACTCACCGACGCTCGGAGCAACCTTCCTACAGCAGCCGCCATCTTCAGTGCACTCGGGCGCCGCGGGGTGGGCAGCGACGCAGGGGCGGGGCCTACGGGGTGGTGGGCAGGGCCTCTGCGGGCGGGGAGGGGGCGGGGCCAGAGGAGGGGACTGGGCTGGAGGAGCCCCCGCCTCCCTGCCTCCTGGGGACCTTGAGGGAGGAATTCCCTTTAGGGTTGAATGCTTGGGCAAGTGACACGTGGTTTTCCTACTGTCGCCCCAACCTAAAAAGAACGAATCCAGGCGGGGAATTAGGTATTTTTTTCTGTATTTCCCACTGTTTTGTTACCCTTGTGTGGATTACTGTGTCTACTATTTCTGTGACAGGATCGCTTTCTTATTTCAGCCTCAGGTAGAGACTTCTGGCTTCTGTATGAGGTGGAATTAATTACAAATGCAGTTTTAGTCCGTTAATAAGCTAAGTGGGCTAGACACATCAAGGCTTTGCTGGCCTGAAAACCGTTGGAATTGTGTGTGGTCTTCCATTTGGCCTCTCTTCCCAAAATTGGGAAAATTGGAACAAATTTAAAATTTGGTTTTTGTCAATTAGTAAAGCGCAAGTGTTCAGTGGTGAGCGTGGTACTTTGAAGCAACCACATCAAACATAGATAAAAAGCACACGGTGGCCTTACAGTAAGTGTGACAAATTGCAATCATTTTCTTTTTTCTTTTTTTCTTTTTTTTTGAGACAGGGTCTCGCTCTGTTCGCCCAGGCTGGAGTGCAGTGGCGTGATCTTGGCTCACTGCAGCCTCTGCCTCCTGGGTTCAAGCGATTCTCCTGCCTCAGCTTCATGAGTAGCTGGGATTCCTGAGCAGCTGGGATTACAGGCGCCTACCACCACGGCCAGTTAAGTTTTTGTATTTTCAGTAGAGATAGGCTTTCACCATGTTGGCCAGGCTGGTCTCAAACTCTTGACCTCAAGTGATCCACCCACCCTGGCCTCCCAAAGTGCTGGGATTACAGGCGTGAGCTACTGCATCTGGTCTGAGTTGGTATTTTCCAATCACTAGTCATTCCATTACCAGCTTAGTTTCTCAAGTCTTCTTATCACCAAATATCACTTACTATTTTCTTTAAATTGGTTTCCTTCCCCCCCCCTTTTTTTTTTTTTTTTTGAGACAGAGTCTCGCTCTGTCGCCCAGGCTGGAGTGCAGTGGTGTGATCTCGGCTCACTGCAAGCTCCGCCTCCCGGATTCTCCTGCCTCAGCCTCCCGAGTAGGTGAGACTACAGGCGCCTGCCACTACACCTGGCTAATTTTTTTGTATTTTTAGTAGAGATGGGGTTTCACCATGTTAGCCAGGATGGTCTTGATCTCCTGACCTTGTGATCCACCCGCCTCGGCCTCCCAAAGTGCTAGGATTACAGGTGTGAACCACCACTCCCGGCCTTTTTTTTTTTCCCCCTTTTCTTGTTTGAGACAGACTCTCACTCTGTCGCCTAGGCTAGAGTGCACTGGCACAGGCACAATCTCAGCTGACTGCAACCTCCACCTCCCCGGTTCGAGCAATTCTCCTGGTTCAGTCTCTCGAGTAGCTGGGATTATGGCTGTGCACCAACACACCCCACTAATTTTTTTTGTATTTTTGTAGAGACAGGGTTTCACCATGTTGGCTAGGCTGGTCTTGAACTCCTTACCTCAGGTGATCCGCCCACCTCGGCCTCCCAGAGTGCTGGGATTACAGGCGTGAGCCACCGCGCCCGGCCGCCCAGTGTATTTTCTAAAATCGTCTCAGGTATCACGAGGTGCCACCCTGGGTACCAGTCCCCAGATGTGGAAAGGACTGCCTTGGATGTGTGGGGACGCAGGTGTTTCGACTATTTCACCTCACACCTTCCTTGTGTTTGTTTAATTGGTTTTAATTATGTCTGTGTTAAGCAGATGATTGAAAAGAAAAGAAGATTATCATTTCAGAGCTCAAAATCGTACTGTATGCCGGGCGCAGTGGCTCACACCTGTAATCCCGGCATTTTGGGAAGCTGAAGTGAGCAGATCACCTGAGGTCAGGAGTTCAAGACCAGCCTGACCAACATGGTGAAACCCCGTCTCTATAAAAATTGCAAAATTAGCCGGGCATGGTGGCGCATGCCTGTAATCTCAGCTACTTGGGAGACTGAGGCAGGAGAATCACTTGAATCTGGGAGGCAAAGGTTGCAGTGAGCTGAGATTGAACCACTGCACTCCAGCCTTGGCAATAAGTGCAAAACTCCATCTTAAAAAAAACAAAAACAGCCGGGCGCGGTGGCTCAAGCCTGTAATCCCAGCACTTTGGGAGGCCGAGACGGGTGGATCACAAGGTCAGGAGATCGAGACCATCCTGGCTAACATGGTGAGACCCCGTCTCTACTAAAAATACAAAAAAACTAGCCGGGCGAGGTGGTGGGCGCCTGTAGTCCCAGCTACTCGGGAGGCTGAGGCAGGAGAATGGCGTAAACCCGGCAGGCGGAGCTTGCAGTGAGCTGAGATCCGGCCACTGCACTCCAGCCTGGGCGACAGAGCGAGACTCCGTCTCAAAAAAAAAAAAAAAAACCAAAACAAACAAACAAACAAAAAAAACCGTACTGTAGTTCACAATGGAATATTATTCATCCATAAAAGGAATGAAGTACTGATATATGCTACAACACAGATGAACTTTGAAAACATTAGCTAAGTGCAAGAAGCCAGACACAAAAGAATAAATAGTGTGTGTTTCCTTTTATATGAAACATCTAAAATAGGTAATTCCAAAGGGACAGAAAGCAAATCAGCAACTGTTAGGGACTGGGAGGAGCTGGGATGGGAACTATTTATTTATTTTTTATTTTATTTATTTATTTTTGAGACGGAGTCTCCCCCTGTTGCCCAGGATGGAGTGCAGTGGTGTGATCTCAGCTTACTGCAGCCTCTGCCTCCCAAATTCAAGTGATCCTCCTGCCTCAGTCTCCTGAGTAGCTGAGACTACAGGTGTGACTGCTATGCCCAGTTAATTTTTTTTTTTTGTATTTTTTAGTAGAGACGGAGTTTCGCCATGTTGGCCAGGCTGATCTCGAACTCCTGACCTCAAGTGATCTGCCTGCCTCGGCCTCCCACAGTGCTGGGATTACAGTCGTGAGCCAATGCGCCCAGCCGGGACTGTTTAATAGGTACAGAATTTTCTTTTGTGGTGATGAAAATGTTTTGGAACTAGATAGAGGTGGGTATAACATAATGAATTAACTAAATACCCCTGAATTGTAAACTTTAAAATAATTAATTTTATATTAGGGGAATGTCACCTCAATTTTTTAAAAAAATTAGAAAAAGGCCAGGCATGGTGACTCATGCCTGTAATCGCAGCACTTTGGAAGGCCAAGGTAGGAGGATCACTTTGTGTCCAGTGGTTTGAGACCAGCCTGGGCAACATAGCAAAACCCGTCTCAAAAAAAAAAAAAGGAAGAAAAAAGGTAGAAGAAATAGGGACTAAAAACATTGTATACTATAGGCTACTCCAGTGATTTAATAGATCTAAAGATGAAGAGATGGAGAGACCTTCCCAAAATCACATCGCTGGCTAGAAGTAGAGTGGTGGGGCAAGAACCCCGAACTTCCATACCACTGACCACCCAGCGTGTGTGTCTGATGGAGTTCAGCCTCAGCACTTTTTCCCTAGTCGACTCGTAAGATGACATCATCCACACCCTCATCGTCTCCTCTTCTCCCTCATACTACAGGGTAGTTGTTTTTGTAGAAACAAGGTCTTGCTATCTTGCCCAGGCTGGCCTTGAACTCCTGAGCTCAAGTGAGCCTCAGGCTCCCAAAGTGCTGGGATTACAGGCAGGAGCCACCGTTACAACAGCCTGCAGTTTTTAAGTACTTAAGCTTCAGTAGCTCAAGTCAACAAAAGGGGAGTGGGGAGGGGGCAAAGCCAAGCCAAGGGGTCGCCTTCTCTTCTCCTTATGCCCACAGCCCTTTGCCCACCTCTCCCTTCCCCTTGCTGGAGGGCCCCATGCTCTCCTATTGTAGGCGTGTGTCTTTTAGTCCCTGCACACAGGCAGCTTGGCTCATAACTAAACTTCACTGTAAAAATGTAAAGCACGGCGTAAGTCAAAGCAACAGAGCAGAGTGGAGTTCCCTCAGAATTTCACCTCACTCATCCTGGTTTCAGTTTTAAAGCTCAGAAGCATTAGTTAGTGCCAGCTTATAGGCAGGGTTAGGCTTCAAGGTAACATTACTTGAGGGCCTCATAATTGGCTCTGAAGGCAATTCTTTCTTTTTTTCTTTTTTTGAGACGGAGTTTTGCTCTTGCTGCCCAGCTCGGCTCAGTTCTCAGCTCACTGCAACCTCTGCCTCCCAGGTTCAAGCGATTCTCCTACCTCAGCCTCCTGAGTAGCTCCTGAGGGATTAGAGGCATGTGCCACCATGCCTGGTTAATTTTGTGTTTTTAGTGGAGACGGGGGTTCTCCATGTTGGTCAGGCTGGTCTCCTGACCTCAGGTGATCGGCCCGCCTGGGCCTCCCAAAGTGCTGGGATTACAGGCGTGAGCCACCGCGCCTGGCTGCTTCAAGGTAACTTTACTTTCCGTCTTCCATGTAGCCTCATTCACCTGCTGCTGCCTTCAGTTAGAGAGATTTCCTGCATCATTCCTGGCCATTTTAGCCTTTGGAGTAATCTGTTTCCTGTCCTATTAGGTTCCAGGTAGACAGCCCTCTGGTATTGGATAAAAATTGCATCAATTAACAATGGGATTTTTTTCTTTTTAGAATCTTGCTGTGTTGCCCAGGCTGGAGTGCAGTGGTGCAATCTCGGCTCACTGCAACCTCTGTCTCCTGGATTCAAGAGAGTCTCTTGCCTCAGCCTCTTGAGTAGCTGGGATTACAGGTGCCCACAACCACACCCGGCTAATTTTTATATTTTTGTAAGAGACGGGATTTTGCCATGTTGGCCAGGCTGGTCTTGAACTCCTGACTTCAAGTGATCCTCTCACCTCAGCCTCCCAAAGTGCTGGGATTAGAGGCGTGAGCCACCACACCCAGCCAACAATGTGATTTTAATCATTAATAAACATGTACTGGAGAGGATCACTCAGACCCTACTGCCGAGGAACTGTGTGTGTATCCGAGGAATACTGATAAGATCATTTAAAAAACCCAGTCCAAGATCCAGCATTTTAAGAGGCATGAAAGAGGCATAATGGTTGAGTGTGGACAGCTGAAGTTCACACACCAGCTCTGCTAGCTGCAGGTACATGGCCTTGGGCAAGTTACTTTGCAC